>NW_024502569.1:1901446-3178221 GCF_017590055.1 Onychostruthus taczanowskii | reverse complement strand
CGCTCCGGCGGCGGCGGGCGGAGCGGGGGCGGCGGGGCGGGGCGGGCCGCACTCGGGTCTCCCCCTGGCCGGGGAGGATGCGGAGAAGAGGCTGCTGCCGCTTCCCTTCCCGAGAGCCTGCGAGCCGAATTTCCCGGGGTGTGTACGGTCAGCAATAAAAAGAGAAACGCACGGTCCAAGTTAATTTTCCACCCCCGAAAGGAAATGCTGCTTCCTGTATTATGCAAGGCTGGTGCCAACAACACTGACACAGGAGTCCATTGTCCTTTTCACAAAGCCGTGGTGGGGAAGGGCGTCTGAGAAAATAGTCCTTTTGCAACAGCAAGGAGCTTTTGATCTTGGGGGGGTGGGTGGGGGTGGGAGAGAAAAGCGGGTGCGGCTGGGAGCTGTGAGGGATGCGGCGGCCGAGCAGGGTACCGGGGTGTCCTTCGCCGTCCCTGCAGCCCCGCTCGGGAGGCCAGGATGCGCAGAAGTGCCTGCAAATGTCTTTCCTCTTCCATGCAAAGTGATCACACGCTTCGGCCCCGCTTCCGATGTGTACAAGGCGGAACAAAGACACCAGTTATTAGGAGCGTCTTCCTCCTCCTCCTCCCCCTCACTTAACCCCTCGGTCTAATGTAGATTACAAAGTCTCGGTCACCGGGAAGAAGCCTAATGCCTTGCCCGTTAGTGCTGCGGCTGCCCGGCGGTACCGGCGCTCCCCGGTGGGACCCGGGCGGGGCCGGCGCCTCCCGGTACGGGAGCCCGGGGAGCCGGGCGCTACCAGCCCGCGGGGCTCCGGCGGGGCTGGATACCCTGCATCCCCTCGGAGGGCTCCCGCTCCGCACCCACCTGGGCACAGGGACACAGTGCCCACGCCAGCTGCAGGTCCCAGCAGTTTCTTAGCAGGAAAAGCCACGGCTCTTCTGAGGAAGCGCCACGGTATTTCCAAAAGCAGTTTGGGACACTTTCCTGTCCCAATGCTTTCCTGTCACAGGCTTTAAAAATATCATGTCTTGCTTTCCCTTAAGTAACTAATAAAGACATTTTATTCCTACTCTAGAAGGATCATGTCAATCCAAAAATAGGGGATACATATATTCTTTTGTATATACGTATAGATTCAATGTTGCTGATGCTATCCCTTGTTAAACAATTGTTAAAGAGTTAATCTTTCCTTAAGAGAGGTTTTGAAAGAACAATTCTTATTCTTAAAATAGTTCTTATAAACTTTCTTATTAGCTCTTATTAAAGGCGAGTTCCTGCCTTTCTTAATGGGATACAAAACCCGTTTCCAAGGGAAGTCTATGTCCAGTAAGAGCAGCAGGGTCAGTCTCTTGCTTTGAGTGTTTTCTGGCATTTGGCTGCCTGCAGGATGGAATCACTTTGGCTACTGACTGACAGTGGCTCATTATGAGAAAATGCAAATAATTTTCTTTAAATGTACCTGCTTGCAATCAAAAAGAAAACATAATGTTCCTCTTCACACATGTAGATGGTCTGAGTCAAAGGAATTTTAGGGAAAGAGGATATGAGGAACCTTCAAGAATGATTTAGAAACTTTTCTGTATAAAAATAGAATGGGATTTCCTATGTCCAAAGAGCAGAGTCCTTAAAAAACCCCACCAAAACAAAACAAAACAAAAAAACAACCAAAAAAACCCAACAAAAAACAAAGCGAACAAAAAAAAAAAAAAAAAAAATCCCAGCCAAACAAAAAACCCACACCAAACCTAAATGGTACCCATTTTCTGTGTCTCCTTCTTTGTGAAAGCATAACAGAACAAAAATCCCAGCGTAAAACAGATCACCCGTGTTTCCAGTAGCTTGCAAGGTGCTCAGGGCTGAGTACAGCTGGTTGTGAAAGGTGCTGAATGTCACTGGTGGTCTTGCAACCCTACAGCTGTAATCATTCACAGACTCCCTTGCCCCCCTTCACAAAGGCGTAGGTTTGGGGTTTGTTACACACGGTTTGCAACACCGTGTCCCACTCTGGTCCTTGGTCCTCAGCTCCCGTCTAACGTGAGACAGTCAATTTTAACGCAGTCAGCATGCCAGCCCTCCGTGCTCCCTCCAGGCTTTCTGTAAAGGCCAGGAATGCCGCAGGCAGGAAAAGCTGCTCTCCTTCTGCCGCTGGTAGTGCCTGCCCTTCCCCCAGCCCTTAGATGTGGGCAATTCAAGTTTATCTCCCACCAACTCTGCCATAGACTTCTGTTATCTGGAAAAAGCCCCAGAGGCACAAATCCTTAAAGGCATTGAAGTGCCTAACTCCCATCAGAATGAGGGATGTAGTTGTCTAAATACCGCTGATAATCTACAAAGTTGCTCACGATTTGTGTAACAGAGATCACGTAAGTACCCGCAGTCTGACACGGGCAAAGCGTGAAACTTTCTTTTATTACTGCTGCTGCTGTCGCTACTGCTGTTATTCAACATCTGTATGCTCACAAGTCCAAGTCGGCAGTTAGGAGTCCACTGGGAGAAGGACCCCAAGGAGAAAAGTTTCTGCTTACGAGATTTCACAGCCAAGAAACAGCTGAGGAAAAAGCAAGTACGTCTGACACAAAGTGGAGGAGACTGCCATGAACACATGAGCACGTTACCACACCAGCCACCTCCTGCTTTCAAGGGGTTTTCAGGCTTGAGCAAAGAAGTAAATTTGTAATCTTAAAAGTATGTCACTCCTGCCCCCTTGGTGGTGGCTGTTCACTGAGTATCAGACAATGCCTACGGTAATATCTGTCACCAAGCCATGGAAAAAAAAGTTAGCTGCCCTAAAACATCTGTCACCAAGCCATGGAAAAAAAAGTTATCTGCCCGCTTGGGTCTCTGTTGGGAACAGGTTGGAAATGGGAGGGATCGTTTCCTTGCACTCACCCATGCCTGTATGCGTAGGACCTCGTCATGGCAAAACACAAAGCGTGCTTGTGATTTCAGAACCTTGGGAAATGGCCAGTCATCCGCTTTACACTGGACTCAGCCAGCAATGTAGTTAAGATGCCCATCATTTTTGAGAGATGGATGAGGCTTGTTTAGAGAGGAAATAGGCACAGCCCTAAGGGATAGGACATACCAAATGAACACCTAAAAATAAACACTTTATATTTTCTGTTCCCTGAAAGCTATTGTTGAAGTTGCCACAGAAATATTTCATAACTGTGAAACAGAAAAACACCCAAAACGTAATCTCCCCTCTACTTGGAATTTCTTAGAACAGTATTAACTTTTTACAAATTTCAGAGTGTTTGAAATTATCGTTGCATTCAGATGGGGCAGATCCATAACTGTTCATTAATAAGACTCAAAAAAAATAATTAAAAAAAAAACCACTTTTAATTATGATCCATCTATCTGAAGGTGTCAGCTTTGTGTTTGACTGCTTTGTGAAGGGTAAATGTAAAAAGTTCATATAAAAATGAAATCATGTGTCTAATTTCACACAGCATGAGTGACTGGGACAGAAAATGTTTTCTCTCGGTGAAGTCATCAGACCCTCTGCAGACAAACATATTGTTCAAAACCTTTCACTGTGTAACAGGCTCCAGTGTTAGAAATGCACCTTATGTGAGCAGAGGAACTACTGAAACCTATTTTCCAGTGTAGTGTGAGGCTCCTGTGTTTGAGAAAGTCTGGGCTCTGTTCTTTGCCTTTCCCATGGCATTTAAATACCCTAGTGAGCTCAGGGACATCTGCTGACAAAATGACCATGAATTCACACTAAAGACTTTCCTTCTATTGCTTCTCATTTGGGTTCTCTCCACCTAGCCCTTATTTTCATGAAAACTTTAGGAATATAATTACATTTAAAGCCTATTCCTTTGTATCAGTTTTAATTCAAACAGACCAACGGATTCCAAAGGGAAAAGAAACTTTTTGCAGAGGTAGGAGTCATGTAGGTATTCGTGTTGCTCATACACCTGTCATTTCTTTAAAAAACAATGCTAATTGCTTAGATTGTTTGCTGTCACAGAACCTTATTTCCCTACTTTAGAGAATTCCAATTGCCAGCCTAAGTTAATTCCTGCTGAGATTACACTTTCCTGGTTTCAGGCTGACTTTTTCTTTCAAGCTTAACTGCTATTTACAGGTATTTATTCCTTGACAAATACTTATGTCAGACACAGAATCAACTTTGTTTTTGCTATAATTGACTCTTCTCACAGGACAGAAATGCCTCCATAGACATTCCCTACACCTATCCCAGTTTTAAATCAGTTTGGTCAAACATGTAAAAACACCATGTGTTTTCATGGCAGTTTCACAGTGATGGGTCACAACAATTCTGAGATTCTGACTACATCTTCCCCCCCCCCCCCCCCCATGTTATTGCCACTGTATGATTGCCAAACTTACAGCAGATATTTCTGAAGAATTTGCTCATAAGTCAGTGTACTTTTCTGCTTCCTGGTTCCATTAAGTTGTGATTGACTCACAGGTTGACTCACAGACCATCGTAAGTTATTTTAAGCATTATATACAAAAATATAAAATGTTGAAAGTTGGTTTTATTGGGGATTTTCTGCTCTCTCACACATTTATACAGACAACTTTGTAATGAGAGACTTGCAAATATAGAGAACAAAATCTAGATCTGGCCAAGGAAAGAAATAAGGGCTTTCTTCAGAAAAGAATATTGCAACATAAACTAAAACAAAACATATGGTTGTTCTAGGAGATAAACCTCTAACAATGAAACCGAGATAACATTTCAACCTATCAAAAAGCAAGAAACAAAAAGCAAGGTCCTTGCAAAAATCCAGTCTATTTAAAAAAAAATAGGAGGATCTGAAAGTGAATGCTTTGGTTTGCACTTCACAAGAAATGTACCTGTTTGCATTTCTGTCTCTCCTCTAAGGTAAGGATCCTGCAGCTATTCCAAAAAGGCAACAGATCAACTTTCACAATATTCGAAAAATGAGAAGCATACTAATTTCTGAGCCAGAAATCTACTTCTCCACAGTGACCACATGTACTGAGGGCATGAAAATCTTTGCCAGCTCTGTCTGACCAGGACAAAGTGTTCCTTGAAGACCCACCATGTGAAATATTTCTTCCTTCGGCCCTGCTGAGGAGACGAATCTTCAGATACTCCTTCATGTTCCTTAACCAACCCTACCACTTTGGCCCCTACACAGGGCCAAACACAGGTGTCTAATCCTACCTGTAATAACCTGTGGCATGTGAGCTGTCCATCCAGAGATGAATGGCTCCAGCAGCCCAGGCCTCTCAGAAGCAATGGCCAGAATCCAGAAGGGATTCCCTGGGGTGGTTTACAATGACCAGATGTCAATGTTTGGACAACTGAGTTCTTCCTCAGGCTTCCTTCTTAGCATGTCTCAGATATTTCTATCTTCTTTTCTAGCCAAGACATTGATGAATGCTTAATACCTAGTATTTTCTTAGGAATTTACTTGCAAAGGCGTTTAGGCCTAGATTTAAACTAAGTCCTTGTAATTGATGTTTTCTACTGTATGCACACCTCTGAATGCCTGGAGTGAGCCAACAGAAATCAGAAATCACAAGCCACATGGACAAAAGTGGGCACCCAACCATAACTGCACCTAAGGATACAGACAGACCTCAACTCCTCCTGGTAGTTAACCTTTGAAGTGGAAATACTAAGGAGATGGATGAGTTGAGTTGACTGAATAAAGGCAGCCTAGATCTGGAAACAGTACAGTCATGTTTGGTTGATGTTATTTCTGAGCTAAAACACCCTACTGCAAAGTGCTCCATGGACTTGGCCTGGTTTCCACAAGGAGGCTCTACCTTCTGGGTGCTTTTGTCTTGTGGAGACATAATCTTTTTTTAACCGTTAGGATGTTTTCCTAAGCAAAGGTGGAATAGCAGTTAAGTTGGACAGGCTTTAGGCTGCCTATTTCAGCAGCCAAGTCTTGTTGTAGATGGTGAATGCAGTTTCTTCATTGTCAACTAAAAACATACTTCCCAGAAGGCAGAAACACGAAAACACTTTCTAAAAAAATGCCTTGGTTTAAAAGCTCTGATACTGGTTCTCTGGTCTTTCTTTAGGGTGTTGAAAACCTTCTTCCATAGTTTATTATGCTGTGTTGCCAGGACAATCAAGATTTTTTTGGAAGTATCCATTCTGTGCCCACCTATTCTTTTTCACAGTGAAGTAAGAAACAATTCAAACCAGAAGCAGTAAGTTATTGATACTGATTTCTACCGCTGAAATCTAAATCAAACACAACTTCTACTTGTTTACATAAACCTTTGATGAAGTTCCTTGTTATAAGGGCTTATAATAACACCTAAGGTATTCCCAGATATATTGGTGTGGTTGTTGCCTATATGATATCTTTAAACCTATAAACTGAACGAGGAACATCTACTGCTGCTTTTTTTCTTCTCTTCCATTTAGCACTCTGCTTCAGGGCTCAGTGTTTTCTAACGCAAAGAATGCCCAACCTTTGAGGCAAAAAAGACAGTCTCTAGTGGGGTTGTTTTAGAACTTTTCACTTAATTCAGTGAAAAGTTGGCTAAACTGCTTTTATGGGTTTTTTTTTTCTCCTGATTCATTTGACTTGCCTGCTTGAGTGCAGAATGCTTGTCTTTTCCTGGCTCACACAAGGAAATTAAAATTACTCTGTGGTTGACTGTTTCCAAGATCAAACTTAACCCACAAGCAGTAGCTAGAAGAATTGTGGATGAGGAACTAATGTTCGTTTTAGAAATTGAAGCTCTGCTTCCCTTATTTGTCAGCACTTGTTGTCTTTATTCTGCTCTGGGTAGTGCAGTAGAAGGTTTGTCTGCCTCTGAACAGTGTGTAGCACACAGTCAGATGCCACAGTCAGTGGCTTTGGTCACATTTCTTTGTCATTGTGTTTACAACTTCCTTTTATTTCAGAGAACAGAGACTTAATGATGTTTCCTCACCGAAACCATCAGTACATTTAAGTATTTCCCCATAAGTTAATCCTCACCTGCACCTTTCTATTTTTTCTTTTTCTTTTTGGCATCTTTCACTTCTATTGTGCTGGGAAACGTGACAGCATATAGTACACTGTTTCATTTTCAGTTGGCACTCTTTAAGAGTGTTTTTTTCTATAGTTTCATTCTGCTGGGTTCTATTTTTAACCATTTCCAAGGTCTCATCTTGTTTGGTGTGAATTTTCAAGTCAGAAGGCTGCTGATCTGAAAGTCCATTTCACTTTACTCCCATTCACAAGTGACTAGTTCTTCTTTGGTGATATTTTCTGTATATTTCTTCTCTCTTCTTGCTAGCATTTTGGTTTCTTACCTAACAGAGACTTTTAACTTTATCCAGAAGGGGTATTTCTTCCTTTTATTATTTTCTCCTTTCACACTGTCCTTATGTATCTAGACTTGAGTTATATGTGCTAGGAAATCAATAATTCTTATTGAAGCAGCTGAAAGGGACCTGGCATCTTCCTACCTTTTTGAAAGAAATAGAAGAACAAGAAAATTTAAATATAATTCTATAATTAAAGGTAAAAGTTTGCCATGGAACAGAAAATAGAGTCCTTGTCATCTGGTTTAAGTATCATAACTACAAATTTATCTTCTTTTCAATCACTCTTTCTAGTTGCTGCAATTACAGAAGTAAAATGTCCAGGTCATAATTCACTTCACTCTTTAAAATGTTAATGTTTTAAATATATAAGCCTTTAAAATTGTTTTTAACAGCTTTATAGAGCTGTTTCTCAAAGCTATCACACAGACCATTCTCCAGAACATACCAACACATCATTTTGTGCTTTTCTACTTTGTGTTTCCAGCTACTAATTAAAAAAAGAAAACATGAAGTGTGTTGACAGACAGCACAGGGCTTGGGCACAATGACATAGAAACAATAGTAACGTGATTGCTATAGAAATTGAAGCAGTCATTAACTAATCACAGGGCAAGAAAAATAACACCAGCACCAGAATCAAAGGATATAGCAGGAGTTAATGTTGTAGAAACAGGAAAGATTTAAAAAATAGTCCCATAAAAATCAACTGATTTGGTGATTTGACAATTAACAGCAGGCAGACGAACCAAATCCTTTGTCAGTATATTTTTCTAAGAAGAAAGATGGAGATAACTTAAAATATTTTTCTTCTGCTCACACTACTGGAAGTTGATGGAAGTAATATTTTTCTATTCCAACCCCAAAATTTCATTTAACCCATTGCAGTTAACAACACACCCCTAGCACCATAAACAGAACTGTCAGAACAGGTTACCAATACAGGACAAGAGAAAATTTAGAAAAATTATTGCAATTTATCACAATTATTAGAAAACGCATTATATCACAATTATTAGAAAAATTATCACAATTTATACAAATGTGGATTATTTTAATGCTTACTTACCTCCAACCATTTATCCATCCTCCAACCACCTTTTCTTAATTTTTAAAAAATTATTTTAAAAATTGTTTTCTTTACTTTTAGAAAAAGCTCAAGAACAAAAGTTATAGACCTCTTTCTAGCCAAGAAATACTGGAGTCATTCACAGACCCATGTTGCTGTTGAATCATCTCCCTTAACCAAGCCTGACTTTCTTATTCAACAGGATTTTATTCAACCAGCCAGAATCAAAGCATTATTGAATGACATAACTCCTGTGCACCACTGGGTATCCTAATCATAAATGCCCAACAGAATTTGATTAAGTGGATCTCATTTTCAGAAAGCAGCAGGGTTTGAAATTCAAGACTTCTCGAGACTGGAATGTAAGCTGCCCACAAAATTAGGCAACAAAATCATCTCTGGCAATCGGTAAATGTAGTGGTTACTTCATCATTTCTTGAGTAGAAGTGACAGGGGAGCCAGAGATGACAGCACTATCAGGAGATGGGACTGCAATAGTGGGAAAGGCTGTAAACCACAGAGATACTGGTGATGCCACAGAAACTGTTACACCAAAGAGGAAGAAACTTGAGAAGTATAAAAATTCTGTCCCAGCCCACGCAGTAACAATAGAATTGCCCTAACAATCCTGCCACTGAAAGTAGAAATTGCTTGATCTCAGATTTTCAGACCGATAACAAAATAAATAAAAGCAAAAGGATACAAGAATGAAAATGGAGTGTACAAGTTTGTTAAGGGAGCTTAGAGGGTTTTGTTTCCCTGATCAGCTGTTGGATACACCATATGTAGCCTCACAGCCCTCAGCCACCGATGCCACAGTCAGTCTCCAGCCCTGCCCAATATCACAGCGAGATACACCCCAGCCCACTGAGTACAGAAGTACCTTGCACCAAGCTCCACCTGCAGCTGTCCCTCAGGACTAGCAAGATGTGGTCTTCTGTCCTGTAACATGGCTGCAAAAGAACAACGTTTCTTTCTTTCTGATGAAACTCTTTTAATTTTGATTTTTTTCCCCTCCTGTACTGCTGACCTGAAAGCAGACCAAACACATTACATGCAAAAAGTACATTTGTGAGAGGAAATTGGGAAAAGTATTCTTAAAAATTTACAGTATCTTCTACTGACCATTTTTGTGGTTATATTGACTTTATTTTTTACTATTTGGTAGGACTTCATTCCCTTTTCCCTTTCACTTTAGATAATGTAACTTACTGTTCAAGATCTATCTGCCTATGATGATTTCATTTTTATGTACTCTGTAGTACATGTAAAATTGTGTGGCATCTTTGTGAACACTTTGGCAAAACTCTAGCAAGTTTATCTTTACATTCCTTTTCTCATTGAAACTCATCCTTCCAAAGGCTTTCAGAGCAACAGTGCAGTGGGGAGGTAGTAATATACAATTATTTGGAAAAAAAAAATTACCATCAAAATGTTGGTGATTTTTCTGAACAGAAAGCAGAGGTACAGTCTACATAGTAGCGTGATTTAGTGATTAATATGGAGTATACATTACTCTTTCTGGTTGTGGACTCTTCAAGTCTTCTGACAAAGACTTATAAGCATTAGACAGGATAAAAGTTTGTAGTGGAGTTTTTGTGTTAGCATCAATACACATTTCCTTCATTCTAAAGGTGCCAAGAAATGACATTGTTAAATGAGGTTAATGGAAGGTACAAACGTTCCTCCTTTGGAACAATAGGACATAGCTACCTACTGGGTTGTCTGGTTTTAGGAATCTGTGGTTGAAGCAATTTTACATAGTATATCTTTTGGGGTCAGAATGAAAAGAAGGTAAGCCAAAAGGAAGTGGGAGCTGAAGTAAGACGTAGGATATAGCCTGAGAATAAAAGAGATCAGCACAGAGTATTTTTAGATGCTTGGGAATGGAGCCCAAAAAAAAAAAAAAAACTGAGCAATCAAGGACACTGCTTCCCCTTCCAATCACACACATACTCTCTATATTGTATCTAATCACTTACAGTTATGGAGTCATTTCCTTAGGAGTTCTAAGGGAATCACGTTTGGATTCTAAAATGTGTAAGCAATGCATTAATTTGATACTACAGAAACTTGCATCAGAAGTCCTTGACCAAAACATTCAGCACTACAAGTACAGCGTTATTCTTTCAGTCCCTTCAGAGTTTTCCACCTGGTATGTTTTTCAAGGATGCATATTAGCTTAGAAAATAAAGAGAATAGATATTAAATTAGCTCTAAACTGATAATGAATCTTTGCATGACTTCACTGTCACATTAAGAAATTTATTTCAGGACATATAAGAAGAATCTTTACTAATTTTATTGTTTCTGAGAAAAGGCATGTAGAAGGAAGAGTGGGTGGCTGAATAAGATCCCACAAAGTAGCCAGCATTTATGACGAAAAGGCAAATGCATTGACAAGTGAAATTAAAGCTCAGTGTGTTATCACTGAGTCACACACTGAGAAGCACATCTGCTCACACAGAACATAGAAAATATCTCAAGTGTATAGTATAATGACAAGTAAGACCTTACAGAAGCAGCAGAATGTTTAAGGTTTTAAAATCATTACACATAAAGGGAAAAAATCAGGTAATACCCACAGAATCTGGCATTCATGCTGTCACTAGGACAGACAGAAACAGAAAAAAGATTAAGCGATTTAAAAAAAATCACTTATGGACTAAAGTGTAACAACCAGATATTTTATTTGGTTAGTAATAATATCTGAAACTTCACCTTATTTGAAAAGTAAGTATAGTTTTGAATGGCTGCCCCTCTGTATGAGTGATAATCCAACTGTACATATATTACAACAATACAGGCACTGCAGTAATATATACGGAGAAGTAATGATTGTTATTTCGCTTTTAAAAGTCACTATGCCCTAGGGCACAATTAACAGGCAATAAATTCCTACATGCTACTGAAGTTCAGAGATTAGTGTTTGCCTGTCAAAGCATGGAAACACATTTACACCTAATAAAAAGGGACTAATTAGCTGTTTAAATAATAGGAAATGTCAGTCAAAGGCCACAAAAGGCTATGAACAATAACTAAACCCACCCCCAAAAAACTGACACGTGTGTTTACAGACAAATAAAAAGCATTCAAAAGAGCCTTAAATGTTTGACAAGTCATCCAAAAAAGAAGGAACTTTATTTAAATAGTGAAAGCAAAAGTTTGTGCTAGAAACTCACTGGAGTAGGGCATGTGTCACTCCAGTCACTTTTTCACAGATTGATTTAGGAAAATTTTGTACATACTGGACAGGAATTCAGTGAGAGTTTGGAGCATTAGAGATCATTAGAATATGTTTTGGCCTTGTCTGGCCATGAGATTGCAGGTGATTCAAAGAGCATGTCTGAACTCCAGGCCAGGAAACTCTATTTGATAGTGGTCAAGGATGAAAAACTGGATCCTAGCTACTGCTGATGTTGAATTTGTACATCCAGATATCTGATTAGTTTTTCTAAGAACACTGTAAATACTATTCTGTTAGCTTTAACATTTTCTAGTGTTCTCCTCTCTTTTTTCCTATTTTTCTCTAGCTTTAAATGTCAGAGAGGTCAAAGTGGTCATTAACCAGTAACTATATAAACAGACTAATAGCATAATTTCTGATTGATTTAATGGTTTGGTCTTCTACACAGTGCTTGTAATATGATAAAATAAAGCTGTATCACTCAAAATTGAACCAACACTACGAAGACATACCTTTTTTCTGGTGTGAATCACCAAATGTAAAACAGGTGAACCACAAATTGATTTTTGTCTGAGGTATTTGAGTTTCCAAATTCAACTAAGCACATCCATTACCCAAGGCATTCAGCACCTTAGTGAGAAAAATTTGTGGCTCAGTAGAGGCACTTGGAAAGCATACATTAAACTAAATGTTGCACTAAGCAGTGACAAACTAATGCATAAATCATCAAATGCAGTTTTGACTTTAAAAAGATTTTTGAGCCAAAGTTCAAAGGCAAATTGATGAATTTGTGGATCTTTCCCATTCTGATTTTCTCCTTGTTTATGGCAGGATTCAGCCCTCAGGCAAAGAGCAGAAATAATCTCACATGGTCATAAATAAATGCAGAACCTGCTTAGTGTTTGTGATTTGTGCCCTCTCTTCCACATTGATTGCTCTGCATCAGTGTTGCTGTGCAGCACTGAACGAGAGCTGCATCAGAAAGAGCACAGCCAGCAGACTGAGCAGAGTGGTGTCCCCTCTGGTCAGTGTGTGTGAGGGAAACTGATCTGTCGTGCCCAGCATGGGGATCTTCAGTACAAGAAGGACAAGCTAGAGCAAGACCGGTAGAAAGGCTACCAAAATGTTTAATGGGGTGAGTACATGACGTGAGAATGAGAGAGCTGGGTTCATTCAGCTTGGAGGACAGAAGCCAAAGGAGAGATCTGATTGTTGTTTACAATTAATTAATGGGTGGTTATAGAAAACAGATTCTTCTGAGAGAGAAAAGTTGCAGCTGGGAAGCTGTTATTAGATGTAAGGGAAAAATCTTCCCAATGAATTGCCTAGGTGGGAGAAGAGGCTGCAGCAGAATCGTCATCCTCAAAGGTACTCAAGGCCCTGACCTACACAGTGTAACTTGAAAGCTGACTCCATTTGGAGTGCGGGAGTGGGCTTAGGCCTCATGTGATCCTAAAATCCCTTCAACTGAAATTATTATATGATTATGTGATTTACAGGCTCATGAGAGAAACACATGCTGAAATCCAGTTTAGTCATAGTAGCATTTAAGTTTGTGTTTGAATTATTGCTGAAACAGAATCAAGAGGGAAATATCGCTGCAGGACATAGAGAAATACAGTGCCAATACACAGGTTCCAAATAGTTTGAAAATGGGAGGGATGTTCTGTCAAGCCTGCTAGATTGGATCCAAAGAGATAATTTGTCATTTCCAACATTTGTAACATTTGTAAGATATTTTCCCCATTTGTATGGGGCAAATATCTTAATCTCACTATAAATCAACTGCTGATTTTATTAAGTAAAAGGATAAACCTGTTGATACTTAGATATTTGTGAATCCTTCAATAATACTTAAGAAAATGCACAAGTGGATTCCAACAGGTCAAAGGAAAGAATGCATCTCCTTAAGTTTGGAATAATTTGTATTACTGTTAGAGAAGCTATGCCATAAAAGCATCATGGACAGCAAAGCTGGGAGGTTTAGCTCCAGGAATCTATCATGTAGACATCTGGATTTGGTTATTACAGTCTCAGCCAGGAAGATATGATGCAAAATTTCTTCCTCAAGCCTTCAGATGCAGCATTAATCAGAACAGAATAAAAAGTAGGATGGATCTTTCTTTTCCCAAGGGTCTTAATAATTGCACTTGCTGATGGGTTTTTTTGGCACTGTTGCCAATAACACATTGACAAAACTACACTATAATCTCTGTATTAAAAAAACTAGATCATTAAATTAAAAGCTGTGATTACACAGCTGTCCCAATGACTTCCAGGAAATAAACTTCCAGACTAAAAAAAAAAAAAAAAAAAAAAAAAAAAAAAAAAAAAAAATTCCAATTAAATATGGGTTAAATGTGAATGATTCTTGGAAAAAAAATATCTCTGTAACTGTCCTAAGACAAGTACATTGACTGCTTACAAACACAGAGATCTTTGCAAGTTCTTTAAGCAGCAGAAATCTCATTGCACTGCACTCTTTGAATGCCACGATCACCACAAGAATGAGACATGACTTCTTCCATGTAACGCTAAGTACACACTATGTCCTGTATTTCCAAGTGGTGGTCTGTCAGCCTGCGTTCTCCACAAATCCCAGTGCAATTATTCCCCACGTGAGTCAGTAGGTGAAGCAATATAACAAAAGCAAAAGTGAAACTCTACTCACAAGCCTGAGTTCAGTAAAAGAAAAAAATCTGTCTTGGAGTGAAACCCTTCTCCCAACCATTTTATCATTGATATGGAAAGGAGTTGTCTCAAAAGCAAATGTATCTACCAATTTACCTGCTGCCAAAATTAGTTTCCTAACCATGCTTCTAGAATGTCCCAGCTCAGCTGTCTCTACTGATGCTGTCCACTTTGACATTCTTACAGTTAGCCTGACTTAGTTAGCTAAAGATGATTATAGAATCATTAGGCTTGGAAGGACCTTTAAGATCATTGAGTCCCACCATTACCCCAGCACTGCCAACTGTAGCACATCTCCAAGTGCCACATCAACACATTTTTCTAATATTTCCAGGAATGATGACTCAACCACTTCCCTAAGGCAGCCTCTTTCAGAGTCTGACAATCCTTTCAGCGAAGAAATTTTTCTTAATATTCAATCTAAACCTCCCTGGCCAACTTGAGGCTATTTCCTCTTATCCTGTCACTTGTAACAAGGGAGAAGAGACTGA
Organism: Onychostruthus taczanowskii; assembly: GCF_017590055.1. NCBI lineage: Eukaryota > Metazoa > Chordata > Aves > Passeriformes > Passeridae > Onychostruthus > Onychostruthus taczanowskii. The sequence goes on along the minus strand of NW_024502569.1, from coordinate 3,163,531 downwards.
CCTCCACCTGGCTACACTCTTCTTTCAAGCAATTGTAGAGAGCAATCAGATCTCCCCTGAGTCTCCAGGCTAAACACCCCCAGCTCCCTCAGCCACTCCTCACAGGACTTGTGTTCTGGACTTTTCCCCAGCTCTGCTGCCCTTCTCTGGACATTCTCCAGCCTCTCAATGTCTTTCTTGCAGTGAGGGAGGGGCCCAGAACTGAACACAGTATTCAAGGTGTGGCCTCACCAGTGCCAAGGACAGGGGACCATCACTGCCCTGGTCCTGTTGGCCACATTATTGCTGACACAAACCACTCACTGGCCTTCCTGGCCACCTGGGCACAGCTGGCTCATGTTCATCTGCCATTGACCAGCATTCCCAGGTCCTTTTCCACTGGGCAGCTTTCCAGCCACTGCCCTCAGTCTGTAGCACTGCCTGGGGTTGTTGTGATCCAAGGGCAGGACCAAGTGCTTGATCTTGTTGAACCTCATACAATTGGCCTTGGCTCATCAACCCAGCCTCTGCAGAGCCTTCCTACCCATGATGTAAATATCTTCTACCACAGACTGACTTACACTCTTATAATCATATGTCTGTATTCCCAACAGCATTTTAAATCCTCAGCTATGATACAAAAAATTAAAGGTTGCAGGGCTGGTCTACAGGCTCCATCTCTTGAGTTTTCTTAAGCTTGAAATATAAGCATCTTACAGTAAAAATGATATTTGCATTCTCTCTATGTACATTACCTAGTGGACTGTGACCCTTGTCTTACATTGTGATGCCTGCGCATTTTACGCAAAGAGAAATAACTAATATTGATAAGCAACATTTTTTATTTTTTTTAACTAGCAGAAAACCTGCATGGGAAGAAAATGACCCCTAGCTCAAGAAACCAGCAAAATCCATGTATTCATAGGTAAGTAAAATCCTGGACATAAAATGATCACAATCCACTGTCATTGCTTGCAGACCTTAATGACCAGATGTGATTCAAATTCTTAAACCCCATACTGATTGGCTCTTGGGAAAATCATAATGTAGCTTCAAGCAGGTAAGAAAAGAAAATATATCACTGGAACTTTTCATCAGATTCTGAGTTTCTACAAGGTCTTGGGCAATCCCAGTGAGCTGAAGTGTGTGAAGCATGTGGGCTTTCTTATGCCACTTCCTGGTTTCCTCTTCCTTGAGAACAATGGTATGAATGGGACTGGGAGGGCAGGAGAGCATCCAGCCCTGGAGGACAGCTATTCACTCTGCTCCAGCCAGAGGCTTGTCAGCATTTCCACTGTTTCACACGAGTCCCAACTTCAGACAGGGATGACTTCATTTTAACCACTTTTCTCACATTTAAAAAAGTCAAAATTAGTCAAAACAAAAACAGCAACCATGTGTGCTCAGGGATGTGAGCGGAGAAATAAGGATAAACAAATCTGCTCTCTTGCATATCCTACCAGCAGTTCGTCTCAGCATGATCCTTAAAAACAGCAGGGTGCCTAGCCTCAGCTTTTATCAAATAACATTTATAGGACACCCCACATTCCCTACCAGTGGACCACAAAGAATCAACAGGGAATGAATAGGCTGTCTTGAAATGTTAGGGTCCAGCTTACTCAAAAAAAAAAAAAAAAAAACCAAAAAAAAAAAAACCAAAACCCATGATCTATTTTATTTTGTTTTCTTGTGCTTTATAGCATGGGAAAGAATGGATGAGCAGTGACCCACACAGGCTTACATATGAAAAATTATGGTTCATCTTACAGGCATGTTTATGAAAACAACTGTGTGTAAGGACAAATACCCCTCAAAATCAGTTCTGCATCTGCATAGACACAAGAAGGTAGCTGTAAAATCTGTTTTACGGGAATATCAGCTATTCAGTGTAGGAAGAGGGAATGCATGCTCTAGCATGTCTAGACCGATGTGTCCCTAGACAGCAGAGGATATATGGCCTTTAAAGAGGACAAAGTTTGGCTTTGCTATAAAAGAACAAGCCACTTCCTGGAGAGGAAGATACAATGATTTTTTAGGAAAACGCAGACACATTGTGAGCTCCAAGGAACAGTGATCTAGAGAGGAAGGAAGAGGCTACAGAGTGAGGACTAAACATTACCTACCTACAAACCTTGTAATTTAGGCTCATAGCCTGTTATAAATGACTTCTTGTACAATCTTCACCTAGATGACAAGAAGAAAATACTTTTTTTCTCTTCTGCTTCTCCCCTGCTTGAAAAGAACAACCAACTTTTAAAGTACGCCTGTACTATGGATTTCACAGCTAATAAGGAGGAAGGCCAAAGTGGAATATGCATTGCAAAGGAAGAAAAAGGCTCAGTGCTCAGGAAAAGATAAAGAAAGTAAGAAGATATAGAGATAACTTGATAATGCATGCCATGTCTCCATACTTAGACACTGACTCCCTGGACTTTCAAAGTTTCAAGGAAAATCTGACTCTGTTGTGTTCACAGAATTCATGCAGAAAATAGGAAATGTTTTCCAAAATTTTAATAACATAATTCGCAAAGTCAGCAAGTTATGTTTTACTACAGGAAAATTAGGAAAAGCAAGAAAAATATGTGAGTGGGAGACAATGGAAAACTGTTTTTTAGCTTTCTTGTTTCAGTAAGTAAGCACATAACATCCTTCCTTTGGCTACAAGACAGCTATGTTTTCTTAATATTTTATTGTGAATAAACACAGATGGAGGTTAAAGGAGTTATTGCTGTGGCTTTTAACTGCTGAATTAATGTATTGAGTGGGTTGAGTTTCTTTTTTCATAATTTTTCAAATAATAGAATTATTTTAGTAGTATTACAAAGGCTAATGTATTATCATAACTCAGTAGCTTGTGGTTTTAAATACTAGGAAAGGAAGTGGGGGATAGGACAGACATCAAATCCTTTGAACAGAGAAATAATCCTGAAATCTACTCTTCTCTTTCTTATCACCTAACATTCACATCTTATTATGTTCAAATATGCCAGACAGTAGTTAATAATAGATAAGCGTATCTAGAATGAGGGCCAAACACATCACTTCATACTCTTTATCTCTGTAATCTTCCTTCAGAGGAATTCTCTCCTTCTGGAATTTGGGGCAACTTTTTGGGAAACCACAGTGATACCAAACTCAGTAAGTTATCAGTCCTTACAACATGTGTGAGTTGCCACTGGAAGCAGAGCAGATGAAGATATCAACTGACAGCAGATTTTTTCCCATCATATCTGTCATTAGACTAAAGAAAGTATGAGCTCATGGCATATTAGGTATGAAATGAGGAATGAATAATTTCACAAGCTTGCAGGAAAACTGCCAGAAAAAAACATTGGGAAATGTGGCATTGAAGCAGAATAGTAGATTATTGCATTAGCCTCTCACTGCCAGACTAGCAAGAAGCTATGTGAGATCCCAGAACCACAGAATCACTTAGGTTAGAAAAGACCTTTGAGATCACCAAGTTCAGCCCATGACCGAACACCACCTTGTCAACCAACCATGGCAATTAGTGCCACAGCCAGTCTTTCTTTAAACAGCTCCAGGGATGGTGACTCCACCTCCTCCCATTGGAATGGACAGCCCATTCCAATGTTAAATCACTCTTTCATCATTAATGGAGGAATTGGTGGGCTCCAGTTTGCAGACCTTCAAAAACACATCTCGAAGAATGAATATCTTTTTCAATCTGTCTTTGAAAACCATCCAGGAATGTGCAGAAGCACATGTTTTAAGCTGAATCTGAGCACTGCTTGAGGGAGTAAACAAAACACGTTGGCAGGCTGAGCTAAATAAGAGTAATGCAAAATGCTAAGTACACTTGATGTGAGTACAATTGTCTCTTTATTTAAAGACTGGGAAAAATTCTTATTTTTAGAGTTTTGGAAGCGCACTGGATAGACTTTGTTTTAGGAATCCTGGGGACCAACACTGGCATAGCGTAGTTATTGCATGTGTATGGTGAGGTCTGGTGCTTTAGTCTTGTGTTCACAAAAATGGGTATGAAAAAAGACAGAACTGAAGCATAGTCCAAAATATCTACCATTCAGAGAGAGAGAATAGTTGAAATAGCTCATCACCCAATCCCAATACTATTTTTCAACATATAATGAAAAGCAAGTTGTTTCTCTTGGACACAGACCAGATCCACATGTTCCTTCTCTACTACCAGAAGAAAAATCTGGCCTCATTTAGCCAAATCTTGTGCACTGAGAAGCTACAATCCAGCACATCATTTAGGGTATGATCCTTTTTTATGCTCTTTAGACATAAATATCCCAGAGGAGAAGGCTCCAGACACTCTTCCTTCCTCTCTATTTCAAAGGACTTTTTTATCTTTTCAGGATGGTCAGTGTGCTATTCCCAAAGAAAAGCCAAAAGCTATAGCTTCTACTGCAATCAGCTTTAGTAGGAATCTACAGGGAAAATCAAATCTGGAAAAAAAAAAATCATAGCTTTTGTGCAGATATATCTGTCCTTGAAATTTGGTGTAGATCCAATTTCTATCCAGGGCAGAACAACCAAAAATGAGTACTCTTCCTCAGTTTTCAAGCAGAATGAGAAGATATGACATCACAGCAAGACGGAATGGTAATTTTGAAGAAATCTGTAGAACTGGAAATGTCTGTTTCCAAGGTGGCAGAAAATTCTTAAGAGCTGAATAACCAAAATGTCACAGCTTAGATGATTTGCATCCTCAGCTTCCAAAGAATTAGCACAGTAATCACAAATCTTACAATAAGGGTTTTCAATAAATCTTACAAATATTGGTTTTATCTGTTAGTTCATGGTACACTTAGGAGCTTTATTTAAGAAAGAAAGGGAAGGAGTATTTTAGATAGCAGTAAAATCAATAATCTGATTTTTTTTTATAACAATATGCATAATTTTATAAAAAAAATTTGAAGGAGAGTGTAATTAGGCATTGGGTAATTGGAAAATAATGTAGACAAAAAAAAAAAAGTCAATTTCCAAGAGGAGGCTGTGCCATAGCAATAAAATATCCTTATTAGACTGTGAAAATGAAGTTTTGAAAACATTAAAGTACAGCTCTCATCTAAGCATAATTTTAGTTTAGTACTTGAGATGTTATAAGGAAAAAGGTTTAAGATTGAGAAGAAGGGTGGTAATGGTAGGATTGAAATTTGAATAGAAGTTTACTCAGAAGACTACAGTGAAGAGCCTTGAAATGCAGTGATTCAGCATATATTGGAGTTCCTTGGGATCTATTTTTAGGATCAGTCTTATTTCCTATTTCCATAGCTGATGGTCACTCAAGAAACAGACCTATGTTAATCAAAGTTAATGGTAGCCCAGAAAGTCATGAGGTCTGGAACCAGAGGAACATCAGACTAATCACACATGAATGACATGAGAATAATAGAAAGGTAACAGAATAAAACAAGATCTCTGACTAGAGATTAAAAAAAAAGACTTCCCACAGCAAACTAAGTGATTGCCAATCAAACATCACAGATGAAGAGAAAGCCTGAGAAACAGGTTATCCTATGAGGCACCAGTGTGAACCAGTTATAAATCCCAAATGTGATCCTAAACTGTATGAGAAGAAGTGCATGCACAGCTATGGTACTACTGTAGCTGTGCATGCACTGATGTGACCTCATCTGAAACTCTACAAAAGTTTGACTACGCATGTTCAGAATGTAAGACTTCTTACAATGGAGCGTGTTCTGGGAAGGGTTGTTGGGATTATGAAAGGAACAGATGACACAGAGTTTTCATGTCCTCCTCATGAATAAAGAACTGTATGAGCTAAAAGCCATCAGAACAAGTAGGTATAAACCGGCTCTGAATGATTTCTGTTCAGATATTAAGTTTTCATGACCGGAACAATGAGGTTTGAGCACAACTTCTTATAATAAGAACAGTCAGGGAAGAAGGAAGAGGAATGAGATCAAGTTAACTTAATATTCAAGTTTATTAAGATGTTATGAAAATAATTATACAGCATGGCTCTTTGTAACAACAGTGGGCAGGACTTGGTAAGTCAAGAGGAGCCCTTGAATCCAAATATCGACCTCCTTCCCCCTCCTCATGTCCCTTGAGCTTGTATATTGCTTTGATCTGCCCACTCTGATCCTTCACCACAAAGGTATTCACGCAAATTTACTCTCAGAGGAGGATATGACAGTCTGTCTTGAAATGTCCACTGTATATATTTCCCAAACCCTTTCAGGACTGTTTGCTTCTTTGAATAAATGGCTTGGGGTTTGTTTTTCCAGTAATCTTTCACAACTTAAAAAAGTCCTTTAGAAGAAGAAACCACACGAGTTTTCACAGTTAATTTGCATATTCTTTGCTCCAGCCAAAATCTAATTATTTAAATTTCATTTTTCTTTTTCTTTCTTTCTTTCTTTCTTTCTTTCTTTCTTTCTTTCTTTCTTTCTTTCTTTCTTTCTTTCTTTCTTTCTTTCTTTCTTTTCTTCCTTTCTTTCTTCCTTTCTTTCTTTCCATTGAAGGTCACTCTGAAGCTGATCCACAATCTTCCTTTGCAAAAATAGAGATAAAATAGAGAATTTACCCAGTGGCAATATCTTAATTTGTTTCTTTTCTCTTTAGTTTCAGTTCAGTATATTAAATACAGAACTTTCTACAACTTTGTAATGGCATGTGCTTCAATAACTGAAAAACTTGTATTGGCTCTTTGCTGCAATATTCTTTGCTTAGTAAGTATAAAGCTGCCATTCTTTGAATTCACTGACAGTTTCTGTCACAAGCATGGTGTGATACAAAACTGAATAGGAAATGTCATTGTGACAAAGTTCCAGCAACACACAATCAGCATCTCACAGCAATAAACTGGAGCATAGGAGCACGACTTAAGCTGTTGGTATGACACATATAACAAAAAAATAATTCATGCCATGGAACAGGTAGGTAGCTGTAAAGACTCAGAATTAACAGATGCAATATGAAGATCAAAACAAGTTAAACCCATTATGTGGAAAACCTGCAGTAAGGAAGTATGAATAAAATCGTCCATAGAAAATGTATACTCATAGTTTCAAAAAATAAAAAGTTTAAAAAAAAAAAGTAGGAAAAAAAAATAAAATTTGTGATGCACTATTTTCTCCTTAGAAACAATTAACTTCACCACCCTTTACAATATAATATTGTTGAATGCAATAAAAGCTTTTCCTGCAGAAACAGTGGAATAGTTCTCCATTACAAAAATAACGTTGTTTTTTGCTCCTTCAGTGAACTCCATTCTTCAGTGTGTGGGATCATTGCACCTGTGTGGAACTCTCTAAGTCAAGCAAGCCCTCTACAAGTGCCAGGGCTTGCATATGAGCTTACTGTAAGCTATGACTTCTGTCTGCCTAGAAGAGAGCAAGCTGCAGTTTTCTGTCAAAAATGACTCATCAGATTTAAACCTAAGCCCAAGCCTAGCTAATGTTTGAGAGGCTCAAGACCTATTTCTGATTTTGCTGGCTAAACCTAGGTAATGGCTGGCTCATATCCTTAGGAGTTCAACACATTGCTGCCTTTGAAGATTCAAGCCTTAACTATTTCTAAGCCAGACACCACTATGATATCTGTGGGCTTAATTCTTAAGTAGCATATTGTGGCTGGATCAGAAACTTTGTCACAATTTCATTTTTAAAATCAGAGAAAATGCACATGGAGAATATTTTTGATTGACAGTTTCTTAGAGGGAAAATAAAAAATATTCTTAGTGATGCACATATTTTTGCTTAAAATGCCTGTTTCTGTGCCGAATGCCAAGTTTTCAGTTTGGTGATTATGGGTTCATTTATTGTATTCAGCCATAGGAGGAAATTAAGGTGACTTCTGATTATTTAGCTGCTTAATGGATGTGGTTGTGAGTCAGAGCAGTCTCAGACTCCCCTTTTGCTGCTAGGCATTTTGGCAAACTCTTGTGGGATTTTTTTTTTTCCTGCACAGTAGCAGGACTAGGAAGTAATGTTCCATTCAATTCTTTCAGCTGTGACTACCATTAATTAAATTCAAGGTTTCCCGTAGGAAGACACTCTCACAGGAAATGTGCTCTTAATCTCACCTATATGTTCAGAATGGTTATGCTTCTGGGAGAAAAATCACTCCAGACTGAGGGGAAACACAAAAATATTTTCCTTTGAATTCTCATGAGGGACGTGATTTCAGACCAGAGGTCCTGACTACGTGAACACTGGCTTGGTTAAACGTTGGACTCAGCCTGCAGGATTAGTTTAATAGTGTCACAGGGAGGTAATAGAGCTTACTGAAAATAGTTATCAATTCATTAACTGGGAAATAAGCCTACCAGCATTCTGTCAACGACTGCCCATATAGCTTCAGCTGTTGCACATACCTTGCTTTTTATCGCTTGACCTTGTTTTTTCATAATTCTCACAGCACTGCGAGTGAAAAAGCACTCGAACTCGGGCAGGAGTATCTGAGCGAGGCTGAACAAGGCGGCTGGCGGGCGCTGAGGGAAGCAGGCGCGGGGTGTTCGGATACTGAGCATCCCCTAGCGACCGGCTCTCCCAGTGCAGCATCCTGCTTGTCAGTCTGCACAAAGAGCCCAGACTCGCGGAGCACAAACAACGGATTAGTACAAATAAAGTACTCCTAGACTTACAAAAGCACTGACAAGCCGCAAAGTAAGTCATCACCTCTAGAGAGCAAGGACTCCTTTTAAATCCAAGTTTTGCTTGGATCAAAACACAACTGGCTTCTTTTGTCTGACCCACTAAATAAGACTGAAGACAGATATATTATCTTTTCACTTAAATTTCACTGATGACTTATCAATCAGATAACGAAATGAGGAATTGTCAGTATTATTCCCCCACTAGATGTTACAGTATGTTAAAAAAAAGTCTACATTCATATAGAGATCCTGATGCTCTCTTTCTGGTCACCTCTTGGACTGCTTGCTGCTCTTGAACAATGAGGATGGGAAAGTTTTGACTAAAGAAGATCCTACAAACTGTAGATTTTGCTGGTAAACAAACAGGAAAAAATAAGCTCCTTCAGCAATATGTGGGATTTAAATTTTTTTTTCTTTTTGTCTCCGTGCAACAGTAACTTTTTTCTAAATACTTTCACCAGCTTCAGGAAAGGGTGGGTTAGAGACAGGGGTTTCCTGAGCCCTTTCAGAACATGGTTTTAACGAAGCCGTGTGTTCAGAAGAGCCCCTAGAGAGTCTTGTTTTGGAACAGTCTGACGCCTACACGTTATTATCTTTGCTACGTTTTGCAGTTTTGTGTGAAATTTATTTTTAATCTTTAACAAAACATGCCCCTGTTTATCTTAAATTCAGAAAAGGTTTAATAATGTAAAACAAAATAACTTTTTTAATAATTAGATTTACAATGAATGCCAAAACATAAAAGTAAAAAGCAAGTTAACAAGAAAGGAGTTCTTAAAGATCAAAGAAAATGTGTTTATTTGATTTGATTAAAAACAAATAAAAAGTACTTTCACTTTAACAAGTTATAACTGGCTGTTGACAAAAACCAGTGAAAGAGTTTCCCAGTCCCACAGGATAAAGGTTTTCTTGTGATAGAGGTTCACGTAGCCAGAACAGATTGCTGACACTGATACGTCAAAGGAATTATATTTTGAAAAGTGAAAAAGCTGCATGAATATTAACAAAACATGGATAAAAAGACAAGCTTCCTTGGAGAACAGCCCTTTTGCAGCCTTTTTTAGGACTAGGGTTAGGGTTAGGTAGCAAAGGCAACTCCATACTTCTCTACCCATGGAGGAGGAGATCTGCAGAAGCCAGCTCTCTTCTGGGAACTCTGCTGCTATGTTAAAGCAGGTTTTGAGCTAATGTTGTGCCTCTGTGTGACAGTTTTTGAGTCCACCTTTCTCCTGGAGGCTTCGGCAGGAAATGTACAGACCTCCCACGAAATGATGCCATGCTGCGATCCAGGCAAGAGAAAGCTAAGTAACTGAAACCAGAATTTGCTCTAGGTCAGGCTGTTTAAGATTTCTTTAATGAGGTTTTTTAGTTTTTAATTCCAATTTAACTGATAAAAGACCATTTGACCAGTATAATTTTCTTTAAAAAGAGTAAACACTTCCCCATTTCCAAAAGATAAAAGCATCAATAGTCTAAGGAAAACTTGAATCTTTAATGAAGGTCCACAGCTAAACAAAAAAGACCAGATTTGACATTCCAGAAATGCTGTGGTAAAAAATATCCAGAAAACACATGAAACAGTCATACATTTCAGAGCTCCTCTACACAAAGCGATGAAAAAAATTCTCAAAAAAACCCCACAACATTTGGAGTTCATCTTTAAAGGCAACATGTGAAATTCATCATCCTAACTTTATGGAAGTCACCAATTTAGAGGAGCTATAGTAATTTTCATACTAATTTTAAGGTGTCCACATCCTCTTAAAAGAATGTCCCCATACAAGAAGGCCCCTTTAGCAACTGCAGTCGCTGCATCTCACTTTCTATCGTGTTACCATCTGCCAGGGAGATGCCTTGAGGCAGAGTATCCAGCCCTGCAGCCAGCTCCCGGCAGGGAGGTTTCAGCACGTAGGGCGCTGTGTGCCGTGGCTGCTGTGGCTGGTGCAGTGCCCGTGGGCTCCTCTCTGCTCTCTGGTGTCCCCGGTGCTGGCGGCAGCCCTGAAATCACCTGCAACACGCAGAGCAGCCATAGCCACTGCTTCTGAGCTGCCAAAGTGCTCATCGCTCACCACGGGCTCGCATTTCTGGTGCCAGGTTTGGTCAGCCTGGCAATTGCTTGTGCAGCTCCAATGTATGTGCAGTGGGGCTGCAGAGAGGCACCCAATCACCCACTGTCAAGATGCTCACTGTAAGATTGTTAAAGCAAAGTTGGTTGTGAAAGAAATCAAGCCTTGCTCCAATTCCAAATACTTGGTAATCTGATGAAAAAAATACGGGTGTGTGTCGCCCTGATTTTGTAAGACTTTGTTAAGCCTTCTGATGTTTACATTCTTTCAACAAACTTTCTCACACACAGTTCTGTAAATAACCTATGTTTTGCATTCTTTCATGGAGGTGGAGAGAACTGATGGACCCTTGGTCTGTCCAGTGGCATTGGAGAGGTGGCACTGTCACCCTCCAATCCACTGTCACCTTTGGAAAACTATAAATGTTGGAGTCAGAAAATAAAGGTTCTTCTTCTTCTTCTTTTTTGTTCCCCTCGAGAGCAGCAGTGTCTGTGTCATCATTTCGTGCCTTATCAAAACAGGTGTGCTTTGTGTTTATGTCTGGAAGTTTTCCCTAGTGTGAAAGCCTCTAAAGGAAAACCAGTTCTTTCTTGCAATGTATGCCCTTTTATGTTATGCGGCCTAGACTGTAGATCGCAGTGATGTCAAAAATGTACATGGGAGTGATTGCATCCTGTCTGTGTCCTGCAAGAATGACTTTGAAAGTTAGATGTTTCATCTCTACAGTCATATCCTGATCAACAAACTCGGTCAATAAATAAATACATTTAGTGACAAAACCTAGCTTTCTGTAAGCTGCAGTCAAACAGGAACTTGATTTGTTTTTTGTATTCACATCTATTCTATAATAATGAATCCAGCACCACAATAACCAATTATAATATAACCCATTATAAGATCAGAGAAACCTTTGTGGTACTCATTTTCCTAAAAATGACATTAAAAACTCCAGTCCTCCATTCTCATTCTTTTGAAGTTTTTGCTTTAAACCTAAGGCTTTAATACAAAGGGAAAGAACTTGGGTTGAGAATGTGGGGGATGGGGGATTTAAGAGGTATACAGATATTGTCCAAGAAACAGGAAAATGGAGTATAAAGTGTATTCATTTTTCAGCCTTTTTTTTTTTAATAAATCTGAGAGCCATTAAAACATATGTAAAATTCCTGCTTAAATATTGCCTCTGCATCTGTGTGCGTGCGTGAGAGAGATGGCGTTTAATTGCCACATATAACATTTATAAAACCAGGTCAATTTGGGTTACTAAATTGGGTAATAATACAATTTGGGTAACCCAAATTAAAAGGTTAAAGGGTTGAATGACCTACACGTCTCAGAAGAAATATATAAAATATCCCAGATACACATGTGGAGCTATGCATGGAAATATATGGAAAACTCTCAGGAAGTATCACTGCCTGGTTTCAGCACCTCAGGCTGTCAGTACTGTGATGCTTTTGGTGTCACCCAAGCAGTTTCTGCTGCCTGTGGCAGAGCAGGACAGGATGGGTTTGACCAAGAAAAGCTGCCCACAGCAGGCATGGCTGCCCCGACCCGCTATGGGAAGGTGTTGGTCAACTTCAGCTCGCGCTTGGCACCACGGTGGCATTGAGATAGCTGGGCTTTGCTGGCAGGTGAGAACGACCGGGAGTTTTAGCCTGGAAAAGAAGATGTCAGGGGTGACCTTATTACTCTCCACAAGTGCCTTAAAGGAGGGTGCAGCCAGGTGGGGTCAGCCTCTCTCCCAGGTGACAAGCGACAGGACAAGAAGAAATGACCTCAGATCTTGTCAGGAGAGGTTTAGGTTGGACATGAGGAATTTCTTCACAAAACGGGTGATTTAGCATTGGGATGGGCTGCCCAAGGAGGTGGTGGAGTCCCCGTCCCCGGAGGTGTTTAGGGAAGGACTAGATGTGGCACTCAGCGCCATGGTGTCGCGGACATGGCGGTGTCGTGGACACGGCAGTGTCCGGTCATGGGTCGGACTCGCTGGTCTCATAGGTCTTTTCCAACCTAGCAGCGTGATCAGTTTACAAGGCACAGACCTCGAGTAAGAAAGCCACGGCGAAGGAGGGCACAGGCCGGAACACGACCCCCTCACACCTCATACGAGGCGGCCCGGCCACCACCAGCCCCACCGCCCTCAGCGCACCCACTGCCCCGCGCGGCCCTGCCCCTCGCGCGGCGACGCACGCGCGGGGCGGGGCGGAAGTGAGCGGGCGGTGGCGGCGGAAGTGGCTGCGCGCGTCGGGGGCTCAAGATGGTGAGTGCGGGCAGCGGTGGCGCCGGGCGGGCGGAGGTGTGCCTGTGCCGGGCCGCACCGAGCCAAACCCGGCCGAACCGAGCCTCCTGCACCGCCGCCCCCGCTAGATAACACTCCACCCACCCTCTCGGCGTCCCCGGGGGCAGCGGGGCCGTGCTGAGTCATAGGGTCCGGCGCGGCCATGGCGGGTTTCCTCACGGGCGCGGGGGGCCGGGAGGCGCGGGAGGCGCGTTTTGTGCCACACGTTGGTACAAAAGATCTTAGCTGTAAGCATGAGTTTTCTGTTGGATCTGACAGGGCTGCTGGGGGAAACCCTTGCACTGAGCTGCTCATCACTGTCACGTTCCAGACATTATCGCTGTCACCTTTTGTTGTTTATTATATATTTCCCTATTGGTGGAGCAATTTTTACGAACAATCCTAAAATCACTTCAGTGATTTGGGTAGGTTAGAGAGAAATTAGTGTGCTGGGTTACTAGTAAGCAGTATCTGTGGACTTCGGGTGATCCACTACAAGTTATTGCTTTCCTTTGTTCTCTCGGTTAACTGGCATGCTAGACTGCCCAAATACACCTTGTCCTCCTTCTGGCAGCCTCAAACCGTGGCTAAATTTGATCTTGTGCCAGTATTGCAGTAAAGGAAAGGATGCTCCTTTCTGTCATGTCAGCTGTCAGGACTTGCCTCTTTTCTTTCCATCCCTGCAGCCCAGGGTGGGAACAAACAGGGGATATATGTGAGTTTAACGTGATCTGGGTCAACCAGATACAAAAATGTTGTCAGTACCTTTAGTTTTCATCAGACTCTCTGAAAGAATTCTATATTAATGTAGGGTTTATGGTTTGGGGTGTTTTGCCTCTATATTAAAGAAACTCTAAAGTCTAGGGTGGGGTACTTTAAGGAGTTTTTGAGCACTTCCTTTCATTTGGCTGGCCTAATGGCCCATACAAAAGTGGTCTGGTTCTGCTGAAATAATCCCCTTTTTTTTTTTTTTTTGGTTTTTTTTTTTTTTTTTTGGTTGGTGGGTTTTTTTGTTTTTTGTTTTGTTTTTTTGTTGTTTTCTTGTTTTTTTGTTCCAGAATTCCAGAGGTGCTGCTTCTCTGCTGAAGGATAATATCTCATTTACAGACGTTTCAGCTGCAGGGCTGTTTGAAGGTCATGATCTTCTGCGCAGAGGGTACGCTTCACTTTTGCTCGCTGAACTGTGTCATAGTCAGCGTTGAACTTCAGTGTGTGTTAAATGTTGGCTTTTACAGAAGTTTCTTGCCAGGTGTGTTGCAGACAGGCATTTACCTCTGTGATACTGTCCTTTAGAAAAGAAACAGCAAGTTATTGATAATTGTGAAATACCTGATATTTTTGATATGCTTTTATGTGAGTGTGACATAACACTGTGGGAAATGTAATGAAAATAGTTTGGAGTTTGCCATTTTTACCTGAGTGTGAAACTTACGTCTCTGTCTTGGATAATGAATCCAAAATAAGTTCACGGAGTTTAAAATGCCATACAACTGGCATTGGGGGGAAGGTGTGTACAATTGAAAAAGCTTGGAGGCTTCAAAATAACATACAGTGTAGCTTGGACATAATTACATCTGTTATGATTTCATTTATTAGTATTTTAATCTCTTTCTGAAAGGTATCAAGGAAGAAAAACACTCTGTTTTGTCAAGCATAAAGGATGTTTGAAAGACTTTTTCTTGTGGTAGTGCTGTAGTTAGAGGTTTTACTTGCTGCTTCAGTATTAATCTTTTTCTTTTGTAGTCCAGACTTTGCTAGTTGTGTGTCTCTGTGGGCTGGTGTTTGTATCTAAGATTGGTTTTGGAATGCAACTTAAAAGAAAATATCCCAATTAATTTGAAGTTAATGTCTTTTCTACTTATTCTTCTAGTTTTACAAGCGTGAAAAATGAATTGTTGCCCAGCCACCCACTGGAGTTGACAGAAAAGAATGTAAGCATAACATCGAATGTAGCCATCTTCACTCTTAACTGATTATGAAGTCAAAATTAACAGTGTGGTTGTCTGGACTGCTTTGTACAGTAGCAAGTAATGGGCAGGGTCTTCAACAGAATGAAGGTGTTCAACAAGAGTAACATTTTATTTATACAAATAACATTGTCAGTGAGTCTGTTCAATATTAATCTCATATCTCTCCCCACTTCAAGTGTGTAAGCAGACTTCCAAGCAGGGACTTGTGTGCTCAGGTTTAGTCATCCAAGAGTGTGTCTGCAGCCGCCATAGGTAGGCCAGGGACACACCTGTCACCTCGTGTAGGCTGATCCTCCCACTTTCTCTGTAGATTTACCATCTGTCTGCATTTTCAGACTTTCAGCCTGTGAACACGTACATATTTCTATAAATTGCTCGATCCCGTCTAGGCATTTTACACCTACGGTTTGTCATAAATGCTTGCAATCTTGTCTGGCTCAGTCCTCGCTCATGGACCATTGCAAGTGGTCTGTGGAAGGCAGAGGGAGACCAGACTTGCTGGTTGAGCTGAGTGTCTCTGGTGCCTGTTCAGTCAGCGCAGAAGATATGATGTATCAAACTCTCCTGAAGTAAAGATGTTATTTTGATAGAATGTTCCAAATTGCTAAGTTGAATAGCAGAACAAGGTCTGACTGTAATGTCTAATACATTCTGATTTTAGCCAGTGTTAGTGTTGCCTTGCATTAAAAGGATGATTTTTGTGATGCCAAATTTGAGTTTATTTATAAATACTCTTAATGTTTCAGAGCTATTTGTCAGTTGACTTTTTTTTGTAAAGTGATTGCTATAACTTAATTTTTAACTCGGTTCTTGCCGTACAAAACCTGGATAATTAATTAAAAGATCACACGCTAAAGAGACAAAAATGCACAGAAATAAAACAGGCCATGTGATCCCCTAAGAAGTATGTGAGTCTTCTAAATTGTTTCTTCCACGTTTGGGTAATTTTTCTGTAAGTTTAAGGCCAGTTTAATAATTATTTTCATGTACATTTGAATGGGAAAATATTTAATTTAGCCTGAGATAGTTATGGTTGGTTTTGCTGCTATAAATATTAAGAAGGTTTTTCAGGTAGCACTGGTAGAAACCAAATGTCTCTGCTACAGAAAAGTCCTTATCTCTATTAAAAAAAAAAAAAAAAAAAAAAAAAAAAAAAAAAAAAAAAATAACGTAACCAGAATGACCAGATTAGGATGAGGCATATAAATAGTATTCTCTGCTACCTTTTGAAGAGCATTCAATATAGATTGTTGCAAAGAAAATGCTTGTTATATCTTTGACTTGTATTTTTCAGTTGGTTTTTGAGATCCCTTCTCATAAATAGGATGTTCTCATAATAATAGGCTTGTGTCATGGTGATGGAGTAGAGATTTTAAAATTAGAGATTTGATTTTTTTTTTTTTATTATTAAAGCTTAAATTTAACATTAATATAACTTACTTCTTTGTACTCTAGTATACGTGAGTAAGCACTTTTTCTTTAAAAAGTCTTTACTAAGTAGATTTTCTTTGTCTTACTGGTAAGTTTGAGAGCAGCTGAGGAAAATCGGAGATTTCCCTTGCTTTTCACACTCATAAGGACTGTAAGTGTTCAGAAAAGAAGCACATCAAACATTTTCAAGTAGTTTTTGATGACTAACTAATGACATCAAATCAGATCTTTAATCTGGACTTATTCATTCAGACAATATTATTGTAAAGTAGTGCAAAACTGTACCACTTGGTGGTGTTACATCTCCTGATTATCAAAAATAACAAAGTAAAATTTCTGCTATTAATGCAGAATAAAATCCAGCAAAAAAACAATTTCAGCTTCATAGAACAAATCTTACTGCGTCACTCTTTTTCCTGTATGCTTGAGATATGTTTGATAGTATCACTGAGTTTTTACATACAAATTTAGTAAGCATGTTCTTTTAAGTAGGATGTCACAAATTTCTTCTAGGGCTGTACTTTAAAATAACTTTTTTTAAAATAAAAATCAATATTGTTTGTGACAGTTCCAGTTAAATCAAGATAAAACAAACTTTGCCACACTGAGAAACATCCAAGGAATCCATGCACCTTTAAAGCTGCAGATGGAATTCAGAGCAGTGAAACAGGTAGGCATTTTTATCCAATTGGTGTAACTTAGGCCATTTGAAAAAATGTTCACCTTGAAATATGCTTTCAGAGGCACAGAGACATCTTTCTTGGTTGAGATACCTTATGTTTCCAAAAGAAATTAATTCACTGTTAAAAAAACGATGAATCAAACAGTGCAATTACTAGTTTTTAGAGCAGTCTGTATACTAACACCTCTTAGCTGCTGTTCTTTTACTGGTTATTTGGTGAAGTGGTAACTGCTCTAGCTTTGCTGTGGAATAGCTTCCTGGAAAAGCAGGAAGAATTGAGTATTAATTCCTAAAATTAATACTCTCCCCTGCAGAATGTATGACCTTCATGGGAAGGAGTCTCCATAGCTGTAGGGAAAAGAGACTTAGGGGTCTGAAACAGGTCGTGATTTAGGAGTAGATGTAGAGGTAATGTGAAACCTGAAACAGAGTTTTCTGTGTGGTTATTGTTCCTCAGCCTTTGTTGTGAGATCAAGGGAGCTCTACAGGGAGTTAAGTTCAAAGGTTTTAACTCTTAATTGAGAACTGTGCCTGTCTCCTTTTCCTTCTTTTCTGCTAGGATTGAGGGTAGCTGGACAAAGGGAAACATAGGAAGCTCATTGGCCCTAGTAAACTTTTTTGTCTTCTTGAAGGCTGTCAACCTACTAAGAGCAGGTTTTCCAAGTGAGTTAGAGCAATTTTGTACTCTGAGTGATAAGGTGATACTAAACCATAGTGAGCTGCATTAAGCTTGGCAGAAGTTACTGGTCCTGAAGGTGTGAAAGTCAGGATGTGAGATATGCAAACATTCCTTGGTCTCAGCTGTGCTGAGAAGAGAAATCTTTTTCCTAACTAACATTAGCACATTGCAGAGAATGAGGGAGGTGAGGATATCCTGTTAGTCTGACTCCAGAAGTGGTTTTGAGAGATGGGTGGGGGAAATACGGTGATCAGAAGGTTTTTCACTTCAAGATTCATGTTGGGTATACAAGTTTTCTTGTATTTTTAGCTGAAGTATCTCTAGTAGTAGTGAATGCATTCTCAGAAAATTTATGCTCTGAAATCTGTGTGTGCTACTTGAAATTTTTTTGGAAATACTGTGAGTGAAGTGTACAGAAGACTGTTAAAAGTAACTGGGAGTGGACTTGAAGCTTAAGAATTGGTTGAGATTGGAGACATAATTATGATTTAGATTAATTAAAAGGAGGATTATGTTTGAATGTGAAAGTCAATATAGCTCTTTCACTTGCGTTCCTGACCTGTGTCAGAGATGTAGGAGGCTTAGAATGTAGTTCCCAAACTGCACTGTATGTCAGTTGCCCAGTACTGACCTCAGGATCTGGAGGTTTGCAGTGAACCTCCCCAGATTTATGTGAGAGGAGCTTTACAGAGTAGACAGAAAGTACTTTGTTATTTTTTAAAGTTCAGTATTTGCTGTACTACCTATAACGTGGTGAAAACTAAAAATCTATTAGAAGACTGTTCTTCTCAAACAGTTAACCAAAAGAAGATGGTGGTGCTTGTGTGTCTTTGTGTGTCAGTAGTTCTCTTATTCCAGTGTTGTTTTTTCTGCCTGTTGGCTTTTCCAAGTCACTTCTGACTGAGAAATCCGAATATGAACCCTTTATATTTCAGACTTGCAGAGACTTGAACTCTTGCTTGAACTCTTTTTACAGGTCCAGCGTCTTCCGTTTCTTCACAGCTCAAACATGGCAATGGATATTTTGAGGGGGAATGATGAATGCATTGGTTTTGAGGATATCCTTAATGGTAAATACATTCTGGCTTTAATAATATGGAAACATTTAAAGGTAAAATTTGGGAGATGTGGAGTTCTTTGCCTCTACTGAACAAGAGAATTAAACTCCCAAAATGCAAAAGATGACATTAAATCATAAAAGCAAAGAAGCACTGGGGAAGGAGAAAGAAATGTAATTCAGCTGTAAGTTATGTGGAAATTACTCTGAAATATTGAGCAAGACAGTAGGTTGTCTTGCTTGTAGGCTGGGTTTCTAAAGGAGTAGATTATGCATGTATGTTGTATGCCTCTTTCCTCAGAAACTTTTAAACTACTTGTGTAGGTTTTGTAAAGCAGATGTTACAAAGTTTTTTTTACATTCTGTAATTAAGAAGAAAATGTTAGAGAGGAGGTAGAGAATTATTGAAAAGGATACTTAGCAGGGGAAAGGCTCCCTCAAATGAACTCAACAGGCTGCAGTTGCCTGGTAGCCTGCTGAATATTAGTATGTGTGGAATAGAATAAACTTGGAAAATGGCTTTTAAACAAATTACTTCTAGCTTGTGTTTAAGGAGATGGAAGAAGGCAGAGAGTGGGATTGAAGAATGGAAATAGCGGGGGGATAGAAAGCTGGAAATAATGGAGGAACAAATCTGAATCTAGAGGCATGAAAATAACCCCAAATCTGGGGTTATTTTCTGAGGTGGATATAGAGGGACCAAGGGAAGGAATCTTGGGCTACTGAGGTTCCACAGGCGTAGAGCAATGTTGAGCATCATTTGTAGAATTTTGGTTATTTACCACTGCTTACAACAAACAGATTTTTATAGAGTGCTGAGAAGTGAGTGGGTTACAAGTGTTTTTGTTAAGGCTTTATTTATCAGAAAGTGGACTAGATATTTTTGTTGTCTCTGGAGGAATCAGAGGCATTAGGATGCCTGTCTTATTTATGGAAGGAAAACATGATTGATGCACCCATAAGGAAAAGTGTATTTCTTCCAAACAGTCACAACATGTGTGCTGGCCCTGGATTTTTTTTTTAGGGTTTTTTGTTTGTTTGTTTTGTTTTTTTTGGCGGGGGATGTATTTTATTATTTTGTTTTGTTTTATTTTTGGTTTTTTTGTTTTTTTTTTAATGTGGGTTTTTTTGTAGAAAAGGAGTTCATACTGTCAGTATTGGTCTCTTGTGTCCTCTGCACATTCCTTGGTAGCCTTTGAGGACAGTGGCTAGTGTTTTTACAGAATGGAGGAAATCTCAGAGATATTTACAGGTGTAGAACTTCTGTGAAACTAGGCAGCTGGGCAGAGAAGAGAAACAAGGAATGTGTCCTAGATAACAGAAGGGAGAACTGTGAGCTCCTGTTGTGTAGAGAAGTTGTGTTAGAAAGAGATGTAGGGCAACTGTGGAGAAAAGCTTCAGTCAGACTTGAGTTTTCTCAAACACTAAACTTGTGGTGTAATCCCTTTGAGATTCAGGCAGTTGGAGCCTGTGCCTATGCAGAACTGGTTGGTTTTACTTGAAATGTGTGTGTGTCCTTATGACAAGCTGTTCCACAATATATGTGTTTGTTCTGTCAGTGCTTTGGATAGAGGCTTCTGAGTTACAGCTCTGCACTCTGCAACACTCTCAAAAATCAGTCAAGTAACTGTTGCACTAAGCATTATAATGAAAAGAGATGTTCACCTTTGTTAGTTGTTGTTAGTCTTTGTAGCTTGGTAAAGGCTTCATGCTATCAACTTTTCTTTTTTCAGATCCTTCCCAGAGTGAGGTTATGGGAGAACCACACATGATGATGGAGCACAAGCTTGGTTTATTGTAACAAAATATACTTCAGAAAAATGTTTTGTGTGTGTCTTTCTAGCTCAGATCTAAGTACATGGTACTAAATTGACACTCACAGTGTTAAGCAAGCAGACCTAGTTATCACTTGCCTTCCTTAATGAAAAGGCACATTAAATGTTTAATGTCTCTAAATTGTTCTGTACTTGTTGCCAATCATATAAATGTCCTGTAACTAGGTAGTTTAAATAATGCCTTTTCATAAACTGCTCAGGACAATAGCTTCTTAAATATGGAAATGCTATATATGTATACAAGGAATTCAAAAATACCCAGGCATTTTAAAACTGACTACTGTGGTAAATGCATTTAATGGGGGAAGAGGAAGGTATTTTCCGTTGCATAACTCTTTGTTCATGAAAATTTCCATACACTTTTTAAACTATTGAATAAAAGTTTGCTATAAATGCTGTTGCGTTTCAAAATATATTTAATCCTAATTCAAGAATCTCTTATCCATGACCCAGTGTCGTCCCTTTTATTGCAATATCTTTAAAGGTTTTTAAGTTTGGCATTGCCAGTTACATACATTGTAGCCCTCTCTTGACAGCTATTTGAGTGAACTATTAAGTTTTTATGTAGAATTTAAAGTATTGCTGTAAGAGTGGAATTAAAAGTCTAGATTTTTTTCATGTTTGTCCCTGAGAGGGTATTTTGGTTTCTGAAAGTAGAAGCAAGTTCCACTTGGGGTTTAAAAAGATACTTTAAAATGTTTGAACATAATCCAAAAGAGCACTCCCAGGTCTAGGTATTTTAGTATTATGAAAGAATGCAGAATTATTAAAGTACCTAATAAAGCTGCTGTGGTAAGAACATAAAGATATGGTGGTACAAATGCAGAAATAACTATTTGTGGGTTTACAAAAATCAGACCTTAATTAAGTAAGAATGAGAGATTTATACTTAAACACATCTTTTAAAGGAGCAGACCACTGGAAGGGTTTTTGTGTGCCTAAGTGGTTTTATTTGTTAAATCCAGGGTTGTAACAACTATTTCTGGTGTCATACATGTGTATGTGTTATATCAATCTGACAAGGCAGCTAATACAATTTGGTGTATCAGAAAAATTCTGTGGTTCAAAAAATGTTATCCATTGTCAGATATGAAGAACTTGAAAGAGTATTTCTAAAATGGGAACTATTTTTATTCAGCAAATTTTAATGACTTGGTTAAACATAATTAGCATTCTGTTGTAGATAATTTGAGCAGGAATGTTGCTATAAACCTTTTTCCACAACTGCAAACATCCCTTGTGCTTTTCAGTGGGCTTATAACTACAAATTCCCTATATGTTTGGGCCAAAACCTCTAGCTTCTGTCCTGTAAATTTTATAGTGCTTTTATATGCAAAACATTGCAGCATTTTGGAAACATTAAGATGATAGTATGACTCACTTTAGTGGTGGTCTTATTTGGTTTTATATTTAAACTTGTTTCATTTAAGAAATTAAGCTTCTAAAATTTTGTCACTTGAGACTTGTAGAGATGAGAGGCTTGTGCTATGCAGTACAAGCTGTTTAATTTTTTTTTCCTTAGGGAGGTTAAAGAGAGGACCAATAAATTGAACATGCAAGTGTAAACCTACTCACATTTTTGTTTTCTACAGCTGTCCTCGTCTGTGAGCTGATAATCTTTATTAAATATCAGAGTTGGCTGCTGGTTTATAATAAAGCAAAACTAAACTGTTACGTAGCAAGCTTGTGGTTCAGTAGGATTTGTACTTCTCAAGGCTCAGGCCAGAAAAGCTGAGGGATTACATTGCCAGGTCTGGGACAAGTTAAAGGTGCTGGCATGGATTTTTAGGAGATCTGCCATCTTACCTGCACTGCTCAAGAAAACGGAGCCATCCAACTATTGGACACAGTTACTGATACCTTACAGCTCCCCACTTCAGTTTATTATCTGGTCTGCCTTTCCTAGTGTTGGCTGAAAGATGGATGCTGTTGCATCTGAGCAAAACTACATTAAAACAAGTAATTTACTTGAGTTTCTCATTAGTGCAGTGTAAAACCAGAAGCAGATTAGCAGGCTGCATGTAATTTCTAGGTGGTTTTGTTCAATGCTCAGTATCCTTTGTAATAATCTTGGGTGAGATCAAGCTGTATTCAGAGCCAGGCAGTTGCATTGTTCATTATGTCTGTAAGGAAGCTAATCCTAGGGGTTAGCCAGGCTGGAAAGCAAATAGTATGTGTAAGAGGCCTGTGTGAGAATTTATTCTGTTAGTAGAGAAATGGGAGTGAAGCAGGACTGAGGAAAAAAGCTTTTGAGGTAAAAAGGAAGGGTTATGTTTTCTCAGTGCTGCAGGGGGCTGGGCTGTGGACTGGGCTTCCTGCCCCAGCCCATTCTTCCCATTTTGTACAAGCCTCATTCTGTCAAGCAGGTGCTGCATGGAGCAACCCACGGAAGCAGCTAAGTGGGGTGTGCTGGGCACTGGAGCTAGGATGGTTCTGGCCTGGGTAAGGGGAGGAAGGCACTTCCAGCTCTGCCACTCCGGCATGTGCAACACAAGGCCCCACCATGACTTCTTGCAGATGGCAGTGCTACATCTTCTGCTCTGCTGGTTGTGTTATGACCATAAAAAACAGATGATGCCATACTGCTGCTCCTGTTTACACCAACAGTCCTTTAGTAGTCATGTCATTGCCCATTTGTCAAAAAACAAAATTTAAAAGCACAAGAACTACAAATGCAACAGAGTTTAAAAAACCAAACGTTATTATTATGTCAAAATAATTTGTCTTTATACACAAATAAAGAAATTATTATAAACTTAATAGATTTTGCTTTAATAATCTGATGCATATTAGTACTTGGTTCCTCAGCTTCCACCATGCAAGGCATTTTAAAAACACAGTTCATATCCTCCATGTGTTTTGGCCTATATTTATAGCCAGTTCTAAATGCTCCATCTACCAGAAGTACTCTGCAAACAGCACGTACTTGGTGCAGTTAAATCATAACAAAGCCATTCCGGAGGTGTTCGTGCTTGTTGGACTGACACAGCACCACTGTGGAAGTGGCTCACTTTGTTGGGAGCTTCCAAGTACTAGGAGAGGTGTGCACTGAAGAGCAAGTGAAGGTACACGTCCCTTCTGCATTTGTTTTTTTATTTCCAGGCAGTTTTGTGTGAAATAGTTAATTTCATAAAGCCTTACATAACTGCATAATGAAGAGGCAAGGAAGACAATGTAATGTTTGTGCTAAAATCCTTTACATCAGTGTTTTCTTAATCTCTCTACAAGTACTCATTATGTTTTGGACCCAGTGGTTATTGTAGAACTCAGCTCGTGTTTCCAATAAGTTGGCAGTAGCTTGGGCACCTCAAAGGCATTAAGCAGTTTTATTTTCTGGCTCTTGTCTAAACTACTGAGAGAAAGCTAATGATCTTTAATTGCCAACATCAGTCTTGGGAGTTCAGGACAGAAGTGTAAGAGCTAGCTAGAGGTGTTAGCACATTCCCTCTGGCCAGGATAAATGGCCCTGTTTTCACCTGTGATGAGCAGGTAGTGTGGTCTCCTGAATATTGTAAGCTCTCCCTTTAACTTATTTGAACCTTCTTCCAGGCTTCTCTGTGATCATGATACATAACTTGGAAAGAATGCAATCATTCAGTTATAAAGGATCTATAAAAGTATCATCATGATTTGGTATTACTGTTTTTTGGGGAGTACCACTGGGAGGTTCTGCAGGAGTCTCTGTTCATAGGATGGGTATCAGTGGAGGTAAGCAGCTCATTGTTTATACAGCACATGCTATGTCTATCTGCATTTTTATGCTAAGCCGTGTACATGTGAAGTCATTGTAGTTGTTTTCCTAGAGGTTTAATTCCCTAAATGGCAACCACATTACATTGTTTTTCTTTTTCTACCTAATCTGTTTTGGGGGAAAAGAGTCACGCACAACTTTGAGAGATCAGGACAGTATTGGCTGTCAAGCTCTTTAACAAAATCACCAGATGGGAGTGGTCCTTAACATGGCGTCATATTCACACTTCTGCTGTGCTGTGCATTCTAGAATCTAACACTCAGGATAATTTCTACTTAAAGATCTTAAGGAAAAAGGTGAGGAGTCAGTGCTGAAACTGATTCCTCGGTTTGGCAGTCTCACCAGTTTGCACTGGGGCGCTGGGCATGTCACTTGTCTCTCTGTTCATTTCTCTCTATGCAACCGAGAGGATAGTATCTATTATGGAAGGATGTTTTGAATAGCATTTGTAAAGTGCTTTGAAGATTAGAAGTGCTGTTCAAATGTTCACAAATTATGCTACATTTGTTGCAAGGTGATTAGATTAATGATTCTAATTTTGTCACCTCATTTCGGGGTTGTTAAAAAAATAAATTCTACACATAAGAAATGCTATTACAGCTTTTCACTAAAAGAAACGTTTAAGCTAAGTACCAGCTTAACTAGAAAACAAGAAGTATCTCTGGGGCAAATCAGAGATGGCTGTACACAGTCCTTAACATATGGAAAATGATAAATATGCAATTTGGCCTCTGCAAAATGTAGGTTTAGGCTGAACTTCACACTCTGCAAGATTTCTCTGCAAG
Organism: Onychostruthus taczanowskii; assembly: GCF_017590055.1. Taxonomy (NCBI): domain Eukaryota; kingdom Metazoa; phylum Chordata; class Aves; order Passeriformes; family Passeridae; genus Onychostruthus; species Onychostruthus taczanowskii. The sequence continues at coordinate 3,138,404 of NW_024502569.1, read as the reverse complement.
AAATTTTCTGACAGTTCTTAGTGAAAATCCATTTCAAGAGCTAAATCACAGGCAAGGTCCACAAATCTTATGTTAAACTTACACTAACACTGCTAGCTGCAGAACAGTAAGTATACTTATGGCAGGTGTAAGTACTGCCTCCAGTTTCCTTTCTGAAAAAAACCTGTTTTTTAGTTTAGTAATTTTAGACAGGTTTGGGGCTTCACTGTTAAGACAGGCCTTTCAAGATGTAAGCAGTGGACCACATCCTCAGCTGGCACAAGCTGCAATGGCTCCAGCAGAACTGCCAGTGTCCTCTGGGTTGCAAAGCTTATCTTCATCACACAATTTAGAGTGATACAAGATGTATCACAATCCACAGCTGACATTCTCAAACTTGAGAAAGGATGAGTGGAAAAAGTATCATCCTACCTTATTTTTTCCTTCATGCTGAAGCAGCATTAATCTCAATTGTCAGCCTATTTCTATAGTTAATAGCTAACTTTAGTCAAGTGCTAAAAAGAGATTGGTACCAATTTAGTGCTTATTGCTGCAGGGCCACTTGGAGATTGTGTTATCTCTTTGGTTTCTGTGTGAAATAACTATCTGTGCCACTGCATGTCAGATTAGAAATCCCAGGTATGTGGATCCTTTGTTCAACTATCAGCACTCTCTAAGCTGGATACTTCTTCAGGTACCAGCAGAGCCAAGTCCTCCCCATTCCAGCTTGTGCACAGAAGCCAGCTGTAAGACAAAGACAAGACAGGTATCTTTAGATGAGATAGCTCAGTATAGCATGCTGATTCAGCACCAACAAACACACAGGATACCTCTCTGCAGCCATCCTCTGTGGCACAAAAGCAGTGACACTATTTGCCCTAATTACAGAAGTCAGACAATATCATTACTACTGCCTTTGAGCACAGTACTAAACTACTCTGCTTGTTACAGACTGGAACAGACCTTTCTGCTCTCCAACTGCAACACTGCATGACACTCCAAAAAGAAAGGTGCATTCACAGGGTCAGATATCTGAAACTAATGACAGAAGGTAAAGAAATCTAACTTTCAGAAATTTATGGTGATGATGTACTACAGTACTGATTTCAGGATGGACTGATTGATGGTACATATGCTTCCTTTTCTGCTGTAGAGTTTGCTTTCTTTATAGACACTTCCTCTACTTACACTGAACTAAACTAAAGATAATATTTAATAGAACAAATACTTACTGTGCCTTTGTTAATGTAACTGAATTTCTCAATTATTTTATTACTTCACTGGAAAGTATTCTACTCACATGCAAGACCCCTTTGCTTCAATTCCCTCATGTCTAAGACCCATCACTGCTTTAAATTACTATTAGTATAGCTTCTCTGTAAAGACTGTGTAAATAATTATAATGAAGCAGGAATAGATTTGAAATTATGTGAAATGTTCTAAATCTACAGCATTATCACTATTTAAATCTTAAAATCTGATGCAGAGATAAAAGGTGACAGAGGGGAAGTCTAAGTATTAGGAAAAAATACCCAAGTCTCCAGCCAGAGTGCCACCCTATTAAGAAAAACAACTTTTCCTCCAACTGTAAATCTGTCTAATGAAAATTGATTCTTCTGTCAGTTAGATTTTTCTTTCAGCATCCTAAAAGGAAGTAATTTATACTGGAAATTATGTAAAGTGATCTTTATGAGTACTCATGAGTGGTATTTCACTGTCCGTATTACTAGATGGCCACTAGATATGATTAGACACAACTGCTATAGAGGCCTTTTTTTAAAACATGTTTAGAGGTTTATTCTTTTGGGTTTTAAAATATTTTACAGATTTTAATGGCAGTGGGTCACAAGGTACCCCTGACCAAAGACCAGGACAGACAGCTTTCTATTAAACCCAGTGGGTGACTGTTATGTTTATAACCCTCATTAGCATCTAGAAGAGCTCAGATTGCAAAATTAAGTTCATGCCTTTCACATGATCTGTGGGAAAGGCTTTCCTGGAAGAAAGACCATGTAAAGGTCTCAAACCAAAGGAAGTAACACGTGCAGTCAAGGGTATGGTGTATCCCACTGGCAGTACATTCAGGTTATCTTCAGTTTGGGGAAAATTCATAGCATGGAGCTGAGAGAAGTGGCTGGATTGGGGAAAAGGTGTGAAGCTAGCAGACAGGAAAGTTTGAGAACTACCACAGTAAACTATTCAGCTTCAATTCATGTCAAAATATGAATTACAGGCAAAGGCAGTCAGAAGAACCCTCCTGATCCGTACTTACCACAGGACAGACAGTGGAATTAGACAAAGGCCTGCTGATAGGAGGAAGCTAAAGCCTGAAAACCATGCAACAGTAGTTGCATAGAGAATATTAAAAACTGAAATTGACATTGTGCCGGTCACAACTTCTAAACAGGCAATACAAGCAAACACAGCACCTGCCAAAAATAAATGGGCAAATTATAAACAAAACAAAACCTCTTCAAAGTACTGAAGTTTTTAAACATGGTTCAAAAGATACTGTTGACAGTATTTTTGCAAGTATGCAAATTACAAGCACTAGGCAATCATACTTTGCTATGAAAGTGTCTTCTGTGGCAACTCCTACAAAATGCTAGTTCTTTTAAATGAACAAAAAGCCAACAAATAAACAACACATTTTGTTGATGGAAACTATTTTTCTTTATAATTTTCTTACCATGCCTACTTTCTTGCAGTTGCTTATCACATCATGTTTAACCTGTTCATCCTCACTAACCATGCTGTCATGTCTCCATCCTTTACCCCTTCCAGTTGTCTTCTTCATTCTTACTTTTCCCTTTCTTGTTTCTTCCTTCTTTAACCTTCACTCTTATATGTGGAAAAGACTGATTCAGCAAGGACTGCTGGTTCAGCTTAAAACCACTGCCTTCTCATTTTTGAAAAGAAACAACATTTTTTGGACTGAACTACCCTTTGGGGTGGCAGTCTATCCTGTGAGTGTCGTGTTGAACACATTTTCCCGAGCTGTATTCATAGTCACAGGACCATAACCAAAAGCACACTAGGTAAGCAGAAAGGGATGACAAGAGGCAACCTGATTGCTGCATCAAACTACTCAAGCAGCCAAAGCCCTGAAGAATAGCAAGAAACTCAATACCAGAGGTGCATTTTAGCGCAGCTAGTACAAAGAGATCTTTGTTTTAGTGTATGAAGATTAATCTTGAAAAAAAAACCTCAAAAAAAAGCAATTCAGGAAAATGTTTCTAGAAAGTGTATGTTTCCCAAAATCTAGAAAATGCACACTTCCCCAAAAGCAAAATATGGGATATTAGAACCATTTTTTGAGGCCTGACATACTTTTTTTCCATCAGGAAAGGGCTTTGAGAATATTATGTTACATTTATTGGGACATGTTTAGAAGCCACAGGCCTGAAGTTTGGTTCCTGCTCCATAGCTGAGGACACAAGTCTAATTGTTTCCAAGTGCTATGAAGATTGACCACCTACTGCTTACCTTTTTAAACTAGTAAGTGAGAAATTCACTAAATAACAGAAATGTATCTTTCTCTGCATGCCAAAATCTTATGAATGTAGAAGCCCTTGTGAAATCACACTTTTATAAATCTTGCACATTGTTCTGCTTCAAGTTCCCCATGGTCTTTAATTTAAGAACAGTATTTTGTTTGAAAGTTGAAACTTGCAGTAGTTTTTAACACATTGTTTATATTTAATTCAGAAACAGAAACTTTTATTAATATCAAGACACAGGCTCATAATTAAAAGAACTTGAAAGAAAAGCAATCTTAAAATACCAATACAGATCTATTTAGTTAAAGGTAATCTTTGTGCATCTCTGTTCTGAAGCACCATATTATTTTATTGTTTAAAAACAATTCTACTTACCCTGTTCACCAGGGAGAACCACTTTTGACAGCATGGATCGGAGAACAGGAATAGGCATAAAGCAGAACAAAGATGGCACTCTCACTGTAAAGCAGCCATGAGACATTGAACTAATTAAAATACAGAAATGTACAAATATATTGCAACTGCATTAGTCATATACTTTTGAACACTTAGTTCCCCAAATAGTAAAAGGCAACAGAAAAGTCAGACTAGAAGTGCACTGAGACACAATTCTCCAAGAACAGAGAAATTTATAAATCAAATCTATTTCTACGGCACTAAAACCATAAGCAGGTAATTCCATTGTTTCTCCACACAGTTCATCAAATCCTAGATCAGTCTGATAAACCATTTATATTTTACCTCTCTGTCACCCTTTCAAGGTGGCATGTTCAATATCCAACAACTGCATTCACTACAGATAACACAGCAGTATTTTGATATACATTGTTGACCGTGGAACAACTGATTCTGAACTCACCTAAAAACATGAGCAGAGTAGTTTTGGCAAAGGCAGCCATGATCATTCCTCCAATGTAAGACAACATCCCAATAAAGACAATATAAATGTCTTTAAGACATTTGGAAAATAAGTAAACTCCTAAAAAGCTGGTCAGTGAGATAGAAGTGGATGCAGCTGCTCCATATCCAATGTATACTTCATTCCAGCAGAGTGGCTCATCCAGTTCATACAGTGTAAAAAGTGAAGTCCCACCGAGCACAGTAAACAAATAAGCCATAAATGTAAAAAGTAACACAATTATTAAAATTCTCTTTTTATAAGGGGCAGTTTGAAAAAGCATGTACACTCCAGAAAATGTCTCCCTAAGAAGTTCTTTCCAGGATACTGGTGCTTCATGCTGGAATTGAGATACACCTATGGTATCTTCCAGAAAAAATACAATATAGATGATATTAATGACATGGAGCAGAGATGCTATCACAAATGTCCATGCAAAACCTATTCCTCTTAGAAAGTAGCCAGATGACAGTCCTGCTAATCCAGATACAACTCCAAAAATCAAATCCACTACAGCTATTCGTGTTGTTTTCTGTTTCTCATCATGACACTCCTCTGCTATGTAAGCAAAGCCTCCTCCAAGGAAAGTTGCTATACTCCCAAACAGTCCAGTAATAAATGCAACTGCAAATAGGACAGAGAGTGACAAGGAAAAATATGATATTGCAGTCAAGCTAATACTAGAAATCAAAGCTCCCATTGATGGTAAAACTAAAGACCTTTTGTGTCCCTGGCGATCCCCATTAGCTACAATGACAAAGGCAACTATAAGGCTGGGAATGGCTCTAGTTAAATCCAACTGCATATAAAAAACAGAGGCTTTTTCTTGAACTTCCTGCAAAGAGAAAATAAAAATAATTGTAAATACTATAATAAATTGGAAAAAAAATCTGTCACAATATTACATACATAATTATTAGCATGCAATATAATGAATATCACTGTACATGTTTACAGATTATAAATTATACTGTTATAAAACATAATACATGCAATGTAGTTTTATAAGATTATATGACATTTTGATATACTAGACTATAATAAAATACATTTCATATTCAGACTTCTGTAATTTGATGTTCAATATTCCTCAAACATTCCCTGTTACATTTTAACCCAAAACTTAGTTTATGACAGAGAAGTTTCAATGCAGACAAGAGAAGAATCCTTTTGAACATGCACTTACAAGAGCTGTAAGTATCTTTAACTGCAAGTATCTCCTTCAATACAGGGTATGGCAAAAGGGCACTGGGCTATTTTAATACTACTCAGAAATCAGTAGTAAGCCAGTCATCGATTAAGGAACACACCCCCTGCTCCCACCTCACAGGAGATCATTTTTCCTCCCAAATAATTCTACTGAGGGGGTTACAAGGAAGAATTAATGGACTAGAGCACACTATGCAAGTAAACAGATCACAGTTTGCTCTGACATCCCACTTGTACAATCCTACTACTACTATTACAAACAACAGTAACAACCAAAAAAGTGAAATACAGCTTTAAATATGGTACTGACTCACAGATATGGGAATTAATGGATTTTGCAAACACTGTAAAGCTCTGGGTTCAGAACTTGTCCAAATCAGTGATGTCTCTACAGATACATCACAGCAGGTATTCACATAAGGAACAGCAGCTAACACTATAAAAACAAACACCCATTATGGGAAAATTTTAGAGTTCTTTTTAACAAAAGTATAAAAATCAAATGTGACTGAAAAACAGTCATTTAACAAAGCATGAATGGCTGCAGAAAAAAAGAACTAAAGAATGTTCAATACAAAAAATAAAATTGTTATGAAGCCAGCTGCTGAAGGACACTTAGCAAGCTAATTCAGATCTTGTTTTTAATGCATAGATGCAGACCTGATGAGAGCAGCCACAACAGCCCTTTCAAAGACAACCACCTGATCAGACAGCAGGGGAAAAGGAAGCAACTTTATTCATACAAACCCTTTATACTAGCTAAGATAAAGTGTCAGATGCAGAGAGTAAAGTCTTGCTGAATGTCTTGGAGTTTTCTGAGGCACAACACTGACTGGGGCAGGCATTGTACTGTTCAATCAGCAACAGGTATACTTGTGCAAATCTGCCCACACCATTCTCAGCCCATATTCAAACTATCTATACTCCACATTTCAGGTGTTTCCTCTGTAGCTAACATAATCCTGACTGAGTAGCATTCAAAATGATAAAAACCCCCTAAAACTTACAGGAATGTACTTAGGCAATTTTAAAAGCTGCTGAATGCTTTATAAATTCATATTTACATTTACAGGCAGAGACCATGAGTTTCTCATTCAGTCTCTTCCTTTTTTTACAAGATACCAGGTTTTATTACAAGAAGAAATTCAACTGATCCTGAGGTTCTCAAGGAAAGCCTTCAAGATCCCCAGCACTCCGAAGTCTTTTGCTCCCTTCCCTTGTGGTGTCTGACTGCCTTAGCATTCATGACATCCTGGTAACTGGCCAGCAATGCTGTCACCCTGGAAGGGTCAAAACCATGAAGGCTGAACAAACTGAGATGGAAAACATTATTCTGATCTTTAACTCCTCTGCTGCTGGCAAAAAGAACTCCATATAGGATTGTCTTGTTCAAAGCCATGAGCATCAAACAAATGCTACTATGTTAAAAGTAAAATTAAAAGTTAATATGTATCATCTCAATCCACATTAACCACAAAGATTATTGCTAGACCATTATGAAGTGTAAAACTGAAAGAAAGAAAAACCCAAAACTCGGGTGTCCTTCTTTTGGAAGAAGTTGTGCAACACAAAAAACGTGGCTACACATCCAGGTAACATACGTGACCATGAACTTGCTGAGATAAAAAAACTTCATGTCTACCGAAAAGAAAACTACAAACACAAGTACAGGAAAAATCCATTTAGAGTGTAAGGCATGCAACTGCTCACTCTATGGTTTTATAAAGTCAAAAGAAAAGAATATAGAAAATGACAGGTCAAACCTTCAGCTGCTTTAAAATCACTCCATTAAATAATCAATGGAACTACATATATTTGAAGAGAAAGGTCTAGTTTTTTAATCTGCAAATTCACTCTACTCTGAAAAATTACAGTGGACAGAAAAAGATATTACAATCACCTATTTCAAAATTAAAAGAACGAAAATGAAGAAGCAAATAACTTATATAAGGATTAAATTAAGAGAGAAGTGCAGCACCTGATATTGAACAATATAAAGGACATGATAATCTCACAGGCTCATTATGATAACATATTACTGAGTAGCAAGGAAAAATTAATGGATTGGATAATAAATCAATGAGATGTTAAACAATGTTTAATGATTAATAATACAGCTCTTTCTGAGATAATAAAAAAGCATTATCTAAGTTGGTGATCAGAATGCTTCAGTTTATATTCAAATTACCATGAAACTCACTTTATTATGACTATTTTTTTCAAATTGTAAAAAATAATTAATCCAAATTTTGCAAAGACTAACCATTTTGAATTATATTTTACTTTTTATGCAGGCTCCAATTGATTTTTGTCTTCAATTTCCTTTTACATTTTGCTTTGAAATAGGTGAGATTAGTATAAAGCTTCTTCATTCTCAGAACATAAGGACTTACACTAAATTAACTGTTAATAGAGATGTTCTTTTAAACATTAATGCCAAACAGGGCCTTACAGCAACAGTTTCAACATCTATAAACCTAATTCAGTTAGGCTTAGGTTAGGAAGGTCTTGGAAAATCTGGAACGTCTACTTGGCACTTCCTTGCGAAAGGGTTTGGAATTAGGTTACTGGATCTACTCTTTGGCCCATACACAGGACTATTACTCAGCACAGAGGCCCATTTGCACTTAAATTAATGCGTGTTTTGAGCACCTACATTGTTCCACTATGGTAACTGGTGTGGTATAAAAATGCAGCAAGGCATACAGACAAGAGTGTAATTGTTCAAAAGCTCATGCCCTACTGGCAACTGCTGAAATGCAGGGAACGGAAATTTGGCAGGAAAGGGAAACGAAGAAGTTCTGTTGGCCATTATTCAACTGCTATCTTGAAGTACTCATGTTCTCAAATATCAAATTAACCGTAATTTGTAAACAAAGACCTGTAAAGTGTGAATATGTCACCAAATCAGAGATGCTATCTAAACTTCAGCTGAAATTCATCACTCTGCTTCAGTGTTTTGAGAAAAGAAATATGAAGTCTTATATCTTGAACCATAGGTCATGGCAATTTGAAAATCAGGTTGATTTTGAAGGGGTTGCAAAATACAAAGATGTATTTGAAATGTCGATTTCTTGATGAGCTCTGCAATTAGAATTGTATCCTTAGAGAAAATTGCCAGAGACAGCATCAGATGGGGAGCTAATACTAAAGAAAACACTTCTTGGGAGTAACATACAAACATTACTCCAACAACAACTGGTAATAACCTCCATGGATCAGCCCAGAAGCCATGCTGGACCACAATTCTATTGACCTTTTTACATTTTTTCTACTAAGACCAGCTTCTGTCAGATGACAGCAAACATATGCCACACTAAAAGTCCTCAATTATTTCTTTGATCACCTTCACTGGAAGCATGAACCATTAACAATCTCCTTTTATATATGACAAATGAGGCAGATAAGCTCAGGCATTCAGTCTTGCACATATGCAGCATGTCAGAGATTCAGATATGGGATGTGGGCAAAATTTTTCAAGTACCACCTTTTCAGCAGTGTAAGGGAATGACAAATGACTGTTTCTGTGACCCAAACTTCCATGTAATTTATTCAGTGAATCATTTACTTTTCTGACCCTACAGTGGTTTCATCTTTCCCTTTATCCAACCCAACTGCCAGTTGTTGTTGACAAGTATGGCTCTATTGCACCTCTTCTGAAAATATGTTCCCTCTGCTATTCCCATGTTGGACACAGAAATCATGTGGCACTGAGTGTGCCAGAGCAGTGTATTACTTCAGAAAAAAACCCCAAAACAACATTCTAAGAACAACAACCCAAAACAAGAGATGAGGTTTCTGTTGAATCAGTGCCCCACTCAAATCCAAACCATAACCTGCAACTGCAGAACTGAGAGATACAACACACGGGGTGAGAGGGGGAAGGGAAATGGAGAATGACCATCACTTCTGCTGGCAGCTCACAGCTAGCTCTGCTTAAATGTAGCATTAAAACTGCACTGGAAATGCAATGGAAGAGGTATCATTCAACAACTATCTATCCAGCACACTGAACTATGGAAAAGTGCTAAAAATGTAACTGACCATGGGATCCTGTCATCATGACATCCTTGTATTCCAGTAAGGCAGACTAATACTCTGAACGGCAAATCATCAACTGTATTTGATCATGCAAAGATCAGTTAATTTTTTTCCACGTTTTAAAACCACAAAAAAATTTATTATGATTTCCCCTGTTCCTTGTTCTCGTAATTCCTCTGAAACACATGTATTTTATGCTAGATACTATTCCTCAAAATTACAGGGCATTTGCTAAACTTCACATGGTTGCAAAGAACAGTAGGAGCGACAGAGACAACGGGTGGCTCACAAACACAACAAGCACCATGGTGTGGGAGGAGGAGCCTCCACCTCCAGCTGTACCCGCGGTACTGTCAGCCCAATGCTAATTTGGTCCCCATTCTCTCAGGCGATTTTCAGCTCCCGCTAAAATACGAATTTGTCTCAGTATCTTCCTGGAGACAAATCTTTGTCTTTAAAGCACTATCACTACCTACAGCATAACATTACAGCGAGGAGACAGTGAAGTGAGAGCAGGTTACGAAACTACGGCTTTCTGGAGAATTAAAGGTTAAGGTTATAAAACAGGAGGTTATACTGAAGCAGCACCTCCCGGCTCCGAGTTTATTTACAATTATTATTCCTCCCCCGCCACTTGCCTTCTGTTTGATATAAGCCGGGCTGCTCTTATTCTGCTCGCAGTGACTGACATTGCTGTCGCTCACGAAAGTGGAGTTGTACTCCTGCTCCCACAGCCGCCGGTAGATGAACTGCTGCACCAGCGGGCTCGTCAGGGAAGACGCAAAAATGTAGATGAAAATGACGGGCTCCACGCACAGAACCTTCCTCATTTCTGGGTCTGGGCTTCAAACCCTGCGCCAGACAACAGATCGCAAGGGCTCACGAGGTGCAAGCGAAAGCCCCGAGCGGCAGCCGGCACGGTGACAGTCCCATGCACGGGGGACGCGCTCCGCCAGCCCCGTCCCGGAGCGCAGCGGTCCCGGCTGCGCCCCCGCCGCGCCCCGCCGGGCTGTCCCCTGCGCACCGGCCCCGTCCCGAGTGCCGTGACACCAGGAGGCGGGACGGGGGCGGCCGTGTCCCTCAGCGGAGGAGTGTCCCCCGCCGCGCCGTCGCCGCCCCCCCGGCCGCGGCCGCCGGGAGGACGAGGCCGGCTGCCGCCATCTCGGCGCGCTGTCCCCGTCTCGGCCCGCGGGCGGGGCGCTGCGGCGGGCGGGGCCGGGCCCGGCGGCGGAGCGGGGTCCCTGTGCCCGCGGGTGTCACTGCCGCCGTGCTTGTCCCCACGCCGGGGACGCGGGGGGCTGCTGCCGGAGGTCAGGACACATCAGCACCTTGGCGATTTCAGCAGCGCGCCGCCGCTCAGCACTCCCCGGGCCCGCGGCGTGTTCGGGCTGCTTACACAACGAGGATCTGCGTCGTCAGCGGCGTCGCTGGCCTCGCTTAGCGCCGCCAGCCCGGCCTGGAGCTCAGCGTGCGCAGGGAGAGGTGGCCGTGGCCTTGCCCCGCCGGAGAGGAGCCCGCGGCGTGCTGCTCCCCCGGGCTGCCGTGCGCTCCGCTCTCAGCTGACGGAGCTTAGAGGTTTTATAGCTGCTCCCCTTCCGTGGGCTCTCGGCTGTCAGCGTGTGTAAAAGCAACATTTGTTAGCCGCCAGATGGTCTCTCATTAATAGAAACACAAAGCTGTGTAGGTTGGATAAGACCTCTAATATCATGAAGTCTAACCATTAACCCAGCGCCGCCAGGAAGAGATAGACCTCGCTCTCTGGGTCTGGCACAGCCGGGTGTCAGGGGACAGGCCTCCTGTCGCTGTGAGCAGCTGCTGGGCACCTGCTGCATTTCCACACGAAAGGTCGTGCTGGTGCGGAGCCGCGGTTGTGCGCTTTAGATACGGCCTCTGCCCGCTCTGCAGTACACGGCATCCACAGCACGGAGAGCACGCAGCTCTGCGCTGGCCTCCCAAGACAGCACCGAGTCATGATTCTGGCCTTGTCACAGGTGTGGTCTACCAAGGAAAGGTGATATAGCCAGGGCATCCTGAAGGACCACTTTTCAGTCTTAAATACTGGTTCTCTATTACAAGTACTGCAAAAAGTCCCTTTTGTTAAAAGCACCTCAGAACTTCAAAGTTTCCCTGATGTATTTGCTCTATTAAAATAAGAAGGGCAGTTAAAAAACTTCATGAAAATTGAGTTCCTTGATAAAGTGATTTGAAGGCAGATTATCCATAACATGGGTCATATGATCTTGAGTAATGCTTTAACTTGTTCACTGCCATGTGACATGTCATTCAGTCCCAAATTTAGGGACAACACTGGTTTGTCAAGTGTCTCTTAGCATAGGACCAACCCTGCATACAAGCTCAGTGGCCTCAATCGTTTACTTGAGCTTCTTTGGTCTAGCTATAGGCTCACAGAGGCACACAGGCAGACTGATTTAAAAAAAGTGCTACTCTGGCATGAGATCAGCTTGTAGAGAATGGTGTCCTTCTCCTCGACCTGTCCAAGTCCAAAGTCTGACTCATCCTGTGACAGCATTTTGCTTGTCACACGGTAAAGCCAAAACAATCATGTGAGGCTGTTAGGTGACAGGGGCTGTTCAGGTCACTCATCCAGCTGTTAGCACTTATTTGAGCAGGGCGAAGAAGGGATTTTAAGCCTGTTGGAACTTCCTTTTATTCCACAGAGGAATATTGTCCAGAGGACCACTTGCCAGATCCAGCTGTGCTGAAAGAGCCTGTCACTTACAAAGGAACACAAGTGTCTGAGTGCAGTCCAGGTTGCTGGCAAAACTTGTTAATACACACAGCTCCTTCAGGACAGCCTTCCCAGTGCCAAAGAGTGGAGCTGTGGATCTGTGCTCTGGAGAGGTCCTCTGCTTCTCTCCTTCCTAGTAACTGTGTTTAAGCTTGGGATTGTGTTTACAGAGCCAAGTGGCTCCAGCAAAGCAGTGATCTCACCAGTGCTGAAGGCAAAGCTGCAGCTTGAGCTGGTCACCTGGAAGCACCTTTTTACCTTTGTGCAACAGCTCCAAGCCTGTTCACCAATATCTTCCAGTGCTGACACAACATGTTCCCCTCAGGCAGGTGCATTGGAAGAGACTTGGCCCTCATTTTTTTCCAGTCCCCCTCAGTGCAAGGGGAACTAAAAGCAATAGATGTGATCGGACTTTTAAGATCAGACTTAGCTGGGTGATACTTATTCTTTGAAGTTGAGCATTTCGAAATAACACAATGCATGGCAAGCTACCTTCCTCTCTCCCCTGCCACCAGTATTCACACTGGTCCAAATCTGAGTTACATGCCCATGAACAGACTTCACAAAGATCACAGGTGGCTGCAACTCTGCAGTTTGCGCTGGTTTGCACTTTATGACATCATCAATGTGTGAAGAATTGAAGATTATTTTGATGAAGCTGTTTTGGAGAAAAGCTTTGGTGAAAACATAGTCGTGCTTTACTAAATAATATTGACTTGTAAAATGTAATTTTAATTGCCTTCTAAGAAGTTAAGTACTTTTTAAAATTGAGTGTGCTTTAAGTTACAGTGCTAACAATCTACTGAGAACCTTAGCCCTCTGCATGTTGTTTATGGATTACAGAGTAACATTACTGTACTGTTTGCACTAATGTTCAACTCATGTTTTCAAGGCTGTCTTGAGAACAATGGTTAACACAAATTTTAAAAAAGGAACCTAAAAAGGGAAGAGAAGCACATTTTTGGCAGATAATTTTATACAAAATGCAGTTCTGCAGAAATCTTTCATACCCTGTGTCATGCCCATCAGCAGGGCAAACAAAGATGTATGAAGGAAGTTCTCCAAATCCTGGAGGAAGGAAAAGAAAGTAATGCAATTCTGCAGAGGCATACCTAAGTTTAGATGTAACTGTGAAGGTATAGGCAGCAACATCCCACTGACTTTGTGTTCCTGAAAATGGGGTGCTCTGAACACCTCTGTCACAGCACCAGCACTACTGGTAACTGCAGTGTCCATACCATATGGCACTTTTTACTCTTCTGAAGTTCTGTGTTGAAAATTTGTGCTTGTTTGAATCCTCAAGCATATGTAAGGCATCAAGATATATTTATTTTTTCTGAATAAGAAAATCTTAACAGAACTGGTGTTCTTGCTGGCATCTCATACACCACATGACAGCAACCATTTCTAAATGGTGTGGTTTATTCAGTAGTTTTGCTTTTCAGTTACCTACCTCTCGTACTTGTGTATTTGCAAGTTGTCCTTGCTCATCTCTGATTATTTCATATGTCAGATTTAGGTATTTCCTAAATCTGACATATGAAATATGTCAGAAAGCCCTTCACACTGGTGGCTTTTCTAATTAGATGACTCAGTGGAGAAGAATTTAGCAGCTCCCTTCGCATTGTGTTCAGGTGTAGCTTGTGCAGAGAGCCCATTGTGGTTTTGCCCAGTCCTAAACAAAGCTACGAGAGCTACTAGATCTGCTGCGACTGGCTTTCAGACTACTTGAGGATTTGAAATTTATTTAATGCAGCTTCTTGGTTCTGTTTGAGGTGATTTGGTCTTTTGTTTTCCTTCTTGTTTTGCTTTCAATCACATTTATGTACTAGGCATGTGATAGCTCTTCACTGTACATAGCTGATGTAAGTTGTTTTCGTCTGACTGCATTGCTTCATACAGAATTTTCAGTGAGCAATTTTACAGCTCCAGTCCAGCACCTTGGACGTGCTTTGAAAAATAACTGGTGGTACTGGTAGTGCTGTGCTGCCTGCCACTCCCTGTCCCTCCCTCGGCAGCCGGGTATTGGGTGGTGATGATCCGCAGCAGCGCGCTGGAGATAGCCCCGGTTTCCGTGACTCAGCAAAGTGCTCCTCTCTTCGTCCGTAGTTCATTTCACCCTTTGCAGAAGTGGACAGAGGCATGCTTCTGCCAACATGCATCTTTTAATCGGAAACAGCAGGTTTCTTTCCTTCTTTAAATTTTCATTTGTTTAATGTAAACAGTTCCTAAACGAGGAACTGAAAGTAAGCAGCTGAGGCAGAGCTGGAGTGGCTGCCTCTGAGTCACATGCTGTTCTGTTGCAGGAGGCTATTAAATTTCATCTGTTCTTAAAATCTTGCTAGAGCAAAGTTCTTTCCCCGTTTGTTAAATTAAAGTGCTTTTCATTCCTGGTAAGTTGTTGGGACTGTTGGCTGCGTTCCCTTTTCAGAGATAAGGACTCATCATCCACCATTGCCCTCATCAGAAGAAGCAGCTTTTTGAGGAGCTTCACAAAGACCAACAAGCAGAATGCAGTGTGTTTAGGATACAAGTATTTAAGCTGATATCATCAGGAAGGTGGTGACAGATGACGAGCTGTTCTCATCTTCAAAGTCAATGACAGATTTGCTGGTGTTCTCCCAGAGAACTCTGCATCAGACTTGAACCTGAGCAGTCCAGCTGAACTCCTGAGATCAGTGACAAAGTCTTTATCACTTGAAGGAGTTGGAATTAGGGTGAGAATGTGTCTGTACCCCAGACAGGGATTTAATGTGCTTTTTTCAGTTTTAAATTCTCAGGGCGAAAAGAAAATGGTCTCAAAGGTGAACCTGTGGAAGGTTTCAGAGGAAGCAGGACTTCAGTCTGCTTAGCTGTGGTTTAAGTGGTAATGCCATTTTCCCTCCACCACTTGACCACTGAAATTATTCTTGACATTCAAAGCAGCAGTAGACACGGTTATCAGTCCTTATTCCTATCCATCCAAAAATACCCAAATACACCCTTACCCAGATTTTCCAAACTTCTGCCCAGATCTGTTCAGAAAGATCTGTAAAGTGTTCAATATGTCCTGTTCCTTGAACTGAAACAATTCCTTTCCTGGCATGATTCTGCTGTATATTTGTGCACATAAACATCAATGGGTATTTATCCGTATTTATCCCAATTATGCCTTTTTTTTTTTTTTTTTTTTTTTTTTTTTTTTTTTTTTTAAGAGTTGCAGTAGGTCTCCTGGTGGTCTCTTAGGTATCATAGAACAGCAGCAGAAAATTTCCTGGGTTCTTTCAGATTATGACAATACCTGAAGCAGATCTGTCATGCTCTATTTTCAGACAAGTGCCTTGCAAGATTTCTTATACAGGAAAATGGGGCAATATTGCTGAAAATAATATGGCACTTCAATTCAGCTTTAGGTATCATCATAAAAGAATTTTTTCTACAATAGTGTTGAATGTTATTTATTACTCCTACAAGGAAAGCAAATAATAAAGCAGCTCCACTGCTTTGGAAATTTGAGCTCATGAAGGGGAGGTATTGAATTTAGCCAATTGAATGATAAGTGTGAAGGCTCAGGTTAAGCACCTTAAAGAGGTCCTTCAGGAACCTATTAAACCCAATAACCTAACCATGACATATGACATTCCTGGTTCAAGAAGTTCCTGAAGTGATGATTCCTGGAACTGGGGAAGGTATCCTGAGCACTGTCAGCAGATGTACTTGTTCTTTAACCTGTTTTCTGAGCATCTGTTATATTGACCCCTGCCAGAGAAGGGAATTTGAAGTAGGTGGACTTTTGTCAGCTGGATGTGGCCATACTTATTTCAGCAGGACTGCAGGGCTGATAGAAGTACAGAGCTAGCATTTTGAAAAGATTTCATAAAAACTGGGAGCATAAAAATGGGAGCATACAAAGCAAAGGCTATACAAATTAACAAAAAGGAGAAGCTGCTCAAATAAATTTGCATGAAAATATAAACTTTGGGCTATAACATGTACAGTTAGTTACAGGCAGTTTTGCCCTGAATTATTTAGCTGTATAAATGTATGAGTTTGTATAACATGAACTAGGGGATGGTTGTTTTTTCTATGAGAAGGTACAAGTAATTTTCAGATAGCTTTGAAAGTGAGCTGAGCCTGATCAGGAATTTTAAGCTTGCTGAGCTTTAAGCTTACCTTGCTGCAAGTTTTACCTTCTGTCTATTCAAAAATTAGGTTTGTGGTGGGGAAATGGGAAACCAGTTATGAAGTGATTTTGTATAACAAAGTTGATAGTGGCAGTGTGCCTTACAGACGCTGAACCTCCCGTTCATAACTATGCTGTCTGCTTTCTCTGACTGTATTTATATGGCATGCCCATGGCTACTAAAACTGCTTAATGGGAAAAAGAACAGCTAATAAAGCACTTAGGGTCTTAATTGCAAAATTAATTTGGCAAACAGAGAAAGAACTGCCTGACTCTCAGAGATCTTTTTTCTTTTTCTTTTCTTCTCTTCTCTGCTGCTGATTCTCATTGACTGTGTTGTGATGGTTTTCCTCTTTGCCACTCCCAACTCCCTGGTACCCTGTGCCCTCCTTTGGTGCATTTTATGCCCAGCTTCCTACATCCCCTCAACCTCTTTGGCTGAGTCCTTGTGAAGGCCTTGGGAGCGCTTGTCTCCCTGGCATGCCTGAGGCCTGGGAATACCTACTGTTATTTCCATGCCTTATTCCCCAGCACTGACACCTCAAAGAAGCAGCTGGGCCTCCTTCCATAATTGTTTTCAGCTCTTTGAAGATGTCAGGTGTGTGAAACTTGGAAGCATGGAAAAGAGATGGAAACGAAAAAGCCATGCTGTCACCAGCAGATCAAGCTGCTCTCCATGAAACCAGAGTGTCCCTAGCTCCCCTTTTGTTTTACACTGTTTTTACTCTCTGTGCATCCTGCTCCATCCACACCCGTTTCAACACCGGCAATCCAGTCTCTGAGTCGAAGTGATTATGCCTTCTCACACCTTTTCTTTTTGAACTTGGATAAGCTCTGTTTATTCTATACTGACAAGAAAACCCTTTATAAGTACAATATTTTGAGCCTGAACTTGCATACATTCTCCAGGGCAAGATAAGAAAAGTTCCTCTTTCAAAAGTAAACATTTCTGTTGTTCTTGAAACAAAACCACATTAACAAAGACATCACTAAATATCGTCAGTGATTCAAATAGATTCATAAAATAGATTTACAGTATAACATATTGTATTGAAGTGTAAATAATATTTACCTGGGAAAAAACAGACATGTGAAAGAGTGAGTACTTGAAATACCCTCTTTTCCCCCTCTTCTTTTGTTATAAACTTTCTAAAGACTGGACTGACATCACAATACTGTTGTTTTATAGAAACCCCTGAAAATATTTTGACAGATAAATGTATACACACTCATTTAGAAATATCACAGCTTGAAGTTTGTCCTTTCTATTTCAAATTCCCTGACTGTGGCTTTTGTTTAGTTTTTACAAGACTGAACTGGTAGAGCGGGGGAGGGAGCCCCCCCCCCCCCCCCCCCCCATTTGTTGCTTGTCTTTTGTGTTTCTTGAGGGGCTGGCACCCCTCTGGGCCTCCAGAAGAGCTCAGTCAGTGCAGGAGGTCCCAGGTGCTCATGTCTACAACCAACCCACCTGAAAGCTTGGGTTCATGGGATAGTGACAGGTGAGTTGTGTTTCTTTGGCTTGGCTTTTTGGCATGTTCAGGAGGATATCAACAACAAATATAATTATTTAAAAATCATTACTTATTTACATGTGAATCAAGCAGAGATTGATTTGTGATATCTCCATGCTCAGGTATTTCTTTTTCATTTCTGAATAAGAGTAACACTTCTGACAGTCACTCAGGCCTTAGTTTAATAAAAGAGGAAATAAAATTTTAGCATGCCTCATCCCAATCCAAACCACTAATGCTTCTTTACATTGATAAGGTTTATTGCAGATCAGATAGTGTCTGACCAAACCACTCCAATGCTTTGCCTACGGGACAGCCACAGACCATGTTCCTTTGCCCTGTAAGTTAAATACTATTTTTTTTAATGTTGTGACAGCAAGGCTTGTGGTTAAAGGCACTGAAACTTTTCATTAAACTGTACCTTCACTGGCTATTACACTGAGGTCCTCTCTGGAAATTGTTCCTTTTTGCTGTGGGCAAATTCAGCTCATGTTTGCAGGAGATCTGACATGATTGCTGTTGCAGTGTCATTTGCACTTTTCATTTCTTTTGGTTATATGCAAAGCACAGTCAATGCTCTTTGCTGTTTGTGGACTGCTTGTCACAGCCTGGAAGAAGAGAGGTAAAAAGTGGTTAAGGTGGGGCTGGGTTTTCTGAGGGTTCCCATTTCTCTTCTTCCCATGCTGTTCCCTGGGTGTGTGGTATAGACTAGATTCCTCATTTTGGGATGACTGGGGGGAGGTGAGATTCATCCTCATTCTTGCATCTTCTGAAGAAAATTCGGGACCAGTATTTTAAGTAATTTGCACTGTGCCTGATTCTTCTTTCTTAGTAATATTGGTACTATTTACCTGTCTTTGAAAAGTTGCTGAAATTAATGTAGCCTCACGCATTCTTTAATTGAGGGTAGCAAAGTACATATTTTCAGTAAGTAAGCATCCTGAAATTACTGGTTAAAGACTGATTTAATTCTCCATCCTAGTGCAATTCTTCAGTCTAACTGAAATACAATTTCACAGTTAATTCATGCTGAACTAAACATAAAATATTTTATACTTTTTTTTGTGAAATCACCTCAGACTCTTACACACCCATGATACTAATTACCTATTTAATGAGTACAACTGAAGAAATGGGTGTACTTACATAGTTCAGGGAACACTGTATGAGAGACGAAATTATACTATTCCTAGAATTTCAAGAGTGGATTTTGTTTCTAAGCTAGTAGAAAATTCAGCCCAATTTCAGAATTGGATGGTGTGAAATCCCATCGTAAATGGTGGAAATTTGTAATAAAATTTAAAGAATCACGCCTACTACCATACAGGAGAGTGAAGTTCTGAATTTTCTTTTTTTGATTACATCCATTTCAGTGGCCAGATTTCTTGCAAGAAGCGGGCTTTAAGAGGATGCAGGGAAGGTCAAAACATTTAGGATAGCTCCATCAAATTTAAGGGGAAGCATGTGAGATAGAGGTTCCTCTGCTGCCTCCCCTTGCCTCCCCTCCCACACCAATTTTCTAATGAATAATGAAAGGTTGTTGAATAGTAATACTATTTCTGAGCAACATATGGGACAAAAAAATTGTTAAAAATTCTCTCCAAAGACAAATTTACAGTGGAAATTCATAAAAAATTCTCTCCTAAAACAATTTTACAATGGAAAAATATATGATCAAGGTGGAATTTCTAAATCTGTAAGTCCTATTAAAAAAAATTAAAAAAGGAGAGACTTTGTGATATTTCATGGATTATAGCAATAATACCTGTGCAAAAACCATATCATTACTGCACATAATGGAAGGAACACAATGGATGCAGATCAGGACATAAGTATAGCTATTATAATGCATTAATGTGTTCTATAGTGATAAATTTAGAAAGACAAAGTGAGTGGCTGTTGCTTGTTGATGATGTATTGTTCATTCCCCTTCAATAATGGACACAGTGTAGAAATATCTCAGCAGAATGATGAGGCTGCAGGTAGAAGACAATTGCACTTACTTCAGAAAGGTGAAAAGTAACAGATGCTTTTAAAACTCCAGGGAGCACATCTGACGGAGGCAGCTGCAGCATTGTCATATTAATGTCTATCAGTAAGACAATCCTCTGTATGATAAGAAGTCATGAGAAAATAAGCTGTCATCCCCAGTGTTGTGACCCTGCCAGCATTATCAGAGCAAGCCTGTCTCAACTGACGAGTCCCATCAGCTAGACAACAAAACTGAAATAAAGTAATTATAATAATAACTATTCCCTAAAGTAATTTTTCCCCTGAATATCAACCATTCCTTCAGCTAGCAAAACCTGACAGTCTTTATTTTCTGATTGTACTTGTAATTGCTAATTTTCCAGAATACTGTCTATAGAATTTTTTCCCTGCTGATGAAAATACGTACGATGTTAAATGTGATCAAATTTGCTCCAGTTTGCATGAGAGCAGTAACAAATCTTAGCCTTCACCCATGACTGCCTTGTACATTTCTGCACAATAAATCTTCCTCTCTCACACAAGTTTTTCATGCTGATGAACCTTCCTGAATGCTATGCAATATCACACAATCTGTAAAATGGCTATTAGGGAGCCCTGGTTATCATTCCAGTAATTTCCTATGTGGGACTGGGATGGGAATATCTGGCAATATTTGATTTTGCAGCTGTCATGATATCCTATCTTGCCTATCCTCTTGAGGCTGTTGTTGTTGTCTGGAGTCATCTCCAGGCAGTCTGGTACTGCGCGCTAGTAGACAGCTCTGGGAATGTTTTTGCCTTTCACGCTTTGAAGCTTTGCTTAAGAAAGCTCTGCTTTCATCCATTTTCCTCCCTTAAAGCTGTTGTCAGCTATCATTTGCTATTCAGCTATTCTTTGGTTTGATGGTAAAGTGCAAAGGAATGCTGGAGTCTTATCTTCCCTTGACTGGAATGCAGTCCTAACAAGCTGGAAGTGATATACTCCCATTAAAATCTCATTGTATCCTGTTCTGCCTGGCTTTGCTGATGGTTAGCACTACCTAGGCAGTGGTTCTGTGCAGGATTCCTCACAGAACTCTGTGTATCTTTCTGCCCTGACTTTGAGCACTTCTTAGTGGAAGATGCTATGAAATTATGCCCAGCTGCTGAGTACCTTAAACAGGGTAAGGTGGATTGTACCAAAATATCTCTGTGCCAGAAGAAGTTTCTTCACATATCTTTTGTGCCCTCTGTGCATCTTCTGGATCCAGCTGCAGCCTCTGCACTGGAGATTAATGATACAAAGGTAAGGAAACTACAAACCAGGCCTTGCAGGGCCCACAAAACAAGGCACAAGGCCAGCATCAGGGATACCATGACAATCATGCCATTATCTACTCCTAGCCATTGTTGGCCTAGTCTACTCCTGGTCTTTGTTGGCCATCACTGCCTCATATCTCCCTGTGATTTACAGGAGATTGTCCCCTTCTGTTGTGTGTGTACAGTAAATGTATTCACAGATGTCTGAGTGCAGCAATACATACTGCTCATTAATGCCACTAACCGTTTGCTTCCCAAAAAATCCCTGCCTACTTTCAGTAGGAAAAAAGTCTAGCTACAAATCAGGGTTGGCATTGCCGAATGATCTGAGATCTGCTGTCAGCTTTGCTAAACTTCTGCTGTTAAATAGTGGGAAAACCAGGTAGATTAGTAGTTTAGGTTTTAATTTTAAATCATGTATTTTCCATTGTGGTTGTCTGAAGTCAGATGCATCTGAAAATGACCGGTGTGTGTAGATCCCTTTGACTTGATTGTTGGTGTCCATCAGTCCTGTGAGTCTAGATGGTCTTATGCTTTTCAGCGTAGATATCAGAAGTTTCTTCACATCACATCCTTTCTATTTTGGGATTTTCCCATGACTAATATGAATGGGGTGATATTCTTGTGGTACAAGGTGCAAGTTCAATGTCACCAAATAGGTTAAGAACATAAAACTGCCACCAAAACTGCTGAAGAATTATGCAAGGGGAGAATTCCTTTAATGACAAGGCTCAATTAATGGGAGATTTTTAGCTGTCAAGTCATAAAGAGCAAATTATAGTCTCATTTCCTCTATAATTGATAGAGAACAAATTTCCTTGCTTTATGATCTCTGGTTTATGAGTAATTGTTTTATTTCTGCATACCAAGTCAGTTATTATGGGATTATCGTCTTCTATGGTGTGGATTGCAGCCACAGTTTAAAAGTTTCCTTTTAAAGGAAACTATAATGTCCTAATCTATTTTTTTGGCATTATATCATTTATAGACAAAATGAACAGGATCAAACTACAGTTGAAGAATCATGGCATTTTTAGCTAAGGAAATGTTCCTGATGAAAACACTGATTTTATTAGTGATACTACAATTAAATAAGCCATTATCAACTTCCTACAGATCTCCTAAGAGCAGCTCTCTTTCATTCTGGAGCCCAAATTACGGAAGCAATCTTCATAAAGGCCACTTCCCCAGCTATAGCGCCTGCTGTGATATGATTCATGCCTTTTGTCTTCTACTTGGAATTTGGGGATGTTTATGAAGGACTGTTATAAATACTGCATCTAATTCCTCTTTTCACAAGATGCTTTATTCACAAGAAAAAAAAAAGAAAGAAAAAATCGCATCACAGATGTACGTCATATCATTTCCATTCCCATTGCCATCTGGCACTATTCTTGTTGCCTCCTTCATATACATATTGAAAGGATGTGAGGCCAGTGCCAGGCAGACTCTCTGGAGCACACATCTCAGTACTACAGCTGGGAATTTAGTGGGGCACAGGCACTTTTGAGACAATGAGTCTGTGTAAATGGGCATTTGAAGGCTGGAGCTGGAGACTTACGTGTTTGGGAGCAGAAGTAATGCAAAAGAATCCCGCTCTCCATGCTGTGTATCACTAGTGATCTAACACAAAAGTTATGAAAGTGAACAGATTAAATATCTCAGCTGTTCTTATACTCTTCAGGCTTTCATTTTCCATAGGGAAGCAGTGGTATCATAGGTACCTGGAAAGTACCTGGCTGTTGATTTACCCTAAAGTGTTGTCTAAAAATACATGTCAGTTCTTTTTGGCATGGCAACTTCTCTGAGACAGCAACTGTCGTGTATCAGTATTAATTGCAGCAGGATCCTTTTTCAAAGAAAAGCGAGATTTTCAAGGCTAAAAAATGATCTGCAGGATGATCAGTGCAGACCCACTGCACTCATTTTCCCTGCTTAAGGTGAAGGGTGATGGTGATGGTTGTATTCATATTCAAGCAGTCTATTTATGTGAACCATTATGCTAATAAGTGACAAAATTATTGGTTATGAAATTCAGATGGGCTTCCCAATCCAAAGCAACTGTGGTCTTGTGACAGGGGAAAGGGAGGAATTTAGGAGCCAGGGATTTCTTGGCTGTGCAAAATACTTATCTGAAAAGCTAGAGAAGCAATTTGGCCATAAATTCAAAGGGCTGATCCTTTTATAAGGTACACCTAGTTATAGGTTACGCTGCTGTCATCCCTCCTCTCTGTCCATCCTAGAATCAATGCCACCCTGACTTCTAGCAGCTGTGACAGGACTGGACATGCAAAAATAGTTGTCAGCAGACACACCCAGTCCTTCATGGTCTGCATTTGCTGCCTGAGCTTCTGCCTCCCTTGCTGGGTTGGGGGCTCTGTAGCATTGATTTGGAAAGGCAGTTCAGCCAGACCAGACAGCTCTAGCCCAATGGCTCTGAGGAGTGCACATGAGGGACAGAACCTGGGAGGAGGTGTTTGGGGGACCCAATAACTGCCTCAGCATCATGAGCTGAGGCCAGATCAGAATCACTGTGGGGTGTGTCTGGAGTGTTTGCCTGCTCCCAAGGACTGAAGCTTGTTTAAGTAAGAAAGCTGAAATAGTGTCTCTAGGGCCTGCAGGCAAATGAGCCCCAGCAAACAGTGATATGGTTTGAGCAGAAAAATGAAGCAGTTTGTGGTGTTTTGGTTTTTTGTTTTGTGGTTATTTTATCCTCCAGTTGAATGAAGGATAAGGTGGATTATTACACATCCCATTTTGTGGTCTGGCATTAAATCATTAAAGTGATTTATATTTGGGAAGAGTGATTTTTAATCAGCTGGGTACGAATTAACCAGACTGCAATAAACAAAACAAAAACTCATGAGTAATTAATATTTAATGATTCAAAGGCTCAATTCTCATCTCAACAGCTTTGTTCTCTGCCCTGAAATCCCAAAGAAGGACATAAAGCCCAGTAGTGCTTGTGGTGTCCCTCTGTCTGATGTGTCAATCCTGGATACGCAGGACAGATACTACAAGAGAAGCAAAGGTTACCTAATTCCAGGAAAACAAAATGTAGCAAATGTGTCCCAGTGGGTTGCATGACCTTAGCATCCTTACAGCAGCACTTGTGATTATCAACTATAAATGAAAAATAAATGGAATAATTTTAACTTCAGGAAGTACTTCTGGAGAGCTCACCACGTTTAGCTTCTTTGGGTGTGGCTCCTCAGATGAACAATACCAGATTTGGAGTGCTCCTCTGACAGTGGCTGTGTGGCATCTCAGGACAGGGGCTGCTACCATGGGGAGTGAAATCCTGCCTGACAGCACCTGGCATTTGCCATTGATGATGAAGGGAGTGCTGAGGACTGATTTACAGTGGAGTCCTGTTTCTAGAGGGCTGGAGTTAGGCTGACTGGTTGTGCAACTGTAAAACAAATTTTCTGTTCATCAGCACTGATGTGATCAGGAGCAGTAAGATCTGTCTAATCCATTCAATTTTCATCCCTCAACCTCCCTGGCAGTAATAGTTCCCCATGACTGGATAACACAATTCTTATGCAAAACCAACTCCTGACCTCTCTTTATGCTGCAGGAGTTATGCAGCTTGATGCGCTCATTCCCCTTTCCAAAATGACTTTGAAGCACTAAGGCATATAGTTTCAAATACATAGGAAAGCTGAAAGCTCCCGCTGGTAAAATAAAGAAAGCTGAATACAAACTCCTCCTCTGAACTGCTTTTAAGAGCTGTGTTTTCCCCTGGTTTGTGAAGGGAAAACAGAGCGACTTTAAATGCAGCTGATGCAACACTGCCTCCCTCTGCTGCATCCCGTTCGTTCCTCTGATGCCTCAGCCACGCTTCTGCCGGCACAAGCCCACTGCTGCTTCCATGGGAAGGCAGTAGGGCACCGCAGATAAATGCTGGGACTTTGCTCGTTTTGTTTTCCATGCTAGTGATTCTCCATGCCCACATGGGTATATCTAGGTCCTTGTGCTGGGCATAAATCTAAACGCTGCCAGCAGTCTTCAGAGCAGGAACTGAAACTTCCATCTCCCTTTGTGGAGAGGAAGTTACAATGAAGATAGTCCAATTAAAAATCTCCAAATGACACAAGACAGTGTGGGTTTTTTTTTTGTTTGTTCGTTTGTTTTTTGTTTTTGTTTTTGTTTTTTGGTTTTTTTCTTATCAAAGGACGATTACATTTCCTAGGAGAGCACATGCACAGAGCAGCCTCCACCCTGCTGCCAACAATTTTCACAAATAAATAAAAATCGACTAGGTCACATATTGTATACTTGTTTATCATCTCAAATAGCCGTAAATTCACCAATTCACCTTAAATATAAGTAAGTATTTAATATACTTTCATGCAAAAGAATGTATACATACATTTAGAAATGCATCTTTGTCACCGTCCCACCAAAGCCTAAGGCTGAGGGCAAAGCAGAGACTGAGAGGAAGCACTCTCTTGTGCCAGCTGATTGCTGGAAAGGCTGTTCTTGTCCTGTAGCAGCACCGTGGCTCACTAGGGGATACTTGTTTTTCTGAATTGGCCCTATGGCAGGCTGCCTAATTCACTGTGGCAAGTAGAGTTGTGTAGCCACTTGCTCCAACTTTCCAGGACAGCCTTTTCCTCCCGCACAGATCTTTCCAGAAATGAAAAAAGCACTGAAGGTACTTTTGACTCCAGTACTGGCCAGAGCTCATCTAGACAGGAATTCTGTTCTCCATTGTGGGTTTCAAGTCAGGAGTTGGGCTATATCTTGCTCTGACATATCACAACTTTCTTCTGACCCGCCTAGGCTGCAACAATCAAATCCCAAAATGTACTGGCAGGTGCCTTGAATTCTCATGGCTGTTGATGTCTAAGACCACCTTTCAGACACTGTGTTACCCCATGGATCACTCTCCTGCACCATGCTCTCCAGATATGCTGCAGCAGGGGACACACTTCTACTCTGCTTTCCTAAACCCACCCAGCCCCATAGGCAGCTGGCAGCAGAGCAGCCCTTACAAAACCTGACCCTGAATTCTCCATTTGTTAATCACTCAAGCAGGTTTAGCTTGTAAGATAAAGATTTTTTTAAAAAGAAATAACCACCAAGTTACTTTAACTGTTTCCTACCCCTTCTATGACAAAAGTCAGTGTTTTCTAGTCAAGCAGCTGCATATCAGCTGGCAGCTTTTTCTAACTGAAAATTGTAGTGCTTTTACACAATTTGGGTTGGAGTCTGATATTTCAGTCCTGGAAGACCGTAAAATTTGAGCATATGCCCCTTGACAGCATTTAGTTTTCTTTTGATTTCATAGGTGGGTTTCCAGTGGCATGTGAGGTGTAATCCCTTGTGTCTGGTCTTTCTTTGATGAGGCTGCCTGTTCTTTTGATCCAGTGGGATGCTATTCCTGCTAGTCAACAATGTAACATTCATTAATCAGTTTTGAAACTGTCCATGTCATCTCAGAAAGGAGGTTCAAAAGGCAAACAGTAGGGAAAATTAAATGTGTGAGTTGTAGTGGGTTTTTTCAGCCTCCACATAACTCATCTATGGAATTTCTGCTTTTTTCTGCCTTCACTTCTCCTGCCATAAGGGACAGCAAAATGAAACGTGCAGCTGATGTATATCTTTTTACAGAGCTCGAGAGTGCAGAGCACCACTAAGTCAGACCTTGCTTTTGGGGCAGGTTGCATCCAGGATGCTGAAAAAGCTCCCTGGAATCTTGCAGTGGAAGGCTCGTGATTCATCCTCGGGCTGCGTGCAGGGGCCGGGAGCGAGCAGAGGAAATCCTTCCTGCGCCCTCCCGCTACGTGTGGAGCGGCGCGCAGCCGGGGCCAGCCCGGCGTGCCTGCCTGGGGACACGGGCTGCGGGGGGACACGGGCTGCGGGGGGACACGGCCTGCCTGGGGGACACGGGCTCCCCGGGGACACGGGCTGCCTGGGGACACGGGCTGCCTGCGGGCACGGCCTGCCGGCAGCCCCCGCGTCGCTGGCCCGAGCAGCCCGCTCCTTATCGGCCAGCAGGACCGACACCTTCCGTGCCCGCAGGACAACCTCGCACTTCCTCCAGGCGCTCAGGGGCCGGAGCCCTGTCGGGGGCTGGATGTGTCCGTGTTCCGCAGCACGGCTCCGGCTCGGGCAGAGCCCTCATGAGCCCCTGATGTCTCCGCTGCCTGTGTTGGCCATACATCCAGCCGCAGGGAGAGCTTATTCCTGGATGCCAAATAATCCTGGCTGGTAGTATTGATCTAGGAGAGCAGCCTGTGGATTATCTACCCACCTGCAGCAGCATGAATCCCTCCCATATGTGCAGTTACATATAGGTATGTGTATGCACATGAGGGATAAGTCCCACTGTCAGGCACCATCCATTTACTCCAGTGCAAAAAGTTACCGCGTTTTGCAGCAGACTTGCTGTGTCCCGGGATGTAGGGGGTATTCAGCAACCCCTCAGGCTGCCACGGGCTTCATAAAAACGCTTGCACTTTTTGTTTTGGATGCGTAACAACCAAAGCTATGGATTTTACTTTTGTGCCTTTCCCCATTCCAAAAAATGGAACAGTCTGTTCAAGAATCCCCAGTAGCCGACTGTGTTTCATAAAGTGGAATTGAAAAAATAAAACAGCAAGTGGTTGTTTGGAAAGAACATGCATGGAAAATGTAAATTGGATCATAAAGACCTGAAAGAGGAATGAACGTCAGCTGCCTCTGGTGTGCCAGATGCTGGAGGCCCTGCCCATGGAACAGCATGCTGCTAAATGAGAAAGCCCATCATCTTTTTTGCCTTTGCCAACAGCAAAGGCAAACCCAATTCCATAGCAATCACATTATGTCTGATATGCTGGAAAGGCAGAACTCTTTATGGGAAAAGAAAGCTGTGCCTGGCTTAGAAACCTGAAACTGCCACTTTGACTATGGGAGATCAGAACAGATGCCATTAGAGTAAGATACAGGATGCTGTGTTACAGAATTAGAAGGAGGTGATTTGTGAGGATTTTCCTCTCTAGGGTGGGGAGTAAAGAAGAAGGAATTATTTTCATCATCCTCTGATTTTCATTAGTTTCATTTGACTTCTGATTGTCATTTGTTTAAGTTTTACTAGTATTTATTGTACATCTCTGCTGCATCGAGACAAGGCAGACAGGCAGCTGAATAGTGTTGTACCTTAGTAATCTTCAATTATAGTTGTTATTTTAGTACAGTTCACAGTCATTCCCTGCAATACAGAAGTGGAAAGTTCAACTGCCTCTCAAAAAAGCTGGATTGGGACAGGAAAATGTTCAGACCAGGATGTCAAAAGTGGCCAAAGGAATGGGGCTTCTTCCTCAGAAGAAATAAACAGTACAGTTCTTACTAGCTGGAAAAGAGGTGACAGTGGAGAGAGGAAGGCAGTCTCTGAGTGCTGGGGCAATAGGGAACAGGAAAGGGTTTTCACCACCCCTTCTGGTGTAAGCATGAGGGAAACCAGTGGGTGAGAACCCAAGGTGATTCTTCAAAAGTCTACGGGCTCAGTGAACTCCTTGCCACAGGAATTGGAGGGTGATAAAGGTCTTCATTTATTTCATTCTCATCAGAGAAATCAGTGAAGGGCTGGTAAACACAAACACAGCCCTTATGGTCCGGGCAGTCGCTGCCCTGCAAGTTGTGACTGGTTGGCAGGATGTTCTGGGCAGTATCTCTACAGGCATTTCCTTGCTTAAACATTTCTCTAGGTATCTACTTCTGGTCATTGTCAGAAGAGCTAACTGATATTTGATCCAAGCTGATATAGCTTTGATATACTCAGAGATTTGGTATACACGCAGTGACTTTTTCTAAAAAAAGGTCAGGAATCTCCAGTGGATGCCTCTGTCCTACCATGTTTCTTATCTGTTGTTCCTGTTGCAGCTCTGTTTAATTTTCCCACTGTGCATGTATCTGTCTCACATCGACCCTAATCTCACACAAATTCCACCCTCCATGAAGGAAAACCCAGGTGCAGAGTGGGACTAAACCCCTCCAAACTACTGCCCCTTGGATGCCAGGGTGCCATATAGGTGTAGGGCATATTGTTCTAGATTTTGGACCCTTAGGGCCTTGTCCAGTATTTGTACTATTGCCATCAAGAATGAATGAATTCTTTCTTATAACTTTCTTTTCAAGTTGACACCAGAATTTCCATTTGTTTAGTTCTCCAGCTTAGACTCTGTCCCATATCCCTGTGGTGAACTTATATTTAAAATGTGTGCAGCCAGCTCACATGTTTTTGCTGTAGTCAGGATTATTTCTTGGTTATCACATAGAAATTCTACTGGGATATTGGCAACTGTAGTTGGTTTACTTATCGTGTGTTCTTTCATTTGCTTATCAGCTGTATTTGGGGAAAAGAGGATTTTGTACAAAATGTTTCATCCTTGGCTGCAGTAGTCTGGAACCTGATCCTGCTCACGTGTGCACAGGGAGCTGTGGCTTTGGGTTACACACTTGTAAAGAGCCTGTGAAGCTTTTCCCTGTTTTTGTGACTGTGTTGCCCTCTGCTGACTGGTAACGGTTTGGAAGATCCCGCAAGTTCCCACAGAGCAGCTCAGGTGCCTGCAGGCATTCTGCAGCTTATACCGGGATGTATTTTTGACCTGGGATATCAACCATGCTCTCCTATCTAAGGTTAGCCGTGTAGCCAGAGTTGGGAATTCCTCAATAATTCAACAAACTGAGTATCCCCCTCTATCGACCTTTTCATCTTAGCTGACATTTTATTAAAGTTTTGATTCTACTTAACTGGTAGAAATTAAATTGACAAAGCTTCAAAACACACCCTTTGTCTCCTGTGAAGAGTGTCTAATGCCTCTCATCAGCTGGTTTAAGAAAATCACAACATGACACACTGTATGAAGGGAAGATAGAATTGGACAGTAGCTTACACAAGAGCTAGTTTTCAAGGACAAGAAAAATAGATGGCAGTTATTTGAAAAGAGATGCAAGTCTGTGCAAAGAGAGAAATCCGTCAGGAAATGATGGATGTAAAGCTAGAGAAGATTACGTACTCAGGGCATGAACCACTCCAGACTCATCTTCAGAATTGAAAGAAAACTCTATTACTTAGTTAAAATGTGCTTTCCTACAATCCCTAAAAAAGCTGTTGTCCTGGACCCTGATCCTTTCCCAGGAGGAAACTGAGAAGCAGCATTTATTGAAATGTTAATGGAGAGATTTGTGTCAGGTGGAGAAAGAGTAGTCTGCCCTTTGACATGGCGGGTTCCTATCTCAAACACAGTCTCTCACATAAAAATTGCTTTGAATAGCTCCATCAAGATTTCAGCAAACTCCTGTTGATAATTCATACCTCCTATTTGTTGTCAGCTTTGAGACTTAGGATTGAAAAAGCAGAGTCTGAGCTGGAGGCAGTACTTACTTTATTTACAAGGGCTGAATGCAGAGAGCAAAAGGAGATTGAATGATGCTTGTAGACAATGTAACAATACCCCAGGCACAGATGCCCCAGATCTGACTTGCAATTCCATCCTGGGTTGTAGCTCTTTTTAAATCATCCAGGCTCAAGGCCGGCTGAGCTGAGTATGTAAGATCAGTTTAGCCAGAGAGCTAATGTCTTGGACACATTAAAAATACCCCAGATCCCTGCAGAAACAACTATTAGCTCAGAGAGTGTTATTCATACTTTCAATTTAATAAATCTGTGCAGGGAAGTTTTTTATTTGCAGATTTAGGCAACTATTTTTGCATTTTTATTTGGTTATCAGATAGTTTCTTGCACCTTTTGAAAACTAAAAGCAAGTGCAGCTGCACAGCCATTTAATACCAGAGTTGCCACTTTTTATGAATGCTGTAAAGTTCTACCCTAACAGTGTTATCTTTTCATACATGTCTCTATCTTTTTATATGTAATTTTATGTGTGATTTTGAAACATAGAAGCAATTTAAATGTAGATCTGTACAGTTGCATGCAATGTTGTATCATACCCTGACAGGCAGCAGCCCATCAATGCAGGCCAAGACTCATACCTGCCCCTACTAACATCAGAATCAGCAGTGCTGCAGCTTTTTAAAGCACGAGTTCTTTTTCTGTGAGCATCCAAGACATGTGGGTGAGCCCACGTTTGATGATAGGCCCAAGCCTGCAGAAAGTCAAACTTAGTTCAGTTCTACAAGCTCTTAATAAAGGAAGGAGAGAAAGTTCCAGAGAATCTTTAACCTGTGATGATAGAGGAAGAGGCACACTTTCATAAACATGAACTGACTTCATTGTCAGCTTAATTAAGGAAACTCATTTAAATATGACTCAAAGATTCATACTCTCCAGATGAATATTGATACTTGTGGTAGATTTACTTCTTATTTGAAATGTGGTTATCACTAATTGCCTGCATATATTGGGATGCCTTCTGATTATGTCGATAATGTCAAAAGTGTTTTTGGGAAGAGACTTTCTCAGTTGTCACTCATTAAGGACAAAGCAGATGTCACTGTAATTAGGAGCTATACATACTGCTCATTTTTAAGAGCACTTAGATGAGCGTGCTTCTGCTCAGGTTTGTTTATTTACTTCAAATCTGATTTCTAGCTGGAGACAATTAATGGGATAAGGACCAGTGGCAGGTGTCCTCTCATCTTCTGCCCTGACATTCTTTTTGTAAGTACTAATGCTCTCCTTACTGGAAATGACCAGTATTTCTTCCAGAGAATGGTTAATCCTTAGGAAGGAATACCTAAACAGTATATACACACACCTTTTTTTACTGGCATATGTGCTGTGGTCTCTGAATGAAGCAAGTAAATTTGCATCAGATTAATACTGTATTTATTTTACCTCATCCTAAAATTTCCTGCTAGTTCTGTTTCACATTCTCTCATTCTTTTTTTTTTTTTTTCCCCCTTTCCCATCCATACTATATTCTCCCATATTGTTCTTGTGTCAGCACACTCTCCTGGTATGGTTGGTTCCCTTCCACCTTTTTTCTTCCCAGGAAAAGTGGTCATTAACTCCACCAGGTACCACCATCCTTTCCAGGTGTCTGGACATGGTCAGCATCCTGAAGTGGAGATGTGGTTAGTGACAAGAGTGCCTGTGAGGAGCTGTGATAACACATCTACACATACTTTTGGGTGTAAATGATGAGGCAGCAGTCAATGTGGCAAAGGATCAGGCCTACCAGGTGAGATGGAGTGAAGGAAACTTGAGCTGAGGCTTGCTGGAAGCTGATCACAGATTTACAGAATAAGCTGAGTTGGAAGGGACCCACAAGGATCATTGAGTCCAGCTCCTGGCCCTGCACAGCACCATCCCCAAGAGTCACACTGTAAAATATTACCTGTCTTTTGAATCTCTTGGATTCATAATTCCTTGTGGCTGGTTTCAGCCAAGTTTGATATGGAAATAGAAATCTTAAGTATCTCAAGTACTCAGCTGTGGCATGAAGGCAGCAGCCAAGTACCCCATGTGCCCTCCCCCAGAAGCAAAGGTAGGTGAGCTGACTTGCACTATTAGGTATCAGAGAAGCCACAGGGTATCTCAGCAGCCTGGCTGATCCCCACACAGCACACGGGGGTCTTGCTCTTACAGCTGCCCCAATTGCAGCTGCCTCACTTTATCATAGGGAACCCAAGCAGGCGGTGCCAAACCTGGGGAAAACGGGCTCTAGCAGCTCCAGAGCCAGAGGCTTGTGCTGTTTAATAAAAGCCTTACCAGGATTCCCCAGAGATAAAATGAGGGGGGCTCTCCCTATGGGGGCTCTGAGGTGTCCAGCTGGATGGCCGTCACACCTTTGTCTCCCGTTGAGGGAGGACTCTGCCAGTGTTGGGAGCACCCCTGTGTGTGCCCAGCTGTGATGATGAGCCCCAAGTGAGGGAGACTGCATGGGCATGGCCTCTCTTGGACAGGGAAGCAAAGGATATCAGGGCAAACAAGGCAGTGTTTGGACTGCAGCAGTACTGTTTTAATCCCAGTTTTTCCTAGATGTTTGAGAAAGATTTGTATCAGTCTCATTTGTACCTTATGAATTTGTACCGTGAATTACAAGCTCTGTACCTAGGAGCTTGTAATTCACTGTTTGGTACAGTAATCCTTTTTCCTTAAACACAAACCCTGGAAACTGTGAAGCTGACATTTCTTATAGCATTTTCCAAAATTCATAGAGAGACAGTAATCCATTAATTCTTAGGGGCTTAGAGTTTAGTTAAATACAATACCCAAGGACAATAGGTCAAGTGCCTGAAATGAAAACATGTCCATCTCTGAGGTTAGTGCACAAAACTGTTGTGAAACAAGCATGTGCTGAGGGGAAAAGAAAGAAAAGAAATGAGAGTGGGAGAAAACCCCATTTCAGTTTTCCAACCTTGTCTGTAGGACTCAGTTATAAATGTGTTCTTCACAGAAGAGCAGATACATCACAGTTTAATTTTTTTTTCTTTTGATTGCTTCAGAGTCCATGTAGTCTCATTATAAAGCAAAGCCGAGCTCAAAAAGCAGTGTCCAAATGGAAATGTCCATGGTGAAGGTGGCTGACAGGTACCTTGCCCTGGGGGAGCCTGTATAACTGATGCTTGCAGGAAGCCCTGGAGCAGCCTTCTCTCTTGGCCCTTAGGGAAGCCAGAAGAGAATCCTTATTTCTTGACTGTGTCTCTTTCCTGCTGCCTACAAATCCTATGGAGGCTAATGATGTCTGGGGCTGTGATAAACCCTGACAGACCATCAGCCCTGCACAGGCAGACGGCATGTGGACTCAGCTAGCCTCCTCCTCCTCCTCCACTCACCCCTTCTTTAAACTGTAGTCCACATTGGCAAGGAGTTACTTTCATCAAGAACATCCCAAGCTCCGTGATGTCTCTGCAGGTGAACTCAGGCTCAGGGAAGTGAAACTTTGTCCCAGTGGAAAGCAAAGTGGGAAAATACCTCAAACTCTTCCCAAATTCCACAGGGCAGCTGGCTGTTGGTCCCAGTAGTTGAACCTTGGGCTTTAAAGCGTGAGAGTCAAAAGTTTGACAGTTTAACTGAGGTGTTACTGAATGGTGCCATAAAGCCAGAAAAAATTGACAGATAAGAAGAGAATGGCACACAAGAGGGCACAGGTTTTAATATAAGTGCTGTATAAATAATAGTCTTTCTTTGAAGCTTTTCAGTTGTCTGCAGTATGTAGAAATCTCTGTCAGGGCTGAGTTCTGTTCTCACTGCTCCTTCTCTCTGTGGCTGCTGGACTGAGCTGCCCTCAGGAGAGAATCTGCAGCCAGTGTCACTGCTGCTTATGGGCCTGCTAAAGCACTTGCTGAAGATTTCGCTTTCCTTGGAGCTTGTCAGAGTCACTGTCATAATTTTTCATTCTTCCACTTCATTTGCAATATCGTTTTCTGGAGGAGCATCCTGCCATTTCGGGCTGCTGATAAGTCCCACTGTCAGTCATAGCTCCACAAAGCTCATTATTCTGCATCCACACGAGTGTCAGTTCCCTTTGCTTTCCTGGCTGTGACTATATTGCTGTTGTTTTCCTCCTGGTCCTCATTTGTGGCTGTTTTCCTCCCTCACATATTTATATGCAGTGAGTTTCCCCTGAAAATTACCTGGTGCTGCTTTTCCAGCAGTTGAATGACACAGGTAACAGCAGCTCTACTGTAAACCAGCTTTCTTTTTCTTTAGTGCTATTATCTAAATGTACTCTGAGGAAAACTAGCTGATACCATGATAAAGCTGAGCCATCCCTGTTCTCAATTTATTCTTGATTTTCATAGTTCCCAGCTCTCCCAGGAGGAGATGCAGAGAAAGGTATGTAGATCTACTATTGCTCCAGCAATGTTGGCTTGGTTCAGCCAGGGTTTGGCCATGTTCTTTGTTCCCTGGTGACTGTTTACAGTGCATCTTAAACTGTGAGTTTTCAAAAGAAGTAATCTAAACAGAAACTAATGTTCTGTTAAAAAACTACTCTGTTCTTCTCTGTCTGATTATCACAAGTCCAAACAGTGATAGCTGGTGATAGCAGGGTGTATTTTCCTACTGCTGATTTGCAAAGCCAAGGTATAAATCAGACCAGCAGGCAGCTGCGGAGGATATCTTTGGGTATGATTTTACAACAACTTACTCTGACCACTGCATTGCTAGAAACCTCTAAAATGAGAGTGTCCAGCAGGTCTGGCAAGATCCATAACCCGCTGTAAAAACACCTGACTGCAGTAACACCTCACATCCAACCTGCCTAAGCCCCATGAACAGGCCTGGCTCCCCCACAGCATAGACACCTTCAAATATAAAGCTCCAGTTTGGAGTGCATTTGGGTTTTCCTGCTGTCCATACAGCAACATTCAGATGACTGAAATGACAGGCCTTGAGAGAGCTGAAACCCCTTTGGCCCTTACTTTGGCTAGTCAGAAGAAATACACAGCCACACTCTCCTTTCCACTGAGAATATGTTCCACTGAGAATATGGCCATGCAATGGACAGGGAAGCAGTTTTTCTTATCAGAATTAACGAGCAGTAAGTGTAGGAAATTATCTTGGCTGCTTTTTTAGAGAGAGCATTCAAGCATTATCCTCCATTTCTGCCCTTCACGCTGCATTGTCTTGACTGATCTTGATTCATCTGAGGAAGATGATGCTGAATGTGCCTCAGAAAGAGGCATCAGAAACACTCACAGTGAAAGATGCTGGGTGTTCATTCTCATGGATAAGGCAGCCAGGAGAGTGGGTTGCTTCTGTCCTCCTCAGGTGATGATCTGAACAATTCTGCTCCTGCATCTTCATCCTCCACATAATATTACTCTGTTCTTGTGTATGTAAGGTATATTTCTTAAGTCCCTGGCACATCCTCCTCTCATTAATTCTGAGGGAAAAACTGGTTCATTATCCAGTGAATTCAGTCACTTTACCAGCCAAGCTGAACATTTGTTGTAAAATTTTGGGGAGGATTCTTGCTGCTGCTTTTTAATAGTCAGATCTTCCTCCTCCTCTCCCTCCTCCTCAGATGAATCAGAAGTCAATCAAGGTAAAGGATGGAGAACACAGTAATGAGGATGGTTGGTAGAGCAGGGGCTTGAATGATCACTGTGGATCTCTAAGGAGATGGATACAGATGTGATGTTAGTTACATGGACAAACGAGTGCTTCTGGGCTGCCAGAGGAGAGCTGGGTGCATGAATGTCAATAACTTCACTTTACTATGCTCCTAAATTTTGGTGCATGTCCTTCTCCCTACCCATGCTTTCTGGACAGGGCATATCTCTGCTTCCTGCACAGGTAGTTGTTCCCTGTTCCTCCACTGATTGTACAGGATGACTCCATGACACGTTCTCTCTTTCTGCCCTTTGTTTCTATGTGTTCTTAGGTGGCTGAAGGGGCAGTGTGGCTGCCATGCAATTTTACCATTGGTCAGGACTGTTGCACACCACAGCCTGCCGCCCATTCTGCTGCCTATTTGTGGAAGTCCAACCACTTATTGCATTGCACAAGAGCTTTTTTCCTAAAATAATTTTCTAGAAATTTAAAAAATTGCACCTTTGTTCCCTAAGCCAGCCTAGTATGAGGGCAGAGTTTTAAGACTCAGGCTGTAGTTTCACAACTGACACTCCCACTGGCCATTCTTCCCTCCACCTGCTCCTTCCCATGGCATTCCTTGGGCAGTCCTCCAGTCATTACAGAAGGAACAGGGGCCCAGCGTCCTTTGTGTAGGGAAGGTTTTGTGGGTGACCAGCTGCATTTTAATGAGCAGAGCTTCATGATATGCTGAGTAAATCTAACCAGCTCTGACAAAAGCTGAAATCCTTCTCTTCCCTCCATGTTCTCCTTTTCCCTTACCGTTTCCTGCTCTCCCCACTCCACCTCATGTACCAATGCTCACGCTCACTGAATTCTTTTGTGAGGCAGATCAGTTTTCTTACTTTTTTCCCCATTTTCTGCCAGTCAGTTGTCAACCTGGCAGAAAATGAACCACCTTAAACCAGACTGGCTGTGTTGCCAAATCAGCCCTCAGCCCACTCCAGTGCTGACTCCAAGGGTCTTGCCTCCAGCCCCCCATCCCCAGTGCTGTGCTGCAGCCCTGCTGCTGCTGCAGATCAATTGCAAACTCAGGAGAAGACCTTTGTTGTCCTGTTAGTTTTTTGCAATGCTGGGGTGGCACAGAGCAGCTCCAGCAAGTGCTGGGGCCACTATGAGGAGAGCAGGAATGCAGCCCTGCTGTGTGATGGCAGCTGGAGTGGTTTGAGGAGGGTAGTGAAATGAATTGGCTCTGGTGTGGGCTCAGCAACCAGCAGGGCTGGGGAAGTGAGGAAGCAAGCTGGGACTGAGGTGAGGGAAAGGACTGGTGAATCAGACCTCCCCACCCACGGTCAGTGAGGTACAGCTTGTGTGCAGTCTGTCCCCTGATGGCAGCAGCCCAATGTGTGTGATCAGCCACCAAAGCCCACTCCAGGCTTAACACTGAAGCTCCTTGTTTTCCTGTTCTGTACTCTGACAATCTCGAAATCCCACCTTGTGGCAGAGGAATTGGAGGGAGGTGGTTCTTCTGCAATGGGACCATCCTGTTGTCTTGAGCGCTGCTATTTGAACAGGAACTGTTTGGATCTAGGGACTCTTGAATTTTGTAGCTCAAAAGGCAGTAGATGCAGGCAATCTGCAAATAGACCGCTGACTGTGTATGTGCAGTTACATATAGGTATGTGTGTGCATATCCATACATGCAACTGCATAAATCCATGGAAATCCATAATCTACAGAGAGTCACACTGCTTGGGCTGCCCCAACAGCTGAGTTTTTCTCAACTGTAATGTTTCTTCAGTACAAACTGGGGGGAAAAAAATAAAAAGTATACTAAAAAATTATAAATATAATTTGAATATTACTGTACTATAATAATTAAATATTTTAATATA
Organism: Onychostruthus taczanowskii; assembly: GCF_017590055.1. Classification (NCBI taxonomy): domain Eukaryota; kingdom Metazoa; phylum Chordata; class Aves; order Passeriformes; family Passeridae; genus Onychostruthus; species Onychostruthus taczanowskii. The sequence continues at coordinate 3,100,259 of NW_024502569.1, read as the reverse complement.
AAAACATTATGTTCACATATTACTGTATAAATATTACTGTATAAATATTACTTAAATTGTGCAGTCTTTTCTCATGATGATTAGAAATTATGCACATGGAAAGTCCCCTTAGTCCATGTAAATGTGTTCAATTATATTTATTCAGATAGCAAGCTGATGTGCTATGCAAGCTGCCATTTTTATCTGACCGCAATTACTCTTCTTCATGGTTGGGATTCCTCAGGTCTCATGGGACAGATCTCTTCCACGGTGTCATTCACAAGAGCTCACATCAAACTGCTTTATCATCTGTCTGCAGTGTTTCACTGCTGTTATCAAGCAGTAACACAGCTCAGAGAAGCCACTATTGTGATCCCAGAAGATTTTAAGTTTATGGCTTAAAATAATCCAGCCATTTGAAGAGTATTTGAAGTCATCTTAACCAATGGGTTGTACTCTACTCAAAAATGAGAAGGTTATTGCTGTTAGCATGCCTAATGCAATGTTCTTGCAGGATTTTCAGCCACCAGTGACTGAGTATAGAAGATAGTCCTCATAATTTAAATGAAGGAGAAATCAACTTCATAGATTAACTTGATATTTTCCTGGGCAAGATTGTTTGCTTTCCATGATAGATTTGCCCTCACTTCAGCCATTTATTTCTTATTAAATTAGCCAGCCAGCATTCACAGATGAGAGAATAAGATGGTTTAACTGTAATTTACATAGAGCTCCCCTACATATTCACAGTACAGGTTTCTTTGGGAGGCTATGTCAAGCCAGTCTGATGAAAAGAGCAGCAGTCACAGACAGAGACAGCTTCTCAGTGTTTACTGGGACACAAGAGTTGTCCCACTTTAACTACACTGATAACTGTTTAAGTGACCCAGTCACCGCTTGTGTTAATGGAAAAGTGCCTGTGTTGTTACAGCTATTCAAAACAAGAAGTTACCTAAGTTAGTATCAGATAGCTTCAGACTGGGACAAGTATGTCAACACTTGAGTTTTACCTGGTGTAACTGAAGTTTAAGGTGGCATTTCAACAAAAATAGCTGCTAGGACTACAGTAATTACCTAAATTAAAAAACAGAAAAAAAACCCCAAACCAAAAACAAAACCCTAAAACAAATGAAAAACAACAACAACAACAACAACAAAAACCACCAAAAAACCCACAATCCAAAAGAATATATAAAAATCACACTTTCAACTGCAATAATTTTGCTCATAAACTGTGTGCAGGTCAGACCTGGAAGGCTAAGGAAAAGTTCCTCTAGGAGATAGCATCTTATGCATCTTACCCAGTCAGAGCTGGGCACCAGGGAACTGTCTATCTGTGCCCCCAGGCTGCAGCTCCAGTCCCTTCTGCAGTGCCCTCAGCAGTGCTTGCAGCCCAGGAGCTTCTCTGTGGACCCTTCATTATACATCCTCCCTGGAACAAAAACCTCTTAAAAATCTTCTGGAGCTAATAGCCTTTAATATGATGTTGCAGCTTTTGCAGCTTTATCTGAGCATAGGAGGGGAGGCTATTTTTTCCCCTTTCATCATTCCCAGATAATCTGCAAAGCTGAACACCGATTGTGTCTCTTGCTTATTTCTGGAGAGAAATGAGCCTTATGCAGCTTTCTGGCATCCCCGGCTTTGTATTTATCACTAAGTGCTGCCAGGGGCACAGACTGGCTATATCCATGCTGCACAGTGCTTGATCCTGGGCTCCCATCTGGTGTCCCTGTGGCCCCAAGACATTGATATTAATGCAAAAATGTTTCCTTTTTTTTTTTTTTTTTTTTCCTTCCCAGCTTCTGCTGCCTGAGCAAATGTAAAGCTGTGCAGCAGACCACAGGAATGATGTTTTATTGCATGAAACAGGGTGTGGATTGCATGTTGGAGTGAAGTTTGTGGCTGAAAAACCTTCTCTGGCAGAGCTGGCAGACTGTGTAGAGTTAAGGAAATGGGAAGCACTGCAGTCCCAACTCTGCTGCTTGCTTGAGGACAATCCCTCCTGTATGCCACCCCACAGATGTGCCCAGGCTACACGGCACTGGCCTTGCAGTACACTTACAATTAATCAGCAGAGATGATTACCAATCCAGCCAGTTCCCTGCTCCCATCAGCTCTGCCAGTACAATCAGAGTCACTGAGGTATCCTCATGCTTGTTTAAACACCAGGGATGAAGCCTGGATGTGCAGCAAAAGGTGCCTCCAGTGATGCCAACCCTCCATGCTCAACAACAGGGAGGGAAGGCCTGGGGGCCTTGACAGGTCAGCCATGGCCAAGGCGTGTAGTTATGCCATTTTCCAGTTCCATCATGGAACACCTGGAGCACACCCAGTCTGGTGTGCTCCAAGGCAGGCTGTCCCTTCCCTGGGCCAGGGCCTCCTCTCTGCCTTCTCTTTCCAGCTCTATGTGTGAGGCTATTCTGCCACCTCTCTGTAGATGCAGTGGCTTGTTCCTAAACACATTGACACAGTGGGTTTGGCTTGAAACTGCTCTGCCTGCATTTATAAAAGCCATCCACTCTTCAGTTTCTCATCATTTTCTTTTACTCTTTGCAGCATAAACAACTATTCTTTTGTTATGCCTTCTGCTTGTTGGAACTGCATAAGAAATCTTTCATTGAACATTTGTATAGACTAGAGATCTCTCTTCCAAATGTTGAAGAAAAACAAGTTTATGTGAATTAGCTACAGAAGATAATTTCAGTTCTGCACAGAATTTAAAAATAAAGTGAGGCCCACATTCTACAGCTAAGTAGCTTTTAATTAGGTGTGATAACAGCATGAATTATCTTTTAGAGTGCAATAGTTCCATGATCAAAAGTCAAAGGAAGGGAGCAATGATTGTTTGCAAAGATGATTGAGGGAAGAAACTTGATGCTGGCGTGTATCTGGGGGTTTTTTTCCATAATAGATTGTTTCAGGCTGATTACTATTTTCAATAAATTTGGACTGTCTCTGTTTTTGTCCCTGTTTTAATAGAGCCAGTGGGTCCTTTCAAATACTAATGTAAAAGAGGGCAGTGAAACCCTGCTAAGTCCCTGTCATCAACAGCTTCATGGTAATGCCTTTGGACAAGACAAAATGGCACAGTTGCTTCCTGAAAATCAGTGGCTGAGCTGCGGGATGGCTTCATTCACTTTCTCAGAATACCCTCTCCTTATTTTAGCCATAGATAAGCTCAGGGCTTGAACATACATAATATTCTGAATTGTGAGCAGAGGTGCAGCCATGTCTCCTGTCCTGACTGCTGTGCTGGGAGGCAGGAGGGTTCATGTCCTATACCACCACAGATAAACCAGCCAGTGCCTGGTTTGTCAGGGTTTGTCCTCCTTTGTGCCGGCCAGAGAGATACTCTCAGTGACTTCACCAGCTGAGATCCTTTATCTTCATTGTCTTTGTAGCTGAAGCGTAGCATTTAGTCCAGTGTGGTGTGGCTGGGCGTGGGGGAGGAACACAGCTTTATTCAGCAGGAAGACAAACCTTAAAGGAAGGTCCTCTAAGGATAAGAGACACCCTTATGGTGCCACAGGGATGGTACTTGGCACTTCAGATTGCAGACAGATGCGAGCACAGTGTGTTTGAGCACAGGCAGAAATAAGGAAGTTATTGTGTGCCTGGGAAATGATATGTCCATCCTGTGACAGTGACTGTCCTGCTGTAACACCAGCCTGACCAGGCAGGCACTGGGAAAGCGAAGCCTTTCCTCAATACTGTACTGAATCCCAACTGCCAAAGGACCAGGCTGGCACTGTGGTGCAGAAAATGGACATTTCTTCCCACGTCTCCCTAGACTCCCGGGCACTCTCTGTCTCATGGCTCCTGGCTGTTCTCCTGGTGTCTCCAGGCACCACCGCGGGGGCTCCCAGACAGGAGGATGCTGTGCATCATCTGGCTGGCCTCGCAAACCAGGAATCCCTCATCACCCCCTCCTGAACAGATCCTCATGCATTTGCACAGAGGACTTAATAAAAATTAATTGAGTTGCCCAGCATTAGACACAGATCATAAAACTCCCATCTGATCTCGTGCCTGCTGCCGATTTTAACAGCTGATTGAAGCAATGAGCGCTAGCTCACCGGGAATGTAACAATGCCCACAGAGAGCTGTAGCACGGGCTGTAGGTGTAGATAAGGCTGTAAACGCACAATAAAGATCCTTTGCCGGTACCACAGAGCTTTCTTTGCTACGGGAGTAAAACCCTTGGGCTGCGGTTTAAGCACAGCAAAAGTGATGGAGGTTACCCTTCAAGTTACAAGTTTTGCTGAAAAGCAAATTTGTGTCTCTGCTCGTGTATATATTTATTTGTTTTTCTATTATCTTGCTCATTGTAAAGTGAAAGAGAAATGAACTCGGAGCGAGGGAGAACTGGAGGGCAGCCAGGCAAGGAGCAGAAAAGCCATGCCACGAGCGAGTCCCGTTCCTGCCTGATGCCATCGGAGGCACTATTACCTAAACATTTCCCTCCTCTACCCCCAAAAATAAAAACCCACAACCCCATTCGATAACCTACTAACAACCACCTACGTGCTTCCAGGGCGCTAACCTGGAAAGAAAAACCAGCCGGGGAGCGGCAGGAGCTCCCCAGAGCCGTGCGGGCGGGCGCTGTCTCGCTGTCTCGCTGTCTCGGTGCCGCGGTGCCGGCGCGCAGCGCGGCGTGTCCCCGCGGGCGCGGGCGGAGCGCGGGCGGGCCGGCAGGGGGCGCTGGGCAGCGGCGGCAGCGGCGCCGGCAGCGGCAGCAGCAGCGGCAGCAGCGAGGCAGGTGAGCGCCGCGCATCCCGCGGGCAGCGCCGGCTCCGCTCCGCCTCGTGGGTGTGCGCCCCTCCCTGCCCCGCATCGCCCCGCGGCTGGGCTTGCTCCACGCTCGCCGTGCCCGGGACATGGGCAAAAGCCCCAGGAGATGGGGATGGCTCCCGTGCGGGAGGGGCGCGGCGGCTGCTCCTGTACCCCTGGTGCGGGCAGGAGATGGGGGAGCAAACGCAGCTTATCAGGGCGGATGATATTGGTGATGAAATCGATTCAGACGAAAGTTCTGGGGATGCCAATAACCGGACTGGCTCGAGCGGGCTTCGCTGTCCGTGCGCGGATCGGAATTGCCAGCGGGGCGACAGTGCCTAGGGAAACAGGGTCCCGGGAGGGCTGGGGACCCCGGGACACGGCCGAGCCTTCGGCACGGGCCAGCGGAGGGCTCACGGCAAGTGCCGAGCTTGCCGGCAGCCCACGGGCGCGCAGGGCTGAAGTGCTGCTATTACTCTCAGCCCCGTCCACGGCATCTAACAGCGTCCCATTATTTTTCCGAAAGATGATGGAAGGTAAAGCAGCTACAATGAATCAAAAGCAGCGGTTTTCTGAGAGGGAAAGCTAAATGTGTGGAAGACAGCGTAGCGAATCCAGGTCTTCCTACTCAAGTAAAATGCCACTGCTTGAAGAGCTGTTCATCTAGATCGGTCGTTTCCAACTCGGTTTAAATGAGTACGGCTACTCTTTTTCCTCTTCGCTTTATCTCCCTCTCTGTCTTTGCCCCTGCTTCTTTCTCCCCGGCGCCCATCGCTGCCTCCCGAAGGTAGCAGAGCAGAGGCGGCTTGTGTGCCTTCGCACCAGCCCGTACCGGCTCCCTACGGTACCTCTGCTAGGAGCCAATGATCCTGGTTGAGCTAAACACGAAAAGAGTAAGCCAGCGGAAGCCTTGACATTTACCATCGCATTAAAAACTGCAACGGTAGAAAAAAAAAAAAAAAAAAAAAAAAAAAAAACCAAAAAACCCCACAACATCTCTCTGCGGGCCAAGCGTTAGAAATATTTGCTTATACTAAGGCATCGGTAGCAAAATCATTTGCCTGTCAAGTGTTTGCATGCAGGTTAACTTCGCAACGGATGACTGCATTAAGGAGGCACTTGGCAGCCGATGAGCTGGCTGTAATGTGATGCATAAATGCTTTGTTTTGGTTCGTGTGTGATTTCACAGAGGGATTGTTTTATGCTCCCTGCATCCAGTGCAGTGTTTGTGAGTTTTATCGTTTCTCATCCCCAATTTCAAGCAGGGTTGTGGGCTTTTCTGTATCCCGTGCTACATAAACGCTTTACTGGGTCTGCCTGTTTGCAATGCAATTAAATATACCCAGCTACTTGTCTCCTATTTATGCAATCTGTTGTGGAGAGCAGCGCAGCCTGTGCTGCCAGAGAGCGGTAGGAGAGAGCTATATGTGTGCAAATGAGGGCTAACTTCTCATTCCATGGTGTTTAGCCTCACCTTCATTTCTGGAGAATCGGCTCTATTTTAAGGTACAGAAGGGGGATTCTGTAAGTAATTCTTTCAGTGCTGCACTGTGAGTTTGGAAATTGCTGGGAACGGGTGGGGTGTGGGGTGATGGGATGGGACACAGGCACTGAGGAAAATGTTTGCAAGGCTGTGTCCATGTGGTTTACTTGCAGTAGCTTTTAATATGGTACCATGTTTCTCTGTATATTTGGCTCTTTAAGGACAGAGGTGGATATTTGGCTACTGATCTAACAAATGGCAACTGTCGGGTTTGGTCAGATAAGTAGTTTTTAATTTTTTTTTACTGCAAAGTTTTTTCTTTGGTAAAATTTTTCTGGGGTGTTATCTTTTGTTTTAGTGATAGTAACTGTAAGAAGCAGGAAAGCAGCTTTAAACTAATGGCCTTAATTTCTGGAGTGTGTATTTTTATGCAACATACACTTATGTTATCAATACACTTATGTTACAGTAAGCAATGCTAGGTGTTTAGGAAGATAGAAGAGGAGAGCTAACAGCAGAAGCTCATCTTCCACAGCTGTAAAGCATGTCAGAGCCTGTGCAGGGAAGCTGGTAACCAGTGAGAATTAGTCCTCTCTCAAGTTAGGAAAACAAAGATTTTCAGTTTTCAGTGTGTGTTCTCTGTTTCTTAAGTTCATTCAGGAAGTATCAGCGTAGGACAGAGTTACAGCCAACTCCTGTTAAATATGTGCTCTCTGGAAAGTCATACAATGGGAGATAAAGTGAAGCACAATACAGTAGAGACTTATACACAGTGGTTGATTTAATATTTGATTGAAGGCTCTGCAGGAGAAAAGATCTACGCATAATAATGGACATCTGGGTGAAGATATTTGCTGAAATCCCAGCAGCAAGAAGTGCAAGAGGATCTCTTCTACTCCCCTGTCTGGATGCTGAGGCTTGCTAAAAAGACTATTGAGACACAGCTGATTTAGCAAATGCTTTCCCTAGACAAGTACTGCATTTTTATCAGAAGTTATTTATAATTATACTGACATTGTTTAAATGCAACTATTACCAAACCTGCTGCAGTCAGTTTTGTTAAAGTCATAAGTAGCTGAAATTAAAAAGAAAGTAGAAAAGGAGAGCAAAACTTCAGTGTATGGTGGTTTGCTCTGTACCTGAACTTTTTTACTGCGAACTCAAACCTGTTAAAACAGTTTTTCTTCAGGAAAATAATTCAGATGGACTTTAGTATAACTTACTCTGGCACTATCCTAATATAACTAGCATCCTTGTGAGCCTGGGAATGCTGTCACTTTCTGTTGCTGGGTATGCATTTGATGCTGTACTCTCTGGAAACCTGATTTGGTTGTTGTTCTGCCCACTGCTGTTATATGGTACATCTTGCTATTCTGGGTTTTCCAGTGGGGAACTGGAAAGAGGATAAGGTCCAATGCTTCATCTAAGGTGAGCAGAAAGATCTCCAGAGTACAACCAAATGCTGGAACCACCTGACTGGCCTCTGTCAATGATTTCATAAGAAATACTTCCTTAATAAGGGTGAGTAGGGTGCAAAGCAAGTGGAGAAATGGTTAGCTGCTATAATTTGCTGTAATGTGACAACCAAGTGATTTATATCAGTTAAAGCTCTGCCCTGTGTTACTCTGTTATGACAGAGAACCAGATCATTATTTTGCAGCCAAAAGATATAAATGTAAAATATTTAAAGCATTTGGAAAATAGTCCAGCTGTTAACCCAGCATTGCCAAGTCTACCACGTCTCCAAGTACCACATCTACATATCTTCTAAATACCTCCACCTATGGTGACTCTACTTTCCTGGGCGGGCTGTTACAGTGCTTGACAACTCTTTCAGTGAAGAAATTTTTTCTAATATCCAACCTAAATCTCCCTTGTCACAATCTGAGACAATTTCCTCTTGTTCTGTTGCTTATTACCTGTGAGGAGAGGCCCACCCTCACCTCATTACAGCCCTTTTTCCAGGCAGTTGTAGAAACCTATAAGGTCCCCCAAGACTATTTTCCCCATGCTAATCAACCCCAGCTCCCTCAGCTCTCCTCAAAGACTTGTGTGCTAAACCTCGCTTTTTAAAAGACTTTATTTAAGCAGTTACCTTGGTAATTTCTTAAAGGATATGTATTTTCTTTTTAAATTAAGAGGCTACAAAGCTGACAGTCAGGCAAACAGCTCCTAAACTCCTGGGATAATGAATCTTCACATTAGGGCAGGAGCTGTTCTCTGCTCAAGGAAATGTTAATGTCACTTTTGTGATGTAGTGTAGCATAGCATATAGTGCACCAATGGTGCACTATATGCTATGCCACACCAATGGAAGGTGAGGAAATAAAAGTTTTGTTCCTCTATAAATATGGTAATTTTACTTTAAGGCCATGCCTTAGCTTTTTCTCCAAAAACTGGGAGGAGTGTGCTGGCTCACTCTTGCAGAGCGTTTAGGGACTGTGGATGGTGAAGTCTGTTTTGTTCCAGCAGAGGTCTCAATATCAAACGTCTCTGAAAATGGCTTAATCCTCAGAAGCATCTGGTGTAGCAGCAGTTACCAGGCTTTTGCTGTTAGTGACATAACCTGCAGATCAGTGATTTTATGCAATCCACAAAACTAGCAAAACCAATCAAAATTTCCCTGGGTTCCCCTCCCAGCCTGCAGCTGTGACTCTCAATTCAGATGTTGGTGTAATACAGGTTGCTGCTCCTTATGAGCCTGAGGGCTGTAAACTGCTTTGAAACAGCTCCTGCATGGGATGCCAAGTTGGAAGAAAGATGTAACTTGTTCTTCTTTGCACAGCTGTGAGTCTCACTTCTTGGGCACAATCACCAAGCATTTACAGGAGAATGACTTCCCTTTGAAATCATAGCTAACAAGTAAACAAGCCTCTAAAACAGATGCTGGGCAAATTAGTTCCTCTATTAAATTTTACTTTTTGAATTTTAGCTATTTGATTGCTTATCCTAAATGCGTTGGCTTCCATGTTTATTATCCCCACGGGGTGCTCTATGTTATGGCAAAATACTAGGGCTGTCAAAGAGCCAGTCTGGCAGGCAAGGGTGGCTCAAATAGAGATGCTCTGATAGTGCTTTTGCCCTCTGGCCTGTTTTCTCTGCCAAGTTTCAGAGGGGGCACAAGGAACAACAACCTTTCAAGCTACCTGTGATTTCAGTCTGAGGCAGGTCTCACAATAATTCTCAAATTTATCCTGCCAGAAAAATTCAGAGGGACCATTACCCAAGTAATGTGTTTCTGTGCTCCATAGTTATGTTAGTGTAACTGGACAAGAATTAGATTGTGATGGGAGAAAAACATAAAGCTTTGTATTAAGTATTTCTGACCTTGATACAGTTTGCTCATGCCAGAATGCTGGGAGGAATCATAGTGTGCTATGCACAGGCAGGATGCTGGGCACAGGTAAGAAATTTAAAAGTAAATGACACGACCGTATAAGACCTCAGCAGTCTCATGCTCTAAGCATGAATTTGTTCCTTCTGGTCTATCAGATTATGGGGATTTTAGGTCCTTCTCTTGCTGCTGCTGCAAAGTTGTTTTGCTCTTGGTGTGATATAATGGCGAGGCTTTAAAAAGGAAGGAGCAGTAACACAGCCTCTGGAAAGAGTTCACATGAGCTTTGGCGGAATCAAACAGCTGCCTGAATAAGACTAGAAGTGTCAGACCAGGTACAAGTGCTTAGGACAGGTTTGCTGTACCACCATCACAATCTGAACAGATTTTTGGGGTTTAATGCTAAAAGGATCGCAACAAGTATTTAGGATGAGCACTGAAACTGGATTGTTTCTTCAATGTGCTAGAAGCTTGAGAGGCTAGGGGAATAGATAGGAAATCAGCTCCACATCAAAAGAGTGTTTTTCTCCTTTTCAGATCACAAACTAAGAAAATATTGGGGGGGAAAAAAGGTAAAAATTCTTTGGGCATCGTTTGTAAGCTGGAAATTAGTAAATTTCTAAAACAAAACCAGACTGGCTGAAGTGCTAATCTCGATATGACAGCGGCTTGATCAAGTTATCAACTGGGACTCCCTGGAACACCTGCATTTATCCACCCTTCATACTTCTGGAGTGTGCCCCCAAAGTGATTTACAGAAATAATGGAATTTGTTGCATTGATATGCACGCTTTTTAAAGTAATATGTGTATGCATAGATGTATAATGCAAAATTGTGTGCATTACCATCAAAATTGTTACAGTAATAATCTAGGAAGATAAACTCTTGAGACTTTGGCAAATGAGTTTGCATTTTTCATTGAGGAAAGCCCAAGTGTCAGGGTGGCTCACAGCCACCATCCATTCCAAGCAGCAAAGTTCAGAGCCAGGTCCACAGCCTTTATTCATATGAATAATCCTTAAATGTCAGTAGAGCCAGCAAGACACTGATGCCGAAACAACGAAAGCCCTTGGGCTTGGTTCAGAAGGTAAAAGCTGTGCTCTTCACCTGGTGGGGAGGTGGATGAAGTTGGCTTTCTTACTTTTCTGTATCTAGAGTGAAGTGAGAGCTGAGTCATTGTCCCTATAAGCTGCAGCATTTTTAAGGTTAAACTTGGATTTAGAGTGGAAAGCATAACACTGAGTCCGACAGAATCCCACTGTTCATTTTCAGCTGCTCAGCACTTTTAAGAAATCAAATCACAGAAAAGCTGCCCTCTTTGATTGCTCCTATTACATAATAGCAACATCTTTGGGATTTGAGAGAAGCCATGAGCAACACGTCCCTTACATAACAAATCTAAGTTGCTTTAATCCCTGCTGTGCCACTGCTGACCCTGGGCAGCCAGGAATAGTCTGGGAGTGGTGCTGAGCTCCCCAGGCTCTCCTCTGGGCTGCAGGATAGCCATGGAGCAGAGGCCCTTTGCTCTGAGGGGTTTTCTGCCAACCAGGCTTGCTGGATTTACAGTCTTTCTTCTAAAAGATTGCAAATAGTGGTTGAAGCAGGAGCTCTGCCCTTAAAAAGTCCTGCTTTGCTTCTCATGAGTAGACCTGATCCTTTGCCATTACTATTTTTCCTGAAACATCAGCATTTACCTCCATTTCCAGCTGAAAACTGGTCATCTTATGGTTTTGGTACCTTTGTACCTATGCTAGTTTAAAAAAACAACAACCAAAAGCCCCTAAAAAACCCCTAAGGCTACGTCAGACCTTTGGAGCAGGTCCTTGTGAGGCTTTCTTCTGTCTCTGGGATGGTGCCATGTCTTGATGCTTTGAGGGATGTGCTGGGCTGGCCAGGGTAGGTGCTGTGGGGGAACAGCTGCAGCCAGGTATCATTCTGAGGTCAGGGGACACCTGTGACCCCCCAGCTTTAGTGGGGTGTAGGGGCCTTGTTCCTGCCCTGTGATTTCAGGGGGTGGGTGTGGGGGTGATGGGTGGCTCATGGAACAGAAATGAGGCTGCTGGGAAAAGTTTGGGGCTTGATGTCTATGCAGAGGGTCTGACCCTTCTGTCATAAATTGTCATTAATTAAATTTTCTTATTTGAAATGGGTGAAACGGTGTGGAAGGGCAGCTCAGCCCTGCCCAAGGAGTGTGTGTGTATTGCTGGGTGCAGATCCTGCCTCGCCATCTCCATGGGAGAGCTCTGCACTGCCCTGATCACCTGGGCTGCCTCTGGTGTAATTGGGAGCATTTGAAGAATGATGATGTGAAAGAAGCAACATTGTGGGATTGTTTGGGGGGAAGGATTGAGGTAGCTGTGCACAAAGAGACCAATCTAATTAAAACTGCATGGGAATGGAGATGGTGGCTAATGAGGCTGAACACACAATTTAACTGAGTTATTTGAAAAGAAGCAACCTGCATTGTTGGGGAATGGAAAATGGGGAGGAAAAGGTAAAATGTACCTGGATTTTCATATTAAAATACTGATTTCATAGCCACTAGTGCATGCTTGGCTGAGAGTTATTTTGGATTTGGTATTTTACCACATTCATGTGAAAATCGTAAGTGGTTACCATCAGTTGCATGTGAACAAAATATTTTGAAAGACTATTTGATTAAATCTGTTTCTTCTAATATTTTCCAAGATTTTCATCTAACTTTTCTCCACTTGATCTTTACCACAAGGAAAAAAAGACTGTCATGATCTCCTCTTCCTCCCTTGCCTTTACTTCCCGATTCTTTCTCCCTCTTCCCTTTTCTCTCTTATAGTGTCAGGTCTCACCTAAATTCCACCTGCTCTGCTGGTTCTACAGTAAGATCCCTCATCTTAGTCTTCCATGCACTCATATGTCTTAATTCTTCACTTTAATATTCCCTGTCTATTTCCCATCATAATATAAATAAATGCACATCACTGACATAATTAAAAAAAATCCCATATATGTATTTTCCCTCTAAAATCCCAACTCAAAACCTTTTTCACCTATTTTTATTATCTTTTTAATCTGGTTAGTGCTACTTCAGAGAGCCTGTTCTTGTTTCATCTCTGAATCTCAACAGTTTGACTTTGGCCTTTTTTTTACCACTGGTAAAAGCACATCTCATGACTGCTTGTCAAATCTCAGGACTGGCTTTCTTTCCTTCTCTGCCTTGACCTGTTGTTTTTTGACATAACTCACATTCTCTGATTCAAAATGTTTAATTTTTGTGATTGCAGTCTTTTCCTGACTTCTATGAGAAGCTCCTTCTCTAAGCTTTCCGGATGATCTTCCTCACCCTTTCTTGTTTTTCTTCTTTCCCTCCATGCTTTTTCTGGGTGATCTCATCCCAAGCAAATGCAGCTAAATCTCCCTGAGCAACACCACATCACCCATATCCAAATATACCCATATCCCATACCAAAATGTGGCAAGGGGACAGGGTGTCAAGCAGCACAGAGTGTCTTTAAAACAATGATGTCTGTAAATATAAGAAAACCTGACTGGGTGTAATCTGTGCTTCCCCTTCAGTTTCTGTACCTAAATTTGACTTGAGTGTTGACTTACTCTAAAGATATTCCAGAGGAAGAAAACGTGGAGTTTGTTTCACAAAGGTTTTATATCCTCTTTCCCTTTTAAGACTAGGTGCATTGCTTCACTTCAGTCAGTGCTAAGGCAGATCAGCTTATCTGTGAGCTAATGCCAGGAAACTTGGACAGGATCCTAATCAGAAGAGCAGGATGTTTAATCTTGAGCACTGTGTTTACAGAAGATTTGATGGTGTATGTCCTTGTTACCTACTCTAGTTCTAATTAGTCTTTTGTTTTGGTTTTGTTTTTTCTTTCCTTTTTTTTTTTTTTTTAAAGGTTTCCTCCCTGGGACTAAGACAAACTATCACCAATGGAAGAAAAACTTGTTTTTCCAGCATTTTGGGTAAGCTTGTCTTCTGTATTATTGTTTGATTTCATCTTTTAAATGTGTTTGCCACCAAACTTTCAAGAAGTCTTTGATTCTTTTAGAATAGTGCTATTTTATCCAATGAAAATTCCATTTAATCATTGTGTAAGCAGTAGAGATAAAGGTGATTTCAAAGCAGACCATGAGGCTTTTCTACTGTGGGAAATTATCAAACAGATAGACCTTTGCTTTCCTAATGTTTTTGCTTTGTTTGCTAGGCATAGTATACACTGAAAATAAGATTATCTAAACCAATGTATTATATCTAAACTAAATCCTGTTACTTTTTGAGGTATTAAAACAATATTTGAGGATAGTCTTTCATGCTTGGGAAGGCATAACTTTGTCACAGTGGGGAGATGACTGTGACATAGATCCTGGTAAAACTGCGCTGTAGTGGCACAAGGCTATGTTCATGGTGAGCAATAACAATGCCTGCTGAAGCCTCTGTGTATGCATCTCCTGTGGCCAGGCATCATCCTGTCCCTCAAGTGATAAAAACCAGCTTGGCTGGACAAGTTCAGACATCAACATGGTATAAGCCTTGCTCTTTCCAGTGGGGAGACCCAAAGTCAAAAGCAGTTTCTCTGGTGACAGTCACAGTCACAAATACTGTGATTATGGCTGTGAATAAGTGATTGAACTGGAGTGTCACTGTCTTTTGGGTGGCACATACATCCTGCAGCAGTCAGGTGGCTAAACACCAAAGAGGAGGAATCTTGTCTTTATGGGCTCCCGGGTGGCTTGTGATGCTCCAGCCCTGTGTGTTGTCCCACATGAAAGAAAAGAATGCCCAGTGCAGTGCACATCTCTTTGAGGACATTGCAGGACACTGAGTGATACAAAGACTGTATAGAAATATTTTTAAATGCATTTCCATTTTTACAAACTACACTGGTTTTAAAGTGGTTGTATTTTTACAAACGACACTGGCTTAAAAGTGGTTGTAACTGTGCCTGCTTATCATTGGGGTTGTAAGTCTTGAAGCAATTTTGGTGCCTGCTGCAAAACTGGAAGTTTAAAGTCTTCTGGCCCATTCCAGAGTTGTTTCCAGGAATGGCATTTTCAAAACCCTGTGTTTTGTTTGAAACAGACAGAATCAAATAACGTTTGACAGGGGTAACATGACTTTCACCTTTTGTACTGATCTCGGAGCACGGCTTAGGAAGATGATGGGTATATAAGAGCACAACCCTAATTGCATGAAATTAGTGTTAGTCACAGCTGTGCCTGCTAGGGGGTTTTCTGATATGCCATGGAAATACTGTTCTGGTAGTCTTACTGTTAATAACACTTCCTAGGAGCAGGTCTGAGTGATCTATGTGGGGAGGTGTGGATCAAGAGTTTGATACTGCCCCTCCTTATTTGTGCATAGGGATAGATTTTTGCTGCTTTCAGCCAAAAAATCAGAATTTCAGGGAAATGACTTGATAATGTTTTAATAGTCATCCAGCAATTTAACACTGGGTTACACTTGAAAACCCATAGAAATACTCAAGACACTTTACCCTGCATCAGATGGATTAAGCATGATTCACTTATTGCATTAAATTCCTGAGGGATTAATAATGTTTGGGTCATTGTTTCCCAGGCTTATGAATGTAAAGACCAAAGAAGACCACATGAATATCTATTCTTGCCTTCTCTGTGGAGGTCAGAGGAATTCATAGCATTTCAGTAGTAGTCCTTTGATTTTTATTTAGCACATCTTTCTGAAAGAGACCAGGTCTTGATTTAAAGGGTGTCAGTAGTACTCAATCTACCATGTCACCATTAATTTTTTTCAGTAAATAATGAGCCTTGCCTTCCAAGACAGTGGAAGTGTCTTCTGAGCTTCTGAGTGTTGTACTTCACATTTTTCCCCTGCTGGACTGACAAGGATTCTATTATCAGGATGTTGATTATCTGTGTAGTTATCCATTTAGCTAGTCACTTTTGAAATTCACTTGCTGTGAGCAGTGTTGATTTAGTATGGTGAATCTTTTAATTCAGGATTTAATGTATAGCATGATTTTAAATCACTGCCTAGTGTGAAATTAGGACTAGAAATACATCCTGTCAGCACATACCATTATCAAATGACGATGTCACTGCATACAAATGATCAGATTTACATGACCAGGCCTGTTTTCCATACAGCTGTGTTGATTGGTGTTAATTATGTGACTGTCTTTCAATGCCTTATTGATTGTGTCCCATGCTAATCTTTCCCTGTTGTTGCTTACTACTGATGTCAAACTGCTTGATAGATGCTTTACTTATCCCACTTAACCCTTGTAAATGCTGCTTTGATAGCAAGTCTTTCCAGTCACCAGGAACTTTAGTGCACCTATGACTTTTAAAAGAGTCATTGAATTAAAAGTTATTGATTCATCTGCCCTCTGCTCTTGAATGCAGGGTTTGAACTGAGGGGCTCTTTAAAGCTCTCTCAAGTTATAGTGGTATCATTAACACTGTAACAAGTGAATAGGGCATCTTGCATCTTTCTGAATGCAGAGAAGTAGTTGTCAAATTTGTCTTTTTCTGAATTTTTTGGTAATTTTTGTCTGGAACATCCAGCTATTGAAGTAATTGTTTGGAATTCTCTTATTCTTGTTCATTTAGGGAGGAGCTCCTATTCCATAAACCTCACTGTAGTTTTTTGCTTCCATTGTTTGCTTGCATTTCTGCAGTGTTAATTTGTATTCATTGCTAACAGTGTCTTTCCCCCATCTGTTATGTACTATGCATTTGTTTTACAGATTTCTTCACTGCTGCTTTCACTCTCTGTAGCCAGGACTCTTCAACCATAAAAGCTTCCTTTCATGTCTATAGCACAGTGACTTTCCTTTTTATTTTTGGCACATGATAAAGCATCCCTTAGCAGGTCCTTTTATATTTTTGTATGTGACTATTTTCCCTTGCTCAGTTTAACATATGGTTTGCTTTTAATTTTGAGAAATGGTCTTTCTAAAATATCCAAACAAATAAATTAGATGTTGGTTAAGATTGCACATTGTTTTCCATTTGCAGAAGAAATTAGAGCATTGCCCTTTGCCTGTATTGAATCATAATTTTCTGGTTAAAAGGTTTACCTGTATCCAGTAGGAGTCCAGTGTGATATCAGCTGGAGTTGATTTCACTACTCACTTGTATTAAGCCATGACTAAAATTTGCAGACTTTCCCAAAGCCACACTTTTAAAGTAGTCTTTCCAGAACAGATTCTCTGCTAGAATAAAATTCAATATGTGACAATATTTTTCATACCTTTGAGGATTCATGCTTGAGAAATACCTCACTTGATGGATTTCTAGCAGACCTCAGCCTCTCTGTTTGTCATTTGCCAGTACTCCACATTGTTTTTCTTCTTGCACATGTGGTATCCATGGCTTTATCTTCCCACCCTTTTCCTCATAAATAAGTACAGTGCCTTTTAGTGTTTTGGGGGTTTTTTAATCATGTGTTTTTTCTGTTACCTTCTTAACCTTTAAAAGAATTGAGCTTCCTTTTTGAAAAAGGCAATTCTAATATTTACTGAAATGAAGCCCAACCATTGCCATTGCAAGCAAGCTTTCAGGGGAATGAACTGTTTGCCCTTTTAAAAGAGAAGCTATTCAAATACCACAGCATGGTGAAAGAATTGCTTTCTATTTCTAGCTCTGCAATACACCAATCACAAGTATTTTGGCCATTTCTTTTGACATGGGGATGCTCTTGTTTGCTGGTCAGAGCTCTTCAGTTGGCAGCTCCCAGCCCATGTGGCCTTTTGCAAGCCAGTGGTCACCGCTCGGCTGCTGTGCAGACAAGGCAAACTTCCTGAGCTGGAGTTGGTGATGCAGCTGGCTTTAAAAAGCAGCTGAGGTCAAAAACTGATAAACCTCTTTTCTCATTCCTTGGGAAGGTCTTGAAAGTAAGGTTGTGAGAAATGGCTGTTACTGTGATAACCAGGTAAAAGTTTTAGTGAAAGCAGCGTGCACCTAGAAATTAAATTATCACTAAATGAAGCAAGTAGCTGGTCAAGGTGTGATCTTGCTCTGTTGCCAGCAATGACTCTCACATCTAGACTTGGGGAGGGTTTGCACAGACAGAAGATAGTTCACTTGAGGTGATCAAATGCAAATGCCTGAGAAAAGCACAGTATAATACTGAAATGTGTCATCACAAAGGTATTTTGACAACTAAGTGCCATGAGTGGAGAACGTGTAGAATGACTCACTGTACGTATTCAGGTGGGTTGCGAAAGCCTTACTCGGCATTGGTGAGGCAGCACCTCAAATCCTGTGCTCAGTTCTGGGCCTCTCACTGCAAGAAGGATGCTGAGGTGCTGAAGTGTGTCCAGGGAGTGGAAATGGAGCTGGGGAAGGGTCTGGAGCACAAAGTCCTGTGAGGAGCAGCTAAGAGGTCTGGGGTTTCTTATCCTGGAGAAAAGGAGGCTCAGGGGAAACCTTGTTGTTCTCTGTGTAGCCAGGTGCAAGTTCTTCTAGGTAGCAAGCAGTAGGACAAGAGAAATGCCCTCAAGATGCATGAAGGGAGGTTTAGATTGGGTATTAGGAAAAGCTGCTTCCCAGAAAGAGTTATCAAGCATTGGAACAGACTGCCAGGGAAGTGGTGGAGTAGCCAGCCCTGGAGGTATTTAAAAGATGTGTAGATGTGGCACTGTGGGCATGGTTTGGTGCTGGGCTAATGGTTGGACTTGGTAACTTTAAGGGTCTTTTCCAACCTAAATGAATATATTATTCTGCATCTTAAGCTTCTGGTTTCCCATCTATAACCACACTGTTACTGACTTGTTTCTAAGGAGCAGCATCCCAGCTGGAAACAAGTCCACAGAGCAGCAGTTAGCTTGCTGATGTTTTGGGACAAGAACACTGTTTTCATTCAGAATTGTGTGACTTAGTAGGAGGATGCCTACTCCAAAAATCCTTCAGTGCAAAGAGTTAGTCAAATAAAGTGAAGTATATAAACAAAGGTTAAGAAATTATTTGTCTGCAATGACAGAATAGCAACAACTTCATAAGCTCCTGGTTTAGCTTGCTTAAAGTTACTTGCAAAGAATCTTCTGATATGTTAATTATATTATTCATATTGTTTTTCTAAATTTCAAAACAAAGTGTGACCTGGATTTCAAAGTAAAAGTGCATCAAAGCATGCTGTGCTTATTTTTCATAATTAATCATGTATAAGCCAATTTTATGGCAAAACAGATAAATGAGGTGTCAGAATATTTGTTTGTAAATACTTTGCTTCAAGATGTTAGTGCAATTTGGTTCTTAGTTTCAACAAAATGGAGTCTATCAGTGCAGGATGAAAGCACAACATGTTAACAAATACTGCAGTTAAACTCTAAATGGATATACCATAACTGGAACATACATTTGCTTTAGTTATTGTAGTGTGTGTGCTAAAACAGACAAAAAAGGCACAGTGAAACACTTGACTAATAACAAATGCCCATGAACACCATATATGGGCAGTTTTGCATAATGAAGTTTAACAGCTGATAATACATGATTTGATTTTAAATAGGATTTCCTGAATTCTGCTGTGAAGTGTCATGGAAAGGTATTATTTTATAGCTCACTTCAGTTGTCTCAACCCCTGTCTAACAGGTCATGGCATTTGGTATGTTGCATACACAGTATGTTAAGTGTTGCCATTACTCTTCGTTCTAGCTAGCGCTAGTTTGAATCTTATGGCTCTTCCTCCCAAAGCTGCCAAGTGGTAGAGGACATAGCTCCAATGAGAGAACAATTTAAACTTTCTCAGTGAACCAGTTTTGAGAAGAGTTTTGCTCAAATGCAAAGTTTCACACTGAGGCAGTGTGATTAAAAGCCTGTGGGGGAATCAAGCATGGGAATGGTTTTAAAGAAGATCAAGGGACTGAATGCAATTTTTTCTTCAAATGATGTAATTAAAGAAACAGCATCCTCATTAGCATAACATACTAAATGATAAAAAGAATTGGACAGATGCCTAATCTTGAAATGCTTCTTAATTTACAAGTATACATTTTAAAAAGAAAGCAATTGAGGTCTGTTCTTTCTAGCTGCCTGCCTGAATCATTGAAACTGCTGCTTATATAACTTACTGTCTCAAAGAGGGACAAAATACACAAAATTAATCATGTATTCCGGGATACCATCTATATAATGTCAGTTGCACACTTGTATAGATGCTAGAACATCCGCAGTACTTGAGGTTGTCTGAGATTGGATGCCTACCAGACAAAAAGAGATGTTCTCAACTGGGGCCATATGCAACCCTTAAGCAGTCCAGAAGCAGCTAGCATAAAAATGAAACACTTTTTTTGTTGATTTTTATGTTAATTATCTGGAAGGTGATTGATCTGAGTTTATGATCACATGTTGAGCCACAGAGAAATGTATTTGGAATTCCCGTTAAGTTTTTGAGGAGAATTTTTCTGAATTCTTGCAAAAATAGCTTTGTAGTTTTAATGAAATTGTGAATCAGATGTGGCAAGAAGAAGGTGGCATTTAGGTTGATGCCTCCGTGACTTGCCTGTATTCTGTTCTTGTCCAATATAAGCTGCAATACTGCAGTTCCTTTTCTCTTTAAGTTTCAGCCTACTTCTGTTCCTTTACCATCACATCTGTAGACTCCTAACGGCCTTTGAGATGCATCAAAAATCTTTTGAAGTCCCAGAATTATGTTGCCAACTGTGAATGTGGGGAGTTTCTGTTAGACTGTGTCCAGAGTGCTGAACAGGTGGTGGGTATGTGGCAGGGAGGGACTTATTTGCTCTCCTCTGTGTGGAAAGTTGTTCTGCACTGCCCAGCGCTCAGCTCAGGGTCTCCTCAGGGACCCACAGAGCCCTGTGCAACACAGTTATTTCTCTATTTTACTGCAGAAAAAAAACCCTGCATTTTTTCCAGTAAAAATTTGTGAAATATGGCAATCACCAGAGTATTTGGGCACACAGAGTCAGCAGTACTGACTTTTGAATTATTCCACTTAACAGCCTCCATGCAAGGAGGACCCTGGCTGCAAATGAATGTCAGTTTTTCTAGCTGGAAGCTAGAAAAAAACCCTTCCTTCTAGTCCTAAAGCTTCTCAGATGGAGAGGTAGGAACCACGACTGTGAAGCTGCTGTGGCAACCAGAGAGCAGAGAGGTAGGCTGCAGTAGGCAGACTCTACCATAACAATATTCTGCTCTTTTGAAGCTTGTGTATTTTGGTAAGTACAAATCCCAGTTTAATGTTAGATAAGGAAAAATCATCTGCTGGTGAGCAAATTGACAGGTCACTCTAGAAAGTCAGAAGATCTACTGGCAATAGTGTTAACCTTCTTGCAGGCTGGGTTTCTGTTTGACATCAAGACTGCTAACAAAATATTAATACTGCTCAGAAGATGGCATGGCAGGTAACGTGCTCTCTTTTCATCTTGACCTTTGGAGTAATTTGGAGCCAAAGACCTGCCTGTTTGATTTTTTATTTCTTGTGTCATAACACATCAAGCTGAATGTGATCCCTTTATATCCCGCTAGTCTTTCATATATGCAGCAGCAGTAACTGTGAGGCTGCGGAGTTCCGATCTATAAAGGCAGCACTATTGATCTTGCTGATACAAGTTCAAAGCACTGTCTGAAAATACATGATAGTTCTAGAGAATGAATCAAGGGTGTGCATTTTTGAGGCAGTGCTGTATCTCATTCAGAGCTGTGGTTGCCCCCAGTGAGTTGCTAACACTAGGACGTGAGCATCCCTGCATTTAGCCACTGGTAGCACTTCAGCCATTCAAAATTCAGTGCTGCAGTCTGTAGGACTCTGCAGACTTTCTCACGGCTTTCTGTCCATGCATCCCTGTTCTCTGCATACTGTGCCAGGGGCTGCTTCACTTGGCATGAGATGTAGGATAGAAGGTGACCCTTCCTCATCCACTTCAAGGGTTTTGGGATTTAAAGGTGTCCTTTGCTGGCACAGCATCTGGGTTTCTTTATCAGTGAGAAAGATGGAGACAGGGTGACATGGAGTTGTGTAGCTCTGCTTCATTGGGATCTAGTTAGAATGTACTTTTTGGGCCTGAGGATCCAATGCCTCCCCAAACAAGACATTGTTATCTAGTCTGTGCTCATGGAGATCTTGGTATAACTTGTGTGAGCAGTAAGGACTGAGACTAAAACAGTCTTCCTTGCTTTGTTTGTTTGGTGTTGGTTAGTTTGTTTTTTCTAGTTAACTATAATGATATTTGTTACAGTCCCACTAATTTTTCTTCTGGATCTCCTGATATTTCATGAGTTTTTTAATGCCTGATTTGCATAAATGTAATTGATACATATGTGTATAAGTTTTTTCTAATACCTACAGTTTGAGGAGAAAAAGCAGTGCAACTCTTCTCAAAGTCTGAATTAACAATTGACAAATAAATGTTTTTTAATTTATTTTTAATGATGAAGGTTTGGAGGAGTGACTCATAATTTTTTAATTCCGGGGTTTTTCAATGCAAAATTTATTCTGCTATTATTTATTTCGCTTACTCTTACAGATAAATAGATGTAGACTTAGTTATTTTTCCTGCTGGAAGTACATAGGATTGTAGCTTGGCATGTATATTTTTCTAGAATTCACATAATTCCTGTCAGATGTAATCTGTTTACATTTGAGCTGTAGTTACCGGTTTGTCTGTGTTGGGATCCATCACTACAGTAGCTGGGAGGTTTCCCAGAAACATCAGCAATGATCTTACTTTTCCTCTCATAGGGCAAGGTTTTAATTTTTTTCCTGCAATGCTTTGTTCTTATTGCATTAGTTAATACTGGGATAAAATACTTCATATTAGTTTTGACTTTTTGAAAAAGAAACACTTATCAGAAACTTGTAGTAAGCTTTTTGTCTGCCCAAATATTACTCAGGGTATGAACAGTTACCACGTGTAAAGGTGCTTCTAAAGGAGAGAGTGAGGCTGCTTCTTGCTCAAGTGAGTTTAACTCTTGTGGAAGAGGAGGTCTTTGCTGACATAATAAACCATTCAAAAAATAAATGTAGGAAGCTTGGAGCCTGTCTTCCATTTTCTGATTTGCAAGAGTACTCTTCTTCTGTCTGCCCTGATGCTGTTTAAAATTGGTTCCTTTAAATTTTTGGGCTTTATTAATTTGACTGACATTAAAATGCTGTTTCTATGGAGTCAAAAGTATGCTTTGCATGCTAGTTCCATAAAAAAGCAGAGAAAAAGAGTAAATAACTGTTCCACCTTTGAATATGAGAAAAGATCAAGAATACACCAAAATCCTTTGTTTAAAAATAAAGGGAAACATGTATGATCTTTCTCCCAAATTCTCCTGAAGAATGCATTTGTTAGATATTTGTCTCTTAGGGATTTTCTGAACAGAGGAGGCCTGACTTTAGGCATATAGCTGTCTTTAGAATGTGTATTTTTCTCAGTTTTCACTCACAAAAGATAATATAAATATTTCATATATTTAGGGGTTTATGTTACTTCTAGTTTAGACTAGAACATAATAAAACTGTGAACCTGCCACAGTTTTTAGAGAAACCCACATAATTCTATTTTTGCAGTAAATACATGTTCCACTCTTAGTAAATTTCAAAGACTACATTGCTAAATATCCCTGGGCAATTGGCTTGGCATCTGCTAATTTAATTCCCATGTAGTACTGTAATAGGATATAAAGTAGAACTCTGGGGACAAGTGATAGTGTTCAGTGAAGATGAAACTCTAAGGGATATGAGTAGGATTGCTTTGCTTATGTTGCAAGTGGTGATGAAGAGGTAGAATAGTTTAAAGAAAGTTTAGAGGAGTAGATGAAGGAGATTGAGCTCTTCCAATACCAAACCTGATCCCAAATGGGAAGAAATAATTATTTGCACCCCGTATAATATAAATGATTGAGATTAAACTTGCTGTGACAGTGAGAGAAAATAGGTGTTGACTGTCACCACCTTCCACACCCTCAAGGTCAGCAACCAGACTTTTCTTTCCCAAGTCTCTCTTCTGGTCTCCCTCAATTAACCCATGCTATAAATTCCTCACTTGACTCCCCCACTCATACCAGTTACTTTTGCCAGCAGTAAAAACCTTCTGTATTGGTTGGTTTGTTGATTCCCACCTTCCTTCACCTGGAAAAAAAGCAAGAACAGTATGCTGAGGGTTAGGAAATACCATGTTGCCAAAAGATTCATTCCTAACTAGAAGAGGACAAATTATAATGGACTGTGTGTAGATTCATACTGACATGCTTTGAAAATAATGCTTTGGTTAAGTTAGGAGAAAATTTTGTTATTGCTCCACTGACCTGCAATTATGTGAGGCGGTATCATAGCCATGCTAGTCTGGATAGAGGCAAGGGGGAATGCTTATCTATTGATAAAGAAACAAAGAAGGAAACAGCTCTCTGAAAAATTACTCTGCTGCACTTTTTACCACTGCTGATGGGCCTCTTCAAACTTTTCCATGCCTAACATATTTTCTTTCTGAACTTTTTCAGCTTTTTTTTTTTGGAAAAAATTAAATGGTCTTGGATTTATGTTCCTGCTGTTGACACTGCACTTCACATGAAAAACATTTTATTTGGAAACATGCTGATGTTTTTGCCTAGCCATTACTTGATAAATTCATCCTCTCATCCCATCCCTGAATGGGTTTTTTTTTTTTAGCTTCTGGATGGGACCGACCTGGTTTTGCCACCTTTCACAGTTGCAGTTACCACTGCTTGGTCAGCTCTTTCCAAGACTATCTGCCTGATGTCCTGTCATGGCATTCTGCACCTTATTGCATCTCTGGTTTCTCTCTGTGAATGGCTCATCAGTATTTCAGACATGTAGCTAAAATAGATATTCTGCTCTTTTTTCCCTGTACATTTTTCTGTTCAGAGCACAGCTGACTTCTTCCCACTCTCACAGCAGGGAGTTACCAACACATTTTATTTGAAATCCTGTCACTTTTCCTGCAACACCCCTTAGATATTCAGTGCCCCACTTCTGATGGAAGTCACTCTCCAGGCTGACCTTCCCTGCTGCACCACCTTCTGTGCCGACCCCCTTTGCTGCCTGTCATCTGTGGCCAAGACAGTAGAAAGTTCTTATCCTCGGCCCTGAATGCCCTTCACCTGATCCTTGGCCACTTTGACTCCTCACTCATGAACCACTTGCTAGTGACTCTAACAACAGCACTATTATGTTTGCTGCATTTAAACTTATTTTATTTCCACACACTGGGAACTGGCGAAGCTGAATGGGGATGCTGGTAAAAATAGTTTTGTTGTAATGTGGTTTACCATAATGAGTTTTGTGCATGGTTAAAAATGGTGGGTCAGTTCTAATCTTGTGGGGGGTTTGGGGTTTATTTTTTTTTTTCTTCTAATTATGAATGTTAAAGATTTCAGTTTTCTGCCCTTTGGCACAAGCCCTTCCTGGAAATGAAAAATCTTTTTTCAAAGACAGCCAATTTATAAAGTGAACTCCATGGATTCATTTCAGCATTTTTTACTTTCATGGTCAAGAATAAGCAAGGAAACTACTTGGGGCTTGAATGTCTCATCTGGCTTTGCACTGAGTCAGCTCCAGCAACTCTGCCTCAGAGTAACATCTGAGTTATACAGTGTTCACACTCAGAAAATCTTCTGTATTTGAAGGGACCCGCAGGAGCCATCAAGTCCAGCTCTTATGTGAATGGCCATTTATGGACACCCAATTTACTGGGGTGGGTTCTTTGATTTGACACCAAAATTTTCTGTTTTAATATGGGCTGGCCGAAGAGGGGCTTTAAATCACCAAATAATAATGTAGAATGACACTCATCTGAGAAGTGAGGCTTGTCAAGAGTCTTATTGGCTTCACTAGCCATTTGGATGAATCAGACCACAGATCTGGTTCTGCCAGGCTCTGGTGGCTTTTGCTCAGCTTTCATGTTTAGAGTAGGATGGTGGGAATCCAACAACTATCCTTCTTTTCTAAATCCTCTGAAGGGTGTTGTCATGGGTGTCAAGTCTCCATCAGATCATCCTGTCCTCATCAGTGAGAACAGAAATTCTTCTTGGGTCTTGCAGGCACTGCTTCAGAGGCATTGTGTCCTGCCTGTAGGAGATGTCCCTGCCCATGGAGACAGATGTTGGGCCTAGGTGATCTTTAAGGTTCATTCCAACCCCTTAACATTCTATTATTTTTCCTTTCTTTTATTTTTTATCTGCTTTTTCTTATTGCCCCCAAAAGGCTGTGTGACTTTACTGGGAATATAGTTTTCACATGCTTACAAGTTCCATTCAAATTTCAGTGGACTGAGCCCATTGGGTCTTCATTGGTTTATTGTGTTAAGGACACAGGCTGTGTCCTCAAGATACATCTTTTTTATAAAAACCTCCAGGCTGTACCTCACAATATACCAAATTTTATTTCACTTTTTAAATGTTATTAAAGGAGTTTTTGGATTTTACCTTAATTTTCCAGCTTATAGTGCTGCAAGCTGCATTGAAGGAAAGGGTGCTGCTACTGTAAAAATCCAGCTGGCTTATACCATGTTCTTGGAGTAGAGGTCTTTTTTCAGCTGGAATTACAAAAGCTGTCCTTGCCATTTGATCCAAAGGAAGAATTAATGGCACTAATTCTGAAAAAATGCATCTGCAAACCATTGGTAGGACAATATCCTGAGGAAAGTTCCACAGTACAGAGTGGAATTGATAGTGCTGGAGTCTAATTTTTTAAGTGTGAAGATCTGTCCACAGATCTGGAGCTTCCCTTTGCAGGATGTCTGGCTGTTTACACCTGACTTGAGGGCTTTACTAGGTGGAGCCATCACTGAGCACCTCCTCAAGTGCCCTGGTCACCCTTCTGAGCTGACACATCACTTTAATTCCTGGAGAGTGGCTATACACACATGACATATAGCAGTGCAGAGGTTCCTCTTTGCCTTGACTTGCCCAAAACTATAAATAGCCACTCTTCACTAGAGAGCATAGTTGGTCTGCATTTGTAGTAAAGCTGGGCCTTGCTGATTAGCCTACAAGCCCTCTTGCAGGCACCATTTCCTTTATCCAACCCCAGACTCCATAAGGGAACAGCCTCTCTTTCTTGTGAGTAAGTGTAGGCAGTTTATCGAAGTAAGGTGGAAGAGTCTATGCCACCTCATGTTCTGGGTGTAATAAAAGAATTTGTGCTCAATGAAATATCTTTGGAGAACAGAAGAAATCTTTATTTTGCTGCTGAGAAGTTGACTTCCTGCTGATCTAGTGAATCTCAGCCATCCCTGCTGCTTATTAACTTTTATACTCCAAAAGTTCATTTTGAGTATTCTCTTCTGAGAGGCCAGAGAAAATTGCCTGGGATATGGAGAGCACGGAATATGAAAACATCTCTGGTTGATGCAATAGGTAATCCTCTTATTTGATATCAGTGATAAGCGGATCCTTGATCTGTGTGATCTGTATGGTCCTTTTTGTAGTCAGGATATTCTGTTAGCACAACGACTAATGCCTCCCTTCCCGACTACATGAATGCTTCTTATTTATACGGCTTAAACTCTTTATTCTTGATGCTAACTGATCATTTAGCAGGCTGGCTGCTGGCATGGCTGGGCACTGCAGATTGAAGGAGAGTGCTCTCAGTGACACACATCATTACACAGGCTCTGGCTCTGGCTGCTGGGGATTGTGTAGGAGTAACGTAAAAATATCTGGCACACTAAGGCTGAAAAGCATAGAACTGAGCCACTTGCACTGCTTAACTGTTAAGTGTTCAGAGTGTGTTTCAGCATGATCTTAAGCCACAGTAGATGTAGTAAATAAAACAAAATCTCTCAGCTCTCAGAGAGCTGAAGGTCTTTCATAGCTAAATGTTCAAGTGAATCCTTGACAGCTTCAGCTGTGTCTTAGGATGGTACTTATCACTTGTTTTCATACATGATTTAGGGAAACAATCAGTACAATACTGCAAGAATGGTTTAAATTTAAGTGGAAATACAGAAGAGAAGGCAGGAAACTGAGGTTAGAGAAAATAGACAGGGGAGGATAATTAGGTGCAAAAATTGAAAGAAGTCTAAGGGGTGGCAGAAATAAAACTTGGAGGGATTATGAGGAAATAAACTTCAGGGACCCAACAACTGCTTTCAAAAAAGATGGTGAAATGGTCTGCAGTCTGTTAGAAACAGTTACTTCTCAACTCAGGCTTTGTCTCAATGGTGTATGTCGTAGACTTAGAAGAGGAGAGCTGGAAGGCATCCTGAGACATCATCTTTTACATGTGCCCCCTCTAAATGTTGCTGACCCATTTTCACATGCACTGATGAGAATCCATGGCACTCACTAATTGCATGGGTACTCTTTTAGACTCTGCTCAGGCATCTGGAAATATTTAATTGATACCAAGCATGACTGGAGGTTGAATCCAGGTACTAAGATAGTCCCCTCTGTAAAAGTAACTTGAAAAGTAACCATGTGTGTACATCAGATGCTGGTATTACAATGGTAAAACCAATCGTTCGGGAGGAAGTCTAACAGTGGCACTGGGAATGATCTAAACTTCAAGAGCAATAGAATTGAAGTGTGTTTTTGTTGAAGGACGCTGTGGTCAGAATCCACAGAATTGCCAGAGGAAGGTAGCTAGAGGAAAGGGCATTAGTATTTAGAACCTCTTACTCAGTGTTTTGTAGTTTTGGCTCTTATCAGAGATCTGTGACTGGCATGAGTCTTCATCTTTTGCCAGGTCGACAGACACCCGCATGCTTCTGTTTCCCTACTTGCCCCATGTTTGAATCATTGGTCCTTAAAACTTGAGCTACAACAGACAAGTCCCATGCATGTAAATATGAGTTCTTACACAGTGTTAGGAGTACTTATAGAGTTTTTCTTGTATGCAGAACATGTTACCATGTCCAAATAAGAGTATCAGCAAAAATAAGGGTAGGAGGAAGCTGTTTCTGAACTATCTGGTGCACTTCCACTATGTTCAATTAACTTCAGAGAATTTTCTTATGAGTGCTGAGAGCTCCAATCACTCTACATTCTACCATGAAAGCAATGGGACAGCCTTTAAAATCAAATGTTTATTCAGGAGAAAGAGCAAATCCCTTTCACATAAAGAAATGTTGCATTTATCAATTAATGTGTCCATGAAACACAATTAACATGTCCATATACACAAAAATTAGTGGAATTTTTAAAACAGGACAGTTTTATGGGTTTCAAGGCTACAGAATTATGCAAATGGTCACAAAACTAGAAGAACAACTGAAGCTTGGTTTCTACTGGATTTTTCTCTCACGATTAGTTCACTTTTTATTGAGTTGTACAAAGCCCTTTTGTAGGAAGCCAGAGAAGCCACACAGGGGAGAGTCCTTAGTGATGCTGGAATTACTGTGGAAACATCAGTCACAGTAGCACCTCATTAGACAACAGACAGTCACCATGGGAGAGGAACCATGATGAAGAGATCAATTCCTTGGTGTATCGTAAAATACTTATTCCAGTTGCAGCTTTCTTATCATGAAGGAAAAATTTTCCAATGAAGACTTTCTGTTGTCACATGAAGTGAAAGCTCAGCTCTACTCCCTGATCACCAACTTTCACAAAACTTGTGGGAATTCAGCACTTTCACCACAGTTGCTTGAAACTGGCCAGGAAGTTGAAAAGGAGACAGGTCATGCATATAAACTGCAGTAATTTAGGATGTACTTGGACATAAAGTAAACCTTTACACGTAAGAGCTCATTTGGTCTGTAATGGCTGGATCTGAGGCTAGGGGGTCATAGAGGAGGGGAATGTTTGTTCCTTCTATGCTCTCTGCATTACTCTTATGTCATCCTATGAAGTATGGTTCATACTGATACTGGAAATAGGGTGAAAAGCCAGATGGGCTTCAGCTCTGATCTGAGAATGTGTTTTACTGCTGTACAACACCTTCAAATTCCTTTACAGAAAGATGATTAAAGCATGGAACACCCCAGTGATGAGCATTTTAATACAGTAGAAGGCAGACAGTAAGCTAACCCTAGTTAGCAGGTTCCTCAGAAAAGACAGAGATGAATGTGTTTGGAGAAATAAAAGATTACTTCTGGACCTCACAATGGCTGAGGGCAGCTTTGACAATTTTGCAGCTCAAGGATTTTCATCTCTATGATTTCAACATGGTCAATCATACAAACACTAAAAGCAAGCAAAAAAAATCCACCCGCAAAAAGCTATTCTACAATTGCATGCTAAAGTGCAGTATGGACAATTAGAAACTTCTCTCCTAGACAGTTCCTATTCTGTAATGGAAATCATGTATTGATGTCAGGAAAACTGATTCTGATGGTGATCTTAACTTGCTGCTTGTACAGGCTCTGCTATACAGTAACTGAATGTGAATGCTTTCAGTTTAGACAAAGGATAAATACATAAGTCTATTGAGCTAAAATATGCTTATTTCTGAAGTAAATTAGTAATGACAATTTTTTCAGAAGCTATGATTTTGAAAACCCAAACAACACAACCCAAAAACCTCCTTTAAGCTGTAGAATTTCATATTTTTTTGACATGGTTTAGCCCATAGTCAGCCCCTCATCCATTCCCCACCAGCAGGATTGGGGAGAGAATTTGAAGAGTAAAAATGAGAAAACTTGTGGGTGGAGATAAAGACAGTTTGATATGGAAAGCAAGAGCTGTTCATGCAAGCAAAGGAAAACGAGAAATTAAAACCATCATTTCCCATGGGCAGGCTGATATTCAGCTATTTCCAGGAGAGCAGGAGCCCATCACACAGAACTGAGACTTGGGAAGACAAACCCCATCACTCCAAATATCCCCCCCTTCTTCCTCCAGCTTTGCATTCTGAGCATGACACCATGCTCAGGGATACCCCGTTGGTCAGCTGGGGTCAGCTGTCCCTGCTGTGTCCCCTCCCAGCTCCTTGTGCACCCCCAGCCCACGTGCTGGTGGGGTGGGGTGAGGCAGAAAAGGCCTTGACCCTGTGTAAGCCCTGCTCAGCAGTAACCAAAACATCCCTGGATTACCAACACTTTGTTCTTCCCAGCACAAATCCAAAACACAGTCCACTTAGCAGCTACTGTGAAGAGAATTAACGCTACAAGCCACAACCAGAACAACATGCTTGACATGCAAGTTCTTTGTAGAGAAAGAAAACATTTGATTTTTTATTTCTAGAGGTGTTGCATCTACTCTTGTGATCTGCTTAGGTTCATGGTATTCTTGCATCTGATTTTTGGGTATATCCCTTTTTGGTTGCAAAAGGGTTTGTATGTTTTTCTGGCTGTTGCTGGCTTGACTGATGAGGAGTGCTGGTATCGGTCACTGGTTTATTTCCTAATAGTGGTCTTTGTGCAAGAGCTTATATAATGATAATTCAGGTGGAAGAGTGTCCTCCTAAAACTATACTGGGAAATATGCTCTATGTGTATTGTTGCCTATAAGGAGATTCCAGTTAGTTTTCAAAAGTGTTTATTCCTGGTGGAATAAAGACCCTAAGACAGTTTTTTCACTTGGGGTGCTGGTGAGAAAGAGCAAACATACCAGGCAGGTTTTTAGCTGTGAAAATAATCAGCATCCAAATCCCAGTGAAAATATAAAGTAATATTTAGGGACTCTTGGCAAATAAAACAGCTCCTTCAACACCTTTGCAAGTTAAAAAGGGGGCACTAAATTGTATCAATCATATACTTTGAAAACTGGACTCCAATTCACTTTTGTTGCAACAAATGTAGATGTTAAATCTCAGAGGAATAATATGCAGCAGGAAGGCATATTGTGTTTGCTTTTTGGTGTGTGTGTGTTGGTGGCTTTTTTGGGTTTTTTTGGTTTTTTTTTACCCAGAAATAGCTCTAGATAACTTAAATTCAGTTAAAAGAAGCCCATCTGTTACTGTTCTTGTTTTCTTACCCATCATTTAAATGGTAAATATCAAACTGTAAATACTTCAACTGTGTTCTCTTTGACAAAGAACACGTGGTAACAGTTCACCTTATTGTGAAAGCAGTGCAAAAAACACAGGGCAGGTCTGAAATCATCAGCAGCTTGGTACAAAGTATTTATTCCAATTAACTGCTGAAACATTTCACTCTTAGTTTCTTTAGGTCACGGTTACCTGCTTTTCAGGCTTACTTCTCCATTAATCTGAAAGCAGGTAAACCTAGCTGGTAGGAATGATTTAGAAAGGAACAGTTTGCACCCTGTGAATTTTTGAAAAGCCCTTTTTATTTTAATGGTCCGCATGTACTTTGTTTAATGAGTTTGAAAACCTTTAATTTAAACTACAGTGGTTGCTCTAGTGCTCTAGTACTACTGCCGAAGCACTGTCAGGCAGCATTGGTTCTTATCCAACAAAAAAACATAATCAAAAAAATGGGCAGTAATTTTTCTAACATTAATGGTTTCCTTCATGGAAAACAGTAAATAAATGTTCCTGAAGACTCTGCCTGGGCACAGATTATTTAAAGCTTGCTGTTGGCTTTTTTTGCATGTCAAATTTAAGCTTCCATTTGTATCTCTGCTGTCACTTGTAGGTTTTATCTTCTGAACCTAAGGTTTTTCTTTATCAGCCCTATCTCAAAAGCCATTTATTTAAGGTTTTTGAGTATTCCTACCATGACAAACATCCTATTTTTTTCTGATTTTCCAGGGTAGTCAAGACAAATGCAGTGGGATGGAAAAATAATTGGTTTTCTCTGACCAACTGCAGTATTATGTTAAACTACAGGTTTGTCTCTATTAGCAAAGGGCACTGCCAGGACCCAAGGAGAGCCTGTCTGCTGACCCTGGGAAGCTGCTGGAGCAGTTCCTGGCCTGAATTAGACCCCTGCCAGGCAACTTTCTCCCAGTGGGCTCCCAGGCCTATCCTCCCAGGAGTTGGAGTGTCAGGGCATGTCCCCATCAGGCAGCTGCATGCAGTCACCCATTTCAGTCATATCTTGGAAGGTGACCTTATTCCCAGGAAGCTACTTGAATGACTAATTGAAGGGAATAGCTGTAGCCTATGAGGTTTCCTCAGCAGCCTGAGCTGGCAGTGCTGGCAACTGGTGAGCAAGGCAGCGTTTGATCCCACATCTGGACGTGCCCCTCCACTAGGCTGATGTAGTGGTGGCATGGGAGGTGAAGAGCTCTGTGGTGGTGTGGCTCCTGTCTGCCCTGCCACCAACACTGGGCTAGAGGTGCTCTGTCCCCTTGCTCGGAAGGAGGTGAGGAAAGTCCCTCGAGACATTCCCTGCTGGGCACAGGAGCATGGTTCAGTGGTTGAAGTACTGTATCCCCCAGCGGTAACAAGGGAATCAGAACATGTGTCAGAATGTGATGTTTTCAGGCTCAAGAGATTAACAAAATTATTTAAAATTAGGTTGGGTGTTAGTTTGTAATTTATTTTTCCTTATTTTCTTTCTAAGGACTGAGGTTTTAGTTTGTTTCTCAGATCATTCTTCTCTTTCCATTTCTCATGACATCACTTTCTTCCCATGCCTGTTCCCTCCTTCTGTTGTGTTCTCACATTCCTGGCTGCTTGCCCCACTCGTGAATTCTGCTGTATTGCATAGTTTCACTTGTCTGTGATGCACTCCTAGTCTTCTGTAGTTTATCCCTTCTCTGGTGCACACCTTGTCATGCCCTCAATCACCCTTGCTCCCCACCAGTGAAACCACAGTGTCAATGCTCGTGATTCTCGCCTTTCTTTACTTCCCTCCTCAGTTTTCTCAGATTGAGGAGGACTGTCTCCCTTCCCAGACTGCCACCTCTAGCTGAGCTCAGTGTCCTTGCCCATCTCAACCCTTTCCAAGCCGTGAAGTTTCTCTGGTGTCCCATCATACTGGCAGCCATGGATCTGGGTTCCTGGGTATTGATACTGCACAGCGTAAAGTAGGGAGTGACTAATCTTTTCCTGCTCAAGCAGCTTTAATCCTTCTTCTTCCCGAGTGCAGGCACATTCAGGTGAGACTGTTTTCCAATTTTAGAAGAAAATTAGAATTTGTTGCCATACAGAAAAGGAGCAGGGAAGAAACGGTGATTAAATGGTGGCAGCTGGGTGAAACTCTGGCATTTAACTGTTTTGTATTTTTGCAGCAGAATTGCATAAGTGCCAGGTGACATCTCTGTCTCTTTGTGGGCTGGTATGAGCAGTAGGGAGAGCTGTGTGAGGCTGCTCGTGGGGGAGAGATGAGGTGGCTCCCAGATACTTCAGTTTGGTGCTTTGGCAGTATTTTCTGAGCCTCAGTTACTGGATTTTCCTGCTGGCACAGGGGGATCTGTGAGCTGCGGCTTCCTGGCAGGATTCTGGGAACAGCACCAAAACCCCCGACAGGCAGCAAGCAGGTTTTGTGCTCTGAGTCAGAAGCAGGCTGAGAAGATGCAGCCTTCAAAGCTTATATTCAAGATGGGGAAGGGGATCTGTGCAAGGAGGATATTTCCAGTGTGAGGCTCAGAGCCTGGAGGGACCCTCTCCTGCCAACACTCTCGGTGAGTCTGCGGGTCAGCTGCTAGTTTTCATACAACAGGAAAAGGAGAAGGGGGATTGCTGCCTTTCACCACTGCTACCCTGAACCGGCTCATCCTTCTAGCTATTTCTGTCTATGCTTATCTATAGCATCATCCCTCTTGTGCTTGTGTACCTGCCAAGCATTCAAAACAGGTGCTGCTGTGGCAGCCTGTTTCCTTCTCTCCAGCCTGGAGGATAAATGACTGGATTGTTTTTTTTAATTTTATTTTTAATTGTTTCTCTGCATGAAGAATTTACGGTGGGAAAGCTAAGCTGGAGAAATGCTTTCTGGAGTGGGTGGCCAGATTGGCAGATCTCTGCTTGTTCTTAGCCCCTAGAGAAGTCCTGCAGCCTGACCCTTGCTGGGCTCACTCTGCTCTTTTTTGAAAGCGATGGTTTCTCGGAGTGAGATGTGGTCTCGGGTAAAAACAAACGAAGTTTGGATGCGAGAGAGAAGATCTGGATCTGTCTTGCCCACAAGGGGACCCAGAACAGAAAGCTGAATGCTTGGGTGAGTTCTCAGCAGCCAGCTTCTCCAGTGCAGGACACTGTATTCTTCTTTATTATAGACTGAGTTATCCAAGGTAAAAATAGCAGTATCAGAAATCCTAATATCTCTACACTATCTATATACTCTCTGCAGCTATATATGTTGTTTTGTTTAGTTTGGGCTGTGAAGAAGACTGTTCTCTGTGTTTAGTCCATCTCACTGTGGCTTGTGACTTTACTCCCCACTGGGAATTTCAGTGCTTGCATCTGGAGTTGTGCAAATACATGCAGGTGTGCAAAATTTACATCTTCCTTTAGTGTCTTTGTTACAGCACTGGTTTAAGTAATTAAATTTCACTCAGATTTGAAAATTTACATTAAAAGCTATATCAGTGTATGACTTCACAGGCAAAAAAGCATAAATATCTATATTTGTAACATACTGCTTTGTATCCTTAAAATACAAGGTGCAGACACAGTGAAAGTTTCCATGCACCTTCCCAAAGCTACTTTGTTGGATAAGTGTGAAAAGATTGACTGCTCAGAATTTTCTTCTTTTAAGAAATCAGATTTTAAACACAGAATTTCAGTGTGAGGCTGTCAAGGCTTCCCAGACACTTATATCCTTACACTGACTGAAACTGTCATTGTAACATTTGAGATGAGACCTGGGTTCAGACATCCTGCATCTATATTTCTTTGTTAAATCTGTAATTAAATATGAATTCCTATGGCAATATGTATAGTGGAAGTTGTTTTGATGAGAAAGAAGCATTGCAGTATGTGGAGTATCTAAATATCTAAATTGATATGTTTTTGTAATATGTTTATAAAATGCTTCTGTGATGTAGGCAACCACTGAATTAATTTACAAAATGCAGCTTTAAAAATAGATTTTGCACTTCCACAACAGCATAAATATATTTGTAGGTGGTTACAAGTGATGGAGCATTTGGGCTGAGATGTCCTGTGAAGGGCCAAGAGTTGGACTTGATGATCCTTGTGGGTCCCTTCCAATTTCTGTGATTCTCTGTGACTCTGCTGGCTATGGTTTGGATGATACTTCTGGACAGAGGCATTTGGCCACATTTTGTCTTAGTTGCTTACTGGAATGTGGCGTTAAACCTGGCAAGTCCAAGGAAGAATGTGTTTTGCCCTGGTTGTTAAAAATTATCCACCTTTACTTGTATGAGTGAGACAGGTCTCAATATGTATTAATATTAGGAGGTTTTCAAATCCATAAGTAACAAAGTTCTACTTTTTTCTCAATCCATGAGTACCAGTAACCAGTGCTTACAAAGCCCTTGTCACAAGTTGGTGAGAAAATCCTTTACAAATGGGATTGCTGCCACTGAACTGTTGTGTGCGTTGAGGAATGACAGCACAAGACGTGGGAGGAATTTTGTCCCATTTTCACCATCTGAAGTTAAACTGGTCGTTTAGGCTCACCACCACAGGGTAAGGTGCACAGTTCATCACACTCTGGAGCATCTTTGTTTTCTTTGAGAAATGCAGTTAAATAGCTCCATTCTGCTGCTCAGTCCCAGGTTCTTGTTGCCTGGATTTTATCTTGTTGCCTGGGTTTCTTTGCTTCTAGTGCTGCTTTTTGGAGACAACTAATTACTTTCCTCTGAGAAAGAACCTGTTTTAATTTTGAGGACAGCTTATGGAGGGGGCTGACACAGGAGGAGTTAGGAGTGATGCTACACCAGGTCTGGCTTCCCACATCATAAATCTCCAGTGCTGTCTCACCAGCAAGGTTTCCAAAAGCACCCCTGTGCCCATGCCTTGCTCCAAGACACGTAACACCCGCTTCATGCAGTTAAATGCTGCTCTGGTGAGCTGTAGCACAGACCTCACTTTGTAGGGGGCAATTTTGAATGGAGAAAACAATCAGTTGCTATGTGGCACATTGACATGTGGGCAAAGGGCTTAGTGTATGGATGTGACCAGGTGGGTGCTTTGGGAACAAGAGACCTGTCCATGGTGTGAGTGTCTCAGGCAGGACAGAAGCTGTCCAGTTGGCCAGAGAAGTGCTCACCTGCAGAGCTGGGTGAGATGCATTTTAGGCAGCCGACAGATGGAGCAGATCTGACCTGAGGTGACTTGCACAAGGTCACTCAGCAGGTGGGTACTAAAGCTGGGTAAAAAATCAGACCCACCTGCTACTCCTTAGGACACAGCAACCAAACAATCTGGGTTAAACACTGCTGTCTTCATGCCCCACATGGGGTGGATCTGGATGGGGAGGGCTCAGGAATGAGGCTACACATGGATGTGAACGCAACCATGCTTGCAGGATGACAGGAAAAAAAATTGCAAAAAAGGTTATTTTCCTAGATTTTGCAAAATATCCTGTTGTACAGCAAAGGCAGCAGGTGCTTGGGACTCTCAGTGGGCATGGTGCCCTTAACGGATCCTTTGCAAGCCACCAAACCACACAACATTTGTGAACACTGCTGCAGTGTGCTCCTTTGCGTTCCAGTTCCTATGGAAACATGCTGTAAGAATGTCTAAAATAAGTACAGTGCTTTGAAACTATTATTATTTTGATCTTTCCTTCCTGCCCCCACCCCCCCAAATCTGCTCTACCACCTTTCTGAATTTTTAATACATTAAAAAGATTGTTGTCATTATCTGGAACAGTGTGCTACCCTGCTTACCCATGTGTCTGCATGTCTGCATCCTGGGATCTGATGGATCCTAGGTTCTGATATTGAGATCAGCTCCCTTCCCCCATCCTCCCTGCTCAGTGGGAGGATGAACACGCACACACACACACACACACACACACACACATATATATAAATCAACAAGCTTATTTCCAGCTCCTTTTACAATACAGGATATAGTATTGGCTGGGAGGGAGTGCAGAAGGTCACCCAGTCCAGCTGCCCATCAATGCAGAGCCCTCTTCACTGTTTGGTGCAGGAGATGGTTGTGACCCAGATGGGGACATCCTGCAGGTGCCCCCTTCCCTGTGGGAGGGTCGGTTCTGGAGGAGGCTATGGGCTGTTTGGAACAGCTCTGGCAAAGGAAGTTACTTGTTCTCCCTGAAAGGGTGCTCATGCTGGTAACTGAAAACAGGGCTGGGTATTTAAAGCACTTTCCCCCTGTGCTCCTGTGGTTTCCTTCTAAAGCTTTCAGCGCCCTTAGAGCAGAAGTTTCCCTGACCTTAGTAATGTCTAAGATTTTCAAACAGCCACATCCCATTTTCAAAAACTGCTTTTGATGAGTCAGCTTTAGGAAAGCTAGGGCTAAATCCTATAAAAGGACTAAAAAACCTTACGGAAAGCTAGGTGCTAATTTTTGCTCATTTTCAGGCTTCTGGCCTCTTGCAGTACTATGCCTCAGAACCCCATGCTAGATGCCAGGAGAAGAGCTGGAGGTGCATGTTGGGCATTCAAGGGGGAAGCAGGCACTTACATGCAGAAAAGCAATTCAGGAGTTTTTGGGCAGTGCCAAAACCCTTTGACACCCCTATATGCTGGATACATATATATCTGAGAAGTATCTGCATTCCCAGAGCATCTTCTGGATATGTACACACCTTTTGTTTCTGATCAAGTGTGGAGGCAACAACAAAACCAGGTTTGAAATACAAGGGGGTTGACACTTGAGTGTTATTTTTTATGACTTCATATCCTAGACAAAATAAATTGTAAAGAGTTACAATGATTTGGATCTAGCTAATATTATGCTTTAACATTAAACTAAGTCTTAGCCACTTGAGAAGTGTAGGCATCTGTTTGAATCGTATTCCAAATCACCAGGGCAAATTTTGCTTACAGGGTTCCTTCCTGCCAGTGAGCAGCTGCTGTGTAATTATGCATCCTGATTTATATTGCTCAGTGCTTAGGCCTTGCATGATTTTTTTATGTGTTTGTGGTAACTGTAGTGGCAACACCAGATCTGTTTTATTTTGGTGCAACACTGAAGGCCAGTAGAAAAAATATGAGTCTAATCTTAATAGGCAGAATAAAACTTTATAGGCTATTTTCAGAATTGCTATAATTTTGGGGTTAAACCACTCATTACCCAAGCAGTTAAATTAAAATGAAAATGCTGGTAAAAAAAAATAAATTGTGCAGCTTGGTATTTGCATTGCATGTCATATCTGCAAAGATCCTTCCTTACTTGAATGACAAGCACTGGGTCCAGCACTGAAGTGAATACCAAGAGAGATGAGAACGTGAACTATGGAACAGCAAATTGTAAAGAATAATTGCTCTGTTTTAGTGTGAATAGGCAGGGCTGAGATTCTTTTCGTGAGGGCTCTTTTTGAACTGCTTTTGAACCGAGGCTGGGCCACTGTAGATGTAACCTTTCTAACCCAATTGATAAGTTCATATATATGCACAGTATGTAGGTCATTCACATTTATTCTGAGTAGCCCAGAAAAGAATGCAGTGAGACTTCAAAGTATTTTGCATTTCAACCCTTTCGTTGTAGCTGATTTCTCCCTCCCACACTTCCTTGTTCATCTATGCTGGAAAAAGCCCCCAAGAAGGTGCATGGATAGCTGATAAATGAAACACTAAATAAACAGCTACACTCAGGAGAAAGCAAGAGCCAGTTAAAAATGCCCTGCAGGTATGAGGGTAGGATCTGTGAAATAGGAAATTACCTACATCTTTACTATATCATTGCAAATTTGCTTAGCAGTCATGAGAATTTTGGAATTATCTTCTATTTGAGAAGGACAATATTGCAATGATTTAAAAGAATTATTCTGTCTTATGTCATTAGATAGTATTAAATCCTGACTGTAGCAAAGAGATAGTTAAACTCTCTTAAGAGAAAAATCATAAATTATCATGGAGGTAATGGACTCATTATGAATGTACATGAATAAAGAAAAATCACAGAATATAGTAGTGACTTTTAAAGGTGACATTATTAATTTTGACCTTGTATTGATATAGTTTGTAGAAACATAAATTGGTTTGTGTTGGAAGGAACCCTGAAGACCAGATAGTTCCAGCTCATAGGTAGGAGCACCTTCTACCATTGCCTCCTACTCTTGCCTGCAACACCAAATAAATTTTCTTGGGCCCAAGTAATATCAGACATACCTAAAATGGCATCAATGGTAATGATAGGTGGTCCTACTTTAAGCTGGGATGCAATGTCCATTGGGTTCCCTCAGGATTTCCCATTATGTCTGGCTTGTGAATACAAAAATCAATTGAATTTGAAGGTAGTACTAGGCTGGGAAGCATTGCAAGCTCTGCTGAGAACAAAGAGAAGTTTTTAGCTGGGGAACTAGAAATACGGTATTTTCTACCTGTAAGGCTCAAATATGACAAAT
Source organism: Onychostruthus taczanowskii (assembly GCF_017590055.1). NCBI lineage: Eukaryota > Metazoa > Chordata > Aves > Passeriformes > Passeridae > Onychostruthus > Onychostruthus taczanowskii. Next base: position 3,060,513 of record NW_024502569.1, on the reverse strand, counting down.
ATAAACACACAGATCTGTGGAAATTCTCTGAAAATACATAAACAGTAGTGCCAGGAAGGAGAAGAGTTTCAAGTTGTCATCTTATAGTGTGGTGTCTCTTGATACTGGATAAGGGTTTAGTAAGGACTGTTCCAGACTAAGCAGGACACTAGCTTATGGCACTGTTCATTCAAGGCCCTTGGGAAGAGAGCAGCCAAAACACTTGTTTTTCTCCTGGCACAAGTGCCCCTGAAACTCTGCTGGCACTGAAGGCTCTGTGAAAGGCAGTGGCTGGCCTGTCACCACAGTGAGCTGCCACATGTACTGCAGTGGCTCTCCCTGTTCTACATCTAACTCCCATCCCAGTGTTCAGTTTTAGCTCCTGCTGGTGGAAAATGGAGATAGAGATGGAATTAAGCATAAGCAAAGTGGGTGGGGAGCCATAGTCTGTGGGAACTAAAGGGCACCATCGTGGAGTCCTGTTAAATGGGGTGGAAAGAGCAGGAAAGGAAAAGGGAACTGCCCCTTCTCAGAGCCACTCTCACTAGACACAAATCTCTTAGGCCACGTTGGTTAAACTGGGTAAGCAGAGGGACAGCAATCAATACAGGTTTTGATCTTGGAATAAATTTTTGCCAATCAATGCACTTTGCCTAATCAAACATCTATATGTCTTCAAGGATTAACGCTTCTGTATTTAATTTGTCTGCCACAGGATAGATTAAAATAATTTCCCCTTTAAGTTGGATTCTGTGTTTTCTCAGTTAAAACACGAGATATGTTTTGTTGTCTCAGAAAATGCTTTTGCACATCCTAATGTATGTCTTTCTGTGAACCATTTCCCAGCCACAGAGAGCACAGGTTTTCATGGATGCCCTGGGGAATTACATTGTAGAGCATCATTATGTTTGAAATTTCAGATTTCTTAAAGTGAACATGGAGCCCACACTCTCCTCAACCACATAAGGTGCTTGTTTTTTTATAGTAGAAGAATGAAGTGTTTAAAGAGTTTCTATTAACAGAGCACTAAACTGGAGGTCATCAGTGCTTCTCCCTTTTACCTGTCCACTGACCTGGGACAAAGCTTTTTGTTGGGGGGTTTCTTCCACATTACTGTGGATTTTCCTCACACTTTCTTTTCAACTCATCCTCCTTTAACTTTTTGAGGTGGTGTCCATTTATTATTGTGTGTTTTTATAAAGCCTACAGCACTTGACTGTCTGCCTGGGAACAACTGAAAATGGGGGCGTATTTGGAGATGACAAGACACTAGAAGATACATGTCTCAAAGGATTAAACATAGTTACTAGTTGAGATAAGAAAAAGTTTTTTTCACTTGGGCCTAAAATGCTTGCCTGTTTCAAGAAAGAAACGGATGTAGTTGACAGGAATTCAGCTGGAGAGGATTACAGTCATTAAGAAATACCTCTTTTGCTGAGCTGTGGTTCTTCATGTTAATATAATACATAATTTGCCATTGATCCCTCAGAAAAAGGGTTTTCTGACATTCACAGTTTATGTGTGTTGCTTCAGATGTCCTGGGGAAGAAAATGTAGTTTTGGACCCACACTGTCTGGGCTTTGCTTCCCTGCAGCAGGTCCATGTCCCCAAGCTGAGATTGGGACACTTCTTTTGAAAATCCCCCCCAGCATATTTCTCTGATGAATGACTCAAAGCAGTTGCAGTGAAAAGAGATTTGAGGAGTGCAAGAAGGAAACAGGGACATCGCTGCATCCAGACTGGAGGGGCTGTGAGGAGCCATGGTGACAATTTCTACCTTCTTTTGCTTCTCTCTGCTTATACAAATGGTGTATCAGGGTTTGTTGGATTGTGCTAGATATTTCCAGAGCCCCATGAATACTTCTGTATGCATTATTATTGCATTCTTCCATGTAGGCAGAAACTATTTTAGAAGCATATCTTTATTCAATCAGATCTCAGCTATTTCCTCAAATCCAGTTGATAAATCTAACCCCAAATTACCCTTTGATCCCCAAAGCACCTATCAACCTCTCTGCTTATGCCCAGACCAAGTACTTCAAAGAATTAAAAACCCCTAAAAGTTATATCCTATGGCCTGTTTCGTTCCCCAAGGTATTTCATTATAGGTCAAGTTGAGTGAATGGGAGAAGTTAGCAAGTTTTTGTAGTTTTGATTGCACACATTTGGATCAAACTGTTGTAACATTTTTCATGAGATCTGCAAATTGCTTTTTAAAAGTAAATTTAATGCCTTTAAGCATATTGTGCACTTTATAGCTCTTAAATGATGCTTAGACTATACGTTCTGTCACTGTTCATGAAAAGTAGGTTGTCTTAATTCGTAAGATCATGAGAATCTTTTAAGCCCACTGGCTCTCATTGCAGTCAATGGGATATTTTTGCTTTGTATTCCATCTGGAAGAAGATCAGCCTGGGAATGTACCTTTAACTGTCCTGCAACCTGTTTTAGTAATTGATGCAATCTGCACTAAGCTGTGACATTTTCATTTTCTAAGCTGTTTATTAATTCTGACACTGAAGAATTAAAAAGGAGAAAGAAGCACAAGGAAAACATCTCATAGAAGACCATCACAGAAGCTGTGTACATAAAAGAGGATGCAGACCACAGGACAGACTGCAAACATAAACAAACAGCTACATAAAATCCAAAGAAGTCCAGAAGCTCTGTTTCCAGTTATGCACATAGAGTGCCTTTAAGTGAGTGATGCAATACCCTCATGAAATCCTTGCTTGGTACTTCTAAATACAGACCTTGGAGTTACAGGCTGACATAGTAAAGCAGCATCAGTAACCTGCTTTCCACTGTAAGATTGAATAAATATGGCACAGTGTGTTTTCCTAAAATGATTTTTTAAAACACCACCTACACAGATTACATGCTGTGGTGTCCCACCATATTTCCATAGAGAAATCAAAGAATAACAAAGGAAAAAGAAAAAAATAAAAAGGGAGGGTATTTTGAGGGACTGTGAGGAAGCAAACTGAAATTTAAGTATTAGTTGCCAAAAAAAAAATCATTTGGCATCTTTGGGAGAACAGCAAGCACTTTACACTCTCTTCTCCCCTGGTGTTTCACTTTTTATGTCAATACAAGACTGCAACAATGTGTTTTTAATTTTTCACTTCTCTGTATTGCACCTTATCTTCTCCTCATAGGTTTCCAGAGAAAACGGGATTTGGAAACTTTGATAGGGGAACCAATCAGATAAATCTGTGTGGGTTTTCATCTGATTTGTACTGAAATGACACTATGTGCAGTACTGTGGCAAAAGCATGAGATACAATTAAGACTGCACAGCCCTCAGGAAGTATTAAGATTTAATAACAGTACTGAAAATTGATGTGCCATTCCCAACCCAGTGTACAGCATGGCATTTGGATGCTGTTGTAAGTGTGCTTCCAAATGAGTCTCTGCTTGGTTATGCAAATTGTTCTTGTACCAAGGAACCACTATGTGCTGCAAAATTAAAACTGGGAGGAAAAATAACCGCTATGGGATAACATGCAATAAATCCACTAAAGCTGCTGGCTCCGGTGAGGTAACATCTTGTCCCTCTATGGGTGGAACATTTCTCTATTGAATCATTACAGTTTTGCTCAGAAACATCCTACTGCTTGAACTGCTGTGGGAAGAACTGTAATGTCAAGCAGATATCAGGTTTTCCCAACAGGAGCATCCTGCTGGGAAATGGGCTGCGCTGGTGTGATGGTGTAAAAAGCTCAGCTGCGGCAGCTCTCTGTAATTGCTATTCCCTTCTGATTCCCTTGCTGAATGTACAAAAGTGCTTCTCACAAACAGATCTGAGAACAAAATCCTTGACTTGTCACCGGTGTAATACTCTGCATGCTAAGCTGGGGTTTCTGACTAGTTTGCCTTCATCATCTCTTGCAATCACTGTTTGAAATTAAGTCTGTCATCTCCTGTTATGGTGCCAAAGCCTGACACTGGAGAACAAATGTTCTGTTTCAATCAGTGATGTTTAATTTTTCATGATGAGTGCAGTTTAGTGCCTCCCCAGGTAGGAGGCTCTGCTGCTAATTACCAAGGAGACGTTTTCTGCCTGCACAGGACACATGTGCCCTCTGCATCTTGGCTCTGTCAAGCAGCTGAACTGGGTGGTATCAGTGGTGGTGGCTGCTGGCTGCACTGACAGCCTCTTACTACTACTGCTGCTTGAAGAAAGCCCTGCTCACTTGTCTCTTGTAACCTACCCAGCTGCAAAAGAAAGTGTTTTATGAGGACGCTGTTGAAGGAGGTCTGTAGTCCTGCTTGCACTGGTAAGCATCACTTCCCAGAGAGGAGTACTGTGTTTGTGTGGTGTGAAAAAAGGGCAGGCTGGGTTTGGTTCTTCTATATATTCTTCAGTGATGAGGATTTTGGTCCTAATAATTTTTGACAATTGGCTTGTAGACATACCGTAGAAAACATCTCACATTTTCCATAACGGGTTAATTTTTTTGTGGATTTTTGGGGTTTGTTTGTTTATTTTTGTTTTGGTTTTGGCTCTTTTGGTATATGGTTTAAAATCATGGCCATTTAAGATTTATTTTGTATGACAGTGTTGGGTTGAAAAGATTGTAAGGTTTATTTTACTTTTTTGGTGAGCTTATCTCAAGACAATTGAACAGCATACCAGTTATTACATTCTGTTTAAAAGCTGTTATGTAGAGTGTTCTGGGATTTGCTTAGAAGGGGTTGTTTTGAATGTATACTTCTTACATAATTTCCTAAGCTGTTGTTTAGCCCCACCATTCATTTTCTAGTAATAAGTCACACAGAATTCTGCTCTTCTCTTTGATCCTGCATTGTTTGCCAGGAGGAGTTTCAGTAGCAGTCTACTGTACTCAGAGTAGGGCATGTAAGTGGAGGAACTAGAAATGCCTCATTGGTTTTTAGTGTCTGCTTATGCTGAAGAGAGGTGGCTTATATAAGAAATATAAGACAGTAAAACCTCTCCTATGATAAAGCAGCAGAAAAAGTTGCACGTTATGGGGACTGTACCTTTTACCACCATAGAAAGAAGAGGCTGCCGCAGTGCTTGGACCTGCCTAGACTGTTCCAGTACTTTCTTCTTGTGTAATTCCTGTTTCAGAGTAAGGCAAAGTAAGTCAGCAAATAGAAGCAGCACTGGCAACAACTAGCTGAAGAGTTTGCTTTCCAGGGTGTGCAGCTGGTTCTCCCATGTCCTTATTTCCCCAACCAGAGCTGGGCTGGGTTTTGGGTTCTGTGCCTGTGGAGACTCCTTAGTGGCTGTGAGGTATCTGTGGGGTGTAGGTTTGACTTTCTTGGGGCACTCTTGAAAAGTCTCATCCCACAAGGAATCAAGCAGGAGCAAGGAGATCTTTGGCAGTGATTTGCATGGGATGATAAGCCCCACAATGATGCTTTGAGGAGGGGCTGCATACAGGACTATTTTCCTCCATGAGCTTTATGGCATACTGACTGCAGAGCAGATCCCATGAGAAGATCAAGGTACACATGCCTTTCCATAGAAGGCCTAAGGTTTTTAGAGCTGCTCTAACTAAATTTAAGAGATTCTTAGTTTGGAAAGCAAAAGTTAAATCTCAGGGCTTGACTCAATGGCTGGCGTAGCTCACACAAGAAATCCATAAACCATAGCAATTCCTAAAACTTGCCCTGAGCATGGTTAGGATGTTAGGATCTGAACAAATATAGCAAATCAAGCCCTCAGGACTTAAATGAGGCTCTAAAGGACTTAGAGAGCTGCCAGTCCTTTAGATACAGAACTGTGTGTCCCCACTGCAGGCGGCAGGTACATGCATGAAGAGCCCCGTTTCAGTGCTCAAGACGAAATATTATGAGCACTCAAGAAAATGTTTAGTAGAAACACAAGTGTTGCAGAGTGTGCAGTTGCCCACACCTGGGTTGGTGAGGATTTCTTGGATCATAACCCTCTTGAACACTGGTGCTGATTCCACTTAGCACTTGGATGTCTGTACTTGCTATTCCAGGTCATACCATGGGTTTCTAAACCAAAGGAACAACCTCTTTCTCCAGAGAATTACAGGGACTTTGTTAAAGTCCTGCAGTATTTCAGATTCTTTTCCTGGAGTGTAAAACTTGAAATTTTGTTCCAAATTAAAGCAAAATAATTTTATTAAAGGTAATTGGAGTGGCTCAATATATTTCTGAAGAGTTACTGATGAGGTATTTCAGTGTGAAGTTTGGGTTTGTGACTGGGTAGTATCAAATCAAGCTGTGGTGTGTATATTGGAAAAGGATGAAAAAAATTCTAACTAAATGGAAACCTGGTTTTAGGGATAGTGAGAATTTAGCATTTCTTTTCAGATTTTGGTGTTGGATGAGCTAAAGAAGCAGTCTACAATTTCTTGACCTTCACAGATTTTGACCTAACCTGCTTTCTCAAAACAAATAAATGAGAAAAGCCAGCTTGTGGGAGTGAATGGCCATGACACTTTACCTTTTCCCACCAGGGCAGGGGTAACTCGAGTAGATCTTGCAATTTTCTGCAAGTCTGCAGATTTGGTGTGGTCCCTCCTACAGATACAGACACCAATGTCACAACTTTCACTGAAGATGAAAGCCAAGTGTCTAGTGCTCATGCTGAAGAAATCAAAAATATGATTAAGAGAACGCCAAAGAGAGAATGAATCCAACCCTGACGCAAAGTGTGGTATTAAAAATTCATAAAATCTATTTTTTAAGCTAGGCTGTGATTATTGCAATTTTTTTTTAGGATGGTGACATGCTGAAATAAGAGGTCTTCTGAGCTCTTGGGAGTTTTCCTCCACAGACATGGAGGATAGAAACTTACTTCATTTAAGTAAAAGCTTTCACTCTTATTTAATCATGTGCCTCCCAGAGCAAAGTTTTTTAAGAAAAACACTAACATAACATTCAGCAATTTGTTGTTGCTCTGTGAGGATTTTTTTTTCCCACAAAAATTGGTCTTGCCCATCTCTTTGTGTTCAGGGAAAATTAGTGAGCTGCACTTATTGCAGCAATTTAGCTGAGTCTTCACCTCCTACCTCAGGTCAGCAGAGTGCAAAGTCCTTATTTTGGGCTATGCCTACCTTTGCCCTGGGATAAGGGCAACAAAAGTAGTTTGATGTCTGTGTTAGACTGCTTCTTATTAGTTCAGTGTGTTTTATACACAAGGGGAAAGATTGTTTTCAAATCAGCATGCCTTGAGGTTTTTGCTGCAAATGCTCTGTTCAGAAGGTGACCAGCCTCACTGATCTGTGTGAGGTGTGTAGTACCAGCTAGAGCCAGGAACTGGAACTTTTTGGTTTTAGGAGTACATTGTATTATTGAGATGTAAAGTGCACACCACACTCTTCAGTAGAGCTAAGCAGCCCGTGTGCTTGGGGAGCACTTCCAGCAATAAACCTGAGCTGAATAAATTCCTGTTTCCTGTAGCTGGGGAATATCCATATGACACTGATGAAATCTGCCAGCTCACATGTGGAAGCTCTATGTTTAATGTTGAAATTTAGTTTTAGAAGGGATTTACTAAATCAGTGCTGTTATGGATGGGGAAACACGTAAGTAAACAGAGATTAATTGATTCAGGAGAATGGAGCTCCTTTCTTGGAAGAAGAATGCGTGGATGGGATCCTGTAATGGATGTCTGGGTGGCAGGGTAAAATATTGATGATTATTTCTGTGGTTCAGGTCACTGGAATGAATGAAATTATATCTTACAGAAGAAAATTGATTTGCATTAATTTCTGTTTGGGATGCACAATTAATAAGAGAGCTATTTATCAGAAGGTACAATACTGTGTCTCTTTGTATTTTACTGAAATATTTTTTGTGTTCAATTTCTACAGTGTTTTGCCCAAGATCTTTTAGAAAATTACTTTCATAAATACACAAAAATAAGCAAACAATGAAAAAACCTCACCCCTCATTTGATCTCATCTGGTACTTAATTTAAAGTGGCAAACCACCAGGAATTCAGAATTAGTAATACTTCACAGCTAATACTGACTTGCTAAAGATTTCTGATGTTCGAGCATCCTACTGTATTACAGAGCTATGAACTGAAATTTCAGTGTTAACTTGTAAGTAATCCCAATTTCTCTATCTATATATCTCTGTTTTTGAAGTAAGAAAGGCAAAAAATCAAGGATCTTTTGATACAAATGCATAGAAAGATAATTAGGTTTATTTTCTTTTAAAAGCATTTAATATTTCATGCCTCCTGCCGGGACAGCTGGGACTCCTTAAAGCACATATTTTCAGGCACTGACCAACATGTTTCTGGTGTGGGGTTTGGTTTTTTTTTCCTTGGGTTTTGGTTTAATTTTTTTTACCCTCAAAAAATGCTGATGGGCCAAACTCACAAGTCTTAAGTTTGGATGAATTTTTAATTTTATAAAACATTCAAAAATATTTTGAAACGGGACCAGGATACCCCTGGAAGTTCAAAATAAAAGAATATAATTTTGTTTATGATTTTGGGAAGGTTAAAAAAAGGTAATTATTATACCAAAAATACAAGTAAAAGGCAAAATCAAGCAATATTTTGGTGCTATTAAAATACTTTATTTTCACAAATACTACAGTAAAATATTATTTCTTGAACATTCGAATATCAAAGTCATTTGCTTCTTAACTTGTGCGTCAAAAAAAAAAGGTTCTGTTTGCAGAATTAGAAATAACAAAGACTCAGTCCATTGGGACTCAGATGTTGACATTGATTTTAATGTGGAAGACAGACTGGGATCACTGTGAGGGGTGTTCTCATGAAGCTTGTGACAATTATAATAAGTATGAGATAATGATAGATGAATATGGAGACATACAGATGGCAGCTGGTGGCCCATGAAAGATGCAGGAAGCCACATCCAATTTGTTGTATTGGTTCAGACAGGTTTATTGTCCATCAGTGCACTGTGTGGAGTGTATTGTGAGTGTCTGGTTGCTCTGTCTTCCTTCCCTGAATTCTGTTTGGATTTGTTCTGCTAGCAATAGCTTACTTTTAAAATATGTGTTAAAATTGGCTGTGTACTTTTGTTATTCAGTTTTGGGCCATGTCACATTTCCTCCACTGAAAAACTTTCTTCTCAGCCTGTCTTCTCCCCTTCTTTAGTGTTCATTAGTGTTTTCAGGGGTTCAAGCCCACCTAGGTACCACATGGTCTGTTTTCCATGGGTTTGGAATGGGTTGCCATGGGAGATGCTGCCCTGGGGCCAATGCTGAGGGTCCCAGCAGTGCAGGGACAGCACAGGAGCACAGGTTGAAAAACCTGACATGGGATCCTCTTTGATGAAAATAATTGTATGGATAGCATTGGAAATCAAAACCCATTCTCTTTGCCAGCTAGTTCAGGTTCATACCTGCTGTGCCAGAGCTCCTCAGTGTCACTCCTGCCAGCCTGCTTTTAAATATTTTTAATATTTTGAGGGATATTTTGGGGCCAGTGGTTTTCCCTTTGTACTCTAAGTGTTTGCTGGAGAACCTCAGCTCTGCTGCTGCCATTTTGCTGCCAGCAGCTCATTTCAGACCCAGGATCTGGTATTGATTAGAATTGATTAACATTTCTATAGCGCTTCTTCTTCAGGTGGAGCTGAGTGCCATTGAAGCCACTTGACAGCTGGTAATTTACATCCTGAAGGGTAAAAGGTCTTGTCCTGAGTAATCGAAAGGATGACAGGCACTGTTCTGCTCATGGGCTGTGGTGGTACCTAAGGGTCCTGAAGGAGGGGCTCTGTGCAAAGCAGAGTCCAGTGTCCCCGTGCAAGGCGGAGAGGAGGAATGGAGGCACTTCTCTGCCCTTGTAATTCTGGGTCTGTATCTGCTGTATCAGAGCAGCTTCTGGAAAATAAATGTGTGAAGGGAACAAAATGTGCATTGGACATCCATCCCCTTCTAGCAACTTAGCTCTCATTTGAATAATAGAAAGGTGTGAGCTCCTGGAATGAAGCATTTGTAATAAAAGCGGTGATCCAGTGATGCAGTTTGTGATCTGGTTTTGAAAAGACCAGTGACAACATTTGTTAGATTTCTTCCTGATTTCTTTCTTTATTTGTATTTCTGATCTCCGCAAAAAACCCAAAAAAACCTCTTTGTGGCAACTCCAGAAGCAAAATAAAAAATGTAAGGTGCATACACAGAAATCCTTCAAGCTTTACTTGTACTTGCTTTTGTTTCATCAGGCGTATTCAAAGTCACTTGAAAGATTTTTAGTTTTCTTGTGCTCAATTTCTTTATCCAAAAAAATATTGGAAATGTCCTATCATTTCTCCCCTCTTTGGAATCTTTCAGAGGACATAGATGTGACTAGCTAGCATTTTCTTTCATTCATTAATTGAAAGCCTGGAAAGTTTTGATCATTAATAAGCATACCTTTTCTTCCAGCTGTTTATATGGCATCCCTACAAGACAGAGGTTAACATTGCTGAAAAACAATTTTAACCCATTTAATCAGAATGATTTCTTTCCCTCAAGCATAGGTCACTGTTATGGTTGCTATCATTCTCCTTGTTCCTCGCTCATCAAGAGGTCTTTCAAATAACTACTGCAGACAAGGACTAAATTTAAAGGAAATGCAGCAGCCTGTACTGTGAGGCACTCTCTATGCATTATAAAGAAGGAAAGAGTTCTGGGGGCTAGACTTAATCAAGTACTCCATGTGTCTGGGTTTGCCCAGGCATATCCTCTTCTACTTTGTTGTTCAGGGCACCCTGAGTGCTCACAGGTGGTCTTACATGGCCCCAGTTCCCAGAAGGCTGTTGCCACCACAGCACTCAGGAGTGGCTGCACACGTGCCTGTATGTCCATCCTGGATTTCTGAGTGGCTATGGGGAGCCCTTAATTTCATCCCATAACAGTTCAGGTTGGGTATCACCATTAGTCAAAATTGGCCAAGTACCTGTTCTCCCTGCTCCAACTCCACTGCCTCCAGGGGCTGTGGGCCTGGGCCAGGTAGGGCATGCTTCCATCTCCATCTGGGCTCCGTCTCTTCCCTTTTCAAGGCAGCTGCTCCATTTCTGAGCAGCAGCGCTCTGTGCTGCTTGTGCAGGCTCCTCAGCCAAGTCCATAGCTCCCAACTCACCTACCAGGGTCTGAGCTGGTAAGTATCCTACTGCTGATTGCTACTTCTGAGCCACTGCACTGTGTGCCTAAAAAGGACATTTTTGAAAGTACTTTGCACTTAAATGACTTGTCAGTTTTGCTACAGTTTGCTGGTATTATTTGTTGGGCTGGGGTGAGTTCTGGCATATTGCATTTGACTCTTCTTCATACAGGGTATTGCAATACCATTAATAACATTTGCAAACGCTATCTGCTGTTTGGCTGGGCAGTAATGAAAGTGCTGTGATGAGTCTGAACTGGGTGGCAACCAGGGAATCATGAAATTATGCTCACTTTAAAGGACTTGAAAATTCATCTGGGAAGCATATTTGCAGGTGAATGGAATAGCAGCCCATTCAGTTAAATTTGCCTTGGGTTTGGGGATATGTGCAGGTCATGGTAAGATTCAAATGCAATTATATCAGTCATTCAGGATGTAATAGTTTCCAATACCACATACTCTGCTCAGTACTGCCTGTGCAAGTAGATAGAGGAAAAAAATAGCCTAAGGGAATGCCCACATTTTCTTAGAGAATCAGACTACTCATTTTGCATAGGTGTCTGTGTTCTGTGCGTGTGCACGTGTAATCCATTACTTGCAGAGCCAGACACCCAGCTATTATTCTCTGGGACGGGCAGAAGCTAAAATCTGCTGTGGACTTATGCTGTGCTGGTCCTTTTTTGACTGACTGACTGCTATCTAGGTGGATATATTTTACATCCCCCTTGTATTATAAATATGTCAACTGTAAAGTATATAGGAGGCAGCAAACATAGATAAGATTGTAAAATAGTTTTCATTACACAGTTTCCTGGACTTAGGTGGCCAGCATGTAGTGAAACGTTTGCCTTTCTGGATGAGAAATTCCAAACAAGGCCCATGTCCAAAGATGACAACCTGATTTTAGAGGTTTTACAGATTCACAAAAGAATATTTTTGAGAGAGGAAAGTGGAAAAAGAAATGTTAGCATTTAAAGTGATTTTTAAGATGCTTCCCTGGGAACGTGGGAATCATATGGAATTTTCAACTTGATGGCCTGATCATGTTTGCACAACAGGGGGTTCAGCAAGCTACAGATTTTGGGGAAATTATATTAATGATCATTTGAAAACCAGCTGATGTTTGTACACAGCACAAATCCTATGAGCCCTGCTGTCAGTCTCCATGGGAGTCAGGTATGCTTGCAAAGTCAGTCAAGTTTTATAATTAGCTGCCTGATGCAGTGCACTACTCCAAACTGTCTCAGAAAGCTTTCCAACAATTTCAGGGGATGCAAGGTCATGGCAAGCAGACCTTTTTCTTGTAGCAGCTTGAGCCCTTGTGCTCCCTGTTGGCCATAGGGGATGAATGTCCTTAAAGGAAATAAACTCAGCTCCATATAGGGAGTTCAGAAGAGCCTTTGAAGATTGGTGCCCTGTCATCTCAGTGGGGATGTCAGAGCCCTGGAAACTTTTCTGTGGAAAATTCTCCAAGAAGGCATGCTCCACCTTCCTCTCCAAGTCTGCTGACACTGCAGGTGCTTGCACAGATCCATGTAACCCCACTGCAGGGAAACTCTATTAAAGTTGCATAGTGGAGCACTCAAAGCCAAATACAAGTCAAGAAAAAGGTTAAAGACACAGTTTTACTACCCCCATCCCCTTCCCACCCTGTGTTCATACTGTTACTTTTCAGCTGCCTCACTGCTGAGGCACATTTTTTTTTCCCTGGGAAAGCACAAGTAGGTTGGAGGAGAGTGCCCAGGAAAAGCAGAAACACCACTCATGCAAGAAGCTGTGCTCTCCCCAGGGACTGCCCTCGGGATGCACGGGGAGCAGTGCCATTGCTCAGCAAGCAGCGTGGTGTGAGCTGAGAGTTACAGGTCTGCTTTAAGGAGGAGGGAGCATGTGAAGCTCCCTCCAGAGAGGACAAGAACTCCCAGCCTGAGTGCAGAGTCTGGGTGGCTGTGCTCTTGTGGGAACAGGGCCTGAGAAGGAGGACTCTGGGAGCAGTTGAGGGCTGGCTGGCAGTGTTAGCAGAAACAATTCTGAAAGAGGCATGCAGGGCTCAAACCTGACTGATTTCTTGCTGGGAAGGCATGTCACATGCTTCTTGCTTCAGGGGGTTACTCAGAATTAATTGGTGTGTGTGCTGGGGGTGCCCTTACCTGTGCTGGAAGAGTTTATTCTGCAGAAGTCTGAGGACTGTGGTGTGGGGCAGGATGGCTGCTGGTGGGGGTGGAGCATGGCCAGCATGTCTCTTCCTGACCAGCTGCAGCCTTGTCACCTCTGCCCTGTCCCCAGAGCTGGTGTGCATGTCATGCACCTGGGCCAAGACTTACCTGTGCACTTGCAGACTATGGAGACTGCTTTACGTATGTCTCAGAAGCTGCCAGGGAGGACTCACTGTTCGGCTCAGTGTATTAGTGACTGTTTAGAAAAGTGTCTGGCTCCCCTTTTCCTTACAGCCTTGTGAGCAGAAACATTAGGAGAGCTCATTACAGACTTCTCCCAGCTGGCTGTGGGGGGAGATCAGGTGGTATTTGCTTCCTTCAGGGATGGGTTTTCTTGCCCCTTATTTACTGGGGCACATTTCTTTTGAGACCTGTGAGGGGGCTGGGCTTTCCCATAGCTGCTGCTGCAGATATGCTGGATGTCCCCACCACAGCAAGGCCCGCAGGCTGGAGAGCTGCATTATCGTGCTAATAAGAAATAAGCTAATAAGTTATAAGCTAGTAAGTGTCTGAGAAGAGTCCAGAAGTTGCTTAGGAACAGCTAACCTGAAGATTTCTGCATGACACCCAGTGTGGTTTAAACTTGCCCTCTGCATCTTCTGACGCTTGATGTGCTGATGCACATCCATCTTCCTCCTGGCCATCTCTCCTTAGGCAACAATGCCCAGGGTGCCGTGTGTGACCTGAGGACTTGCTCCAGGAGCAGCAGCTGAAGTAATGAAGAGCACATCAGCTGTGTTTCTTCCTTTCACATGGAGTGCATGCTGCCTCTCTGGACCAAATGAGGGGATTTGCTGCTGAGAAGCACCCCAGTGCAGGTGGCTGCTGACACTGCTGGACTCTTTAAAAGCAGCACCTGCTTTTTGCACTGATGTCAACAGTTGTGCTGCTAAAAACAATAGGATGTTAAACTCTGCAGATGTATTTTCTGAGTCTGTTTCATATCATACAGGTCACACATCTGTATGGGATACTCAACACTGGCTCCAGCAGAACTTATCCTCTGCATCAGATAGACACCGAGTATCCTTTAGGAAACCTAAACCAGAGGAAGAGGCATTGCTTATGTTTAATGAGGCCAGTCAGCCTGAAGCAATCCACCTGGCTACAGAAAACAAGTTCTATGGGATGCTACTTTTGTTCTCTTAAAATATTTGGAGGAAAGCTGAAGCATTCCAGTGAGGTTATAGCCAAATGCTTATTTTAGTCACTGGGTGTAAAAATCATAGGGAAGAAAAAATAGATGTTTTTCTGCCTTTCTTTGAAGAATTTATATCCTTGTTTTAAAAAGAACATCAAAAACTAAAGGTGCAGAAAGGAACCATGGAAATAAGAAAACACAGTTACAGGCACTGAACACCTCAAAGAAAGCCTGAGAGGTGGCTTGATGTCATATATAAACTCAGCCATAAAAGGATAGTGACAGTAAAAGAGTGGTGAAGAAAGGACTGTCAAGGACTAATAGTTGAAAGCTGATACCATTGAAATTCCAACTGGAAGTAAGTCACCACTTCTATGGCTCAATTAGGGAGCTAATGAATGAAATTTAATAACTCCTCATATACAGAGGTCAGACCAGATAATTGGTTCATTCCTCTGGGCTTAAGTTCTGTGAATCCAAGAACTGATGTACCTTCCATGGTTTCACCAAGGAAAAAATATGTAGTAACTAGCAAATGTGCTTCCTCAACTCTGAACCAATTAGAAAATGTCTTCTGTGGTCTAAATGCAGTTTCAGAGTGTCAGAATTTTAGAGGCATTTTTGCTTCAATTTTTTGGTAAAGTTATTGTGAGACCAATTATCTCTGAATTATTACTGCGTACAATTTGGCAAGCATGCATTGATTTTAAATAGATTTAAGAAAATCTTTGGAAAATAGTATGAATGAAGAATCTTTTAAAAAGCTAACATTTCTGAACTGAGCACTAGTTTTATTCTTTGGGAAGTTAAACAAATTATTTTGCTTTCAGACTGGTATTAATTAGGAGTGATTAAACCAAAGTCAGCTGAGTGACTTTTGTCAGGTTGGATGTAAGCAAGTTTGTATTGCAGGCCACCAACAAGGATCATTGTAAAATGTTCTCCTTGTGGGTTTTCTGATTTCAGCTGTTTGTTAAGACTGCTTAAATGATTCATGACATATAGCTTATAACTTATCTGATAAATCTGAGTTCTTTTTCTATCAGTGAAAATTTGCAGATTACCTCCAAATGCTGGAAAGGAAGGATTTTCAGCCACTGAGTGTTTGTGGAGTTCACTTTGACTATCTGCATTTTACAGCCTGTAGGCTGGTAGCCAGTGGGTCATGTTCATCACATGTGGCTGCTCCAGCTGGGCTTAGGCATGGCTGTCTTTACAGCAGGATGAATAGGCACACCCAGGGAATGAAAGTCCCTTCAAAAAGGGGAGGGAGTAGAGTTCTTCTTGTTGGGGTATGCAAGACCTGCAGGGCTAGCTCTGTCTCAGCCCCTGCTGCTGGGCAATTCTTGGATTGGATCAGGGTCTCCTGCCTGTCTTCTGCCCCCTCCATCCCCAGCTCATCCCCTCTGGGGCCCTTACCCTGCAGCGTCCAGCATGTGGTGTCGTGGTCACACTGGATCTCGAGCCCTGCTGCCTTTCCTCTGCCCTGCCAGCTGCCCGTCCCTGAGCTGGAGCATGGGGCTTCCTGCTGGGGGAAAGCAAAACTCCAGTCTGCTCATGAATGATCTTTTTCTTGTGTGCATACATTCACATGCATATATCCATATGCACGTGTGTCTCCATATGCACAGTTACATATTCACAAGGAGTAATTGGTGACCGAAGTCTGGGGAGTGCAGGAAAACCCTCTGCTGTGTGACTCTCCTTCTCATAAATTTTCCTCCTGTGTGAGGGGTGGGGGGAAATGTGTGGGATGAGCATGCATGCATTCATTGTTATGTACAGGGGGAATTTACATTGCCTGGTGTGTTTGAATTAGTACATTGATAAAAATGTGGGTTTGACTGTCTGGAATGGTTACACTGAAGCACTGCGCTTTGTGTTTCTCTTGCCTTAGCCTCTGTGAAGCAATTCTCAGAATAGCCTCAGACTTGGAATGTCTGAATTTAATTACTGTTAACACTAGAGATATTTAGTCCCATTTGGGGGAGGAAAGAACCACAAATTTTCATGAGCGGAGGTAGCTTGCAAAGATAGCAGCATTGAGAAGTTTGTTAGCTGGTCTGTAGTAATTAAGCTTATTTCCATAGCAACATTATCAGTTTAGCTCCAGAATTTTAAGATTTTTGTGTGCCTGGTAATTAGAACTAATATCCTAATTTTAGCAGGGATATTACGTTTTTGTTTGGCAAGAGCCTTGTAACTAGGCAAACTGATTGAAGAGTGAAATAATGTTCTATTTTCCTTGATTTCTCGTTCTTGGATCACTTCAGACTGCTTAACCAACTAAAAGCAGATCACTGCACTCTGCTTTCTCAGTACATAAGACTGAATTTACCATTGAGGAGAAATGTATATATATATATATCTATATAAAATGTGCTTACAATTATAAAAGCTGGCCTATCTGTGCAGTCCATAGCAAAACGCAAAGGCAGAGCTAAAGTACAGCAATTAAGAATTCCCTTAGAGTTCTGGTCCCAATTCCTCTAATATAACATGGCAGTGGCCTCTCTCTCTGATGAGGGATTTGAATGAGTTGCTGCTGAGTGCAGGAAGGCAGAGTATCCTGCCTGCTCACGAGCAAGCCATGGCGTTGTGCAGCTGGGATCTGCAGGGAAAGGAGGCCCCCATTCCATCTTGGTCTCACTTCTCACCAGTGTTCCTTGGTTCCTATGAGGTCTGTGATCCTTTCCAGGGCAGAGTGCCATTTTTCCACTCAATTTAGTGGAATGACTCCAGTTTATACTATTTGGCCCCATATGACCAGACTCTGCCTATTTCATATAACCAGCCTGGCAGAGTATACTATTTCATAATTATATACATGTTTGCCTTACAAATTAAAACATAAGTTTTCTACTCACTGATGTTGTCCATGAAAAGAGTTATGAAAAACCAAGCAGCCTCAGCGTGAGAACTTGCGTTTGTGTGGGTTTGTGTCCTCCATCCTCTAATCCCTCTCAGCTCCTGCGGCATGCTGTGTTTGCTCTGTTTTCCCAGCCTGGTGGGTGAACATCAACCCAGGCTGTGGCTGATGTGAGTTAGGTATGTGGGGACAGACAACAGGCTGTTTGCTCCCTGGGTAGGCAAAATACTCCTCTCTGTCTTCTGTACCTATCCAGCCTCTAATTTTCACGAGATCTGTCAGGACTTCTGCCTCTGAGACCTCTTTCTTCCCTGAACCCAGCTATCAAAGTTGCTTAAAACTGGCCAAGAGGTTCAAGGGTGGCTAAGTAAGGAAAGACTGACAAATGCCATACATTGTGATTTCATAATCCTCTATTTCCTTAGAAGCAAGGCTAAAAAGTCTGCAGTGCTTCGACAATAAATCCCTGCATCTAGGCAGAGTTCATGAAGACCAATGGGTAGATATGTTCCTACTGGGTCAACATGCTTTGGGGCTATTTTTAAAGATTTTTTTCCCTATGATCAATTTGTTTTTTCAATTCACTCTTTAAAATAAGGCTAACATTGGAAACACTTCACTTTTTAGTGGCACAGCAGGTTCAGCATATGCAGGGGCTATATAGTGGAAAATAGCATAAAGAAGACTTGTTCCTGTTGCTAATGAGTTCTGAAGGTAAGAGAACAGTTAATGTATTCATAACAGACTTATATTCAAAGATTTGTAAATAATGTATGGCTTTCTGTGACTGGGAACCCAACTACCATAAAGCTTGGACCCAAGTAGAAAATAATTTTGTAGCAGCAAAGGACTTTGGATTTGCAGATGCAGCAATTCTGCTATAATTCCTCTGGCGGGGAAGAAAAAAATATTTAGTCAACTTACCATGGAGTATCTGTGGACTTATAATTCCATTTTTATGGCCTCCTGGTGGTCTATCACAATTTGGCATCTACTTTCCCCTAAGGAAAATGAAACTCCTTGCAGTATGACCAGCATTTTGCCAACTTGTATTTATCTGTGAAAAAAATACTATTATAAATCTAAATTAAAGACAGCAGAGAAGTACACTGTTGGCATATGAACTCCCTGTCAGTGATGGATTTGTGTGTAAATTGGCAGATAGTAACTATTCTTAGGAAATACTAGTGAAACAGACAGACATACTTTGCATGAGAATCATGGTGGCCTATGGGAGTCTGGAACAGTGATTTCTTTTACCATGGATTTAAATGACTGAACTACTGTTAAAAGTATGAAAAAATCCATGCAAGTGCTTTTTTGTAAGATTGCAATAAAAATCAGAATGGCTGTTCAGCAAAAGGCAATGGCAAAGGGGACAGCTTATGGACTGGATTCAAGGGAATTGCCTTTGTTCCTAGTTAGGCTGTTTTTATAAAGGTAAAATGAAGGTGTGAGCAATGCATTGCTAAACCAAGACCTATTCCAAAGTCTGAGCATTGATGGCAGCCTTTCTACATACCGTGAAGTAGCACTGCTTATGCTCCATAAGAACAAAATGACTGGAATGTGTCCAGAGAACGGCAATGGAGCTGGGGAAGGTTCTGGAACTCAAGTTTGATGAGGAGCAACTGAGGGAGCTGGGGGTGTTTAGCCTGGAGAAAAGGAGGCTGAGGGTGGGATCTTATCACTCTCTGCAGCAGAGGAGACTGTAGCCAGGTGGGGGTCGGTCTCTTCTCCCAGGTAACAAGTGACAGGACAAGAGGAAATGGCCTCAAGTTGTACCAGAAGAGGTTTAGATTGAAAGTTAGAAGTTGCTTCCTGTAAAGGATTGTTGAGCTTTGGAACAGACAGCCTGGGGAACCGGTGGAGTCACCATCCCTGGAGGTATTTAAAAAATGTGTAGAGTGGTATTTGGTGACATGGTTTAGTGATGGATTTGGCAAAACTGTGTTAATGGTAGGTCTCAATGATATTAAAGATCTTTTCCATCTGAAACAATTCTCTGATTCCTTTGATTGGCTCAAATAAGGCAGTTTTGGCTCTAGGAGGGGAACTGGACAGATGAAGGTCATGGTGATGAGAGACAAGAAGTGCTGGTTGCCTATTCTGTTGTTGGTAAGTTTGTGTGAGGATACAGCAGCTCTCTGGTGAGTTCAGGCAAGCTATCGTCACTTGGGAAAGTTTTCCTTCTTGCTGGGAGCCACACTCTTGAAGGAGATGGAGGGTTTGAAGCCCCTTGCTATCAGACAAACTATGATCTTTCTTTAAAATTCACTTTGGGCTTTTGGACGTTTGTTACTGCATTGATCTACAGATCCTGTGAGACTGTAGAATGTTATTCAAAGTTCCTAATTATTCTCAGTTTTAGTAGTTGATAGGGAGGCCTTTTGATATATATATATATATATATTTTTTTTTTTTTAAATTCCTTTGCAGTTTTTATTAACATACTTTGGGTTTTGAAGACGATGGTTGAATTAATAGTTGGAGATGTATTTTCCTGAGGTGTGTCTTGGCTCCAGGAAGGGGGTCAGTACAGAGGTTTCTCCCCACTGACCTCAAAATTTTGGTAGTAACCAGATAATTATTTATGAGGGTATGGCAAAATATATTAATTGTATGAGTTAGTTTGGCCCTTTGTTCAGTGAAAATTTGAGATCTAGAAGTTGTATCTAACAGTGCTCATGAGCATAATTTGCAACCCTCAGTTTCAAAAAGATTGTATGAACCATCTATGGACATTTCCTGATTGACAGGAAACAAGAAATTGCACTTCTAAAAATTCTGCTTTCCTAGGAAGCTGTATCCAAAGAACCTTTTTTTCAAGTGCTGGTGGCCTTAGCAGCAACACATAGCTTGTTGAAATGAAAGAACAGCTGAAAAATTAGAAATGTTTATAGTTTCAGCTATTTCAAAATAAGCAGGTCAAAATGTGCCTTTTTGCTCATGAAACATAGTAATATTTTGCCTTCATGATTAAGATAAATCACCTTGGCTATCTTCCTGTGATAACTACGTATTAGAACTGACATTTAGGTACAAACTGGTGGGAGTCTGGTCTGCTGCATACAAATGAGGAGGCCCCTACGCAGAATCATGTCTTTGGCTCTCTCTGTGTGATTCTTACACCTCGTGCATGAAAAAAAAAGAAATGCGAAAGGGTTTTTTAAGGCTGCAGTATGTTTTGGGATTTATTGTGAGGAGTAGTGGGAACCGGAAAGCCAAAGTGGCCTATCATATGCTGTCTGATAAAGGGATTTGTATGGCCTGCTGCAAAAGGTAAGTGGAGTAGTGTTTCTGCCTTAATGGATAGTGCATAGCAGTAAATAAAAACAAAAAGAGTTGGCAGCGTTTCTTTGCTTTAAAATGTATAGGTAGGACATCATAATCTACAATGCAAAATCAAATAAGGTCTTTCCCCGGGAAAGATTCCTATTCACTGGTGCTGAATATGGGGATTACTTTTGCTAGTATGTTTGGGAGACATTTTTTCTATTCTCCCTGCACTGCAATGGAGTGGACGGAGGGGTTAAGTTAACTTAAGGGGTTAAGTTAAATGGGGAAGGTGAAAAGTAAAGGATGGTAAGCATTTCTGGCCTGAAACGGAGGAATTACAGGGAACTGTGAGGAGAATTTCTTTGAAGATTTAATGGCATATTAGTGACTGGCATTTTCTTATGGTGCCAGAACAGGATGGCGAAGCTCTGGATCAGAGTTAAAATTGAAGAGGAGGCTGTCAGCTAGAAAGAAAAGCTACCCAGGAGGTGCCAAACCTGGGAGCACCAGGACTTGCAGCCAGGGTGCATATGAAAGCTTTATTTTAGTTCTTTTCCCCCCACATTCTTGTGTAAATTCTTTCATTTTGTAAGGCTGTCCTGTTCTTTGTTGCAAGGGAACATAGCATTGAATACAACCAAGGCTGCTCACAGGTAACCACACAGAAGGCAGAAGGGTTTGCAAATGTCACCTTCTGTCTCAGAAGAGATTGGAGGCATTGACATTGTGTGTTGGTTGTATGACTGGAAGAAAGGGAAATTCACTGGGATCTGCTCAAAGAGTGGTAGCAGGAAACCTGCTAAAGTTAGGGTACCTGCTAAAGATAGGGATGTAGTCTGATAACATTTAAACTTCATAGCACATGAGAGCTGTGTTATGACTTAAATACCATCCTTCTGTCACCAAATTAAGTACCTGAACTGAGTGCGTTGTTGCATATGGTTGTTGAAAATGTACCTGATTCCCTTTTTGTTTATTTTAGTTTTAAATATCTCGTGTAGGAGACTATTTGGCAGCTCTTTCTTTGCAATTCATTGCTGTATTGTTGGCTCATTGTCCATGATAAAGTGAAAGGGAAATAAACTGCAACTGGCTCTGTACTTTTCACCCTACATGATCTCTGAATGCTTGACATGACCATGACCCACTTCAGACACCACTGCAATATGTACACTGAGTAATTGTGCAATGATTGGCTGGGTTGAGACTACAGGTGAAAAACACCTAATGGGTTTGCAATTCCAGTAAGCCTTTAGCAAAGCAGTACATTGCTAATTCTGTTAGTGTTTGTTTATAGAAGGAGAGCTTCTCACAACAGGTTTGAAAAGCTAAGGAAAGAGTTTTCAGACCACAGGAGTACTCAGTTATGGTCATTTAAATGACCACAAAAGATGTCTCGTCAGGTAGCAGTTTGGCTGGTTTAGTTTTAGAAGTATTATTCAAGAAAGTAGTTGGACTAACCTGGAAAAGATAGGCTAGAGAACAAGGAGGTTTGTGTCTTCAGCTAACTAGAAAATTATGTGTTCAATACTGGAAAGAAATGTAACAGGTAAAACTCTGGCCATTGGTTATTGCTTCAGAGCAATGACACTGATGTTAATAAAATCAGTAATGGAGATGGAAAGGGACATCTACTGCCCAGGTATATTTAGGATCTATATTGCTGCAGAACAGACTTGTTATATTGTCTAATAAAAAGCAGCAGTGCTTAGTTATATCAGTTAAATCACTTAGAGGAACTAAAATACTGATATGTTAATACTGTTCCTTCTAATTATTGAATAAATTTGCATAAATGAATTAAATGATGCAATCCTGTACTTAAAAGAAGGAATTTTATTAGAATGATAATTTCTTTAATTGTTTATTTTCTTAGTATTCAGGTGTGATTTTTTTTTATAGCTGACAATAAAAAAAGATATATGGAAATCAAACCAATTATTAAAGAAAGTATAGTATGTAGAAGTAGTTGCTTGCTCTTTGATTCAATAGATGTATTTACATTCGAATACTTTATGAAGACAAGTGCATTCAGAGAAGTTCTAAAAACTTTGTCTTTTTCTATTCACATCACAATAGTCCTCCCATTAGTAGTATATTTTTCAGTAAAAATACATGAAGTCATGTTAACAATGCAGCAGGAAAGAATTCTGTGAAACTATTTCACAGAAGAAATTGTAGAGGTGATAATTTAAATTTTTTCCTGTTTTGTAATTTGGCTGCTGCCTTTTTGTCTGCTTTCTTAACTGGGTTTTGTAGCAGCTGATGCCAGTATGAGAAAGGGTGTGTGTAGGGAGCCAGAGCAAGAAGTTCTCTTTGGTAGTCTGACCATGAGTCACAGAATATGTCAAGTTTGAAAGAACCCACAAGGATCATCGAATTCAGCTCCTGGCCCTCCACAGCACCATCCCCAAGAGTCACACCACGTGCCTGATAGTGTTGTTCAAGTGCTGCTTCTCTTCCCCCGCTAGCTGATGTTGAGAGTGGGGGGCGGCAGTTTTTCCCCCTGGAGCTCCATTGAATCCCAGTTGTCAGTCAATTCGGCGCAGTATAAAACACAGGCAGCGCACACGGGTCCCAGGGAAACTTTATTTGATGGTGTTTCTTCCCCTCTTTCTTCCTGGGCCCCAATTAAGGGGCCAACAAAGACTTATATCTCAGGGGAAAGGCAGGGGCAGACCCAACTTCCAACAAATCAGGAGAGTTGGGAGTAAAAACCCAGGCGAGGAATAACAGGAGCGAACCAATAAATTTCCAAGGAAGAAAAACAGTTTTAGGAAATGGGTAAAATTTGGAGAAATAGAAACTAGAAACTAGCTGACGACATTTCTGGGAAAAGGGTGGAGACAAAAGAAAAAACCAGCACCAAGGAAAACTACCAAATCACAAATCAAACCATAGACCCACTGATAAAACAAAAAGCATGATACAACATTCAAGCACTTGAGCTCTGTCAGGCTGGTGCTGTGACCACTTCCCTGGGGAGCCTGTGCCAGTGCCCAAACACCCTCGGGGTGAAGAACCTTTTTCTGATATCCAACCTAAACCTCCCCTGACACAGCCTCAGATCATTCCCTCGAGTCCTGTCACTGGCACCACAGAGCAGAGCTCAGTGCCTGCTCCCTTTCTTCCTCCCTGAGGAAGTTGCTGGCTGCAATAAGCTCTCCCCTCAGTCTCCTCTGCTCTGGGCTGAACAGACCAAGTTACCTCAGCAGGTCCTCAAGAGATCTCCCCTTCAGACCCTCCACCATCTTCATTGCCCTCCTTTGGACACTCTCTAATAAGTTAATCTCTTTGTAAAATTTCATGTTTCAGATATCTTCATACTTACCAATGTGCTGAAAGAGGGAGGGGAAATAAAAATAGATAAATGCTATCAGACTTGCCATTACATTCAGAGGACTCTTGTTGAATTAATTTGAAGTCCATGCATTGATCAGTCCTTAGTTTGGATGACTGGCACTGCATTGTAAATAGTGGTGAAAACTGCTGAGGAGGTTGTCTAACCTTTCCTTGTAATGGCAGCATCAATCACTCCATGATTAACATGCTCACAGGCACTTTTTCCATCTTCTGCTAGAGCATTTCTTCCAGTAAAAAAACTGGATTAACAGCTGAGCACTGAAGGAAGAGTCTTCTCTGAAAGAGACTCTGTGAAAGTCCATGGAAAAACATAATTTGTCATGTGTCACCTGGAATAATGAAGCACAGAGAGATACCCTCCTCATACCTCAGAATCAATAGTTTTTTAAATATAAATGGAAATATGTAACTTACAATGAGTATTGTTTTTTCCATTGAATACCTGTAACCAAATTATATAGTAACTTTGATTTATAAATGGATTTTTTTTTTGGATGGGGAAAGATCAGTCTAATCAGATTTTCACATTTTCACAGCCCAAATTGCCTTCTTCTGGGATATCAGTCAAATATGTGCTTCCTCTCACCCCTGTCTTGAGCATGAATATTTGTTTAGCAAGATTCAGGAAAAGTATGTAGTAAAGAAATCTAACTGCAAACAGTAAGATAAAGAGAGAAAACATCTAACTGCATACTAAAATCTAACTTTTCATTTGTTAAATTTTCAGAATGCTTTTTTGAGGAAATAGTCAATTTTCATCACTACTCATCTAAACAAATGAGTAAAGAAAAGTATACCCAGCAGTGTAAGAGATTACTTTATTTATTGTGCTCTTAGAATATTTTATGAGTATTTAATCTAATATTGTTTTTTCTCTGTACTGTCCTAAGAGAGGTTATACAAAGATTTTCATGGCCACTAGAATTTCCAAAGCATGTGTAATTCTCCCATCAAAACAATTCTGAGAAATTAGAAAGTGTTATTTACCTACACTCTCCATGGCACGCAGCACTTAAGCTGTCAACAGGTCTTAAGATTGCATCCTTTAGTGTTTTGGAGTCACTCATCCTCTGAGCTGAAAATTTCATTTTCTCTGACTTTTAAAGCCCAGAACTTCATCCTGTCACAGAAACACTGCATCCACGTTTGAAAGCTGCTCACAGAGTGTTCCGTTCTCCCAGCACTGCACTGGCCCAAAGCTTGTGCTGAAGTGCAAGCTGCCTCTCAGATAATGAAATAAATATAAAATCTATGTTAGAAAATAGAAATTAATATAAAAGGTAGTTCAAATGTAATCTAGACTGGTGCTTGTGTAAAAAAAACATACTGTCATTTTAATAGTTATTTATGATTCAAAGAACTTTCCTATTGACCTAGAGTGAATTTTTTTCCCATTTTGATATCTTTTGAAGGCTTCTGATGAACAGAGCAAGAGTCTGCCCCAAGGAGCATCTTCAGCAGAAACCAAATAGTAAGTAATACAGGAGGTGTGCACCTTGCAGACAGCAACTCAATTCCACATAGTCTAATGGGTACCTCCAGAAATTACACTGCCTTATTGTAAAGTAATGTTTATGTGCAGCCCATGCTTTGTTTTTGGACTTGCACTGGTAGGGCAGTAATCCATATTTTTCAGCAAGCTTTCTGTGTCCTCCGCTCTTTGTCAGATGTACAAACTAAAGAAGAGATTGTAAAATAAAAATAGTTATAAACATCTAAGTGTTCTTACCCCACTTCAGCCAACTCGCTTTAGGTGATTAATGTTAGTCATTTCACAAGAAACAAACAGTTGTATTGAAATTGAAACTAGGGCTCTGTTAAAAACAAAAATATGATCCCACACCTAACTTCCCATGAGGGAAGGCTCATCTTTCTGGAGGTTCATGTGCTGCAACTCAGCAGTGAATAAGGAATTTCTTGGAATGTAAGGGAAACAAACTTGGGTAAAATTGTGAAAGCTTACCTATTTCATAGTCAGAAAATCTCAGTCTGGGGTGTTTGTTCTAATCCTGAAAGAGCTGCATTAGACATCCCATGTGTGATTTGTCTTTGGGGACTTTCCTTGGGCTGTGATTGTTTTTTGGGAAATAATAGGTCACTTGCAGATATGTGCAGTAGACTCATCACTTAAAATGCAGAGGGGAGACAATTAATTAGTTTTTTTGAAGCCTGGCTATAAAGGTTTGTCCTACTTTGTGACTGACACTTTAGGCAAATTATTTAGAATGCTTGTGTTTTAATTAGAAGCTGTAGATGTGATCATATTTCTTGTCTTTTTGACAACATGTGTTATGAGCAGTGCAGAAAGGATGGTAACTTAGCAAACTAGTTGTGTACTGAAAGTTGGCAAGGTCACTGAGGAAATTCAGAGTGGTTGGTAGGTGTCAGAAATGTTCAGGGTCTTGGGAAAATGGAATGTCTTCATGTATAAAATATGCCAAAATTCATGGTATGTGTGAGAAGGATGTAGTAGGCATGAAGCCTTTACACCTGCCATTCTTTTTTCTCTTTTGAAGTTCAAATTTTAGATGAGGTTTTGCACATTAGGAGATAATTGCTTTCCAGTTTTGGTAATTACTGTATATACCAATTCTTCCAGTCATTAGACACAAATTGCAGTACTTTGCAAACAGAAGATCTGATTTATTGTCTGACCTGACTAATAATGAAGCATTTGACTGTATCTGGCCTAATTCCCTGCTGTGTAAGCATATGTAGAAAGTTAGAAGTGAATGGCAATACATGGGATTGTACTACTGATAAGTTTGGCCCATTATCAATAAAATACAACAAATAAATAGGTTTTGTGCTCATAAATTATTTGAATATTCAGACCAGGACCTGCTGATAAGCAATTGTAAGGAAATCTTTCCTCTGACAGAAGAAATGTCAGATTGTTTCCAAGAAAACCAAATTATTCTTCTCGTCAAAACAAAACATGTTGCATTAGAGGGCCTTCTACTAAATAGGTACAACACTCAAAATGATGTATGATCCTTTATCAACTCCAGTGCTGTTAAAACACAAAAATTATGCATCCCCTCTGAGTGTAGACTTTGGGATAGTTGAAGGAATGTGTGATGCATTGTCCTACCTTAGGCTGAATCCTCTGTGGAGATGGCTCCTGCTCTCTATTCACTACATGCAGAGAGGTAAAATGATTATCTTCGACTAGACAACTAAGTTTTGGATTGCTAAAATTAACTAAGTCATATCCACAGCCGCTATCTTTATCTTCAGTGTATCTTTTTCTATTTTGTTTTTAATTTCATGTCTCTCCACTCTCCCATTTTCTGTGTCTTCTGCAGTTTTTCTCTAAATCCATCATCCCACATCGTACAAGTTATTTCCTTTAATTTAACCATGATCTCTGATGCTGGAATGGCAAATGGGATTCTATGATACTTCTGCTCCACTCTATTTGCTGAAACATTGATTTTCTTAAAGCATTTAAGTACTGAAAAAATCAATAGGGCTATATACAAGTAATATAAAGGCATCTTGGTAACTTATGGAGAAAGAGCCAATTGGCAGAGTTTCATGTCATTCAGTGAGAGGGAAACCTGTGGTTTCTAGCTGAGGGCAAATGATAGCACAATTCTCTCACACCCCGTGTTCCACACCTGCCCATCAGGGGTAACCACAGCCCAACAAGCTACAAGAAGGCAGGGAATGATCTGAAGAAAATAGTGTGAGTATCCCAAAAAATATAGTAGGGGCTCCTGGTTCCCAGAAATGCCACTGTTTTTGGCTGACACATGCCATAAGGAACATTACTGGGAGCTCCCTTATCAGGAGGTCCAGCAGCAACATCTCTTCCTTAGATCAATTATCCCTTCTCATTTCTGCCTGGCTTGTTACAGGAGGGATCTGCCCAACTGTTAGGGAGCTGCTGTGAACTGGGATGGTCTCTGCCCCCTCTCAGGTGTTGGAGGGGATTTTGGCATTATGTATAGCCTTCCACCAGGCTCTGGCTCACTCCAGGTGTGTGTCCCCACCACTGCCTCCAGCTGCTCAGCTCCTCGTGGACAAGCTTTCAAACCCTCACAAATGACATCAGGTGAAAAGGAAGCCAGGGCTGCCGCCATCTGAATGTGAAGGCAAACCCACAAGCCCAGCAGTGTTTTTGATCAGCGGCTCCGCTGCCGCTGTCAAAATGCGTTATGAATGAATAGCCACGTATTTCACAGATGTAATGTAATAGGGCTCAAGCTCCAAGGCCAGAAATATCTAAGTGTAAAGATAACTGATGTCTGCAGAGATACCTTAAACATTTGTCTCCTGGTGCATGTAATGGGATTTTTCCATGTGTTTGCCACATAGCTGAGGAATGCAAAAGCTACAGTATGGTAAGATTATAATCAGATTCATTTGTTTTTAAATTACTGCTGGGTATATTTTATTTCTGAGACTGGGACAAGATCCAGCATTTTTAGGCTGAACGTGGATAATACAGGTTACAATTTTTTCCTCAAAATGTTGGAGTGCTTATTTTTCCTGTGTTTGACATATATTTCACAGATATTGTAATTATAGGTATTCATTTTTTGTGAAGAAATGTGGCTAGTGTAACAACATGCTTTAAGTAGTTGTCTC
Organism: Onychostruthus taczanowskii; assembly: GCF_017590055.1. NCBI lineage: Eukaryota > Metazoa > Chordata > Aves > Passeriformes > Passeridae > Onychostruthus > Onychostruthus taczanowskii. The sequence continues at coordinate 3,032,005 of NW_024502569.1, read as the reverse complement.
TTTTTCAGTGAGAAAGAAATATTTGGGAGTATCCCATTCTGTCATTTAATTGAGCCATGTGAAATATGTGAGCAGGGAGAAGAATAGGAAGTCTTAAACCCTAGAACATACAAATCAGACATGTGTCTGGCATGTCCCAATCCTGGTAGTAGTGCACAAGTTTTTGCTGCTGTGTTAGAAATGCTGTAGTGAAATAGGAGAATTTCCTAGGTGGAATGACTAGGACTGTGAGGGAGGTGTGGTGTAATGCAAGCAAGCACAGCAGGTACCTACCAGTCACCTCAGTGAACACGACCAAGCCCCCAGTGGTAGGACTTAAGAATGTATATGCTGCTGGAATTCTCTTCCCACAAAGGTGCATCATCAGAGATCTCTGGAAGTGAAATGAAAACCTTTCCAAAGTGTCTTTCAAAGTGGAGATAGAGAAGAGACAAATGCTTGATTTGCATTTCCTTGTTGGGAAGAGTTCTTTTAAGATACAGTATGTTTTTTGTCTGTGCAAAGATATGGATGCATATGAACCTTACAATGTAAACAAGCTGTCAGGTTTCACTCCCTTAGTACTTGCAGTTCATTGCTTTAGGCTGTGAATGCCTGAGAGGATACAAGAGGATTGCCTTCTTGTAACGTGTTCTGTTTGCCAAGCTTAAATCTGCTTTTTCTTCTATACCTAAAATAATAAATTTTATATAGGAATGCCAGTCAGGGGTGTTATGTTAAGCACTGAAGCATCTGAAAGCAGTCTAGATGAGCTCTGTCAGGTGTGCACTTCTGTGTGCTTCCCTCAAGGATATTTTCCTCCAGAAAACATTAAATTATTAACTTCACTGATGCAATTTCCTGTGATACACTGTAGGATGTTGACACTGTAGGATTTTTGACATTTTCACTTTCAGATGGATAATCCAAGTAATAGTCTCTGAAAGATGGTCTGCAAATTGTCCAGCATCCAGTAAAGGCGAGCCTCTATGCAAATGTGGTATGAAACACCTAGAATAAACTGATGGGGAGAGCCAGATTGTGGATCATTTCATAGCATGGGATTTTGTTCCTGCAAAGGGCTTTCCAAATAGGTTTCATGAACTTGTACTATGAACACTTAGTGATCTCCTTTATCTGCATGTGCTTGCTATGTGTCATTTTTGTCTTACCCTGGGACAAGGCCTCAAGCCCAGTGCTGGAGGGAAAAGCTTTCCCTAAAGGCTCAGTAACTCCCAGCTTAGGCAGGTACATAGCTGTTGGAATACACCAGGCAGAAATGAGAAGACATAGACGGTCTGGGTAGGAGATATTGCTATTGGAATTCCTGGTGGTGCTCCTAGGAGCTCCAGTGTTGTTCCTTAGAGCCTGACTCCATCAAGGAAACAGTGGCATTTCTGGGAACAAGGAGCCCCTGCTGTTTATTGGGATATTCCCACTGTATGCCCATTGTGTGTGCTCTTGGTTGAGTTCGTGTGTCAGACAGTCTTCCAGAGCCACAACAGCCATCCTGCCCTTTGCACCAACACACCTTCTGTCTTCTAGCAAAGCCTAGTAGCCAATCCATCCCCTATGGAGGTCTCACCGCTGGAGTCTGCACTGCTTCTTTTACATTGATGGAGTTGTCTTAGCAACAGCAAGAATTTTAGGGCAGGGCAAGGTGTGATCTGTGCTCAGTGAAGTGCAGAATTCACAAGGCCATGCAAATGTTTTATGACAATAATTTCCCTTCCCTTCCTTCAACAGATTGTTGTGTTCTTCTTTTAGCAGCTGAACTTCATTTTGTTATTTGTGGCCCATTGGTAGTGCTTCTAGGAAGGACTGACAAAACCATTACTGAAATTGCTCACTTACAGTTATAGGTGGTATCCAAAGGACCTGCTGTTTTGTTGAACTGCACAGCTCAGGAGATTTTCTAGCCTCACACTGATTGTGCGTTGCTACGCTAGCAACAGCAGCATGTGACAGCAGAGGTGCCACTGCTGTATCAAGTGCAATCATCACTGTGGCATCAGAAATGAAAACCAGCTGAGAAAATAAGGAGATTTGCTCCTGAACTTGCCAGCATGGAGGTTTCCTGGTTGGCATCATAGCATATGTGGAAATTTGGTTGGGATGGCTCATTGAGTCCAGGATCAGCTAGGTGTCCATTCCTCCTGCTTTCTGGTGCTGCTGATTTTCAGGGCATGGTTCGCAGCCAGTTTGGCCAGGAGAAATATAATAAAAGAAGTTAAAAGTTCTGCTATTGTGCCTCACTAGCTAGAGGTAATTAACCAGCAGGGAGTCATGGTTCTGGAAAAAATTTCTGTCTATTCCTACAGGGGAAGCAATATGACTTCCTGAGGGATTTCATTCTGTTATTCTGTGAAGATGGTGCCTCTGATCTTTAATCAGCAGCAGAAGTGGAAGGACAGAGCATGGTCAGAGCAGATTAAATCTTCATGGCTTCCAGTTGCTGTAATAGCTTTTTTAGCTGCTAATATCTTGATTGAAATGTGATTTTCTTTCTTTTTTTTTTTCCTATGTAACACTCATATATTGGGCATATATTGATCCAAGAAGGACAAAAATTGCATGCAAGACACCAACCCCCTCTGCCAAGCCATAAGCTGCAGAGGACAAGGACACTAATGAAAGTAACACACAGGTGTCTCTTAGGTCCATTTTCCATAGGCTGATGCATGAAATACTTACCCTTTTACCATTAATATTTCCTAGAAAGATTTCCCCTGGACACGTCACCTACTGCAGAGAAATTTGGCTTCTCAGCCAAAGGGGCCAGGCCTGTGCTCAGTGCAGGACCAAAGCTGGGGTTTTTGGTTGTCCAGTGGAGGGCACAGCTTGTTGATTTCAGCCCCTTTTTTGGGAAGGGTGTTCAATGTGCCAGCCTCTCTGCTTCCAGGGAAGCAGAGACTGGGACTTTCCTCAGCTGGGCCCTTGGATGCTGCTAGCTTTAAACTGCCTGGAGCAGCAGAGCTGTTTCTCATAGTGCTTCTCATTGGAAGAATTGAATCATTCTGGATTTCATGGGCAGGTGGTTTTCCTTCTGGGGGCTTACTCAGCGCAGAGGAGGAAAATTGGCTAAACAGTTTTACTTCAGTTTACAGTCATCCTTTCAAGTGGTATTCAACCTCTCCAAGGTGTGAATTATAGATGTTTATTTGTTTAGAGAAAGCCTTGACTGAAATATAATTAAAATGGTATGAACATTTGTACTACTCTTACAGAGTATAAATTTAGACAAAGTTTTTCATGAAAGTTTGTCTTTTAACCAAATCATCTGTCAATGTTTGAAGTCGTAAAGGTATATTCATATAGGTAAATAAATTTGTTACCTACCTTTCATTTGTGATATTCAGTAGATGACAAAAAATAAACTAGAATAAAAAGGAAAATAAGTTTTTAGAAAATGGAGAAGGTAGGCTGGCAGGTATATTAGTGGTGAGCAAAGAAAATTGGAAGACAGGCTGAGAAGTAATGACATGCTGTTTGTTTTTTATGGACACTCATTATTTCTGCAGGGAACATCTGCTCTGCAAGGGTTCTTTGCAGCATCTCACCAGCAGAGGTGAATAACCCCAGATTACCTCATCTTCAATGCATATTATACCTCATCCACATTTCAGTTGATGCTGGCTCCTTCTGTTTTCAAATTTAAATACAATTCTGAGGTTTCTGGTTGAAGTCCCTCTCCTCTATCCCAAGAGGAGAAATAATTTTGGGGTCACATTCATATATATGACGGTTTTTCTCTCAGATAAATCCTCCTGTTACTAAGTTACTTTTTTAACCACTATGGACAGAGGTAGTTTAGCCACAACCTTGTGTGTATTTACCTGCAATGTAGATGTCTGAGTTCAGATGAATCCAGCCCTGAAGTATCTGTTGACTGTGATTTGTGACACCTATCTCAGGAGATCTTGAAAAGCTTCCCAGATCTTACTTCCTCCCCTGTGTACCTCAGTATCTGGAAAATTTCATCCCATTATCTTTATATGTTTACTTGTGCAGGGGCAAAGGTCTTGGCATGCTGAGCATGTTAAAGGTTTTCTCCAAGTTTACATAAGATATTCCTTTTGTTTGCTGTGTGAATTGTTCTTTATATGAAGACACTCAGACCCATGTTATATCAGCACACCTAGCTGTGAAAATACCAGAAACACTGTCTTTGATATTTTCAAGGGGGTTGAAACAATCACTATTAATCACTCAAAGATATGAAAATGACTTACTCATGTGAAAGATACTCTGCTTGACTTTCCTTTTAGTTACACTGGTGAAAATTGAGAGTTGCTGGTGTCAATTATGTTTTGTCTGGCTTAATGGAGATAACAATCAGGTCCCTTGGCTTCTAATCAAGTTTGATATTACCCTGGTGAGTTGTTCTAATCCCTTAAATGGCACCATGTGGTAAGAAATCAATTGTGTTATGAAAATTACTCAGCTTTTCAGTGGTGCTAGTGTAGTTTGGTCTAATTGCCTAATTTTATTTTCTCAATAAAGAAATTATTCAGAATTCTCTATTGTACCACATCTCCAGTAGACATCCATATTTGTAATTCTCATTATAAAAAAGAATGACAAATATTTTTGGTCAAAGTTGTTTGTCTTAACGAAAACTTGTAGCTGTCTTCTATTCTTTGTGCACAAATGCTTGGGTAAGTTGTTTTGTTTTTTTTTCTGAAGGCAGCCTCTTGCCAGTGCAGATAGTGCAGGTTATTTCTGCTGTTGCCTGTGTGGGATTCTGCATGTGAAATTTATGCATTACTGAACAACAGTTCTCCAAGTGCTGCTGTGCACAGAAAGGGTGGATATGTTCTTCTCAGAACCAAATATATCTAGAATACAGTTTTGAATTCTATAAATTCTGTAGTGGAACAAAGCAACGCAAATAAGCACACTTACATCTGTACAGCTGTTTGCTGTTAGAGTTACCTAGATGCAAATTTTTATCATTTGGGAATACCTTGTCTCTTGTAGTTGCTTTGACTCGGGCTTTAAAACCAAACCAGTAGATAGAGTTTGTTCATGTGTATACTTGGTCATCCTGTGGCCAAGGTGAAGAGATATTTTTGTCTATTTTCTGAAGACAAAAGATTATGAATCATTGAACATTTGCTTTGTGCTTGGAGTAGTCTCCACTGTGCAGAAATGCCTTGGAGCACTGTGAGAGGGATTGCTTGTGTAAGACATGAAAGGTAGCTATGGCATTTAGAGGCACCACGAAGTGAAACAATTTCAACAGCTTGGTTTCTTAAAAGCCACGTTACCCTGCAAATGACCCATCCTACTTTTTGCTCTGCTGGTGTGTCACAACAGATCACCATGCTACAGCACTAAAATGCAGTAATGTGTCACTGTATAGCATATAAGATATGCTTGCAGGACTTGTGGTGTGGTTGAGAACAAGCTAAGCAACAGGCATAAGCAAAATCCAGTTGTGATCACGTGTGTAATAATAAAAAATGCATGACTTACCTCACTGGGGAAACCCTTGTGCACAGGTCTGGGTGTAGGTATTTTCTGAAGCAATCAGAATTATTGGCATCACAGACTGTTTGCCCTTCTGGCGAAGTTCATGCTTCATGAAACCTGTCGAATTGTAACATCAAAACAGTGACATTTCATGGACTTGGAAAAATATTTTGGGATTGTTCCTCTAAGTAACAATCCCTTCAGAGAACTAGACCTGATAGTGGAGCATTAGAATGAGTAGTGACTGATAGTATTCATGCCCAATGTACTTCTTATGCATTGATCAAATTATTATCTGCTTGTGTTATATATTTTTTTTTGTTTCCTTTATTTTTTTTTTCCAATGAGGAAAAAAAATGGACTAATGATTCTTCAAAACCATAAATTTATTATAATTGTTTTATTATGGTGGAGATTAAAAGAGCAGAACAAAGGGAAGGTGTTTTATATAAAGTGACAGTTGATTTCTGCTTGCCCATAAAATACCTCTTTATCCCAGCCTTCTCTGAATATCATGCTTTATTTTCCAGAGAAGATATTCTATGCTTGGGGCACATTTCCTTAAATCTTTGCAAACCACTGATGCCCAGAATATGTTCTGCTTAGCATAATCACATTAATTCAAGTTTTCACAAACACATGTGTTCCACCCTCCACATCTCTTAATCACTAATCCCACCTCCATGAAGAGCTTGTTTGGGAGAAGCATGCCATAAAAGATGAAATTAAATTGTTCCAGAACCAGTTTCTGAATGTCACATGGAAGTTTTTACTCTTGGCAACACTGACATCAATGTGCCTTTACTTCAGAAAAAAAGTATAGACATGAAGCAAAAACCTGTGCTTTTTTTAAAATTTGCAACTTTGACAACACAGGGACTAGGCTTTTTCTCGGTGCTATTTCATCCTAATCACTACTGGGGAAGTGGAACATTTGATTGATCAGGCTGGAATATGTTCCACTGGTAGCTCATCAGCTCAGTCCTGGACATGGATTATTCCTATTGTTGAGCAGGCATGATGCTTTGAGACTGGAAGATTCACATGTTTTTAAAACGCTGTTATATGTTTATATTCATGCTTGCCAATCCTAAGACTTCCCTTTACTATTGTTTTTTGAGAGGGAAGCAAAAATGGAGGAGTGTGAATGATGAAGGAAAAGGGAGAAACAAACAAGGGAAACACTGGCATAGCCAAGCTGGGACTGTTAAAAGTGGGAAATTAGTATTTATAATAATAAGGAGGCACTGTGGAAATCTAGACTGGAAAAGGCCTTCAGTATTGAGTATTTCAGTGAGAGCTGTCTTCTGTGCTTTAGGATACTGCCCCCAGGTAAAGAATTAATAAAATATTAACTTGACAATAACTTCTTCTCCTGGATGTAATTGTTCATTATCTGAAAAAATAGTCCAAAGAACTTAATAAAAAAGAAAATATCATTATTAAAATTGTCTTCCCGAGATGATTGCACATGGAAGAATTATCTAAGGATCATTTCATCTTGATTGTGTGTCATGCTGTGTATCAAATTACATCAGATTTATTCCACAAGCAGTGATTCTTCAGGACCATCTGACTGGCAAAAGCTTATTCTAGCCAAGAGGCAGTGCAGTGGTGTAAATCATCCCATTTCATGGATATAATTATTCAATCAATCAGCTGAAGGGGAGTAAAAGTTCTCAATGTGTTGGTCATAGTACATCTCTCTTACCTGGGATGTTTTCCATTGTGTGACAGTGACATTTGAAGCTGTATGAGGCAACTTATTTATCTGTGCAGTCAGACCCAGCCAACAGTGCATTCAACAAGACATTACTCCATAAATAAATGTAATGGGACCGCCTGAAGAATGAAACTCTGCTTAGACTGAAAAAAGTTACAGTGTGGCCCTGATAAAGTTGAACCTCAGTTCCAAGAAATGGATGTGAGGTATAAGAAAAGATAGCCTTCCCCTTTCTAGTCTCTGAAAACTTATAGCAGCTTATAGTTCATGGCTAATGTTTCCAGGAAAGTTAGATGCCTGCTGTCATTCTCTGCTCTTATAAACTGTGGCAACAGACTGCATATGGAAGTGCAGTGAATTGTTAAAAGTCTTCTATTTCATGTACAAGTTTAATTACTGTGATTTTCTTAATGAATTTTTTCATTTTCTACTTTAACAATAATGACATAGATAAGTAGTAATAATAATAATACAAATGTTAAGAAGTATTATAATATGAAATGGTAGTTAAAAAAAAAAAAGCCAAGTTCCTGTGTCAGCAACACAGCAGTAAAAAGGCATTAAGACAAAAATCTTGATCTGAGAGGGAGAAGCAATTTCCCAGGTAATAAAGCTTTAGTCTAATCGTGATTAAGACAGGGATTTCCCAGAGATCATGATAAAGCTTTTACAGGTCCCCAAACCAGTACTCATATTCTTCAAGGCAAGGAGTCTTATTTGTCTGGTGTTGATAGCTCCTCTTCTTTCCAGCCTCTGTCTGCACAGTTTCCAAAGATTCATGACCTCCCAAGAGAGTCTTGGGGATTCATCTAGGTTAATAGAGCCAATAGAGCTAACAGTTTTACTAGAGACCTTCTACTGGCACCTCCAGTGTACCTGAGAGTGAGCCACATGGCCAACATCTGCCACGTGTTGTTCCCTCACTTGTCTTCTTTGCCTGGTGCATTCTTCTTTCTTTCTGAAATCATGTCTTTTGCTCCATAATCTCTGTTGTTTCTGTTCCTGGAGCAACCCTGAATTTACAAGAGCCTCTGATGCAGTCGCTATTGAACTTGACCAAGTTGTAGAAATAATGTAGAAATCAGAACACTGTTGGCTTGTAATCACTTGGAGCATTGTGGTGTTTAACCCCAGTCACTCAGTCTCCCACCACTGGGATCAGGGAGAGAATTGGAAGAGTAAAAGCTGGGAACAAGGAATTAATTCACTGCTCCCCATGGGCAGGCAGTGTTCAGCCATCTCCAGGAGAGCAGGGCCCCATCATTACAATGGTTTTCAGGTTAAAGCTGTTCCCTCTTGTCCTATCAACACATGCCCTTGGAAAAAGCCCCTCTTTCTTGTAGGCCCCCTTTAGTTACTGAAAGGATGCTGTAGGGTGTCCCCAGAACCTTCTCTTCCCCAGAACCTTCTCTTCCCCAGACGGAATGACCCCAGCTCTCTCAGCCTGTGTTCATCAGAGAGGTGATCCAGTCCTCTTTCTTGAGAGACTAATGGAAAAATCTATGTCGAGACCCTCTAAGAGATTTACCCCAGGTACACTGGACTGAGTGTGTTTGCTCAGGGTCAGCTCAGTGTAGGTGCCTCCAAACCATGATTTCCTAAACAGTGCTTTCCTGAGCACTGTGCAGAGATGAGAGTTTAGCTGTGTGCTAGCTGCTTCCAAGTAGCGTTTCTCACTTGTTTCAAGTGTGGTTAAAAGTAGACTGTATAGTCTTGGGCCAAAATTTGGAATCCTTATGTTTGTGGAGTGCCCAGTGCTATTTCAGATTTTAAAATAGTTTTAAAATTCCTTGCTTGTTGCATAGAAAGAATTGGGATTAGATACAATACTGCGTAACTCTGCCTCATTTCAAATATAAGGAGCAGAAAATATGAGGAGATAAACAGAATTTTCCTCATCATTTACCCAGTGAAGATCTGAGAAGTTAAATTTTTGTGTAACTGCTTTGCCCAGGTTTACTCTGAACTGGTGCTGTATTCTCCTTGCTTGGGTCACGTGCTGCTATTTAAGATTCTCAGGCATCCTGTGAGCTAGAATAAGAGGGAAGTTAATATACATTTTTTTAATGCAAAGCTGTTTCTGTAGGAGGTCTTTATAGGATTGGTGTGGGACTGCCCCGGCATAAGGAGTTGTCTAAAATACACGAACCTCTTCCTTGTCTAGATGATATTTGTTTGAAAGGGACAGATGAGGCATCTCCCTGTCTCTCTGCAGATGTTCTCAGGTAGCAGCATGCAACATTAATCACCCTGATGCATCCGCTGAGCTGTCAGGAAGGTTTCACGCATCCTAGAGCGCTGTGAAATCCCTTTTCCAAGGCATCCAGTCCTCCTCACATTCCTGGGACAGCACACTCTGTGTGGTAGAGGATATGAGCTGAAGACAGAGAGATTCAACAAAGGAAGTTACTGGCCAGCTTAGTCATTCAGGATCAGGAACACCCCTATCTTCCTCATGGATGCCATCATCTTCATCAAAAAAGACTGTAAGTAGAGAGAACAGTGAAAAGGGGTGGCTGGCTTCTATCTTTTCTTCCTCAAGGAGCCCAGAAACAGAGGGTAGTGGGGCCGGTTGTGGGCAATCATCTCTAATTGGAGAGATGGACCAAATGTTCTTTTTGTTGCTTTGTTCTTCTGCACCTGGGATGCCAGAGTTGATCGAAGTCATTTTTGTATCGCTTCTTGGCAGATTTTCCCAGTGCGCTGCATTTGGTAATTTACAGCAGAACACTTCCAGCAATAACTGTAACTGACATCTGAAAGTGGTTTACACTCATTTTAAAAATTGGGCAATATGAGAGTTAGGCAAGGTTTGCAGGAGAGGTAATATTGCATATTATAACAGCTGATGTAGCCGAAAAGGCATGGGCATGTTTCCAAACACCCGTGGCCTTCTCGGGATTGCTGCAGAGACAGACACTATAGAGAAACAAAAATCCAGCTCCTCCCTTTCAATTGTGGCATTTCTGAAATGCCTCCCAGTGCTGCAAATCAGGACAAGTTTAGAATAATCTGATTTATAGCTGTGGCACATGCTGTGAGACTGGAAACTCAATAACATTTTATTACCTACTAAAGAAGCTGTTTATTTAAATGATTACTGCTTGTGACATATACCAGAAGATAAACAGTGTACAAATGAGTAAAATGTGTGGCTGACTGCTTTGTGACTACAATCTTCTGTTCATTTTATGCCATTCATTGCTGAGTTTATTCCACAATAAATACAGACACTACTATCAGACTACATGTTCCAGAAAAAAAAATCTTCAGCTAAAGGAATCAGTGCACCTTACAAGAACCACATGTTTTGTCAGATTTTTATTCTAATACTCAGCTATAATTGAAATTGCTAAGTTTCTGTTTTCAGAATGAAAAGCAATGATAATTCATGTGATAATTCTCCCAGCAAAACAAAAGCAAAAAGAAAAAAACCCAAGCCAAATTAAGAAGCTTCATTGTAGGTATGTGTAATTAGACATGATGGAAAGATGCCTTATTCCATGGCATCACATTTCCTTTCCTAGTAGCATGATATTTATGTATATAAAGGGGAAAAATCAGTTTCTCGTCTGACAAAAGGTGTTTATCTGCTGCTCATAATCTTGAACTAACCATTCCCCCCACTCACTATTCTTGAGATTATTATTTGATGTAAATTCCTGTCTGTAGCTGTTGTGCTGCAAAAGGTGATCTTTTCCCTCAAAGGTATGGTAGCTCATTTTGAAAACTGATGAGTAGCCCTGGTCCGTCCTGGTCCTCTGCCTAAAGGAGCAATGAAGAACTGAAAGGGTCCTGAGATCCTGACCTCATGATACTGGGAATTGGGTTTTTGCCTACCCAGTGTCATGGGAAATGCTATGGGCTCATGTAGCCAAGACTGTGTTTTGCCTGAGGGCCTAGGAAGGCCTTCTTTAATCATGGAAATAGTGTCTGGTGGAGCTGGAGATGGGACCTCTTCCCATCTCCCTCTGCCTCTTTTCCTGACATCCTTTTCTGATGACTTTTTGCTGCCTGCTGGAGAGGAACTGAGATTATTTTGATAGTAATGTGATAATTTATTATCCTTTTTTTCCATCTCCAAAACCTCTCCATTTCAGCCAGTGCCTCACCTTTACCAACTTAGTGTTCTGCTAATTGCTTGGTCAGATCTTGCACGTCTTTTTCTGGGGTGGGGGAGAAAAACAAATCCAAATTGGCACAAACATCAGCACAAGGCTATAGTCTCCTTTTCTCCTGCTGCTGTAAGCATTAAATCTGTTCCTAGTGAGGCTGGCTAATAAACCCCATCACATCCTGTCTGGCATTCATCATGCTTAGCTGCAGGCACATATTGAGGGTCCTGTTGGAAATAGTTGCTTGCATTTCTGTTCCGTCAGTGCACAGACATTGGTATTTCCAGAGTGGGAAATCACAGGGATTATTTTTGACTTTCACAAGGATTATTTCTGCTCAAGGACTGTGACATTGGTGTAAATGCTAATCTCAAATGCCTAATTGTAAAAAATTTAGGTGTAGTGTCTACAATGTAGGCATGGGAAGCTAAGTGAGATTGATCTCTCTTCTGATGTATTTTACAGTGATCTCCCTTTTTTTAGATAAAGTGGGCAAATGTCAACTGCTCCAGCACTCACTGTCTCTTGTAATGGAACTAAACTGGGAGGAGAAACACTTTGCTGGGGACTGCTGTCTGCTCCAGACCCTCACACCTATTGGTTTGCACCCATACACCATGGCCTGAGCTGGAGCAGTGAATCCTGCCCAAGTTCAGGGCTCACTGGGAGTTTATCATTCCCACAGCCATGGTCATCCAGCTCAGGGCATTGGACTCTCTTAGCTTGTCATCAGTGATGAAGACAAAGAAAACATGAAGCATCTCTGCCTTATCTGTGTCCCTGTTTGTGAGGTGACCATAATGTTGTCTGACAATTTAGCCTTGGTCAAATATAATCTAAATATTTGCTGAGGACCATGCCCATTGTATGGTAGGAGAACGATAGCCAAGTCCAAAATGGAGCTTTCTAGAGAAATCAATTCTGATTTTACAATCAGCCTGTTAAAGTTTCTGCATGTTATAGAAAATGTTGCAAGCAGGGCTAATGTACTAACAAATATTTGTCTTGGGCAGAATGGTTATAAAATATAGCAGAGCTGTCATTACTTTATTTTTTTAACAATCCTAATATGTAATCACTGTTTTCTAATGCACTTCTTAATATTTTAGTGTTTCTCACGTCTCATCTTCAGAAAACAATTTCTTCCATTGAAGTCCTGACATTTTCCTTAAATAAGCAACACCAAACACTAAACTTCATTTTCACAAAATAAATTATTCAGTAAGTCTTCTTTAATTATCTCCTCTTTGACTGCTTTGTTGCCTGAAATGTTCATTGCTCTTGCAGAGAAAACGAACCCCTGGATTTCCCTGATGGTTATTGCAGATGTCAGCTGTAGTGTTCAGGCTCTTCAAAGGATCGCTCCCATGGCCTAATCTCCAGCGCTCCCCAAACCTCACCAGTGATTACTTTGGTGTGTTTTAGTAGTGACTGTGAGGTGGGGGGCAGTACTCATTGCTAGATTTTGTTATCCATAGAAAAAGCTTTTACCATTGAAAAATGCAAGCTGAATACTGATTAATGTGCCAAAGGCAGCTAAGGTCATGGCTACATATAAAGTGGGAAACTTGCCACGTATTAATGGGATAATCAAACGGGATGGAGGAGTGAGTGAACCGTAGATAACAGAGATTAGCCACGTCACTTAACAGACAATTGGAAGGTGCCTGGATGCTGTTAAGAGTAACCTGATCCAAACAGCTGCACAGAAGAGTAAAGTAGCTTTAATCCTGCACCGTGTGCCCTTCTGTTTACGTCCCTGTTATCACAGATTATAGCATGGTGGTATTCGGTCTCAAAGCTTCTCTCTGACTGGCAAACAGACAGGAGGCAGGGGAAGCAGTTGCATGGCAAAGCTTTGTTCACTGCTCCTGGAGGAGTGCTGCAGTTCGGGCTCACCCTAAATGACTGAAGCACTGTGTTGAGCTGTGTGGGATTTTGATAGAACATCCTGGTGAATCAATACATTCTGTGTTTGCACTCCGGGCTAGATAGCTGAAATCTCTGCAAAGGCTTACTCCTCTTCCCCTGGAAAGCCATCCAGCGTTTGGATGTTACCAGGCAGGGTTGGATGTATCAGTCAGTCATTCCGCCACTGACTGACTGAGCTGTGTCCTTCAGGCCAGACTCTGACATATCAAACAGCTGAGGCTAACTCTGACTGAGACTAGACTGGTGCACAGCTCACAACAAGTTTTGTCCTTTAGCATGCACTCGGTAACTGTCAACACTGAACCTGCAAAGTTGAAGTTCCTTTCTCATGTCCAGGCCTGAGATTACTTTGTACTGAAGATAAACACGTCTTTTGCTTTATAGCCACTGTCTTTGTAGGAGTGTGCAGCTGTGGTATGCTGTTGACCTCTTGAAAACCAAGCAGCCAAGGCTTTCTCTTTCCCCACAGCCTTCCCAAAAAGCCAGCAGATTTTTTAGTAAATATATTTGTACTAACAATAGTATCTTTTTTCCTTTTCAATTTTTTCTTAGCAGATTGATTCAGTCTTTCATTCCTGAACGTGACAGGTGAACTCTTTGGGCCAAGTTTTAACTTGCAGCTTGTATTTATAAGGGAGAAGTAGGACATGGAAAACCAGGCTTTGAAATGGAAATTCTGCCTCAGCTACAGCCACAGTAGTGCTGCTCAGAGCCCTATTTTGTTTTCTTTTTCCCCTAGTCAGCCAAATCAGAGTCACTGCTCCTTGTTCAAAGGAGAAGTGTTAACTTTCCAGAATTCCCTGTGCTGCTGCTTACGAGTCTTACAGGCGTTGTCAAATGTCGTATCCAGTAATCCATGTCTTTCAGCAGGTCTGGAGTTTCTAAGAAAAGACTATTCTTCTCTGACTTCCAGAGTCTTGGAGCTAGCTCTAGGATACAGGGACCCCAAACAAAATAGAGGGTATGTTTTAATATTCCAGTGCTTGCATGTAATTCTAGGCCAATGTATGCATTTCTGCTGGCTAGCCCTACCCCAGCTGTATGCTTCTATGTTACCAGGCTGCCATCAGATCAGTAGCTGATATGCATACAGCCTGTGCAGAGTAAACCACTATTGGATATTTGTGGGAAAAGTTAATATGTCACTGGGAAGTTCCTTAAATGTTTGCTTAATAACAAAGTCAAATGATAAAGTGAAGGTTAGTTGATTGTCAAGCTGGAGTTTCTACATTGTGGCTGATTGGATGGCCACTGTAGTTGTGAACTACTGTTAAAGTTTTTCGTTTTTTATGCTGTCTCTTCTGGAATTGGTCTTGTTTCTAAATATACAAATTCTGATCTAATTCCATTTGGAGAGGTCCTATGCTTTGGCAGATGGCAGAACTTTCTGCAGAGTGGCTTGCAAATGTTGGGGTGTGAAGCACGCTTGGCAGTGATGCTCGGAAAATGATCTGGTGGGATTTGTGAAGCATGTTGTGCTGCTATGCAGTACCTGAGAGAACGAAACCATGGGCACAGTGTAGTGTGCCCAGACCTTGCACAGGGTAGCATAAAGCATCGCTCCTTGGCATTTCCTTCAGTGCTGAAACAGCAGGATTTTAGCTGACGATCTTGCCTGGCCATCTGGTGAAAGAGTGTGAAGGAACTTTACAGGGACTAATTATTTCCCAGATTAATACTGCTGACAAGTACTCCACGAGGCAGTGTGTATGTTTGCAGGGTGTTATGCTGCTAGAAATGCCATTAATTATTTTGCCTGTGATTCGCCGAACACTGCGATTCCATGTGCTGGCGTCCTGCCCCAACATCACCATCTGTGTATACTCTAGTATTTATTTCAGAACTTTCTGGAGACTTTTCCATTTTCAGATTTAAGAGCTTGGATTAAGTGAATGTTAGTAGAAGGTGTTAAAACAATCTATTTTTTTAACACAGTTTCCCTCTCAAAGCTTGTCAAAGTCTGCTTACTAACAATATGCTCTGTGGGTTGTATTCTAGGTGTAACTGCTCTTAGGCACTGCAGTTTAAATGGAGTGTGAGACTCTTATACATTGATTAACTTCTCCCTGTTTTCTTCTTAAGAGAAGTTACTGAGACATACTTTTTTTATACCTTGTAACTAAGGTATAATATTTATTTTGTTGTAATGAGTGCATGAAAAATACAGCATTGGTTATCCATGCACATGGAGACACATCAATAATTTGATCAAAGATGTCAGCATAATGAATGCAACCATCAGAAGTGTTAAAATAATAATAGAAATATTCCTAGTTTCAAAGTAGTAGAAATACTGAAGTTTAAACTCTGGTTTTATTTCATGACTTCACTAGATTCTGATTGATGATGATTTTCATCCCAACACAGAATTCTGGTGTAATTCCACATCCAATCAAAGAACTGTTCCTTTTAAATTGATTTATCTACAGAGCTCTTATTAAGAATAATTTCAGATTAAAATGCCCATAAGTTCTCTTTGACCTTTTGTCTTACTGAGTCCTCAAGGTCTTTTAATACTTCAGGTGTATAAAACCAGTCTGATATGACAAACCCCTCTAGGTTTTTGTGTTGTTTAGACAGATGTCCTGCCTTATTTACTGAAAAATGGAACAATCACCCAGTGGAGCAACACATATGGTCTAATTTCACTGACCTATATTCATTGATAAAAAGAAAATCTCTGGTGGAACCTCAGAGAGGGAAGAAACATCGTATTATCCCTTCAGAGAGAAAAAAAAAAGGAATCAAAGAGTTTAAAGAACACTGGGGAGTTTATATAAGATAAAAGTGGGTTTGGGGTGGATGGCTGTGTGGAAAAATAAGTTATTTTATATTCTGAGGGCAGAAACAGAGGAAAGTAGTAGAATTTGTGAAAGCTGGGTGGGATAAATTGGGAAAGGTAAGATTTATGGGGCAGCAAGAAGCACCTTGTAAATGAAGCAGTGTTGCTGTCCTGAGGGATAAGGGTGTTCTTGCATGGGAGAAAGCTCTGGATTTTGCTCACTGCTCTCAGAAGTATCACCCAACCCAAACCCCAAAGTTAGTACATAACTTTTCAGGAAAAAAACATCATTTCTCATAATTGAGAAAGGAACAGGTAAGACGAGGCTACTGAACTCAGAATCTTAGATTATTAAATTGCTTCAGGGGTACAGTCACTGTTTCTTATCACAAGGACTGCTGCAGTCAACCTAGAAACCTCTTATGAATGGCCAAATAAAACCTGTATTCTTTCCCTTTTGTTACCTTTGTATTTGGCAAAGGGTTTCCTTATTTGCATGAGTCTTTAGATCTCTAGCACAGCATAACTCAAAAGTTTACTCTTAATGCAGTGTCTGCTTAACCCTGACTCTGATTGAAGAGGTGATCCTACCCCTGTGAGGGCACCTGTGCTGTAGAGCCAGAAGGATGCTGACAGGACTGTTAGTGATGACCCAGAGAATCTGATCTGTTGCTGGTGCAGCAACTCTCTGCTCCCAGTGCGTGGCTTCCCAGAGAATCTGTTAAAACCTCTGTGTGGCTTTAAGCCCAGAGTAGGTAAAGTGCAAGCTGAGTCACCTCTGCAACAGAAGACAAACTCTTGAACTGCAAGAAGATGAGTACTTTTACAAAGCAGACTATTTGACTGCCTGATTTACATTCAGCTACCAGAAGCCTGGGTGGTGGTTTTCCTTGAAGGAGTCAAACCTGTTTTGCAAAGGCTTTCGTGGAGCCCTGTCTATAGGATCCAGCATTCTAACTGTAAGAAATACTGTTGCAAAACAGGGAGCCAAGATTTACCTGAGTTTAACCATATTAAGGAGTCAGGATGATTCAGGCCACAAGTTTAACTTGAATTTCCATCAAGAAGAGCCTTCTCCTCTCAGGCAGGCTGCAGAGTATGCCTGTATGACTTGCCTAAACACAGTGCTTACATCCTGGGCAGCAAAAGTTTGTTGAAAAGAAACTCTGCTCTACAGAGATGAAGTGATTTGCCCTTCACTAGCATTGGCTGGAGTCCAGAGATCAGAGTTCAGACCTCCAAGCCTGAGACTCTGGCCAGATGCAGAGATTGCTCTGCAGGTGTCTAGGTCTGAACCACAGACAGCAGGTGTGGTTCAGGCAGCATTTAGCTCAGCAGAGAAAATCATTTCAGTCTGAGCTAGGTACATGGAATGAGTTGAATGAATCATGCCCTGGAAATACTTAATTTTCTCTATTGTTTGTGAGAGGAACTTAAGGTGACTAGTTCAGCTGTAGATGCTTGCAGAAAGGTGAGATGAGTCCAGCCTCTCATCACAGTCCTTACTCTACAAATGCTGGCCTTTAATAGCAACAGACTGTAGTCAATTTCAGCTCCGGATGGATCTGTATACTGGAATAGGGAATAGACTGGACTGGTTGGGAGATTGCCAATTGAGATTTCAGTCTTAAACATAACTAAGACAATCTGCTGCTATGTTTTGTGAGTGATGGATCACAAGTAAATCAAATCCTAGATTTTGATTCTAGTCACTGTTACAAATATAAAAGCAAAGGATAGGTTATTGCAGGTTAATGCAGATAGGACATGAGCTAATAATAAACAGCTTTAGTACCAATGGTCCCCACGGTGTGGTCCCCATCCATACAGTTTTCAACAGTATTTTTCATTGTTTCACTTCTTCATGCACAGTGCTCTGGTGACCCCTTTTCTCACACAAACATCTGCCTGGTGCTCCTTCTCTGGATTACAGGACTGGAGCTCTTTTTCACATTTTTTCCTTGCTCCAGATTCTCTAAGCCTTTTTCCTTTCCATTCAGGACAAGCCTGTTGTCACAGCAGCTTGGATTGGCTTAAGCAACATGTAAGGGTAGAAAAATTGAAATGACTCTGAGATGTGTAGTATGAAATATCTTCCCACAGAATAGCTGAACGACAGAGCATTAGATAGGATAAACCTGAGCATCACAGATGATTTAAATCTGTTGCTCCCTCACAGCATGATGGTGCCCTGTGTGTCTGAGCTATGTCTTTGCCCTGTGCGAAGGGAGTAGGCTGGATGTGAGGTTTGAGTGCTCTGTCTTAACTTTCCAACTGCTATTTATATTACATTACCTCACAGAGCATCCAGCTGAGAACAGGACCTTGCTGTGGGAAGTACAAGGAGCGTACAAATGGTTTTGTACAGTTTTTGACCAAATACCACAGTCTTTTGGCGAGTCTTGAACAGCTGTTGACTAAAAAAGCAAGAAAGTTACACAGGGCAAGTGAGATGCAAAATAGGAGAGAAAAATCTGGGGGGAGCTTACCATGAATCAAAAAGAAATGAAGTATACATGTCTTTGTTTTTTATAATTTGCTTTTATACTTCATTCTGTCTTTTCTTGGACGTCCTTAGTAGCCCATGATAATCAAGCAGGTGATTAAGACATCTGCAGCGTGTGAACCAATCCCCAATAATGAATTCAAAGTTTCTAAAGCAATAAAGGATCTGCTTTTATAAATTACTTGGCACACCTCCAGTTTACTCGTTTTAACAAAGACTGAGCTGGAGCCAGGAATGAGCAAGGCCTGTATCACTAAAAATTAAGCAAATCTCTCCCTGTTTCCCCCAACCCTAACATTGTGCTGCAATATTTCAAATAATGCCTCCTCACTAATCTATACTTCTAAGTGAAATATCTGTAATGTATTTTGTTACATTCTTCTATCTTGGATTGGTTATGTCACAGTTGATCTCTGAGGTTGCTCCAAATTAATGAGATTAGACTTCTTTCCAAATTTTCTATGCTTAAATACATTGCTTTGATCTTTTTGTGTGCCAGGACTGAAAAGAAAATGGAATGACTTCTTGCAGGAAATAATTGTTTCTGGTAACGGAGAAGGATCATAACAATGTGATTGCTTAGCTGCAGATTGACTCTCCATGGATAGGGAATCCAAATCCGAGCTTTGCTAAGATGTTCAAGGGAGCTGTGTGTTGGCTCTACAAGAGTTCCCAAATGGATGCAGCTCTGCCAAGAGCCCTGCTCCCGTCAGAGCTGTGTATGCAGGTTTGTGATTGTTGATAGGCAAGGACTCCCAGTAGGAGGATCAAATTGTCTCTCCTTTTTCTTAGTAGAGCTTCACTATGACACTTACCTGGAGGGCGCTTTCTGGTCCGTGGGTCCTGCACCACCGGCCACAAGTTTCACATCATCTAATCCCTCTGGAATTTTCCCATCTAATCCCTCTGGAATTTTCCCATGTTTTAGAAATACCTGGATAGCAAAAGTCTCTGCTGTAAAGGCTGGGAATTGTCTTCTGTTTTCTACCTAGCTGCATTGACTGTTATGTTGTACTCACTTGCTTTTATGACCCAAATTTAAGCATCTTCTATCATGTATTATTCTCATACTATTTTTCTTAGATTAATCCCCTTACGCTCCCCTAGAGAGGGAGAGATCAGCCTGTCTCTACTTTTGTTTGACTAGACTATACAAGCCACATCTTTTTTGCTCCTCTCCCTAAAGAAGTTTATATCTCCCTCAGTTACCTTAAATGTCATTATCTGCATATTGCATTGAATGTGCCTTGACAATTGGGTCACTTGGTATCTCACCAATGCTTTATACAGAGATACCTAAATTTGTGAGTCTGTGTTGAAAAAGCTTCCCTAATATTCCATTTGCCTTTGTTTGGCTGCACCACATCAGAAGCTTGCAATTACTTTATGATCAGTTGATTCCAGTGATTCCAGCTGTTGGGGTTTGAGCTGTTACTTGTGTTACAAATCCATGAGGGCAAGACAAAAGTGTTGTGAGCTTACTGACTGCCACAGAAAGCAAGTGCTGGAACAAGGACAGACCTGGACACGGCCTGATGCCACCAGTGCCAGACGTGACATCAGACTTTCTCTTGTAAAACTTTCTGGTTTTAAGCAAGATAACATTGATACCATGGAAGTCATGGAAATACATTATTTTCATTATTGTCCTTGTCTCCAAGATAACATCCCTGATTTGTGTAGCAGCACAGAATAAGGTGAAGTCACATTCAAAACAGTAACTTTGCTTATCAGAAGGAAGCAGTATTATTTCTGTAGGGCACAGCCATGGCTAATCACTTTGCTTGCATTTGTATTTCTCAAAAAACATCCCCCTGTATATGATAAGGATAATGGCCTCATGCCACAATTCCTCACCCAGGGATCCCTTTTCCAAGGACAGGGAAAGGGCTGATGACAGGAGAGACCCTCTGCAGGGGAGGTGCCTGTGGGAGGTGTGTATGCTGATGGTGATTATCAGGTAATTACAATAGGAAGGCAGAAGCCAGCCTAAATGCTCACATGCTGCATTCAGATAGCAAAGCTCCTAGCTCCTAACGTAATCTGCCGCTGATCAAACAGGGATTGGGCTAAGCCAGGACTTGGCTGAGTGTAATATTCCTCTTGCCAATGAGGTCAGGGCTAGGCCAGGCTGGCTGGGAGCTGATGGAGAAAATGACAGAGGTTGGGTGATTGTGTGTCAGGGCAGACAGATGCTCCCCAGCCCACTGGGGACCTCTCTGAGATAACCAGCTCTCTCCTTAGGTTTCCAGGTAGGTGCAAGGGTCACAGTCTGGATCTCATTGCAAAGAAAATTAATTAATGCAAGAGAAGTCTGTGAGAGAGCAAGGAGAGGGAATAATTTCTCACTGTCTAGATCAGATGAGAACCATAATATGGTTGCTCCAGAGTGTCCTTTTTAACAAAACACTGGGAAACAGTGTGATTTAGCCTGACTTTATTCACTTCTTAAGTCTTGATTGCATACACTGTGGTTTTCTTTCATTTTTTTCAACTTCACCAAAGTCCAAAGGGTTTTGTGTGAGTGACAGTTCTGCCTGAGAAAGGCAAGAATTGTTATTTGAAAGTGGGTGCAATTTCCTTCACTTCTATGATTGTACTTCCCTGTCATCTTCCTGGTTATCAGCCTATTCCAGTTTCTTTTACTTTTATTTCTCCTTTCATTGCAAATAATGGATTTCTCAACACTTTTTCTCTTTCATTTTTTTAAAATAATCTCATTATCCATTAAGATTGATGAACTGTTTCCTGCCTTCCTGCTTTCTCTCAGCTTTCCTTCTGCTGTCTCTGCAAATATTCTTCAGCACTCTGATGTTGTCCTCACATCCGTTGTGGGATGAGGCTTATTAGTACAGGCTTTGCACTTTCTTTGTAGGTCATGGTGTGGCTTTATGCTGGCTGACTTGGACCCTTTGTCCTGAAATTTCAAGTAAAAAGGCCAAAAACTATTGACTGGATTATGGAGAAAATGTAAAAAAAAAAAAAAAAAAAAAAAGATTTAAAAAAATGCTTTTTAAAAATGCTTTTTCCAGAATTAGCTTTTAAAAATATACTTACATTGTCACAACTTCTTTATTCTCATCTCTACTTAAAAAACAACAACAACAAAAAAAAAAAAAAAAAAAAAAAAAAAAAAAAAAAAAAAAAAAAAAAAAAAAAAAAAAAAAAAAAAAACCAAGATAGAAACTTTCCTGACAGAAATGTGTAGAATTTTAAGGGGGTGATGGGGTTATTTTGATTGAAAAAATTGATCTGCATTAGTAACACCAAAGGGGTGAAAACCTGTTCTCTTAAAGGCAGCAGATGTTTTGCTGTGAACATTTAGGCACTGATCTCTTCTTGCTGGTACCCAGAGACAGAATCTGAGGTAATGGCCTGAAGCTGCTTCAGGAGAGGTTTAGTTTGGACATTAGGAAAAGATTCCTCACCCAGAGGCACTGGAACAGGCTCCCCAAGGAAATGGTCATGGAACCAATACTGAGAGAGTTCAAGAATGTTTTGAACAATGCTCTCAAGAATGTGGTGCAACTCTTGGGGTGTCCTGTGCAGGACCAGGAATTGGACTCAATGATTCTAGAGAGTCCCTTCCAATTCCAGGTATTCTATGATTTCTTGCCAGGAACTTATGCAAGGTTCAGGAGCATTTAGAGGATGAAAGCCTGTCCTGTGCAGTGCTCTAGGCAGCTGGGGAGAAAAAGACATTTTGATGCAGAAAGTAATGGGATGCTCCAGGCACTGCTTCTCCTCCTGACAGGGTTTGACTCTGGCTTTGGGACCATGTGAGAAATGAGGCAGAAGATGCTCAGTTGCACTCTGGGGGATTCCACTGAACATGGATGTTTTTAAATTTGAAGCTGCAAATACAAGGTAAATGAGGTGTTTTTGTATGATTGTATTTTACTGGGGTGTTTTGTACATAAGCTCTTTTCCAGAGTGAAAAGTCAAAAAGCCAGAGAAAAAGCATTTCAGGAGTAGTGGGCAATTACTATTCAGTGGTTGATTCCTGCCTTTCAGGGTTATTTCATTGGGATGTGGAGTCTGGGAGTATGGTGAGGTTCTCTACAAGATCCCAAGAAGTTTCATCAGCTACATTTCCTTGTATTTCCCCCAGCCACGTCCATGCAGTAAACTAAACAGGGAGCCTTCCTGAACACTCATTGATCTCCTCCTGGCTAAATCTTTGGAGTGGCTGGCAGCATAACTTTGGTCCATGAAGGTTAATGTTCTCCCAAACATTTCCTTAGAATATCTGCAGTCTTTGAACACTCAAGAATGCAGTTACAAGTATCCATCCTCCTTTGGGGGTAATAATTTTTGGAAGGATAGAGATGGACTGATTTGCCATTTCAAGCCAGCTGTCCCCACTGCCCAGGAACATTTTTAGCCATGTGTACTTTGAGTCTAGATGTTGGCTGAAGTGCTACCATACCACTTTCTTTCCTTTTTCTTTTTGCTAAACACTTAATATCCTTTTTGATTTGAAGTATGTAATTTCACCAAGAGAGCCGTTCTATGAGAACATAAATGATGGCATTTTATGAAAAAAGGGAGGTGTCATAGGGGCATTTTTGTTATTTGGCAAAATTCTTGCCAGCATAACTCATACAACAATAGAACAAAACCAAACAGGTGGAAAACATTTGCACAAATAGCAGTAATTGCAACTGAAAGGTGTAATTGTTGTATCTTCATCTGACATGATGAATTTGAAATACCATTAATTATAAAAAAAAATTAAAGGGGGCATTCTGTGTAAACAAAGTAACACAGTTCACACAGGAAAATTTTCACTGATAATCTCTTTTCATATGCAAAACCTCCTTTTGGTGGTAAGAGCTGTTCTAAAATAACTCACATTTGCTTCCCACAGTGTAGTCTTTCAGCTATAGCCAGGACAGTTTTTCTCTAAAAAGTGATCTTGTTAATAAATGTAGGTATTTTATTCCCAAAGTTCCTCTTGAGAAATTTCACTTTGTATGAATTCATCTATCATGGGAAATTATTGAGGTGCTTGATTTGGGTGCACAATTATCTGCAGATCTTTACTGAACTACTCATTAAATTCTCTCCATTACACAGGGTTTAAAAAAGACAAATTTGAACTTCATGTGAGTCCTGCCTTACCCAGCTGCTCATACATGGCTTCTTCCACTGTCCTCACTGCAATCTTTAAAAAAGAGCAAGACAAAATTAGGTCATTTTCAAGTGTTCTCTGAGCACTGAGCTGTTGACCCACTCCCAAGTAGCAATATACAAGTATGTGAGTGTAGTAGCTTAGAATTTAAAATCTCTTGATGCAATTATGATACAGGACTTCTGCTAGTGGCCTTCACTAATCTGGTGGTATTTTTAGTCTAACATGCAATTGACTAAATGTTTTTTGGATTTTTTTATATTTGATGGGGGATGAGGAAGGAAGAATGCAGACTCACTTTAGCTTGTGGGATTTTTCGCATTCTCTAAACAACTGGGGATGAAACACTGGTGGACATGTCTCTGAGTAACAGAGATAAGAGGTGCAAACAATAATTTCTTAATTACTCGGATGATGAACCTTTGTCAAGATGCTCAGCTTCCAGATTTAAGACTGTGGAGAAATTAGCAAAGACAAGAGAACTCATAATTTTTTCGCTCTGTCAGGGGGCATCATTGCTGGCCTGGACCATTGCCAGTGCAGGCAGCACATCAGCTCCCCGCTGTGCAGGGATCTCAGGCCTTCTTATACCTTCCTCTTGCATGTCTGTGCCTGGTTTCTCAGGCACAGAAATCCTTTAATTTATCCACATTCTTGGTGTCAACACACAATGCCTTTGAATACCCAAGATTCAGCTGCATGATCAAATACTATGGTCTCTGTGATCTAATATTCCCTTCATCCTAAAAATCAATTCACAGAATCAAAATCAATAATGCCCTAACATATGTAACTTGTCAGTTCTGAAATCTGTTTCTTGCTTGTCGTTGTTTTTGCGAGCCTTGTGTTTTAGCAGAAAATGTCCTTGCTGAATCATATAACTTCAAAGAACATCCCCAAAATGTAAGTATGTGCAGTAAGACCAAAGTGCAGAAAAATTTTGATTGCATTTCAGTGCAGTTGTATGTCTTTGCTTTCATGTCTATGATAGGAGCACAGACTTCAGATCACATAGCAGAAATTGGATCAGAGACACTATCTGACTCCTTATGCGCTCACACCACTAGATTTTTTGTCTACTCCTGCAACATATGAAACTGGCTGGCATTTTTCAGTTAATAAAGAGGATAGATATCGTAGAGACTTTGTTACCTCTCAGTGATGCTTTGCACTTTCCCCAAGGATAAGATACAAGTATTTTCTGCGTGCTTGTAGTTTGAACAGAACATTAGATGTCAAGACTATGGGAGAGGAAGGAGAGAAGATGAAAGTTGAAACACGATGAGGTATACATGTATTACAGGGAAGTAATTAAGGTCTTGGATAGGTTTTGCATGGATTTAAGATCTGCAGAAGTGTCCCCACAGCTTGTAACGTCCTGCATTAACATTATGGCAATGCCTACTGCTGTTGTACAGTGAAGAGTCTATCACTGTTTGTTTTTCCAAAGACTCTCCTGTCTTAAAAAAATCCTTCTGTAAATTATTTCTTTTAATTCATTAAAAAAAAATATCTACATCTAGGCTGAAATTTACCATGTAGTGTGTCATTCCTGAAAACGTATTTTAGTTATTTAAACTTTATGTGCAAACAAGGGAAGAAAACCTTTCACACGGCTGGTCCTTATTTCTACAATTACCTGGTGTATAGTGACTCAGATGCCAAAGTTCCTACATAAGCAGTCCCTTTTTCAAATGCAGCCTATAGTTAAAGATGCAGCTTTTGAGTGCAAAAAAAACAAAGGGGGACAAAGGTATATGAAAATGGCAGTGTAGCTAATGTTTGTGCACACCCACTTCTGTCAGCAGGCTTTCCAAGATTTTTCAGTGAAATGTCAGCTGCATATATGTTGCTTGCATTGATTGAATTATGGGGAAATATCTCCACAAGAGCTGTTTTATGATGTCTTATCAACTGTATATGTGTTTGTGTAATAGGCCACAAATTCCACCTTCTAATAAGTTGTTGAATATGTATTTGCAGTACAGATTTAAAGTCTCTGCAGATCAGACAACACTACAGAAATTTTGCCAAATGATACTGGCTTGTAGTTTTTGGCAACAGCCTTCCTTCCTTGAAAGAATAAAAACTCCAAAACACTGAGCACAGAGAAGCTGTCTATAAATAGGTCTTCTTAATGCTTGTTTTCAAGCCCAGCAATGGTACATTAGCTGATTGAGTCTTTTGTGGGATGGTTTAATACAATGCCACAACGGTATTAACACACTTTGCCAAATAAAAGAAGACAAACCACACAATTATTAAAAAGGCACTCTTGCAGGTTTTGTATTGTATTTACTGCCATCATTGTCAGTTAACGAGTGGAAACTTTCTCAAAAGTTAATTCACTTTCAGAAGAGTGGAATACCCAAGAGGCGACCTGCTTCTTTACTGTTACTCCTGGCAAGGGGATATTTTCATTCCTCCATTGTGCTTTTGGATATTTATATTCCCTTATTGCCTTGTGTAAGTTACTGTAAGTAAACAATGAGACTGAATGAACAAGCTCCATATATTATCCATTTTGTAGCACAAGGGCAATAGTTTCATGATGTGTATTTTTCAGTACTCTCTTTTAATCACTTTTTAATGATTATAGCAATAGGCTTGGTCCTGCACCATTCAAGGCAGTAAAAATGCCCCCAGTAAAGCTCATGGTGCAGGACTGAGTCACAGCAGGAGAAATGTTCATTTCACTTCAATTTTCCTTTCCTCATTTTCTTTCTATTACCACTAATAGTGTTACTTTAGGAGTATTGTATTTTAGACAGACCAGCTGAACTGCTATTTCTTTTTCAGATCCAGCCTTCTAAGCAATTACATCAAAGCTATTAAAGTGGTTATCTGACATAGTGCATATTAGTCCGATGAAGACAAGCCAGGTGTGACTTAACAGCCTTTATCTCTCCTTTTGTGTAAGCATTCCAAGAAGATCCCTAGCGCTCTGTCTAGGGATCATGCCTACTATCTGTGCTTTGGCAAGAGCCAGACCAGATCTAAGAGATCCCATCCCAAGAAATACTCCCCCACAAAATTGGTATACTATTGGAATTACATCCACAAATCATCATTGACGCATCCATTTCTTAACTGTATAGAAGTATCCTGTAATAGTGAACAAAAACACTTCACTTCAAGGCTGACAATATTAAGGTCTCTTTATAGATCATGGCAAAAATGTGCCAGTATACTAAAACATTTGGTGTCAAGACATCCTGACTTCAAAAGTGGGAGCTTCTGACATTAGATCATCCTTATTCCATCTCCGTACCCTCCTAATGAATGTACGAATCCATTACAAACTTACTGATTCATTACCCCATCACTT
Source organism: Onychostruthus taczanowskii (assembly GCF_017590055.1). NCBI lineage: Eukaryota > Metazoa > Chordata > Aves > Passeriformes > Passeridae > Onychostruthus > Onychostruthus taczanowskii. The sequence continues at coordinate 3,005,031 of NW_024502569.1, read as the reverse complement.
TTTCTACATCCAGAATCCTACAAGTGTTTCTTGTACTACCAGAGTTCTTCTCTAGTCAGATGTTTCCAGACATTAATTATTTTTATTTGGAAGCTCTTGAAGAGGCAGCATAGAAGTGTGAACAGTCATCTTTCCTCACGCTGTACAGGAGTGAGAGTTATTTTACTCACAGTGCAAACACTGTGGCATGTCCATAATTTTACTACTCTGAGTCATCCCCTTGACATCTGTAAGATGACTTAAGATAATAAAGTTCAGCAAGTATGGAAGCATTTGCTGGACAGGAGTTTATAGTTCCCATAGTCATTATTTATCCATGTTGCATATATTAGTTTCCTTTATTGCTTTTTCCCAAAGTTTCACACATAAGTTACAGAAGATGATTGGGAGGGAGGTCACATTATCCATTCCTCTTCTTCAAGGCAAGATAATCTAGAATCACATAATTTCTAAGGTTTGTCTAAAATGTTCTTAAAAGCATCTAATAAAATTTCCATGTCTCCTTATGAAATTTAAGTACTATGCTTGATGAACCTTGCTAGCATGCAGAGGTTAATTATGGGATACTACTCTCCTACTACTCATTTATCTTGTGTTTTTCTTGATGACCTGCAATTTCTTACTGAAACATTGACATGCTTAGAGCTGTACATGAGGTGCAGATTTTGCAGTTTCAAGAAAAAGTAATCTTTAGTTTTCCTATTAGTGCAACATTTTTACTTCTGAGGGTTGTATTGTGATCTGCCTAACATTCTAAATAACTTTTATGTATATTAAAATATTCAGAATGAATTTGAAAATACAGTAGTTAGTCCTTATATATTTCCTTCTGTTCTTTGAGAGCACTTAGGTAAATTGTTGTCTGCTGTTTTCCAGTGCTGTCTTCTTTTGTAACAGTTTCCAAACATCTACAATATCTTTCCAGTTAAGGACATAATGAGGGAATATTACTGATTATTTGGTTACTGGTGCACTGTGGATTATGAGGTTGAAGGAAGCCAACAGCAGACATTTCATTTAGAAATTTTTTCTGGGATACTGAAGTAACTAAAAAAAAAAAAAAAAAAAAAAAAAAAAAAAAAAAAAAAAAAAAAAAAAAGTTGCAACTTTGCATCACTGAGACTTCTTTATTTTTGGAAAATGAAAGGCACAGTCCCACAGACTTCCTGAAAGTAGACTATGCTGTCATAAGAAAATCCTGTGTTTGGACTTTGGAAGACCAGTCCTGTAGTTTTAATGGCATCCTTATATAAGTGGAAGGGATAAGGGCAGGTGGGTATTCAGACTGCCCTGCTGCAGCTCAGACCAAAGCCTGGCCATGTCCAGCTATACATTCTTGCAGTATTACTCATTAGTCATCATTACATATTTATTCAGCTTAAGATACACATTTTGCAAGTGGTAGAGTTGGTTGTAGTACAATTTTTTCTCCTTCTTACAGATTGAAATGGTCTGCCTTATGTCTTCAGTTCTTTTTGATTTTCTGCTCATTTTCCTGATAGAAAAGACTTCTGTTTCAGTAACATGTGTAATTACCCTTATAGCATGGAATTTGTTACTCTATTAGAATGTAGGGTTTAATTGAAGGAATATGCTGCTGATTCAGGCAGAATAAAAGAAGTTTTAACATAATTTTGTCTGCTGCTTTTGGCTTGAATAGAGTTATTTTTCTTTACAGCAGCTAATGTGGTACAGTGTTTCGGATTTGTGCTGGGAACAGTGTTCATAATTCAGGGATGTTTTCTTTATTGCTGAGCAGCACTTGCACAGAGTCAAGGCCCTTTGTCTCTCTCACACCATCGTGCCAGCATGTAGCCTAAAACTTTTACTTGCTCCACCAAGGTGAATTTGAGCATCTGAATCTATTCTTGTCTGTATGTCACTGGGAGAACGATTAATTTAACATAATGAAGAAAATAGGCACTATAATTTTCTGGCAGTAATAATTCACTGACAAAAATGTCAGAGATGTCAAACAGAGGGAATTTCTTGTCCTGTTTCTCTGACACTTTTGAGTAAAAAAGGATCTCAGTGTAGCACTCACATACCAGGTTCAGCAGAGAGGGTATTTAGAGTAAAGTATTTTTAGCTTCAGTTTTTTCCCCACAGGAGTTAGCAGAGTCCTGGGACAGCTATCTGTTGATAAGTGCTTTTACAATGAATAGTTTAGTGTTTGGATATATGAAACTTGTGTTTTGAATGATCTTTCTGAGTTTTAGCAAATGCACTCACAGTAACAAAGTAGCACTGATTTACCTGCACAAAGTAGATTCTTGTAGGGGTCACATTCATTTTGTCACCTTACTTTACATCATCTAACCATGGCCACACTATATGAAATGCCTTGGCCAGGAGAGGTAGAGCCAGCCTAAACCTCAATAGATTTAATAATAAATATTGTGGGATGGAGAAGGTATTCTCCTGTTTGCTGAGAACTTGTGCCTGCCAGTTTTACCTGAGCTACTGCAATTCACTGGTAAGTGTTAGGTACCCTGGCTCTGCCACATCCTTGGTGGCTCCTGCATTATTGCTTCTTCTAAGCCAAAACTGGGGCTTTTAACTGCAAAATAGCTTTACACTACAGGTGATTCTTGTCCATTCCCGGAGTGCTGAGCAAATAATGGCTGCTACATTTTCTGGGTACTCTTTTTGGGCAAAATTCACTTTATTGCAGATAAAAATAATAATTTCAGGCTGCACTGTGTCTTGTTCAGAGGCATTTTCAGCAGTGTGTCCTTGCCAAAGGAATTTCTCTCCCTTTGAAGTTGCTGCTGTCAGAACCATGGAAAAAATTGATTAAAAAAAAATGGACTTCTGTCTGACTTCACCTACTCCAAGCCATGCTCACAACTGGACCGATTTTAGGTCAGGATGCTCAGAACTCTTTTGAGCCTCCAAGGATGAAGACAGTATAACCCCTCTGGGTGATCTGTGCCACTGTCATTATAACCTCTGTCATTATAACATTTTTTTCCCTCTTACATTCCTTACATTCCTCTTATGTTCCTTATTGCAGCCTGATTTTCTCTTTGCTTCTTTTTCTTTGGCTGAACACCTAGGAGGTGAGTCTGGCTCTGCCTTCTCTATTATTCCCCTTTCTAGGCAGCTGGGAAGAAGCTATTAGGTCATTCCCATGTTCCGATCTTTCAGGCTAACACAACCCTGACCCCTTGGCCCTATATTCAGGGTTTTTATACCCCAAATCTGTAACCCTCTTGGTAGCCCTTCTGTGGATCCTCTTCAGTCTCAGCAGCTTGAGGCCCCACACTTGGACGCGGTGCTCAGATGCCTCGTGCATGCCAAGCAGAGGGAAGCGTCTCTTCCCTGACCTGCTGGCCACTCTCTGGCTGGAGCAGGCCAGTGCAGGGTTAACCTTTGCTGCTGCAAGGACACACTGCTGACTCATGTTCAGCTTGTCCTCCACCAGCACTCATCCCCCAACCAGCTCCACCAGCAAAGCTGGAAAGTCTAGAGCAGTTCCTTGGGAGACCACATCCTTCTTCCTTCAGTTTGCAGATGCAGTCAAAGTGGAGGGAGAAGGAAGGGAATTTGCAGGTGCTTCCTTTACAGCACCCCTTTATTTTTTCTTTACCTGTTTTGCCTTGAAAGCCCAGCTCTTTGGCACATGCTTCAAAGACTGAACCTCTTCCGAACTTCAGAAGGAGGGAGGGAAAACAAGAATATGTTTGGGGTAAGTGGAGAGTGGGACTACTGCAAATTACTGAAACACTGAACGCAAAACATCCCTTTCTCTTTGGGCTGAGGAGGTGGGGGCTTGCTGTTTTTCTGCTGATTGGTATCTGATAGGTACAGGAGATTCCTGGGGCACAACTTTGGGTGCTAATTAACAGCATTAACAAAATATACATAAACAAAAAGCTATTAAATCCTGTAATTTTATTGTATATAAATTTGATGTTGACAAATACAATAGGGAAAGCAATCCCTAAGTACACAAGCCTTTCTGATTGGAATGCATGGTAATAGAGAGCTGTAGCTGAATCAAATTTCTGTTAATTTATGAAAATGGGGGTGCAATCTTTTGACAGACAATTTGTTCTAAGTGTTTTTGAGCAACATATACAAAATTTTTTAAGTGGAGCAAATGCAATTGTTTACAGAGCGGTGCTGGCTGTGGAGTGCTTGTAGTACACTTTCAGGATCAATCGCAGCAGGCAGATAATGCATTAGTTCCACTTCACCTTTCTGAGTATTAAGATTTTGCATTTTGCCTTCTGTGCTCCTAGGTGGGAACTCCTTTTCTCCCTTGCAAGTTCTCCCTTGCTGAGCCCTTGCCCTCCACAGACACGTGGTGCAGGTGGGCAGCATGGCATCTGAAATTCCAGCTTCTCAGTTGGAGTGGCCTGAGTGGAATAATTGTACATGTTCCTCCTACCTTACTAATAGTTGGAATTACACCTGGAAGCCTACTTCTTGTACTTTACTGGGCCTGACAGCAAAGTAAAAGTGTGAATAAAACCACACTGAGATTTATGCCCTTCAATTGGTTGTAGTAGCTATTGTAACCAGGCTCCTCTAGTCCAGAGCCCAGTCTGGATTTTAACATAGTTTTCATCCTGACACTGCCTTTTAAAACCAATTCACATAGTTTTTTTCTTCCCTTAGGTCTGTAATCATAAGTCATACCTTGTTCTACATTTTGGAAATATAGATCTCCAAATCTCCAATGTTTGATCTGTATTTTGGAAATAAAGTGGCGTTTTGGAAATATAGATCAAATTATGGAAGATGTTTTTTACTGAGGTTTAAGCAAATGAGCAGAGTTTCTGATAATGCTTCACATTTGTTTCAGTTTTTACTGATGGATTGTAGTAATGTTTAGAAATTTTGACTGCAGTAGCATTTCTGAAATTTGACAGCATTACAGAGCTGGTTGTGGTTCAAACTGAAATGTGCAAACCTAGCAATCTAAAATTAGGGTTCTAAATTCATATTTAGGTATTCAGTTGAGAACTGACACATTTACCTGCTGTTGAATTCAGTAGAATTCAAGAAATTATGTGGAAAGACAGTTTACCCTTGGCTACACTTGAAGTTAAACTGAGTTCAGTATCAGCTGTAACTGCTTTATCAGCAGTGGGTAAATTTGCTGGAGTAGACAAAGCTTCTGAGTTTCTGGGGTTTTTGCTCAATAGGAAGCAAATTTATGAACTTTTTTTTCATGTTTGAGTGTTACAACTAAATCTATTTATTTCTGTCTCCCAGATGTTTTTTGGAAGCCAGGAAAGATTTAGCAGTCTTAGCAAAAAAAACAATGATCATTTTGGAAACATTTCACAATCCCCTTTCCATGTCAAGATTTTGTGCTGCACAGAAATAAATTAAGCAGTGTTTTGGGGCCCCACACATCCAGCGTCCAGCTGTTGCAGATTTTATGATGACCTGCAGTTCATGTTTTTGGATAGAGAGGGGCATAGAAAGTTTCTGGCTGGGCTCTGTGAGATGAAGGCACCAGAAAGGATGGGCAGAATCCCTTTGGTGCTCCCTCCCTTCTGAAAGAGAGCAGTAGGAGCTGATGGTGCCTCTCTCACTTTCACGGCAATCTCCTGTTTCCATCAGTGGCACTGTGCCCAGGAGTGCTCAGTGGTGCAGTGGGGCATGTGTGGGGCCCCTGCTGGCATCTGGGCAAAAGAAAGAGTGCAGAGGGCTGTCCCCATGCCTCCTGTTTGGGGCCGACCCCTGGGTGACGTCTCAGCGTGTAACAGATGGGCTGTGCTGTGGCAGCACAGACTTGATTTGATACATAACTTTTCTTCCATTTATTTGCACTTGTTTGGGAGGAATCAGTTGTTGCCTTGACTGTAGTTTTTCTCCGAGAAAACTTCTTTACTGCTTTCCTTCTTGCCATTTTCATTTGCTTTATAGTGCCTTGAGGTGCTAAGTGATAATTTTCTCTCCTTTGGGCTTTTGATTCGAGCTTTTCTTGTGCTGCCTGTGTTTTGCTCATGGCTGTGGCAATAAACATGTACATGGCTTGGGCTGAGGTCTCGCCTTGCTTGATTTACCAGCTCGTACTTCTTAAAAAACCAGGATGCCCTTATCTGATACCATCTTCACAGTGGCTTTCCCTGAGGTTCTCCTGTTAGTTTTTCTTTCAAGTCCTCAAATTGAACAGCATTATGCCCCAGAAAGTATGAGCTGTTCCTATCCCTTTAGCCAGGTGTGCTTATCTGGAATTAAAAATAAAATCAGATATTTTTTCAAAGGTTAGTTGCTGTGATTATCAATCAGCCTCCTGGCTGCCATAGCTAAGACAGAGACTTCTGCCTTTTGGGGCATAACTAATTAATAGGATTGCTTATATCAGAGTATGTTGTCTTATCCAACAGTGGATATTTGAAAACAAGTAGAAATGTAAAAATAAAGAAATCTTGAAAAACAACTATTCAGGCTTATACCTGGTGGAGACTTGATTGATGTTAATAATGAAAATGATTTGTCAGTTTTGATAATGAGAATCTTTAATCCCAAATCTTGTACTCCTTTGAAATAGCAGTCAGCAGGATACTTTTCATATAATGTACTTTGGGAATTCAGCTCTCACAGGTGATAAATGATTAGAGTACCATATTACAAAATGCAGTTTCGACAAAAAAACCCCCACCAAACTCATACATTTACAAGTTTCTTAAGAAAATAAAATGATATACATTATTTGGGAAGGTTTTTGATGAGTTTTCATTGAAGACATATGGATCTCCACAGCAATAAATTACAAAGCTGTACAAAAATTTCTGCCCTTGCATTGCCATTGCCACTGCCATGGCAGGAAAAATTGTGGGTGTGTTCCCTAGCAAGACCATGAAAACGCAGTTTTCTTTAGCCAAGAGCACGTGGTTGTGGTTGTTTCCATCCTTAGTAGGGCCTGTGAGATAAACCACTGCAGTGCTGAAGAGGGGTGTTCAGCAGAGGAGAAGCATTCCCTTTGCTCCATCCACTGTGCTGGTGTCCTCCAGCTGCCATACACAGGCAGCTGAGGATGCATGTAAGTGCTTGTAACGTGGAACATCTCCTTTGGGTTTTTTTTCAGTGTATTCAGAAAGGAAAGTTGCATTTGCAAGCCAGTTACACATCATGACACTGCCAGCTGCTACAGTGATTTCCAGGGCTGGAGTCTCATGCTTATTTTTCAGTCCCGTTGTTTCACATGCTGCCACCTCTCCTCCTTTGGGAAGGTCAGGGGACAACCTTGAGTTAGCACCTTTACCTTTGGCTGTGCTTTCAGGAGTGTTGAATGTGGTGGTGACTTCCAGCAAACTGGAAGTGGTGCTGCTTCCAAGCGATCTCTCAGGTGTGTTGTACAAGGAAATTAATGAAGGCTTGAACCAAAAATCTCTCTGGAAATACGGGGAAGCCAAATAGAAATGGGTCATCATCAGTCTAGTGAAAGCAAGAACCAGGAGTTCTCCACTGGCCTTGTTATCATCCTGTTGCTTAGGAAGATAGTACTGATTTGGGTAGAGGAGGTAATCTTTCTGTGTTACCTGATTTGCCATTTGAAAAGCTTGGCAAGATGAAGTAAATTTGATCTTGAAATAGTATTTGGAACTGAAAATGAACATTGTTGGTTTACAAAATTTTGAAGCTAAATATGGCAAATGTTTGAAGTCTGATTTGTTCATAATAACTTTTATAAAATTTGATATACCAGCATAAGTTGATCAGGTAGACAATTGATTGATTTGATAAACCAGCATAAATTTATTAATGATTTTGATAAAATGAAATGTTTTATTATTGAATAAAAATTAAAGTATAACAGAAAAAATTTCCATGGCCTATGAAACCATAGGTTGTTCTCTCTTCAGTGTTTATAATTATGCTTATAAAGGTATAAAATATGCAATAATGTAAATAATTAAATTATTAAAATTTATTGGCTATAGAGACATTAAACACACTAAAACACTGACATTCTGGAAATGCTATAGAGCCTCACTCTACAAAAGCTTTTAATATCTTCAAATAATTTCAGTTTTACTTTTGAATCAGAACAGCCACTTTCCAGTGTGTAAAAATTTAACATTTGCTCTATCATCTCTTCTCTGCCTATGTTCTAATTGCTTGTCAGGCAGAAAGTTGTCTCTCTGAAGTACTGCCCTCTTCATGACAGACAGCAACAATTCCACAGGATCTGCCAAAGATGAGATTATGCTGTAATTTCCTCAAACAGCTGTGTCTGCTTTGTTATGAATAGAAGCTGTCGGGGACTGTATCCAAATCTTTAGTTCTCGCCCTTCCAAATCACATTACCAGAATTATCGCATGCCTGGGTAAGTACTTTTCTACCACTTTTAATTAATTCCAATTGTACATTACCCACTCCAAAAGGTTTATTGGCTCTTTTATTTAATATCCTGGTATCAACTTTCAGCTTCTGTCACCATCAGAAATAGTTCTTCATGAAGATTTGGGCTTCCCAAGGAGATATTCCCACCTCCTTTCCGTCCAGCACTGTATTTGTTTCATCTGTGGGCTCAGCTCTTGGCAGCCTGCAGGGCTGGCATTGGATGTGGTGGTATCTTGTTTCCCAGAGAAGGCCTCAGTGAAGCTCTGCCTGGTTTGCCAATCCTCCCCAGTGGCATTTCTTGGGACAACTGTGCATTTCAGGAGGCATCTGCTCCATTTTCTCTAGTAACTCTAAAAAACGCATCTGTTTCCCACCTCATACAAATGTATCCCTCGTCTGCTTTCCTCCGTCTCCCTGTATCACTGCACTGGTCAGACAACAGCAGTGTCTCTCTCGTGGGCCAGGATTTCTTCCTGAGGGTCTTTATCTGTGGGTGTTGTAATGCATTCAAGACTCTCATCCTTTGGACGTGCTGCTTGTGCAGAGGGCAGCAGAGCTGGAATTAGTGCTTAGCCCTTGTCCAGGATGCTCCAGGAGTTTAAAAACTTGGATTATGATGGCCTCTGAGGGAAATGGCTGGAGATTTCTCGCTTTGTGCTTTGAACTGGGTGGTGATCAAGCAGCTGTAGCTGCCTTCTGTGAGGACAAACACCCCATCAGGCCTCCTGACTCCGCTCTGAGTCGTTGCCAAGTGGGCTGGTGCACAGGTTCTCCCCATGTATCATTGAATCATAGAGTGGTTTGGGTTGAATGAGGCCTTAAAGTTTTTCTAGTTCCAACACCCTGCCATGGACAAGAACCCTTTCCACTGATCAGGTTGTTTGAAGCCCTGTCCAACCTGGCCTTGCACACTTCCAAGGATGAAACAACCACAAATTCTCTGGGCAACCTATTCCAATGGCCCCCCAGTCTCACAGTAAAGAATTTTTTCCTAATATCTGTTCTAAATCTCTATTCTTTTAATTTAAAACCATTTATCTTTGTCCTGTGAATATCTGCTCATGTAAAAAGTAATTTTCCCTCCTTTTTATAAGCTCCCTCTAAGTACTAAAAGGCTGCAAGGTGGTCTACCTGGAACCCTCTCTTCTCCAGGTAAAAAGCCTGCCTGTGTATCCTACTTCTTGGGCAGCATGACCCACTACCCCATGGGGTTGAGAGCTTTTGCCTTGCAGCTGACAGGGGATGCCTGACCTTTCACAGGCTACTGGCTCTACCCCAGAAATTTACAAACTCATTGTTTTCTGTTGTTTGCAGTTTTTATGTTTTGTTTTGTTTTGTTTTGTATTATGGTAATAGCAAGAGGCATCAGTTCAGTAGCAGATGGTTAATAAAGTGTTCAGGTGCTTCTCATACATATTGTACTGAAAGAGCAGTCAGTCTAAGCCATGCACAGTGTTACCAGAACACCGAGATGTTTTTGGTGTATCTTGCTGTAAATATTCTCAGTTTAGACTCTCAGTACTGGGATGGGTAAGCAGCTGTAACAGCCTGCATTAGGAAATGTTTATAGAGGAAGCAAAATTCTCAAGGTGTTTCAGGTTTTATTTCTTTATTTCCATGTTTGTTTGTACATGTGCTTTGATAATTCCTTTGCGTATCTCATAATTATTGCTGTTGTATTTTTGTGGCAAATTGAAAACAGAACAACCAAGATTGTGGAATTCTTCACAATTTTTTAATTTTCAATTCCTATTGGGGATAACAATATTTCTACACTGCTTGTTTAACCAAGAAAAGCACTGCTGTTACTATTCAGAAGTGGGCTGCTGCTTTCTTTTTCCAGCCAGTTTTATTTTACAAACTTGAGCTCTGCTGATGAAGTCCCTGCTGGATGTCCTGGGGCAAAAATCATCCAGCTTGGCTTCTCCTTCCTACTGATGTCTCCAGAGGTTAGGGTGAGACCTATTGGCCAAATGTAACTTGGAGTGTAGTAGAGGAACTGCAATATCAGATGGGAAGAAACTCTTGTATGCTTCTTTCCTAGATCATCATTAAATGGGCTCAGGTTTAAAATAGAGTCTCATAAGAGATACACATCTTAGAAGGAACCTGATACAGCTGGAGTTAAACAGAAGTATTTAATTGTGTTTCTGGCTCCTTGAACTTTTCTTCTCCCTGTGGGATTCATAGCTAAACATAGTCTGGTGAATATAATTTTGTTCCACTGTCTAGCATGTTCACATCGCTTTGTAAAAGGTTTTTTTTTTTTTTTTTTTTGTTTTTTTTTTTGGGGTTTTTTTTTTTTTTTGTTTTGTTTGTTTTTTGTTTTTGTTTTTTTTTTTTTTCCACAAATACATTTATAGATCCTGCTATGACTTCATTTTCTACTCTCAGTGGTTCAGAGGGGATATTTTTACATTATACAGTATCAAGAAAATTTTATCCATATAAATCCTTACATATACCAAGTTCAGTCTTGAAGATTGCCGACATATTTCTTGTCCAGAGTTCCTAGTGATATGCTGCTAAGTGATGTGGTGTTGTCTTTGCTGGGCTTGAGACTCCTCATACTCCCTTCTCTTGTTCTGAGGAGGGCATCTGAAGTTAGGAGGCTCATGTCCCTCTCATCTCAGAGCATTCCTGCACAGCAGGGAGTGACTTCAGATGTGTGTATGTCAGCCAACATCAGTCAAGAGAGGTGAGTAATAAAAAATAGAGGAAGAGCCAGCAGAACCCAGACACAGCTGAGTCTTTTCATCTCACTGACTCCAAAGAGCGTAGTGAAGTTGAGTCTGGACAATGCCATTTAAAATAAATTATCTTGCAGAAAACCCAAGCCAAAGCTTCTTAAATAGCAGCTATTTACAGAAGAATGATCAAATCTAAGGTCCCAAATGTAACACAAAACCATGTATCTTACTTCCAAATGGGCTTGTCGCAATATGTAAATGTTCAACACATTGACTGAACCAAGGTCCAAAGTTTGTATTCCCTAATAGGAAAATACATTATATTTTAATATTAATTTAGTAGGAGTTCTGTATCTTCTATAGCAGAATGGAACCTTGCATTATTTACAGGCGGTGTAGTTATTGTAATGGTAGTCATAAAACACGTTACAAAGTCAAGCAGGCAATATTCTGCAAAAAAAGAAAATATATTTGGGTAACTGTATGGGTGTTAATTGTAAGAATGTAGTGGATTCTACAAGTCTTTGACATCCCTAATCTGTGGCTGGATGTCACAAGGAGAGATGAAATTGGAACGTTGGGTGCATGGAGTCCATCGCTGTCAGCTTTAAGGGGCTAGATTCAGCTGTCAGTGTCCTGAGGTTGAGCAGAGCCCTGTGTTAGAGGGGGGCCAGGTCTTTCTTGACCTTCATGTTAATAAATTTGCACTAGCAACATTGAGCCAAAGTGCTTGGTCTGGCCTCTGAAGCACACCAGCACATCCTCTCTGCACAATGTGTGTGAAGATGCTTTCAGTGAACGCAGGGACCCAGACTGGCACCCAAATACTGCAGACAGAGCACTGGACTTATTCTGCACTTCTAATTAGTGCCCCTGTGAGCCCCTGGCTAGAAACCCAGCACAGCTGGGAGTGTCACAAATGTTTTGAATTCCAGCTTCTGGGAAATGTGGAGCATGTTCCAGTTTCCAGTGTCCATGTTTCTTTGTGATGAAGGGTATGAACACACAGGGTACAAGAAATATCTCAGAGAGTGAATTTGGGCATGGTATAGGCAGAAATTTCATCTTCATCTTGTTGGAGGTGATAGAGGACAAAATCTGGGCTCCCGAAGCCAAACGTGTGATGGAGCCAAAAAGAGATGCACTGTATTGGGAATAGTGTATAATCCTCTATATTTAAAAATGCACACATTCATCTGTCTCAGAAAAAATACAATTTTCCTTTGCAGGCCTCCAGCCACAGCTTTTGCTTTCTTGGAATCTATAAATACGGCTAAGAAATGTCAAAGGGGATGGGGTGTCAGCACAAGAACAGCAGTTATTCCTAAAAGCCATAAACAACTTCTGTGGACCTGGAATTTTATTATTGATGACTAATCTATACAGTGATGCTTTAAATGCTTCAGCAGCCACTCTTGGTGTAATAATTGTTGAAGCAATATGCAAATGTTTAGATCCTCAAGACTGGATCCCCCCCTCACCTGGCTATTTTTGTTTATTTCCAGTTGTAAACCTATGTGTCTTAAAAACACATAGGTTTACAACTGGAAATAAACAACTACTTCTCTAACCAGGACAGTTTTTGCTATGTAACTTCTTGAGTCAGAGATTTGTGCTACACTAAGAACTTTTGCTGGGAGCAAAGCTGTAATTGAAACAACATTTAAAGTGTTTGAAAACACTCTTTCCTGGGGTTATACCTGAGAGTGCTGTTGGTTTTAAGTTTGATTTAGTTAGCATGATTCCTGACACCAGTGTAATGTTGTCTGTTTGGGGTTTTGTTTTATTTCTGTTTGAATTTTTTTTCCCCTTAGGTTGGCTGGATTAACTGGCTCTCATTCAGAGGGAACTTGGCAGATCTATTCTGCTTTTGCTGAACCTCTCTACAGCACATCATAAAGATTTCCTTGGTCCAGAAGCTGCAGAAAAGACAACTGAGCAGCAGAAAAATGTGACTCTGAGAAGAGACTTCAAGACTTCTGATGATGAATTTTCTACTGATCAGTTCTCATTTAAATGTATAACTGAAGCATGCATAAAAGTTAACCTGATAGGGAAAAAAAACCTTCTCATTAATTAGAACTGACCAAAAAAAAAAAAAAAAAAAAAAAAAGGCAGCAAGCAGTCACCTGAAGCTTCAAGATGAGTGCTCCACTAATTCCAAACAAGTCATGTTATTCCCAGCTTCATGACAACCGCAGTGAAATACGAAACAACAATGAAAGTATAGTGAATGTTGGGGATACCAATGCCAACCAAATTGTAACAAAAGTTAGAACCACTGAAGGGGATGTTAAGAAACATGATTTGACAGATGAGAGTGGGAATATATACTCTGGAGGAACAGAGAAAGCGACTCATCTGCCTACAGAGCAGAATAAACTTCTGACCTTCAAAGACTCTCGAACCTGTCACACCAGTGCACAGGAAAGTAAGCTGCTCTCCACCACAAGCAGGGAAATGGGGAAAGATTGCAGGACCAGCGAAGCTAAGGATATATCAAGGCATATCAGGATTAGCCGAGGACAAAGTCTGTCCAATTTAAAAAGTAGCACAAATGATGCCAACCTGGAGGTTGTCTCCAAAGGTAATATTGACTTCACACAGAACTTTCCTAAGGGAAAAACGTCCAGGACTGTGGAGGTGGAGAGAATAAAAAGGCTTTCTTTGGGAAGACCAAGTAAATTTTCTTCTCAGCCTGAAACATTTGCAAAAGACGGCGTTGGTCGCGTGTCGTGCAAACGTCTGCTTTCTGCATCGTTGGACTCCATCGACAGGTCTCACCACTTGGTAGGAAGTACAGAGAAATCCCAGAAAACATCCACGGATCATTTTCTTGGGATGGTGTTTTGTCCACTTGACAATACCTCAGAGGAAAGGACTGTATTTTATTCCACACCATCTACCTCAGGGAACAAGAAAACAAGTAAACCAGAAAATGTACCAAATGTTAGCATTGAAAGCACACTGCATGCTTCTCATTCTCAACATTCAGCTGTTAAGCTCAATGAGGTTGCTAGTAAATCAGAAGCACAATTAGGTCAGGGTGATAAAAGTAAAAAACTGGAGCTTAGGACTGCACCATCTCTACAATATAAAAATACGTGTCCACAAAAGATAGAGAGAATTATGCTGGTAGAGTTCCTGGGGTGTCCAAGAGCTGAAAATACAGCAGTGCAGGAACAGAAAAGCTCTGGGTCTGACATGTCAAAATTTCAAGTATCCCCTTTTCACAACACCTGTAATAGAGTAGAGGATCCATTGTCAAGCCAGGTAGTAACTCATCCTGATGAAAAATTGCAAAATGATAACATTGCAATCAGTAGGGAAGGAAGAGGAAGCAATGACAGTGACAGCAGGGCAGCCAGCCAGGCTGGTGAGGAATGTTTTACTGATGAGGAAATGGAAACAATATTTCCACTCACCTGCAATAGTAAATCCAGCATCAAAGTGACACCAAGAAAAAACAAAAATTTGCATGGAGTTGACACAGGTTGTGCTGAAACAGTTGGTGAACAGATATCTTCTATACATGATATTAATCCACCTGACAGCAAACCCTTGGAAGTTAATGAGAATAAACTGATGATAGTCAAAGAAAGCACTGAGGATGCTGTTGTGCCTGCGTCTGATCCCTCAGATCATCACAGAGCACGCAGTGCAGAGACAGTGTCAAACCAACAACCTGACAGTCACAGCAGTAATGTGGAAACCTCAAATGTTTCCGTTTCAAGTAAAGAAACAGCTAATGTAGAGAAACATCCTCTAGAGGAAGCACCAGAGAGTGGTAACATTCCAGCAAAGGCTGATGTCTTTTTATGTGTCCCAACTCCTGTGCGCCCACTGGCAACGCCGGATGTTAATGGTCAGCCCATACTATCAAACAGTAATTTGAAGGACCTTTATGCACTTCATGATGGCAAATTGTCACCCTCCTCAGTCCTACCTCCCACTGACAGCACACAGTTGTTAAACTTATCCCCTAAAGTGCCTATCAAGACTGCTTGCAGCAGTGCCATCCCAAAACCTATCCTGGTCCACCCCAAGGGCTCCCTCACAGATAAGGCTGGTGTGGACAGTGACTGCAGTGAAAAGCTGGAAGAAGGCGTTGAGATAAAACCTGCCATCCCCCGGCCTAAGCCTGTGAGACCTAAAATCATCACGTACATTAGGAGAAACCCTCGTTCCATAGAGCAGCTGGACCCTTTGTTCGCGCCGGCAGGGCTGCCCTTCGATGGCCCCACATGCAGCGTGCCCGTCCCCGCGGAGCAGAAGGCGTCCAACGGAGGGGAGGCGAAGCCCGCCAGCGTCCTGTATGACAAATTTAAACCTGACCTCCAGAAGCCAAGGCTCTTTGGTTCTGGACTAGTAGTGTCAGGAATTAGGCCCCCAGTTCATCACTTGGGTCCAATGGGCGAGAAGTTTCTGCAGGAGGTAAGTTTCTGCATCTTAGACAGCTGCTTTTTTGTGCCAGGTGGTGATTATTTGCTTGTTTGCTGCTGCCAGAAGTTAGTTCTCAAACCTCAAATAAGAAATAAATCCTAAAACAATGTGTGACCATTAGGAATAAACTTACCTAACTGTTTCTAGCACTGACCCTGTTGTGATATCTTAGCCGTTACTGGAAGTTGTTACTGCATTCTTCCAGTATTTTCCAGCAAATTGATCACCTGCTAGTATTATAAATAGGGATATTTAGAAAGAAAAAGACATGCTGAATTGAATAAATAATCTTTTTGGTTTTGCATCCTGAAGAATAGCTTTGGGAAATGATTGTAATTTGCCCAAGACTCTTCCTTCCTAATGGGAAAGTTGGCAGGATTTTGTAGACAGAACACTAGAGGTCTAAACTAATTCCATTCTGTTTAGCTGTATGGAAACCCAGGGACTATCAGAGCTCTTTTTGGATTATACATATAATACAAAAGAAGATTTACTTTTGACTAATTTTAATGCTGTTTATTACACTGACCTGCACCTCAAAAAAGATTTTTTCTTTTCCCTGGAAACCATCCTAAGCAGCCAAAATGTGATGGAAGTCCCTCTAGACGCCTCTGGCTCCAGATATCTCACTGTGTTTCTGCCTTGCTAAACTGGGCAGGAGCCTTGAGTTCCCAAAATTCCCCCTGGGAGGTGAGTACAGTGGAGGAAGGATGAGCTTGCTTGGTAGGTGGAGGAAGGACAGGACAGAGCAAGCCGTGTCTGTCATTTCCTCGTGTATCCACTGCTTGGGACCTGAGGTAGTTCAACAACCAAGCTTTTCATACAAACACTGAAGATAACACAATTTTTTTATTTGAAGGAGTCTTTAAAAAAAGGATATGGTTTTTTGTTCCGTGTCTTGTGGTGTTATTAAGGCTATTTTACTCCCTACCTCATTCTACATACAGTATAGATCCAAGGAACAGCATTGAAATAAAAAATTTAGTGACTCAGTCAAAACCTGGCAAATACCCAAAATAAGATACTGTGTGTGAGTGTAGATTGACCCTTATGGCATATTAACTAGAAACCTACTGAAGTGAGCAAAGATTATAGTTATTTCTTATCACAAGCACAGAAAGAACAGTACTTGCTGTCCTTTTTCTTTTAACTTCAGTTTTCAGCTCTGTCCCTTGTATTTCATGTCCAGGGAATGATTTACTAAAATCTTTGGGAGATTGTCTATTCCAGCCATCATTAGTATATTTTCACAATTGCCTTGTAAGCTGAGGGGAAATTACTAGGTTACTGCTGTTGAGTGCATGGCAATGGAATGAAAGCCAAAACGACCCAGACTGTGCACTGGCTGTTTGACTGTTTCTAGGGTGGCATGACCCTCTGAAGGCCACAGGTGTCTGTGAGAGCTGGGGTTCAGATAATCAGGCAGGATCAGCAGACACATCTGTGAACAAAGGACAGATTTCTGAGCACTGCTGAGGACTGGTTTTAGCATGAGAAGGATTCGGGTTGTGGCAAGCCTGCAGTGTGATTTTCTCTAGACTAGGGTTAGAAGTAGGACAATTAGGAGCTGGAGAGGATCTTCCCTTGTTCCTCCAAGAAATATGATTTTTGGTGGGTATTTCAGCGAGGGAATATCTGAACCCAAGCAAACTGCTTCTTCAGAGAAGCTGGACTAACTGGAGAAGACTCTGAGAAGAAAAAGTCGAACTATGGTTTGTGCTACGAGTTTGTGTTAGGCCAGGATTCAGGAGCTGATGGCAGAAGATGGAATCTGCTTTCTTGGACTGCCACGTTAAAAGCAATAACCTGGCTGTCCTGCCAGCTCGAGGAACACAACCTGATTTGGCTCAGTATGCATCAAGAGAAAGGAAAATTATCAATCCATGAAGGTGAACAGATGCTTAAAAGAGCAGCTGTGCACAGTGTGGGTTAGTAGCAGATGAGTGACGTGTAATCCAAAAGAAACCAATTAGGATACACTTAAATAGATCCAAATCACTGAGCTGAAGGGAGAATGTGGAAGACTCAGTGGTTTTGGAGACAAGGAGACTCTGGCATGATGGCCACTGTCTTTGTTGGAAAAAAAATTCCAGATTGACCTATATCACACATCCAGTATTGTCTTTGGAGAGCTTTGATTAGCACTTTGGTAGCTCTTTATATAGCTATGATAGTGTTAATAGTTGCAATCTCTAGGCATCATTCAGCTAAGTGGTAGGAACAATTAAATATCCCTCTGGGTCCCAGGCGTAGAAGAAATAGGAAGGTGCTGTATTGGCAGGAGACTCAAAGAAAAGGCCTGGACAACTCTACGAGAAAGACTCAAGGGCTGCCTTTGTGCAGTGAGAAGCTTGCAGGGCTTCTTGAGCTGCCTGTGCCAAAGCCCACTCCAGGCAGCTCAGACAAAATCCCAGCTCCAGCATGAAGGCAGTCCAGCGGCGCTGAGGGGTTGGGTCCACAGTGGAATTGAGTTTCACTGAATGGGCAGAAGAATGGGCAAAAGAAAAGAAAACCTCTCAAGGTGAAATGAAAAATGCTTAAGAAAACCAGTCCTTTTCTAGTGAAAGTCACTGTTGTCCGCATCCTTGATCACAACGTGGGCTCCTCATCTCATTGTGGACCTCACCCTCTTCTAGTCAGCACCAGTGAGTGTTTGTGGGCTCTTTGTTCTCCCAGTAGCCTCTGTGGGAAGTTACAGGGCAAATCAAGTTACAGGGACCCAAAGACTGTAGCTGTCCTAGTGAACTGAACAGTGGAATGACATGGCCTCCAAGGCTCAGGGCAGGTTAATTGCTGGACTGGGAGCATGCTTCCCAGCTCAGGATCCAGCCCTGCCAGAGCGTGCTCACCCAGAGGCTGCTGCCAAGGGCCACCATGGATCAGCCTGGTCTACAGACGGAGAGTTTACTCGTACAGGTACAGGCTGTGCACTGTCAGAGAGTGGTCACTGGCCACTTTATTCACTGTTTTATGGCTGCTGCCAAGAGCCCTGACTTGGTGAGGGTCTGCGAGGAGGTCTGCTGATCACCAGCTCTCCTGCCTGCCTCACCAAGACTGTGACAGCCCCATTCATCTACACCATTCATTCTGAGTCTCTGCCTCAGCAGAGACATCATTGTGGTCCAGAGAAGATGGACTGAAGTCTGTTGAAACAAAAAGCCTGCTGAGGTAAAAAGGACTCGGAGGAGTTGTTTTATATATAGTCAAACCAAAAGTTTCTCCCCTTGATCCTGTTATTTGAACTGATGTTGCAAACTCTTTTCCCAAAGAGTTGCCTGAAGCAGGCACTTCACAAGCAAATTCTTCCTCGAGGCGTTAATGTTTGATGACGTTTTAAACAAAGTAACGTGAAGGAAAGTTGGACATCCGTACCTGCTGGCCATGCTGCCAGCTCTGCTCAGGAATACCCAGCCTGTGGAAATTCCTGTATGCTCAAAGTATTTGTAGCAGACTTTTCTGGCTCATTTTAACAAATCCATTAATGGGTGTGTAGATAATGAGCAGACAGCCCCACAGAAGAGAACTCTGGGCTGGCCTTCTTGGTGGAGAGGCTGCAACAGATCATTTCCCTAGAAGTCCCTCATATAAAAATCCAGTACAGGGTGCTAACAGGGGTCATATAATCCACATCTTTCTGAAGAGCTTTAAAATGGCAATGATTTTATACAATTCTGTTGAGACCAGTTGAATTTTGCACTTCATGAATTCATAGTTAAATAGAAAGGAAAAAATAGTGTATCTTCATAGCAAGTTCATGTCCTCCAAAACTGGGGTCTTCAAAAAATAGCATTTAATTATTGAGAGATATTTGGGCAAAATCAGTTGGACTTGATTATCTTAAGGGTCTTTTCCAATCTAAATTATTCTGTTCTAAGTCCTTCTCCTTGAGAAGGGCTCTTTCCTTGAGAAGAGGTTTTATGCTTGTGATTGATTGCATTTGTGTCCATGTTTGTTGCCCTTCTCTGTTACTCTTAGCATACTGTCAAGAAAGAAAAAGAAATGGGGTGAGAGAAGATTTGAATAAACTGGCCCAGTTTATCATAAAATGCTTATTTTCTGTGTTTAATGATTTTCTCTTTTTCTTATACTGAAATACTTGGCATTGGTGCTGAACTTTTATTTAAGTATGAAATGATAGTATGCATAGTGTAATCTGATAGAAATAAATTTATCAGGGAGAGAGAAGATAACTGAGGCTTATCCAGAAAAACAATCTCATATCTAGAAGCTGGAAGTAAGAAGCCAGACATCTGCAGTCCAAGTCTGCAGAATCATTCATATTATACAGCAAAAAACTGCATCCTAACTTTAAATAGGTCATAGGAGTATAATAAAAAAGAAAAGAGAAAGATCTAATGGCAGGAAATAGGACTGCAAATAGAGGGAAAAATATAGGGCAAAACTATAAAGCTCAGTGTTTGTTGCATCTGTCCTCCTAGTTCCTGTGCAAAGACCTCAAATATTCTTCTATATTTCATAGTTTAAGGCCAATCTTGTCTCTTAGCATATTAAAGATTTGCTAAACTAGGATTAAAGCTCTTGAAGGAGCTAGGATCAAAGCTTTTATAGCCAATGTTGAAGTGCATATTCTAATGCTTATAATTGCTAAATAGAAATTGATTTGGCATATTATATGCATCATAACTTACAGCAGAGTTAATTAATTGGCAGTTACATTTCTTCCTAGGTAGCCCGTGGCACTTTTTGATTAATTTTTAAACAAATTTAGTTTCCTATTGCCTATGTTTTTTTTTTTTCTTTTTTTCTGTGGCCTAAATGGGATGACTGAAAAAATATTCATAAGTCCTTTCTACATTATGATGATATTGCATTTTATAAGAAAACGGTGAAGAAGTTGGACTCTACTCAGAAGAGCAAACAATTCTTTGCAAATGTGAGAAATGAAAACTCTGCACTCTTGTCCTGAGTCACGAAGCAGCACAGAAAAGTGGGAGTCAGAGTCCATCTTGAATGCACAAAGACACAAGGGCTGAATCACGGAACCAGATCATTCCTCGAGTGCAAGTTCAGTGTTCTGAGCCAGCTATGAGCTGGAAATATTTCCAGCTTGGGACTTACACTGCTGTTCTTACAGTAAATGTCCATTAAAATACTGAGAGATTTGATGCTGATTTTAACAAAGCAGTATCTATTTGTGATAAATAGCAAAGGTTTCACATTTGCAAACCTGATAGTTTTTTCCTCCAATTCTCATGGACATATGGGTTTTGTAGCTCTGATTTGGAATATTCAACAGGCCTCTGAAAGCATAAATTAGAGAAATGTGCTCACATCCACAACCAGGTCTCTTTCCAGGAATTAGAGGGGCACAGATTATAATGAACATTTTGCAGTGAGAACATACTGGGGGTTCTTTTTTTTTTTTTTGTCACAGAAATTATTTGGCAGTACAATTTCTCTGATAAAATATACCTAAAACACCACCAGCTTTATTTTTAGCTAAGTCAAAACCAATTTCTCCCAGAACTGGGCAATATTATTTTAAATAACTTCTAATAAAAATTCCATTTACACAGTCTCTTAGTATATCCACCTCTGTAAATAATATAACCTTTCGTGGCTTAACAGTTCCCTCATTTTCATTAATTGAAGGTCTTCCATGTGTCCATTTTCTTTTGGGGAAGGCATCAATTCTTTATTTAGGTGTAGTTGCACATTGAGGGTGTAATATGCATGTTTTTGAAGAGTAATTCACGTAGTAAGACCATAAATTTATGAAAGTTTGCAGTGCTCTGAGGACCAGATTCACAAGGAGGGAAATTTAGCCTTTACAAGCAATTTGGAGCTCCACATTGTCTGGGTTTATTGATTTATTGTGTAATATCTGTGTTAATGATTTTTCTGCAGGTTGGGGAAAGGCCTGCAAAAGATGAATTTTGCCCTCCACCATACACCCACTATGAGGTGCCACCAAGCTTTTATCGATCTGCCATGATTCTGAAGCCACAGCTAGGGCTGGGTGCAGTGTCCAGGTTGCCATCTGCCAAGAGCAGGATTCTCATTGCGAGTCAAAGATCCTCAGGGAGTTGTCTCCATCAGCAAGGAGAAATAACAAGTGCTCCCAGCCTCTACCATCCTGATGCTTCAGGTAAAGTATGAACTTTCTTTCCTTTCCCTTTACTGTTGTCACCAATTAGATACCTTTTTTTGGAGACAGAAAAATCACAAAATTAGCAACATTTTGTCTGATCCTACAAAGCTCCAACAGCACCCTTTGAGGTGTGTCTTTTTATCCTGCAGCAAGGCTGATTAGGGAGTCTGGGACTTGTGCAAAGGTTTTTTCGCAGGTCATTGCCAAAGAAAGATAATAGTTGTCAATAATAATTCTCATTTTTCACCTTTCTTCCTCTGCCTTGTAAATGCCTGAAAAATCTTTGGTTTTGTTCTGGGGAAGATAATGGGACATTTTCTTCCATCATGAAGACCTCACCATTCAGTCTGGATTTGACATTCCCCACCACGTTGTGCTCTGAAAACCTGGGCAGTGTTCAAGTGTGCCAGCAGAGATCTTGATTCTCTGAAGGCCTGGTGTACACCTCTTTGAAGACAACACTTCCAATAATTTCTTCTTCCTAGCTACTATCCAGCTCAGCATGACCCAGGGCAGAATTACAGGGGAGGGAAAAGCACAGGAAGAGCGGGAAGGAGAAGTGTACGATGTCACAAGAAAGAGAGAGTAATTACTTCTACAGGACATTCCTTAATAGCCTGGAAAAATGTGGAAGTTTAAGAAATGCACAGGAGCAAGTTCAGAGACAATTGAAAATCAGTCATTGTCAGAGTGAAGTACAGCAGCTGTTTAACAGCCTAGAATACTGCAGAGATTTTTAAAACTAGTCATAAGGGCTAAAGTTAATTTATGACTTAAGGTCATATGATCTCTTCTGTTGCCCTAGGATGGGATTCCTTCTGATGTATCCTTATTTAACCTGTTCACGAAAAACTACTTATAAAAACCTTTGATATGAGATCTTGGAGCCTCTGAAAGCAGCTCTGCTCCTATGCATTACCTATTTTCAAGTTAAAAGTGTTCCCTAGTGTTTTGCCTAAGCCCCTTTGTTGCAGTTTGCTTCCTCTTTCATCTGGAGTAGTTGTGGGGTCTTTTCCTCTTTGCAGGTATTTGAAAACTATTACCATCTCTCCACAGAGTCTATTTGTCCATACTAAGAAGCAGGAGAAATTTAGAAAAAAATTAGAATGGAAATGCACCAGAGCATCTTGACTTTACCCTGAGAGGACAGTCTCAGTCAGTAATACAGGTTGACAGGATTTGGGGCTTATCAGAAAATCAAGGTTCTCTGTAATACACTGCCTCTTGCCAGTATCCTTTACTATCTGACCCT
Organism: Onychostruthus taczanowskii; assembly: GCF_017590055.1. Lineage (NCBI taxonomy): Eukaryota > Metazoa > Chordata > Aves > Passeriformes > Passeridae > Onychostruthus > Onychostruthus taczanowskii. Next base: position 2,982,223 of record NW_024502569.1, on the reverse strand, counting down.
GCATGTGGAGTGTATCTGATGCCATTAGCAGAAGCTGACCAAACTCAGCTGTATGTGACTTCTGAGACACCCCAGGATTGCAGGCTAGGTTGTAAATACCATTTCAGCCCTGTGACTTGAGTTCAGTCAGCAATGAACATGGGAATACAGGTGCAGAGAGTAACTGGATCATCATTTCCATTTAAATGAAACTGCAAGAGTCTGTGAGTTCAGGATATGAGTAGGGTAAGCCCTTGTGTTATAGGAACCAGTTTGGGAGATTGATAAGAGAGAAAATGCAAACAGAACCCATTACCAAATAAACGTTTTTTTCTGATCCTCAAAAATGAGCACTGCCTTCATTTTTATTCATCCATCACCCATCCATTATCCACATTATCCTGCATCATTGATGCTAGCAGACTTTTCCTTAGCCACTTTTAATCCATACAGCAGCTTGTCTTGCATGTATTCATTTACCATCTTCTATGTTATGTGACATTTTAAAATCTGAACAGGATCAGCTTATCAGTCCCATTTTTTGTCTGTAGTACTGCCTTTAAAAAAAGCCAGTACATGAGAAGTGCATGTAAGTAAATTGCATGAGCTGTCACTGTGATTCTATTCCACCAAAGTTGTACTTCTTAACATTCTCATATTTCTCAAAAGCATTTTTGGTAATTTTTTAAATTTTAAAAAATATTTATTTTTTTATCACTGATAATTTTTTGGATCTTGTCTGCTTTGGAGGTCAAATTCAATTCATAGCTCTCCATAATTTCCTTCCTACAACTGTTATTTTTCTTGTTTCTCTCTAGTCTATTGATACCTTGCCATTTCAGAAAGGGTATAAAAGACCTGGTAGTCCAATAATCTGTCTGTCATCTCTTTCAGGACCCCAAAGTGTGTCTCATCTGGTCTTTGGGCTCTGACTATTTTATGGATTTTAAATTACACAAGACTTGTTCTGGAGAGGTTGCTAATGTCTCCAGTTTTTCACTGTCCACCCAAGGACACATTGTTTTCACTTCTGCCATCTCACCTTCCATTTTCCTTGCAAGATGAAGAATGTGTTTAATTTTTCTGCAATACCTTATTCTGTTGCAAAGTAATTTTCACTGCTCTTCTTTGGTTCAATGCCTCTTCCTACTTATCTTTTGTGTACTTCTGAAATCTTATGTTGGTTTCTTTACATTCATTTATTTTTGGTATTTTATTTCCCAATTATTGATTCAAGATTTTGTTATAATCACCTTCTCCTTGACTAACGCCTTTTTCCTTGCATGTCTCAAATGACTTAATCCTTCTCTCAGGAATGTATAACTTCATAGGCCAGCTAACCAGACTTTTGGTTTTTAATATTTCCTCTTAAAAAGAATAATGTATTGCTTATCAAAGAGGCTGATGTGACAGAAGATAGCACAAGAGAGGTATAGGAGTGCAGAGGCCTCAGAGAACTGGTTCCTGTGCCTGTATCCACAGCAGAGCACACATGCAGGCCAGAGATGGGTTGCTGGTTGCCATGGAGGGGATGGATAGGACAGCATCCCCTGGCATGCCAGAGCTGTTGGAGTGGTAATTAGAGGAGCTCATAATAGGACCAGACACCTTTAACCATCTGTGTTAAGGTACCCAACACCCTTTTCAACCACTTTCCCTTAATTTGGCTGTTAGCTGTAATATTATTTGCAGTGTATTTGATCTGCATCATTGGTTCTGCTGCACTATTTGAAACACAGGATTAAACACAGCTTTGATAGAGTCATATTTGCAAGCATGAGTAAATAACATGCATGAACACATGGGCAGCATCTGGGATGCAGAGCCAGTAAGACTTGCTCACGGGTGTTGTGGGGTGTGAGAGCTTGGGCAACTTCAGCAAAAGCAGCTAGGGACTAAGGGGTAATTTTCTGTCAGGGATACCAGGCCAGCTTCGAGATTGCTAAACAGCATCTCTTGCAGCTTGATCCTGAGCTTTTAATCCAGTTTCCAACGCTGGTGATATCAGCCTGACCTGAGGTAATGGAAACAGAAGGATGTGGCCGGTTGCTATCCCGTGACACAGTGTGCGGCACCGCGGAGGCTCTTACACTGAAATCGCCATGGTACGGTATCGAGGACAGCAGCAGTGCCTCTTAACGAGGATTTTATTCCCCTTTGCCATGCCATTCATAATGCAGCAGTCTGATAAGCTGGGTGGTTTGGCCCATGTATAATACTAATCCTCATAAAACTGACTCTGAAGTAATTGATAATTAAATCCCTGAACTGCTGTGATGGACTGCAAGTATTATGAGTGCATTGAGGGCTTTGCTAGTTTTACGTTATGCCAAGCAGAAAGTAAAATAATGATGAGTGCTCCCTCAAGTGTGATCTCTAAGTGCGATGCCTAAAGTGTGGTTGGATCAGTGATCCTTCTTCTTCAGTTTGATGTAGGACATGTGGTAGCATTGGCTGCAAATGCCTTATTAGGCAGTGCTGCTCCTTCGGTGGTGCTTTGCCCCAGGTGGGTCAGACAAGCAGCCTGACTGTAAAGAAAAGTGTTCTGAAAAGTAGGTAAAATAAGAAGTAATTGAATTATGATATAGGTGCCATAGAGTCTCTGAAATCTTAATATTTGTTTATTTTATGTAAATAGACTCTGCTCTTTCTATGGGAAACTTGTAAGTGAAAACAAGCATTGAAGCATACTGTGTCTATAACATGTAAAATATTAATATGTTTTCCTTGGTTATAAAGACTTCTTGAAGCAAGTGTGTTAGGATTTGCATTCATTAGCTGATTATTTTGATGGAATTAGTGCCTGATTTTGAAAAGTATAAAAGAGATCTCATCGTTAAAGCTTCACTTTAATTATGCTCATTAATTTAACTTAATTCTACATTTTTCCGTATGTTTAGGGTATTTTTTTCTCAGAGAGTGAGTTAATGAAATGTTACTTCCTTATCACCTCTCTGTGTATTAAACTTGTCAGTCCCGAGGGTTAGCTACTCCTCTCATTTCTAAGCAAGTCAACTTTCATTGAAGATAGAATTTATCCATAAATCAGGACTGCAATATTTGTCATTCCTTGGACAGACACAGATATATGCATCTATTTGTGTCTTTGCATACATCTAATGTATTTCATCTCAAATGCCAAAATATGTCTACAGCTTTCTCCCAGCAGGAAAGCTTTTTTTTCATGTTTATTCTCAGGAATAGATAACCTAATAATGACCTATTAATTGAACATGTAAATTAGATTTGAAGATGGAAAAGAACTTTTGAGATAACTTCCTGCAATATTGCCTTACTGCTACTCCAGCTCTGTCTGTACTTGCAGTCTGAGGTACTTGGATTTGAACTGGACAACTTCTTAACTGGTTAAGGAAAGAGGGACAAGGGAATAGTTCAGAGAGGAAAATGCTGTCTGTCCTGCACTAACCTGCAGAGTTTTCAGTTCACACTCTCTACTTTCTTTGAGAGAGCAATCTGACTATATTTAATTTAAAAAAAAAAGTTTCAAAGGGACACACACGCTTTCTCATTAATTTTTTTAAGGACACTGTCATCTTACTTGAGACATTGCCATCTGCCACCTCTCTGCTTCAGTTACTGTGTCTTCAAGGAACCAAACCCCATCATATTAGAAGGCTTCTCTATATGACAGTTGTATCAAGCTGCCATTTGTCAGAACAGTATGTGGAGCAATCTGGGTGTAGTGGCAGGCAAATGCTTCCTACCTTGCCTCCTTCCTGCTGAGAGCCAAGCGTTGTCTCTGGCTGGACATCCACAGCCCTTCTGAGCAGCCAGTGGGATGCAGCTGGACAGATGGGATGCAGCTCCAGTGCAGAGAATTGTTCTGGCTGCTCTGGCTGCCAGTGGAGAATGCAATGAGTGAGGCTCATGCATGGATGATTCCTGTGCTGCAAGCTTTTGAGGGATGCTGTGCTTTTCACAGTAGCTGCCAAGCGAACACGGACATTTGCAGCTTGAATGAGTTGTGAGATGACAAGTTGTTGGGGTGTTGAGAATGTGCTAACCAGCCTTGGTTTGCCTGGGAGCTGAGAAGGCACAGAACAGTTTTTGGTGCTTTTAAATCTGAATGGTGAGGAGGTGAGCATTTACTACCATATGATGGTAGACTGACCCATCAGAAGTTAATCAGTGTTCAGCAGTGACAACTGTTTGGCCTTTGGAACTGACCTGTCCCAGGCTTGATGGTATTTGGATGAGAAACCATCAGGGCAGCTGGGCTCAACCTGCTCACTGCTGTTTAGGTGTAAACCATTAAAGCCTCTGTTTTAAAGCCCCTTTCCTCAGTTCTTGTTCGGAGAGAAGTTATGTCTATACAGGGAAACCAGAAATGAAGTGGCAGCAGAAAAGATTTCTCACTTGTGTGATTTGTTTTCAATCTGCAAAGATACCAATGTTTGGGTTAACTCAGAGCTGGGTTAACTCAGCTTGTATTATCTCTGACTGATGCGGTGACATTGGAGATAAGTTCTTTACCCCAGATTTCCCAATATGCAATGAGAATAGTGATGTTCAGATCATCAGTAAGTGAAAGAAAATGACATCTAATGATTAAAGTTTTAGCAGGAACGCTGGTTAAAAAAAAATAAAAAAGGGAAAGGAAAGAAAACCAAAACCCCTACAACCAGATAACAAAGACTTGCCAAGGATCCCTGAATTATGGAGTTTTAAAGTCTTGAACTGCTACTCTTTTTCATAAGAACATATCTGTATAACTTGTTTCTTTAATTTTTCATTCATTTCAGCTAAAACATATTTCAAATTTCACAGAGAAATTACATGAAAGTTGCTTTTTACCCGTGCACGAAGATGCAATTCTTATGCAGTGGGGATGCATAAGTGAAGTTCAGACTTTTAACAAAGTCTCCCCAGGCACATCTAGTGTGTGTCAATCAGTCCCTAACTCAAAATGTTTTTATGTTTCTGGATGGGAACAGCTTGAAGTGTCACAGAAAATCACTTGTGTGCATACAGACAACAATACTTAATTCTATAATTAGCTTCAGGCAGTGAAACAACTAGAAAGATTTTTAAGCTTATTTTGGCAGATTTTCATTAAAATAAAAACTGCTCATTAAAATAACTTTTGTTTTGAACTCCCAGAACTTGTTTGCAGGGGTACTTCTATACTTTTAAGGAACAGAAATAAAGCAAAAAACATGCATGAGAAAACTTGATGAAGTTTAGAACCGAAAATGTGTACAATAGGCTGGTGTCTCATGTATTTTAATGAGAAAGAATACACAATATTACTTAGCTTTAAGGATTTGAATGCATCCCTAATGAGGATAATGTCCTGCCCCCAGGTTCTCATGGTACAGAAAAAGTGGATTACAAAGAAAAGAAGTGAAAAACAATTTAAGGATGATGATGAGTTCAAGATGCAAAATATTGTTAGTTCAGGGGGAATTGGAATTGAAGTCATAAACTAGAAACACACAAAAAAATATGAGAAAAAAACACTGAATCCTCTGCCAAAGTCTGGAAGAATGACTTTGAAGAAAAGCTAAAGATGGTTGAGCAGTTTGTAACCAAAACTCTTTTGGTTTCAAGGAAATTCTTCTTTTCTTCTTCTTCTTCTTCTTCTTCTTCTTCTTCTTCTTCTTCTTCTTCTTCTTCTTCTTCATTCATCATGCTTGGTCACAAACTGCAGATAACAGTCAATCTGGGGACTTGATGTGGGCATCCCTGTGGCTGAGTTGGGGACCTGGGAGTCTCAGGTGAGCCACACTGCTCTAGGCCAAGCATGTTTGACATTCTTTTTAAATAAAGCCATTTCTAACTTTATTCCACTGCCCCAGTGGAATTTCCCCTGTTTTGTAGCAGGAAGTCTGTGATATTTATAGTTTGTTGCTGTAAAATAGAAATATCTCTCCCTCTACCTCAATTTTCAGAGATGCTTAAGAAAAAGAAATCTCAGCTTATGTAGTCCAGGTGCATTTTTTGGAAACCTGTAAAACCCATGAGAGACAGCCCCATACCTTCTCCCTGCAGCCACTGAGCTGGGCAGTTCCTTGCACCTGCAGGAGCCATGAGTACTTGTCTTGCCTTCCGATCTGGAGGGTGCCTGGGCTTGGTCCTGTCACTGATGCAGCACATGGAGTATTTTGCAGTGGGTAGGGAGGAAGTCTTGGCTTTGGAAGCAGTCTGGCTGCTTTGCAGCTGGCCATAAATCAGCTGTAGTAGACCACTGTCAAAGCAGCTCTGCACAAACCTGGCAGTGAACTGATGGTGACTGTCACTGCCTATCTCTTCTCTGTGCTAATGTGCCTGCTCTGCTCTTCACCTGCACCTGGAAACTTTGAGCCCCTCTTCACAATATCCAAAGGAAGCCACATTCAGGATCATAGTCCAAAATTGCCTCTGCTGGTGCCAGGGATGGGGAGTGAATGGGGATTTTAGTAGTCTTTTATCACTCACTATAGATATTTGTTGTTTTCATTTGGATTACTCTCCACAGCATGTATTTCTGGGCTGGCAAAGGTGCTGCAGACATCCATCTCCTTGTGCCTTAATAAAGAACTCAACCCGGGGAAAGGGGGTACAAAAATGCATTTTTAAGAGCCTAGAGTATATAAATTGTTTTATTCATTGAGCAAGGAGCATTTTTTAGATCTTTGCAGGAATGTGTTTTATAGGAGAACAAAACTCTCTTTAGCTGGGTGTTACACCTATTTCTGTTTCAAAAGGAAAGGCTTAGTTACATTACACAAAGCTTAGCATTAGTATTGTGATGAGGTACACAAATATCTTTCAAAATCCCTGTAACATTCTTCCGCTCAAAGGAGTTAGTCTTGTTTTCTCTAAAGTCTTCTCAAAGTGAAATGCTTCATTAAAATTAATAAGACTGTGACCTACATAGTTTACAAAAGAATTAAATACTGTAATAATATGACCATATTCTTACTGTGCAGTTAATTTGTATTTTTCTTTATATTATGACTGTTTACTTCTTCCTTTGAAGTTTGTGTCGGGCTAGTGTACAAATAATGTTCACTGAATAACAACAGAAAAAGTGTGACTTTGTGACCTTTTCTGACAGAATATGTTGACAGCTTTTAATGTTGCCTTTTCTCCTATCCCACTGGTCCTGATTAAACACTCTAGCATCAGGTTTTGGAGATTGTTATTAATTTTTTTTTTTTTAATATGTATTTTTGCTGCACAGAATTCCACAAGGAACAGGAATCTGGTATTCTCAAATCTAGGAAGAAAAAGCTCTGTGCAAATTTATGTACACTTGAGGTCTGGAGTCACTTGGTATCCAGACCTTCCAACCAAAAGCAAAATCTAATCTTTGGCCCTTGAGCTTGAAGGCAAGACTGCCATGATCATGGACCTTTGGCCTGTGAAGGGAAAGAGGAACATTTGTGAATCTGTGTTCTGTATTTGCCTAGAAAAGTTTGCCTAAGCAAGAGCAGCAGTGTACAGGTTAGGACGGAAGCTGAGGACAGGTGAGAGGTTGGTAACCAGAGGCAGGCACCACAGCTGAACTGCTGCTGTGGTCTAACTCCAGGTGTCATAAATCTGCTGCTGGATGTCACTCACGTGGGCTGATGTCTTAGCAAGGAGAAGTCCACCAGTAGAAATGGCCAATGGTATGTTAAAAAAGTTAGACTTTACAGGTCATGCCCTTGTTCCCAGGCTTGGCGCAAGAAAAGGGAATTTTTTTTAGTGGAATTTGAAAGAAGAACTTCAAAGAACTGTTTTCTTTGATGAAATACAAAGAAGTTCTGTGTCCTTGAAGAGGATTGTTGCTGGTTTACAATACTTTCCAAAACTGGAAGTTATGCGTAGCATTTGTCTCTGTGAGTTTTTTTTAATTGGCACACAATAATTGTAAAATTAGAAAGTGATACAGCATTGAAGAAGATAATATTAAAAAAAATTCGTAGCAGTGTTGAACTATGTTACTTTGCTGGAAGTTTGAGCTATGCCCCATGGGTACTTGGCACTTTTCACCTTTTAAAAATGATTGTGACCTGAAATTTTTACACCAAATATCTTCTCAGTGCAGCAAAAAATAAGACATCACTGCAGTCTGATCAGCTCTTTAAACTTGTATTCAGTCTTAGTACTGCCTTTATGTAGCTAGGAGATACAGGTAATGGTCAGTGTCTCACAGTTAATTTATTTAACAAAAATTTTTTCTTTTTCCTTCTTTCAGTTGATCTTAAGAAAGGATCATGTCCAAGTGCTGCAAAATCAAATCTCCCAAAGCCCTGCCCGTCTGGACTTCGTCCCCCAGGTTATTCACGGTTGCCAGCAGCTAAGCTGGCTGCATTTGGGTTTGTCAGGAGCTCGAGCGTGTCCTCTGTCTCCAGCAACCAGTCGAACGACAGCGCTCAGAGTGACCAGAGCAGGACAACTAACCGTAAGTCCCAAAAGTGCCCTTCTTTCTGGAGGGCTATTAAAAAGATGTGTTCCAGGATTGTCCAGACTGTCGTTTCCAGATAGCTCAGAACTAATGAAATCTGTGCAGTACTTGCTAGTCTCTTCTGTGCCACTGACTTCGGTTTGGTATCTCGATTGCCCAGTAAAGTTTTAAAAAAATATTAATAATAATTATTAGATATTAATAGACAAGCATGAAATTGTAACAACTGTTTAAAATATTAATGGTAACACATGAATAGAGCCTGAATGTTGAGGAGATTGTTGTCTCTGCTACAGAGAAAATTCCATTAAGAGTGAATCTGAGGCATTCTTTCTTACATTTTGTTTTTACCTGGAACATGCCTTCTTACAAGCTGAAATAGTAAATAAACAGAGTGAACTGTCTTTGGCAAGTAAATGGCAGCCAATGCAGAACAGGACAAATATTGTCTAAAATAGGAGATACAGTCTTTCTCATCTACTTTTCTTCTGCTTCTTAATTTTCAGTACAATAAATTCAGCCAGTGATATGAAAAACTGAGCCAGTGATATGAAAGAGATCAGGACTGATATCGTAGTACATCTACCAGACTTTGAATGATCCCCTGGCAGAAATGTCATTCCAAATCCTATTTTCTGCAAAGGCTGTTAATTTTATTAAGCACAAAATAATACCCACTGGATTCTGCAGTCCTTGGGAAATGTGCACATGCCCTGGGCTCAGAGCAGAAAGGGGGATTGAGGGATTTTCATGCCCGTTTTTCTTTGAAGGCTGGATTGAGCCTGAGCTGTGTCAATATCAAAGCAAGTGGTATCAGCCCAAGAGGGGTGCAGACAGGGCCACCAGGTGACTTGAAGCAGCAGAGGAGACAAGATGCTGCAGTCTCCTAAATCTTTCACTGTTTGTATTAATTTGAAATTAATTAAAATAAATACAATTAGTATAGTTCAAAACCCTAAGGATTTTCTCTTTCCCCTTTACATGGGGTGATTGAAATGCAAAAGACTAATGTCAGCAGGGACTTTTAACTTTTCCAATGATCCCAAACATGCTTGTATCTTGTTTTACTATTGGACTGATCACTCATTTTTTGGTTATTTCCTGATAGACTTTACTTTGAGGTCAGTCAGCCTCTTTCGCTTTGTGCTTTTACCCTACATTTATGCCTTTGGAAAACTTCTCCTTTTATCTGGTGTTGTCACCTTTTAGTCTTTATTTACATAAAACCTGTGTTAAGGACAGAATTACCTGATATCTGATTAGATCTAAACTACATCTCTGCAAGTAATATTGTTGTTTAGCAGTTTCAGGTGTGAATCTGAAAAAATGACAACTGTAGGTACAGCACTAGCCTTGAACACAGGTTGAACACTGGAGGAATACAGGTTCATACAAATCTAAAAGCAAAATACTCCAGGCTGCAGAATTTGAATTAATTGTTTTCTAAAAAAAAAACAAACCAAAAACTGTGGAAGAAGCATTAGCAATCTCAGTCATAGAAAGTTACATCTGATTCTTCAGTTCTCTTAAAAGAAGTTGATTTCATTTCTATATTCTGGTGTATTTTTCTATTATCTTTTTATATTAAAAACTGAAACCACATTCCAGTCACTGGAAGGACATGGAAGCATTTGGTTTCAGCTGACTCAGCTGAGGATAGTAGCACTCTTTAGTGTTGGGATCAGGATGATGTGACCATCTTGTGCATCTTACAAGACCAATTTTGATGGGTATGAAAATTACCCAGGGGAAGTGTTCTGCTTGTACAAATTCATGTGGAGATGAGCTCAGCCCATCACCTGATGAAAAACAGCACCTATAACTTTGCTCTTGCTGCCAAGTTAGCTCATGGAAGCTGTTGTCTAGTTTCCCTCCACCTCCACGTGAGAGCAAGAGAATGAGCCCCTCCTAAGGGTCATCTCTCTCATGTGGCTCTTGTGACATGCTCAGCTGTCTGGCCCAGAGGTCTTTTACTACTCTGTAGTTCCAAAAGGATAGTGCTTTCTCCTGGACAAAAGTAAGGGAAGGAGAAGGTGTGCTGCCAAGCAGGTGAGGGCACATCTGGTGTTTAGAGTAAGTTGGTAAGTCATGACTGGGTAAGTCATCACACCAGGTAACGCTTAACATCACCTGCTTGCTTTGGATTAAAGACAACATGACTCCTGTTCATGGGGCAGATAGGTAGGAAGAAAAAATGTTTCCTCACTGTTAATTTATTAACTTGCATACAAATGTTATCTGTATGAAACTGTGCCATCTTTTTCTATTCATAGTCTGTGTGCTAGCAAGAGTTAAATTAGTTGTCCAGCACCCAGGGAGCACAAATGAGTTCCTTTCCATTCTAATATTTAACTCAGAGCAGCAGTGCACTTCACCATGCATAGAAAGCATGCAGGGGAGAAGTACTGGCTCAGGAATATTAGCATGACATATTATTTCTTCCCTTCACTGTCTGCTGGAAGAACAGTTTTATTTAAATTAAATAAATAACTGATTCTGTAGCTACTACCTGAGATCATGTCTTTGACTAAATCAGATCTCCTAGAGGGCAAGAAAAAGCTTTACTGTTAATTTCCTAGCTCAGTAGGGTAGAAAAATGCAAAATTATCTAGCTTTAGAAGTCTTCAAACATACATAACACAATTTTCTATTTAAGCACTATCTCTGCATGTCAGGGAGAAAAAAGTAGTTGATAACATCTTACAAGTGTGCATTTGTTATAAATAGAGGAGCTGCTACTGTTGTAAATCAAGGGGCTCATTTCAAAATCATGACATATTGTAGGTTATTGAAAAGCCAATGACTATGGCTAGGTGAGAGGAAAACACTGGTTTATTTTAGGGGCAGAGTGTTTTGGGGTAAACAGTGATTCTTTAAGGGACCCCAGTGAGGTCCTGTTCTTGCTTTTCTCTCCTCTGCCAGATGTCTTGTGGTGCTAGTTCTGCCTAAACACATTTCTTTTCAGAAGTCCCAGCTAGTGTCTCTGTCTAGGGAGTAAAACCCACCTGTTTAGAAAAAGGAGACATAATGTTTGTGTTGAGGGGAAGTTTGTTAATGGAGCTGCAATGCGGCAGCTTTGTTCTTCATCAGATTTCTCCCTTTCCTGTGACCCCTCTAAAAGCAGTACGTACATGTGCATGGAGCCTGTGCTGTGCCTCTTCAACAGTATTGACTTCCTGGTGATACCTTGCATGTTCAGATTGACTCAATTAAATGGATTTGAAGCTATGGGACTGTGCTCTTTTCCCATGGTGAGACAGGACACACTGCTCACTTGTCTGCTTGTCTGCTTGTCCTCAGGTCTTTCCTGGAGTTCTGTCCCAGGGTTGTGGGTGTCAGCCAGGCTGCTTTTTGCCAATAACATTCCAACAAGTGACAGTCTTGCCACCAGCTGCTAATCAGGATCAGTCATAATGGGGCCCTGGTCCTATGAGGTCCTGCCCAATTTTGTATTGAGGCTGAAGGAGCAGCCTCTGGGAAAGCCCAGGCTGAGGCTCAGCTCCTGGTCCTGCTACCAGTACTCCACAGATCTGTTCTGTGGCACAGATAGGTCCTGCCCACTAATATCTTTGTTTACAATTACCTGAAAAATTAAAATTTAGCCCCAGATCTGGTATACTACTTCTGAAGTTTTCAAAAGATGCCTGATATTTTAAACCATTATTCTTTATTTAGAAGAAGGGAGTTTTGTACATCTAAAAACTTATTGCTTGTTTGCAGTCTAAATTGACTAGAAATGAAAAATTGAGATACTTCAGTCTTAGATGAGTGTGAAGGTATTCTGCAAAATATGAGAAAAAGTGAATGACTAGAAAGTCATGTTAAACCACCAAGACTTGGTGTGGAAACAATTGTGTAAGCATAAAAAGAAACTTCCAATTTAAACAACCTGTGAAAAAATACTTAACTTTGTGTATTTTCCTTTGGAATTTTAAATGCACTATATGGAAGGTTTCCCTCTGTCTGTCCCAATAAATTTTGCATGAGAGGTTCACGTCATCCACCGAAGGCCCACAGTGGTGGGATGTGGTTCCCAGGATTATCTTGTGATTCTGCAGTGAGGTAACATGATGCTCAGACTGTACCTTCTGTTTTACTGGTTTGAGGAGCTCAGAGTTCTCTTGCCTGTATCTGCATTTTGAGTGACTAGCTGAATGTCCCGCTCACACAATTAGCTTTATGTCCTTCATCAGCATAGACTCTAACTTGCTGTAAGTACCATGTGGGAAAGAGTTTGTCAGGCACTGTGGAAGAATTTGATGTGTGGAGGATAGGAAGAAGGGTGGATTGTTTAGAATGAGTTAAGGTATGCTAACTGCTATGAGTTCAGGAGATGGAAGAATGTTGGTATAATATCGGGAAATACTTCATAGTCACAAGGTCTACTAGTCTGTTAAATGATCTTCCAACTCAAGAGATGAAATCCCTGTTGCTCAAGATTCTTTAAATAGAACAATGGCATGATGTTAGAGGCAATTCTTCTCCGTCGACATGCTAGACTAAAAGACATAATGCTATTCAATATCTACCTGAGTGCTGAAGCAATTTATTTTGGGAGTGAACAAGAAAATGGTGATGAATATTTCAAAACTTGTTTTAGTGTCTCACGACAGCTATTGTTTTGTTAAAAATGATAGAAAGATGAAACTGCATGTTTTATTGATGTAAGCCTCCATGATCCTTTCTTCAATATATATATTTCTCACTGGTTTTGACCTTGAATTGCCTGGCCTTGCTAAATGTTGAATTCTAATAAGCAAAAATGTCAAAGTGTCAGATTCAGGTGGGTGGAGAATTGAAGAAATTAAAGTGAGCACAGAAGCCTTGAATAGATGCCTAATTACCTCCAAAATGGGTAGAATGTTCAAAATTGTCACATGGTTGACAGGTAAACCAGTTGTTCTTAAAAACATAAGTATTAGTTAATATGAAGAATTTCCTGTATGAAAATACTTTCCAATTATATTTCTGTGACTGATTTTCTGTTCAGTTTTCTACATGGCAAATTCAATTTTTTTTTTCCCTTCTGATCATGTTCTGATATTAATGCCTTGGTGGAAGAATCACTTTATGCCATCATTTCACTGTGAGTAGGACTGAAATAGAACAGTATTGAGATTCTCAGCCTTGTGGGATGAAGCATCTGGAAGAGTGCAGTATGCCAGCCAGGAAGAGCAAGGGCTATAAGATATTTTAGCTACCTTGACTTAGCAGCATTTACTTTTCATACTCTAGTTGCTAATGATGGGGGTGAAAAAGATTCAGATAATTACTGGGGGTTGTGGGCACAGAGGTTTCTCTCTGTTTGCAGAGATTGAAACAACAGTGCTGAAGTACAAGTTGGCTATTAATTTCAGTGGGTTTTAGATATGGTGCTTGTGATAGTATTTTAATGTGGTATTATTTTAATAGCTTAGATAATGTCTTTGCTGTCTCCATTGTTACCTTGTCCCCTGCCCATCAAAATGCACAGCAGAGGGGAGCAGTTCCACATTGGGAGGATCTTACCACCCCTTGTAATGAATAAGTAGAGGCAGGAAGATCAAGCTGGTTTGGAAATGCAGAACTACTTTTATATGAAGATGCCAACCTGAAATATTGAAAGAGTTTTCAGTTTTGCTGAGCTTAAGTTTGTCAAAACTGAAGAAATCCATGAAACTGAATTCTGCAAAGCTTGCTTTTTATGAGAAAAGAAATGTTGAAAGAATTTTGCCGAGCTTTTTGTGCCAGCTCAACTCCAGTGCTTAATCATCATGTTTGTTATTGTTATAAAGTGCCATATAAAATCTGTGGTTTTAGTGTAAGAAGTCCAGTCTGGGAGATTCTGTGTCTGTGTTCTAAAATTGTCCTGGCTCATACCCGGCAGCTCCAGTTCCAGTTTTTGGCACTTATTTCTGTCTGGCTTGTAAAAAGTGGCTCAAATGATCCACCTCACTTTCCTGTCTGTAAAATGGGGTGGGAGGGTACAAATGTTTGTGCATGTACTGGGTAACGGGACAGCAAGGAGGAAACAGATAGTGACAAATCCTCTTTCCTGGCCCATTTCCACACAGGATTATTTGACTGATTATGTGCACCTAATTTAGGTACAGTGACTCTTAGTGCTTAATCTGCACAGGGTAAAAAGTAGTTCAAACCACTTGCACACCAAGCTGCCAGACACCAGTTTCACTGGAGAAGGCAGTGCATTGCCCCAGGATTAGATTAGTCCCATTGCAGGCACCCAAGGTGTCTCTGTCCTTTAACTCTGTGGGAAGATGTTGATTCAATGATCAGTGTGCTGGATGTAGCTACTGTGGCAACCTGCTTGGTGCCTCTATACTGGGAGGTTTCATCAGCCCTTTCTTTATTTTAAAGTTGTCCTGTGGTTGATTTTGTGCTTCTTTGGTCAATAGGAGATCATGACTACTTTATTTATTGTGATATGATTAACTTCAATAATTTTTAGAGGGCTACAAAGAAAGCAGTGAAGCCTTTTCTAAAACAACCTTTTTTCTTTTTTGATCTTTATATCACATTTTTAAAACATCTAGTCTTCAGTGATCCTGAAGGGTATCCCCTCTGGCAGGGATGTGAGAGAGACAAGAGGAAGAAGAGAGCTGGTGGTGCAGTGTGAATTTTACAGTCTGGGGAAAAACCTCGGTCAGTCCAGAGCCAGTAACAGGCACAAGCACAGTATTCATCTTTCTGGGGACACTCAGCACTTGGAACAGTGGAACTTAAAGTGTCCTTTTGAAAATATGAAGACAAGGAGCAGCTGGAACATGTCTGTCACATCCAAATTAAAACCCCTCTTAAGACCAGAAAACTCACTATAAATTGTCTCTTTTTCATACTCTAATCTTCCTATTCTATCTGTTGAGGGGGGAAATACTCATTTGGAAGTGAACCCTGTGGGTATTCATTGAAATGGATTAATCTTTTAATTTAGCCCAGAGAAAAATTAAGGAATAAAGCTTTGAAGAAATGAGAGTTCATCCATTTCTCTTTTTCTTTTTTTTTTCCCTAATTCTTTTTTTCTCCCCTTGTGTTCTGAAGGAAACACAGTAAAAATCTTCATAGTCTCCCACTAATGAAGTATGACCTTGCAGGATTTTAGAGAAACTTTTTGCTTTACCATGTCTCTCTCATGCATTTAATTTCAGTTTATATTTCAATATTTAAAAAGGGTTAATTTTGGATGTCTAGCTATGGGGCTTATCACTGGTGTATTCCACAGACTTCATCTCCAGTTTTAGTGCTTTCTGAAATTCAAGCCTGTGGTAATCTAGATGCATTCAACTTTATAAAGATACATCTTCAAAAAGCATCACATATTGCTTCTGGTGCAATTCTGCATTTTGTATTGTCTGTGAGGTTGAAGCCAGTGAGCACAGTGAGGCATTCTGGCTTTGAAATCTTTAAGTAAATCAAACAGTTGCCCGACTGAACCAATTACTGTCAGTGACAAAAGTCATTACAGACTCTATGATAATAGGCTTTCTTCCAAAGAAAACTTTTTTCCCCCCAAAAATGAGTACTAATTTGAAGATACAAGAAGTTTGATATGGTAGTTATGAGCCAACTTTGAGTCACAATGAGCCAAAGAAAAATACCTCTGTAATAGTTTGGAGTTATGTAAATTTTGAAAGTATTTTTTAAATTATGTTTTCCCTTGTGTGATTTCTGCTTTGGGTCAGTGAGGCTGTTAGCTTGTTTGCCTAAACAAGAAGCAAATAAGCTTGAGGTTCAGTGTTTCTCTGATCCCTTTCAACAAGGGCCAAATTTAAAAAGTGGAACTGAGATGATCTCCTTGCAATCATATTATTAACAGCTGTAGTCAAAAGTAAAGTGTTGTGAATTTGTCACACACACAGTTCAATCCAATTGCCTTGCCAGCAATAAACAGGACCAAAGTTAGTACTGTAAATATGACTGGCAAATCTCATGTAGACCAAAAGGTTTCAGAAAACAAAACTGTCCTCTTTATAGAACACGAAAAATCAATTAGCAAAATTGTATGCTCTTGCAAAATGAAGTGTGGATAATGAACACAAACAAATGGGGATTTGGAAAAAGCCTGTAAACTGTCCCTTTTGGGAGGGAGAGTGACTGATTAGTTGAGGAGAACCATGGTGGATTAGTGCAGGTATGTATTAACAGTGGAGCAAAGGAAGACAAACTTCAAAGATGTTTCTAATCTTTGATCCCATTAGGAATCCTGCAGAAGACTTGTGAATTCTAATCTAGTAGTGTGAGAAGTGTTACAGCCAAAAGAGTGCAGCACTATTTTTAGAGGAAAAACATTTTCCATGTAGAGGTTGGGCTGGAATATCACTTATGACATTTTTTTCCATCACACTAAACTAGTCCAAATGGGTTAAAATTGAGGTCACTTATGTAAGTCTTCCAGGTGCTTTTAAGAATATCTGCAATAAAGGAAGGATTACCATCTTTTGCAGCTTTTTCATTATTGTCATGGGTCTGTTAATTGTGATCCAAAATCTTGAAAATTACAGTTTAAACAGCTTCCTTCTGGCTTGCTGCTTGGCAATTTCTAGAGGCCTGGACAAGATTACTTAAGGCTGTAAACAGCTCAGAATTTAGTGGTTCTTTGTCTTGTGACAAGTGTGAGACCATAGGCTTTCAATTTGGGACTTCCAGAGTTAATTTTAATGCTAGAAGAAAGCTGACTAAAGTCTGAAACAAGTGAAACCACCACTGGCAGAAAAATGACAGACTGAGACCCTCCAATCAAGAACACTAAGCTGAATAAAACAGGAATAATTGTATGGTCTTTTTCTCCATGGTGGGAGTTACTGGAAACTGTGGGCTGTTGGCACACAGGACATCAGTGACACCACCATCAGCAGCAGCAGATGTTTAGTCCCTTGGAGATGAGCCCTAGAAATGGTAGTATGCTTCCCATGTGGTAGCTTTGAGGGTCTACCTGTGGAATTGGTGGGATTGGAGGAGAAAGGTGCTGCCATTTCTATGGTTTACACACATGCCTATGACTCTCTGTTCCCTGTGGCAAGGAAGCAATTAAGCTGGGCTACATGGTGTAAATCTTTAATATATGCTCTTCCCAACTTCATGATCTGCTCATCTGTGTTGACACAGTGTACGTTGCCATTACTACTTCCACTGAAGGCTGAACGGTCAGAAATACTTATGCAGAATTATGAGCATTTAGGATGGGAGAATAAAGTGCTCTGATTCAGAGGTGGGAACTGGATCTCGTTGGAAGAGCTGTCAGTGTTCCCATATTGATCTCGACATCGATCGTGCGTCAGTGGGGTTTGTCTCAGAATGGGGCACTTCACTCCCTGTATGCTGATTCACCAGGCAGTCATAAGGGTACTCTGTTATTTTAGTGCACACTGCCTGCTTTGGGCCATTAGGCATGGAGCAGTGTGTGTTTCTATGTAAAAAGGCAAAAAACTGCTAACCAGAATGCAAGGGAGATGGATGCATAACTGGACTGATGCCAGCAGCAACTTCCAGCAGCACTAATGCTGCACAGTGCTCCTTGGTGTGACAAAACCAGGCCACATCAGTTAGTTTTTGCATGTCACAAACCTTTCTCCAGCTGAACGTGACACCCGTCTTTTCTATTTGTTTTCTTGTTTAAAGTAAGTCTCCCAAAGAAGATGAATTCCATTCTAGTCCTTAATTAAACTACCACAAAGAAAGAAAACAGCCTCTAATTTTCAGAGAGGGGTCAGGAGATGCCCTTCTACCCCATCTCTAAAAGCACAGAATGAAGTGAAATGAAGGTAAACGAGTTGTCTCCTACCACTGCCATGCATCTCAGAAATACTGTGCATTTCTGGCGCCCTGATGGTGAAATATTGAAGTTCAGTCAGTGATTAACTTCCTGTCTATCACACATTGCAGTTACACTGTGCTCCTGCCAGCCATTTCTGGAAAGGTATGCACAACCTCCAGAACAACTGAGCAAAACTGAGTGAGGAATGCTGAGTTTTGAATAAAATGGCATGTCTCAATCAAAATATCTTATGGCCAAACCTTGGAAACCCTTGTATTGTCTTCCCCTGCTGCTAAACTCTATGGAATAGTGTGGTCTGGAGTTCAGTCTGTGCCCTCAAGTGTATGGCATGATTTTTTGCATTTAAACGACAGAATTAAAAATACATAATTTTAAACCAGATTTTTTTTTCCTCTTAAAAATAAGAATATGTAATTTATTTGATGTTTTTATAAACTCTTCTGCTCAGTTCTTACTGCACATGAGACAATCTTCAAGTTAATATTACTTTTGTAATCTGAGGAAAGGGGATTTCCCAATGAATGTTATTACAATGCTTTAATTTAAACTGAAGGCCTATTTTTAGATGCTTGGATGTGTCCTGGGATAAAACATTCCTTCTCTGACATGTTCTAATGTTGACTAAATGTATTATGTACTGCATCTAGGTATCTAAGGAATTTTAATTGTCTCAGAGGTACACAATAGTGTTTTAGAATTAGGGTATTTATCACTTGTCACAGCTTGTAAATTTAGATACAGAACAGGCCTGTACACTGTCAAACTGTGTGGGAAAGAGGAATAAGAGGTAGCGTCATGGTCTCTGTATGCCTTACAAAGAATAGTTTGGAAGTATGTTCTAAAAGTGTCTAAGATGAAGTTTAAAAAGGTGTCATTTAAAAAAAGCTTAAACCTGAAGGAAAGATGCAAGAAAATTTAAAAGAAAAAAGCTGATGCTAAGAAACTGTCTCTTGTGCACACAAGTCCCACTTCTTTGGCAGAGCGATAGCTGCTCTAAGAAAGGTGCTGAATTATGCATGGCTTACCAACAGTCCTGCTCTGGAGCTCAGGCTTCGGGGAATGTGTGCACTCCTGAACTGTCATCTCTCTACCCACTGTGTGAATCAAAAGTACCTGCAGATAAAAATCTCAGATTAATTGAGAAAAGCCTCCAAGCAGCTCACTAAGTGATAGAAGCTTCCTATCAGTGACAGCTGGAAGATAAAACTGTAGACTGTCATGGTAAACAATTTGCAGCTATGATTCTTTTGGTACTCCCCACTGTGAAGCATGCCAGCTATCATGTTTAAAAACAGCCCAACTAGTAAAACTAGTTTAAAACATGAAAGATTTGTATATTTTAGATCAGACTGACTTTTTCATGGAGCCCACAGCTTTGTAACTGTAATTTTTGATTTTGTTTTACTTCTAATTGGTGGGTGGTGAACATATCCCTAAGTGGTATCTCAGCAGCTGTCATAAGATCGTTTCTGCCCTTTGCCAGGGTGGTGGGAAGCATCTTGGCAGGGCTGAAGCAAAGCAACTTCATAAAGGTCCATTTATGACTTCTCTCTTGCCCATATAACCAGATATTTTGAATTACTATCCTGCTAAAATACCATATAATGCCAATTTATATTTCTTTAAATGTGACCATTCTGTTAGTGTTTGATTCCAAAATACCTGTGCACTATCTCTATTTTGCTGTTTTCTCTCATGGCTTTAGAGAAGGATCTCCCTTTCTTGTGGGTGCTGCCCATCACTTGCATGGCACCCAGTGATGATTTGGAAGACTGGTGCTAAATAAGAATTGTGGTAACATTTGCCTCTACTACAGCAGACACAAAACTTCACCCTGCTTTTTTTGCTGTTTGTAATTGACTAATGAAATGTATATGTAATTACCTTTGATAATGCTTCCAGGAAAACACTGCATGCTTGTTTGAAGTTTACATCACTTATAGGTATTTTAGAGGGAAGTTTATTGGGGAAGGAAGCTCTGCTGGAGTTTTTAGATGTTTTTCACTGGGTGGATTGTAAAGAAGTCAGGGTTTTCCCCAGACTTGGATTTCTGAATTTTTTGCAACTTCCATCGCCAACGCAAGTTCCTCCCGCTGCTTGACATAATGTCCCTCCCTGTCACTTGGAGCCAGGCTAGGTGTGCTGGCACCTCATATTGGCAGCTCGGGCTGGCCAAACCAATTGTGGTGGCTAACGTGCTCAGTCACATTAGCCCTGTGAGTGTGCACAAACTCTGCCTGTGGCTAACAAGATGTGAGTGTGCACAAACTCTGCCTGTGGCTAACAAGATGTGAGTGTGAACAAACTCTGCATGTGGCTAACAAGATGCTGCCACCTCTGCCTGTGAGTGGGGATGAGGAGCTGGCTGCTGGCACCTTCAGACATTTCACCTTTCTCAGCTGCAGTGCTCGGAATCTGGGAATCCTGCTGCACTAGGGGTGCAGCTGAGAACCAAACACTCTCAATTTTCTTGAAACCTGTCCTTAGCTTGGCATTGGACCTGTAATAATAATACAATTTTGCCTTGAGGGTGGGACACAAGATGTAGGAGCCTACTCCAGTAAAATAAGCTAGGTCGGTACAGCACTTAGTGTGTTTTATGTCCCCCAATATGTAGTGCATATTCCTGCATAGCAAGTGGTATGTTATTTACAGCATTTTGGTTACACTTAGAATAAATTTAGTTAAATTTAACTTCTCTTCAGCATTAGCTTGCCGACCTGGAGATAAATAAGCCACCGTTGACTTTGGACTTTTATTGCATTCTATTCTGATTAGCACTTTTTTTTAAATGTGCAGTTCTGGCAACATTTTAGCAAAGATATGTGAACAAATCACCCTATATAAATTGCTGTTCATCTGGTAAGGGCTGGGGGACTTTAGGTTTTACATTTCCCTTCTCTTATGGAGTAGTGTCTTGGAGATGAAGCAGTTTTCTGGTAGTGATTCAAAGGAAATGGATACATGGTATAAAAATTTTCAAAGCAAGTGCTGAGAGATGGGAAGGGACAGCTTAGCTGGGGGTGCCCTGGCACTCACCCTGCATCAGGAGTCCTAAACTGCCCGTGAGCCATGGGGATTTTCAGCACAGGGCTTCAAGACATACTCTCCAAGAACTCAGAGTGATGCATGGAAATTAAACAGTACAAGTACAGGGAGTAATTAAGGGCTTAAGGATCACTTGCACTCATACTAACTTGAATAATTGTTTTCATTGGCTTCATAAGGCCTAGTCAGTGCCATATACCTTGGAAGGAGAGGTCTCCAGCAGTCTGCTGCAGCACCAGCTGGGAATTCATATCATCCAGGGAACTTGTTTCCACTGTGACTGCAAGTGGGAAGTCCAACAATAACAGATAAAAAGCAACATACTTTTTCAAATATATCACTTTTGTTTAAAAAAGCCCCCACAACAGATTATTAGACACTTGAAGGCTAATCTATTTACAGCTGCATGAAATATGGAGAGCTCCAGTTAGCTGAAATATGGAGAGCCTCTCCATATGGCAGTGTTAGTACCACCTCCACCGATTGTGTAGAAATTGCCTGCACTTTCCTGCTAGCTGAAGGGATGCAGTGTGGTGACAGATTTTAGCATTTCTGTGTTGCATGATATAGCTAGACACAGAAACCTTTATTTTCAGTGGACAAACTTGTTCCATCAATTTTTTGGCTCTGAAGTACAATTTAGGACATTGATATTTCTAAATAAATTTCTGTCAAAAGTTGTTGGTAAATGACAATTTGTTTTCTTCCAGAAAACAGTTGGGAGGCAGGCAAGTGTTGTGATCACTGCCTTGTGGAAAGGATGAGCTCTCATATGAGCCATCTTGAAGCATAGTGGAAGGTTTATGTGGGATATTTGAAGCCCAGGTGCCTTCAGCTCTCTGAACCTGCTGTGTCCCAGGATACTTGGTCTGAGACCCAGAGATGAGCTTTCTGGGACCACAACAGGGAAAATGACCACCAGCTGTGGGAACGATGCCCTGGATGAGAAGTTCACCAAAACCATGTCAGGAGGAGCATGAAAATGCTTCAAGATCATGTCTAAAGTGCTCTCGTCAAATGTCACACTTAGCCACTTGTTCTCAGCTCCAGTGGAACAAAGCTCTGCTTCCCTGGGGAAAGTTTTAGGAACATTTATGCTCTTATATGAAGCAATGATCTCCCCTCCAGACTTCCTGAGATGAGGGAGAACTTCCATGGGCGTGTTTCAGCAGTGAAGTAGATATAGACCTTCATCTCTGTAAAACTGGCTTTGGCATTTATCATATCAAAGTATTCAAATTTATGAAACAGTTTCTTGGAGCACAGTTAGTCCCATGGGTGACTTTTTTACAGAACCAGCAGCCGAGCTGCCTCCCTGTTAAAACTGCACAGGAAAAAGAGAGAACTGCGTCATGTGAACTGCAGGGAAATTAGAGCAGGCTGATCAAAAATAGCAAAGATGGAAGTTAGACATTAAAGGTGCTTTCATATAGACCACAAGAAATGAGCCTAGAAATGTGGTCCTAATGTGTACTATACTCTAGTGCACAAGTAAAAGTATAGCCAGAAAGCAGCCAGAAAAGACCTTATTTGATAAAATACTTTTTTCATTAGAAATGGTAATGAATATATGTAAGGCATTTCACAAAGCTATCTCAGGGAGATCAGAGACGTAGGGTCACTGAAAACAGGGCAGCCTGGTGAGAAGTCCTTGCTCTTGATGGATGATCAGTAACACTGAGCATGATCTGGGGCAGATTTTCTCTACTGTTGTTTATCACATGTGTAAAGGATGGACCTTGACTAGGAAGTTTGTTTCCTTTATATATTTTTGAAAATAATTCATGATGTCCAACCTATATTTCTCTTGCAAGAGTTTATGCCTGCTTGCCTTGTTCTGTGTGAAGAGGATGCAGAGAATTGCTTCTGCCCAATACACATGCAGAGAATTGTTTCTGTCTAATACATATTTGAAGACTCCTGTCATGTCTCATCTCATTTCCCTCTGTAGAAATGAATCAATCCATGGTCTTCAGCTCTTTCCTATGCCATGCTTTCAAAGACCTCAGATAATTTTCTGTTCCTTACCTTTGGACTTCTACTTTGCCTGACTGTGATTCCCTGACCTAGACTAGTTACAGAAAGCTAATACAAATCCCACTTTGTAAAACCTTTCATAATGGAAGTCAATCACCTATCAAGGTCAAGGAAATTAAATCTTTCAGAGCTGATATACATTTGCCTAAGGATACCAGTCAAACAACCAGCAGAGCCAGGGAGATGACCCAAGACTCCAACTCCCTAGCCAGTCCTTGTGAAGACTGGCAAACACGCTACCTGCAAGCCTTTCCTTGGAGAAATGTACCATGAGGTATCACTAAAAGATCTGGACTGCCCCCCAGACTGGTCCTTTTTCTTACAAAATGTGAGCTGTAGCAGTGCCTCTCGTATTTACAAGCTGACTGCTCTTGGTATGGCATTCATCCAGCTGAACTCCTACGGCTCCAGTCTTTTGCAGGTTGAAGGCATGACAATTTAAAATGTGCTTTATCCTCTTCCCTCTCACCTTCAAAACCTTCCGTAAATGGAGATAGGAATCCAAGTTTAAGTTCTCTTCAGGTAAATTTGTGTATTTTAGTGATGGATTAGAGAAGAAAAGCAGAGAATTTTAAAAAAGAAGAGCTGGTATATGCTGCTTGCTCCAACCAGAGCTCACTTCACCAACTCAATAAAGAAAAACTACAAGTATCTGTAAAATGAGGTTGTAGGAGATGTTGCCCAGCATGAGCTGCAATTGCAGGAAATTATTTCTTCTTAATTATTGTGCAGTAATGAGTACATTAAGATGTTCCACCTTCTCCTTAGCAATGTGATGTTTACTGAACCACAGCACATCTTAGCTGCAGTGAATAAACACATATTTATCTATCTGGTTTAAAAATGCTAAAATATCCTAATCATTATTCAGCTGATCTATACATCTTACCTTTGCAATGGCTCCGGCATGTTTACTTTTTTTTATTGCTTGTTTGAGGGGTTTTTTGGTGGTTTGAGGTTTGGGTTTAGTTTATTTTTTTTAATAAGATACATTTATTTATTCATTTTCTTCTCTGCTCTATGGAGTAGTTTATTTGTAATTTAAGATGCAGTAACTTCGTTACTAGTGGAAATCAATGAATTTATTTGATACTAATTTGATATTAATTTGATAATTAATTTGGGTAGGATAAGCAATTGCTTAACCTACCCAATGCCAGAGGGATCCCAGTGCAAGAAAGGGTGTACTTATACTTCATGAACATGCACCACTTGCACCAGCACACTGCTGATTAAAAAACACAGGAGACTTTTCTTCAAAGGATTCTGAATAAAGCCTTTGGTCCTGTTTCCACATGTGGATTTCTTTTATTTTTTTTCATTGTCCTAAATACATTTGTTAGACTACCTCATTTTGAACTGTAGCTGAAGCTACATTAGAGAAAGATTTTGCATGCATTGAATGCATCACTGAAAACAATCGATAGTTGCATATATATTTTACCTGATAAATATCTCAGCATTTAAAATCCTTCTGAATCCTCGGACAGTGCTACTTAATCTCTTAAACATGCACTTATAATTACTTAAGAATCCACACACTGGAGATCTAGTGACCCAGTTGTGCTCTGCACTGCCATATGTGGGAGTTGATTTGGGCTTTATTAGTCCAAATAATTTTTGAGCCTTGTGAACATACTCAGGACTTTGCAAGTGCTAATGAGCATTGCTAGCAAGCTTAGCAAATGGTGTTGTCCAGCCAGAAGCTCTGTGATGGGTGCACAGCGCTGTGCTGCACACAGTGGTGGGGAGCTCTGCCCTTAAAAGATCTTTTAAATGTAGTTTAGTTACTAGGAAATGCGTGTGCTGAAACTTGCAGTGGCATCACGTACTGTGGCAAGAAAACTGACTGAGATTGCCTGAAAGATTTTAACTCAAATAATAGCTTTTTTCAAATGTAAATCTTCTCTATAATACAGAAGAAAAGTAAATGCTTTTCCTTCCTTTGAGGTACAGTGGTGGTCTTAATGTGACTTAAACTGCATTCCAGGGCAGTTGCTGCCTCTGAATGCTTTATTAGTATCACTAGCTACAACCCCTTTCTATGGCCCCTTATCTATTAACTGTTTCTGTTCCAGAGAGGGAGAAAAAAATTATTTTGTATGAAATAATGTCCAGTATAGATCTCTCCTGAAGCAATAGAAGTGTGTTTATCAGTATGAATGCACCAGTAGAAATCATCATAAATCCCGCTGTATGAAGCTGTTAAAAACTATTTGTTACTGGTAATAATATGTATATATTTATTAGCAGCTTTCAATATTTTAATGTCTAGCCTCATAACTAGCTGTGCTTAGAGAGATGCTGTCAAGTTAAATGTTCCTTCTCTATGTTTCAAATGGTACATTCGGTAGTTAAAATGAAAGAATGCAATAAGAAAAGAAGTTGAATTTACTGTTTGGTTTTGCTTACAGTAGTCCAGCCATGTGGATTGATTAGTTGCCAACTAAGCAACTTAATTTCAAACATCCTATCGGGTATTTCTGAGATGTGCCTTGCACAGCAGCAGCACTCTTCAGGTTTCTGTCCATCCTCAATTCCATTGCTGTTTGCTTTAAAAGCTCTTCTGTTTTCTACCCCATTTACCTGCTTCATGCACACTTTGAGACCCAGCAGATCACTCATCCTGTCCCTGAGTCCTCTTGGCACTGATGTTTCCATGCCAAACAAGTATCCCAAGCTGCTGCTGGAGGAGAAAGGAGCAGCCTTGTCATAGTGTGATACTGTTTGCACAGTTAGCTGAAGGAGCACTGGAGTTTCAAAGTGACAGGCATTTAGAGCTCACCTTATCAACCCATCTGCATCAGCAGATGGAAGGTGGGCCTTTCTAGGAGCTGCATAACAGGTGACAGCTGCTAATTATAATGTACTGAAGAGTTTGTATGGTGAACAAGAACTATTTTTAGGGAAGCAAAATGTTTTTTTCCAGGTCCCCAGTGCAACTGACCGTACTGGACTGGGTGGTGGCACTGCAGGTAAAGCCCACCATGATCTGTGCTTGCCTGTTGTGAGCTTCTGCTGGCCACACCTGTAATAAGCACACCTGCCCTGAATACTGCCCTCAGGTACTTCCTCCTCTGAAGATACATCACATCCTCCTCTTATCCCACTGCAACAGTGTCATTTGAGGTTCCTCTTTGGCTGCAGGTCAGACCAGTGGTCCTCACTGTCAGGTAGCTCTTGCACCATCTGGAGCTGAAAGCCTCCTCAGAGAGCACTGACTCCCCCTGCATAGCACAAGAGTCATGATTGTCATTCAAACTTAAATGTGCTTCTTGTGTCAAGGGCAAATAAACCTGCTTTCTTCTCCCATAAGTAGGCTTTGGCAGTGAATGAGCCCTTTAAGCTAGTTGGCAAATAACTGCATTATAGGATAGAGAATTCTTATGGAGAAAAAAGGGAGTTTAACTGTGAGCATATTTACATACAGATAAACTGTTCATTTTTCCTAGGGTCTCAATCAGAAACCAGAGGTAGGGCCGGGTACTCTGTATTAATTGGACCAGCTCCGTTTGCTCATGAGCTTTTCTTCACTCAGAGAAAGTCAGCTCCTTCCAACACTGTCTGAAGTCAGTCACACTGTGATCAGAATAAATGGAAGTGCAGCCCCTTCCCTTGCAAGAGATTTAGGGATCTAGCCATAGCACGAGGGGCATTAAAGAACTCCGTGTCACATCTTGCCCTCTAAAGCAGCTGAAATATAAACAGGGCTTCTGTGCCAAAAAAGCTCTGCCCTTAAAAGTACCATAAACAAAAATCAGGACTGTGAACCTTGGACATCTGCCTGTGAGTGCCAGAGAGAGGATGCTGCTTATGCACTGAACAAAACACTGCTATGTCAGAGGCATTAAAATGACATGTTTATCCTGTAAAATGAACTTGAAAGGTTCAGCTCTCCAGCCACCTGTTCAGGTCTGGCTAAGTATTGTCTGAGAAAGCCTGGTTGGGAAAGGACTTGTTTGGATAGGGTGGCCTTGACTGAGGGACAGTTTATTATCCTCTGAGAATAAACATATTTTCATTGTGAAAGATTTTGCAGAGTTTTGGAGGGTATTTTTGTCCAAAAAAAGATTCCTATCACAAATGAGGTAGATGAGCTGTATTGAACACATAATGAAGAATAGT
Source organism: Onychostruthus taczanowskii (assembly GCF_017590055.1). Classification (NCBI taxonomy): domain Eukaryota; kingdom Metazoa; phylum Chordata; class Aves; order Passeriformes; family Passeridae; genus Onychostruthus; species Onychostruthus taczanowskii. The sequence continues at coordinate 2,954,867 of NW_024502569.1, read as the reverse complement.
GCCTCGGTAAAATATACAAGGAAGATGCTCTGAGGGAGATTCAGTTGTGTGCCTGTAGGTTTCTTGTGCTGACTTGGAAAGCCCAGGAGATCACCTCCACCTTGTTTGACCACATGACGTCTCCAATGCCATGCAGATGTCGCAAGGGCATAAAGATATCTAAAAATGGCACTTAGACACCTGTGATTGCATGGATGAACCTTATCTCAAGGAGAGAATTTCAGAAATGCAGATCCTGGCACTTGCAATGCTCCCTGTGTGCGAGCTACTCGTGGCTCTAGCAACAGAAGATGCGGTTCAGTACGGTCAGAGAAGCCCTGCCAGGGCTATGTGCCTCCTCCTGAAGTCACTGCTGGTTTTAGGCCTCCCTTACCTCCCAGGGCACTTTTTTGTTTTATCTTCTATGAAGAAAGCAAGTGAGTAGTACAGGTAACCTAACTGTTACTCTCTATTGAGTCAGCTCTGATCCATTCATACCTTAAATTCCAATGCCATGGCTTATCTTTAAAGATGAGCTATGGACATCGGTTACTCTTGATCTGCCTGCTTTCCACTCTGTTAACTTTCTGTTTGCCATTGTGGATGATGCACAGTTCTCTCCAAAATTTGTTATTCATCTTTAGCTGTGCATGCTTTAAGGCTGAATCTATTATTTATTGTGCTACATGGCACATCAGAGATTGAGCTTTTCTTGTTATGAAAACAGTCACTATAATCAAGTGAAGATTAATGGAAAGATTATTTCAGTGAGTATCAAGACTTCCTGTAACATTGTATTTTCCATGTTAATATATTCAGAAACTGGATTGCAATACTGCCACCCCCAACTCTGGTATATTTTATCCTCTCTTTTACCCCCATGTACAGATAGTGTGCTGGGCTGTCATCTCCCCCCAGACAGCTGCTTGTAGTAGCAGCACCCTGAACTTCCGTACCTGCACATGATGCATCCCACTTAACCAACCCTTCATGAATCATTTGTCCTTTAAAGCATATGTTTTATTCTAGTAGAACATATGGTCTGCCTTGATCTGCCTTACGTACTATTTGAAGGAGCCAAGACTCATTCCTAGATGTTTTCTGCCTCATTAGAGTAATTATTGTCTTGACCTTTTGTCAGAATGGAGTCCAAAAATTTATGGTTTTTCATTCTGAATATGCTGCAGCCTTGACAATTATTTTTGATCAGAGGTGTCCCATCCTCTCTTAAGTTTCCAGCCATATGTTGCAGAGTGAGGGTGAGTCTTGTCAGTTCTCTGGAGAGTTTTCATGCATTTATGTCCCCAAATTGCCACTGAAGATCTTGGGTCTTCTGACATGGTGTGAATAAAATTCTGAGAGCATATTTTCAGTGAATAGCCTGAAGAGCAGCTGAGGATCTTCTTGCAGTCCTCCCTCCTGCCATGAAGAGTTCTTACATGTCTTGTTTTTCTGTCTCCTTCTGTAAAACAGGCAGCAGAAAATGCCCAGGTCTTCACAGATTCTGGGGATGGATCTGGTGGAGGAACATGTGCAAGGATGTGATTTCTTGCAGAATTCAACAACGTGCTCTAGTGGGCTAGAGGGACATGTTTGAACCAGAGGGACAGCTGCTTGCTGTGGAGATGTTTTTGCCTATCTCACAATCTTTTCTCTGTGCACAGCTGCAAGGACAATGTGAGAGCCATGCTGAGGGAGCACTGGATGGCTCAAAAGTCCTCAAAGTCTTTGTTTCTATCAGTAACATCAGTCCCTGCTCCTCCTTTTCCTGTCTGACTCTGTAAAAGATGCCTACGTTTGGTCCTTCACTTCTGTTGTGTTGCTTTTGTTAAGAGCACGCCAAGTTCAATGCCATTGTCCACAGTGCAGCTGTGGAAATGTTTTTTAAAGCCCAAAATGATTAATCTCATTTAGCATGTGCCACATACATCTGGCCATACCAGGGCAACCTGGTACCTTCTTGATGAGGGTGCTGCTGCAGGGGCAGTGCTGCGGTGACTCGGGGGCACCAGGAGTCCAAATTATTTGTTTCAGCTACATAGATTGCACAGTAGAAAATCTGCTCTGAGAACCAACTAGTTCTGTCTACCTGCCATAGTAACAGTGAGCACGAGCAGTGGCTCACCTGCTTGGGTATGCCCTGAAATCACTGTTCACTTGGTCTGTCCCTGCTGTTCCTCTTATTAATTTATAGTTTATTCAGAAAACACAGACATTTGACTGAGGTGCCTTTGGGTTTTTTACCTGGCTTCTAGCCAGGTTTGCTTGTCAGGGAGCCTTCCTTTTCCTCTGGTGCAATATGTTTGTGCTGGTTGCTAAGCAGATTACCTCCCAGCTGCATATTTAACAGGAGTGAGAATGGTAACACAGAGTTCAGAGGTGCTGGAGAGCAGCATGGGGTTTTCTTGCATTAGGAAACAGTAAATAAAGGACTAAAATAATGATAGCTACTGCTTCCCAGGATGGATTCTTTATGCATGAAGTGCTTGAGGTTCTGATACTTGCTGTATTTCAAGTGGTGTCTTTATTTCTGTTAATGGCCAAAAATGATTGCATGGGCAGCAAGAAAGTACATCTGAGGAAATGTAAGTAATGTAAAATTTGTTATGAAATAGTTGTTTCTTAAAAGTTTCCTATTTCCCTCCAACATCTGTTAGGCAAAATCCTGTTGGCACTGTGTCATTGTATTTCCCCTCTTTGTGTAACCCTTTCTGTAAGAATGCCTTCAAGTATAGCTTCCTCTGCTGAGTTAGCATGTTCTCTAAGCAAAGAGATTACTGATCTTCTCATTTCCCATTCATACTGTTTCTGTATAAAAATGTGATTTTACTGATTGCAGCTTCCTAATCCACAGGGCTCCTCTAAGATGCATATCATGGGGCAAGAGGAGATCAGGCAAACAGTATCCTCAGGCTAATCTTGCTGTTGAAATTGGTTGGAGGAAGAATGTTACCTTAAGACCCCATCATTTTGTGTACTTTGGGTTTGGGGTTTTTTTGCCTTTTTAATGTGCCTAAGCCCTGGTCAATGCAAACACTTAGTAATTGATAATATATATTTTCTAGTATTTCTTATATTCTTGTATTTCTTATTTTGTCTTATTTATTTGATGCTACAAGATGTCAGGGGCAGGAACTTCTTTCAGCACACTAGGAGCTCCAGCCTAGTACCCACATAGCCATGTAAATCACTAAACAAGTTCAGAGTAAACACACATTTTTGAGTTGCACTTACAAAAATGAGGAACATCTCACTGGATGCCAGCAAGGCCCCTTGTATATAGGGGCTGATAACAGCTTGGTTGTCCTGGGAGGATAATCTGCTGGGAAGGGTAGCAGACAGCCTGAATTCATATTGCCACCTCTTGTCATGCTCTCTGAATCTCCCTCCAGCAAAAGGGCACTTGGGCAGGCAGAGCCACAGCAGTTTCTTCCTTACTTTCTTTAGGACGATGATATATTGGGATTTTAGGATGTTCCCAGTGGGCAGCTCTTTTCTACTTCTCCATGGAGTATGCCCTGCTCTTCCCACAAAGCTCAGAGTTGCTGTCACTCTCTGCAGCTGCTGTCCTCTGCAGAGCACAGCTCTTGCTGCTTTGCCTGTGGCACAGTTAATGATGAGCATCCAAAGGCCACTTCCACTTTCCTCAGGTGGGGATTTCTCTGTCATACATAGACTGAGGTGCATCCAGCTGAATAAGGAGCATGTGCTCTGTACAGCTGAAATCAATCTATACCAGGGACTAAATTGTCAGGTTTGGAGAGGGAAAGCAGGATGACCTCCAATAATTTTTCTGGTATCTCTTACCTCTGCCTGCTGGACTTTCTGTGGGACTACCAACTCCATGGCCATCTTACATTCTCTGATTTACTGCTGCCCATGTCTGGCCTCAGCTATGGTGACATTGTTAGCTATTGCTGTTCAGGTAAATCAGTCTTGGCACTACAAGTAACAATGGGGAGACACTGCTGACCAATTTTCCCAAATAAAGGGGCTCTTGCTTGCTGATGAGTCTGGTGGATAACATATTCTGGACTACTCATGGGGAACCTCCATTGCTCAGATCTGGGAGGGTTCAGCTCTGACCAAGCAGTCTCATCTTGTGCACGTCTTATTTCCAAAACCAGTAGCACTACTGTTGGCTAGATCCAACCAAACTCATCAGAGACAAAAATTTCATCATAAACAGCTACAAATAAGAGGTAAGCTCTTACTGAGACAAAACGAGCTCATCACCTTCAATAGCAGGAAATCCTCACAGGAGAATGGCAGTGCAGTCCCAATCTGCAGAACCTTCATTAAAAGCACTCTTTCTCTTAGACACCAGAGGGTCCAGCCAGAAGACCTGAGGCACCAGACTGCATTACCTCCAATGCTGATAGTAATTTTTCCCTTTCATTTGCATTTGGAATCACCTAATTGCCACCAGCTAATGCTCTATTCTTTAAAATCTTGTTCCTTTCACATATTTTAGAGAGCTGGAAGTAAAAAAAAGGGGAATCTCTTAAACCTTTTACAGTCTCAGAAGTTTTACCATTCCCTGCTCTCCTTCTGAAATTTGAGCTATTGTTTCACATGTGTCTGGAACACTGAGCAAACTGACAGCAGACACTGAGAGGAGAGAAAAAATAAACAATACACAGAAAACCGACCCTTTTTCTCAATGACCTTTTCTTATCACACTGAGAAGAAGGCAGACAATATTATCATCATTGCTAGCATATTTGCCCCAGATATGCTGGCTAATCACTAAATATAAAGTTGAAGTGAACAGTTTTACTTACTAAGCATTGCCTTGTGCCTACCTTCATTAAAATTTATCTACTGTTGTGTTACCCAATCACCCACTTTGATTAGATCCTCCTGGAATTCCTCTCCATTCTCAGACATTTTGTGTAACTTAAATAATTCTGTTTCCTCAGCAGATTCACCACCTTGCATACTGCTTCCTTCTCAAGAATATAAAAAAAAATGTTGTTGAGTTGCAGAGATTTTGAGAACACCTACAACTTCATCTTGGCAAGAAAACTATTTACTCTTCCTTATATGTTTTTTTTTTCTCTTTTTCAAAACTCTTGCATTTCCACATACAATTGCAAACTTCCATTAAAGTTCTCCCATAGGAGACTTACCCAAAAGACTTCAATAAAACTAAGCAAATGTATGGTGTAGTAATTTTGTGCCCTCATAGAGCTTTGCCAGCTTTATTGCAGATAATGTATTTTGACAGAAATTTTGCTTTTATTTCTCTGTGTATTTTTAACCATCTGAGTTATTTGTGTCTTCAGTGATCTTTTTTATGTTTAGATGACAATGTATTGTATTCATCATTGTATTTTACAGTGTAGAGTGAGAAAAGGTGCATTGCAAAACAAAGAACACATTCCTATTTATACCCTGCAGTAGTAATACTAAAAAAGACAAAACCACAGTGTTGATTGCCCTCACTATTCTTTCTGTAAATGATTGGAGTATATCCATGCATTGCTGCAAATCCAGTTAGTAGAAGTCCCAGATACTCTCATTTACAATGATCTCTTTGTGTCTTTGCTCTTTTCAGAGAGTATTTGTATTATTTGTAGTTTGTTGCCTACCACGCATTCAGCTGATTTTTTTGTGTCATGATTAATGAGTATTAGAAGAGTGTAAGTTTAGCTAATGTGCTATAAAATGAAAGTGGGCCAAAACTGTCTGAGGATACTCAACAATGGCTACATATGATTTTCCTTACACATATATTATTATTTTAGATGGTGTAAAAGTACTCTAGAATTAGAAAGTCAAATTATTTCCCTCCTTCTATAGTGATAGAGAAGAGACATCTTTTTATTTGGAAGAGGTACAGAAACATGGATGGGCTAATTGCAGTTGCACAAAAGGCAGATGAATACAGATGGGTTTGTCCTGGCTTTCAAAGCTGTTGGTGTGACCTGTTGTGCTCTTGGTTGCATTTGTATTGTCTCATGGAAGTTATCAAAGGCAGGCCTTGGATGTGCAAAATGGAAGAGAAAATAATCTTAGCCTCCCAAAGGTGGAGTTGTCAGAGCAGTGGTGCACAGGCTGTTCCACAGCAGAAAGAAATCTTCAGATCCAAACTTGAGAGAGTTCAGAAAACCACATTAGGATAAGTTTCTCTATTTTCTTAGTTCTGTGCATCTTAACTGTCAGAAATATATGGCTAGTGAACTGAGTCACCCTACTGTGAGGGTCTGTGTTGTTTGTGAGTGAAATGTTCAACCAGAAGAAAGCATCCTGTCCCTGGCAATCTTGTAAAATTTCACGACTCAAAAAGATTAATTTTCAGAAAGCACAGCCTACCAGCCTCTCAGTCAAAAGCCACAGGGGAACCAATACTTTAGATACCAATAGTATAGGTTCTAACTGCTTTGTTGGGGGTTTTTTATTTTTTTTTTTTTTTGTTGTTGTTGTTGCTGTTGTTGTTACCTGTGCAAGTGAGCATTATTAATATAATATAATATAATATAATATAATATAATATAATAATTTTTTCATTTGTATGTTCATCTCTGAGGAACTTACCTCAATTTGTTTACTGGGCTGTTTTTGATATTTAGCCACAAATTATTCCATGCTGGCTCAGAAATGTGCCGCTTCAGCGCTGTTCATGCTCACAGTGGTTCAAGTAGCTGCCATTTAAATGCAATGGCAAATAGCTTTTTAACAGTTATGCAAAAAGTAACCACCATCTGAAATATTGCTACCTGCTCTACTTGTAGACTAAGCATTTTGCACCTGTGAAGGTAAGACAACCTAGTGTGTACCTGTAATATCCTGTCTGTAATGGCGAATAAAGGGAGGGATTGTGTTTATTGATCAGTGCTTGTTGGTAACATTTGAATGTGACTGGCCTCACACTTCTTAAAAAAAAAACCAAAAAGCTATTAAATTGTTTTGAATTGGTCTTGCTCTCCCAGCCTTCTCTGTGCAGTGTTTTGTGGGGTAAATTGCAAAGGTTTGACATTCCCCTGATGTCTTACAGGATTAAAAATAATGTTTCACTTCTCACTGGAGCAAGTTCAAATTGACTAACTGATTATGATAAATTATGGCATAATTTGAAATGGATTATCGGTGCTGTCAGTATTTGTTTAAAATAAATCTGCAGCATTTGTACCTGTTCTGAATTTGTGCCAGGTTCTGAATGTGTCTTAGAAATCACAGTAAGTGAATAAACCAATTTAAACACTTACCAAGCCATGCTTGTAATAGCAGTAAGATCAAGCCGTTGAAAAATGAATGGGAGACCTGTAGGGATGTCCATGATGGTATTCAAATATTCACAGTACTTGAGAAAGATGGGTTTTGAAAGTACTGCTTTATGTTAGGATTTCTGATCCCAAAACTGAGGCACATCTTGTTTTGGAATTGCTCAGCTGTTATCTAAGAGGAATTCTAGTGTTGCTTCCTACTCAGCAGCTCTCAGCAGAGCATCTCACAGCTTCCAAGCAACTATTATGAAAAAAAAGCTTCCCAATAACTCCTCCAGAATACTGAAAAATAGAAACAATAGAAGCATAACGTTGTCCCATGGCTTCTACAGTGTGTGCTGAGGAACAACAGTGTCTTGGTCTGTTTGTATAAGATCTGAAAGGTGATGAATTATTCAGGTCTGGTGGGCTTCTGCCCTGCTGGTGCTTCATCATTGTCTTTGCCACATGTACCATTAGTACCTAATCCTTAGTCCTTCTGGGGCATCTGGTGATTTATTTGGTTTCATTTTTGGATTGTCCTTCTTCCTGGCATGTTCATTCTTGTCAGTCCTCAGCATTAATGTATTGATCTTTCAGTCATTATGATTCTGCAATCTGTAGGCCTTTGCTTGGAAGCTACACTCAGAAAAACTTTTTTAAAACCGAGTGGTATTTGTTTATCATTAGCAGTAGAGAAATTGCAGAGGAAAGAATTGGGCCCACCAGCCTTACCAGACAAATCCAGCACAACACATTTTCCTACCAGTTCTGCCCCAAAAATAGGCCCCTGTCTTTTGGAAGTCAGGCATGTGAGGACCTTCTGCAACAAGAAGATGGGACCAGACACATTTGATAAGTGCTGTAGAAGGGGAAGTTGGAGCAATGTGCCTCTGGGCATAGAGCTCTCCCTGCAGTTTTATCTCTCAGCACATCACACTAAGCAGACAAGGAGAGGCCCCTCTGGTACATATATGTGTACAAAAGAGAGGAACAAACAGATGTCCCTGAGGTCTTTATGCCTGGAAGCTATAAATCTTAGAGAAGTTATTTTACATGTCAACAATATCATCTTTAATAATATGAAGGCAAAGATTACTTCAATTTCCTTAATGTCCTGTGAGACAAGCATCTAATTACCTTCCTGTCTTTAATTTTTTTTTAAATCTGTTGATGAATAGAAGTAAGGAAATTCTGCAAGGTATTTTCCACTAATTTTTCTTTTGCTATCTGGGTATCTCCTTTGCTCATCCATGCCTTCTTTGTGCATCCACTTGGAGGAATTGTTCTATTGTTACAGTTTTAATTATTCCTGGTATTGTAGAACACTAGCTGCTTATTCTGTATCTTGTATGCTTTCAAGAATAAATCAGCATTATTGTTATGAGGATCACCTGGTACTCTTTATGTTCATCTACAAACATTAATACAGAAAGATAAACAGATTCTCTTCAAAAGTGATTGTAGATAAATTCTCAGTAAAGCAAGGTATGGCAATAAGAGTCCTTTCCTTCCTGACATTAGCTGTTGAAGAAAACTGGAAGAGGTTTAATTTCCTTGCAGTTGTCATAGTGGGAGACCACTGGGAGCGATGTAATCTTAATGTGAACAATTTGTATGTCCTGGTTTATGTTGGTAAGTTGTATTACATCCACTGTCGTAACATAACAGAGTAACTTTTGTATTATGGGAAGGAAAAAGATGCTGTAGTTCGTACACATAATGGTCTAGCTAGGGGACTTAGACCTGAATATATCTGTCTTCATAAACATGAAGCAGGTAAAGGTTGCAAAAGCTCTAATGTCTGGGGTATTGTTTTTAAAAACCAGAAGATGAAAAGTTCACCAACCAGCCAAGCAATCAAAGATTGTTCTTTGCAAGATGCCCAATAGCCCAAGATGAGCAAGAAAGAAACAGAGAAACAAAATTAAGTCCAAACTGGATCCTTTTCACCCACATCCTCCTACATATAGTTTGCACCCATTAAGGAACTCTGCATGTCGTATCTCAGGGGACTAATAATTAATGCATTGTTTTTGAAAGGCTGCCATGTCACTTCATTTGTTTTAATTTATATTCTTTTCCTGAAGGGATTAATTTCAAAAAAAATGTTATAGTTCTTTTGGACTTCCTGTAGTGCTTGTAGGAAACCACAGGAGGCTAGAACTATTAGCTTAATTTCAGAGCTGAAAAAGTTGAGCAGCTCATAGATATGCAGGAACAATGCCAGTAGATTGCTTAAAAGTACTCAATCTAGATATAGGTCAAAATATTAAGCAGAACTTCATAAAATTCTGAAATATAGTGCATGTCTATATTTCCAACCATCCCTCATTATTTTGCAGTGTATGTAATTAGGAAAGTTCAGTCTGTGGGGATGAGGCCAGTCTGCACTTAAGGCAGGAGCACAAATCAGTGAGTCAGGGTCAGGATCAGGTTTGGACACCATGACCAGGGGCAGGCCCAGCTCAGTGATCTTCAGGCAAGCCCACAGCGATGAGGCAGGTGTGGTCAAGCCCAAGTTGCCTGCTGGGTAGAGCTCTGCTCTGTACCAGCTGGGCCATGGCTAGGGATGGGCACGGCTGTGATGCCATTGTGAGGTAGCTCAGGCGGGAACCCAGGGCAAGAACCTCATCATGAAGACAGCTCAAAAAGGAGGAGGACAGCCTTTGTACAGAATTCCTCCAGCACTTTTTTCTCAGAATCCTCACCAGATGTAAATCCAAAGGAATGGACAGAAGAATATTAGAACTGTAGGGATGAATTTACAGTATATCAGTGCATTAAACTAAATGTTTGGAGTTGCATGATGTGAAAACAGTAATCATTGTCCACAAGTATGAAAAAAAAAGCAAAACAAAGCAAAGTGTCAGGACAGTAGAAAAATATATGTAACTTTCCTAAGGGATGTAAGCAACATTATAGAAAGAAAAATAAAGGTGGCGGTCAGAGAAGATAAAAAATCCAAGAATCACATATGCACAGCCACATAACCGTATATGAAGGAGGTGGTCAAAGTCTGTGACTCAGAACATTTTTTAAGTGGCCTCACTGAAGCTTTCTAGCTCCTCTTCTAAGGATGAATCCATGACTGAATGTAACCTCTCACCATTTGCTCCTTTGTAAGAGCTCTGGACAATTATTTCCAATATTTTGTCAGACAACTCAAAACATTTTTTAGCATTGAATCACTGCAAGAAGAATCTTTATTAAATATTGCTGTGGTTTGAAAAATGTTTCCACTGTGTATGGCCTCCTATTAATTTCCAGAGTCAGTAATTAATGGACGCTAACTGAAACCAGGAATTGTTCTTATGTCTGTTGTTTGAGAACATCTGTGAAGAGATATTTTTATCTCTTCTTCTTCTTCCAGTTACAACAAATTTAGTAACTTAATTTCTTGTATTTTGTTGTATATAGAGCCATAAATTCCAAAGATAAGACAGTGACAATAGGAAGCCTTACTTAGTAAAATGAGCCTACAGGCATATGGATGAGTGCTCTTAATAAATTTTGTGTTGGTATAAAGAGAGCCTGAAACTGAGTCTTGAAACTTGTGTAGAAACTTGTGTAAAAGAGTTGCTGAGTGAAGCTAATTAACATCTGCTATTATTATTATGATTATTGCTTCCAAATCTCAAAGGTCTGTATTGATGCATGATTAAGCATTAAATTTTGTGTAACTCTGTCATAGTAAATGGTGTAGTGTGGTGGCAATGTGCTAGTAGGACAAATACTATATTTGCAGTTCAACCCATCAGTGTTTTTTCCTTTCTTATTGCCAACATCAGTATTAGCTGATTTTAAACTTGATGGAGTCATAGAATATGCTGAGTTGGAAGGGACCAAGGGTCATCAACGTCCAGCTCCTGGCCCTGCACAGCACCATGCCCAAGAGCCACACCACGGGCCTGAGAGTGTTGTCCAAGCACTTCTTGAGCTCTGTCAGGCTGGTTTTGTGAGCACTTCCCTGGGGAGCCTGTGCCAGTGCCCAACCATCCTCAGGGTGAAGAACCTTTTCTAACATTCAATCTAAACCTCCTCTGACAGAGCTTGGTGCCATTCCCTTGGCTCCTGTCAGTGGTCACCACAGAGAAAAGATCTGTGCCTGCCCCTCCTCTTCTCCTCACTTGGAAGTTTTGGGCTGCAATGAGGTCTCTCCTCATTCTCCTCCAGGCTGAACAGACCAAGTGACCTTGGCCTTTGCATTTGACCAGCAATCAAATAGTTATTGCTACCTTCCTCCTGCTGGTACACAAGGGCTCTTTACTGCTTGATGACACTTCCTGTGATAAGGTAGAAACACATGGTGGATCATTTTATTAAGGAGGTAAAAATAAAATTTCTGTGCTCCCATTTCTCATCTATAGAGTGAAATCAGTGGCATGTACTTACTCTGTTGAGAACGCTTTTCAATTAGAAAAGATGAGTGTTCTGGCAAAAAGGTCTTGAACTGTCACTGGGCAGAAAGAAGAGGAAGGATTCTTCACTTTTCTCACAGTATTTTCCAGGGAGGCTGTTCTCACTGCTTACACTAGCTTCTGACTGTGAATAATTACTTTGCTCCTTCAGGGATAAAGACCCCTCACATCTGCCTGATCTTTCTGCTGTGGTGGAGACAAAACACTATCCAAAACACTGAGTTTTCCCATCTTGAACTCCAGTTTCTGTGTAAAGACCTGAGCATTGGAACTATGTACTTCAAAGTGAGATCAAAGAAACAAAACTGCACTGATTGCATTGACTGGTGATGTCTTGATAGTGAAAAATGAAGTGTCTGCAATGCCCATTTTTCATCTGCCTGACACAGCTGACAGTGTTGGTTCAGGATATTTATATTTACAAAAAATGTAAATTCCAGTGGAAACCTGCAGGGATTGTTTTGAAAGGTCTTTTTCCTTTCAGAGATGATACAGGAGGTGACATTAGGCAACTATGTACTCATACTTGCAGAGATTTTCTGTGAATTACTTTAGACATCTGTCTTGTCACTTTTCCCCTGCTGTGTGTTTTGTTTCTTCACCTTTTATTTTCTGTGTAAATGAGTAAGTTAAGTAGCAGGTATTCCTGTATAAAATCATAGTTAGGAAAATTTCCGTCTACTTCCCTGCTGAGACTTCTTGGTTGTGAACTTTTAAGGTAAAGAAAAATAGAAAAAAATTATCCCTGAAAGATTTAAATGTGTATTCAGCCTTTATCATTCTCCAGGTCCTTCATGATTTAACTCAGAATGTCACTGACAGATACACCATTCTTACTTTGGCTTAGCAATTCTTTAAAATTGCTCTGTAACTGAGAAAGACAAGCAGTCTGGGTGATATATCAGAGTGTATGTAATGCCTTTCTTTCACTTTTCTTGGGAGAATTTATAATTCAAAGTGACAGTCTGTGGTTTTTTCAGTGGAGGAAGAGAATGCTGATAATATACTACAGCAAATGAAGGCATGATGTAGCATTTGAACATACTAAAGCAACATTAACTTCATCTTAAAAGCAAATCTTTTCATGGACTCAGCCCATGTAGACCATGGCTTACCACTAGCTTTTAAATACTCATAAGCTGTTCACAGGTGATTCTTGTGGCCAAGGCCCCAGTGTTTGGTCACTGGGCAATTGGCCTCTCTGTCTGGAGATCTAATGAGTGGCAGGGGTCTGGGAATTTGACACAATTTTGAGTAAAATGGAGGCAGGATTCTGATTCCTGTTTCAGAAGTCAAGCTGTGTGAACTGGCAATGTGTTACTGGGGACCAGCTCCCTCTGTAGCAGAACTGTGTTGGAGACAAGTCATTGGAATAGCCAAAAAGCATAGTTAGCAAATTGAACTAATCATTAAGGACAATCTAGAACCCAGTGCTTGAATTTGGTCCTTGGTACTCTTTTATTTTACTCTTTAAAGACAATTCCTAAAACCATCTAAAAAGACATTTAGGAAAGCACCACTGCCTCCTGTATCTGTATTATTCCTGTAGCTCTCCCTCTTCTTTCTTTTTTGCAGTATGAGATCTTATCCTCCCAGAAATTCTGGGATGTCCCTCACGCAGTCAGGAAAGTGATTCAGTTCAGATTCATGCAGACTGGCCTCTCTATGTAACAGCTCAGGGCAGTATCTGCCAATCTTTGTAGGAGTTCCTTCTCCACATATCATCTCTCCACACATCTCCCTCAAGTTCTGGTGAAAGACAACAACATTCAAAAGATCAGAGCAAAAGTAAATCCTGATATAGAAAATATCAGGATGCACTGTGATCAGATAATGTCTCCTGTGACCAGTTAAAATAGACTGGCACAGACTGAATTCTGGGGACAGCACAGAAACATGTTCAGCTGATCTTGTGTTGATGTCTCCTTAAGACAAACAATCCACTATGCTACTCCACCTGTGTTTTCTAGGTTGCTGATGAGGTGCTGGTAGCATACCCAGCTCACAGAGACATACCTGCTTTGCTGTACCTATATACAGGTGCCTCAGCTGGAGCTGAATTCCATCCTTCCCTCTCTTGCAGAATAAATCTTTGAAGATCAGATCATGTCTAGTTTCACTTTCACTTCAAATTGCAGGTCAAGGACACTGGGATTTTCTTCTAAGAAGGTCATATATCTTGCTTGTGGTTCCAGAGTGCTACCATTGGACGTGGGCTGTCACGCAGATTGATATGCTCGAGCTGCCTGGATAATCATCACACGAGCCCCACTATTAGATCGTATCTGTCTCGGACATGCATATCAGCCACATCTCCCAGCTGCAGCACAGACATAAATCCATCCACAAGAGCCTGGAGGTAGAATGTGGGGGCTTAACTGGGGTATTATTGAAATGAGCTCTCCTCCATCAAGGCACTTTCATGCTTAGTGTTACGGCTTTTGTTGTCAGGCGCTGGTCTGCCAGCGCAGGGCTGCTCTGGGGAGCTGTCACTGCCGCTGTCACTGCACTTGCTGTCAGTGTGGCGTTTCTTAATTTTGAGGCAAACCTAGGCACACACGTCTTTCCTTTGTTTGGTTCCCCAGCAGTCACTCCCTTGACTCCTGACTCCTTTTTTTAAGAGTCCAGATGTTTTTCTGCATCCTTTTAATTACTCGAGGGGCATGCACCATTTACTTGGCATAATGCTCTTTGGTTTTCCTACACTGCATGTTGGGGTGCATGCTTCTCTTCCATTTTCTTCCTACCTCTCGGATTACTGAAAGCCAATTTACTGACAACAAAGGGTAAAGGGTCTGCCTGTACTTTGAATATTTCTGTCATTGGGAAATCTTTAACATGCTGTAAGCAGTAGTGTTCAAGAAAATCAGCGAGCTATCAAAAATAGAGCAGCAAGTAGTGCGCTCCATTTATTTTTGTCTCCCAGCTCTCCACGTTGGATTAGGAAACATTAAACATTTTAAACTGAGGAGGCAAAAAATGAATTTTGGGCTCAATGCTAAATCCTTATTATATTAGAAAAAGATAAATCAAACTTGTATACTATTTGGAGATGCATAAATACTCAGTGTTGTTTAAAATGCATAATTTGACATTGTTTTGAACTCCCTTGCCATTAAATTAACTCAGCCTTGGGGAAATACTTTAATAGTTGCTCCAAGTAGAGAATACATAATACTCTAAAATTTGCATTACATGATCCAAGTCACTCTCAAACCTGTTCCTTTTCTCTCTTTCCCCCTCTCTCACATCAGTAAAATGTTACACATTAGAGAGCATTTTCTGGTTTCTTTTGAAGTAAATAACCTATTGAACATTCCATGAAGCTAAGTCGATATTTTAAAATATATTGTTTTACAAAAATGATTCATGGGGGCTTCATGGTACCTTCCTGTGATCCTCAAAAATGTCCATTAAAGTTGATTCTTGTTGAAGTTTATCCTCACCTGTGTTTTTCTCAGCCCACACTCCAGTTATTAACCATCACAGTGCAAACTGTTCACCCCTTTGTGCTGTTTCTAACACACATTGCAGTTGCTGTACAGTCGTCAGGGCTGGAATCTGTCTGCTTCTTTCAAATGGAAAGAAGTAAAATTTAAATAAAATAAATGAATGGGCAGCTCTACAGAATGCAGGCTCAATTCATTTAATTGCTTGTATGGACTAACTGCAGTTGTTATCCCTCACTGCTTAAATGAAAATGTTTATTTCTGTTCAAAATTGTTGTCAGCTCCAACACAGCAGAGTATTGACAATAACTGAGGACAGCAATAACTTGTTGCCAGTGTGTAATCTGTGCTTGATGTGTGTGTAATTGATAAAAATTGCTTTCAGTTGGTAACAATGAAAGAATACACCATGCTCCATATATCTGTCAGGATAGCTTTGTACTGGCTTTTGATGATCTTCGGAAGCATTGCAATAAGACAGAAGGTCAGTGCACTTCATTCTTTTTAAATGAGTTTCCATATGGTCTTTAGTGTGTAATATAAAAGGTGAAGGCACTCTGGGCTTTCTGAGGAAGCATCGTTTAGGTTAAGCTAATGCTAGCATGTAGGGATTGTTGTGAAACTCTAGTCTGGTTGCTTGTATAAAGAAGGCTATCAGCTAGTACTCAAGTGATTCTTGTTTGAATAAATCTTCTCTGTCAGAAAAAAAAAAATCATGAATTAAAGATGAAAGAGCCAGGATGAGTGAGTGTGTGTGTGATGACAGAGTACTCTGTCTTACTGGAAAGAAAAAAAAGGAAGGATCAAGGAATCAGGGTCTTTAACAAGGGTGGGCAGAGAAACATCCCTGAGGAAGTCATTTAGGTACAACAAGCGAAGGGTAGGAGTTATATCCCCATCTTCTTCTCAAGGCCCTCTCTCCCAAGCAAGGAGCAGCTCTGACCTCCATTTCTGCACTGGTCTTTGTGGCAGGAGGAAGATGAGGAGCAGCCATCTGCGAGGGGCACTGTGCTGATTGCTTCCTTTGTCATCTGGGAAAAGTTATTCCTCTTCCACTTCCTGTTTCCACACTGACTAAGGTGGAGTAATATTTTTCCATGTGTTTCTGGGACACGAGCGCACCTGGATGTCCATGAGAGTCAGGAGGTTCCTGGCACCTCCTTTTAAAGGGGTCATTTGGCTCTTTGGTAAGACAACGGAGTCTACAGGCGCAGGAGATGCAAGCTCCCTAAATTGCTGATACAATATACCTAAAAATAGTGATGCTTCACCTGGAGAAAACAGGATTAGTATACAAATTGCATTATTGGTGAGGAACTGGCCAGAGAAAAGACAAGCTCATGTGCCACTGAAAAGGGAATTCTTAGGCTAAGGTGAAGATATTAATAGAGTCCTTCCAAAACTGATTTGGGGACTAATCTTATTTAGTATTTTAATTTCTGACCTTGGTGGGTGTTTGTTAATGAAATTTGCTGACTATCTGAGGTGTGAAAGCTGCATCAATAAAGAGATTTGTTTATCATACAAAGAGTCAGATGACCTTGAAGTCTCTGGTAACAGAAGTGGGATGAAATTCAATTGTACAAAAATATAAGTTACTGCACTTAGAAACTAATAACAGGAATTTGTACTTCAAGCTAAGAGGATCATCTGGAAAAACCTCAACTGGAAGATCTGGTATATTTCCTACCCTGTGACCATTAATATAATCAATGGCACATGATTCTGAAAATATCAGAAACAATCCCAGAGATTAACAGAAAGGATTATTTCAGCAGAGGAATGTGAATTTCACCTCATAAGACTTTGGCAAGACCTCCTTTAGAATTTCATCTTAGTCCAAAGAGATTAACTCCAGCTGGGAGAAAGGCAGAAAAGCCTGCCAGTGGCAGGAAACTGTTCATAGCCACAAGAGAGGGGAAATTCCCATGTCTCCTGATCATATGGCCAAGTGAAAACCCAGAGGAAGTGTAGCCTCTAAATACATGTAGGTAGTCATTTAGTGACTCGTGATGGTTTCTTCATGATGGTGGATCTATTTCATTTTACTTTCTGAGGACTGCTAGCAAATACTGTAAGGAAGCACTGCAGTTACAGCTGAACATATAAGCTGGTGTCTGGAGAGAAGTGTCCACAAATTTTATCTGGGTTTGCTTTTCTTTCCCCTGATTTCCAGCATAAAGGTGTCCTTCACCCCAAAGATGCAGAAAAAAGGCTACTAAAGTAATCAGAAGGATGAACAGCCTGATATATAAGATAAAACATAAAAGATTTGTCTTGTTTAGCATTACATAGTCATGTATATAAATATTGTGGGGGAGGGATAAAAGTGAGGATAAAGAAAACATTAAATGAATGGACCATGTTGGCTTGAAAACAACTGGGTACATAAAGATGTGTAGAAACTTGGACCTGAAATTTTAATAAATTTAGAAATCAGAAGGTTCTTAATGTGCGAGGAGAGACTTGGGAAGAACTTCTGTGTAGAAATAGCTAAAAAAGCCCCACACCTTTCAAGCCTGTGATCAGCACTCTGTGATGCTAAGCATATCAGGACAGTGAATTTCAGTACACAGATTCTCCAGTCAGTCTCTATATTTTGCTATTCTTTTGCTACCAAGGTATGAGACACACAGTCAGGCCAGAACATTTGTAAGCATTATAGGAACGTCTCAGGGGCATTGTATGAACAGAGATTCTCCTGCTTTGATTTTTACATACACATAATAGTCAAGATGATTTCATCAGGGCTTTCATTCATCTTAACTTACTCAAGTATAATGGAAGCTGCCTACATTTAGAAAGTCTCCTTTTCAGAATCACAGATGTGTCATCATAATTGTAACTGCATTCCTTGTCTTATTTTTGCACTGAGTAGAAATAATGGCACATTCATAACATTTTTTAAAGATATTGCTGTATATGTCCAACTGTATATTAAGGTGGCAGAAAACTATTGCTGTTTTTTCCAGAAAATGTGAAAATAATTGTATATTCATATTTTTATACCCTCTTCCTTTTAGCCTTTTAACTTTTGGATTAGTTTTTTTGGTTAGATTTTTTTTTCTGAAAGAGAAGGTAAAGGAATACAGAAGGTAAAAGGAAAAAGAAGATAGGCAGAAGGAGGGGGAAAAACCCTCAAAAGATTGGTGCAATAGCAAAAATATCACAAATTGTATTCTGCAAAAAATTGGGAAGGCAGAAAAAAGCCATTCCTTATAATGAAATATTGTTGTCAATTTAACATGAGCAAGTCTCTTCATCCTAAGAAAGAAAAGTCTGTCTGGATACAGTAAGTCTTCAAGTCATGAAAAGGTGTTGCAAGAAGTAATAGTCTGTTCTCAGTGCCAAGAGTTGATAAAACAAGTAGCTAATGGGTGAAAATTGCAGAAGCACTGAAGAGGGATGTTATAAAACCACTTTTTAAATAGCAGGTGCTGTAGGCAGGGAAGGGAGGTTGTGGGGGTGGGATGTGGGAGATTGTGGAGGTGCTGTCATCCAAAGGAGATCCTGAGAAGTGATGTGCTGTCATCCAAAGGAGATCCTGCGAAGTGATGTGCATTCCACCCTGACCACTGAGCATTTTTTGCAGGCTCCTGCTGACTCCCAGGGTGGCTGGAGGAAGGGACCAGCACTGTTCACTGCTGAAATTTCTCTCCTCAATAAATGCTATTAAATTGGAAAAATGTGAACACACACAGACCCCAACAGAAAAAATACCCCAAAACAAACAAAACAAAATTCATACTTCAACATTTTTCCTTTTTCTGATTTAATCTGTTGCATATATTTTGGTCACTTATTTGTAATGGCAAGATTTTTTCTATTTATCATTGATTTATTTTATTATGTCCACAAGTTGGTATGCAGTTTATTTTGAGCAGCCTATCATCATCTCTTGGCCAGGTTCTCTAGTTGGACCGTTCAGAAGTCTAAAGGTGTAAGACTGATAAAGGGAGATCTGAAGTTATGAACTTGTGCTATTTATGGGCAGAGATGTTTAATAATGCGGTGACAACTTGGGCAGCAAAACAAGAACTCTGACTGAAAGCAGCACAAACAATAGACAAGTTGTTTTTTTTTTTTCTTTAATGCAAAGAAATGCCTTGATTTCTGCAGAGATTAATGTTTCCAGAGATAGTTTTTAGAGGTAATTTATAATGAAAATTGCCTTCTGGACATATTGGCCTGTAAACAACCTGGTAGATGTTATAATGTTATTGTCAGCAGCACATTAGGTATAAACTGAGGGTTTTAGGATCTTTGAAAAGGAAAGGAATGCTACTCTCTTCAAGTGAAGAGCAAGTTATCACTACAGAATATAAGGAGAGAAACAACCTTTTAAACAACCCTTTTAAAAGAATCCCTTTGAACCAATGTACAAAGCAGATCATGCAATTCTGAGATCCACTTTGGTGATAGTTATTGTTCTTTAGTGTGTGTCTCTTAAAAGCTGAGTATTGTACAATTCAAAAACATGCAAATTGAAGTATAAAGGGGCTGATGAGGAGTGATTTATGGAGGAAAATTGGCAGGGTTCAACACATTCACATATTTCGAGGCAAAGACTCTAGTTTTGATAGTTGCTGGTGATTTTTCATTGCGTTCTACTCAACTGAAAACCTGTGTAAAGAGCAGGCTAAATAATTTACACATGGTTAATATTGAAGTAGGGAGTTATTCCTTCAAGGCCAGCATTTCCTGGCTGCTCTTTCATGCTCGAATGGGCTCCTCTGCACACACTGAGAAGCCTTCACGAGGCACGCAACCAGCAGTCTCACTTAGTGCTGGTACCTTTTAAAGCAACAGGAGCAACTCTTTCCCACAGCCTCAGCACATATTTCCTCACTCTTCTCTTTCTTTCTCATTCATAAATACAGTAACTGGTCACACCACTCATATTCGTCACTGTTTCTTTTTGAGTCACACTCTATAGAACAGGCAGAAAGCTGTGTTGAACTTCCTAATGCTTCCCAAGTGGTTTTACTTCAAATCATAATTACCAATTTCTATTAGATGTTTTAATATTTCATTAATATTTCAATTTTTGTTGGTTCAGTGTGAAGGGGTCTTCTGGCCAGTCTTATCAGAGATCTCTGTCAGTTTTAGTGATAGGACAATGATTAATGGCTTGAAACTGAAAGAGGGCACATTTAGATTGGACATGGTGAAGAAGCTCTTCACTGTGCAGGTGGTGAGGCACTGGTACAGTGTGCTCAGGAAGCTGTGGATCTCCTGTCAGTGTTCAGGGCCAGGCTGGATGGATCTTTCACCAGCCTGGTCTAGTGGAAGGTGTCCCTGCCCATGTCAGGGGGGTTGGAACTAGATGATCTTTTGGTCCATTCCAACACAAAGCATTCTACTATTCTGTGAAAATAGTTCTTCCACTTGCTGTATTTGTGATTGTTATTAGCAGATAACATTCAATACCTGCATGAAAAACTACTGAGAAGGTGTGACATGTAGTTTGAATCATAATACAGATCTGATGAAGAGCTGTAAAGAACATATATTGCATTGTGTTGTGTGCACATGAATTTTAAGTACACAGCCACCAGCTAAGGCTCACATGTGCCTGCGTGGACTCATGGGCACATGACAGGTTGTCTTAAACAGCCCAAAGGAAGAAAACCCCAAACACATCCATATACATGACTGCTCTTTGAGCTGCCCCAAGCTGGTTTTATGACTTTTTAGTGCCCTGTTCTAGTAAAGCAGATAGTTTTATATGACAAATAATTCTGTAGAATGGTTTGGAAATGATTCTTGCTGTACATCTTTTAAGTAGTCATAATCCTGATTTACGGAGAACATGTTTTGGCCTGCACCAGCTTAATGCAGCAATACTAGTGTCTAATTTCTCCTGGGTGCAATTTTCATTGCCTGTAGGAGAGAAGTAAATGCACAAAGGAATGAGTGAATCCATTCAACAAAAATGCATTGTACATGAATACTTTTACTGGCTGGAGATTTTTCTGCTATGTCTAATTGGCCATGACATATTGTATTACAAATTTCCTTGATTTCAGCAGTTTTCATAGTTCTGTGAATCTCTATTTGCTTGAAGATTTTTCTCTTTTTTTCTCTACTTCTTTTTTTTCAAAGTAATTTTTCCCTACTGGCTCTTAGTTAAAACTTCTCTTCCAGTAGCATTCAATTCATGGTGCTTGTTTATGTGTCTATAATCTCCTAAATACTGGGTGCACACGCATGCACGCAGAATCCACATGCCTGCAATATGTAGAAAAGCAGAAATTATTCTGCAAAAACTTGCATCCTGAAGAGACATGTTAACAGGGACTGATAAACTGTGCTAGTTGTCTGCAATGCTGCCTGTAGTTCTGTATTGGTAATTGTTTAAAATTCTATCAGCTGCATCAGATATATACCTCTGTCTGCTCCTCAATTATTAATTACTTGTTTGGCTGAGAGCCTTAGCAGAGAAAGCCTCTTCCTGCTACCTTCCTGCTAATGGCTTTCCTAGATGAGTACTTACATGTTGGACAATCCCTGGCTGTGCTTGTAAAGTGTAGGGCAAGCACTGGCTGGCTTCATTCATAAAACAAATAAATGATCTGATATATACCCAGGGTATTTCCTTGTTTATGCTTGCCATTGATTTTCAGCTTAATTATATCTGTTGAACTGACTCTAGTTACTTCCCAAAGAAATTACATATTAAACTTGTCCCTTCTAGCTATTCCTAGTCTTTCTTGTGCAGATTCCCAGTCCCTTATGAGATATTGCCTTCTTCTTGTACAAACACTCCTATAAATTCACAATTTGCCGTGTATCCGTGTGTGTATTTTCTTAATTCTCTGTGAATTGCTGGATTAAGTGTTCCCAACTTTTCTTTCTGCACAGTACTTTGGATAACCTATTTCTGATCAGAGAAAAATTGGGAGGCAAATTTCTCACATTTCTCCATAAGCTTTGGATGCTTCTGTTTTCTTTCTTTGCCAGCTTTGGCTATGTCCTTCAGGCTCAACTTTAAGAGCTCAGACATTAAACCCTGAGCTCCCCAACATGAGTGCCTGCCAGTATGAGCCAATAGGCTCTTCCAGAACCCTTTATAGGTGTTCCTGGTCATTTGGTCAGTAGCCTACAGGTGGTTCTATGAAAAGGAAAAGATCTGAGTGTAACAACACACAGTATTTTTAGGTAATCATCATATAAATGGCTCTGAGATTAGCTCAGCTGATTACAGCATGATGCTAACAAAAACAAAGTTGTGGGTTAAATCCCCATATGGTCCATTTGCTTAGGAGCTGGATTCAGTGATCCTTGTGGGTCCCTTCCAACTCAGAATATTCTGTGAAAATAAAAATTAAAAAGCAAAAAAAAAAATTAGAAAAAAAGGTTATCTTTGTAACACTTTGTGCCTGTTATCACTTGGTGGACAGCCTGCATGGCAACCACCACAGGAGGCAAGAGGTGAGTTGGTACTGAGCCCTCACTGCTCAGTGGGCACCCCCAGGATTGTTCCTGGAATGCTGTTGAAACTGGGATCTGAAAGGAGCAGTGGAAAACCAGGATATGGCTGTGTAATTAAAGATAGTAATTGTAATCCATTTGCACAGTAGAGTTAATATTTCCTTGGCAAAGTTTTCTGCAATATTCTTCATTTTGCAAATCTAAATAGTTTTTTGTCTGTCATGTTCCAATTATTTGGTGCAAATATGTTCCTTTTTCTAAGGTCTTTTTTGTTGTTAAAAAATGTATAATTTAAATTTTTTAATTTAGAATGAAACTTTCTTTAATGTACCTTGGTCCAAAAATGGGATTTCAAACAATACTTCCATGACATTTGCAAACAATTGGAATAGGAAGGAAAATAAATATTTGTCTTCAACAAAATATTTATGGTGAAAAACAGAAAAGTGGGATTTTTCTCAGAAAGAATTCAGTGGAGGTACAAGTTGAGATTTTGGAAACCTGGCTGTAAATGGGCCATGCCTTTGCAAGGTAGAGAGAAGGCAAGCTCAGACATAAAAAAAATAATGAGGAAAAAAAGTTGCTCACTACTTGCAGTTCATTGTTGTGAAAGAATAATCAGTCTTCCTAAGGAAATGCATGTTTTACAATTAAAATATACTTAATATGGTGATTTAGCAGCACATCAGCCTGTAATAAGCAGAAAATAGGAGGGAATCATCTATCTTCTGATTGTTAGAAAGTGTTTCTGTACGTGAGAAGCATGAGAAATTCTGGGTTGACTGCAGAGCACGGGTCATGTTTAGTATCCCATGCTGCTGCAGGCACCAGAGATTAGCTGACCTCCAAGGTCATATCTGATACTCTCAACAGACTGGAGAAAGATGCCCTGGCTCCGCAAAATACTGTTAGTTATTGATATCTTCAGTTTTGGGGAACTTGGCTTTCAAATAAAACAAATTAGTCAATGAAAATCAAGACTGAAACAATATTGTGCAAAGCATCATTTTCTAATCACTAAAACACATCTTTTTATGCATGAAACCCTTCCCTGGGCTAGTGGTCAAGGAAGCAATTCTCTGATAGCCTCTTTTTATCAGACAGCTTGCTTTCTAGCATGGTCAATTTTCCATAGCAATCCATCACACTGAAGCACTGCTCCTCTGAGCCCCACAACACCATGGATAACTGTGGCAGCAGGGAACCCAATATGTAATTACTGCAATGACATCCTCCACCAAATTATATGAGCTGGTCACAAAGCAAGGTCACAGAAAATTTGTTATGTTCTTGCTGCCATATTAAAAGGAGCTCCAACGCCAGACACATTTTGCGTTCTGAATCTCTAGCTCTGCATCTCCCTCTCAATGTTTTTTTTAGTCTTCCAAATTAAAGTAATATTTTAACTATAGAGCTTTGAAATCAAGATTTTATTTGTTGCCTTTGAAAATATTAATGTACTTAAATGAGAAAAACACTGAGAGGTACAAAATCTGTCTGTTCCTGTACACACAAAAAGTACATAAAAGCCTTTCACACAATTAACTAGATTTATTGTTGTTGCTGTGTGGATTTTTTCTGGATAACAAAGAAAAGAGCAATCTAATAAGGGAATCAAACAAACGAAATGTTCTTTATGAAGAGAAGCTGATAATGAGTACTTGAAAACTTCTGTTTTCCTTTTTTATATTGATATGAAACAGCAGGTGATTTCCTTTAACTGCGAAAAGTACAGTAAATTAATATTGCCAAAAGGCATTGAGGAAGACACATTCCACTACTAATAAAATATTGATAAACATGTGAGTTTTTTGTCACATTAAATATTCTTCATATTTGGTACCCTAGAAAAAAAGCTGAGCGCACAGCTTTTAATCCAGCCACCATCTACTAATGAAAATCTCATTTCAAGGGATGAAAACAGTTTGGATAGAGGCAATTTTTAAAAGATGCATATCCTTCTTCAGTTTTTATGCAGACTATAGGCCTGCTTGTTTAGGTGCATGACTGTATATGAGCACACCAATTATAGAGAAAATAATACTTGCAGCTCAAAAAACCCCACAAAAACCCCCAACCTGTCATGAAAAAAAAAGGTTTAAGCTTCAAAGGCAAAAGAGTTCTTTAGCATTTTGTGGTAGTTTCCTTGTGTAAACTGTGGCCTCAATCCTTAGCCAGTCTCAGCTTTCCAACTCTATTATGAATTTGTAACAAGTAGCTGTAGCCAGCTCCAAACACAAAGGCAGGAGAATTTTTCTTTATCACTGATCTTTTCATTATTTGCTGGAAGGATGTTTCTCACTGACCCCTTTATAGAGATACCCCTTCCAAAAATCACATCAGAAGGCCTTATGTGGAATGCTCAGAGGAGGAGGAACATGCAAATTGTATGTTCCTCAAACTTGTAAAACATTTGGTTTGGGTGATGTATCCTTCTCCCAAAGTGAAGGATTTGGTTTTGCAGTGCAGGTCACTCTCCAGTGTGGCAGTCAGTTGCCTTAACCATAAAATCATTGTCCTTTCTTATCCTTTACTCTCCTGCCCCATTGGCTCCCAGTAGCATTGGCCAACACTCTCATCCAGTGAAGTGCTAGTAGACATGGGTTTTCCACCATCTGCAGCAATACCTGGGAGTTCTGCACAAGAACAATACCCTGCAAAGAGTTGTTTCTCACTGCTCATCCTGGAATTATTCCCTGATCATAATCCAACCTGTTGGTTGAGGCAGGTAGTGCAGCTGAAGCAAAGAAAAACACTGAACACTTTCAACTAAAAATAAATTAAGAAATCTAATAAAGTGATTGGGGGAAGGCGTGTGTATGGGGGAGGAAATTCTGAGTTATTAAAGTGCATTTAGGTGATAGATTTTTGAAAATGGGGTTTTCAATAGAAAGTGCTTGTCCTCAGCACTTTGGCCTATATATCACTTTTCTAGTTGAGAATGTGGAGCTGTTCCTCTGTGGAGAGGAGAGGGTGAAGCTGTTCCTCTGTGGCATTCATATTCTCTTCACCTAGGATTTTTCACCTGGGAAGCTGAGATACCTCAGAGAAAAAGGAAAACAATTCTTATCTCATTTGCTTCTCCTGTGTTTTGGTCGTCTGGAATGTGTTTGGAGATTGTTTACCCACAGGCGATTGTTTCATTGGACTCCGGTGTGGGTTGTTTTGACTCAATGGCCAATCAGTGCCAAGCTGTGTTGAGACTCTGGAAAGAGTCACGAGTTTTATTATTATCTTTTTAGCACTCAGTAAGTATCCTATCTGTATTCTTTAGTATAGTTTAGTATAGTATTCTTTTATATAATATATTATCATAAAGTAATAAATTAGCCTTCTGAGAACAGATTCATCATTCCTCCCTGCCATGAGGGTCCCCACAAATACAATATCCCTCTATCCCTCTGAGAGGCTGCCCCCCAGTATGGATGTAGCCATGCCACACACACAATTAGGCTATGGCAGCCTCTCATAACCTCTTGCCCATCAATCACGGGGGTTACACTAGCGTCACATCCTCTGGAGAGCTGCAAATGACTGCAGTGACAAAAAGAAAAATACTGTTGAGAAAATGTGCTTTCTCCCCAGACTGAGCTGGGCTTTGAGCAGGATGGCTTCCCTCTCTCTTTCCAGGGATCAAAGAGGGCCTTCCTGCTTTGTAATCCACTGTGTCTGCCGCCTTGAGAACACAGGCACACATTGCTTTGTGATTCACAAAACACACAAAATTCAACCTTGATTGCTTTTCTCTGTTTCTGTTTCTGTGGTGTTGAGCTCAGAAGAACATCCATCCTGGTTTGATTCCTGGCGTAGTTTGCGTGTGGCGTCTGGGACAAGTAGGCTTTCAAAGCCCAGCTCTTGCAGTGCAAGTGCAATATAGTGAGTACCCTACCAAGAGTCCCATGTGTTGAACTGGGCTGTTTTGCTGTGCATGGAAGATAGAAAAGGGTTTTCAGAGCATCTGAAAGCTGAACAAAACACATCTGTTTAAAGAATGCCTTTTCCTACTAGTGCCTGAACCATGAGTATTGACAAGTTTGAAATCCCTAATCAGGAAATATAATTTCTCTTGTCATACATTCCCTATCTATATATCTTAGAGGTTTGGGTTTGTCACACATGAGTTATTTTCATGCTCAAAAATTCTTAAGAGATTTGTTCAAGATTATATAATAAATAATTTATTTGTCCCCAATACTGTATATTTAATCTTGCTGTGTTTGGAGCACACCAAACACACATTTTGAAAAAGCAGCAATCATTTGAGCCTACTGCTGAAAGCTGAATAAATCTCAGATTTTTGTGAACTGTATTTTCACTATCTTTGAGACAACAAAGTGTTACATTCCAATAATGACCAGTCTCCCATAAGGCATTTCAATAGAAAAAGTCATGGAAAGCAGTATTTCATCCTAAAGACTGGGAATGGTACAGCCAGTCACTCTCACTGACTACAGACCTTTTATATTTCTCTTCTACTCTTTGAGGCTTGGCTTTCCCTTATTATCAGGGTATACTCCATAGATCCTTTACTGGTAACCAGAGAGGGAATGAGACTTTATTGATGATACCCTTTTAATAAACTGTGAGGAAAAAGAAGAAAAACCCTGCTATTTTTTAAATTAACTTTTGCCTGCTTTTTTTAAAATAAAAATATTTTTCTATTTCAGACAGAGAAAGCAAAGTGGACCCAATGGTATAATATATGGAGTTCCTCTAGGACTTCACGTAATACTAAAACTATAAACCTATCATTGCTTTAATGAAACCACTAAAGCAGTTAATCTTTTAACCAGAAAAATTGTTGCTCTGAGCTGAAAGAATGGAAGGGAGTAGGCAAAGACCCCATGACCAGTTAAATCCCTCATCTTTATTTACTTACTATGCCATAGCATTTATGTGAAGTTTAGAATTTTTACACGTCTGTATGTCAGAGGACTTGTGAGCTGTGGCGGTGCGTCATGGGCTCAAGGACAGGACACAGCCCTCACGTCCCCTTGGTCAAGGCTTTCAGGCTCTACTTTGCTGCATCCTTCTTCCAGAAGTACTTTCTTGGTGGTATGGAATGCAAAGGTAGCTCAGGTTGCCATGTAAACCTTAATTTTGACTTCAGTGGGTAGTTTGCTGGTTAAGATTTCCATCTTTAAAATTACATTAATTTTTCAAACTGTACTTATTTGCATAAAGATATTTCTTTTGCAGTGTTTGAACAGTTCAGTAGACATTGTAGGAATCTAA
The DNA here is from genome assembly GCF_017590055.1 of Onychostruthus taczanowskii. Taxonomy (NCBI): domain Eukaryota; kingdom Metazoa; phylum Chordata; class Aves; order Passeriformes; family Passeridae; genus Onychostruthus; species Onychostruthus taczanowskii. The sequence goes on along the minus strand of NW_024502569.1, from coordinate 2,927,141 downwards.
TTCTGAGTAAGAGTTTCATGCATTTGGGGATAACAATTAAAGACAAACTACAGAAGGTTACCTCTATACATATATATTCTTGATTGTTTGAAGTGCTACGTGATGGTTACTCAGTATATTTTCGTAATTAGGTGGACACTGGATTTTCCTTCAGGTTGATGCCATCCCTGAGGGATGTGCATATTGTCTTTGGAAATTATGACTCTTAGCCTGTTGGGGTGCCAACAGTGAAAATCTAGAGAATTTTTCCTGTCATCTATTTTATATTTGTTACAGTTTTCAGGAACTTCTTTTGAAAATCAAGCAGGCCTATAGTTTCTCAACAACAAGACTCAAGTGAAATACTTTTCACAGTTTCAAGAGATGCAAAACTGTGACTTTTGGTAATTTCTCAATGTAATGCTTTGTGTGGTATCAGGATGACTCATGTCCAAGTCATTAAGAGTGACAGAAACAAAATTACTGTGGCATTTTGGAAATGCAAAGATTAGATCCAAAGAGGCACAAAGTTCTGATTTAATTTCAAAGGACAACTAGTAAAAATTGTAATTCTTTTAGATGCCATGACTATTTTTTATGAAAACTGAAGTTCATCTCTTCAATTTGAGAGAGGAAAGAAACAAAAAGTCAACATCGATTAAAAATAAGACTGACTGCTTAAATATCAGCAGTTTGTAATTTATATGAGGTTCCATGCATCTCTCAATACCACTAATCTAGGTGGTACCCACCCATAAAGCAGTACCTGCCTTCCTTAGAAACAGAAAAAACAGGAATCAGAAAAATCATGGAGTGAGAATATCATGGCTGCAAGGAAACGAGTAGCACAGCTAAGAGATGTGAGATAGACAACTGAGTCATTACGGTGTTTTTAAGGCTAAAACTGCATAGCTGGCATCATGTCTTGTTTGTGTGCCTTCCCCAGGTAGTGCATTCTCCCAACTAGCATTTCGAAACCTAGGAGCAGGCTGTGTGCATCCTCAGGGAATGCATGAGTGCATGATCTCTGTTTGCTGTATTTCTAATACTCCCTGACTGCTTCTCATGTTAACCTAGTTTGAAGCAAATACTGCATGTAAACACAAAACTGGTGACTTCCAAGTCAAAAATCCATAAGGACAATTTATAATCTTCAAATTCAGTTCTGGGCTATAGACTATGCTGTGAAATCTAGAGAGGTTATATAAAGTTTATTGAAAAGTAAGGGCTCAAAACCCCTAATAATGTCCACAGACTGTTGTTGATATTAAGTGGAATATGAGCTTTATTAATTTTTGCATTACAACAGCCCTCTGCCATGGTGTGATCTTTCAGTCCTACCTTCTTCTCTGTCGTCACGTGCTTACGAAATTGCCACGGACATTCTTCCCCCAAATCACATCATGAGCCACCAGATGAAAGATTATTGCAGGACAGACAATTAGGAAAGAAGGATCTTGAATAGTTTATATGAGCCATGGACATCGCTGACAGGATTTATTTATATTGAAAATAAATTGTCTTTGCTTTCTGGAATCTTAGTAAAACAGACTCAGAATGACTTTGCTGTTTGGGTTTAGATAAGCAGGTAACATTTTTTAAAAGCATAGTGGTGTAATGGGTCCTACACTGAATTTCCCTGTAAGTGATCAAAAAGCCTGAACAAATGAAATACTATTTTCCAAAGGACTGAAATGTAATTAAATTTCAGAGAACTTTATTGAACATTCTTTTTCCTCCAGTCTATAAGCACAGGATTTGGCTAAAAAATAACTGACTTGTTGAATCAATTGCAATCTGATCTAAGAAATTACTCCTTCTCTTGTTCACAGCCTTGGATTCACTAGTTCATGTCCACTTAGATGTAAGAAGTGATTCATTTAGAAGTGATAATTAAGGGAATGTTTTATAATCTTAGAGTAGACCTGTCTGGTGGGACAGACTGCACTGCTCTGACAGCTGATGCCTATCATGTTAGACATTGCCAATATATGCAGCATGAATTGTCTTGGACTTTGTAGGTTTCCGGATCTCCGTGTGATTAATTTGATGTCCATGACTGAGGCAGGTGAGGGTAGGTGACCTCACTGTTGGCATCCACAGGTGGCTACAATGTTGGTTTGGTTCTGGGGTTTTTTAGCAAAACTCTAAAAAATTGAAAGGATAACTGCAGGAATGGTGGCAATGTGGCACAGAGTCCTTTTCAGTCCTATGCATAAAACATACAATGGGGGCTGCGTGAGGTGGAAAGATTTCTAGATAATATTGTGGCCTGCCAGACCTGTGCCGACATAGCACAGCCAGTCATGGATGGTGAGTTTTTAAAAGGTTTTCAGAGCCTGACAGACACAAAGACTGAGTTTGCTCTTTAAATATTGAAGTGTCAGAGCTAGGGATTTGCTGTGGTTAAATTGTGATATTTTCTTGAATTGCATTAAATTCAGGAAACTAAATAAGGCTTTCTCAGTAATAAACCAATATCAGAATTAATTGTGTATTTTTTTATAATTGCTTTGCTTATATGAGAAGAATGTTTAATTCAAATTATATATTCTTGAGAGAATCCCCTGAGGCAGCTACTGGCAGGGACCTCCACTGAAGACAGTCAGTGTGCACAATACCACAGGAAATCAGAAAAATCTATTCAATCACTGTGGTTTTTCAAGGGGATTTAATAAAGTTTTAAAAAAAATAACTAGCATATTTAGACATGCAGGAAAAGCAGTGGAAATGAAGTATTCTCACATAAGGCGGCAAAGACATTCAATAGAAGGTATTGTGTTAAAGTGGGGAAAAATAATTGTCAAAGCTAAGACAGAAAATAGCATTATCTTTAACAAAATTAACAACAGTTAATTATTAACTCATAGGCTGTTATGCCTCTGCCAACGTTGTTTTGTAAAACCATTTTCATTCTTCGTAATCTATTTTCACTTGGTGTGAAAAATGATGCTTCATGAAAAATTGTGGAGTCAGAATGCACCTTCTCATCACAAACATCTAACTGATTCAACACAGAAATGAAAATTACATTATTTATTTATTTATTTATTTATTTACTGCCCTAACTAAATTGCTGGGTTTTATCCCAATGTTATTACCTGGTGTCAGCTACTGCCAGACCTTCCCCTTGTCCTCAGCACTCCTTGAGGCTCCACGGGCAGCTTGCTCTCCCTCCCCTTCTCTGCTCTCAAAATGTGGGAATGACATGTTCTCACATTGTGTCCTGAGAGCTATCAAATGCTATTTAGTCAGAGGTCTAAATAGCTGAGGCAGGCTGAGGCAAGAAATGTGATTTAAAGACAAAAGCAAAAATCCAGGAAATATCTCCTGGCTATGCAAGCCCGGTTACACCAGGAAAGAGCACAATTTTTTGGGAGGTGCTCGGCTGATACCTGCTCCACATCACTTCTCCTGAGCAGCGTGTGTTGAGCCCCTGGCAGAGATGACAGATGTTCAAAAGCAGAAATAATCCCTAGAGATTTCGGGGCAGGATGAAGAAGTGTGCAGGTGCCAGGATCCATGAAAGGATGTGGGCGACCAAGGTGCTGGTAACAAATGCTGTCCCAGCAATCTGGGAGGGCGTGTTGGACTCCCTGCACAGGACAGGTTACCCTGCTGGGGTTTGGGGATTTGAAAAGCCCCTGGACACATTATTTTTCTGAAACATACAAAGAGAGCCTGGTGTCTGAGCTGTCACTGAAATGCTCATACACAGCACCTCCAAACAGAGATTCCATGGCAGGGGCATGAAAGCCCCCCCAAAACAAATCTGAAAGGGGAACAACACATGGGATGTCACAGTTTGAACTGGGGAAGCAAGGACAGGCTTGGAAAGTCTCAGACCTTGCAGTCCAGTCACTTGTAAGACTTCCCTCATGTTTGCATGGAAACAAAGTGCTCTTACTTTTAACTCCACCTGGGAATTAGGTGTTTTGCTACAGATAAGTAGACTGTTGTAAAACAAATCCATATTTGAATCCAGCATGCACAGAGGTTTTATTGGATCTCAAATTTAAATAGCCATAGCATGTATTTCCCAGGCTTTATCAGATGCAAGCAGATCCAACAATCATTCTCATTTGCATGATCCTATGTTTTCTAAATGCACACACTATAAAGCATTGGTATTTCTTAAAACTAGGTGAATTTTTTTGGAAGTACATGATTCAGTGTTTCATAAGCTCAAATATTTCTGTATTTGTGTTGTTATAGCCAGGGGTGGTAAAATGACATAAAAAGGCAAAATATTTACAGGAAAAATTAATATTATTTGTTAGAATATAGGTCACAATTGGGGGAAAAATAAGCAAGGTTTCGGACACATGAGATATTCCTCAGGGTTTGTACAGATGTCATAAGCTTTGAACTATATTTAAACTGCTCTGAGCTTAAGTTGATTACATTAATAGTTAGATGATGTACAGGAAAAAAGTCTCTAGTACTTGAAGACTAGAGGTGTATCTTAGATAAGTGAGAGTTGAAAAAGGCATTAGTTCTTCTAGGACAAAGAAGGAAAAGTAATAACCAGCTGTGAAACAGCAAGGGTCTAGCTGGGAGTGAGCAAAATTGCTATGTGCCATAAAGTAACCTTCCTCTCCAAGTCCATAATTTAAGTGTCCACTTGAGTTATGAATTTCAGTTCTCAGACTCGGCTTTTGAAGATATTTTTAAGACTTTGTGGGGCCAGGGACTGAGAAGTCAGAGATTGAGTGGCTTTTCTGTGAAAACAGATTTCCCACTGACAACTGGGTACTTCTGTCCTCTGTCAGTTACCTGGAGCATCCTCCTTCTAGAGTAAAGTGGCTCATTTTTGGGAGGGTATCCAGTGCAGCGGGTAGAAGGAAGCAAATCCAGGGCTGTAGGATGCCCAGACTGTTATGTTTCTGGTATGAGAAGCAGTTACTGAAAGAGTCTGTATCATGCTGGTGACACTGACAGATTTGAGGTTTAGGGGATCTCTTACATGATCCTGCATTTTGACCTTCATGGCAAATGTTAAGATTGACAAATTTCTGATGTTAAGATTTACAAGTTAAGGAGGTTGCCTGATCACCAAGAGAGGCAGTAATAGGAAAAGTTAATCTATGATCATCCCAACTGTTTGTTGATTTCCCCACTCCCTCCTTTCCAATATATTTTGTGATGAATAGAAGCACATAACCATTGGGGTTTATATTTTGTATTCTGTTAAATATATACACTGTCCAAGCTCCTAAACACAAGTCCTTGTTGAGGGTAGGAGCAGTTCTCTTCAGAAAATTTTGATGGGTGGGTGTCCTCCGGGCACAGCAGGGCTGATATAACCATGACTGGTTTGGTGTATTTGCAAAGCCTGTTGGACTTGGGGAGGTTGGACTGCTGCTCTGTGGTGGCTGAAAATGTTTAAACTTTTGATGTTGTGGTAAAACTGACCCAGATGCAAAACCATATACATAGCTGGATTAGAAAGGAGCAGAAAGTGAGTTTGGAACAGCTGCCTCACCTACAGTATTTGTAAATGACAATGTAAGAAAGTCTGAGAAAGAGCTGGGAAAGAGTCTTATTTCTTAAGTCCCACACCTTTTTGTCTCCTTTATAAAAAACTATATTTGTTTTTTAACCTGTCCTTATAGTTCAGTCTTTTCTTTTTTTTCTTCTTAATCTTGAGGACAACTTCATTGCCCATGAGAGATGTTTTGTCTGTGTGTCCCTTTGTTAAGTGAAAACCAGAAGTGAAGTGGATAAAGTTAAGATCAACATAGATGTCACTTCGGATTATGACTTTCAGCTCTGCCTGTAAGGTTGCACAAAGAATAAAAAGAAAGTTAAAGGTGTTTGAAGATGGAATTGAGGGACCTATTTTGGCAGGGTCACATTTAAGGATAAATGCTGAAGAAAGAGAGTACCCTGAATGTCAGCATTTTCTCATCTGCTGTGATATGGGGCCAGAGCTTCCACTGATGCTGTCCTGTCAAAGACTACAGTGGCTCGTCAGTGATTTAGCCCAGAGGTGTCTGCCTACCCCCTTAAATGGAGCTCAGCTTCTGGTCTCACAGAAAGAAGAAAAAAAACAATTCCATTGTATTTTTTTGGAAGACATTTGCTTGCTTTCTCCAGCCATGAACAGCTCACAAGAGGTACCACAGGTCCTGCTTCCATGTGGAGGTTTCCCAAAACCAGTGATCTATTAATCAAAATTTCTCCTAACAATGATTCATTTAAACCTAGAGGTTATAACTCACAAATAAGACATCATATTTCTTAAAGTATCAATTGATGGCCTCTCAGTAGGCCTGTGGTAGGCCATTTGAGGCCTTACTTAAACACACCAAAACTGGGAAAGATTTATTATTGAGGAAAATCTCTGACTGAAATGAGCCAGCCTCTGCCTGTAAAGTATGCCCTGAAATTTAAATACATGTCAGCAGCAATACTAAATATAGCTACTGGCATTACTGTTAGAGTAAGCAGAGCTAGTAGGCACAAAACCAATATCCTTTCTGCTATGGTGGACTAACAGCCTTTGTCTAATTATTAATATTTTCAGTTGAGGGAATTTTGATATAATGAATTGCCTGTTACTTGACAAGTCACTTTGGATGCAATTTAAATTCAGTGTCAGTTCCACTTCAGTAATAGGCCATATTTTCACCATTCTTTATATTTACCTACTCAGTCCTACAGATATACTATAAATTATGGCTAGAACAATAAAAATTCAGAAGCTAATCACACCCTGGACTATTGCTGCTGGCAAAAGCTGTGTTACTGGTCACAGCTTGCATGGTATATAAGGGAGGAACTAACAGCAGTCATAGTGCCAAAAAATCTCTATTAAAAAAAATTACGTATTTTGAAAATAATTTTTTTTACTCTGTAAAATCCTCCCTTTTGCATTATATCCAGATTTTTGTACCTCATTGAGCCCCTGTTTTTCTGTAGATGCAATGTTCACTAGCTATTATTTTAACAAATATATACAAAATTCTAAAAGATCCATGTTCCTATGGGTCCACTCCAGTCCATGAACTTGTGTTTAGTTTTTCTTCCCACCTCTGCAAGGTTTGTGATAATTTTTTCTGAAGCATGTGAATTTAAGTAAATTTTCTGACATCTTCCACAGTTTACCAAAGGAGTTAAAGTTATTCTCCTAGAAGAGTGACCATGGAGAAAATCATGGTGTGGATATATGTTAATGTTTTCTAAGACTGTAAAGAGTGGTTGTATTTTGTTCGTAGTAATGCAGGGGGAAGGGAATGGATTGGTTAAACAAGGGCTGTGTTGTGGTCAAGTGAAAGAGTTGTTTTTTCTCAGTATAGCCTAAGACAGAAAAAGATGAGACTAGGCACAAGTACAAGCTTCCTTTGTGCCTGTGTACTTGATTAGTCATAGAGAGGCTGAAGGAGTGCTGCAGCATGGGAGGACAGTCCTCAGGGATTTCTGTGTTATAATTGCAGTGGGTAGCCCAAGAGGAGGAACAACTTCAGATAAAAGCTGCAATGTCAGAAAAATAATGCTCTGTATTTCGGAACATTTAAATTCTGTGTTTTTCTAATGCATCTGTGGATTGTGTTATACCTGTGGCTGCAAATGTTTCCTGAAGAAAGCAAGGACTGAGTGCAGTGAAGGGAGGATGCTGCCAGGTTTCACTGCAATCTGCAAACAGGAATAACCTGGTCCCAGGGGACAGCAGCACCCATCAGCCTTGGAGCAGCACTGCCTTTGAAGGGAAGCCCTAGGAGGATGTGAGGGTTGAGCATTTAACCTCAAAATAAAACCTTAGGTTTTATTTGCCATCTGGCTGCACAATTTGGGCAGCATTCTGTTTGTCCTAAGGCAGGAAAACTCTGGAGAAGGAGCCACCCTGAGGTATTGCAGCAGCAAGAGAGTTTTGTTGCCCCAAGGGCCAGGGCCTGCTGCAGGGAGAGACAGACAGTGGAAGTGGACCAGGCTTGGCACAAAGTCAGAGAGGACGCTTTTTGAACCTGGCTGGGGGAAGCAGGAGGGAGAAGAAGCTCCTTTAGCCCTGCTCAGCATTGCTTGTGCCCTCTCCCTAGCAGGTCTGGTGGCTGTCTATTGTCGCCAGCACGCTGCTTCCACAGACAAGCTTTGCACTGCATGTGCCTTGAGCACAGATGCTGTTGGAAAGGAGCCTGCTGGAAGGCGGAGTTTTAGCTTTGAGGTGTGGGTATCTGCCAGCTTGGAGTCAACTCTGTCATCAAAACAATGACTTTTTAACGTGTTCTAGACTAATTGAATAGAAAACACTATTTCTAAGCCTTAGACTACTTTCCCCAGCAGAAGATGACTCATTGTCGTATGATTTTAGGACTAGAGTGCAGTCAAAATTTTGATGTTGTGCCCTTAAGAAGAATACACCTTGCTTTGGGACTGCACACCTTCCCTGCGTTCATTGAACAGGTGCCTGACTTGATGGAGGATTATGACTTGAGCCTTACTTAATTCCAAACACTTGACTCACAGATAAATATACTTATTTGGCTGTGTAGTCTTTACTGTCTCTTTATAAGATTCCTTTTCACAGACAGACCATCTTCCTAATAACACCCATGCTTTAATTACAAACATGTATAACAGGCACACTGAGGAGCACAGTGCTGGTGTGAACCAAGTGCAATGTCTGAAGGTTTAATGCCTTCATGGAGAAGCATTATTCCACTGCAAAGGTCAATCCCACCTGTTAACATATTGACAAGTGCGGGGCAGCAATCTTGCTTTGACAGAATCCACAGCAAACTAGGGATTTGTTCATGGCTCCCTCCTGGAGCTGCTGTCCATGCTTATCAATCCACTGACTCCACTGGCACTGCTCCCTGTGAGCAAAGGAATCACAGCCAAGCCCTCAGGGGGGCCAGGAGAAGCACACCAGTAGTGCCATGGGCAGCAGCAGCGGGACAGCAGTGCTGTCACAGAGGGCTGCCTAGGGTCTACCCAGGAGGACAGGAGGGAGAACAGACAGGGAAATGCTGCAGGTCCAGCTTGAGCAGCCAGCAGCAAAGGAGGTGTAGATTTTCCATAGCTACCCTGCAAAGGAGGTGTCGATTTTTCCATAGCCACCCTCCCCGTTCCCTGTGAGCACTGTGGAGCTCAGACAGCCCTGTGAGAAGCAGCTGACTGCACAGGTTGGCAGCCCCAGGACAGCCTGTGTGTCAGTGCAGCAGTGCTGGTGCTCTCGGGTCACCGCAGTGCCAGGCATTGCAGTGGGACCCTTGGCTGCCCTCCTTACCCCGGCACCTGCTGCTTCAGCAAGACATGCCAGGTGTTGGAAAAAGTGGCTGCATTTAGCCTGCAACCTTGCACTTCAGCCCCAGGGGTCAGGAGACAGCATGGGATTTTAGGGGTGTTTGTCTAAGCAGCTGCTGCACCATTTTTTGCAGGAATGTGTTGCATTCACCAGTTCATGTGCACATACAGCCCCACAGCCTACTGAGCTGTGAGGAAACTGTGGGGCTGAGTTGGTACCAGGTTACACTGCCAGATGGTGACTGAAATGAGATTGTATCCTAAGACCTTTTGGAAGTCCTGCTCTTACCTTGTATTTGCTATGAGCTTTCCAGCCTCCTTGATAAATAAACAGATGCTAGTTTTATGTTCTCCTGCTGTTTGAATGATGCTGTGGTGCTGTGGCAGGCAATGAACGGGTGCTGGGTTCAGGAGGGCTGGCAGAAACTCCCAAGAAGATTTGCTTCCTTTGTTTTTCTGTTGTCACAACATTATCTTTTGTCAGAAACCTGCTTGTTCCAAGGTTTAAGGTTGCTAAATATTGATGATGTCTACACAAACATTTATGGTGTTTCGAAGCGTCTGAGCTCCTGACTCCCTGCTCTGCAAGGATTGTCACTGCTTTGAACCTGGCACACAATGTAAGAAATCAAACAAGAGTGGAAGAGTCATGGCAACAAGTCACTAGACACAAAGGAGGTCGGATCAAAGAGAATGTCTCATCTACTTTCCTGCCTCTGACCTCACATAAACACCTCGCTCTCAGATCCTGGCTGCACAGACATGTAAATTATTCAAACCAACAAACCAGTTAGATACTGTGCATGCCAGAAGAAGAAGACAGCTAACAACAAAAGTCTGAGAATTGTTTGGGGCAGTGGAAGAAAGAGAAGGCAGTAAAATATTTGGTAAAGATACAACAGATATCAAGCTAAGCTAATATATGCAAATAAAAACCACATATAACTATGTCCATCAGGACCCAAATGCTGTGCCAGAGTGAATCCCTGTTTCTGCAGAAGTTGGCGTTGAACTTTCCAGCACAGGATTTAATCTCCCAGCTTTTCACAGGTGTAATTGTTGCTACATTTGGAAAGGAGGATGAGGGAGTTAAATGTTATGAGTCTGCAAATTGTGGCAAGTGTGAGGCATATCCACCTGAGCTTGAAGAGGAAACAATGTTGTACCAGCTAGACCAATGGGATTGGGAGGAACTGTAGGAGGAGATGACACTATAGGTATAGGAAGGCATTCACAGGATCAAAGGGAGTTCCAATAATTGATTAATTAACTAATGAAGCCCCAAATAACCCCACTCTGCATTAGGCCCATGAGACACAAGGGTTGAGCCCATTGCCTGCAGCAGCCAAGCAGTCAGCAAGGGTTCCCCCATGCACCCTGCCAGCCACCACTGCCTTCACCACACAGCTGCTTTCCAGGCATGTTCCCAAGTCTCCTCTCTCTGAAGGGTTAAAGGTGTCAGTGCAGCTTCATTCCCCATGGATGGTGGCCTGAAGTGGCACAACAGTCCTGCCACAGGGGACTGATCAGTCCCCAAGGTCCAAGTGGTAATTAGATGTGAGGATTGGAAAAGCCCCTGGGAACCAGAGGCAGATTGCAGTCCCCCTTGCCATGGCTGCAGACATTTGATGGCACAATGGTTGTTCCTGCTCTCCAGTTATGGCAAGCAGTCCTCCAGCTGAATGAAGATACGTGGGTGCCTGCCTCAAGTACTGGGGTTCACTGTTAAGGTGCCTGGCTGGCATATATATCTAACATGGCTGGGATCAAGTTAGATGGGCCAGAGTTCCATGCAGATCTTAAACATCTGCTCAGCAAATGAGGTTTAGGAAAAATGGTACCTTAAAGGCCACAGAACTGAACTGCCAAGCAGCATCTCCTGTTCATGTTTCTTCTGTTTGTCATTCTGTCATCTTTAAATTTTAAAACTGGATGACATGGGCTTCTCTTGCTTGTCTTGTTGAACTTTCTGAGTTTGAGTTGAGTTGTCAGTCTCAGTCTTCATCAGAGACATTTTAAGGTCTTATTTTTAACTGCAAATTTGGTCCCTACTTTCTTCAATTCTCGCTCACAAAAGCATATGATGTCAATTTTTTTTCAGAACAATTGATTTCTGATTGCATGAAAAGTGAAAGTCAATCACTTACCCCAACTAACCCTTTAAATGCAATTGGGTTTCCTAATATAGTAGTCCTTCTCAGATCATGGTTTGCATATTGTCTGCTTTGAGTAGTGCTTCTTGAATGGTGCTTATTTTAAAATAATCCACACTCCGCTTGCAGTTTTCTAATGTGAAGCCCCTTTTTTTTTTTTTTTTTTTTTTTTTTTTTAAAAAAACTTTTTTCTGAAAATAGAGAGGTTAATGATTTTTTGGTTAAATTTAAGATGTGCAGCCTGAAATTCATGCTAGCAAGAATACCGTCATTAATGTTATCACTTTGCAAAGAATGCTTCCTTTTCAGAAACTTTCTTTTGTTTACTAAATGACCCAGTTTATTAAATGAAACTTTGGGGGTTTTTTTATTTTTACCAAATGTATGCCTTTCACTGTAAGTTTTGTAAGATTTGCTTATGTTCCTATGCTTCAGAAAATGTTATACAATTCATGAGCTCAGCATACAGTGACCTGAAATATTCTGTGTCATATATATACTGTGTCACATCCTCACTGCAACATTAGCTACTTGCACAGCACATTCTGTGCAATGTAAGCATAAGCCTATGCCCTCAAACAAACACAAGGGGTCATACCAGATGTCCTGGACCTTCCAGCAATCTATATTTTTAATATCACGTTCTTAGTCAGTGCTTAATCATGAGTACATAGATCTTAGATGACCTTGAATTACTTCCATTAAAAAAATAACACATAGTTTATTAGAGAACGTCCACCTCAATTACATATAAAGCAAACAAGTTAATTGTTGGCTCAGGGTTTTGTATGTGGCTAACAGTATCTTTGTTCATGGTTAATTCCATAGTTCTTTTTATGTATTTAATGGTTCAATGGGGTTTTTTCTCATTTTTTTTTCTCATTTGCACAAGTTCTCCATGCAGCTGGAGAGAGAAGGCAGTTACCATTTCTGCAGGTACAGAGAACACACCCATCTGAAACGGCAGAGGTGCTGAGGACAGGAGGAATACCTGAGGCCACATACATTCCCTTTGGCCTGGCTTCCTCTGGAAATGTGTCTCAGGCAGCCATGTGTGTCAGAGGTTCTTGTAGTTCCTTTGAACTCTGATTTTGACAGGGGGTTAAGAACTTCTAAATCCCTGCAAATTTCCTGAAAGTAAACATCTGTGTAGAGGGAGAACTACACTGTAAGTGTTTGGCCAGAGAGAAAGGGAAAAGTATGAGCTCACATACTGTTAGGCACCAGAGGATCTGCGTGGGACAGGGCTCTTAATAAATATCCTAGCTGTGAGAAAATGTTACACTTTATCATTGCAGAAACAGAGATGCAGAAAAAAATCCAGTTATCCTCTCCTTTGCTCATGAATTAGCATCTGTTGTAACTATAACCACAGTTGTGGTTACAGCTTTAGTTTCACCTTACATATAGAAGCTTTCTTCTGGTCAACTACAAGCTTCATTTTTTATTAATACTTATTTTATGCATTTCTTAGTTTGGGAGCAGAAAATACATATTCATTGAGACTGCTATAAGAGGGAAAGTTGCTTATTTTATCTTTCAAAGATTAGATCCCCTCAGTCAATCAGATGATTGCAAATGCATCCTTTTTTGTTTATTTTTAAATCCCATAACATCCAATTAATTTAGTTTAATATCTTTCATCTAATCATACATTGTATCTTCCTCATGGGTGGAAAGTAATTTGTGCTTTACCAAAACATGAAAATAAGTGGCCAGACATTTCATTCTGCCTTTTTTTTTGTCCTAAAGTACATCTGGGGCTGCTGGTCAACAGTTATATTCTTCCCCGTTGAGATACCAGTCAAACTGGTCAGTCACAAGAGGCCTGTTCTGTACATTGTGCCTTGCTTTCATAGTTTTTGATTCATAGCTTCATTTTGCTTATTAAATATTTATAGTTAAGAGAACAGTCTTTTTAAAATAAATTGCTTGCTGTGATTTCACTTAATGGCTTCATGCTTTAAGAGAATTAATCCATGAGATATCTTAGATTTAGGGAAGATTGTCTCCTTAGGGTAAAGCTCAACTCTTGCGAATTGCATTTGATAAAATCAGGGACTTAGAAGTCTTGATAAAACTTCTGCTTCAGAAGCTTTCTGACATGGAACAAGCAGACCTTGTTTTGTCAGACAGAATAAGTGATTAAAGGTTTTTTATTTTTACAGGGAATAAACTCCTGTAAATGTCTTACATTGAGTTATGATATGCTGATATCCTCTGATGATCTGACATTTTTCTGAATCTATAGTACACACGTATGAATAAAAGTTAAGAAATCTACAATGCTAAGCTTGTCAAAAATCATCCTGAATAAGTGGGTTCTCTATGTACTGTGACATCACAATTGTCCTAATTTTTCTTACCTTGAAATGCACCTATTGCCGTTGCATTATTATAGTTGCATACAAACCCAGATGGAGCATCAGCCTGACTCACTGCAACAGATCCTATATTCTCTTGGAAATTTGAAGGTCTAGTCTCAGGTTACAATCCAGCAGAGCAGTAAGGCAACGCTTAATTGTCCTGTTTAAATAATTAACTTATTCAGGCATTTATATCTAAGCATGTCCTGAGCTGGAGGAGGGCCTTCTGATGGGAGATGGTGCTTAGTGTTAGTCAGCTCAGCTTCAAATAGTTGCATCAGCAGCACATATTAATTCTGTTTTATTGGCACTTGGCTGCCTTCTAGTTTCTTTGTTGCTTAGCAAAATAATTAAATTGAATATTATGATACTTCATGCATTGCTGGATCAAATGGTGTTTTACAGATGAATAGAGAGCTCTGTTTTTTCGTATCTGCATTAATAGCATCATTATAATTTTTTTATTATTATTGTCCATTGTATTATTTTGCAAATGAGACACTAAAGGCCCAAGCAGATTAGGTTTGAGATTCATCCATCCTAATTAGATATCTCAAAGTTAGACTGCCTCAGTCTGCAGTACTCACCATAGGCTTCTGTTCTAATCTGCAAAGAGGAGCAGGCAGCTCTTACTCAGGTCTTCCTAGAAGAGAGGTTTTGCAAATGTCTCCTCTTCTCTGCTGACCATGAAGAGATTGTGGAGTCACTCAAATTCAGGTAGTCAGTTTTTTAGGGAAACATTTTTGCTGAGTTCATTGTGGTCACAAAAGTGTCAGTGGGAAATGTGAAAACTGAATTCGTGTTTGGCTTCCTTCTGATCTACAGTTTGGTCCCCCCGCTGGTTCCTGGGTTTCAGGATATTTCATTTCAGGACCCTGACTGGGTAACTGTTTGCTAATTCAGATTGGACATGAATGTCCAATGCCACAGAAGACCACAAACTGTTATGAGGTGTCAGCGAGTGGTACTTTTCTGTCGGCAGCTTTAGAGATACCTAAACATAGATAATGTTGGGGAATCTTCAGCTGCTTGTTGCACATCTGCTCCAGATGACTACAGTTGGATTTATCACAGTTGGAAATCTTGATTCCTCAAACTAGTGTGAGATGAAGCTTGGTGCTCTGGTGCTTTGTTTTGCTCTTACTTCGCTTTGTTGAACTTCACTTTTCTGGTATATAGAACCAGGAAACAATCTTCTACTCTCTCTGTCATCCCCAGGGAAGGAGATGGTGGAGTTGCCAAAATGGGTTTTCCTCTGTGGCGAAGTGATGGTGAAAAGCTGCATTTGTCATTAGGGGTTTCTCCCACTGGACTGGGAGACAACCACTGTCCCCCAAAGCCCCTTTATATCATGACTGGCAATGTTTAAAAGTTGATCCTCATAGTTTGAGTCATATTTACAGCTAGTCACTTATGCCTTTCTGTGGAGCCCATCATGACATCACCAAAGTCTTGGATGCGTCTCATAACTCTTGGCTCCTCTCTGGGCAGGTGCTTTATTTCACCACTTTTTCATTAGTCCAGGAAAAGCTGAAGATGGGGAAATCAGTGGAGGTCACCTCTTTTGTCTCCTATTCTTCGTCTCTCTCCTGTTTCCAGGATCACAGGGAAATGCTTTAGATGTAATATGATGTTAAAAGCAAAGGAGGTCTTTGTGCATTCTCATAGAATCACAAAATCATCAAGGCTGGAAGAGACCTTGGACATCATCTAGTCCAACCCTCAACCCAGCATAATCACCCCTGAAACAAAATTCTTCTTGAACACTTCCAGAGATGGTGACTCCATCAGCCTTCTGAATAATTTATTCCAATGACCAATTACTCTTAGAGTGTGAAATTTTTTCCAATACCTAATCTGAACCTCCCCTGGCACAATTTAAGGTCATTTCCTCTCATCATTTCACTTGAAACATGTCAGAAGTGACTGACCCCACCTCATTACATCCTCCTTTCAGGCAGCTATGAATTTTGCTCAGATCCTCCTGAGAGGTGGGACAAGTGAAGGGAAATGTCACCTGGCAACTAACCTGTGCAAGGACAAGGGCAGCACTGAAGCAGTTACAGATGTGTGAGGCAAGGAAAGTCCAGCATCCTCATCACAACCTTCCTCCAAGCACTGCTGCTCTTCCCCCAAACTACATTACAGGTCACGTTTGTATTTATAGTGTCGCTTCAAACGCTGTTTTCTAGTCTGAGGCTTTGATGATTGTGCAGCAGTGGAAAGAAACATGTAGCTTCTTGACAGTATTGATTTCCAAAAATAAAAGCCAGTCACTGACCCAACATGCTTTTTCCTTCACTGCAGTGTGTTGCACTGGGCCATGGTCTCAGTTCGTGCCAGCACCATTTCGTGCTGGAATACAGATAAACTCTGAGTAAATGAGCAAAGCTACAACTGTGTCTGGTTGAACCCTAGTCAGAAACTAAGCCCCAGGCAGCTGCTCACTCACTCCCACCAGCAGGATGGGGGAGAGGAACAGAAGGGTAGAAGTGAGAAAACTCATGGGTTGACATAAAGACAGTTCAATAGGGAAAGAAAAAACCACACATTTAAGCAAAGCAAAAAACCCAAGGAATTAATTCACTGCTTTCCCATGGGTGAGCAGGTGTTCAGCCATCCCCAGGAGAGCAGGGCCCCATCACACATAATGGTGACTTGGGAAGTTAATCTCTCCAATCTCTCTCTCTTCCTCCTTCAGAGGCTTTATATACTGAGCATGATGTTACGTGGTCTTGCATATCCCCTTGGTCCACTGGGGTCACCTGTCCTGGCTGTGTCCCCTCCTAACTCCTTGTGCACCCCCAGCCCACTCATGAACAGGGCAATGCAAGCAGAAAATGCCTCAATGCTATGCAAGCGCTGCTCTGCAACAACTGAAGCATCCCTGTGGTATCAACACCATTTCCAGCACAAATCCGAAACACAGCCGAAGAAAATTAACTTTACCCCAGCCAAAACCAGCACAGTCAGGCTGATTATTTCCTGGATCGCTGGATCAGAAAGATTGAATAGATTAATATGTTTTGGCTTATTTCCAGAGAAATTATTTTCTTTTAACCCTATTTTTCATATCTGGCAGCTGCTATCAGTTCAATGAACGACTCCTGTTCTCTTGGCAAAATTATGAATTCACAGTGTACCTTGTAACTAAAGAACCATTTTCAACATATTTGTAGAGCACCCCCAATCCATAAAATGCTGAATTCAATTTCACTGGAAACAGTTCATCCTCTAGCATTTTTGCAGTGTTTATTATTTTCTTATTCCATTATCTAGAGTAAACAGACAGAAGAATTTTCATCTAAATATTTTCCCAATTATATGAATAATTAATTTGACAAAACTACAAACACACAGGCAGAAGAAAGTAGTAAAGCCAGGCTTTGAGTACCCAGCAGGAAAACAAGCAGCCCTTTGTTTGTTCCTGCACCTCAGGTAAACTAAGATGTCAATCCTTGCCTTGTGCTTGGCGAGGCGCGTGGGAAGCAGCGATCCCGGAGGATGCGCGGGCGCTCGGCTCGGGCTGCGCTGTCAGGATCGGCGCTGCCCTCCCGTGGCCGCGGCCGCCAATCGCTCCCGGAGCTCCCCGGGCCTGCAAACGCTCGCTGTGCCTAGGAAAGGGAAAATCGATGGAAAAATGTATTCAAAACAAATACGACGCTGAGCCATTCAACTGCCTTTACAATTATTTTTTTTTTTCCCGAGGCAAAGGCTTGCAATAAAATTCCCGGAGTTAATTCCTGATGATTATCGATATGTGTGAGTCAAAAGGGAGCTCGGGATCTCAAGAAATACATTTCTCTGCAACTGAGCTCTGTGTATCCAGATGATTTGCGTGGTTTTTCTTAGGCTGGTTGGTTCCCAGGCCATTTCCAATGCAAAGGTCTGGTTTTCTTCTCTGTGACTGAAGTCTGTATGTAACAGGGCTAAATGAGGAAAGCAAATTACTCATCCCATACACTCAAGCATCCCTCCACAACACACATATGCTTTCACACCAAGGGAGCTGAAGAAGAGAAAGGATAGAAGATAGTCAGAGGAGACCACCCACCCTCTCTCTATCCAAAGCCTTTCCCGGTCATTAAGGCTTGGTCTTTATACTGGACTTGTTCCAACTGTGTGGGAGCCAAGCATCTTTCTCAGAGAAGAAAGAGTGCATGGGGATCAAAATATAAGTAGAGGCTGACTGTGTAAATCAAATACTTCTGCATGATGTGTGAACTGACTCTACATTTTGGCAGAGATCTTAGGCAATGCCTAGATGCCATTTTAGCTGCTCCTTTGGGATATTCCTCAGTGATTTGTTTTCCAAAGGGGGCTTTTCACTTTCTGCAGAACCAGCACATGCTCCACACTGATGCATTTGTGCTGACTTCAGTGTCAGGAAAACACATTCCCAGCTGAAGGGTGGGAAGTAGGAAGGTGGGGAGGCAGCGGGGCTGGGGAAGGGCTAGCTCTGGGGCTGGGCAGCAGTAGGCAGGGTGGCAGGCAGAGCAGCACCCTGCTCCTCCTGCAGCTGAGCTGCCTGGAGGGGCTGGTGCAGGTGCCAGCCTGCCTCCATTTTCAGCATATTCTGTTGAATATAACACAATTGCCTGCATTTACCTCATCATCAGAGGCATGCCGATTGTACACTGAAAAGGCAAGATGTTCAGAAATGCAAAAATGTGGGTACAGAGCAAAAAAGGGAGGGACTAAAGTGCAGAACTGCTGTGGTAAGTGCTAAAGGATTCCACGGGCACGAGGAAAGACTGGACAAGCCCATGGAACTGAAAGCCCTCTGTGGCTCTGCACACAGAAAGAACTTTTGAGGCTGGAAAAGACATGGGAGGAGCGGAGGTTCACTCTCTTTTGCTGTTTCTGTGTCCTTTCTTTTTTCTCAGTCTCTGCTGCTGATCACCAGTGAAGACAGAAAACTGGGTTAACTGAGTGTGTTGTCTGCCAATAGGGCTCATGTTTTGTTCTCAAGTGACCTCCCCAAAGCCAGGCCTTGATGTTCTAAAGACATTCAATTATCTGTTGTTGCTCTGCACCCGTTCTGCAAGGGGGAAAAAGAAGCACGACCTGTTTCAGCCTCATTTTGCTGAGGGCTGTACAAACTCAAGAGCTCTCACAGTTAGGCTTTGTTTCTTACTGAGGTGTTTGCTACCTTTGAGTGCTCCTATTTAAAACTATGACATAAATACACCTACACAGTTTTCAAAGAATTGTTGTCACAGTTGCTGTTAGATATCAGATACCTCTGTAATTGTGACTCTTCTGTCTCTGTTTCATGCTGTGCCTCTAAATTGTTCAGAGGCAACCTGAATTATTTCCAAGCCCTGCTAGGGAGGCCCCATTCTAGGTACATAAAAGAGCTTATATAGACTGCTGTATTTGCAAAACCACTTGAAGAGTAAGCAGTCTATATGTTTACACAACAGCAATAAATAAAGAGAACTTTCATCTTGAAGGTTACCAGTTGTCAGATGTTGAGTTTGCTTTAAATATAGTCTGGTAGTACTTATTCATGTAATTAATAGGTGACACACTGTCTTATCTGCTCTGGGTGGTGGGAAGGACAGTGGCTGTGGACCAGGGAGTCTCTGCTTGTGTTGCTGCTTGGCTAAGCCATGGCCGTGTTGCACCCCACAGTAACCAGCTGGTGGCTGTAACCCTTGCCAGGTGACAAGGGTCCTTATGGGCTTATCTACCCCTGTGCAGCTCAGAAACCCCATCCTGGCTGCAGGCAGCTGGGATATTGGCTTGCTCCACTGCAAACCCAGTGGTGATTTCTCAATACCAAGGGACCCAGCTGCTCTCCGTTCATTTGGAGCTTTGGAAAGGCCCAGGAAGGAGAACTTGTCAACAGATCCTCCTCCTCCCTTATTGGACTTTCTTCTGCTTCTGGAGAGCAAATGGAAAACATAACCCTGTACGAGTTCCTTGTATGCAAATGTGTGTTTGTTTATGTGTAATGTGGTCCCCGTTTTGTGAAGGGAGCCCAGGCCTTGAGGCTTGAGTAATCCGACTGAGAGATTTGTATTTACCTTCTGAAAAACAGTCAGGCTTTCAGAAGTGATTGTTCCACCACATAAAGAGTCTTACAACAACTTTCACAGTTACAATGGAGGTTGACTTTGGGTCATAATCATATTGAAGGCAATCATAAGGCTTTAAATTAATAAGACATGTATTAAGCATAGCCTGAAAGTACTCCCACTTCACTAATCCACTCAGAGTCATAGCTTTTGAAGGAATCATGTATTTCTTAAAAACAGATCTTTTAGTAGCAAATGTATGACAGCTGAATTTATTGTCCAGCCTTCTAATTTAGGACTGTATTCCTGCTTAAGTTGGAGTGTCTGTATAGCATTAGAGAGGCTTCTCACAGCTTACCAGTTGGAAAGCCCAGATCCATGCTTCCTTTCCAGTATCAATGCAGTCATTTTGACAGATACAAGGAAGCGCTTTTCCTCTTTCCTTTGGGTCCCAAAAGCCATCCTTGTTGTTCCAGGTAATGTTTAACTTTTAAATGTGGTCACAGTGACTCAAATGTTTGGGGTTTCTCTCTCAATTTAGTTTTGGTGGTTTGTTTTTTTTTCATGATTTCCCAAATAAACAAAGTCTATATAATTCAGTGGGATTAGTCCTGTATTAATTCTCCATCTCTTCTGCATTTTGAATTACTCTGAGGGAAGGACCAGCTCCAGATTCCACAGGTTTCATAGAATTAGCAGCTTGCTGAAGACCAAAGATCCAAGTTAGTGCTTTCCATTAAGAACATTCCTATCTTGTAGGCTCAGTGGTGCAGAGCCTTTCTGGCCTTCTGGAGTAAAACCTGCCACAACACCAGAGCCTGAACAACAGTTAGAGGCCTTGGCAGGGCAAAGAGGGTTCTCTGTGTCATTTATGAGGCCTTTCCAGGAGGGACATACTGAAACTGCAGACACAAGGAGGATCCACAGGCAGGGATGTTGTAGCTGATGGGGAGCTGGGAGTGCTGTTCTGGGAATAACTGGCACTTGGGTGGGCTGCCATCATCAGTGCAGTGGAGATGTATAAAGCACAAAAATTCAAAGGACACCAGATTACAATAGTCCTCCTATTCACAGAGCAGATTGTTGAAAAACCAAGTAGATGGGCAGAAGCTGGCGATGATAGTGGCATTGTTAAATAGGGATGGGCTTCCAGACTGCCCAGAGCTCGAAGAGTTTTTCAATTTGTTGCAACTCCCTGCCTTTTGCTAACAAACACAAGAAGGTGAAATACTTTTGAGGAACTACCAGCACCACCCCCAGTTAATCTAATTTAGATGTTTTTTTGCAAATATGTTGCATTTCCAAACTCACAGGAGCCCTTTTTTAAACTTCTTTTTTTCCCTACATTTTAGAGAATACAAAGAGGATAAGAACCCTGTCTGAGGTGTAGCAGTAAAAATTTTACTATGGATTTGAACAAAATCACAACCCTTCCAGAGAAATTAGCGATATATGGTGTGTTGATTAATCT
This sequence comes from Onychostruthus taczanowskii, assembly GCF_017590055.1. Classification (NCBI taxonomy): domain Eukaryota; kingdom Metazoa; phylum Chordata; class Aves; order Passeriformes; family Passeridae; genus Onychostruthus; species Onychostruthus taczanowskii. The sequence continues at coordinate 2,905,903 of NW_024502569.1, read as the reverse complement.
GAAAAAGTCCTTATTGTTTTTCAGGCTTTCCATTGTCTTTTCATTGTATAAACAAGAACACAAAACCAAAACAAACTCCAAAGGAAGTTAATGAAACTGTGTCATGTAAAACCAGTAGAAAAATTTGTTACCACTAATAAAAGATGAAGCTGTTTGCCTTTTTCCCAGCTACTGAGAACCACTGACCATTTTTGAGGCTGGGATTCTGGTGGAATGGATCTTAATTTCCAATAATGGCTATGCTTCACTTAGGAGATGTATGGTCTGTAATATAAAATATTATCTCCATGTGTCTTGTGGAGCTAGTAGTGTTTCTTGCTATCAGACAATAATTTTTGCCCACCAGGAGCCCCAAGTCTCTCTCCTCAGGGCTTTCTCCATAAGTTCTTGCCGTATTTTGATGTAGTAAACAATAATAACCTTTCTGCCAAGAGCCTCAACTGTATCTTCCACTCCCTCCTTCATCTATGGACTTTGAAAATTTAGAAAGAGACAGATGGGTTTGGTACATTGTCTTGTTTCCCAGATCCTAAGGAGTTTACAAATATTATACATGCAGTTTTAACCAAAATTGGCCTTTCTACAGAGCAGTAAAACTCTTCTGTCTCTTCTAAGAGCCTCCTTCTTCATCTTCACTATCAGTGCTCTGAAGCTCTACCACCACCCCCATGTTTAAATGTCAGGGGCTAGAACTCAGGTGTCCTGAGATGTGTTCACATTTAATGAGAGAAGGAGGAGCTTTTTAAGCATTCCTTAGAGCAAATGCACATTTAACCTCCATGTCATCATAGTAGTGTGGTGTGATATCACAGTTCATGCAATTTCAGAAAAACCCAGGATATTTCTTTAAAAAGAAGATCTTGGAGATCTCTCAGGCTACATATAAGTGCTGAAGAAGAAGGTTAAAAAAATAGAAGCATAGTGTAATTCTTTTATTATTGATATTAGTATAATTCTTTTACACTAGTACCAACTGAAATTTTTACATAACCACTTGCCTTCAGGATTCAGGAATATAAGAGAAGCACCAAGGGCCCTGTGAGGGTCCTGTCAGATTCTGCTGTCGTGGAGGTGAAGAAAATTCTGCAGAACCAGCAAAACAACTCAAAGGAAGATCTACTGCTTACACTCTCCTAAGGCCTCTGCCATTTGTTAGCAGGTCTAAGAGCTATCCAACTCCTCCTGCAGACTTTGGGCTTTGGAGACCTTTTCCTAAAACTGAAGTACAATGGAAATCACTTGAATGACAATCTTCCAGTAGACAACACTTTGGTTTAATATTTCTGCACTTGTACTACACATGCAAAGTTAATTAAATGTTCCTGATATACAAAAGTATATTATTTGTGTTGGTATAAAATGCTACAGATCTTACTCCTAACTGTACTTTGTGCCTTTTTAAAACAAGCTGCATTCATTCACATCCCTACCTACTCCCTATATACACAAACCTGTTCTCAATCCTGTTGATAATTCCAGGGGTCTTGAAAAAATACTTGGATTTAAAATGGTACAAAACGAGAAATTGTGCTTTACTCAATAACTCTTTTATTACATATATGATTTAAAAGCTTTTATTTAAGTAGTCCCTTACAAATCTTAAATACAGAACAATTCATATGAAGCTGAAGTTAGTAGGGTATTTCTCATTAATCCTGCAGTTCCATTTCCACATGCCAGAGATGGGCAAGTAAATTTATCTTCAAAGGTCCTGTTTAAGAAAAAGACCAATGGCAAGGGTACAGGTAATTATTTCTCTTTGTAACATCAGGTCCTTGCTTTTCAAAAGCAGTGGATTTAGAGGCATGATCTTGTCCAATAAAGGAGTGTTATCAGGTGTTCCAGCCAGGACAGGACCAATCCACATGGTATTATATCATGCCAAAATGGATGTTGCAGTCATGGATCCAGCCTGGCAGCAACTTGCCCACTGATGCAGAAGACCAGGAACAGATTTATTACTTTTTTATAACTTGTTTAATTTCAGTGATACCCTGATGACATGGGAAAACACAGCACCTGCCCACAAAAGCTACTCAGAGAAGGCTCCCTGGTGCCAGAGCATGTGGCAAGACCACTGGGGTGCTGCAGTCAGACAGACAGGGAATTTCATGCCTGGCTGCCCAGGCTGTGTTTGCTCTCTGAAGGGTAGATTTTCTGAGTAATCAGACTTGTATCTTTCACATTCACAAACTCAGTAAGAAATACATATCTAGAGCATAAATGATATTATAATACCATAATTTGAATTTAAACTGTCTGACCGAATAGTGGTGTATAGTCCTTGCTTTAATCCTGGCACTGGAATTTGGGGGTCTTTGTTGATTATTCCCTTTTCATAGAATCACAGAATAGGCCATGTTGGAAGGAAATCTGTAGATCATCTGGTCCAACATTCTGTGGAAAAGGGAGCCTAGATGAGATTACCTAGCGCCCTGTCCAGTCACCTCTTGAAAAGCTTGAGTGATGGGGACTCTTACCACATGGCTGGGGAGGTTGTGCTGGTGACTGATTGAACTTAGCGTAAAAAATTGCTCCTTAGGTTGAGATGAAACCTCTCCCACTGCAGCTTGTACCTTCTTGTTGTCTCCATGTGGCTCCTTGTGAAGTGAGAGCCTCTGTCCTCTCTGTAGGAGCCCTTCAAGTATGGATACTGTGATTGGACCCCCTCTGAGCTTTCCCTTCTAGGGCAGATAAGAGCTAACTCCTTCAGTCTCTCCTCATAGGGCAGGTACTAGAGCCCTTGATCATTTTCATGGACCTCCTGTGAAACTTCTCCACTTATTCCATTTTGGTTTTGATCTAGGGGACCAGAGTTGGGGACTCTGAAGTATTCCACAGCTCACTCTATCTTTTCCAGAAAATGCAGTTCCATGTCCTCTTCTTCCCTTTATATCATTCTGAAAGAGTTTGTGGCCATCCACTGTGGTCTCTTAGTCCTGAGAATTTTTTCCCACTGAGTTTCTGTAATTCCTATCACAGCATAAATCTCAGAGTGGTCACAGAATTCCAGTTCCTCCTGTTTGTTGCACAGATTATGTGTGTACTTGCCTTTGGAAGGACTTGGGGAACATTCCACAGTACTCTGGTAGGTGCTCTGGTTGTACCTGTGGAAACCAATTGTGCATGCTCCAGTGAAATAGTCTGACATTTTATTTCTTATCAGTAGCATTTATTGTAACGAAGAGAAGCCACTCAGTTTGATTCTGCTACAGCCAGTCAGATACATTCAGGTATGAAGGGGAAAAAATCTGTAAAAGCATCAAATGAACAAAAGTTTTAATGCTTTACCAACTAGAAGAGTTAAATTACTTATTCTGTAAAGTCACTGCCATTTTTAAAGAATCTACCTAATCTATATAACCTTTGCAGTTTTCAACAAAATTTTAATGTTATATATTTTAAAGAGGTCTCATTTTGTGAAATTAGTGCAATTAAATATCTGATCTCTGCAAAATATTATGGGTTTAGATTACTCCAGTTCATAGAAATATAATCATAGATGAAACACTTTGTAAAACTTATTTAGCTGGATCACTAGGTCACAGCATTTAGTATGGCTAGTCTTAAGATTAGCATACTGTAAAATAATTGAATTTTCCCCAAAATCATCTACTAAAGGCACTGGTTTTAGTAAACATGAGATAAGAAAAATTTTTAACTGCCACATAATTAAAAAAATTATGTTTATTTTCCATGGATAATGCCATTTATAAGAGAAGCCTGTTTTGCTTGTGTTTCTCTCTCCTTGTGGTTTTGAATTGCAGTTTTATACCCAGCCTCCTCATAACTGACAATATTTCTTAGAAAAACACCTTAGTTGGATTGAACAGGTTAAGATGTTTTTTGAGGAAGACATGTCATCATCAGAATTCTGCAAGTCAAACTTCTTTTTGGAGTCTTCAAATATACAATGTAACCAGTGTGTGGGTTAAAAATAAATCTTCCCACTAAAAAATGTTTCCTGACTGTTGAAATTCTGGACTACAACAAATAATTTTTCTTCCAGATTTATATTTTGCCATAGGTTTGTTTTTTTTTTTTTCTCTATGACATCCAAAATAGCCACAAAACACAGATCTAGACAGGAGTCAGCCCAGAGCAGCACTGTACATGTTGTGCATTACTTACACAGGAGTTTGTGAAAATTAACCGGGAAAAGCAGGTTCACTTGTTTCTTCTTGAACAGCATGTTGTCCAAGAGGATGAACATGATGTGAGCACAGCAAATGGCTGCTCTGAACAGCTTAGAAAAGTCCCTGCCTGTTTCCAAAGCACAGATTTGGTGCCAATCACCTCCTTTTACCTCCAACCAAAGCACTGTTCAGCATGCATGGGAGGCTCTGCTCAGCTGCTTGTATCCTTCATACTCTGAAATGGAGACATCTGTGAGTTTGAAACTCCTTCAGGGCTGAGAGGGTGATTAAGAATAAGAACAGCGAGTTAAATTTGAATGTGAAATGAAATAGGAGTTAAGTTCCTAAGCAGCTTTGAGGATCTGTGCCTGAGCTCATAAAATGCAATTAATTAGTGACTAACTGGGGACTCTCTAAGGCTCTTCCATCCTTGAGGTTTCAGTATGACATCTCCCCTCCTTAGCATGTGTCACGTGCTCTGAAGTCATCGTTGTGCCACGTAAGGAGCCAGACACATGCACCAGCTCTTTGATCTAGCAGAATTCCATGTAAACCATAGTTGTTGTGGGTTTGGCAGGGAAGGAGCAGGACTGAATGCCACCAAGCCTTAAGCACTGACAATTGTTAGAGCATGGCTTAACCTCTCCTAGTCTGCTGAGCTGCGGCAACCAGCATGTCTTGCTAAAGCTGGTGGAAATTCATTATCGCTGTTGGAATGTCATTAACACTTTTCCCAAGGATTATATATACCTTTAAGTGTCAAAATACTCCAAGCCAGCGTTCAAGCAAATTAAAAGCAGAGATTCTGGAGAAGAGGCATTTATTGATGACAAAATGCTGTGAGGGCCAGCAGATGTCACTCCTTATAATAAGGCATGTGGCTCTAATTTGGCACTTCTTGCCATCAGGAGGAACCTCTTGCAGAGCAGATGTCACTTCTAATTCTGTCTTTCATGGGTGCCTGTGCCCCACAGGGTTTGGTATGCCAGTTCAGAAGCAGGCTCGGTGCCATGAAAGCAGATGGTCATGAGCACAAGTCATGCTACAAAACTGGTGCTTCTCGAAATGTGGGTGCTGAGACTGAAGGACTACCCAGGAGCACCAAAATCTTCCTGTGCAGGAAAATTCCCCCTAAGTAGTCTGATACATGCCATTAGTGCTTTAGTGGTAGTAGAAAATGGATGTTATCTGTATCTTCTTTCTGGTTATTTTAATGTTTGGCCATCCTCTGGTGATCCCAGGAGTCATTCTGGCAGCTGAGGGCGTTGGACCATGTACGTGTCTGTGGCAAAAATGCCATCAGTGCTTGGTCTTACTTTGAGAGCTCTACAGTGCCTGGGAATTTTGTGGTGTAGAGGACTACACTGCTGGTCAGTGAGGGGGAGAAGTGGCCCTTGAACCTGCATTCATCCATCTCCTCTGTAAGACAGTGCATGACTGTGTCAGACAAGACCTGAAGTAAATCTGTGCTCCTGTTTTTCTTCACGTGCTTTTTGCTTGGTATGGAGAGTAGTCTTTTGCCTAGAACATCCAGCCTAAGTCAAAATTTTGTTGCACTGAAGACAAAAACCTCAATTGCCCTCACAGGGATTAAATATCAGTTTCTTACAAATTCAGCCTTCAATAACAATCAATTTCAGTAAATTTACTGAACAAAGGATCCCAGAAAGCCTGTTTCTTGGATATAGTTACTTATTTATTCTCCCAAAATGAACCTTAGAGGAATTTAAATGTTTAACTGATATGTTCTTAACTTGTGTGAGCAAGAAGAGCTTCCAAAACATTATGAGTACGTGCTTGCCTTCAAGTGTATGTCAGGTTTTAAGAACCAGCCCTTGCTACAGTTAATTGATAGGCTTCAGTAATTACAGCGTAAGATCAGGTTACTTTTATCTGATCTGTTAGAAATTTTAATCCATATGTCTAGAGGAGAAGCTTACAGCAGGTATATTTTTCTCTTCTCAGTTAGAGAAGCAAACATTTCCCCAGTTTATAATTCTACTGTGTCAGCCCCTGTGAGTACCACAAGAGACACCCCAGTGGAGTATTCCTGACGTGGGATGTGGCTTGTCACTGGGATCAGAGCCATACACTGAGTGAGGAAGGTTTGCAGGAAGATTTGGTCATGAATCACCTTTGATGGCTCAGCTCCAAGTCATGCCAGGAGATTCCTCTTTCAGAAGGTAGACACACAGTGGTTTCTGAGGCCCATTTTAAAATGTCTGTGCGGCCCAGGTGTCTTTGCCATGATTCCAAAAAACTTATATTATCCCTTCTGACAAATACTACAATGGATCAGTAAAATACAATGCTGTCTTCTCTCCATGTCCTATGTGGTTTTTATTAGCCAGCCAATGCAAAAGCTCTCAGCTAGCCAAGCAGCTGCAGAATCCGCTGGTGGCCAGCAAAGCAACCACAAACATACTTTATTAAATGCTTATCTTTCCTGACAGAGATGTAACATCGCACCAGAACCCAGATAAAATGGGTTATGTGATTCGAAAGTCTGGCATAGTCAGCGAGTTTTCTGCAATTCCCAGTAACACATACAGAGATGTTACTTTGTGGTGAAATTTTCACCTTGCCCAATGGGGCTTGTAACACTTCAGGAGGGAGCAGCACGTGGCTCCACTCAAGTAAGAAATTCACATAGCCGGATCCTAAAATATGTATTTTATTTGGTGGTGTGAAATGAATTAGTTAGCATTGATACAAGGAGGTGTATCAGTAGAAGGCTGTATTTCTGCTATCTATTATGTATGAAGGGCACCGAAGATGCATTTGTGCCACAAAAATTAATCTAGATTTCAAAAACTCAGTGTCATCAAAACTAGGAAATAATGTAAAGGAAGGAGCTTCAATTCCATTTGGCAGGGGCAAAACGTCTCAACTTTTCTTAAACCAACTTTGATGTAAGTGAGACTAATGACCTCCTTTGCCAGTGACATGGAGCACACATGGCCCAGCTCAGTGGATGCTCCTTGGCTGCAGCTCCAGCTGTGCTGGTGAGAAAGGGAAAGCCTGGAAGCCAGGCCAAGCCCAGTGTCCTGATCCCTCACCCTATTCTTCACACTGTGGCCATGGTTTTGTCTGCTCTAACCCTCTTAGGAAAAGCTGCTGTGATCAGCCTGGGCGGTGTCAGGGTGACACAGCCTATAATACTTGGCCAGCTTTTGTTTAGCAGTGTAAATACAGTCTGATGGACCAAGCCTCAAATAAAGGCCGTGTGTGCAAGGGCATCCTACTGGAAGTAGAGTTACCAGTGCTGCCGTGGCAGCTCAGCTGCCACCTGAGTTAGGAATGCACAGCCTGAAGAGGCAATGCTTCCCTCTGCCCTGCCAGAAACACCACATCTCTTTTGCTTGCCTGGATCAGCTGCAAGTGCAGGATACAGCCCTTGCAGAAGCAGTCAGGGCAGCTGGAGTGATGTAAGAGCCTGCCAGTGCAGCTGCAGTGGTGGTCAACCTTGCAGGGCTCCCACTCTTCAGGTGCCCAAGAGCTTTCTGCACAGCCGGGTCCAGGGGCCCAAACCATCTGGCAGCAGGTGACACAGGAGAAAGGTGCTTGGCTTTAGGACTGGAGGGCACGGGGAGAGGGATGGGCATGCAGCAATCTTTTGCAGGTGTGTTAACGTACACAAGCCATGGCTGATCAGAGTTGTCATCAATCTGCAATGACTGATTGGCACAAAGGGCACAAAACTCCCTCCCTATCAATGAGGGGGCAGCCTTAGAGGTAATCATTGCCAGTGCAGAGACTGAAAGCTATCTAAGGCTGTGCTGACAGGAACTGCAAATTTGGCTCCTTATTTTGGTGGAAATTATTAACCTGAATTCAAAATTCAAGTTTCATTTTGAATGTAAAGACTTTTGAAAAATGAGCTTTTATAAAGTCATATTATCAGGCACAAAATAAGTATTTTACAGGAATTATTGCTCAAATATCTTTGCCTGAGCCAAAAAAAAAAAAAAAAAAAAGCAGTAGGAAGAAAGACTTTGAGCTAAGCAAGTTAGGTTTAAGCATTGTGTGGACATCAATTCTTAAGCATTTTCTTTTTCTTTTCTGGATGGAAAATAAACCTGTCATGAGCTGGTGCCTCATCTCTTGCATATTTGGCCTGAGGAAATACCAGGCACTGTGTCTCTGCAAAGGCAAAAAAAACCCAATTAGCCAGCTAGTAATCTTATGTACTATCAAAACATCTTAATAACCTGGTTAGCCCTCAGGGCTAATGATCACACCATACCTCTTGGTCCATAGCTTTGTTTCAGCTTGAGATACAGAGCTGAATGTTTAATTGTCTCTTGAAAATTACACTGTGAAACCTCATATTGAAATATGCCATGCTGGACTTCAAAACAGAAACCCTTAAAGTAGTGAAATAAAAATCTCATTTGACAGGTTGCATATCTGGTAATCATTCTATAAAATTTACTTACCACTTCACAAGTAACAATCAGGAATAAAGAATGGGCATTAACTGAAGGATGACCAAGTTAGTGAAAAGGGTCTTGCAGGCTTTGGTTTTAAGCATCACCTGATTATTTTCAGCAGTTTAGGTACTTTTCTTATCAGATCATTCCCCATGGCAGTGACTTTAAATTTCACATTATGCTTGTACTTTTTCTTGAAAACTGGGGCACAAAAGTGCAGCCTAGTAAAACCCAGAGGAATAATACATCCCAGTGTTTTGCAGGTGAAAAATAGTCGTTCCAGCCTCACTCATGATCAGGTTTTTCTGCTCAATTCTCTGTCTCTGCTGTTTCCTTGCTGTGTGAATTTGGAAAGTGGCTCAAATCCTTTTTTAAAGCTTCTTCATTTCTGTGACTGGGAAGTGATTTAGAATTGCTATGTGGGATCACTGGTGCAACAGCAAGGCACAACTTCATTCTCATTAACTTGGCATCAAGTAGTGTCCAAGGATCTTTATGCTGGAAAGGCCTTCCCATAACCCTGGGTACCTTTGTCCTTCAGTGAGCATGCACGATGCCAGCATGTTCCCAATGTCTTGAATGTGATTACAGCTGTGGTAGGAGCTATCAGCTCCAAGCCTCCTGCCAGCACAAGGAATGCTTGACCTGCTGTGAAGAGCTGGAAACTCACTCCATGTCTCTGAGTGTCATAGGCTGCACACAGCAGCCCACAGGACGGGGAGCTGCTCTCACACTGTAGCACTGCTCTGCAGTTTGTTTGTCAGCAAGACACACACCCGTAGGCATTGTCAAACAAGCTGCTTTTCTAGAGAGGATGCAAATTCTCCAACAAAAGGAGATTTTATTGCCCTTGACTTCAGACAGGGAAATCTGTAGCTGTGGGGCTCCAGAACACAGCCCTTCCTATCATTGCCTCCTCTTAGATCAAGACCTGCCAAACAACATGGCCTAATTAATTTCTCATCAAATGCAGAATTCTACCCATTCACGTTCGTGCTAGTTTTACAGTTATGTGTATTATATAATATTTCTATCTTTTTATATAAAATTTGTAAATCATTTCAGAAAAGGAGCACCTACAAGAGGCACAAACTTGTAGTGACACATACAAAAGAGTCTTTTCTGAGGGTGAGAAACCCCTGAAATGAGCTGCAGCCAGGTGATAAAAAGAGTGGTGACAGATACTGAGAAACAATGGTTCAAAGATATCTAGGAGCCAGTGGGATTTTGGTCATGGTTTTCTTTGAACATGCAGCCTACAATATCTTCCCAGCCCTAATCTCTCCATGTCTACTGGCAAACAAGTGTAGAGGAAGAGTGGCTGCAGCTGGGACTTTCCAAAGTAACTGCAAGTCTTCAAAGGAATATTCTTCTTTCGGATTTTTTTTTCTAGGAGAAGAGTAGGATTCCTTGGGGCTCATAGTGAGGAGATGATAAAAGTGAGGCTGAAGGCCTTCAGCCCCAGCAGATCATTAATAGCCTGTTAAACACTACTGCAAAGTCAGCAGTGCTGTTCCTCATAGAGCACAGAATCTGCAAAAATGCAGGGCCTTTTATGTAGCAGCCCCCAAATGACTCGCCAGGTGCTTCAAAGGCAAGCAGAGTCTCCCCTGGTTTGGACAGAATGCCAAAGTAGAGGAGTAGGAGGGAGGTGGTACAATACAGCAAAGGATGTGGTCACCTGGAAACTGTTCACCCACTGCACATCTGGTGTTTCTGCACAGGCTTTTACTGAAAATAAGAGGTGGTATCATGGAAGGGCAGATGCTACTGATTCACCAGCTGCAGATAATAGTGGGAGGTATTATTTCATGAGGGACTAACAGATGGATCATCTGATGAATAATCTTTCTGATTTTGCTATAAGCTGATTCCTTGAAGGAAATCAAAACCTTTATTTTCCTCCTAGATCAGGAGAAATATGCATTCTCCTAGGTCCTTAATTTAATTTGTTCTTTGACTCCTTTTTAAGCTCTGGAATCTATGTGTAGCAAGGTGAAACTCATCTACCTCTGCTCCTGGGAAACTAGAGATTGCCTTAGTGATATCCATGGAAGCGGCAAACATTTGCTTTTTGGGGCATATTATACATGCATGTGTTGTTGTATCCCACTGTCTCTTTCCAATCTCCATCAAAGTGAGAGACAATGTCTCTTAAGAGAAACATTGACCTTATCTCAGCAAATCCTGGGTGTCCTGGTATTGCTGTTGTGGTGAGTCGACCTTGGCTGGCTGCCAGGCACCCACCCTGATGCTGTCTCGCTGTCTCACCTCCTGTACAGGACAGGAAAGAAAATAGGGTGAATAAGACCACAGGTAGAGATAAAGACATGGAGATCACTTACCAACTGCTGTCACAGGCAAAAAAGAATTGACTTGGAAAAATTATTTAATACATTAACAATTAAAATAGAGTTGAAATGTGTGAAACAAAGACAAAGCAAAAAACTAAAATAGCTTTCCCCCACTGCTTCTTTACAGGCTCAGCTTCACTTCTCCCTTCCCAGTTTCTCTACCTCCTCCATCCCATATCCCCACTGAGCAGCACAGTGGGAGGAGAATGGGGGTTGTGGTCAGTCCATTACAGTTGCTCTCTGCCATTTCTTCCATCTCACAGTTTCCTGTTCCCGCATGGGTCTTCACCCAGTGCTGCTGTCCCCCAGGATAAACCTGCTCCAGCTTCTTCCAGGGCCCTTCTCCTGTGAGGGCTCTCCATGGATGCAGCTTCCTTTGGGCCATGTCTTCATGTCTTCTCCACCTGTGCCAGTGTGGAGTGTGAATATCTGCTCCACCATGGTCCTCTCAACAAGCTGCAGGGAAATTCCTTCTGGAATTTCCCATGGTCTCTCCAGGCTCTGTAGGGAACACCTGCTCCCTCTCAGCCTCACACTTCTTCCCTCACTCCACACTGTAGAGCAGTGAATGAATGCTGAAATTGAGGATAAAGGGTTTCCATTAAAGAATACTTGAACTCTATTTCTCTGCAAATAACAAGAATAATTTACTCTTCAAGGTTATTGCTTCTGCAATGGAAACTTATAAAGAATAGCTGAAGAAAGAAAAAAGATTTCTACAAGTGGTGTTACCCAAGCTGACTGGGTAAGCATATATATGAGACCACTTCAGGAATAGCTTCAGGAGTGTGGTGCAGACAGCCTGAGGTGGACACACATGCTGCAGCATCCCCCAGGCACCTGGCAGAAGAGATGCCCCCATGCACAGCTGCAGAGGAGATGGGCTAGGATGGGCCAGATTTTCTTCTTTTGTGACTTTATGGAAGTCAGCAGTGTTTTGTCACAGTTAATTCAGCACATAAACTTAAATGTTTGTTACACAGGTGAAAAATGCATGCAGTTTGGATATTCAACACTAACCTGATGTGCTGAGGGGGTGTTATGTGCAGAGATGTGTAAAGGGGACAAATGCTTCAGGTCTTTTTGTTCCTGTGTAGAGTACACTATGCTGTTTTGAGTTTTTAGTGTGGCTTGGAAAGGTCACATACGTTTGTAGAAGTCCATTTATACTGCACATACACCCTTTAAATTAAGACGTATATGCAAGCAGCCTCAAAGACACAGCAAAACTTAAAGCTGTTTTTACAGAGCCAAAAGGGATATTCTTCCTTTATCAGAAAGAGGATTTTCTTTTCCAACCTACTTTTTTTTTTCTCTAGTAAATTTTCAGTAATAAAGGCAAAAATGAAATCTCTTCTTTATTTGCACACTTTCAAGAAGCCTACGTCTTAAAAATATTGGAGATTGGATGTGCCAGTTATTAAGATAATGCTACAATTTTCCTGCAGGCAGTACCTAACCAATATTATGTTGTATCTTTGTAAAACAACTGAAATAAAAATTATAGGCATTTTCTGACATCCTTTGCATTTCTTGCACTGTCTCCACTATTTTTTTCAAACAAAATGTTCATTCTTCTGCAAATGTTTAAGTCCAGATCTGCTGTAATCTTTTGCTCCTCTTAGGCCTTGTAGAAAGATAGGTAAAAACACCACTCCAACTTTGCCTTTCTCAAATGTTAAGGAAATATTGTTTTCCTTATGTCTACAAGGAATCTAGGATGTTATTATTCTGTAGATGGCAAATGCAGGAGGACACCAAACCCATTTAAAGTTTTGAAAAAGGTCAGTTTAAGGTGGAAAACTTGGCAACCTAATATTTGTTATGAGAATATGACTGAAATGGATGTGAGAGTTAAGGCAGAATTTTTTCTTTGTTCTTTATCTTATTATTCAAATGTCTGAGTGTGATCTGAGGGACTCTTAGTGGGAAATCTCCACATGAGCAGGGGAATTTGAAACTTTGCACCACTGAACCCTGCTATTCCCCTCTATTTCCAAGGGATAGGGTAAATGTGTGGTGTGGCTCCTCTAGCAGCTACAAACTCACCCACCCATATATTTAGGAATTCCTTGGTACCTTTATGAGTGTTGTAGCCACGTACCTTCACAGAGGTAGACAAAGAGGAGGGCTTAATTTCCTCTTGGAATCAGACTGTAACTGACAGCTAGTCAATTGCCAAGACTTAGCATTTAAGTAACTTATTGGGAACTCTTTATTTCTATCTGAGGGTTTATACTGGAGAAAGTCTGTGTCACTTAGCCCAAGCTGCAGGGAGAACGTGTCACTGTGGATTATAATTGCTGATAGAAGTTCAGTCTGTATGCCACAGTTCACATACATTTTTTATGGACTTATAATTAGTGCAATTCTGGTCTCCTGCAGGTTCCAGCTTTGGAAATGAAGAGCAGACCACCCCCAGGGCACCTGCACCTTCCAAGGATGCTCCCAAGGGGAGCAGCAAAAGCACGACGCAGGTATCGAGCAGCACAGCGACACCACGCAGGAGCTTACTGCCAGCACCAAAACCTGCCACAGCACCCGCTGGTAAGCGCTCCACACTTCAAACACCACCTGCCTTAGGCCGAGAAATGCAAAAACCTTGCTGTGATGCTGTTTACTGTGTGCTTTTAATTAGTTTTCATGCCATCCTTGGGCCCATTGCTGGTGTGCTGATTTGGGCTTCATTTACTGTAGTCTATTTTGAAGGCAGTAAACAACACAGCTATAATCTCATTTTGTGGGTTATGTGTAGAATTGAAGGCATTTACTGTCCCTAACTACACATGCCAGGGATTTAGGGTATATATTGTTGGTTCTCAACAAGCAGTTTTTTGAAAACATTGCATTGCTTTAGAGACCAAAGCATTCCATCGAGCAGATAATTCATTGCTAGGTGTGTTTGCAGTGATGAGGATATTAGCCTCTAGGTTTAAGTCTTCTTTGGTTTTTTTACTCAGAGAGGCAGAAGGAGGCAAGCAAACAAAGCAAAAAAAAATCTTAGTCTTGTTTCCAGATTGTTTCCTTGCCTAAACTCTCCTTCTGCTAAATTCAGTTATGTCTCAAATGACCAGTTCCATCAAGTTCAGATTAGATCTAACAGTTTATATTCCAAAATGAATAATTGTATCCAGGCTGGGTCTTACTCAACAGTGTTTCATCTCTATGTAAGTTCCATTGGGATTGATAACACGTTGCAAATGGAGCTGGGAAAGAAAAGTTGGTGCAAAATATGAGACAAAGACTTTCTGCATTGCTAGTCCTTGTCACCTGGTCTCAAGACAGATTAACCTGTTGTAGTGGTTTGACCTTGGCTGGACACCAGGTGCTCGCCAAACCAACCTGATGGAGGGGGATACATACAATAAAAGGCCCATGGGTCAAGGTAAGGATGAGGAGATAACTCAGCAATTACCATGTCATAAACTTGCCTGATTTATTCTGGAAGGAAACTAACCTGGAAGTAGGGTAACCTGTCTGTGTTATGCAAACAGTCAGACACAGATCCTCAACAGGGGCAGCTGACAAGTTTAGGAAGTTGTTATTATACACAACAGACAGAAGCAAAAGAAACTATGATAGTCCAATGTTCTGGTTTAATTTTTTTAGGAGCCAAGTTAGCAGCAATTCATGATATTTTAATTTTATTTTTTTAATTAAAAGAGTGTCATGGTCCTTCAAAAAGGTAAGTATTTGATAGGAGCAAAGGTTGAAATAAATTAAAGAAATTATGAAGGTAAGTTTTTTTTAGCAGTTCTCATCTTGCCTCTCTTGCAATAGCATATGAACACTGGGTGTAGATCCCAATGTGATAGAGATACCTACAGAATGTAAATTTCTCTGTTTAGGTATCCTTTGGACAGTGATTTCTATAGGCCTGATGTTGCATATATATTTAGCATCTGACCAGTCTCCTGTGCAAGACATTACATTTACTAAACTGAAGTGCTTAGAGCTCTCCACAGTTACAGCTGAGGAGCACAGACACTACGTGTATTGCACACAGCATATTTTATGTAAGGAAGGTGGAAAGTATTTCACAACGAGGATGGCAGTGATTTAAATATAAATAGTATTTCTGAAAGAGTGCAATATCGGATAATGTAAAAATTACCTTTGTATTTCAGAGATGTACATGATTTTTATCTATGTATGAATAGTAAATTCATTCACAAATGAAAATATCTACCTATATTAATGAATGAAAAATAGCCATGAAAAATCACATGAAAGCGTTCTTGTGTTAGATATTTCTTGAGAAGACCACATGAACTGTAAATTTTCACTTAAAAAAATATAAAGACACAACAGCTCAAGAGCCATTATATTCCTGATATTTCACTAAAAGTGCTTGTGAAATAAATTGGACTGCAGGGAATAAAAAAATATTTAATTAATGAAAATGGACTCCTTTAGCTTCTGCTGTGCAGCAGATGATGCTGTGCTTCAGATGATCAGAAAAGAATTCTGGCATGGGACAATAGCAGTGGAAGATCGTTGTCATGCAAATTGTTTTGCAGGCATGAACTGATGGCCTTTCAACTGCTCTTTGAAAAGAGTGCACTTAATTATGTTTCAGTGTATTGCACAGCCCTTTTTATATTTACATGTCTGTCAATTTATAGAAAAGGGAAAAGAAAGCACATGCTTGACTAGAAAATGAGAGGTCTTGTAATTTCACTTAAATATATTAGCTACTTCTGCAAGTGCAGTGATAACCTAACTAAAACTTACCATTTCTGTATTGCTTCATATTTTGTTTAATGATAGGTGAAAGCAGGTCTCCATCAGGAACTCTGCAACTATAATCTAGCTCTGAAATTCATATAAGCTTCCTCTTTCCACAGATGTTGATTAAAATATATAGTACTTGAAGCATGCATATATTAATTTTCTGGTTTAAATTTCCCTTGAAATGGGGGAATATCTGCAGAAGACAATGTTCAGAGACTCAGTTCTGTCCACCAGGCTGGATCTGCCACCCAACTGTCTGTGAAATCAGAGAGCTGTGGGATTTTATTTTTTCTATGCCCTCTTAAGGAATTTGAGGAGTGTGTGTTATGAGATTCTTATTTCTACTTGGTTGTTATTTAATAACTGTTGACATGCATAAGAAATATCCTAATTTGGGTGCAATGACAGTGGCAATAAGGTATTCATTTGAGCAGCTTGTTCCTACTTGGCTCCCTAAATTAAAGACAATCAAAAGCATTGTTTAAAACATTCACACAGTCAATTGCTGTGCTTCTACAAGTACCAGTAAATCATATAGAACAGGACAGGCTGTTAAATGCAATCAGTCAAGATGAAAAATAAGAGGCCAGTGTTATCTCAGCTCTCACCAGCAATCTTGTAGTGCAAAATGTGGGTTTTTTTATCAGATTCTGCAAACTCCAGACAGCAGAATGTCAGCAGGAGGGAGAGGGATGAGCTGAGGTCACCTGAGGGGGGAAGTGTGAGCACCAGCACCCTTGCAGGGATGAAGGGAGAAGAGTCTGCTGCTGCTTTGTTCCCCCTTGCAAACACTTTTCCTTCCAAGCTGAATAGCAGTGTGCAGTGGTTTACATTCATATTGTTCCTGTACTGAACACTGGGATATGCAGCACTACCCTGCAGGTGAAAGTGGGAGCTCATCTGCAAGTTTTCTTACCTTTCTTCTGGGAATCACTCTGAAACATGCCATAGCACAGCTGAGTGAGGAAGTGTCTTGGTTTGAAATTTCAGCCTTAAACAGGAGGAGACAATAAAATGCCATAGGATCCATGCAAAATGGCAGAAAGAGGAGTAGTTGTTTTAACTCTTCAACTAATGTTGGATGTTCTGAATTACCCTGACATTTTCTATTCAGTGCAAAGAATGATTAATTTTATCAGGTTTATTTTTTCCTTTATTTTTTTAAACACGAGCTAAAGAAACTTTGCTATTTTAATACAAGAACAAGGCAACCGTTTTCAGACAAGACAATTAAATAGTTGTTATCATTTTTTTCTTATCAGATTGACTTTAAATTTGAAACAAACACAAAGGGAAAATTAGCAGTGTCTACTTCAAGAAATACATAGTCATTCTTCCAGTCTTTATTCAGTCGTTCAGTGTCTCATAGATCACAGGAAGAAGAGAGTCTCTAGAGAGAATTAGACTGCTCCCATTCTACAGAATCTATCATATTTCCAGCTTTGTTCATTTTGTCTCAAACAATGCATGCAGGGATATGTCATTACTCACCAAGGACATGACTAGCCGTGGGTATCAGGGGAAAGGCAGAAGAAAACTCAAAGAGGCTCCCTGTGTCTGTGAGTGACTAAAGATATTTCCTTGGGTTTGTTTTTTTTTTTTAACTTGCATACTTCATTAGTTAACTTATAAAATACTCCTGAGAACAGTTGGAATCCAACTGAATGCAGTTAGTCCCATTGAATTGTTAATGATGTCTACAGCATGCTAGGATTTGTTCTGGAATAAATACTCAGTGTACAATTTGTTAACTTGCTTTCCGTCTGAAGTATGAAAGCAAATTGAAGCCCATCCCAGTGTACTGGCTTTTGAAGACTCAAAAATGTACAGGCAAATAAAAGTGCTGATTCTGCAGTGCTTGAGGAGATATCTTTGACAAGGTATCTTTTGCTCTGGTTCCTAGGCTAGCATTCAGCACTGCTGGGGGAATGGAAAAGTGGCTTTGTTTGCCTGCTATTTTTCTAAGTGATTTCTGGAATGTTTTGCCTTGTGTTTTCCAATTATTTTTGCATTTGCTCCTTCTCTTTCATTTGGAGCAGGCTGTGTATGTTAATTAGGAAATGTAAATACCTTTACAGAACTGTGTGTATAGAGGCCTTTTTCAAAAGAAAATGTTTTTAAGCACACTAGCAGAAAAGACAAACAAATATTTCTGCTCATTGTTCTCTTACAGCCTGAAATATCCATTTCATTATGCAAGTGTAGCTTTTAAAAGAGGGGAAATGTTGAGAGGTTTCTAACCTTAAATGGAGTATAAATTCACATAAAAATTAATACTTTGTGACTTTGACTACTGGCTTCCAGAAACCAAATTTCTCACTGCATGAGCTCTGTCAGTTGTTGAGGGTGGCAGAGCCTTGGAAAGTGTTCCAGAAAGCCTGGAAGTTAGTGGTAGTTCCTGAGATACCAGGAGCTTTTTGCTGGGAAGCTCAGTGCTAAAAGCCCCGATTCTGCACGAATAAGGCTAATGCACAGGCATTTAACACAGGGCTAATTAGAATTCCATATTTCCAGTCTGTGGGCAATAACATTAAGAATTTGAATAAAATTTGTTCCAGATCAGATTTAATATACATTATAAAAGATGAATTTAGAAGAAAATGAAAAAAGTGTGCAAGTTCAAGAAATATACACTTATGGTGCTTAATTTCCTTTTGTAATTTCATGTAATTTTTATTCTTTTATGATTGCACACATAACACCTTTTGACATTTCAAAATACATATGACAGGATATGATTTGAGGTTTTACATGTGTTCAGGCCTGTAATAACAACTGAATAATGTTTGTCTTCTTTCCTGAGTTACCCTGGAGCAACAGACCTGTTTTGTGCATTTTAGTCTTTGAATTACTTTTCATACACTTCAGGCTAGAAAGGATCAAACTTTATAACCTCCTGCTGCACCATACCCTGTGCTACTGCACATTATGCTGATTACTACACCAGTGCTCTCCCTCAGTTATTTTAAACTTGAAATTCTATATTTCTGTGAAATGACAAAATCTGGGCCCAAACACTTGTAATCTAAAGATTTATTTTCCCTGCAGGAAATCAACATGTTTTCTGAATGTTTCTCTTTGAACCAACTAACAGCTGTTGTTTCAAAAGACAAGAACAAGCCCTATTTTTAGAAAAGCATTCAAGTCAAGCTCTTATATGAGGTCTGATGCCAGGGATGGCTCTTCCCCTAAAATTTCCCTGTGGGTGATGAGCTTAGCAAAACGATAACAGCTTGTTCCCGCAGACCGTCCTTCCTTTTGCCTGCTGTGTGCTTTCTAAATCCCTCTCCTCTAAGGAGGGCCACAGAGAGGCCACCAGGGCCCTACTACTTTTGAAGGAGAAGCTGAATAATAGCTAGCTCCATGTGTCCCGGTCCCTGTCCCCTTCCCAGCCAGGCTGTGCTGGGCACTGGCTCTTCCCTCGCGGCACAACCCCTCCTCCCTTGCCCGCTTACTGCGCCGCTGCCTCACCAGACCTCAGGAGCTCTCCTAGTCTTTTAAAATTAACAAGGGCGCTGATCTTCCTTGTTATTAGTCCTGCTTATCTTTCCTTGCCCAGATATCTGTCTGCACCTTCTTTCTGCTGGTCTTCCACTTTCTGGAGCCAACGTTCCCTCTGCAGCTGCGCTACCGGGCAGCGCCCGTACACGGCTCCCACTGCTCTGCACAGACCCTGCCTTGCGCTCTGCAAAATCCTGGCCTTCTTTGCTCCATTTTCTTTCAACCAAGCTCTAACTGGGGAATTGTTTCTTGTTTTGTGCTTAAGGTCAAGGGACTGAGTGCATTCCCCAGGTGTTCCTCATTGAAAATGTCTCAAAACCAAAAGTAGTGAATTATTTACATGCCTAAGGAAAGCATAAGGAAAGCACATGCTTTTCTCTACTGTTGTCTGTGTTTGGCATATGGCATAGCAATATTTATGAAAGAATTCAGTATATGGCCCATTTGTGCATTATATTTTTATTTTGAAAGCCCAAGAAAAACCAAAGCCTTATTACCGTGAAAAAGTGATGTTTGAATCTATAACTAAATAAACTATGTCTTATAAAGCAAGCCCTGGTTTTGTCTCACAGCTGTCATCTAAGGAAGGTCCTTAGTAATGAAAAGGCACCATAAACTTATTTTATGTCCTACTCTGTAGTAAACTACAGTGTAATAGGGGGCAGGCATGGGCAATTTCTATCTTTATTCACCTCACTGTGAAAAGTATTAATCACAAATGAGAATCACAGCCTCAACATGTTGTATTTAGGAACAGCAAAGAAAATGGAGATGGACAAAAATAAAGGTATGAGCAAGTGTTCAGTCTTTACAAGCCCCTGACAGCTGATGGTGTGATTTGCCTATGAACAGCGGAAGAGAGTCAAAGAGGGTTTCAGAACTTGTCCCATGCCTCCTTCCCACAAACAGTTGGACATGCAGGTACATGTGCTCCTTCCAGAAGCACTCTGCAAGCAAATGCTGAGAGACAGTGCTAGGAATTACACAGCTCAGCTTCTGGTGTGTGGCAAATGCTGCATCTGCAGCTCTCTGCATGCAAGTCCTGATGCAGGCAGAAGTAGAAGGGTGAAAGGTGCATCAGAAATAAACCTATATATACTGCAGCTGTGACTAGGCGTGGCTTTGGAGGGAGCAGAAAACTAGTAAAGCAGTAAATGTCCCTCAAGATTATGATCCCCATATGAAATTTCCATTTTTCTCCACTGTTGAAAGAGCCAGGTCACATTTTGTATTAAGCAAAATGGAAGATAGCATTAGCTTTCAGACTGCCACTGTCATTAGGCACCACCAAGAAAATCTGATTTTTTTTCCCTGCTTCAGATACTTCAGATTCTGTGGGACATTTTCCTATAAGATATCTGTGAACATACTCATAAGAGAAGGGAAAGTCAATAAGGCAGACTTTGTTTTCCCTCTATAGCAAGTCATTTGCCTTAAATCTCTCTGTTTTTCCTGTGTATCCAGGTGCTTAGACACAGCCCTTCAGGCTAAAATGCAACCCTCAACAAACACTAATGGTTAAAAAAAGGAAAGCAAACAGGAAAATACATTATTGTCCCAGAGGTTTGCTTTTTATTGCTCTTTCTCCTTACTTCTTTGATGAAAAATTTCTGCTTGAGATCCTGTGACTGTCGCACCATGTCAAAGGAGCAGGGCAGGACCTCATGTTACTGCACTCAGCATGGTCCCCACAGCTATTTTGATGGGAGCTGTGGGTGGGCAGGAGGAGCTGAGCTTGGGTGGCCACTGGCTTTCAGAGGAAGTTGTGTCTCCCTGGTGCAAAGGCAGTCTCTGACTGCAGAGCTCTGCCTGGCAGAGCATCCCAAGGCCCTGACCAGAGAGCTCCAGTGGTGGGACAAATAGCAACAGACACAGAGCTGCCTCTCTCAGAAATATTCCATGCCCTGGTTCATCCCCAGTAAACCTGCACAGCGTCTTGCAGGTTTGTGCCCCAGTGTTCTTGCCCACCTCTGTCCCTGCCTGCCTTACTGCACAGACAGAGACCCACTCTCGTGTCCTGGCAGCCACATCCAGCACAGCTCTGACACCTCCTGCCTGCTTCTGCTTCTCGCCTCTCTCTTCACTACATGAGACCATCTTGGAAAGCTGGTCTCCAGAAAAAGCAGCTTCCTTACCTGTGGAAAAGGTGACAGGGCAAGGACTTGCAGGCAATTTCAGTCAGCTTTGCAGTCCTATTCCATTTCTCCTGCAGCCCAGAATAAGGTTGCACGGCAAGGTGAAGAGACAGAACACAGCACTGAGAACAGATAGGATGGGTTAGCTGTGTAGCTGTTTGTGCCTTAATGGCATTTGTCATGGTGCAGATGACTGGAAAGCCAAGGTAGTGTGTAAGGTGTTCTTCTGTCCTCCTTCAGTGCTGTGCATGCCAGCTCAGCTGCACATACACAGTCGTGGTTGCAGACATGTCAGGTTGGCATCCAACTCAGAAGTGTGTGTAGCATCATTCTGTGCAGAGCCCAGGACATGTATTGGTGAAATACATTTTGCCATTTTGATGTGTATCTTTGTGACACAGTTCTGCAGAGTTATGAACAGAATAATAAACCAGGTGTCTTTCTACCTTTGATATTTTTTTTCCTAAAACAGGTGTGAAGAAAGAAGTGCAAAAAGATCAGGATGCCAGCAGACCAGCTGTCTCATCCCCTAAGAAATCAGCAGTAACAGCCACAAAACTCCATTCACCAGGTATTTATGAACCTGAAAGTCTGTTTCAGGAAAGATTTAAACTTGTTGACTTTGCATCTCTTGTTAACACACTCAAATCTGAAACCTACTATTGTTAAGTGAGGATTGATTGTGTCCAAGGTTCATTAAGCTGGCTACAGCAGGTTTTATCATAGCAATGCATGAGCTGAATAGACTTTTGTTCTCCTTGTTATAACCATGCAATCATCTCTCTTCCAAAGCAAAGAGTTGTTGCTATTACATGTCTAAGGGCACAGGAACATTTTTTTTATCATTACAATTTTCTTATGTAAGAAGAGGACAGATACATATAGCAAAATAAAAGACACCTCAGAGAATTGCCTGGAGTGATAATGGTTGCTCTCTTACTTTTATGCAGAGGCACTAAATTTCCTGGGCTATTTCTGTGCATAGCTGGAAAAGGGATTATCTATAGCCTCCAAAGTGCTATTGGGACATTTTCAACTTATACCTCAATATTGGGCACAAACACATGGTTTTACCATTTCTGAAGAATACTTTTTTTTATTTACTAAAACAAGGGAGTTTGTTTCTATTTATGTCTACTGAGTGTACATTAATAAATGGATAAGGTGCCTAAAGGCTTTTGTGAGGCCGACCTTTGGTTGATCTAAATGCTTCTGAAATGAGTGTGCATGGTCCCACTGATTTCATTGTGCTTGCAGTTTGTCTTCTGTTACTTCATTTTTAAGACTGCTTGAATACTTAAAGTGTCATCTCTACAGCTATGTGATACTTAAGTTATAACTGTGGGGGATAGAACCCCAGGTTGCTTCATTTTGTGGCAAAATATAAATAATGTAGAACAGCTCTCCAGCTCCTATAACTTGCACCAAGAGCTTCTCCATTATTATTAAACTCAATCTCTACTCTTCTTCTCAACTAAGAGAATCAATAAAATGGAAGGTTAAATTTAATCTTCTCGGGCACCAACAGGACACAAAATTCCTCTCCTTACAAAGATACTAGAGTAAAAAGATGAACTTAACACTGTCCTCTGAGTCATATAATTTACAGGCTATTTTGCACCTGGTGAGATCACAGAGAAATCCAAAGAATTTGTTGCAGAGGGTGCCGGACCAGAAGCTCACTGGTGCTTATAACGGCGGGAGTCCAGTTTAAGCATCAGCACTGATTGTGGCTGCAGCAGCGTGTTACAGCTCAGCTGATTTGCTTCTACTAGGATTACAAAGCAAAATGGAACACTGGAATATTTGTACAGAGTATTTGTATTGTCTTAAGGAGGTCTGCATCTCCACGGCTGATTTGATAATTTTCAAGGCCTAAAGTTTTGGTATATTCAATTCATGAGGCCTCAAAGGTTTCTTCATTCTCATGAGGTTGATAACTGACCTCCATCCATCAGACTGGTTAAAAATTTGTTCAGCTTGCTTGTCTGCAATTAAGCCAATGTAAATTTGTTTATCACTCTAAGGATCAAGTAGGAAAATAAACCTCATCTTCATTTATTTTTTAGAGTAGCCTTTGGCATTCTTTAATAAATGCAGCAATAACAAAGCAATCATGACCATTTTTTCACCTATTTAACAATTTCAAAAAATACCCAAAGCAACCTTTGAAGAGGACACACAGTGTAGCTGATGCTAAGGGGCAGTCACAGACTTTCCTTCATCAGAATCACAAGCTTCTGCATCCTTTACACTTTTTGATGGGAGAGAAGGTGTCTCACAGGTAATTCCACCACAACTACACCTGGCCATGAAACAGGTTCCAAAATTTCTGAGTGCTGTTTCTAGATTGTATTTGCTTCTGTTACTGGCCTTCTCACATTCAGTTCCTTTTAATCAGTGCTGGTTTTTGACTGTTGGACACAAATTTTTTGAACTTTGAGTCTGAAGACTTGCAAGGGAGTTTTGAGATGCAGTGCTGCAGGGATCTCAGTTTTATCCTTTGATGCAATACTCTTCCTGAGATCTGTCTATAGAAACAGGTGTCCATAGATGCAAGTACTCTCCTTCCACTCCATTTTAGAATGGAGCCAACTGCTTCTGGCATCTGTCACTCTACAGAATGCTTGATAACAATTGCCTCTAAGTAATTTGCTCACTTTCCTCACCAAAATGTTGGAAATTGGACAGTTAAAAGGAGAATTAATTGCATTCCCCATCTAAATCCTCATGGACAGTGTTAATTATGAGTATATACTTGTTGTGTCTCATTAGTTCAAACAGTCACGTAGATAAAAAAGACTTGGGAGTTTTGAAGCGGATCAAAGGAGTACAGTGATTTCAGCACACACTGGGTCTGCCCCTCTGGTCCCACCATCAGCAAAAAGGACATTGAGGATAAGGGCCAGCATCGTTAATATATACCCTGTTTTGTGCAGAGCAACAGAAGAGAGACATCAATGGCAGAATAAGCTTAGTAAGCTGCCTTTCAGACCCAAATGAACCGAGAAATTCAGATTTATCCCTGAGGAGAATAGCACCGTTTAATTTACAAGGACAGCTTATAATACTGACAAGGACAATACAGAGATGTGCACTTCAAATCTTCCAGTGAACAGGAAGGCTAGAGAGATGTAAGACTAAGCAACCTGATGGGTTTCTGTTTTAATTAAAAACTGAACTAATTTCAAGGGCTTTCCCCTACACTTCTCCCTAAGCTTTCTGTTGTAACATCTCTGTCTTGCTTAAACAGCCCAAGATTTTTTATACTAAGAAGACAGATATTTATGGCTCTTGCTTTTATGAGTTTCTTATTTTGTGGTATTACCTACTACACAGCTGAGAGACCCTTGACATGAATGGAAGAGTCTGTATTTTCTTATTACTGCGCAAAAAGGTTGACAGGCTTCAAGTGACATAAAAATGGATAGAGGACAATACCTATGCTGCTTGAACTCTCTTAATGACAAAAACTCCTTGTGCTGTATTATTTGGGTCCTTGAATGACATGGCATTAGTCTTGATGCTGCAGAACATGGTATTCTTTGTCACAAATGCAGGCCATGGACACAAAGAATTTCAAAGGGATTTTTTACACTCGTGGCTCTTTGCAGCTGAACCACAAGATGCTTGGAGAAATGAGGGGGCATCTCTGCTGGAGCTGGCACCCTGTAAGCTTAGCCTGGAGCCAGGATGTAGCTGAGCAAGATTGAAGATATGCTCCCAACAGCTCTGTACAAGCTGGGAATCTGAAAAAGTAGGAATAGGCTCCTGGGGTTTTGCTCTGGGGAAGCCATACTGTTCCCCTGCCTGATCTTGAAAAACTGCTCTTAGGATCTATTTGCAAACCCAGACCACAGTCTTAAAGACCTAAAAGATCTAAAGTACATCTGACAAAATTACTTCTGGAATTTGTAATGCTCTACTTTACAAATTGGTTCAGATTCATACCATCAGAGGCATCTCTGTAGAGGGATTCTTTGGCTTTTTAGGAAAAGGATAGGTAGTATTCATGGCAGAAGACTGTCTCCTATTACATTGATTGCTGGAGACTGGTTGTACACATGGTTTCTGTATTGTTTTCAGGAACTGGATACTACAAGACTATAAAACTACAAACTGTCCCCCTTTATCGTATTCTTGCACACACAACCTTTTCTACTAACACAGAAATGTTCCAGGCCCACGTCCACCATCTCTAGTAACACATGGGATGAAGGTGTCTGACTCATATTTTCTCCCTTTTTCTTACTGACTTTAGCTTCGAGGGTAAAAGCTGGAGGATAATGGGAGGATCTGTTGAAGACTGGAGGTTCCTGGCCAGTATTCAGGAATGAACTAAAGACCATCAACTGAGGGGTAGCAAAAGGGTAGCAAGAAAGACTGAGCAAAAAGAGTCACTAAGCTGTGCAAAGGTGATGCCCAGCTGGCCATAAATGTTTGCAGAGGAGAGTTCTGAGAAAGCAAAGAAGGTAAAGACAGAGCAGATTTTCCAAGCAGTGGCTTGAGCAGTTCGATGTCACCAGAATACTGCCCCTTCTTGCTTCATCCTCATAACTGGGTATATCCACAGAAATGGATAGTTGACTCAAGCAGGATGTGAACTGAGGGAAAAAAGCTCCACTTTTCTGAAGTGGCTTATCATGAGCATGCTTCAGTTCTGGTGCCATTGATAGAAATATGACACTATACCCTAAACACAAGCTACACTAGTGCTTTCACATGCTTGTACAGCATCAGGCTTGCTTCAAGCCAACTTGGAGCACATCAAATGAGCCAGAGTCTGTCTGGGCCTATTTCTGCAGGCAAACAATGATTCTGGTGTGATTAATGATTCCAAGAGAGCAGCCATGCAGAGCCAGTGATGTAACTCTTGTGCACTGTGTGGCACTTGGTGGCACTTCAGTGCATATCTGCAAAGTGCTGCAATTTTGGACATGTAAAGGTGAGAGCAAGGGGAACTCTCAAGGTAGACTGCAGTATTGTAGATAAAAAGTGGTATCCCATAGCAAGCAATCCATGCTAGGTTTGCATTCAGGGAGGGACAACTCCAGCACCACATTGTCCTGTGTAGAGGCAAAATGAAATCTGCAAAGGCAAAGGAAAACTGGCACCTCTGTCAAGTCACCAGGCTGGGGGTTCATGTGAGCTAAGATACCATGTGTAGAGTAGAAATGTCACCTAGCTGTTTTCCTTGTCATCAACAAGATAAGGTGAATCCTCACCTGGAAGTGCCCATTTCTCTCACTGCCATTCAAGAGAGATGTAGACCTCTGTTCTTGTAGATGTCTAGCAGAGGTGAGCTGCTTCCTTCCTCCAACAACCTCAGTTCTCAGTGATACACTCTTTGGACAGCTCTCCTCAGCTTGTAGAAGACTTTCAGGCTCAGAGCCTGAGGTGAGATTGACTGTTAAAGAGCTTTGACCCCTAAAGAAACATATTTCACTATGTTTTTGTTTGTATGTTTGTTTGTTTGTTTGTTTATTTTGAAAGACTGGAAGTTCTTGGTGAGTGCTACAGACCTTTTTTTCTTTTGTAGGGATGAGTCCCAGAGGCCATAGAAACACATAAAGGTCATGTCTGTACATGTAAACTAAGTGACCTGGATGGTCTTTTCTTCCCTCCTTTGTAGGACATCCCAAGCAAAGGCCAACCACCCCAAAGAATGGATTCTCCCCCAAACCAGGAGAGGGGCGAGACACTGAAAAGCAGTTTATACAGAAACTGAAGGAAAAGTGTGATGAGCAGTCCCGGCAATTAATCAATACCCAAGATGAGCTTAAAAGGGCCAGCTGTGGCTTTGATGTCTTTGCTATAACAACACAGTACTTTTTCAGGCAGGTAAGTGCAATTCTTACCATTGAAAAGATTATTTGCCTTTACACGTGTCACTTGCCCAAATTTATTCCTCAGTCACTGAAGATTTGTTCTTGGGACCAAAGCATGTAATTTCTTTACAATGATTATTATGAGAAAGGAATTCAAATTTCATAGAATTATAGAAAGGAAAACTGCAATGACAAAGGAAATCTGGCACCTCTGTTAAGTCACCAAGCTTGAGGATTGGGTGGCCAAAGAAATTGTGTGTGAAGTGTAGATGCCATCCAATCTGATAAGTTGAATAATTTGATGCCATATATTTGAAAAAAAAAGCGTAGGAGCTTGGAAAAGGAAGTATTTTGAATGAAGTATTTGTTACAAGCAAAGGCTTTTAGGAGTAAAGGAGATCCAGAAACTTAGAAGCCCCAGTCTCTGATTGCTAGAGCTGGAATGGAAAGTGTAACTGAGATATTAATGCTTGTGAGCAACCAAAGCTGTTAGATGAAGGAAGCAATTTGATTTCCCTCAATAATTATCCACTCTTCCTGTTCACCATGGATTGGGCAGGGTGTCCCTGTCACAGGGTTGCCAGTTCCTGAAGATGTTAGGATAACATTATCTCAGCATGCAGAAGATTACACACAGCAGGTATAGAGAACATAAAGAAAATGTTGCTGGTAATTAGAGAACCTTATTTATTCACTCAAGTCAAAATGAATACATTTTAAGAAAACCAAAATGAAACACGTGAAGGTGTTGCTTGTTTCAAAAGCTGTTTAGTGATCTAGGAAATGTAGCTGGGCTCTGAGGTCCAGACCTGGATCACACCATGCCCATGTATTTTATAACATCCCAGGTTAAGCTGGTATCCTGGCTACCTTGTAAAACAGGCAGACAATTCCCAGCAGTAGGACCCAAGGCTTGGATAACACCCTTGATGGCCTGTTTGCCTACTTTTGGAAAAGACAAGAATAAATTTTCTGTATTAAATGGGAGAAAGAAAAGCAAGGAAACAAAATCTAAATTAAGTGAGACTTAAAAATTCTGAAATACTTTATTTAGTTTTGGGGGTTTTTATATTAATGGGAAAGGTTACCTTTGAATAAATAGCAGTTCATTCTCTTCCCTAAGTCGGAGCTGATCTTGCCAGGGAGGATTCACTGAAGTGAAAAAACAAGTTCTTAAAATGTCCTAAATATTTTAAATACCTTCCCAGGAGATCTTCCGCCTCTATTTTTCTGTAGACTTGACATTTCTGTATCTCAGGGCTTGTTAGGTATTTCTAAACCTTTTTGGATGGGTTTAGGTTTTTGTTGCGGTTTTTTGGGTTTTTTTGGTTTTTTTTTTGTTTGTTTGTTTGGGTTTTTTTTGTTTGTTTGGTTTTTTTTTTTGAGTTGGGTTTTTTTGGTAGGGTTTTTTTTTTAGTTTGGTGGTGTTTTGTTGGGGTTTTTGTTGTTGTTGTTGTTGTTGTTTTGTTTGTGGTTTTTTTGAGCTGGCTGTGGAGTATCCTTGTTTAAATCAGAGGGAAATAAAAAAGGGCAGAGCATTGTCAGCTCAGCTTTGTCTGTGCACGGTCCACTGGGGAGAGATTTTTCATCACATTCACAATTTCCGAAGGAGCTCTCATGTCTTCTTCATCTCCTCTGGATATGTTTTAAATGAGAACAGCTGCTGCAACTGAGCTTTGAAATGACTGTTCTGCTGTTGGTGCATGTTGGATCTGTCCTGAAAATGCCTCCTAAATTGAACAGCTCAGGTGTCTTTATTTAATAGCATCCTCTCCAATTCTGGCCAAGCATAGCTGCACCTCATATTCCCAGCTCCTCTGTGTTTCTCAGGCCAGCTGGGGGATTGCAGTAATGCTCCTCTGAGTGCCTGGAGATGAAAAATAATACACCTGTGGAATTTAGGCACCTTCAGGTTTGGGCAGGATTAGATGTAGATTTGTTCCAGATCCATGCAGATGTGGTACCTCCTTTAGGAGTATGGTTGCTTTAGGCTCCATTTTTAGTGCATGCAGGCAGGTGAGCACTTCATGAAGACTATTTAAAGCACCAAAGACCTGAATTTCTGCTTGAGTTAACTCGCCTGTCTCATCTGAGACTACCAGGGAGCACTAAGGCTGCTGCATTCTTAAATTCACTGCTTAAGCTGAGAGCCTACATACAGTGGGACAATCTGGGACTACTCAAGCAGTTGTGTAACTGGGCAGTCATTTGTCTTGCAATATAGACACAGCCTTACAAGTTCTTGAGTGTCATTTGAAAATACAATCTGTAGGCATTTTCTGAGGTGGCATTATTGTCTGAAGGCTTGAGCAAAATTGAGTTGGCTGTCTTTGAGCATGGGAAAAAATAAACCAACATTTCACATTATAAAAATAATAAGTTGGGTGTATCTGTTTCTGAGAACCCTGCAGGCAAAATGGTTGAGGTCTGAGTGGAATTGCAGTTTGGCAAAGGACAAACATTAATTCAAGAAAAAGGTGCAACCTTATTCCTGAGAAGTTTGGGGTTGATTTGTCCAGCTAGCAGTTCCACTCTTGTTTAGCAGAGGGCCCAATCCTGCTTTGATACGAGGGAGCCTTTTTTGGGCCAACAGTCCTTTGTGTCCAATGTCTTTCTCCCCTTACATCACAGCAAAATAATGTTCAAAACATAGATTTTTCTCAGATTTGGACCTAAATTCTGTTGTAAAATGTGCTCCTAGGCAGTGAGGACAGGACTGAGTCTTAAAAAGAATCCAAAGACCAGTGTAGGTGGTAAGTAGGTGCAAGAAGGCCCATGCCTGTGGCTCTCTTGTCTTGCTTACACTGTTTCTCTTCTCTTTCCAAAGCTGAGGAAAGCACCAATGCAAGTGGTCCAACAAACATGGTTAGCTGTGTAGAAAGAGAGTGTTGTATGTAATAGAGTGTTGGACCACACTAGCAGTTTCTATGAGTGATTCAAGATTACATGACCATTTTCTTATAATTTTGTGGATTTGTTTTCTGACTGTTTCAGACCACTGCTGAATGGTATCCTGGAATCATCACTCTTCATCATCTGAAATGCTCTTTATTTGCAAGATTCTTTTAACTGGCATCTAGAAGTGCACAACGTGTAGCAGTATTTAATGCAGACCCATTTAATGCCACTTAAAACAATTTTCTATCCTTGGGAAAAGCCTAGGCAATTGAAGCAGGTGATAACTGAGGCAGTAGACGTGAAAAATATTAAAGCAGTGGTTCTGACATAATCATGAGAATAATGATTGCAGTGCCTCTGAAGAGCATGGCTTTTAATTATTAGTTAATTAGCAGATGTATTAGCTTAAGACCCTCGTATATGCACATGACTCTTGTTGACTTTTGGAACTGCTTCAAATTGATTCTGAAGAGGAGCAGATTAAATGTGTCCTTAATGTTGTCAGATGTTCCTCTTGCCCATACAGCCCTTGTGCTGTGCTGGTATTGCAGAGTGAACAACTCAGTGATGGGAGCTGGAGTGATACCAGGAAGAATTTTTAGAGCAAATATTTCCAGAGCCCTGGTCTGGATCACTCCTCACCTGCTCTGGCTTGTTAAGCCAGTGATAGTGGCAGTCCTGGCCCAGTTTCAGCCCTGTTCATAGAAGTGCCCGGCAGTGATCTCTCTTGGAAGTGGTAACAGTGCCATCTAAAGGGGAGTAACCCAAAATGACAAATCCGGGAGAGAAAAGCTTTCTGGACAGAAAAAGGGAGGGGGGAAAAAAATCCTTTTTTGCATCTCTAGTACACCACAGAAGTGTTTGTGTTGGAAACTGGGCTAATGGCTCTCACAATCCAGAGAGGCAGAAAGTGCAGTCCCAGGTCTGCCTCTGAAATTTCAGAGGAGGGCTCTAGAGCTCCAGTGCATGTGAGGAGAAGCGATCCTTTCTGGGCTGCAGCCCTCAAGGGTGGGAGCAGGTGAGGGAAAGGGTTATGCTGGGGTGGTCTGTCCTGTACTCTGCTTGGGCCTGGAGGAATTTCCAGACCTGAAGCATGGCCTCTTGGTATGGTTTTCATCAGGGAGAAACTCCTCAGGACAGGTGTGGGAAATGGATTTGATTTTGTCTGTGCGAAATGGATCTACAAATCCATCTCTCACAGACAGGTCCCAGCATCAGTGCAGCTGGATCAGCTGGGAATGGAGGAACCACAGAGATATCCTGAACAAGAGGTAGAACAACACTGCAGTGTTTGGTGACATCCCAGAATTTTGTGTCTACCAGGACTGGGAAAGGCATGTCACCAGTAGCCAGAGAGTGTGTGTCTGCACACCTAATCATGGCTATACAATATTGTATATATAATGTATTCCAGAAAAGTAATGTATTCCAGAAAAGTAAACACACACAGGAATGTCCTGCAAAATCTAGGATGGGCAAGGAAAAGCTTTTCCCTCATTTGAATAATGAATAGGAGTGTGCTGGTGTGTCTTTTTGAGAGGAATGCCCCTGTTCTATGAATGGACAATATGCCACCCAGTGTCATGTAACATCCTTGGCCAGATGCTAATGACCGCTTGTGCTAAAGGCAAAATTGGTCATGCTATTTTTAAGTCACTTGACACTTCCCACCACTGCCTCCAAAACATTAACTGGGGCTAACATTTCAAGGGATTATCTCAGCTGACAATGGTTTATTTTCACAAATGTCTCAGAGAATTAAGTTCAAGAGAAATATATCTATTGTTCATGCCTGGTGCTGGCAGAGTGCTAAGAAGCCAGCACTCACCAGAAAGATTGACCTTCTGGCTTTCAGGGTAATGCTTTCCCAACATTTGCAAAATATGTTTGAATTTGGCCCAAGAATAGTCTTTAGAAAAGTGCCATTCCTCCCTCCTCACTATTACAGTTAGGCTATGTGTCCTGCATTGAGCAAGTTCATTCTTTTCATTGCTCCTGATGAAGACCAGAGCAGTCAGAGCAGCTTAATATTTTCATTCTGTGTCCTGAAAAAAAATACACTTTGGTCTCATCAAACACTGACAGTTTAGGGTTATGTATCAAAAACATTGTATTGCAAGGAAAACAAAACACTTTGTTTACTTGGGAGGAAAAAAAAAAAATAGAAAGAAGCTCTGTCATCATTTAGATCTTCCTGAACTGATTTTTAAGGAGAAATGAACAAAATTTGGTATGTGGGGCTATTAGTTATGGTAAAACAGAGCAGTAAGAGTCCAGAGGTGTACTCCTTTACTTGCAAACATTACAATGAATGCTCTGTAGATGCAATGGGACCTGCAGGCCACTTACACATGGTCAGTCTACCCAAGGAATGGATTGGGGTTTGTGAAAGTAAGGAAATAATCTTCTGCGGGCCCCCTGCTTATTTGCTGTGTATGCTAAAAGTCAGGCAGTGAGTAGCTAAGGTGCTATAGGAAAAGAAACCTTAAAGCAGCTGAGTATCTCTCCCCTTCTCATGCTTTGGGTACCTGGATGTTACACTGCTTCCAGACAGCATGGCCAGCTCTGCTTCAGGCCCTGCAAAACAAGGAAAAAGGTGTAAGGAACCTTGTGGCTTCTCCTTGTGTCCTCAGTGACCTTCTTAGAGACACTGCTGTGACAAAATTCCAAAAAAAAAAACCTAAACAAATTAGACTATGTTTGTATCCTTGGCTGGAGACACATAAAAGGAGACACTTGGCTAGTTACACATAAATATTTTAAATTTTGAGATAAAAAAGAAATAGCACCAGGCATTCTAATGCTCCCCTTGAAGAGTTTTAAATGGCCATTAAAAATTAAAGGTGTCTTTATTTACATGTTGTCCTTGAAGAGAAATAT
Source organism: Onychostruthus taczanowskii (assembly GCF_017590055.1). Lineage (NCBI taxonomy): Eukaryota > Metazoa > Chordata > Aves > Passeriformes > Passeridae > Onychostruthus > Onychostruthus taczanowskii. Next base: position 2,873,004 of record NW_024502569.1, on the reverse strand, counting down.
TTTTAGGATGTGTGCCAAGCATCAGGTAAAAGTGGATTTATTTTCTCCTTTTGTTTGTATTATCGATCTCTGTGTAAGCAACTAACTTTGACAGCCTTGATTTTATACTGCATTCAGAGGAAAAACACAGAAGAGCTGGAAGTGGTTCTTGGGATGTTGGCAGCCTCCAAGCTGGGTATATGTCTGGGCTTGAGGGATTTGGCAACACATTGGAAGTGGTGTGAAAAGCAGTGATGCATAGGAGGGTCCAGTGCTATTGTGGCCTCTCCTCGTGCAGAGGACAGGGAAAACCCAAACCACGGTGTTTTCATGCTGTTCTTTAGGCTCAGCAAAGGAGTCGATGGAAATGTGTACCTCTTTTGAATTCCATGCATTTTAAATTCCTCTCTTACCGCAAAGACGCAATATCTTCAGATCAATCATTGCTTGCTTTTTGGTGTTTTGTTTTTTGGAAGTTTTTTCCTTTAATTGATTAATTGATTACTCCCCAAAGGCATTCTACCAAGATTTCTAGTACGAATGTAACAGAACAAAGGCTTTTCAATTCGGTGTTGATCAATAGTTGCAAGGTTCATATATGAAAGTATTAATCACACCAGAAACTGAACAATTTTTCTGTTTCCATGTGGGAACAGAAATATTTACCAAAGGAAAATTTATAGATACCTTTTGAGGAAGTGAATAAGGAAACCATAACTCTCATTAGCAGTGGGGTGGACAAGACCTGGCCTGTCCAGGTCAGAGGGATCCCATCCTCTCTTTGGGAGTCAAAAAGAAGAGCCTCCCTTCAAAAGCAAACTTTTCAGCATATTACTTGTTTTACACACATATGTGTGTGCATGAAGTATTTATAACATGACAAAATGTCACTCTTTAAAGTTGTTGTTAAGGGGGAGGCCATGCCTCAGCTCACAGATAATCTTCAGAAGTCATTTCAAAATGAAATTTTGAACAGAAGTCTAAGGAATGTTGGAATCAGCCTAGAGAGAGGTCAAATACTGAGTTCCCCTCCCAGAAGAAGCAGTGACCACTGAGCAACTTGACACATATTTTCATGCTGGTGGTTACTCTTCCGTAACCTGTGCCTCTGGCAGATCCAAGTCCTTCTTTCCTATGTGGCCAACCTCAGGCATCACCAAATCCCTCATTCCTTGGCTGGAATGAAGCCTCACCTGGAGACGCCATCGCAGCACCCCAGGAGCTCTCCTGCCCTCAGATACACACCCGTGGTCTTCCCTACCTTTTCCCTGCTTGGATTTTCACACCTCTGGTAGAAATACTTTTGTGTGGTGGTTTTACATCCCCCTCAGGTCAAAATGGCATAACTCCATTAATACAGACATGTCCAATAATGACCTATATAGGCATTATAGTAATATTGGCAATAATGATCAGTGCAATAGAACTTCAGCTTCTTCAAGTGATCTTAATACTTCTGCAGTTAAAAAAAAGGAACAATTTATTATCCATAATAAAGGTCTGGCAATGCTAAATGTCCATCAAACCAACTATGTGCCAGCTTTTTAATTGCAGGAATATTAGGGTTTTAGCCATCACAAAACGTAAAGGCTAGCCTCACTTAAAAAATCAATTTTTTATCTTCTTATTTACCAGTGGAATACAATCTGTTTAAGTTAACATTAGCTTGTGTTTAATCAAATTACACAGAACAAAGAACAAAAAAGATGATGGGATTGAACTGGGTTTGCTGAAAACAGAAAGCACTTGGCTGACTTAATGTATTCCTCTTTGTTAATATTTGAGTTCTATATAGCATTCCTAATAGAAATTAAGACATTAAAATTTTTGTTATTCCACAATTATCCCGATGTGTGCCAGACATTTTGAGGATGACACAAAGATGATGTCCCAGTCATGGAGCATTTAGCATCTAAATAGGCAAAAGCCTGATGAAATGGTGTGTCAAAGTGACTGAGTGTGGAGATTACCATATATTTAGTTTCTTAGGGGATTTATTTGGGAAGATAGGCAGGCGTTGTGTGTGGATACACACACCTGCATGCACACAAGCACACCATGCTGCGTGTTCTGCTTTCAGGTACCCTCTGGGAAGAGGATCTGTGTTTCCAGTGGCTGTACAGGGGATAGGGCTAGAGTGCAGAGGGCCTGGGATCACCAACAGGGTCACAGTGACAGGCACCTCTGGATGAGGCCTGGACAGTGGGATGTCCTGCCAGTGTGTCACCCAAGTGCAATAGTGAGGGCAGGCAAGAAGTGAACGCAAACCCACGTACAGCGGGAGGTGCAGAGGCAGCAATGGCTGTGTGTACACAGCTCTCTGAGCTGCAGAAGAGAGCCCAGCAAGCAGTTTCCCTTCTGCAGACAGATACTCCCACTGTTCATGTTTGTTTACACCAAACGGGTGTGATGAATATTTTACATCCCACACAGGTTTGTCCCATCTGCCCTTGTTGGTGTTTCCCGTGGTGCAGCGAGCGCGTGGCTCCAGGCAGCTGCAGAAATGAGCAGCAGGACGTGTCCTCAGCAGCACTGCTGGGCTGATGGCTGCTTCTGAGGCAAACAGCTTCCACAGCTATTCTTATTACCACACTCCCATTTCATCTGTGGGGGGAAATTAGCGGTATTTCTTCCTTGTTTTGTTTTGTTGGGGTTTTTTTAATTGCTTAGTACACTACAATCAATGAATAGACCCAGAGTGATGCTTCTCCTCCAGGGACATATTGAGTGTGCACATGGATTGTACAAGAAGCCCTGCCACCTTTGGTTGGGGGGGTACTGGGGTTCCCCACCATTCACCCAAGAGGTGCCTGAACTTGGACCTTATTTGAGGCTGGAGGTGCCTTTATACCCCTGAGCTTTGGTACCCCAGACACTTGGCTGCATGCTGCAGGGGGACCCTTTTGGTCCCACAACTCTTCAGTTCTGTGCAGGGTCTTGGATTCCCCCAGAGTAGAGAAAGCTCTTCTCCCCCTTCTTCTGGAATATTGCATCACCTGGAACATGGGACATTCTTCCTGTGCCTGACATAGGCACCTTGCTCAGGCTGGACCTTAGCCTGGGGGATTGGTCTGACCACAAGACAGTTAAGTAGTGATCTCTTCAGCAGCTGAAGTTGGCTGCCTTTCTGGAAATGATTTTTGAAGCTTCTTGGAAAAACCTGTGTAATGCTGAGCTGCCTGCTTTAAGCTGCCTCACACTTTGCAGCCAGGCAGGAGGTAAGCACCAAGGCAGGGCTCTGATAGGCAAAGCTCCCCAGCCCTCTGGAGAGGCAATGACAGCCCATAGATAACAGACCTGCTAGGGAAAGATATGCTTGATAGGTGCAAGTGTCTGCAGAGTTATTCTGCCCTGGAAGTAGAAGGAAAATGTTTAGGAGGGCCTGGGTGTTGTCCAAATATCTCTGCATTTCCAGTGGGATCCATGTTGCAAAAGAAAAAGGTTTTGGGATTTCTTTCTGCTCTGACTGCAAAAAACAGAGATCAGCTCCTGATTTGGTACAAGTTTCCAGATATTTGGCCTGATTTTTTTGCTTTCACCTCTTGCTAACTGGTATTTAAAAAACAAACACAATGCAAAGGAGCATAACACACTCAAAGCAATGGTTAAATACATGAAAAGGATTAATTTAGAAATAAACAGGGAACAGTTGGGTATAATACCATATATTTATATAGGTGCCATTGATATATAATGCTTGAATTTCTTTCACATAGTCTTAGAATATCTTCTGTTTCATGTAAAACTCAATTTCACCAATCTTTAGTTAAAATGAAGTACTAGAAGTTACTGAGTATTAGACACATTTTAAAAAAATGTTGTGTCTTCTTTCCCCTGCCCCAAAGGCATTTTTAAATGTCATTTGTAGAAAGACTTCAGATTATTTACTGTGTTCCCTCCCCACTGCATACTCCTAAGCTAGAACACTCTGCTGATGTAACTCCCTGTCTCTCCAAAATGACTGTCGCAGTCCCGGGGGGTGACAGTGTAAATACCACAATTCCTCCTATGTAGATCCATCAGCAGATGCATTCTGAGCTGATGCACAAGAGGGACATTGCAGCAGTGTAGTGGAACTTTCCCTGTTGATAAAAATTCCTGGCAGATGTGAGGTTGTTCCAGTGCAAAGCAACTTCCTTTATAAGTTCTGATTTGATCTTCAGTTTTTCAAGTACAATTTCATATCCCCTTTGCAGTCCATGTGGATTGTGGCTACAGATTTTAGCAACTGGAGCCACATATTTAATGAGTACAATGCAAGCTGCCTGCACTTTTGATCATATAAAACCAACACACTCACATTCCCACCGCACTGGATTTGAGTGATGGATGCAGCAAAGCCAGGCTGAAACCAGCTCTGCCTGGAACCGTGGTTTGGCCATCAGCTGGAAGGGAGTAACCCCCAGGAATAATCAAAGTTTCTGGTGTCAGCACAAATCAATGTGAGCTCCTACTGTGAACATGTGTTAAGAAAAGCTGTCAAGATCTTTGGGTGAGTGAGCAGAGATGCAGCCAGTAGAAGTGAGGCAGTGACAAGACCTGCATGTTCAGCACTGGGGAGACTGATACTGAATATATGACATTTAGCACTGCTGCTCACTCATCTTCAGAAGACAATGAAAAAATGGGAAGGAAAAAGAGACAAGTAATAAGCAACTCTGAGGTCTGGAAAAATCCCTTTTTGTGAGAGACAGCAGAGAACTGTTGATTTGTTTGCAAAAAAGGGCAAAGTAGCTTGAGTACAGAGCAGAATAATTCTCATAAGGAGGTACTGCTGTGTACCAGAAAGCACTTTCCCCCACTCAGGGGAAACTTTAGCAGAAACCCCTGAGAAACTTTTGCAGAAGTTTTGCAGCTTCAACACATGAGGGAAGCACAGACTTTTAGGACTACAGATGATCAATTACGAGAAGAAACCACTGTGAGAAGAGAAAGCAAATCCATGCCTTCATGTCAGCAGTTTGCCAATGTATGCCTTTAGAGAGGGATGTTTTCATCAAATGTAGTTACAGAACAGCAGCTGTGTAAAATATCATGTCCTGTGATAAAAAAAAAAAAATCATACTATTCAATTGAACCATCCCTTTGTCCTTTGTCCTTGAAGTCTACTAAGTTCTGTAGGTAGTAAGAATATCTTGACATTTAATATTTGGTAGTGCAATACATTTTAGAGGGGAGATGCCTATTTTAAAGTTGGAAGCCTTTTTTAGATAGATGTTAAGATGAATTTTCTATGCAGAACAGCTTTTCATCACACTCTTTAAGGCAGGGTTACTTGCTCCTTCTTCTGAATTTTCAATAATTCAGAAGCAATAATCTTGGCTTGATGCAGGATCTAGATTAGACAGACCATGACTCAAAGATACATATAAATGGTAATTATTGTGTTCCTAGGACATTTTTGCTATCCTTTCAAGTGGAAAGTATATCTCCTTGGTACTCCTTCTGTGTCCTCACAACCATCCAAGAGTACGTATCTGCACCTTTGGATCACATACCCAATGCACAACCTGTCTGTTGCTTAACCCCCCTTTCAGGTCTGAGCTGTCTGGTTCCAGAAATGAACTCTTAAAAGGTTTCAGCTGCAATCCTCGTGAAATTCTCTGGCCTTGCTCTCACCCCTGAGAACTAATTCACATGCAGCTTCCTACAATCACTTCTCACATATCATAACTTCAGAAGGTGGTGGTGTGGTTATTATAATGATTTGAGAGATGTTTATTATTTAGTATTTATCATTTATTATTTATTATTTCTTCAGACCAGCTCCAGCTACAGAGGAGTTAGTATAAATGATGCATTTCTAAAATGACTTCTAAAAATCATCTGAGCTATGTTTTCTTTGTACAAAAACCTCCTAAGCCCACAACTGATCGTTTGAATTCTCATTAATGGTGTTAAGTACAATTCCTTTCAGCAGAGCACTGAGAATCTTTCCAATAGGAGAAACTTGGTCCATGTAAATCTGCTAGAATATTTTGTCACTGACATTGCTGTCACAGAATGTCAGCACTTGTGCCTTGCTCTGCTTGGCCTCAAAGTACAGCAGCTTGAAGTTGTCATTGGCTTTGGCCCAGAGTAACTCGGGAGTGGAGGAGAGATTACCTGTTTGTTGGGAGAAGGGAACATTTCTCTGCAAAGTTGATTTAAGAAAATGGCCATCTGCTTGCAGCTACTCAGAGGTCTGGAATTTAGATATAGCCTTGCAGGGGATATATTCCTGGGAAGAGAGTAGGTGAGGAGTTCAGTGAAAACATGCATTTTTCCTTGTGATCTTGGTGCATAAATGATATTTCATATGAGGAAACATGAACTCCCTGACAGCGAGAGCTAGTGCATTTGGAATGCTTACTTTGTTCTGTTCCAGACATCAAGAACTAGAAAACATAGTAATGAAGCATTGTTCTCTCATGAATTTTAATCCATGGCCTTGCAAACTACTGACACTAAAATAAATGTGAGGCTACACTAGCAGAAATAACAAAACTCTGAAGGAATTCTGTTTAGATCCTCACATTCTTTTTATATGAGAGCTGAATTAAAAAAGGAGTCATCTGGCTAGGCTCTCTCACTTGAGAAACAGAGGGCATGTAGTCCATGTTAATTTGTTAAATTCTAGAGTAAACATTCTATTCACCCAAATATGCAATAGCATAATTGTATAGTTGAAAAAGTATATTAAAAAACACTTGCTTCCATATAAGTTGCCTGAGGATCATTAAAACCTCATGGTACTGAGTAATGCATAAAATGTGAAACCTCACTGTAAATCCAAGGGAAATTGCCATTCTGGGGCCATCTGGCATGACTTTCAGCTCTAGCTGAGTCATCTCACTAAACCTTATTACTGACTGCTCATGGCTTCAGAAATCCCCGAATCACTGTTACATTTTCTGAATTCTTTTTTTTTTAAGTTAGGCAAGGAAAAAAAAAAACAAAAAACCACAACCTGGAAAATAATGAACCACATGTGTGTGTCTGAAGACCAATGTGGAGAAGTGTGCTGCTGCTGATGAGAGAGCTGTGTCAGAGAAAACTTGTAATGCACCTCCAACAACGAAAGTGAAGTGTGATAGTGAATGTATTTGCTCTTCTTATTTCCACTGTAGTTTTCAGTCTGACAAGGTTAGGGTTCAGGATTCCTGTGACAGGATTCTCCTCCTGGCTAACAGCAGGGTGTGGTTTCCATTTCTTGTCCTGGGGAAGTTGGCCCTGTGCTAGAAAAGTTGACTCTCCCCAAATTCACCGCTTTATCCCTGCTTTAGTTTTAACCCCCATCTGATTCAGTGCCCAAACACTTGAGGGACTATAAGGAAGGAAGCTGGGACAAAACAAGTGACCAGGAGAGGGGAAGATTAAAACACTTCCTTTGACAGCAGCACTCATCTTCATTGGTGTCAAGCACTCACAGAAATACAATGTGACTGGCAATTTCAATAAGTGAAATTGGAAAAAGAATTTAGGACTAGTTGAGGCTGTTTTCAAATTATACTGCTTGCAGAATTGAAGAATTAACAATACTGACAATAAATCAATTTCAGTCTTTGAGGGCAATGTTTGGCTTATTGAAAATTAGATTCAGTTTCCCTACTTGTCTGCAACTCTGTCAGTATACTCAGCTTCCCGCCTGTAGATATCAAAATTCTGACAAAGTCCACCTTCATCTTCTGTCACACAAACTGTAACAGTGTTTGAAGAGAGCACATGCAGAGAAATAGGTTGTGATAATCACATATAATGTGCTGGACGTCCCTTCTCCTTGCCTTGCTCTGCCACCTTTAGCATGCCACTCAATGATTTTCTGAGCCTCCTGTTCCAAATGCATTGCTGGAATAGCATCGCCCTATTCTGCCTGGAATAGCATTGCCCTATTCTACCTCTGCACTGCCTTACACAAAAATCCTGCCCCCTGCGAATGCCGCCAACCAGAGCCCTCCTCATGCCGTGCTTTGGCCGTGCTTCTTGTCGGTGTCACGGCCGCCTCCCGCTGCTGACTGCAGAGAATGCCAGGAGGCGGCACTGCCGATAGCCCGATTATCCATCTCTCTCCAGAGCTGAGGCATTTCAGACATTGCAGTGTCTCGGTTATGCACCAGCTCCTCTGCATCTGGCTGTCACGTCTCTCCTCATTCCTGCAGTCTCCTGTTCCTTGTCTCCCTTCACCACTGCATGTCCCTTTGTCCTCTGAAATGCCACCTGCAGTACAATCTTTCCTTTCTCCATAGTCTCATCTCTTTTTTGAATCTGTTCTTTTGTTTCTTTATTAGGTGAAGAAGTTTTTGAACTTTTGGTATGCCTCACCTCAGCCTTCTCTCCCAGTTATCTCTCTCTGTATCCCCATGGTGCTGTCTTCAGTCTCCTTGGTTCTCACCACTAACCACTGTCTCCTTCAGCTTTGTCCTTGCTTCTTTTCTTTATTTCCATATGCACTGGATACTTCCCATCAACTTATTCCTAGAGCTGGCAATCCTCTTGCAAAAAAATTTGCATCCCTTCACATTTCCTGTACTGTCTTTTGCTGCTCATGCCCTCAGAGTGTTATCTATTCGAATTAAATTAAATATTTGTTTGACATACTTCACATGATATGCCCCTCAGCAAGCCTTTCCAGCATTTCATAAAGGATGAATAATATGCAGTTCCCTTGAGGATTCTGCTGCTCTGGGACACGCACAGCCCTACATTACTACCTTTATCTCCCAGAGCTTTCCCAAGACTTCAGTTCTGTTTTTCCTTCTCGATGCATCTCCATCTTCACATTTTGCCATATCTTTGCACTGTGAAAATCCAGGGAAAGCACTATGTCTCTCCCAGGAAGGTTAGCCAGCCTCCATAAAATAGGGAAACATCAGATACTAATGATTACGAATTAAAATCTTCTTATGTATGTTAGAATATATGTATAGAACCCTGGTGATTTATTGTTTATTCTCTACAGAGCAGAGTGTATGCACTGAAACATAAAGACCATTATGGAGCAAAAGAAAATAATGTGCCCCATTTGGGGACCATAGTAAATTATAAAACATGGCTAATTTATCCCTACCTCTCCCAGTTTAGTTCAGATAGATGTAAAATATTGGAATTGCTTGGGCAGTAAATAGGAATTGTATTATGTGAATCATGGAGGAAAGTATTGATTCTGTCATTGCTGCCCCTGGTGCCTCTTATACCATTAGAATAGGTTGTTTATAGGCTAAGCCACTCCTCTGGGACATTTGGGAGCACGTAGGTATCCTCCTTGGCCTTTAATTACCTAGGAGCCTTACCCTGTCAAGTGCTAAGTACATTGTGTTTCCACTGAAGTCAATAAATATTGTAAAACATACCCTGTTAAGCCGCTTGTTTTGTGCAATTACTTTTATGTTTTAAAATCTAATTTTATCAGACTTCTTTCCTCTCATATTTGTTGCTAGTCGTATACATAAGGAACACTTTTCTTTGTGGAACTTACCTTTATTTTCTCTTTCCAGTAATGGAACAAAATCACAGCTTTTATGAAGAATGGTTTTTTAACTAACAGTGCAGGTTTTCCCAGCCCAGGTTGATCTCCGCCTTATCCACAGACTTGTGCATTCTGCCTTGAAGAGAAATGTGAGCCAGATCTGTTGGGACAGAGCTCCATGCAAAGCAGTTTCTGGGTGTGGACCATCAGCAAAATCCATAGCAATATATTGGTGACAGTGCACAGACAAGCAGTATTGTGTGGAAAGGGAAGGCTAGCAAAGTTCAGGTCATCAAATCCAGACCCTCCCTGTTGCCAAACCCTATAACTTCTTCCCTAAATGATAGATTTTCAGCCCTAAACAGCATCCAGCTTGACAAGCCTGGTGTTTTAACTCACCCTTGATGGACAGTGCATCCCAGCATTGCATTAGCATTCACTAATATTTCACCAGGGTCAAAAGTGAGCTATGTAACTTGCCACCAGGATTGATTCTTTGAACACCTCTATTCATTATCTCCACTGAGCCCAATAGTTCCATTTACTGCAACTCCTTGTCCTTTTCCCCCAAAGGCCTCCTCCCCACTTAACACTTCTTCAGCAGCTCCCAATCTTTCCCAGCCTGATGATCAATGTTGTGGTTGGCACCACGTGGTCACTTGGTCCCCAATAGGCAGGAGTGACATATTACCCTTATCTAAAAACATCAGTTATTTTGGTGTACAGAGGCAGCAGTCTACACTGGTGTGGACCTGCCTTTGGTGCTCTGTTGTGCTTAACAAGGTGTTTTTAAAATATTATTCCTCTCAATATTTGATCCAAGTACCACACACCGCTGAAATCAGGCAGATGTCTCTAGCAGCTTAAAATTAAGAATCAATAATTTAAAACTTTATTTTGAACCTGCTGTTTAAAGTGCCAGTTCTCATAGAATTTGGGTGTATGGGCTGTCCTTTCATCAGATGTGCCTGCTTTGCTGAGTGTTTTGCTCCTGTCTCAGTTATGTTCATTTCCCTTTCTATACCCTTAATTCCCGAGGCATTGCTGCCTTCAGGTGTGTGCTTAAAGTACTCCACACAGTAACCTACCTGTCAGCATGCTGCCTCCACAGAGACTCCTCCTAAATTCTTTCTTCATCCTCCTCATTTGTGCATTTGACTGAGGAACTGCTCTTTAAAATAGTTTCTATTTTCCATTTGCCTTCTTAACTTTGGTCTTTTCTCACGTTAATGCTACACCTGAAAGACAAGGTTTAGTTCAAACTGAGTTTAATCTCACTTTCTCCAAAAGGATCTAAGCTGACCAAAGAGTCCAGCAGCTCTCCCAAGCACATCCTTATCCCTTATCAATCCTAAATCAGCCTGTGGACCTCAATTCACCTTTTCCAGAAGACAACAGATAATTTCTGCTTAATTTAAGTTTTACTTCCAGTTTAGTGCTTAAGTGGTACTAAAGTCATTTATGGACTTTGCTAGCTAACCTTTACCTTGGATTTATAATCATGTGCAAGCAGCAAATCCCCCATTCTTAACAAAGCAGTTGAAGACTATGAATTCTTCATTTTAAAAGCATAACAAAAGGAATAATGACAAGGTTTTGTTTTCCCTGCCTGACAGTCAGACATGGATCTAAATACTGTAGTTCTAATAGCCAACTCAGAGAAATGGCCATGGTAATTTGTCTGCAAGTAGTTATGTAGGTTTTTTCTAAGCCAGTTAAAAAGTCGGGATTTGGGCTATAAAAGATCCAAATTACAGATTTCAGGTTGTGTGGCAAGAAAGAGAAGCTCATACAGTGAGGATGAAATTATTTCACCATACAAGGAAGTATTTTTGTACCTCTACTTTGTAGCTGTTCAGTAGCCAACCAAATTAATGTTCAGATGCTGTAAAGAAAGTTAGGTCTTGAACACAGATGTTAAAAGACATTTGGAGTAATGCATTTGGAGTGCAATTTTAAATTAGGTTTGTGTTTTGGTGTTTTGGTTTTTTGTTTATTTGTTTGATAGGTGGGGTTTCTATCTTGTTGCCTTTGTTTGTTTGTTTGTTTTTAATTACCTGACTGTGATATTCTAAAACTTTAGTTGAAGTCCTGGCAGGACTGAGGAAGAGTGAGAGAGAGAATAAGAAGTTGATACAAACCTAAGTTACCTGAGAATTTAAATGTAATTTAACACAGTTTTGTTGGACATCCTTGTTGGCTCCTACTATTTTTAAAATTACTTTGTGCATCACCAGTCGCAGTTGAACAAACATTTAAACAAAAACACCATCCAGAGAAGCACAGACGAGCATCTTTCCCACTGGAAGGCAGAGCTGTTCAGCAGTACAGGCAATGTCACTTTTCTGTATGTTTGGTAGTGATTTGGCTTTCAGGAAAATAGTGGTTTCCAGGTGTAAACCGTGGACGCAGCACGCTAGGTGTGAGTCATTGAATTATTTTGCTTTTTCCCAGCATTGTCTTTAATGTAAATTGTTAGGGGGAAATATGTCATGCCAAAGGCTACAGCCCAGGAGAAATGAGGCTGCTGCAGCTCCATGTCCTGAGTCCGGCTAAGAAAATGTGTTCCCAGTGTGCAAACTGATACAGACGGGACATACACAGCACACCCGTGTGTATAGGCAGCTTAAGGTTAGGTGATGTGAACACACGTATACATGGCCAAAATTATGCCAGCCCCTGAGAATTACAGAAGTCTCTGAGTACGTTGCAGAGATATTGTTTTTCCATTACAAGGAGTCACCGAGGTCCAGTGGGTGTTGATCGTCCTCACGATTTAAATAAACGACTTCAGGAAAAGTCCTTTCAGGGCGATTAGAGCGTCTCGGGAGGCTGGGGTCACCCGGGAGCGGGGGGACACCCCACGGCCCGCGGGCGAGCTCTAGGCCGGTGCCGCAGCGTGGAGCGAGCGGCGGGCGGGCAGCGCCCGGCCCCGCGGAGCCGCGCAGGAGCGCGCAGGATCGCGGGGCGGCCGGGAGCCGGGAGAGGATTTGGGAGCGCTGCGGGACAGCAGCCGCGCCGGCAGGCAGCCGGGACACGCTCGGCTTAAAGGCGCCGTCCGAGGCGTGCGCAGGACGGGGACCACGCTCATCAGCGGCCGTGGATGCGGCACGGAGAAGAGAACCCAGCGGCACCCCGGCTGAGAACCCAGGCGCAGTCTCGGGTTTCAGCGCCTTCAGGGCTGTCGCTGCGAAGTTTCCAGCCCCGTCCCGGCAGCCGCCCGCCCCGGCACTTCCCTGCGATGGCGCTGCTGGACGTGCCCTGCTGTGGGCAAGCCTTTGCCAGCCGGAGCAACCTTTTCGGGAGAGGCCGGATCCAACGGGCCACAGCGGTGCGGCGGCGGGGCGGGGAGCGGGCAGCGCTCGCCGGGGGCGAACCCGCCGGGCTGCGCAGCCCCCGCCCCGCGGCCCGCGCCCGTCCCCGCTCCCGCTCCCGCTCCCGGCGCCGCGACCCCGGCCCCGACATCCCGGGAGGCAGCAGGTTGGCAAGTCCCCTTGGCCGGTCTCGGCGCGCCGGGACGTGACATCCCTTTGTGACAGTGTCGCCGCCCGGGGCTCATCCTCCGGCTCCGGGCCAGGCTGGCGGCAGTCCGGCGGGTGTCGGTCCGGTGGGTGGCTGTCCTGCCACGATGGGCAAATGCTGCTCCACGTGTTTCCCCCCCTCTCTGTGCAAGGACGAGACGGTACTTTTGCCTCTTTTTTAAAGTCCTTTAGGGAAAGGGAAGGACGGTAGCGGCGATAGAGCCTGTGCTGCTGCTGCTTCTCGCTGGGGTCGGTGGCGGATGCGCTTCCCGGGTGGCGGAAAGGGGAGCGATGCTCGGCTTGTTTGCAGTGTGCTGATCTCCCCTTCACCAGGGACAGGTCTAAGTGTCGCTTTCTCATGCACTGCAGTGCCTTACATAAGTTTATCCTGCAGTCTAAATGGAAGGGTTGGATGCTCGCGAAGCAAGGAGGGACTGCTGGCATCTTCTGTAGCAACAGTCGGTTTGATGTTTTGCTCTGCTTTTCTTACATTTTTAATAGCCGTGTGGAGTACAAGTTATAAAGGAAACTTGCAGAGAGTTTTAAAGTCCAAAGAGACATTATTCAGCCTCTAGCTGTCTTAAAGTTTTGCATCTCCAACAGAGGAATGATCCTCTAGTCTAGGAGAAGTGAAACAAGACAAAACTACCTGTTTTCTTATATTTGTGTGAATCTAAATCAAACACATTCCTAGGCACCAAAATGGATCATGTAAGAAATGTCAGTGCAGAAGTACATAGAGAGCTACTGGCAACAGGAAAATAGCATGTGCAAGAGAAGTTGTGGGACACTTTGAACACATAGTTTTTCCCATTATTCTTCTGGAAATTTGCCTGGGTTTTGTGTTTAGAAGAGTAAGAAAATGAATATATGCATTTAATTTGCTTAATAGAAAATTTCTTGGCAGAAACACATGTTTGTGCAGTGTATTCTGGTGGAGTTTGGTTTTATGGTATATTCATATAACTCTGTTAAATGAAAAACTGATAGTGTCTCCCATTTACTTAATAATAGTTCAAATGTAGCTTGAGATATGCTGCTAATCAGGTTAAGAAAAAATGTGTGTGTTAATATAAAACTTGGCAAAATGCAGTCACTGTGGAATAACTAGGTGCTTATGAACTTTAACCAAACTTTAACCTAAGGGGTGTTATGAAGAAGGATTACCTGAAAAACTGCATGATTTACAGCAGTGTTAAAACACCTCTTTTTAAAGGAAGACTGTAGATAATTTTGAGTATCAGCTGCAGTGGGATTCAGTTATTGCTTCTACAAGTGTCATCTGAAATATTTATTGGTACAAGAGAATTCCCAATGTATATGATTCTCTTTCCAGTTATAATATAATACCTTGACACAGGGAAGTCTGAATACAGCACAACAGTGACTAAGCACCGTTTGCAGGTCAGGGATTTTTTTTTTTTTTTTTTTTTTTTTTTTTTTTTTTTTTTAGTATTTTGAAAGCTCTGCATAGAAGACAGCTGTTCTGGAGGAGCAGTTTTAATAACATGTGCCACAGAGCATCTGTGTGCAGAGAGTTTTAAGGAGATACTGTGGAGAACTGAGAAGTGTTTGTACAGTGGAGACACTGTGCATGCATTTGGATCTTAGAATATAAGCAAACATGTTAAGTTGGCAGGGTGGAGGGTCATGTCAGTTTGGGAAGGTAACTCCAGGCTCGTGTGTTTGCTTCCTAGCTGCTGCTGACTTCCTCTGTGGGTCTGAGCAATTTTCTGTGTTCTTTGCCTGATCTGACCCATTTTCATTTCTATGATGGATCTACTGTTACTTACCTATCATTAAAAAGTACCTGGAGTTTACTTAATTAGTATTTCTAATTCATTAGTACCTCTCAGTTAGGTTGTAGCTCTCAGAGGAGAGAGACTCTAAGACAAACCTCAAATCTGCCTCCCCATCCCTCAGTTACTCCTGGTCCAAGGTAAAATCTTGACTTATCTCCCTGAGGATGTTCCTTGAGGATGTCTATCTGTCATCTGAAGCTCCATTCAACTAAAGCAGTCTTTCATAGAACCACAGAATTACAGAATAATTTGGGTTGGAAGGAACCTTTAAAGCTCATCTAGTCCGAGACCCCTGCAATGAGCAGGGACATCTTCAATGAGATCAGGTTGCTCAGTGCCCCATTCAGCCTCTGCCCACAAGCTTTCATCACCATTTCCTTTCTTAATCTCTTTGGGCAATGCCAGCATCTAGTCCATCCCCAGGTTCATATCATGACTTCTCCTACCAAGTGATTTTTCTAGGTCCTTGCATGCAGTTATATCTAAATTCAGCTTGTTGTTTTTTTTTTTTTTTTTCTGAGCTATGCTGCTAGGTTTGGCCACTGCTATTTAATTGTACAAATTCCTGTTTTCTTCCTACACCTCTGCCTACCTGCCTGACTACCTGCCTTGTTTTCTGGAGCTGTTGCACCAATATAAGTCATGCCTCAGTCCATCCTCAGCGTGTTTTGAGTTGAACAGAGAACTCACATGTGCCATTTTCGGTGTCTGTTTCACTTGCTGAAATGCTGTCCAACATCAAGCCTTTCACAGAAGAAATACTGGGAGGTGTGTATGCTTACAGAGCTGATGATAGGAAAAAGCATTGATGCTGTGTCTTCTATTCAACAGAGCAGTAAGACAAACGTCATTCTACCTGTTTTATTCTCCTTTTCTTTCTGTCTGAAGAGATGGGACATATTCCAGGCACAAGACTTAATCATTATGTTGCAGAGTTCAGGAATGAGGAAGAAGTTTTTCTTCTTCTCCATCATGAGTGTAATCTTATTTTATGAAAATTACTTCACTATCAGAGTAATTTCTTGGGATGCAGCCAACAGAAGACTTTTGTCATCATTTTTCTGAAAAGCAATGCGCTCGATCGTTCATTAAAAGTACATGACAAGTAAATGCGACATTTTAATTTGTGCAACATGCACTGTTTTGGTTTCACATTTTTGGGCATAAAAAAAAAGGAGTTCCAGATCACATCAAGGCAATATTTTTTCTTCCTTGCCATTTAACTGCTGCACTGGAAATGGTGGATATTCACACAGTCTCCTTACAGGGTCTCTGATCTTTTCACCTACTGAAAACAGGTGTGTGCACTCGGTGAACCTTATTAAACCTAAGTTAGGTTTGGCCCTTGGATGTTTGCCTGCAATGCTCAGCTCCAAGTGGTGACCTAGTAGACAATCCCTGCAAAGCTCCTTTGATATGCTGAGCCTTAGTGGACACAAAACTTCTTACTCTGTCTTCTCTTTCAAATACTTAGTTGAGATTTTTTATTAATGAAAACTGATTAATCCAATGGGACATCCTCTTGACTTGGTTTCTTATCCATTTCTTTTGGGGAAGTTTTCCTTGTGTGCTTGTGAATTTTTGAATTGCATTGATGTTTTGACAGTGGATGTATAGGAATCTCAGCACTGAATGTGGTAGCTTTATATTCCAAAGTCAGATCCAGATTTGCCTTATGGTAATGTTTGGTTTCCTTAGCGCTGGCATTCCCAGTTCCCAGGCTACACTGGCAGTGGAGTGCTGGTTATCTGCAGAGCCACACTGATGATAACAAGCAGTGGCTCTTTTGTTTTGCACTGCTGTCATGTTCACAGTGTCACAGGAACACGTGCAGGCCAAACCTATCGTGTCTCCCTGACAAAGCAGGTTGCAGTTACAGAAGATGTCAGGGATTTGTGAGTTCACTGCACATCCAGGAAACCTTGAGGCTGACTTGATGATCAGCCAGAGCTGCACCTCGCTTCTCTTCCACAAGAGGAAGATAAGGTCTCGTGCTGTTGCTCTCCAGAAGAACCCTCTCAGAAAGAAGGACTACTTGAGGCCTTGGCACTGAGGGTGACCCTTGCACATCTGATTTCCCAGGAAACATAAGTATGAAGTCCCAAAGAGCAGACAGGAAGCTCTGACCAAAATAAAACACAATGCAAGAAGTATTGGCAGAGCAGTAAAACGACAGCGAAGGCACCTGAGCTGTGCTGATCTGGCTGCTGAAGGAAGCCCCAGGGGCTGCTCTGCTCTGGAAACCACAGCCCCAGCGTGGTGGGGGGCAGACATGACCCCCACTGCCCTGGTGGGTTGGTGTCCATGCTGGAGCTGGAGTTACGGGATAGTATTTTTAAGCTGGCACCATGGCAGTTCTGCACATTTTTGGAGAGGGTCTCACCACCAAGTGTCCTCAAGGGTAGTAAAAACCTTATCTAAGATAAAACATCATGTAAAATATGGAGCCTATAATATTTCTCATGGGGAATCAAAATTTTTTTTCCCAAAAAAGTGGGGGTTTTACTTGCTTTTAACAATCCCAGTGAGTTCTGCTTATCTGTAGGTGCTGGCAGTGATTTGTGCAAAGCTTCCTTGCTTTGAATGGCTTTTGTTTCAAAGAATGAGAACTGGTAATTTGAGTGGGTGCTTCCCATCTGCAAGTCCTGCATCCAGTACATCCCTGAGCACACACCTTCAAGGGCACCAGGCCTGGCAGTCAAGAGCACTTCTGAAAATGACTCCAGTGAGCTAATCAGACCATATGGGCAGATGCAATGGTATTCTCCAAAAGGGGAAACCTTACTCCTGTAAGGCTGCTGGTTTGGGAATCTATGTGAAGGAATCTGTTTTTTTAATATATCAGGCTATATTTATCTGGACTTTTTTTTTCCATAACTTTTGGACTAATTAGGAAAAAGAAATGCATAAGAATCCACATCATTTTATTCTGAGCCTAATGCAGTTGGTGAGGACTGGTCACTCTGCAGTCCTGGCTCACAGCCCCCTGTGCATTACTCAGCAGAGTATGGAGCCAGGAGGAGTCACGAGAGGAGCCAGGCCTTGCATTCCTGGCTTCTTCCCATAACTGAATAAGAAAGATGCCCACATCATCTGGGTCTCCTCAAGCCTTCAAGGCTCTCAAATCAGTTCAGTTTATCACTCCATTTACAGCAAACTTCCTGGAAAGTGTGTCATTTGGACTTGGTGGGAACCATCCCAAAAGGGCAGTATGTAAAGGATTGATTCAAATTCCAGATTCTGTTATTCTGGTATTACCAGAAATGAAGTTGTGTTACTTCTCTTAACAGAGTTAAAAGTTAGGTGCAGGAAAAATACACAGAAACATTAGGTTCTGATTTTTTTTTCCACTTTCATTTCTGTAATATAGAACTGACTTGCTATCTTATCTGCAATGTATCCTGCAGCCAAACTAATCCTATCTGTGCCCTAGATTTTTATTAGCCTTGGTTGCTTAATACTGAAAGATTTGGTTTCTAGGACTCCTTTTAATTCAATTTACTACTGTGCTGCTTTTTCTCTTGAATGTGATTTTTCTGTAGTGTCCTTTAAGGATTCTTGGCCTTTTCTAACCTGGGACATATTTATAGTAACCTGATCTAGTTTTATTAATCATTAGTGATCTTCTCAGCAGGGTACATTCCTTTGTCTTCTTTCTAATATGATTCACGATACATCCCAATTTAAAGTGCCCATATAATTGAACTGCTATGCTGGGATTTATTGTACTAAATCAGACTCCAGTGGATGGAGATTAGAATTTTGTTTGTCAGTTTGCACAGCACTAGTCAGATATCTGCTATCAAAATCTTTGCATTTTGGTAATAACACCTTAACATTGCTCTTGTAAATACATTTTAATTTTCCTTTAGCCAATTCATCTATTTTACTCTTTAAATATTCAGATTTCTTTTGAGACTAGTCAAGGAAAAGAGCCCTAATAAATAAATAAATAAATAAATAAAATCACAGAGATAGATGTGGAGATGGGCATGAACATCAGGTTATTAGTGGTGTTTGTATGGGAATGCTCACCATGCATAAAACACTGTGAGTACAGCAATCTGCTCTGTAAGTTTGACTCTGTGAACATATTAATCTGATTGGAGGTGGTTAAATGCAGGCTTAAATGGATGACAAAAAATTAACAGTTTTAATAAATCCATCTTGTACATGCAGTCCAGCCATAAATAATATGCAGACTTACCACAGAATTATAAAAAAATCGAGATGTCTTTTTAGACACATAGGAGTTAACAGAGTATTCTGCACTGTTCTGTACACGAGTGTGTACATGTACTCACAGACATACAAGGTACTTGAAGCCTGTGAGTTGTAGCTCCTAAGCTTGATTTAAAAACTGAATGAGTTCATTATAATCCTACTCCCCTCCCCTAAAGATCCCCTAAAAAAAAGAAAAAAAGAAAAAGTAATATGAGGAATCAATCTAATCTGCTTTACTAAATGAACATGTGAAAGTGCTTATCTGGGATAAACTTGGGTACTATACATATTTTTCTCTCTTTTTCCTTAAACAGAATGAAAATGCCCTTGTGAAAATAAAGGAGTTAGGAGTCGAGCTTACAAAGATCAGGGAGGAAGTTGGTAAGTAGTACAATCAAAATGACAACAAAGTGATTTTCTCACTTTACATGAAAGCAGTTACTATTATTCTCCGTGACCTGATCCTGAGGTACCTCCATACATGTGATGAAGTGTTTTCTGAAGCCCAGTGGCAAAAGGTTTTGTGATTTTGCAGGGAACCTTGATTTTACCTCTTTGCTGTGCAGATGAGTTCATCACCACACACACTGGAGCCAGGCATTTTTTTCATCACCACACACATTTGTGCATCATCTTTGCTATACAAATTGTTCTCCATAAATCCATGGCTTCTGTCCTCAAACACCAGCACTGCTGAGAAGAAATCGCTGTGTGATGAAAGGTGGGAGCTCGGGACCATTGCAGTGCCCAGTGACTGGGAATGCATCACCAGCTTATGAACATTGCTGTGTTTTGCAGTTCAGCTACAAACCAAAGGATACCAAGGTCAGGATTTGCTTGTTAATATCTCTAAGGTCTCTTCCTGGTCGAAAGACAGAAAGAGCAATGCATCCCCTTTGGTCTGTGTGTTCCCTGTATATCTGTATGCCCCTCTTTTCCTTTTTAGTTTCTGATCTAGACTGGAGAGAGAGTGTAAAGATACTACCACTCCTGAGAGAGAAGGTGGGCTTTTGCTTTGGCTTCAGCCAACAGGCTGAGTTCTTCTGGTCTTAAATCTTCCCAGAATGAGTGTGATGTTGAGTTCACCTACCTCAGGGCAAAAGGAGAGCAGGACCACTGCATCAGGGGACACCCTGAGTACCAACAGGTGTTGGAACCACTGATGGCTGAAGCTATGAATAGGGGGGACCTCTCAGCTTTCCCTGCATGTGGGAAACCAGTTCCTGGGTCACCCATTAAGCAGAGGTTGTGTCAATGTGGCCAGAGCATGACGTGTCCAGCAAAGAGAGGTTCAGACCAAACCCTTGTGGGACGGGCAGAGCTGCAGACCCTCACTGTGCTTTGCCTTCACCTTGCCCATGACAGCCCACTTCAGAAAAGCTGAGCACAGCTCTTTTCAGATGCCCAGCATCTTGTGCTCCCTGCTTTGCCTCTCTGAAATGCTTTGGCTGATTGTCATTTCATAGAGAGCTTTAGTGTCCCCATGGCCAGTGCATACTGCAGCAATAGCAAAACAGGTTCCCAGTTATTCCCTGATGCCTGCCTTCCTCCATCCTCTGCATCTCTACAGCTCTTACAGAATAATTGTTGCCACTGGTGCTTTCTTCAGGCAGGGCACATCTGAAGTTCTTGGTTCAATAGCCACTTCTCATCTGAGAGCCCTACCTCAATGTAGCAGGCTGGGTTTGCTCATTTTCCTGAGCGCTTTTTTTAAGTGGCAGTGACGTGGGAAGGAAAGAGAGGTTCAGTGCTGGAGATGAAGAGCTCTGCTTCCATTTACACCATGTTTGTACAGCTGAAGTGAGTACAAATCCCTGGTGGTTTTGCTGGAGAAGAGAACTTTGTCAAGGATATAACTGGAGTCAGTTTGGGGGTCTCAGAGCAGCATGCTCAGTAACAGGAGATCCCTGCTGTGCCTGCCCTTGCACATGCAGCAACAGACACCTCCTCTGCACAAAGCTGAGACCTGGGGCCATGTGTGGGGACAGTTTTGGTAAGAACCACAGACAGCCCAGAAAAGCAGCCTGAGCTGCACTGCTTCAGAACGGAGATAAGCTGTAGTTGTGTATGGGCTTTCTTCCTCAGAAAGGGAAAAGATGGTGTGAGAGAGTCCTTTCCTCAGTGGCCCTGTGGGCATGTGTAATGGAGAAGAGTCATTACAGGCCACCTCTTCCTCCCATCACTCTGGAAGACATGGAGATGCTGAGCAGAGGCTCTTTGTGAGTGACACAGGTGGCTGGTCACCAGCTTGGTGGAGGAAATCCTCCCTGTGCAACCCTGAGATGCAGCATGGCCAGCTAGAAGCACTCCCACCAGGGATGAACAAAAAGATGAACATGTGCAGGTATTGCACTTCAGCAGAATGTGAAATAATTCATCAGCAATTAAAATCTTAGTACATATCCCTAGATATCCCTAGTATATGTCCCATATCCTATTACACATGGAAGGTAAATGACTATGTTTTTTAGTATAAGTCAAAAATTGCTGCACAGTCTGTTTTGCTTTGGTATAAAATTACAAAACTTAATTTTGTGAAACAACCAGTGTTTTAAAACTGTGGACAAGGTGAAATGGTAAATGCCATGTACATGAGGGCATTCTAATTAGCACAGTTCTTTGCAGTCTCTAAAGCAGTTCAAGCTGAGGTTATTACTGCAGGCATGAGGGTGCTACTGGACACATGCAGCCCACCTGTGCTATAGGAGGATTATTTTGGTCTCACTGTCAGATGGATCAGTGTGTTGTACAACATTGTACATTATTTATGCAAATAAAGAATGAAACTGTCCTTTATCTGACAACAGCAATCTTGGGTGATTTATGAAGAAATTCTGGGAAAATCAGAGCATGTTATTTTGACTACAAGCAAGCTGTAGTTCTGACTTGCTTCCATCACTTTCTTAAGTAGTTTTTCATTAATTTAAAAATAACCAGTCCAGTTAAACAGCATGGGTGTTGGTCAGAAATTCCTGATTTCTCATGTGTAAATTCACCATGTCAGACTCACTGATGCCAATGCCTGAATGAATCAGTTAAATAAGGCTGGACTAGCCAGGTTTGATATAGGCAGTGAGTCCAACACTTCATTGTTTAGGCAATAGCTGTAAATCAGAGTTTTAATTTGGGTGCTGAATGTGCTTGGTTTTCACAGTGTGCAGTCTTTATCTTCAACAGAAACTGCAGGATTCTGCTATGCAAAGCAGTGAAACTGCAACAGAGAACCCACTGTTCAGAAAAATAAGAATATATGTTTAAGGAAAATTCTTGTGGCAAATAAAACCATTGCTGAAGCAATAGTAGTGATGGAGTATGTGTAAAAATAGCTTAGGGAGACCTGCATCCTTCTGGAGCCAGGAAAAATATTGAGGTCAGACAACACTGTCCACTTCTACCCCCAGCACTCCTGTGAAAGTATCACACCGCATCTGAAACCAGCGTGGGTGAAATTGGAAAGTGATTCTCCCTTCCGAGTCCTGGGGAGGAATCTTGGCCTCTGTAAACACTGAGGAACTTGTTATTTAAAGCAATAAGGTTTGCTCATGTATTTTGCTAGAAATAGCAAGGCTAGGAAAACATGACAAGCTACACTCAAGTTCTACACTTAAGAGACAGATCTTTATAAATTATAAATATAAGCACTTTTCAGCTGCAACACTGAGTCTCTTTCAATAAAGAGGTTTTGAATACCGTCTGTTTCCCTTCAAACTAGTGGAAATTAAATGTCAAAATTACCTGCTCCTTCACTGTCAGACCAATGACATGAAGTGTGTTGAGAGGAGGTATGGAGATGCATAAAAAGCCTAGATGAAGGAAAGGCAATGAGATGTCAAGTTTAAAATTTGTATTATCTGTGTTCTCAAGCATTTTGAATCCAAAGCCTTTGTGCCATCTCCTCATGGATATGCTTTCCAGTCAGAGGACACTTAACCTGCATGTGGTGGCTATGATTTGTCTGTGATTTTGGGGCCAAGGGTCACGAAGAAGAGCTCATTTCTCATGTCAGAAGGAAACAGTCCCTCTGTAAGGCCACGAGACACCAGCCCCCAGTTCCCACAGAAGCTGCACTCGTGAATGCAAAGTGCCAGGGCTGCACTGTGGCTCTGACTGTGGGTGGTGGGGGAAGGAAGGTCAGTCCACTACTAACATCTACCTTTCCCTCACCTTCCCAGCCCAGCCCGAAGTGGGTTTTGCTCATCTGTTGTGCACTCAGTGCTCAGGAGTAGGGAAGCTGCAGTAGCTGGTCTCACTTAACCCAGCACACTGCCATCCCAGGAAATGCCACCTTGTGTCAGAGTCATTTCCAGCCTGGAAGCAGCAATGCAGATACCTACAGAGAAGGAAGAAGAAAACCAGGGTGTAACTTCGAAACAGAGCAGTAATAGTTGTGCTCTGCTTGTCTTGTTCCATGTCAGTAATACATTCTTATAACTTTTCAGAGTCATTTGTTCTTTTTCCTATAAGAGTAGCTCACTTTAACAGTATCCCTGTAAGATAAATTCTGAGTTTCCAGCAGCATTAGCAGGTCGTCTGTTCAGGCATCTGTGATGGGGTCCCTGCTGGAGATGACCCAGCTGTTTCACCAGGCCCGCACAGCTGGCTCCAGCAGGGCAGGCTGTCCCACACTGGTTCCGGCTCCCTGGGCACCACAGCTGCAGATCCCTGGGCTCCAGGGCTGTTGCCTTCTGCTGTGTCTGTCCCAGGAGAGTTAGGCCCAAAGGTCCATCTCCCTGCTAAGAAGAGATCCAGTTTTTCCTCAACACCTCAGTCCTCAGCCTCATTTGTCTTAGTCTGAGACTTAGGGTAGGGATCACTCCTTCTCATTAGAGGTGTTTAATATTCTGCATAGGGCAAATTGCCTCATTTTCTGCCTCCAGGAGCATTGTTGGGTGTATGGGGAACATGCCTTGCAAGCTCACTTTCCCTGCTTCCCTCTTCCCTCCATTTTACACCTGCATCAGGGTCTGGTTTGTGAATAGTCTTGTATTGCAAGTTACAGGATGTGTTTCAGATTAACTTTCTTTTGGTTAGAGCACGTTTCGTTTCCCAGCCCTCCCTGTGTGCTGGGTAATCTCATTAGAGAGCTGGAGAGAGATGGGGTCCATTACATCTCCTATGTAAAGCTTGAGTAAGTTTGAGTTCTACTGAAGGCAGAGCTGCAAGCACAACCCCTCCTGCTCTGGGATCACTTTACATGCCAAAGATAATAAAAAAGCAAAAAGCAAGAGAGAGGGTTTAGAGTTCTAATCCAGACTGCCAGGAGACAAGACATTCCAGCTAATGTACCATTCCATTCTGGATATAAGGCAACTGGAAAACCTTTTTGTATGCTGCCACTGAGGTGCTGAACACACTGGTTCACTCTTTCAATCAGGAGCAGACAGCTTGACAGGGACAGAGTCCCTCACAGTGCTCCAGAAAATGCCAGGATCAGAACAGGAGCCTGGCAGTGTTTGTCTGGACATACTGAGCAAATCTGGATATTGGTGTCCAGTAAGTGTGGAAGCAGAGCTCTAAATAGGGTGAAAAATAGCTGTGTGGGAAGGGAATGGTTAGCTTGGGTGTCAAACTACCTTGGCATGGGTGCACCTAACATAAGCTGTAGGGACAGCACTGGTAACTTGGACAAATTATTGCTATCCTGGGAAAAATGAACACAGTCTGACACCATAGTAGAAAGAGGCAAGAAGATAGAGGTATTGAACAAATATGTTGTCATAGGATAAATATGGGTTTGAAGCTTTCAGCAGGGAGACACCTGCTCCCAATCCTCTGACTTACAGTGCCCCATGGGTCTGAGCAAGGCATGTGCATCTTGAAAGGCAAGGGAAGGATAAATATGCAGTCAGTTTGTTCAAAAACTTGATCATCTTTCTAAATCAGCTATAGGTCTAAATCAGAAAGAAGATCTAGCAGTGCCATTAGAAACCCATTTCTCCTTCTTTGGTATTCTGAATGTTATGGCCATGATGATTTTAATCACTTCTTACATGTTAGATCTTCACAAGTGAGCAAGCTTGCTCTGTTCATGTACTCAGGCTGATCTTGTCCAGCTTGCATCAAGTCTTCAATATCTGGATTTTTTGCAGCTGTTCTTTAGCAAAGGAAATGGCTGAGGACACAGTGTTTGTGACATTGCTATCCTGGGGCCTGGGGGATAATAAAGGTGAGGAACCAAATGGGGGAATGGACTGATTTTCCTTGACTTGATAGAACTGTTGGAAAACACTGGTGTGAATTCTGAGACATAGTCAGTGGGTTAGTTCACCAGAGTAAAAATTTCACACTTTCTGATTGCCTTCAGTATCAGCCTTTCATTGTACTCTCTGATGCCATGAAGCACACAAGATAGTGGTTTGAATACAAAAATATTTTAAGCAAATGTGCATTAATGGATTTGAATGATCCTTGCTGGAGCTGGAGACAGGCTTATGGGATGAGCAGCTTCGAACAGCTGGAAAAGGGGATGTACAAATCCTTCTGGTCAAGTGTTCAGTCATACCTCTCGTGCAACAGTGGAGAGAAGCACCAAGCTCATTGCCCTACCAACAGGTCCAGTGCCACTGCTTGGTCCTGGGCAGTGTGAGGACTGTGAGGTCTTGTCTCCACAGACCTCAACACGGTGAGATGGAAGAAGCTGCTGAGCGAGAAGGAGGAGCTGGAGAGGCGCTTCGAGGAGGAGGGGAAGCAGCTCCGCAGGCAGCAGCAGGAGGAGATGCAGGCGTTGGAGCAGCGGCTGCAGGAGGAGTACAAAGCCAAGAAGGAGAGCCTGCAGGAGCAGCACAGGCTGCAGCTGGAACAAGCCAAATTGCAGCATCAGGACCAGGTCAGTCTCCACCTGTTGCCTTTGAAGAGTAGTCCATTCTAGTACTGATTGGGTTCAGGTAATGAAATACATTGAACACTCCAACATGAAGACACTGGTAATGAGTTTTGAGTGGAAAAATGTAATCCTTTACTGCTGTAATAACTTTACTGCTCTTTCTCCCTATTAGTTCCACTGTTTTTTTCTACACACTAATCTGTTACATTGCCATGTCGTCTTCACATGTTTGCTGATGTTTTACAATAAAAATATTAAGATTAGTCCTGCTGCCCACACATATCTTCTCCTCAACCCACCTATTTTAGTCAATTTATGACTAAAACCAAGGGTTATAAGGGTTCCACAAAGGTAAGACCATCAGAACCAGCCCATTGTTATTTAGGCTGAATAAAGTGATAGCAGCCATGCAACACATGCTGCCTAAACATCAAGCACATGATGCACTCCAGGTCCCCTGATTGCTGCCCCACCACTGAGCCTAATCTCCTGGACTGTACATCCCAAGTGTTTCTCCTTGCTTTGCTTTCTGTGTGTAGACAGGAGTATTCTCACAAGCAGCTGCTTTTGTCTGCTGTTGTCAGAACAAACACTGTGACTCAATGCAACTGGGCTGTTTTGCCCTGGACAAACTACCTATTTCTATTCATGAACTGATTTCTAAAGATGTGTTAGAAGGTGCTATTAAATAGGTCTTTATGTTCTAAATCAGATTTTTAAAAATATTTCTCAGTAAATGGTTAGAACCTATGCTGAGCCATGTCTTTTGGTTCTCATTTCAGTGTATGCAAGTTGGTTTTCTTGCAATGCTCTTCAAATTTTCTGCTTTTCTTCCTGATATGAAGGAGGGCTTGTGTTCCCAAAAGCCTTGACGTTTTTTTTCCTTTCACTGTCAGTGTGTCAGTCTGCCTGGTAAGAAGATGCTGGCTCTAGCTGCCAAGGCTTACCTCTCCTGGATCACCTAACATCAGCATTTGTGAAGGAATTTGTTAATTTTTTGCTGAAATAGCTTATGGCTTAGCTCTGCTACTCTTTGAAGTGCTTCTGTGAGCTCTCAGGACCACAAGAACAGATGTTGATTCTTCTCCTCTCAAGCTGATCACTGCAAGAAAGCTGTTCAAAGTCATTGTAGGACTTGACTAGAAGTATGCTTATTTTTCTCATGTTTTCATCTGTTGTGACTCTATTCATCATCACGGAGGAGCAGTGGAAACACATCCTTCCCTCTGTGGGGCAAATAGTTCTTGGTTTGCTCCAGAGCTCTGTGTTCCCTGATTACTGAAAATAACACAAACATTCCTCTCCATTGCTTTGAAAGTGCTTCTGTGACCCTAGGATCTCAGAGCTTTAGCCCACATTTCCAATTCACAGTTCAGTTAGCATGATGAGTTTTAGCAGGTTTTCCCTTTGAATTCCTGCTCTGCTGTAGACCCATCCTGTGCTGAGCACTCTTGGATCAGTGGGGGCTGACAGGCCGTGCTGGAAAGCTCCTCACCAACATTTTCTGGCCAAGGAAATGGAGCTCTTGCACTGCACATGAGAAAAGCCTTGTGCTTGAGCTACCCATCTGCATGAGGGGGATTTGAATTTGCATTCTTGAAGGCAATAACAATAGCAAAATCCTTCTGACCATGGATCTGCATGTATTTCTGTATCCTTAAATCTAATTTGGAAGATACACATCCCACATTCATGGTTTCCAGTCCCAGCTTAGCCTTCCATACTGTGTTGCTTCAGTCACCACTTAGTTCACTACCAGACAGCTGTTATTTGTTTGGAGACACATTTCCTGTGTCAGGTTTTGGAGGTTCAGCTGTCTCTGAGGAGCAGAGCATGAGAGCCAAACTCCTCACAAAATGATCTTGTGTGCCAGTGCATTCTTACATCTCCTTGAAGCTAAAGGCAGAATTGCAAAGTAAAGGCTGTGATCTGTCTTGCCAGTGTTTCCCACTTGGGGTGCTCAGCTCAAGCTGTCTTGCCCAGCAGCTTACTGAACTTCTCCCACGAGAGCTCCTCTTGATTTTACTTTATTAAGCCTTAAAAATCCCACCGGAGGTATTTTCCATAGCCAGAAATAAACATGACTTGTGTTAAGTGAGGTGATCAAGCTTACAGAGTAAGTTATTAGCATCCAAGAGAGCTCTTCCCAGTGCCAAGTTGACTATCTGCCATGGAAAACTGCAGACAGGACATCACACTGGAAGATTAAAGAGAGCCATTTGGGATGTGGATATGAAACACACAGAAGACAGAAAAATCCCTACAGATAATTTGGAACATGTTTAATTTTCTTTATAGATAACTAACTTGTCAAAGATGGTGGCAGCAAGAGGACACCCCTTCACCTTCTGAGGGTGTGAGCATTGAGGTGTGAGCATTCCTAGGAAGTGCTGTTCAGTTGAGAAGCAATTAGAGTGCAAATAAAGGCTCAGCAAGGGCAAGGTAAAGAACATGGCAATGCTCATGAGGCTTCAGCTTACAGACATCACATACAAGGACACTGTGCTCTGGGACAAGCCAGGTAATAGTCCTTACCTCATTAGTAGCCCTTTGAGGCATCTGCTCCCCACCTTTCTCAGCTCTGTCATGCAATACATCAGCAGGCTGAGTTCCCATTATTTTGCAAACAGTTCTTCACCACCTAGCTATCTCCCACATTATTATGAAAATTAGTTTGGATAATTTTAAATTCCACGTTAAATGTCCAACTTTCATTCTAAGAACATGTTTTCTCCAATATGGTTGGAAATTTGGCTTCTGGTGGGTTACCTAATACATATGTTTGACAACTAAAAGCAGTGAAATAACATTTATTCCAGTCAGGGCAAACTCAGCTGCAGTAAACTTCTACCATTATTTACATAACTGTGAGCAAATAAAGCTGTTTAGAGTCAAGTCACTTAGCCATGAACAGAACAGCTGTTTCACTGTAAATGTATAATAGTTTGATCCTCTGCCTTGCCAGATATCACAGATCATATTGTGTTAAATGTAGGGAATAAAATCACTGTGGTTACAAACCCCAGAAAATCTGATGCATTGCATTCAGAAAGTGCTCTGGATCACTGAGTCAATCTTGACCAGGATTTCTTATTGTAGCTCCTTTAATGATTCATATCAAAAGTCCATCATTAGGGATCTCACTTAGCCTTTAGCCAAGTCTAGTAACAAACAATGTACTGAAGGAGTCCCAAGCCCAAAGGGTGCTCTAGAGCACAGGCTGCCCACAGCTCTCTTCCTCTGCACTCCTCACTCCCACGATGGCTGTGGGCTGTGGGCATTGTTATAATTTAGATTAATGGTATGTCGAAACTTCTGAACATTTAATAAACAGCATCTCCACCTAAGGGCTTTTTGACCTTTTGCTTTCTTATGTACCTCTTCATCACCATTAAGTTAAAGGAACAAAAATACCACCAGCAGTGACTACACGCTACCACTCAAGGCATCAACATGGCAAAACTGGCTCGGGTGCTGGAAGTGTCACATTCAGTAGATCCCTTTGCTGTCTCCAGCTCACTGGAGCTCTCCAGCAGTGGCTTGTCAGCGTGCCACAGCCTGTCTAACCATGTCTGTGCTCACTGTTGCTGGAACAGGTGGAAGATCTCACGGCTGTACATGAAGCTGCAATGTCACAGCTGGAGAATAACCACATAGTGGCCATTACAGTACTGCAGGATGAGAATGACTGCAAGATTCAAGGTAAGCCAAAGACAACCCAACAGCTACACAGCTGTTCCAGAGCAGGAATTAATGCTGTAGTGACACTCTGTAGTGACAGAGCAGATTACATAGAAAATTTTTGTTGGTCTAGTGCTTTCACGTGGGGTGGACCACCAGTTTCATGCTAGGGCAGAGAGAGAGATGTCTGCAGTCTACAGCATGTAACTTTGACCTGAGATTATCTGAGGGGTGTCCCTGGGTCAAAGATAAGTTCTTCTCTATGTGTTGCTGAATATAGAATCCAAATTCCACATCGCTTCTCACACATGATTTTTCAAGAGCCTAATCCTCAGATGCTCAGGAGGATAGAGCTCTTGGGATATCCCTGAATTTAGATGCTCAAATTCCAACAGATGCTTCTAAAAACAGCTTCCAAAATTTCATTATTTCCAGTAGCAAACTTCTGGCCATGCTGAGCAGACTAAAGCCTCTCACTGGTGCAAATCTGAACTTCAGCACTGTTGTCTTTATTTTGTGTTACAGTTTGGCCACAGGATTGATGCTGCAGACAGAGCTCTTCCCTCCCTCCCGATTCAATGTCTAAACATTTGCCTTCGTGCATGCTTTAGCTGACATTTAACAGTAATCTGTACAATCTCCCTATTTTTTCCTACATTCTAAATATCTCCAGTAGGTTTTCCCACGTTTCCTAGACCAAGCCTTATTGCTTAGCTCTGCATTGTCAATTGGAGACACGGTCCAGAGCAGAACATGAACTGAGAACAGTCTATTCTCCTCTCTCATGGGCAGAGGATGTACCTAGCACAGCATTTGTAAATTAACATGCCATTTTGAAAACAAATGAGTAAAAAGCTGATTCTTGCTTGAGGATATTCTTATCGCTCCATTTTTTCAGTATTTTTTGATGATGAAATTCAGTTGCGGTTCATCAGGCGTCTGGTGGCCGAAGTTTGTGCTCGCTGCTCGTGGTGCGGGTGTGAAATGCCCTCCTGTGCCTGGAAAAGGCACTGCAGCCGCCGCGGGCGTGCCCGGCACTGCTGCCGTGTGTCACACACCGCTGCCGTGTGTCACACATCCCTGCCGTGTGTCACACACCTCTGCCGTGTGTCACACACCGCTGCCGTGTGTCACACACCTCTGCCGTGTGTCACACATCGCTGCTGTGTGTCACACACCTCTGCCGTGTGTCACACACCGCTGCCGTGTGTCACACACCGCTGCTGTGACTGCGGCTGCTGAGCGGGGTTAGAAGGCAGAACCCATGGCCTTGGCAGGGAAAACACAAAAAATACAGTGTCCATATACTAAAAAGGCAGCTGCTACTACTCCACTGAATGATGATTTGATGCCATTGCTTTAGAGATTAAACTTTATTTCACTTTGTTTATTAAACTTTTGGTTTAGTATGCCCAGGGTGAGTTATTCTAGCAGAAAAACCTTTAATCAAGTGTTTTGTCTTTTTTGTGTCACTACTGGAATAAACCTCTTAGCTCATCTACCAGAGCTTGGGGAGAAGCACTGTCATTTGTATTTTTGCATCTCAGGTGGTGGCCCTCCTCTCTATCCCCCCAAAGAAATTGCAACCCAAGCTTTTAAATGCATCCAATTTTAAATCCTTTGATCTAGGGATTCTCACTCTGAACTGGCAAATAGCCCATTGTCAGAGTAACCCTTTCCAGATCAGAGTGCCTGGGAGCTGAGAATTCTGAGCATGTCTGAAAAATCAGAATCTGGTCACATAGAAACAGAGGTACCTGCAATCAGTGAAAGATCAGGAAACTCTGATTTTCAGAGCAATTTACCTAAGGTCACATATTGCATATTGCTACCAGTTTCCTATTCCATGTCCTAAAACTGCGTCCCAAATTGCACTTGGCTCACAACATGTGTGCTCTCCGACCCTGGTTTGCTGGACTTCACTCAGTAATGTCATGTCTGTGTAACCTCTCCAGAACTGAATACTGCTCACAAACTGGAAAAGGCACAACTAGAGGAGACATTTGAAAAGCTGCGTCTGTCGCTCCAGGTTAGCAGTTTCTTTATTTCCCACCCTGTAATGGTGCAGGGGAGCAGCTGATGGCAGCCCTGGACATGTTGCCCGCTGCCAGCACACCAGGCTCTTACCAGCCCTGGTGCCTCCTGTGCTCTGCCTGTCCAAACTGGGATAGAGCAGCAAACCCTCGGGATTTCTCCTCCCCCTGGGCTGGTTCGCAAGAGAGAGAAAACTTAAAAGGTCTTAAAGTCATCTGGATAAAGAAAAAAATGTCTTTTTGACCCTGCTGTCTGCTGGTGAATTTGAGCTCTTCCCTGCTCTATGGGGGGGACTCTGGCACCTGCAGTGGCTGTGAGCATCACCCTGTCTGCATGGTACCTGCCAGGTGGCACCCCCAGGGCTCAGAAACGGTGACATCTCCCAGTCTGGCCGTGTGCCTCTGTCTTTAACCTCCTCCCTGCTGCCTGAAGGTGGGAAAGCCGGTCCCATGCTGTAGACACATCTCCAGTCGCACCAGAGGGCAGTGCAGTCCCTGGTGCGGGCTGCCCCAGGGCTGGCCCTGCTGTGCAGCCAGGCTGTGGATGGCCAGGGTCAGCCCTGCTCATCGCAGTTCCCACATCCCACTGTTTAACACCAAGGCCAAAATCGTCTAATCCTTCTAAAAACTCCATGCTGTTCTCACTCCCTAGATGAAGAAATCTCAAGGAGTGGAGGGCAGAACTGCGCCCCTGTGACACAAGCTAAGGTTGGAAATGTGTGAACAAGTAAAGATGCCAGAGCAATTAATGCAAGCCCTGTTTGATTTCACAGGCAGAGATGAATTGCAATTTTTAAACCCCCTGACTAGCACATATTGTTGCACTGCTGCGACAGCTCGAGGCATGTCAGCAGTTTTGCAATAAGGGCTGATGTAATGTTCCAGACAAGAAATCATAACTGTGAAAGATAAAAATACCATCTTCACAGCAACTGTGGATTTTACAGGTGTGGTATAGACAGAAATGCCTTTGATGGTAACAAAAATATGATTGTCTAAAATAACATGTTGTTCCCATATATAGCTCTGAGATGAAATTATGATCATATAAATTCCACACCACTAACTCATCATTGCGTGTTACCATGTTAGAAGCTTAGAGAGAGGAAGAAAACAGGTATCTCCTGCCTCATTTGGACTCTAAGGACCACACAAATGCATGTGATATAAATGCCAGCTCTTCCAAGGAAGGGCATGTCTGTTCTCATCCAGCACAAAGTGATGGGGTGATTTAGCATCAGCCACAGGTGTCACAGGGATTTTGTGATTCCCTGAGGCTTATCAAATACCCCTTCTATTTCAAAGTGGCCTGACATAAAAAAAATATCAACTTACAGGGGTGTCTAAGCCTTATTTAGCTTCCCTGATAAACCACTGTCTGGTTTGGCAGTGCAGACTGACCAGGATGAATGTGAGTGTGCTGATAACACAGCTGATGTGTGAATTGGTGTGTTTCCCCCCCCAGGACCAGATAGACACCCTCACCTTCCAGAATCAATCTCTTAAGGCCAAAGCAGACCGGTTTGAAGAGGCTCTGAAGAAAAACACTGAGGAACAGCTGAAGGTAGATGACAACTCTTACTATACAGGCATCAAGATACATGTTCCTAAGTGTTACACATCACCTGATATAATGAAAAGCAATTGGATTCTCACTCCAGGGGCAGGGGGCAAGTCCCAGCTGAGACCCTGAATACTGAGCTCTGAGGAAGAATCTTAGCCAAAGGGGAGACAATATCAGGGGTCAAATGGGCTGCAGAGTTCCAGGTAGTTTTCAAACCACTGATTCTCCTAAGCCACAGGGTTACATGAAGGTCTCTTATGGCTGAAGATGTATGTATGGCTGACATATACAAATCCCTGATATATTTCCTAGATTGTGCGAGCTCCGTATCTACACTTAGAAAAAGATTTGAAGAGCTTAAAACATGTTCTGGAAATGAAGAACCTCCAGATTCACCAGCAGGAGAAGATGATTATGGAGCTAGAAAAACAGGTGAGTTGTCATTTTTCCTACAGAGGAGAAGGTAATACTGGAGAAGTTTGTATTACCTCTGTAATACATCACAGAGGTAATACTGGAGAAGTTTGGTTACAGCAGATGAACTTAAGAGAGGGGAGAACCCACATGAAATTGGGGCAAGACACAGTCAAAGAGGTTCACATGCATCAATCTGGGTTGCTTCTTCATACAGTACCTGCTCAGCATGTTAGGTGACATGCAAGGTGAGTGGTGAAGGAAGAATGGGGAAAGGGAAATTTATGGCAGCCCAGGGTACACCAGCCTGCACATATGCCCCTACAGGAATCAGGCAGCCTTTTAGGGCTGGAGAGGACACGTGGGGGAAGATTGAGCCATGGTGTGTCTTGCTGCTGCTCCTGCAGGCATTTAGGGAGTCATGTGTGGATTAGCAACACTCAGCAAGCAGGCCCTAGCAAGGCTTACTCTAGAGGAGCTCTCTCCAGCCCTCCAGTCATGCTTTTCTGCAGGCTATGCTGTTTTCTACTCCTTTGCTTGTGGGATTCCTTAATGAAGAACTCCCCAGTTCGCCATCAATTACATTTTTTGTGGGAAAGGGGATTCATTTTGTACAGCATAACCTGCAGTGACAGTAAAACAGTGTGGTGACAGGATGAGGCAATACCTCAGCTGGGAGCTGTGGCAGCTGGTTCAGCACAGCATTCAGTAAGATTTGTTTCCATTTACAGGGAAATTTGAGAACTCTGGTGATTATTTTGCTGAACAGATGCTTTAGTAAGTGGATGCAGAGAAAAGTGCCTCTTTGCAACTGAGGCTTATTATCTCTGCTCCTTCCAATGTGCTACTCTTGGAGCCAAGCCAGGATTTGGAAACACTGGGGGGAAAAAATCCCAAAGAACAGCCTATATAACTCCTGGTCCTTTAGCTGCTTTTGCTCATTAACTGCATACGAGTGCACAGTCCTGTTCCTGCCCTTTATCACAGTAACACACTGGGTCTGCTGTGGCCCAAAGGCACAGCTGCTTTCCATTTCAAGATACATCTTTGCAAGTGCCAGAACACCTGCAGGACACCTCCAAATGCCTCCCAAGGGAGCAAGAGGGCATTTCAAACACAGGGTCACCCTTGGCTCCTTGGCAGCTGAAAGGGAGGCTGGAAATGAAGGTGGCATAGCTACTACTTGTGAAAACTATTGAAGAAGCAGAGAGTGAGCCTGTGATGGTGATTCCTCTCTCTGAGCATTTCAAAACAGGGACAGAATCCATGTGCTGCTCTAACAAAATATACGGGGACAGACCAGAATATCTGAGAATCAGGAGTATACTTTACAATTACCTGCACAGACCAGAAAACACAACCTAAAACTGATGTCTCCACCATTAAGCGTGAGTTATTGCTATCCCCAGTGCACAGTATTTTGGATCTTTATAAAAGGTTGGGAAATTCAATAATCAAGTTCACACAGAGATAAGGTTACCCTGTGCTATCTTGTTTTCTTTCAAAAGTGTTGAATTCAGCAAAATTTTCAGCTGGAAAACCAAGGACTAAGGTGATAAAGTATGTCAAATTCAAAGCTTGGGGAAAACAGGGTACCTGAGGCTGTGGGACATGCCTGTAAACATCTTACTAATACACTGCTACTATGTCCTCAAATTCTGCCCTTGAACTGTGCTGAATAAAAGCTACCTGTGCTTGGGATAGGATTAATTTCAATTACTTACAGCTTAAAGTTAAATGTCTGGTTTAAGCCTGTCACTTAAGCTGACATTGTCAGCAGCAGTGAGGAGAGTCTTCAGAGGCCAGTCCACCTCATGAGAATGCAGCACACTCTAAGGCTGCTGCTGGGCATCATCTGCCCTGGTGGGTGACTCTTTCCTCTCCATACCTGAGGAATCATAATCCTGGAGGCTGGATGTCAGACTGTAATGTCTGGAAGATGTACATCATCCCATCTTGCACTCCTCCTTCATCACTGGACTGACCATTCGTACCACAGTGCTGGGCAACGTTCTGTGCTGGGTGGTCCTCAGGTGTCACCAGCACTTTCTCCAACCTCTGGTAATGCTGGCTCCCTGGGGGACAAAAGCTGTGGGGCACCACTGAGGAAAACATCTGTTTGCACTGAACAAAACTGAGACCCTCCTCCTCCTGCTCAGTTATAAGTAAGGGCTGGTTCAGCTCTGCCCCTGCTCGGTGCTCTGCTGATGGCCCCAGGTACTCCACCAGCATGATGTGGTGTGAGTCAGATCTCTGTGTCTCAGCTGCAGTCAAGAAAACCACCTCCACCCATCCTCAAATTTTAGAAGTTGCTCCACAGATTAATATAGAACAAATTATCTTGTATCAGGTGCTGAGTGTTCTTCAGATTTAACAAACCTTCTTTTGCTGCAGGTTGAAAAAAATTTAAAACTGGAAGAAAAAATCACCATGCTGCAACAGCAGAATGAAGAACTCAGAGCCAGGATTGAGCAAAATACTGTCATAACAAGGTTTGTGCTGGTATTTGCAATCTGTCTGAGCTTGAAAGGAGTCCACAGGTCTTAATTGTCCAAGGCTGACACTTATTGCACTTATTTCAGAAGGGGAAAAATTTATTTCCTCCTGAAAATGTATTTGTGCTCTAGTCTGCTTGTTTTATTTAAAAAAAAAAAAAAATATATATATATATGTATATATATATATGTATATATATATATATATAAGGCCATGTATCTGTCTGTGTATTTCCATGATTTTGATATGCTGCTGAGAGCAAGCTTGCCAATCATTCTGATCTCAGTATCAGTGCCCTGAGACCTGTTAGTCAGTGGGTAATGAGGATGCAAAATGGAAAAATCCGGGGAAAGACATCCTAAGGATGACATTGTCACCCAGGCAGGATTAACCTTTGGCAGGTTTTTTTCATCAGCACTGCCTTTTTGCAACCTTGTCACAATGGGACAAGGGTGACAAAGCTCCTTGTTAGGTGACATAAAAAGCAGGGTAGGATAGTCCCTGTCCCAGAGAGTTTATATCATGCTGTAAGGCTGGAGACCACAGCTGGAGCCAGGGAAAAGGGGTGTCAGAGAGTGAAACTAGAGCTGGTCCTGTCCCAGCACCACAGCTACCTAGCTGTCATGGCATCCAGAAATGATGCCACTGGCCAAAAATTTAATTTTTAGCAGATTTTTTAAACTGTCAGTGTCTCATCCCTGATTTTAGTTTTTGTCTTTCTCATGCCTCATTTCTTAGTGATTCAGCCTTTTGAAATTGTCTTCAGCGTGCAGATATTCTAACATTCAGATTGGGGTGAGAACTATATTTTCCCTCACCCAATTGTAAATACCTGTAGTACACGTCTCACTGTCTGAGGTGGATGGCTACAGCATTTCTGTGCTGGGGGAAGAAAACTGGGTATTTTTAAGGTCTGGTTCACCCCACCAGTTTGAGATGCCTGCTTTTGGGCTGGGTGAATTGTGGCCTGGAAGTGGCAGTCTCTCTCCACGCCTGGCAGCAGCCAGGGTGCCTGCTTCAGCACTTGGCATCTCTGCATTGCAGCTCCCTGTCTGTGGCTGGGAGAGCAGCACTCTCCCTCCACTCCCTGCTGGCATCCAGCCACAGCACTTTGCTTGTTGCCTGCAGCTGCATAGGTACTGCTTTCAAAAACACCTTTTAGGAGAAATTCTGAATTCGAAGTCAGCTTGGAGGAGAATAATTTTCAACAAGTAACTCTTTGGGGACAGCTGTGGGGCAGCTACAGGGACAGCCAGGGCTTTAAAGTTGGAGTTATTAAAGCAGGCATTTCCCCAGCAGCAGTAACCACCCTGATGCTGATTTCTGTAGTACTGGCCCTGCCTGGGAAGCACAGCATGAACGAGCTCAGGGAGCTGCACTGGATTAGAGCTATTTCTGCAGTCTGGGTGCCCCAGCAGATGTGGCAGCCCAGCAGCAGTGAGAGAAGGGAGGGGAAACAGCAAAGCCAGCCTCTGCAGGAGCATCAGGAGGGCTCCCAGAGGCACTGGGGTGTGAGGGGTGCACTGCAGAGATATTTCCAATTAAGGACAAGGGCAGGTACAAAGGGAAGGACAAGAGCCTTTCAGGTAGATCATGACCCAGTTTTGGATGTGAGAGCTCCACAGAGCCCCTGCTGGGACTTCCCCAAGAACATGAGTAAATGATCTGATCTCCCAGCACTTCAGATCCTCCCTCCAAATCAACCAGCATTTTTTTTGGTCCTTTGGACTGGGGATGTCTGAAGAATGATAGTTTCCAACAGCCAAGAGTTCAAGGTGACTCTGCTTGCCACTGCTCACTTCACATTTCAGAACTTTCAGGGACTGGGAGAAGAAAGAGACGTATTCTTAATTACCTGAGCTACATTTTTGTAGGAATTGAGGCTAAAAAAGCAAAAATTCTTAAAAAATGTCTTTAAAAAAACGTCTTTTTTTCTCCAACCCCACCCTCTCATAGACTTCTGGTAAGTGGACCAGCAGTCCATGACATCTGCTACAGCCTTCAGGCTACACCCAGAAAAGCAATTGTACAGAATTTTTTGTATGCGGCCAAAATCCACACCCAGCTGCTGCTGAACCCTGAAAACGCCTACGGGAAGGTTGGGCTCCTCCCTGCTAATTCCTATAAAACCCCAAATTGCCAGTAAATCAGGTTAGGTGCCTGCCCAGAGCTGCCACAGGTTGATCACATGAGGAGCTGGCTCTTGCTCAAGCGTAGTGGGGCTGCAGAAGCCTGGTGTTCCTGCATGCATCCTTTGGGACATAGGTGCTGTCAGCACATGCCCAAAACACGTCTGGATCAGGTCCCACAGTCTACTTGCCCTGCCCCATTTATTTCAAAACCAGTCACCACCTGGCTGATGAGTGCAGACTCACTAAGGCTGTGGTGCCTATAGGAGATTTCCACGCCCCAGCTCCAGAAAAGCCATGAAGTTACTGGGCATTCTGGGGAGAACACCTCCCTGATCGTTACTGGTGAAGTTTCTCTAATGTTGCAGTCAGGAATAGAGGCT
This sequence comes from Onychostruthus taczanowskii, assembly GCF_017590055.1. NCBI lineage: Eukaryota > Metazoa > Chordata > Aves > Passeriformes > Passeridae > Onychostruthus > Onychostruthus taczanowskii. The sequence goes on along the minus strand of NW_024502569.1, from coordinate 2,834,510 downwards.
ACTTTGGGACCAAGGAGGAAGGAGCTAGAGAAGGATGCATAACCTCATGACCTTTTACAGAGTAGAGGGAAAGCCTTGAAGCTGAGCTGTGTCCTGCATCAGGACATCAGCTGGAATTCAGAGCATGGAAAGGCCAGACTGCTCTTCCTTTGCATACTGTAGCAGCAAGTTGAAAAAATCATGGATGCAAATGCTGTCACCCCTCTTTGCACTTACTCTGACACTCCACAAGGCCAGGGAGAAAGGCTGGGGCTCATCCCACCTAAGCTTTGGCAGCCGAGATGCCTCAGAGAGGTGTACAGCAAAGACACAGCTGCATCTGGAAGCAGAATCAGACACTGGGGGGAAGCTATGACTTGTGGAGATGACTTTCTCACCCAGCACCGAAGAGATCTGGGGACAGCTGTGCCCCAGCTTTGACAGCTCAGCCCTAGGGGCAAGGGGTGCCTGCAGGAATGCCACCATCTTTGCCCTGGAGTGCCTTATATGTCATCCTACTTCTCTCTCCAGGCAACTCTCAGAGGAGAATGCAAATCTTCAAGAATACGTTGAGAAAGAAGTGGAGGAGAAGAAGAAGCTCAGCAGGACTAACGAGGAGCTGCTCTGGAAGCTGCAGGAGGGAGATGCCGTGAGCCCCGTCAAACTCCCGCCCGCAGCATCCACTCCTTTTTATCGCTGCTCATCAGGGAACTCCTCTCCAGCAAAAGTCAGAACCTTGAGGCGATGAATTGGCAGCTGTGTGCCCAAGGTTCCCTGCCTTTTATGCATTTCCAGTCTGCAAATTGTTACCATCCAAGGAAGTACTACCATCAACAGGCGCCCAGGGTTCATGGCTGCAAGCATGTTCAGTAGCTGCACAGCTTTACACTAGGCAGGGTACTCTTACAGTCCCCATACAGAAATCCTTGGTTCTGACATGTTGATTAGGGTAGCAAAAAAGATAGCCAAGAACTAGAAGAGCAGAAAGTTAGGATAGCAAAAGGTTTAGTTTGATGTGTGAACGTTTTAACTATGGTTAGAGCCAAAAGTTGGGAAATGCTCTATTAATGGTTCATCAGAATGAACTTTTGCTGCAGTATTTCAGGTTAGTTGCAAATTGTGTGAATATTTCTGTATATGTGTCTGTGTTTATATACATGTATGTATTGTACCTTTATACCTATATATAGACGCACACACATATATATGTAGTTGCAGATGTTCTGAATTACATTTTTTATATTATTGGATACTACTAAGTGCTGATATATTTTCATTACAGTCAGCAGTTTTCTAACTCGTGCCTAAGACTTGTATTTAAACAAAATGCATTTCTGTTTAGCCTCCCAGGAATTATTTATACCCAACCTAGAAGAAAGTTACACAGAAGTAGAAGCGCCTTCCAAGTGACCACCAAGTGGTACTCTATGTTACATGAACACCAGCGAATTTGAAATTCTAAGACAGTACTGCCTTCAAAACCATCACCTTTGCATTGAACACCAGAAAAGTTATGCATACCATCCACTGCTTTTTAACTCTTAGCATTGATATTGTAAGTGGAGATAGGCTAGAGATGAGAAAACTGAGAGTTTTAGCAAATTTGGTAGAGGTTACTGGTTAACATGGTTCAATTTTAGTGTCTTTATTTCAATCCCAGTCAGATCTTATCTTGTTTTACCTTGTCGTGGTTAGGATGCAAGCGAAATCTCTGGCTGTAGATTTCTGTCCATTTTGTTTTATTTCAAGCCCCAGAAGCAAGAAGGAGAAAATAATTTGCTTATCCTTGACATTTGCTGGATGAGAGGTTTCCAATAGTAAGATGAGATACTGGGCATCTGCTAGGGCTCTAGCTTCCTTCCACCTCAAATGCCAAATAGAGCATAGCCAACTTCATAGGTGCAGATGAAGCCAGAATTTTGTTCCTCCCACAAATCTGCATTATTTCACATTGCTACAGCTTACCCAGAGTTACAGAGCACTTTGAAGATTCATGCAAATGAGTGGCTAAACTACCTTTAACTTTCCCATCTAGAAGCAAAAATGTTCACCCAGGCTTGGGGTGATCTCCCACCTGAGGGGATGGTGAGACCAAGGGGTAGTTGGGGTGAGACTCTCTGCAGGGCCCTCATGGGCATTGCTAACAAGATAAAAATATCCCTGAGCATAATTCAAAAAACAAAGAGATCTGTGGGATGCTTTTCTACCCAGCTTAGGGCAAAGAGCTTGCCTGCAGGCCTGCTCTGTGCACTGGGGTCCAAGTTAGCAGGGCGACAGTACCTGGAGGAAATCCCTGAGGTGCAGGCGTGCTGCAGGGAGGGTGGCATTGCACAGCCCTGCCATCCTGCTCAAGTGGGAGCTGTGCTTCAGCTTTCCTGGGAAATACTCAGGATTCACAGACTGCAGCTTAGATACAGCTTCAACCACTATCAAAGCACCTGTGGCCTGTTCCACAGTGTTAAAAAGAAAGATGATTTTTTTTTCTCCTTTTTAGAGAAATTTATTTTTGTAGCAGCTTTTGCATGGTGCTGTGATACTGAGTAAATTGAGCATCTTCTTAGAATAGATCATGCCACACCAGCTACTACTGTTGAAATGCATTGCTAGATTTTAGTGTGTCCAGCAAGAACAACATGAAAGATAGATAAATAGCACGCACATGCACACAAAGACCCTTCTTGCCATGTATGACTTTAATCATTTTGACACTTGGTAACAGCTATTTGCAACACCTACAGCACTGTCATCTTCCATTCCACCAACAGAATTCTGAGACAGTGAGATCACAGACTCAGAGGGTGATTTGGGCTACAAGGGAACTTTATGACTGTCTAGTCCAGCCCCCACTGCCATGAGCAGGGACACTTTCCACTAGACCAGGTTGCTCAGAGCTTCATCCAGCCTGGCCTAGAACACTTCCAGGAATGGGGTATCCACAACTTCTCTGGGCAACCTATTCCAGTTTCCTACCACTCTCATTGTAAAAATTCTTTTCCTTATGTCCAATCTAAATCTATCCTCTTCCAGTTTAAAATTGTTGTCCCTTGTCAATCACTACAGGCCCTGGTAAAAAGTCTCTCTCCATTTTTCTTATAGGCCCCCTTGAGGTTCTGGAAGGCTGCTAAAAGATCTCCCCTAAGTCTTCTCCAGGCTGAACAACTCCAAGTGTCTTGGCCTGTCTCCATAGAAAAGGTGCTCTAGCCCTCTAAGATCTTTGTGGCACTCCTCTAGACCCACTCCAAGAAGTCCATGTCCTTCTTACCCCCAGAGCTGGATGCAGCACTCCAGGCTGGTTCTCACAAGAGCAGAGTAGAAGGGCAGAATGCCCCCCTTGCCCTGCTGGCCATGCTGCTTTGGATGCAGCCCAGGACATAAGTGACTTTCTGGGCTTTGAGCAACCAATGTTGGTTCATGTCCAGCTTCTCATCCAGCAGTATTCCCAAGTCCTTCTCAGCAGTGCTGTTTTCAATACCTTTATCCCCCAGCCTGTATTCATACCAAGGGTTGCCCTGACCTAGGTGCAGGACCTTGCACTTGGTGTTACTGAACCTCATGATGTTCACATGGCCCCACCTCTCAAGCACGTCCAGATCCCCCTGGATGGCATCCCCTCCTTCCAGTGCACCAACTCACCTTGGTGTCAACCCACAGACTTGCTGTGGATGCACCTGATCCCACTGTCTGCATAATTTAAGCTATTACACAGTAATATCTTACATATCGGTCCCAATACTGACCCCTGAGGGGCACCACTTCTTACTGAAGTATCTCCCCAATTTAGGATGCTGTGTGGGACTATGTCAAAGGCCCTGCAGAGTCCAGGTAAATGACATCAGTTGCTCATCCCTCACTCACCAACACAGTCACACCATTGCAGAGGGCCATCAGATTAGTCAGAGTGGCTTGTTGGTAGTTTCTAGGATTCTCCTTTTTCCCTTTGTAAAAATGGTTGAGATGATACCACTGGAGTTGTTATCTTGATGCTACTCAAAACTTTAAATGCACTAAAGCATATTCTTGGCCCAGGACAGGATGGCTGAATCTGTTGTAATTTATTAATCTTTCCCCTTTATATCTGGTGCTTTCCTTATCACTTTGTTGGTTTAACATCATATTCAAGAGATGCTTCCAGCAGTGAATTGGGAGTAGGGCTTTTACGGTGGGAAAACTGGGACTGAGCCTAGCTCCATCGGCATTTGTTATCATTGCCAATCCCTTTCCCATCTAATTTTGCCTCCCAATCCTGCCTCTCACTGGATTCTTCTTGGCACACCCTCTGGGGCCTGCCCAATTGCTAGCAAAACTGCAGGAAGTTCTGCCTAACCAGAAGGACCCAGCAACCTGTCCCCGTGGGGGGTGTGAAGAGTGGCTCTTTCTGGTGCAAGCCCAGAAAGAGACTTTTTTCCCCAAAAAAAGGTTATTCCTTTTTTATACTTTTCCTCTGTCCTATCTTTCTTTGCCTCTGCATGCTGAAGTAGGTGCAAAAGAATAGCCCAGGTCACTCGGACAGTGGGAGGAAGGGAGCAGCCCCTGAATGGGGCAGCCATTCCCAGGGAATGGAGATCCCTGGATGCAGGGCCAAGCTGGGAAGGGGAAGTGTTTGCTTTTGCAGGGCTGGAAACTTCCTGAATGCCATGGCCACTGTGGGGACTTTCCCATTTGAAATAGGATGGCCTTTGGCAGCAGAGGGAATGTAGCTAGCACTAAGCAGAAAGAATTTCATCACCTCTGTCTTTAAGGAAGCTGTTTGGTTTCGTTAATCTTTACTCAATGCAGAAGGGTGTAGCAGCAATAAAACCAGCTACAGCTGCTCCCAGGGGGTTCCAGAGATGGGCACTGGGAGCAGATGTATCAGCCATGGGATGGCAGAAGAGCCAGCAGCGAGCGGGGCATGGGAAATTCCTTTTCATTGTGGGAAGTTACCATTTGTCCCTGCTGGGATTGCACCTCCAGTGACTGCTGGCACAGATGGGTTGACTCACTTGATGCACAGCAGCAAAGGCTTGTGGTGTTGGCAGGCGGGGGGAGAAAAGGAAAAACTATCAAGTGCAAAATCAGGTATTTTGTCTCTGCACTGATGGTGGTTGTGTCCCATGGACACTCTGAGGAGCCTCTGTACAGTTTCCCATGCAGCAGGAGTTCTGTGGTCCGGTTTATTATGTGGCTAATGATTACAGGAAGAGTTTGTATTATTTCAATTATGATGTACAGATAAGTGTAATATATTCCTGATAATAAATCTGTGCGCCAGTGCACCTGTGGGCTGACGGATACAAACCAGCATGTCCTGCCGTGTTTTCTGTGTACACAGAAACTGGGATGAATGGGAAACAAAGCAAAGCCCATTAGAGGGTTACCCCATTAAGGTAAAGACAGAAGCTAGTCATTAGCTTCCTGGCAGCAGGGCTGGTCAGCTGCCTTACCTGACAGTGGCTCAAATGCTATGAGTTTCCATGGACTCATTTTCTAGGATAATTCCAATATGACTGTGGCTGCCAGAACAGTGATTGTCGTCTGCAATGTTTCCATAAAGGAGTTATGCTGCAGCACGTGGTAACAGGAACGCTTCTGCCAGTGGTTCAGGCTCATCAGCAAACACCTGAACTCCCCAATGTTCCAGTTCACTCAGTTTCAACACCCCAACTCCTGCCCCCTTCAGCCTGCCCTCCTGCTGAGAGCCACAGAGCTGCTCAGGCTTTGCCACAAGGATTAAAAAGGGACCGGGTCATACCCTACCTCGGGAACATGCCTGACAACATCCTTCTGAAAGATTTTTCACCAGGCCCTTGGCTTGCTCAGCACAGATGAAGCTTTGGTAAGGACATAAGCTTCATGTTTTCACTGAACAGAAGCTGGTAGCCAGGTAGGAAAAACATCCTTATATTTTTAGTACAATACAAAACTTTGATCCTGTCTGAGTTTTCATCTTGTTGCCCTCCCACATTTTCAGTGTCTTTTGGGAGGCTGTGGAGTGCGTTGAGCTTGCCTGTATTTAAACAAAATAGACTTTGACTTAGTGGCTTTTAATTTCTATATCAATCCCTCCCTGCTTGAGTAAGACTTTGTATATGCACAAGGAGCAAAGACTTGGCAGATGGTCAATACCCAGTGACTGGAGCAGACCCCCAACTTCATTCTGTGGGGGAAGCTGCACTCCTAACACACTCTGAAGTGCAGCTAGGAGGCAGTGAACACATTGCCTTCACTTCCTCAAATTGCAATCCTGTCAAGAAAAGCCTCCCCGTGTACTAGAATTAAAAGATGAAAACACTTCAATGGGCAGAAAGGCTATCAAGTCTCTTGGAGACATGAGAAATGGTCCACAATCCAGCCATGAAATCCAGGAGATGGTCTGATTCCCTTTTCTGCTGCATCAGATGCCTGGTGAGATCCTGGGCAAGCCATGTACGAGTCTGTTCAGTTCTCCAACTCAATGACAGGCGCAAGAGCCTGTCGCTTCATCAGCAAGAGCCATGCTGACAAACCAATTAAAGACTGTCCAGTGTTCAGAGGCAGTAGTATGAAGGACACCTAGGAAAGCACCTCACATCGGGAAAGGGGATTCCTGCAGTATTTATCTGGGATGCTCCAACCCAGAAGTGTTTGAGAGCAGGCTGGACAGGGTTTTGAGCAACCTGATCTAATTAAAGGTGTCCCTGCTGATGTCACGTAAGCTGGACCAGATGATCTTCAAAGGTCCCTTTCCAACCCAAACTGTTCCACAATTCTATGATTTGTTTTTCAGTACAGGCTGAAGCGTAAATTTAGATCAGTGGCATTACTTGGGCATGGCTCACCTTCACGGTGCTTTAATAAGCCTTTTTAGGGTAGTGGATTAATTTGGCTAGGGAAAGCTATTAGAGAGAATTAAAACAAAAAAAAAATCTTCTTACAGCCAAAACCAAGGCATTGCCAATCAAATACAGACCCTCAACTCCAAATTTCCCACCTTTCACTACCGCAGGCTCTGGAGACAATCTCCAGCCCCAAAGGCAAAGCTCCCCTCAGCAAGTCAGACCCTAGAGCTTGATGGTGTTTTCTGGGCTGCACACTCTGACGGGACTGAAAAGTCCCCGCACACCCCCACAGCATGCCCTGGGCAGGTGGCTGACACCAGGCATTCCTCATGTAAGAACTTCATGCCTCTGAGGATTCTCCAGTGCTTCCCTCCCAGGGCAGGAATGTGCTCCACCCACCAATGCCAAACCAAAGCTGCTAATGCCAGGCAGCCAGCACGGAAGACTGATGCGGGGGGAGGAACTCGCTGCACTCGCTGTCAGAGCTAGCTCAGTTCTGCTGGCCACCCCCACCCACTACAGCGACACCACTGGTGATTTCTGAGGCAAAGAGGCAGGACTGCTCTTTGGAGACACCCATTGTTTTCAAGTCTTTGCAGTACTTGCACGACATGGTTTCCTGACTAAAGCTGGCAGTTCCTCTGTGGAGTGTACAGTCGGGAGAAACACCTGCTGGTGTTACTGTGAGCTGGTGAGCGATCGCTCACCTGACAAGCAGCAACCATAAACCTTCCCAACATTTCACAGCAGTGACATGCTTTAAAGCATGTGAGCACGTAGCTAAAAAACCCAGTTAAATAAAAACAAAAAAGGTAAGACCTGATATTTTAAAGAATGCAAATCTTGCAGTGCTTTGTTAACCTGGGGAAATCTAGTGATTGGTGAAAACCTTTTTTTTTTTTGTATGTGTGCATACACAGAGGGTACAGCTCACATAGGGTGAAGGATGGATACTGGTCTATGCCTGGCAGTAGCACTGCAAAACCTGCTCCATGTAAAATTGAGTAGAATATCTGTTGGGAGGTAATTCCTGGGGCTACTGAAAGAAGGACATTTGTGAGGCCTGGTTTCGCAGCAGCAGTTGCACACAGAAGCAGTTCTCTTTCTAGACACTGGGGAAAAAAAAAACACAACCGGAGAGGGAGAGAGGGAAGCACCCCAGATGAGCTGCCAGTGCTGCTGGGAATATGCCAGAGTTGTGTCTTTTCATCCTGTGGTCCCTTTTAACTGTGCTGCTAAACAAACTGCAAGCTGCAGTAACCAAGTTGGGGAGGCCTGCATTCTGCTTCCTTATTTCTGCATAACTGATTACAGGTGTAATCTGGTTCAGGATCCCCACCACAAAGTTTTTTTCACTGCAGCCATTCTTTCAGTCGCCTTAAGTCAAACACAGTCATTTACAGCTGTCTGAGCCAGTGTCTGTGTTTCTCTCCGCTTCTGCTGAGGCTGCGTAGCTGGCTTCCACACTGTGCCATATTCCATAGGTAAAGTAGATGACAAAGCCTGTGGAAGCCAAGGGAAAGGGCACTGTTAGCTCTGTAAAGAAACAGAAACCTTTACTCACAGCCACTGACACAAGTTACACCAGTCTAAGTCCAGCCATCCTCATGGTTAGCTTCTAGCAGACAGCCACTATCTTCTCTAGGGGAAAAAAGCCATTAACACAGGCAGCAGTCTTTAAAAGTCAATCTATCCCAGCCCCAAATGGGATCCTGATTTGAGCATTTCAGACAATTCAGCCTTATCTACGTGGCTGCTGGGAGCATCTTGGGATGCAGCTCAGCTTCTTCAGCTCCAGAAGCACAAGCTCCACCACCTGGACAGCAGCGCAAGGCCAGCCAACAAGGAAAGCTCTGTGGTTTCTGCTGGCAACAAGACCCATAAGATGGTTCATGGGTTATTGTTTTGTCCACACAAAGGCTTCAAGACCCTTGAATTTGAAACAAAGCTTGTTACAGGCTGACTAAAGGGCTTCAGTCAAGTCACCAGGGTTGCCCAAGGATGACCAGAGTGTAGAATCTCTTCCTGGAGTGCTATAATAAATGTATGGTGAACAAAATCTATAACTTTGCACATAGCGTTTTTCACTTAAACTCACCTAGGAGCATCCAGATTGCAAACCGAATCCACGTGCCTGCATCTAGCTGCATCATGAGGTAAACATTCACAAAAATACTCCCAACAGGAAGAAAGGGCAAAAAAGGTACCTGAGAAAGAACAAGGGATATGTTACATCTACAAGCACAGTTAATGAGCAGGAACGAACATCACATCCCTTGTAAATGGGAAATGATGGCTGTTACCAACTCTTCAGCTGCCAGATGTGAACAATGCTGTTCACCTGTTTTAAAAGCTTGTTTTGTGGTCTAGAAGGAGGCAAGAGGCAAATTTTAGTGGCAATACTAAATACTTGTGGGGCAAAGGAGAGAAGAGTAAAAACCAAGGACTGTATCATGACAAGCACCTATTGAAGACCAAGAGAAGAAGGTAAGGGGAATGTCAGAGGAGGGACCTGAGGAACTTCACCCATCAGGTACCAAAGCAATGAAGCAATAGAGAGCAAATTATCCCAAAGCAAGGAAAACCAGCAAATACTGCAAGAGGTGACTATAGCGGTACCAAGAATGCCTTAGTGGTGTGAGAATCAAAGAAGAATGAGACAGCAAAGCCAAAATGCAAAAATAAGAATACAGAAAATAGCATTGCAAATATAAAATCAAACAAGGCAGATTATAATACTAAAAAAGTTTCTGAATATGGTGAAATTAAGTGGAAAGTGAACTTCACTCCTAAGGGAAAAAGGAGATCTACAAAAACAAACAGGCAGAAATGTGGCCTTTCTTAATTTAAGCTTTGCCAAAAAAAATTTATGTAAAGTAGCTGCTCACATCATTAGACAGAGGGGATAGGCACACAAATTGGAAAAGAGAAGAAGAATATTTTTCTGGGGTTGGTTTTGTCAAGTCAGTAGAGACAAATAAAATTTCCCTAGGTGGGTGAGTTATGTACCCAGAGATTGCAGAAGTGATCTCTGAACTATTAAATAAGCAACTCTGAGAGCCCTTAGTAGATGGGTGAAGTCTCTGAAGACTGGGGAAGGGAGAAAAATTACATGTTAAAAATACAGTAAAACAACTGGGAAACAAACAGGTCAGCCTTGGATTTCCAGAGTGATTTTGGAGAAAAATCATCAGCAGGTTGTAAATGCCCAAAGAACAGTAAAGAGATAAGAAACAAGGTTGTCAAGCATTGGAACAGGCTACCCAGGGAAGTGGTGCAATCATCATACCTGGAGGTGTATAAAAGACATGTAGAGTGGCACTGAGGGACATGGTTTAGAGGTGGATTTGGCAGCCCTGAGCTAATGGTTGGACTTGATGATCTTAAAGGTCTTTTCCAACCAAAATTCTATGATTTTATGATTACAGATTTAGCTGTGTCAGGTATAATTTCTTTTTCTTTGACAGGACAGTGGTTGAGGGGAAAAAAAAAAGAGGTGAGATATCCTGAGCAAAAGGTGAATAGACCTCCTCAGAAGTATGTTCAGAAAATACAATCTAGTGAGAATGCATACATTTTTTGCTCCTGGACATTTCTGTTTCCACCTTTGGGACCATTACCCCAAAATGAGCTGCAAACACAACCTTGGAAAACTGGCTGTATTAAGTTACTAAAATCTGTGAATTTACTGAAAATTTTTAATTGAAGAGCAATCCAAATGAAAGCAGTTTAGAGGATGGAATTATAACCCAAAATCAATTTAATAAATTGCAGAGCTACCTGAAATCAATATGACAAAGCATGGCTTTGTAGGATTATGCTGGGAGAAAAACCCCATCCCAGTGTTTCTTTAATACAGAAAGGATGGTGTGCTTGGAGAGGGCAGGAAAACTACAGAGTTCCTCATACTTAAGGTTGTTTAAGAGAGAATGGTCATCCCTTAGCCTCTATGGGGACTAAGGAGGACATGAAAGTGCACTTAGAGCCTTAGATCTTTGCAAACAAGATTACTTCTTGTGTTTTCTCCTTCTGTATCCATGATCTGATGTGGCCCTTCACAACCATCCCCTTTCTTCCAGTGTCTGTCTGTTCCCTATCCTATAACCATGTGCTTTCAAAGGCAGGGTCCTGCCCTTCCCTTCCAGCCACACCACTGCAGCAGGTTCTGCCTTTCCAGCTTCTCCTGGATAGCAAAGCTGACATCATGCTTATAGTCTATGCACATCCATTTGGCCAGTGTCCCCCTTCTGATACAACACATGCACTTCCTCCTCCAACCACCTCCCAGACACCTCTTTTCTAGCTACATGTCCCAGGACACTCACCTTAAAGGAGAGTTTGGTTTTGCTTTCAGGCTGTTTCCGTATAATGAAGATGATAGTGACAACAAGGATGGCCGCAATAATCTGTACAGTGTTTATCAGAATGTTTGGCTCAAGGGAAGTCAGGATACAGATACCCACAATAAGGAAACCTGTGAACAGACACCAAAGGTTACTGATTTTTATTTTCTTTTTAGGTATAGGGAAAACCCAAGAACAAATCATAAGCAGGCAAAGCAGAATCTGAAAGCTCACAAACAAAACAGCGACTCACAAAAACCCTAACCATAACAGAAATGCCTTTCCCACTATACACCCCCATACACTCCATCTGCAGATTTCTTTTTAAGTCAAAAATTTAATCTTCAGTTATTCTGGCCATTACAAAAGCTCATCAAAATCACATCAAGGAGATGAGTTTTCCCACCATGGTGAGTACAAAGCCCTACCAGCTGACTCACTGCCCCAGAGACACACTGCCCAGCACTTACCTAAGATGAAGGTTGAGACGTTCACCACCAAACCAGAGAATTTGGAAGGATCTGAATCTGTGGAACACAGTATGGCTTTGAGGGAAAACTTCTCCTCTTCCTCTGGCAGAAACCCAGCCTGTGACTCACTGGTGCTCACAGACTCGTTGTTATCTGTCTCCTCTGTCGACCTTGCCATCTGGTACGCCAAATTAGGCTGCTCTGGCTGGTACCTAGGGAAAGGAAATGACAAAGAGCCTGTTAGTTTGGCTTTTAAATAAAGGTACCACTCATTTAAAAGCCACACAGATAGTAATGGCTACATGCCAGACCTTTACAGCACCAGAACAGGCCCACGTCATGTCTATACCCTTCTGCTTGAAGGGGAAATTTGAGGAATGATGTCATCATGATCTAAGCAAGTATGGCCAGCTCTTATCACCTACAGCGTGGTTCTAACGTAAGTGTTCTAAAGCAGACCGTGCTCCCTTTCCCAAGCCCTGTCATCCATGTCACCAAGACATGAGTGGGTGACAGGAGAAGCAAACAGCAGAGGGACAGACCGATGGTCATAACCAGGCCATTGTGTCACCTGTGGCAGTTCAGCTTTTGCATTTTGGCACAGAGGTGGCTGAGCTAACAGCTCTGCAGCTATCACACCCTGCAGCAGCATTTCTGGTGCTCCATACCCCTCCACCCCAGGCTCTTCTGCCAGCTTATCTGCTGCCACACAAGGAAGGAAGAGCTGAAGCAAGAATGGTTGTTGCAAGTGTGGACAGCATATTCAAAAGGGCTGTGACACACAACCATGTGGAACCATAAATAAAAACTCTTCCAGCCTCAGCTCTCTGTTACAGAAGGTTTTGTCAAGTTACTCAGCCACAAGTCTGACTAAAGGACTGGGCCACAATGAAGGTCACCTTAAAACTGTTCCTGTGGGGATGTGTTCACAATGAGGCCTTTGTTAAACACTGAGAATTGTGAAATGCAGTGAAATCCTTGGGCCTAGCCACAGCAAGAAACTAGTGGCAGGATCTTACAGCTTTGGAAACAATTCAGCTGCTACATCATTAAGCAGTCAAGAGGCAGACAAATCCACTGCCAAGGTCACTACAAAACAGGCTGTCACCTCTGCCAACCCATGATGGGGGAAATGTCATGCAATAGGTACAGCAGCTTGCAAAAACAAATTAAAAAGCCATTTCTAGCTCTGAGGAAAAGAGTAGGCTGGGAAATCAGGAAACTTAAGACAGATAAGGCAAATTGGTAAGAATTTTCAAGGGGCAGGGAGCAGAGCACAAACACAAAGCAATGGTACCACAGAACAGCACTGGCCCTTCACCTGCTTCAAGACTGTTCTTAGTTCAGTGTAATTGCTGTGAAAGCCTCCATCTGATTCTGAGTAAGTCATTCAACACACAAAGGTACTTTTCAGTAACATGATCTTCAGATATTTTTTTCATTAATTGAGTGCTGTTGTCTGGAAGGTGCCAAGAGCTGAATATTTTTAGCTTAGGTTTGGGAAGCTATGGGAGCTCAGCACTTCTAAAAGACACACTGATCCTGCAAACACACGATCAGTTCTTTCCTGCTATTAGACTTCATCTCAAATCCCCTTTCAAAAGGAGGACAACCTGAAATGGTATCCCCACTGGGGACAAGAGTGGGGACAAGACAGGCATCCAGGATCACACATCTTTCCTCCCTACCCCTTTGCATATCTCCTGGGGCATTTAGAGTTCACCACAGCAGGACTGGCACGGAACAAGGGTTAACCAAGTTCAGAGGACCTCCCTGTAGATCCAACTAACACAGTCCCCCATGAAATTAAAGAAACAAGCTCTTCACATGCCTGTAGCTGGAGATGTGCCCATAGAAACTATGAGGACATCTGACTGCTGTGTGGAATTCTCTGTGTGCCAGAAGAGACAAAGCTTCTACATTCTTACCTCAGTACCAACACACAGGCTGCTACCAAGGAGTAAGCCAGGAGGGTCCCGATGGACATGAGGTCCACAAGATCTTTCAAGTCAAAGAGAAAGGCCATAACAGCTGTAGGAGGAGAGGAAGGTAAGAGAGAAGAAAAATCAGCAACATGGCAGAACATGCACATCTCAGCAGCGTTAATATCGATGTAGCACACATGTGACTCTTCCTCAGGACTTGGAAGGGGAGCTTAAGATGTCCCAAGAGAAGGAGAAGTAGGCCCTGGTGCATGAATACCCTAAGACTCCACAGGCTGTCCCAGCCTCAGTAGCTGAAACAATAGGAAATGCTTACTACAGTGAATTCCAGCCTGTTTGTCTCACACAGCCATGTTCACCCAACTACCAAAAAAAAGCATGGGTTTAAGCCACAACCTCATTTTAGTCCCCCAGTGCAGCTGCAGCACTCCTAAAATCACAGTTATCTCCTGGAAGTAGCTAGAGGCAACAGAGGATGAGCAGCACCTTGCCCTGGTGTCTCAGCTCAGCTGGGCTGCAATCAGGCTTGTGCATGCAATGGGACCAAGCATCAAAGAGGGCATCTTGAAGCAGCAGGTGTCATCACAGGGATTTCCAGAAAAAGGCTGCCATTCCTTATGCATTACCCTGCTTACACACCCCCACCAGGTAACCCTGGTTGTATAGGAATTTGTATAGAGCTTTCAGAAGACAAAGTGGATAAAAGACACACAGTCAGACATCAGGTGGCACCAACAGCCATATGAGAGTGTAGGGACCTCAGAGCCAACCCGGCCCCTCTCAACCTTAATGTACAACCTGGAGCCCAATAACCAGCCCAACCTTCAAACTCAGCTGGCAAATGTTGTCCCTGCAGTGTTGTGTGGGTTTTGGTCATAGGCACTATGAACCACTTGGATGAGACCACAAAGCTGGTTTTTTTGGTTTTTTTTTTTTTTAATATTGCTCTTGTTCCTACCCTACCATGGTCTGGACCCAAGAATACCTGAAGAGGAAGGTGTGGGAGAAGGAGGCTGTGAGGAGGCTCTGCAAGTCCAAGCAGCAGGAGCTGAGCCCTTTCACAGGAGCTCAGAGCCCAGGGCAGCAGTCTGGCAGCAACTCCCCACCAAAGGTGGCTCATTCTTGTACCCACGGCTCATCCTGCATTTGCAGCAGAAGGTAAAGAGGAAGCAGCAAGGCCACTCTCCTCTTTGCCAGGCATCGTGAGGAAGGGGGTGGCTGCAAGAACAGGGTAAGCTGCTCATCCTTGCTGTCCGGGAGGTTTAATTCCCATATTTCTGGCGGGCCAGGAGAAGGGGAGAACAGGATGGCTGCCAGCTGTGACTAACTGATTAACAAATGCCAATGCCACAGGGGCCATCTGCTCTGGTGTCTTCTGCAGAGCTGCTACCCACAGGTGGACAGGCAGTGCAGTGTCTACAGGCCAAGAGCCACGAGGATGCTGGGGCACCGCTGGCTGCTGCCTTGCAGGGCGTTAATTACTTTCAAGGCTGGCTAAGCAGATAAAGGTAGTTCCTGGCATGAGACAGGATTGCAAGCAATGAGCTCTGAGAAAGAGGGACAAGCACACAGTGAGCTGCTCACGCTCACCCAGACTCTTCAGGGCATGCCCTGGAAATCCAGGACACCCTCTGGGATGCCATATTCCGCAGTATATCCAATTAGTAAGTGGGCTAGAGTCAGGCGGACTTATCTGCCCTGAAGATGAGCTTATGTCTCCTTTCCACATATCTTTGCAAGTCTTTGGATCTTACCTGCAGTAGCTCCTGAGGTCACTGTTGCAATTAAGGGAGTTTTTCTCTTCTCGTTGACTTTAGCCAAAAATTTAAAAAGAAGTCCATCTTCTGCCATAGCATAAATTATTCGAGGCATTGGAAACATGGAGCCAAGGAGACTACAGACACAGGAAGGAAAAATAATCTGCTTATATCATCTCCTGCTGAGCACAGGCACGTAAGTGAAAGCAAGTTTATGGCAGTGTAACTATAGAACAGGTGGGTTTCATTCACTTCAGCTTCTCCTTCAAGGGCTCCCACTGAACACCCACGTTACTGATAGCTGGTAACTGAGGTGCAGCTATATGATTCTGGATAGCTAAACTTAGCCATGGGACATAAAACCAGCCTGACTTTCAGGCAGTAAAAGAGCTGTAACTTCCATGAGCCTGTGTAAGTTGCTCACCTAATTGAGTACATCTAAGTTGATCTGAAATAGGCCTTCCAAGTTCAAGAGGTGACAAGTTCTGCCTCCAGCGTGCCCTGTCTCCCACACAGATGGCTGTCCTGCAGGTAACCTGCAGACAGATGGCCTTGGATATGGTAAGCCCCATGTATTCCTGAAGGTGCACCCTGCACCACTTGACACAAGTCTGCTCTCCACCCAGCAGGCCAGGATGTCCTGCACCCAAACTGTTCTTGCACTGCATAGTTTCCTCCATGACTTTGTCACTCAATCCAGATTTATATTCCTGAGATGCACCTGCTGGGTCTTCTGCTAAGATGGGATTTTCTGAAGTGATACTGGTCACCTGCTTCTCTGGTACCTACCACAGGGTGAAATCCTGGTCCTTTTGAGGTCAGTAGCTCTGAATTTCATCCCTGGTCTCCGCTCCATTTCTTAAAGGAGATGGAGGTACATGAGAGATGTACCTTGAGGGATGCAGAAGTGAAGAGCAGTGTCTTACCTTGTAGAAAGTGCACACAAGGAACCAACAGCCACTGCATAGTTGGCTCCATCCCAACCCACGTATTTAAAGGCATTTGGTAAAGGGCTATTGGTATCCAGCTGGTAGTAAGGCATCATGAGCGTCAGGGCAGCCGACACGCCAAAATAAGCCACGAAGCAGATGAGAAGAGATGCCACAATGCCAATAGGAATGGCTTTCTGAGGGTTTTTTACCTCCTCACCTAGAAGAAAGAAATTTAAATATCAGCTAAATGACAAGCAAGACCTTTATCCCAACCTAGGGCAGGCGTGCTGGCTGGGGCTTTCAAAGGTTTCATGGGTACAGAGGTGCTCTTTCACCACAATGCTGCCTGATCCATCCACTTGCCACTTGGATATCACAGGCTGTTTGCTCCCATTTCTGCTGCTCCTGACACTTCTGACACACATTCGTGGAAGCCTTGTAAACTCAGGCACAGAAACAATCTGGATTAAAATAATCCTTTTCCCAAAACAGATCGTCCTTCTATTCTACTCCTTCTATCCTACTGATGGTGCAGACCCAAGAAGAGTTCAATGATCACAGATGATGGAACAAGAAATTATTGTGCAGTTGTAGGGAAAATCCGTGGATGTCCATTTTAGTTACATCTCCCCCAAAACTAATACACCAGGATCATGGCACCATAGGTGCCCATTTCTGGAGAAGGGCAGTGTCTGAAAGTCATATGGACATTTGAAAATGCCTCGTAACAAAAGTTTTTATGGAAAATTTTCAACAACCAAGTAGGAAAAATGTGTGTAAAAACCCCAAAATTCCTCAAAATTCAGGCACTGATTAATTACAGAACAGATTTGAGCTTTCCTAGTCCTACAAAACTGCTCTGAAAGCAAGAGCTCCTGCATTTAGCAGGATGAACTGATAAACATAGATCCATACACCTACAAGTTAAAAGCAGATGAATGTTTCTCCCACAAGGAGAGGCTCCAGGGCTGGCTGGAGTAATGGAGCCAACACTTCTCCAACTCCTTTCTTGGAAGAAGACGTAGTAACGCTTTATTTGTCTGTGATGATTCCCTTCTCCCTCTGCTCCAACTGCTCTTGCCAAATGTGAAATTAAGGATAATCCTTTCTTCAGATTCATCTTCTAAGATTCATCTTAGCCACAAGAAATATGACTATGCTGATGGCTTCTCTCAAAACAAGACCTCTTAACCTTTACAGGTAAAATCTCTGATTCTGAAGCACAGCTGTAGGGTGCAGTTTACTCCCCAGAGGCTTCCTCTTTCTCTGGATCTTTAAAATACTCCAAGACATCAGAGCTTCTTCAGCTGAAGGCACTGAAGAACTCTGTTCCAGAATAACCTATTGATTAAAGCATCATCTAAAGTTAGAGGCTCAAACTTATACCAGACATGTGAACCTGGGCCTTCCCTGTTTGCCTAGCTGGTAAACCTGCACATGTTTTCTGTGGAGTCTGACCTGGTTGTGTCATCACTGACCATCCACAAGCTTGGGCCCTGCAGGCAAAGAAGGGAGGAAGTTCGTGGTTATACAGTTTATCCGTGTGCCACAGCAGCTAGAAGTCAGCACTCAGGCACTCAGGGACTTGAACAAATTCAGCACTTTCACCATTAGGAGCAGCTGAGCCAAAAGTGTATTTTTGAGCTGAGGTTCACAGGGACGACAAATGTGTTGTCCTGAATTCCCTATTATCTGTATTCTGCAATGTTATTGAAAGTCAATCTACTGGCAGCCAGGTTCATAACCAGAATGAAGACATCTTCCCTCTTACCTGTAGTAGCAATACAGTCAAATCCCACAAAAGCATAAAAACACGTGGCTGCCCCTGAGAGGACTCCTTTCCATCCATAGGGCATAAACCCTCCAACACCGTAGAGCTTTTCTTCCTGTGTTTGACTGAAAGGCATGGCACTGGGTTAGAAGTGATCCTGCCTAGCTGGGAGTCACAAAGCTATTCACACAGCTCATAACAAAATCCAAAGCCAAAGTTTGAATAAGCAGGCTCTCCCTTTCATATGCTAGCATGCCAGTCAAAATGCTAAGCCCTACCCACTGCTGAGCTTTGGACTGGCCTGCAACAGCCTGGGGAAGGCATGGAATAAAAATGGTTCATGGTTTGTTTCCACCACCTCTTCTGAGGGGTGGATAAAAATGTCTTGGCTAAGACAAGGGAAAATAGCATGAATATTAAAAATAATCTCCTAACATTACTGCATGTGTGTAGACACATATATTCATTTGAACAGAAGCTTTTGGAAAAGGTGAAGACTGAGAACCATGTGAACCATCCACTTTTTACTTTAGATGGAGTCAGATAAAGGGTAGGTGAGTAGACATAAGAAAGGAATGCACGGTGCCATGATTGTTTAAAATCCACCTCATCTTCAATTATCATCTTTCAAATTCTGTGTGCCAAGCTCATACTCAAACCATGCCTGTAACCATGAGAGAGAAGTGGAGCCTGGATCCCTGACACACCAACTGCTTTGCTGAGCCTTAACCAAAGTTCATTTAAGTCAACAAACACAGGCTGATCCCAGCACACTTTGGATTGCAACCCCATATCCATGTGCCTTGTGTTGAGTGACATAACAAGCACACCCTACAGTTCAAATGACTTAAGTCACTTTTTCAGTGAAAAGTCTTTGCAAAGATTAGTTAAGGCAGTTAAACTAAACTAAATCCCAAATCTGCTAGTCTTCTCACATATAAATATCTGAACTCTCTCACAGAAGCTCTGTTGAGACTTAGATGAAACCTGGCCAACAGAAATAGCACAACCCAGATGTGGATCACTCTGGAAATAATGATGAAATAAACCCCAGACAGATATTACAAAAATAGTAAGTCATACAGGTCAAAGAGCTGCACTCATACTTTGAAACTCTTGCAGTAATTGCTCCTTGCAAGGGAATAGCAGGAGGGAAGAAGGGACCGGTGCTACAGAAGCAATTTGTTTGCAGCAGGTTGAATTTTGAAAAGAGGCTCAAGAAGCAACTTTTACACAACATAAATTTGACCCACACAACATTTATGAATCTCACCAAATTTTGCCCAACTGTGCTTCCTTGCAGGACATCATAAAAGGCCTGATATACATGGAGATACTTAAAGGTCCTTATTTTGTATGGTACAGTCTCAAGCAAAAATTAATAGCTTTGTCTTACTGATAAGCCTTCTAAGCTCCTTAATTTTGATCTTGTGTAGGATGACAGGATTTTGGCCAACAACAAAATGTCATTAAAAACAGATTTATGATATGCTTGTAGCAATGCATTAAAATAATCTGCAACTTGCCTTCATTTTATTGAGGCATTTGGGACAAGGTCTCTACAAGGTACAACAATGCCAAAAGGATATTGCCCAAGTATTCAAAGAAAGTACACAGCTATACTTGGACATGGCTTCATACAGGCACCAGAGGCAGCCTGGTGCAGACTTGAGTAGATCCTTCAGAACACTGTCTAAAGAGTTCTTTTGTCTCAACTTTGGGTGCTATATTGGTTACAAGGCCAGAAATGGTCAATCCCGCAGCAGGGCTCACAGTGACACAACCTACCCCTAGCACTTGCAGCCCATCAGCACAGCTTGCTTTCAGCAAACACACGCCAAAAACAGCTTTGCCTCCAAAGGATGTGGCAAAGGAGGCAGCCATCCCATTCACTGGTTTTCTAACTCAGCCCACAACCCCGCATTTAAACTTGCTTTTGAAAATGCACCAGCTTCTGAGATGAGAAGAAAACATCCAACCTACTTGTCTTTGAAAATGCTATGGCTGGTGTTGTAAATGTCCTGTTCAGTCAGGTACCAGTTTTTAACAGATCCTTTCACAAAGCCGGAGATCACGACAAATCCAAGGACAAGGACGTTGATGCAGGTGAACACTTTATTCACCAGGGCAGATTCTTTCACACCAAAAGCTAAAAGCCCTGGGGAAAAAATGGCATAGGTCAGGTATTTCACCACCAGCAGCAGGTGCTGGAGACCCACAGACATAGCTCAACTGTGTTCATGCTGTGCTCTGCCCAAATTATCACACCTCGTTTCTTCATAAAGCCAAGTAGCTGAGGATTCACTTATCCAGAAGGAGGATGAGGACTTCAGCTCTGACATTATTTCTGCAGAATGTGACACACTCTCCCACCCAGCATGCCCATGTGGACTGTGTCTCTGGTAAAGTGCTTTGCTAATACACTTAAACTACTCCTACAGCCTCAAACTCCACAGAGAGACCCGGAGAAAGCACAACAGGTGGGTTTCAATGAAGGAACATTGTCTTAGAGGTCTTGGCGAAATGCAGAAGTTATATACAACACTCAACTTTCCTTAGAAACAGGGTTCCTCTGTTTATGAGCAGGGACCAAATCCAGGAGGATTCTACTTCTAATAGCTACTTCTAGAGCTCAAGACAAAGAAGAAGGTGGCATCTCGGGAATCCTACTCCCACTTAATCAGCAAGAGATTTGCCAGTGAGTTCAGTGAGAGAAGGATTGCAGCTTGGCCTTAAGATCATCCATCTGAAGAAGAGCATGGCTACAGGCCTTGGCAAACAAAATCTCACTGAGGCATAGCTTGGCTTCTCAGGTCGACAAGCTCTCTTAACTTCCTATTCAAGTTTCTGAATGTTAAGAACTGAAACTTTTAACTCAAATCTAAGGCTGAAGGAGAAGTAAAAAAATTTCACACAGGCCTGAGGGAGAAGAGAAGCACAACACAGTGTTCTTTTACTGCTACTCCAAGGGACTTCAATGAGAGACGAGCATCCTATGTACTCACCTTTCCTTCTTTTAAGGCAAGAAATAAGCTGAGACAGCCATTTCAGAAGAGTGTTTGATAGGACTGCATACCAGCCCACAAAATCTATAAGGTACTCTATAGAAATCTGAAGCTCAAGAAAGTGCAAGCAGAAATAAACTTGTGGTGATGGTATTTGAGACTAAAGCTGTTCTTTCAGCAGCTTTTTTTTAGAAAAGAATGGTTTGCCTTTTTTATTAAAATCCATGGAATTTGCTTCATGCAGGAGCATAAAGCCACCTTATTATAAGGTAACCTTTGTAATTTTATACCTCAGCAGTGCTAAAGTAAGGAAGTCTAAATTTTGTAAATTGTATCTGAAGTGAAGGATCAGATTCTGATTTGAAATGAGAGCAATTCATATTACTTACAAGTGAACAAATGGAAAAATCTCTCCCATTCAGATGTAAT
The DNA here is from genome assembly GCF_017590055.1 of Onychostruthus taczanowskii. Classification (NCBI taxonomy): domain Eukaryota; kingdom Metazoa; phylum Chordata; class Aves; order Passeriformes; family Passeridae; genus Onychostruthus; species Onychostruthus taczanowskii. The sequence goes on along the minus strand of NW_024502569.1, from coordinate 2,813,084 downwards.
CCTGAAAACAGAGGGCTGCTATTGGCTTCAGCAGCCCTCGATGCAGTCCTAGATCCAAATGCAAACCCAAATGCCAAAGCATCCCTTGCTTGAGGCCTGTCCCCATGAGCACAGCACACAGTGAGAAGACCGTTCCGATCAGAGTGGGAAATGTCAGGATAACCTTGCCAGTGTGACACTGCAGCTTCTGCCTGCTGGAAACCACAGAGGAGTATAGAAGCATAATTTTTAAAATTTGCCTAAACTTGGTAATGCTTTGCAAGACCCAGCTAGCGTTGAGGTAAACATTCAGAAGAATTTTGATCTTGCCAGATGTCAAGACTTTTCCAATTTATGAACAAAGGCTTGACACATTTTTAAGAAAAAAAGAGGTGCGGACTGTCTGTGACACATTTATTTCTCTGGAGTCTTGTATTCACTTCTGCAAATTGAAGCCCATATATATTTAAAAAAACCCCAAAACTAAAACAGTAGTACATGAAACTGTAACCAAGTCCTCTTTCTTTCTTTCCCTCACTTTCCTGGCTCAAGGCATCAAAAACTGGCAGATTATCAAAGGGGGAATAAGGCTGATAGACTAACTGCATGAAATTCTTGTGTAATAGGATTTGTGGAGGGAAGGATTAAACTCCTATACCTGATTGAGGATAACAAGTCATCTTTTCTTTTCGTCCTTATACAAAATTTGATTGAAGGTTTTAAAAGTGGCTCAAAGAATACTGAGAATGCTCCCCTCTAATTTAAAAACCTTGTAAATAGGCTATGCCCTGTGCTAACTCCACAGCAGCTATATAGGTCAATCCAACACTTGTAGCAAAGAAAGTCTTTAATATGTTATTCAAAATAAATCAGGACTTCATGCTCATTCCAAAAGCAAACAATGAGATTATGGAAGAAGTAGGTGCAAGACCCACAAACTCCTCCAGTGCCTCACCTGTTAGGATGATGATTATCACCACAGCAAAGATGTCTGGGTATTTTGCTAGCACTCCGGGAGCATCCATCGTCATGTATTTTTTACAAAATTTTTCAATGTGCTGCCCTATGATTTCATCAAACGTCGCGCTCCAGGCTCTGGCCACACTCGAGGTTCCTGCCAGAGGATAGAAAGGACAAAGATCACCCTTTGTGGCTGGCACATGTTCCAAACCAGGGGGAGCCTTGTAAGGTGTTTCAATACAGAGGGCCTCAAAACAACCTTGCACGTGCTCCCAGGTGCTGGGAGCAGCCTTTCATATCCATACCCAGCCCACAGCCTGTGTTCATGCTTGGCATCTGCTCTGATAGTAACACACACAGGTGGTGGGCCGCAGACTCATGCTGAGCTGACAAGATGAGAAAAGTATTTTTAGTCTGGCTTCTTTGCAAACCTCAACTTTGCCTTTGATACTGCCCTGACTGACCTTTTCCTTACACCCCCAAGGGCCTGCCCTTCCCCCAAACCTGGTAATTTCTGTTACCAGAGAGGTCCAAAGGTAATGCTGGCAGAAGTCCCTGGCAGCCCCAGTCAGGTGGCTGCAGCCCAGGCAGAGTGCCCTTACAGAATCCAGCTGCCCTCCAGCAGTGCAATGCTGCAGCATCAGAGCCTGGGCCACACTAGTGGCCAGCTCTGCACTCTGGCAACACCCAGGTCTGCTCTGACCCGCAGCGCTAGAGCATCCAAGCAGGAAAAAGACTCAGATACAATTTACATGTTATCTGAGGATAAGTCAGCCTATTGCAGAATGCTGGGGATGACCACAGCAAGTGGAACAGTTCCTGCCTGTGGCAAATGCTCAGGCTTTGCCCTCTGGGGCTGCTTTTTGTTTCTGTTTGAGTGCATCCAACTGTGTGCAGCTTGCTGAGGTGAGGACTGAACCTGGGTCTCAGGACAAGCAAGCTGGGGACAGTGTCTGGGCCATAAAAGTAATTTTAGAGAACCAGAATAGTAACAACAAAGAACTACCACCAGACAGTGACAGTATTTTGTGAAATAAGTTGGGTTTTAAAAGCCAACTTCTCCCTCTCCTGTGTTAATGTGGCTACTGTTACACACCCAATGTCTCATACAGTGCATACACTGTATATAACAGCACCTAATTGCATATCATAATTATTACTGTACCTAGTAATTACCTAGTTTAAAAAAGAGCTTGGCTTGGTTTTGGCTTGCAGAGCAGCTCCTCAGAGGATGCCATCAGGGGCCCCTTTCCACCCAGAACAGTCTGTCCTGCCACACTCACCTGTGAGTGGGTGCTCAGGTCCCAACTCCGGCACCTGCAATCCTGTCAAACAATGTCTGTGCTCACCTACAGCCAAATCCTCTGCAGCAGCGGTGGGCAACACCTGCAGCACAGCTGGGAACACTCACCTGCCCAATCCAGCTTTGCAACAGAATAAAAATTAAGCTGCAGAACAGACCTGCTGGGAGACTCTTCTGTTCACCAAGACAGAAAAGTGCACAGTGTGAACACCTTTAAAGAGTTTGGACATCACTGCCATCAATTTAATCTTGAGAAATTGCAAAAGTTATCGTACACCACATTACAATTTTTCAGGTTAGCTTTGGCATGATTCGAGGAAAAAGACTATTTTAGTGCTATTTTTTTGTCCTAGCTCTAATATTTTATGTTCTAGGACAGGAACACCCAGCTCCTGCATGTGTTATATTAGATGCCAGCTGCTTTGATGCCAGTTCCACAAACCTATGAGCCATTTATCCTGAACTCTCTGTAACCAACAGGCTTGAGGGAGCAGGGGGAATCTGACTTTCTTTCAACAGCACAGACACCTGGATAATATGTTGCTGTTATTAGAGAGCACAGTGCAAAAACATTCAGCTGTACCCAGGAGGACTTACTAGTTCTGCGTCAGCATAGCCTCACCAGAGCAGATTTGGCTCCTGCCTACAGCACACAGCTCCCAGGAGGACTGCAGAGCTCAGGTGCTGGGCTTGCTGCAGGAACAGGCACAGGCAAGGAGGTCACCAAGTGCCAGGAAACCCCAGCAGCACCTACTTACCAGAGATGCTGCTACTCATCATCCTACCAGCTCCCACCAGTTTCTAGTTCCTGAAACGCATCTCACGATCTGGCACAGTTCCCCAAACCCACATCATCCCAGAAGAAAGTTCACATCAGATTCCGGACCTGGACACCTTTCTCCTTGTCTCTAGACCATAACTGATAAGTTGCACGCCCAATTATTTCTCATCACCCACCTCCAAGACTCCACATGAGCCTTCCCCCAAGTAAAATCACTTCAATTAATTAAAAGTTACTGGCCACCCATCCTTGGGACTCCAGGATTTCTTTTTCCACCCTCACAATACTTCCTGAACCAATGTTTGAGAACCTCAGCATGAAAACACCAAGCTGACCGAGCCCTTTAGAGACGCACATTTTTGATACACTGCTTGGCATTTTCTCAGCAAGATTAAGAAAAAAAAACCAGCTTTCTGCCCTTCTGGCTCTGAAGTGCAGCACGTGCCTGTCAGAGACTGGAAGGACTGATGTACCGAGACATTTAAGGATGTCTGCGAGTTTGACAGTGAGCAGGTCAAGCTCTGTCCTGCTGAGGCAGTGCCCTGCCCCCACACCCCCAGCCTCTATTCCAGCACTGCTTTGGCACACCAGGGGCAGGGCTACACTCTGCCTAACCCGGCTCCCAAGTGGCCAAATGACCACAAATCCCACCTGGGGGGAGGGCCCATAAAGGCCCAGGGGTTTTTATGGCTGAGCATGAGTGCAGCACGTCTTGACCCTACCTTCCTCTTGGAGTTTGTATCTGAACACTGCTGGAACCCAGGTGCTGGTAGCTATGTGTGCTTTTCTATATCTTCTCCGTCTTCCCCTCCTTCTTCTAATTCCCAGTTCTTGGAAGATTTTGAGTAACTAACATGGACGATTTTGAGTAACTAACATGGAACAGGTTTAAAGTTTGCTAAGTTGGATGGGCTAAATTAATGCTGTGAGAAGTGTTTTATGTTGATCAGATGTTGTAGTAAGTCTTTAGCCAAAGTCTCCTAATTTTTCAAAGTTTGCCAGTAAACTTTTGTGTTGTTTTGACCTCTTGAGACTATTTGGTCAGTATTTTTCCCGTGTGTCCAACTCAGAGTACAGGAACCATTTGACACTTTCAAAAGTCTCATTGAGTGAGTTGATTGGGGCCTTACAGTGGCAGCCAACATATCCTTCTCCTCCATGCCCCAGAAGCTGCTGGGAGTTGTCCTTGCTCTCAAGAGAGGCAATTAGCTCTGAGAAAAAAGCTGGGTAAGATAAAGAGACCTCCTACACCTCATATCCTCCCCCAGTGTTCTTCCACCTTAGCCACCCTTTCTCACAAATTATGAGAAAGACAGTTTGCAAATACTCACTCTTGACACAGAACTGCAATAAAAGTAATGAAGTTGTACTTGAACACATTCATGGATAGTATCTACTTATTTTTAACTGAATTCCCTGCCTTGTGACAATACACTGATCAGTCAACTCTGAAATAAGAACTGAGACAGTTGTTCAAAATCCATTATGAGAGGGAAAAAAAAAAAAATCTCGGAAATACCACTCTGAGCCCAGATCCTCGGAGCAGAACATTCAGTAGGCAAAACTTTTCATTGTGCATTTGCAGAATCAGGTTTTGGGACAGCAACCACGGCTATGTCACTCATTTTGGTCGTCCAGTATCATGGTAGGAATGGCCCCAAAACCAACTAGATGAAGGGCATGAAGGAGACGATTTATCATTACCTTTCTGGAACAGAAGAAAAATTACCAAGAAGTCTGTTCAATTTTTCTACGTGTAGCCTAAGCAGAGTCCATCATAGGAGTGTGGAAGAAATTATACACTTACTTTTTAAAAAATTATTTTTATCTACTCCTTGCAGTGAATGTAATTCACAAAATAGCTACAGGACTCAGATTTCTTACGGAGAGGAGTTTAATCACTCTGGCTTTTCATCTTCTCTTTTTTTTTTTTTTTTTTTTTTTTTTGTTAAGAAGGAGGAGAAGAGGAGAAAAATATTTCAGGTAACACACAGAGGAAAGCCAGCATGATCTCAGACAGGCAGCTGCTATGCCACTATGTTGTTCTTGATATGCTCTTACCCTCCAAGCACCATGGAAACTAAATTCCGAGGTAATGCTTACAAATCCCATAAAACGCATTTAAAAAAAACCAACTCCCTTTAGTAATTTAGCAAACAGTTGGTTTTCAGTTTAACTAGCAAGCTTTCAGTCTCAACTGGCGTTGCAGCCTTAGAGGCATGATAACAAGCAGCCTGCCCAGAATGTGCTTGAAAAGACACAAATTCTTAATTAGCAAAGTGTGGCTTAGTTTTAATGCATCAGCTGAGTTGCACAGCGCATGCTCTGAGCTTGAGCCAGGGCCTCTCCTAGTGGGAGTCAAGGGCTTAGAAGGGATTTGGTTTGTATTTTCCAGAGACTGTGAACCTGAAGATCATCTCAAGATTAATTCTGCAGCAATTCACAAGACAAAACTCTTATCTCCAGATACTTTAAATAGATCCCAAAGGGACCAGAATTAATCCTTGATCAACTGTGAGTACAGACACTGTAAAAAAGCATCTTTCCATGAGCAGCTCCTTTCTAAGCAGACAGGACACTCTTTAGCACCCTAGCAAGTGTGCAGAAGCCAGGGGATGCCAGAGGGATGAGGTGCGGATTCAGAGGAATTCCCAGCAGCAATAAGCCCTCAGTCAGCAGCACAGGACATCAAAGACGTATCCCAGTGATGAGTCCTGAAACCCTGGGTGAGTGCAAGAGTGAAGCATTCATTTTGTAACAGTAACACAGGCACCCAAACAAGGGTGACTCTACAGACCAGGCTGCCACGTTGAACTAAAGCTAGGCTCTGGCAGCACACCCACCATACTTACCAATAACATAGGACAGGATTAGATTCCAGCCTGTGATGAAGGCCCACAGCTCACCCACAGTCACGTAGCTGTAGAGATAAGCTGATCCTGTCTTAGGAACTCGAGCACCGAATTCTCCGTAGCAGAGTCCGGCCAGCACCGAAGCCAAGGCGGCAATCAAGAAGGAGATAACGATGGCAGGTCCTGCGTTTTCCCGTGCCACAGCTCCAGCCAGGACATAGACACCAGCACCCAAAGTGCTGCCTACACCCAGGGCCACCAAGTCAAACGTGTTAAGGCATCGCGACAGGCGACTGTCTTCTCGAGAGCAGTCCACATTTTTCCGACGAAGAAGCTGGTTTCCAAAATTGGTAATTTTTTGACACTCCATCTTCCTGTTTGGGCCTGCAAGAAAGATGCTGCCATCATTATCCAGACCAGAATACCTTCCTACACCAACATCACTGCACAGGTACAATGCTACGGCCCTGTTACATTTCAGCAAATGAAACTTCCCATTTTCCACCTTTTTACAAGATTAAATGTCTCCTCTGACATTTTATCTAGACTTACCATGGGGAAATAAATAAACAACACCACAGTTCTGCTTCCAACTCTCAGTCACGCTGCAAACCTTGTGCAATCCCAGGAGAGAGGCAATACTTCACTCCCACCCTGCTCCATAGCCACATAGTTCACACACAAGTGGACAAACTAAAAACGCAAATTTTCTCTTTCAGATTTCAGAGGAGTTTTCTTGTTCTGGGCAAGAAAGTACTTTAAAAGTGAATGTCCCAGTTGCCCCATTTACCATAATTTGTTTCACATTGCAGAGAGCTTGTGGAGTGCACAAACCCTGTACTACTGGGATGAATTTAAACCTGAGGACGTTGCAGGGATGTACATAACACCTCTCAACCTGATAGCCTGAGGAAACAGCCACTCCAGGATAAGCTCCTCTGTAAGATGTGTTGCGCAGACATCAGATTTTCTCTGCTTTGCTCTACAAATCTCCAGGCTGTGTGGCCACAGCCTACAAGGATGAACCTCATCTTCCATCTCAGACTGCATCCTTCAGCTCCAATAGCCTCACCCAGATATCCACACTGCACCATTAAGCCTGGCTTAAGCAACAGGGTTAAACATGTTTCTTCATTAATTATGGAAAAAGAAAAATTCTTTTATTTTGATGCAATGCTGGACTGAGACATACATTTTCCAGCAGTACACACTGCACGTGGACATCAATACTGTGCTGAGAAATATGTGTGGGCAAAAATACTCCTAAATGCAATTTACAGTACACTTCAGTGAGACTGGTACTTCATCAGCTCCAGCTAAAGTGTAGTGTAAAAGGTGGGAAAATACATGCTAAGAAACTGAATTAACTGAGGCAACTGTTAAATTCATGCTTCAATTTTGTTACCACAGCATCAACTACAAAACCAAAAATCCTCTTCGCTTTTTCAAGACCCCCGTCATAAGTCCTGGCTTAAATCCCTTTTTCTTGGCTTTACACTAACTCCCCTACTATGAGAAAGTAATTACAACTGCAGGAACAAGGCTGAGGATTTACAAGGCCCACTGTGTCAGGAATTGTACCCCACCAACAGCTCTCAAACACGCTCCCAACAGATATGGATTTAGACAAATAAAGAAAGGCAGGTTTTAGGCCCATCTTACAAAAATCTTGTTTTATTAACCATGGGAGTTCCCAGCACATACAGAGAGGGAAAACTATCTTCTCCCTTCAGCAGGAAGACACACCTAAGTCTTTACCTAAATGCATTCACGTCAGATTGAGTGAACAACCTCCTTTTCACCTGAACCTTACCCAAATCCATGGCAGCCAGGATTGCTTTTGGCTGGACAAATGCCCACCTCCCTAAAGCTGGGACATAGCACTCGCAAACTTTGAAATGGATTAAAAGGACAAGAAGATTGTGGTACTGGAGTGTCTCCTATGAATTCTGTTGCTTTCTAGGATGCTACCTAACAACAATGCCAGGCCTTTTACTTCCTACACAGCCATCTACCTTAACAAAATCTGGTATCCTGCGAAACAAACATAACTTAGTGGTTTTAATTCTGCACTGAATGAAGGGGTAACTGGTCCCCAATTCCCTGCCTTGTCACAGACACACACATCATGAGAAATCACTTCCTTGGCAAAAACAGGGCTGGTGAGGGGCAATGTCCCCAGGAGAGGAACAGACCCTTGGTGCAGAGGTGGAGGATCAGGGTGAGAACTTGGCAAGGTCCTAGGGGGCAGGGGGACATACAATTTATTCACTAAAAAAATAAACCTAGTGAATTATTTCAAGTGTATATATCACTCAAGAGTGTCCCAGAAGAAACATATTTCAAAGCAATTTCATTTGGAAGCTCCCTTGGGCCTATCTACAGGTGTGCACAGCTGTACTCTGGCCATCAAGAATAAAGCAAAACTGCTTTTTATTAATAATTTGCTTAGAAGAGAGGCGATTTAATTATGACAGACCTGAAAATTAGGACCAACATCCTGCAACTGGATTAATGCCAGCAGACAGTGCTCTTCCAGGTGAACTCCAGATTAAGATATCAACTGCCTCTTTCACAAAAAACATGTCAAAGTCTGAGCATCCCTGTTGTGAACAGAATACTTCCCATAGCCTGCAGGTAACAAACAGGGAGCCTGCAATGCAGCCGTGTTCTGTGGCCCTTACACACAGCACTGTCATTCATCTCACAGGCCACTGATCACCATCCAAGCATCTCTTACACATTTTCTTTGCTTTTGAAACAGCAGGTACCAAATCAACATTTTACTTTCAATTATATTCACTGTCACTTAACAAAGAAACCTTTAATGAAGACAAGTGGGATTTTTTTCAGTAGAACGATCTTTTGGTTTAGCAGGATGCAGTACAGTCATTACACCTCTGCCCAAAACCTTTTGCGTATCATTTGTTATCTTTGCAAGTCTATCAAAGGGTGATTTTGGCAGAGATTATGATTTTCCCCCTCTTTAGAAGTTGGATCCAGCTGTGATTTTGCCTTCTGAAACAGTCATCCTTGACTTTGAAGTGACCCTTTGTTCTGGGCTGGTTCCACTCCCAGCCTCACTTGAAAAGATGAGCCTTTTTTTTGAATGCACAGTCAGTATTCCTGTGGCATAATGCAGTCCTAATAACATAAAACAATATAAATTATTCCAGAAATGTTTCCAGATGGTACCTAACCACCTTCAAGCTGATGAAACTTGAATCTGAACGAATATAGAAGAGTTTTGTTCTGCACATGCCAAGCTCTCACCCCTGCCTTAGCTCTGGTTTCTCTGATGAGAAACACTGAGCTGCAAGTCCCAGCCACTCAGACTCTGGGTAGGAAATGGTTTCACCCCAAGACTTTGGGTATCTCCACGTTCTGGATACCTCTGCTGGAGCAGAGGTCTTTGGGAGTGGTGGGAAGCAAGGACACACCCAGGTAGCCTAGCAGGGTGGACCCCGGGCCAGGGGCCACATCCTTGGGTGAATCCTGTCCCACCAAAGTCAATGGCAAAGCTCCCACCAACTTCAATAGTCCAACTGCTACTGGTGTTTTATTTACAGTGCATTTCATGTTTATTACTTTTGTTCCCTGTCCAACTTTTTGTGTCTTGACTCTATTGTATTTTCAAATAAAATAAGATTATTCTTCCTCCTTTTATCTAATGGGTAACATACCTATTATATCAGGTTGATAGATTTCCTTCCCCATTCCTCAAACCCATAAGAAAATAAGCAATCTGCCATGTGGTTGACAGCAAACAGTAAACCATAATAAACATCTGTCCAGCTAAACATAAAACACCATGTGTAAAAATAAGCTGACAGGGCACCATTTTACATAAGCAATACTATCACTTCCTCAACACTTACAAGTTGTTTCAACTTCTGAAACACCACCCCTTACCTACTTCAAGGCATTGCTGTTCCTGAGAATTTTCTTCTCCAATTTGCAGAAGAGCATAAAACTAAAGCTGATTAAGCAGAACAAGGAGTTTTCTACTAAGGAAAGAAGAAAACCTAAGCCTAACCTTGCTCCATGTCCAACATCCAAGTCCCCAGTCATCTCCTTGAAGGAGGAGTGAGCTGAAATCTTCATTCAGCATTGTCCCACATGTGCTTATATCCATTTTGAAACACATGGAAATGTCTACTGCCACCAGTACCCTTCTCTCACAGCTAAGTCATGTCCTGTGGACAATCTGACATTTGTTGATGACCAAAAAGATGCTGAGCAAAAATATGCCCCATACAGCCGTATAATCACTGCTTCAAGTCTGCAGAACAAAGAGCTTGCACTGGTGCCGGTATTATTTGACAATGTAGAATGGTTTTCACCCTGTATTTTTAGCTCAAACATGGTCCCCAAATAAGCATGTAGTGATGATGCCAACCAGTTGATCAACACATGGGTAACAAACCCCTTTGGGAGCCATTTCCAAAAGGTTGGTTTTGCTGCTTCAGTCCCCAGGGCAGCATCATTCACACAGAAGTCCTACAGAGGAAAAGAGGTAGAAAACCTCAGTTCTTACTACTGCTGTCAGCATTACAGGTATACAGATTTGACTGTAGACTCCTAAAAGAAAAAGATCATAAAGGAAGGGACCAGACTAGATCTCCTGAATGTTTTCTGAAGCATTACTCAGAAAACCAAATCACCAAGGCACATCAGTCCTGAGTGTGATTCATTCCAGTTTAAAGCAAGAATTGTGTCAGGTATGTCCTTCCAAAATGTCTTGCCTTGGAAAACACCAATGTTTTATGTCACTCTGCAACAAGCAACAGAGCAGAGTCAAGATGACTACAGAAGATGCTGAGCCTTCCCAACAGATAGTTGAGCACCTGTCTCTAGAGTTTTAGAAAGGATGTGGCATCAGACCCTAAGCTGCATCTGGCTGTGTCCCTGAAGCGGCTGCAAGTGTCCCCATCAGCTGTGTTGGAGCAGGCAGGCAGTTTAGAAAGACATGCTTGGGACAAATGCTGAGGACTGACTCAGAGACTTTGACTGTAGCCATTTGCAATGCAGCCACCAGCAAAAAGGGCAGTGAAAGCAAAGGCATGACCAAGCGTTATGCAAAGCTGGAAGTTATCTCACTGTAGCAGCAGCAATGGCAGGGAGTCCAAGCCAAAAGCCACCAAAGTAGCTGCAATTCTTTGCATTTGTTTCATTGTGTGTGAAGAGATGTTGACCTGCTGAAGTATTTTAACTAGAAAATGAAGGTATTGTCTATGAGCTGTTAAATTGCTCACTTATAGATTATCTTTTTTTATAATATGTGTGCAAATGTATGCACATATCTCAATATACATTAATCTAGATTACATTTGAGTGTATATACTTATATACATATATGGACATTAATGTTAAATTCTTTGCCAATTTTGTCATTAGAAATCAAGCTCAGCCACTAGCAAGGCATTTGCTACTCAGAGGAAGGGAGCCAGGCAGTTAAATACAAACAACACATTAAACAAAGACAGAGGCACACATAGGAGTGGCTGTGCAGTGTACACAAAACCCAATCTTTTTCACCTGCTTCAAGGCACACTGCCTGTCTGAAGGGGATCATATTACCCTCCTCTGTTCAGCAGATCCTTTAACACCACGAGGGAGGTGGTACTGGGGGACCAGCCTGTTGTCACAGAGAGCTGGGCATGTTGCAGGTTTCTGTTGCTCAGTATCCTGAGTATTAGGAACATTTTCAAACCAGCACTGCCCACTCCTCTTCAGGTGTCTGATAGACCTGGAGGATTTCTTCCACTGGAAAAGGTGCAGTGAGGCGCTCTTCATAATCTCTATACCCACTGACCAACAACCAATTACTGAAAGGTGACCACCAAGTCCCACTGGACATGAAGACAGTGCTCAATTACCACCACAGGCAAACACCAGGGTGCTGCAGCTCACCCAGCTGCTTTCCAAACTGTCATGGCTACTGGCTGTACCAAGGTCAGAAAATCCCCTCATCCCAGGACAATTTCCAGGATGGCAAAGATCATCTTTTTTGCACAACTTCAGATAGGAATTCGCAACTTCCCCAAAATTTCAAATTTCAATTTCAAATTTCAATTTCACTGTTTCATCTCAATACCTGCAGAAAAGTCAATCTGGGTTATTTGTGATGATACACAAAATCCATTTTGAACTGAGCCGTTATTTTTGACCAAAGGAGGGAGGTTCCTGCTGTCGAAGTCATGAGAAGAGTACTTCAAACACTCAGAATTCAAGCTTCAAAATATACAAAATAGAAGTTGTGATGCCCTTCTTTTGCACAAAGCTCCAGCTGTGATTATCATCAAACGTGGCACACAGTAAGCCATTCAACAGGGAAAAGGTTGGATAAAGACTAATTCCCCTACTGCAGAAACACACACCATATCATGCTTAATTTGCAGTGGGGAATTTGATATTCCAATCACTTTCCAACTGCATGCACAGGGTACAATATGAGATCTCCGTCACCCAAGTGTTGCAAAAACAGGTTAGAGAAATACCTTTTACACTCTAACTGGATATAGTGCACCCTGCCTCAAAACAGGGAAAACAGGAGCAGCCAGATAACATGTTTGTTTTGGCAGAGTTAAATCATGAAACCAGATCTTCCTCTCCCCAGCCTGCTGCCTAACATCCATAGCTGTACCAGAATAACCACCTGGGGAATCATGCTGAAAACCACCACCACTGAAACAAACTCAACACTGTGACTACAGCTGACCAAATGGCAGGCCACCACAAACAGCAGGCAGGGCAGAAGAGAGGGAGGTGACACTTTCCAGGATAGATTCCCATCTGAGAAACACCATCCAGTGAAAGGTGCCTGCAGTGCCCCGAGCCCTTTTAGCCCACACCTCAAGTTTCAGCTGGTGAGGATCCTGTCAGCTCAAAACAGGACCCAGATGTTTTGAGGAGGACAGCAGCACATCTGCCATCCAGAGCTCCTCAGGGATAAAAAAGTTAAGGAAATGTTCTCCTACCTAGCCATTAAAGGGCATCACACCTCTCAAATTACCAGAATAACTATTTTTTGATGAAAAAGCATCTAATTGAAAAGTCTCCCACCAGCTCTAGTACAGTCTCCTCAAATAGTTCCTCAGCATGACTTCAAATTACACCTTGCAAGAAAATTGCTTGATTTAACTCCCTCAATTTGTCATAACACCAAAGGGGATCTCCACTGATAATTAAACTTCCCAATTGAAAGCCTGAGACAGACTGGCAGGGATTCACTTGAAACAACCCATCATCCATAATCTGCCAGGGACTCAGCCTTGGTATTGAACAGAAAAAAAATAATGCTCTGGGAAACAATATTAAATAAGTGAGCTTCTGTCTCCCTAAACCCAGATAAAATGAAGACAGAACTTTGCTTAGCCAAAAGCCCTGGCCATGTCATTCTGCATAAACCAGGTGTGGTCTTTGGAGAATGGTGCTTGGAAGAAGGTGGGAAATGTCCCTCAGGGGATAAGGAAGTAAGTTAGACAGCAACAGAAGTTGGTTTGTTATTAAAACAATAGTGGGGAAACAAACAAAACATTAAGAGCCCCAACCTTCATGCAGAACAAAAAGTATCCTGTACAGACATGGGACACATCCAATCAGACTGATAGAAGAAAGGAAGGAGAAGACTTCCCCAAACACCATTATTTTACCAGGACAAAGGGCACAGCCAAGTTGGGACTATCAGGTGCAGACAAGGAGCAGATCAAAGTGGGTATAAACAATTGGACTTTGCTACATCCCTGAGCAGCAGGGAACAGGCAGAGGCCAGCAGGTAGGTCAAGGAGAGCAGTGGCAGCTCCAGCTGGAGGCAGGACCATGAGGCAGCTGCTGACCCTGGTCACCCTTGCCAAGCGACCCAAGAGCATCCTGCCTGAGTGACAGGCTGGACCACGGACCTGTGGCCACCCCTGTGGATCAACATGTCTGCAGATCAGATGTTTCTCAAACAGGCACGTTCCCAGCACTGCTGAACCAATTAAAAAACTGTCCCAATTTAAAAAATGCTGTCCCAGTTAAAAACTTCCTCCATTACCATAAAGGGTACTGAATTGAAGCAAAATATCCCTTTCCCTTGCTGGGAAAGCAGCAGGAGTGTTGCTTCTGTGAATGAGATGGAAGAGTTTGAATAGCTTTTTCAGAGAAAACACTCTGTAACAAACCTCAGAGGAATGGTCCACATAAAGGAGAACTCAGCCTATGCTGGACAAACTCATTCAGGGAGAAAGGGGAACAGAAATTGTATGTTGTCAAGTCACAGGGCTCCTTGCCTTATGCCAAGGTGATTGCAGGCTTCTGAGAAAGGTTTTGCTATCCCTGGGTAACTGTGTATGCAAATTAAGCTCTTAGAGCTGGGATGGATGGGGCTTTGAATAACCCCATGTCAGGTGGATTGCACTGCATGGAACTTCAAAGGTTCCTTCCAATCCAAACCATTCTAGGATTCTGTGAAAAATCAAAATATGCTGCATCACTCCTTTAGGCTTCTGCAATCAAAACAAAGTCATTAGCAAACTAATTAGAACAAATTTTTGTTAATTTAGGAGTTTTTCCACTGGTTTGCAGGCCATTCAAGGGCTTGCCCCACGCAGAATTCCAAGTGAGACCTACCAACCCTGCACCCTGGTGTGGCTGTTGGAGGGTGACTCAACATAGTGGAATAATTAAGAAAAACTTCCCTTTTTTTGAAGAAACTGAAGTTAATTTCTCATTGAACACACCACCTGAATTAAAAAAATATATTACAGCCTTCTGAGCGTGCTTGCATGACTACAGACCTAATACTAAAGCTTTTTGCAACTATGATTTACATCATACAAAAGAGACGCTGTGAAAGGAGTTAAAATGTTTACTTTTAGATTCAGTATTCCCACATTCCAGCCATAATTCAAGGGCTGGGGAGGGATCAGTTCCTTCCAAGTATCACATGGTCATCACTGCAGGCACAGACAAGCACTTCACACCCTTGCTCGGCTGGTGTGTGAAGCAGACACATCCCCTCCTGCAGCAGAGAGGCTGCTGCATGTCTGCAGTTCCCCAGGTACCTCTTGCAAGAAATTCCCACTGTCAAGTTCTTCAGAAAGGCCTTCCCATAACAGGCAGCGCCCTGATGCACACTGGAATGAAAGCAATGACTGAATCCCACCATCTGATCCAACTAGTACTGCCCATTGACCAGACCCACCCCACTGACCAGGGTCACTCAGTGCTGAAGGAGACAACAGTGCACGACTTGGATGGGCCACCAGCGCCTCAGCTGCCTTGGAACAGCATGAGAAGCTCCAACATGAGGAAGCCCTAAATGAGGCAGCCTGGGTAGCCCAATTAAAGGAAAAGGGGCATGCTGAGCACCAGTGGTGTGGCCGCACCCCCAGTGTAACTGGAATATGACAATGTTCCAACTTGTTGGGCCAGTAAACGACTCCCCTTCCCTGCCAGTCCGTGACACGTGCCTCACCAGGGACCGTCATTTTGGGATGGGACTCGGTTGTGCAGGTCAGTCACAAAACCTGGCTGCCAGGTCTACAGGATATGCCTACATCAGTGTAGCCTAGACACACATGCACAGAAAAACAGGAGCTGAGGGTGGCACAAGCAGGTGGAGCAAAGTATGGGGCTATGTGGAAAAAAATTCAGTCTCAAAGGTGTTTTGCATACTATCCCACAAGCCATCACTGCAAAGACTTCGCAGCTCCTAAACTGATGGATTTGCAACAAAATACCTTGGGAAACTGCATCTGGTTTAGGCATTTATGTCTAAATTAAGTATAGAGCATGGCAAATCATACAAGCATCATGTTTGATTAGTATGTCAGTGGGGTAACTAACCATTCATGTTTTCACACACAGGTTCGACAACCTAGTTTTGATATATTCTACCTAAATAAATCTCATCAGAAAAGTGCTAGAACACTGATGTGGAATTAAATTTCACAGTGAGGTAGGTGTGGAGGATTTTTTGCTTTGGGTGAATACTCTTTTCTTAGGCAGACGTTCACCATTCAGCTTTCTCCTGCTCCAGAACAGGAAAGCTGTTGTTTAAGTAGAGTTTTGCCTCCACCTAACCCAAACATTCATGGCTGCAAGGCTGCTGATAGGGAAGGACTGGGGAAAAGAGGCATCCAAACATAACCCATTTCATATTTATCTCAGAACTTTTATCAAAAGCATGACAAAAGACTTCCTGCTCCTTTTTTGGATCAAAGCAACACTTGCTAAAGTTTGTGGGATTTTAAGGGGTTTTTTTCCCTCAAAAAGCAAAGATGACACCGACCAACCAAACTGTGAGCCAGACCACAACGCACATATTTCACATCTCCCTGCTGCCAATGTCACACAAAAGGATCCTGCACACTGGCCAGCCCCAGAGGGGTTTGGGCAGAAAGCTGCTGGATGTGATAGCTGAAGGACCAGTGACAGCAGGGACAATACAATGATACCAGGAGGTAAGAAATGCAAAAACTTGGCAGACTTGGCCTGAACCTTGACATGAGGCTACCGCAAAATACCACATAGACTCAGCTCCCTGGTTTGCACAAGGACAAGCATTACCTTGTAGACACCCATACAGTTTATTCTGCCATCTGTGTGACAGACAACCAGGTCTTGCGACCCGCATCTCTCCATGAAGAAAGCTTGTACAGGCTCTCTTGGAAGCACAAGTCAGCTTAGAAAAGTAATTAAATCCCATGAGCAAAAAAAACCAGATTTGTCATCTACTTCTTATTCAACCTCACCAGTGCAGTAGTTATCCAATCTGTAGGCCAAAATCTTACTCAGTTTTCTGAATGTATTGGAATTGCCACCTGCACCTCCCTGCCCTTCACGCAGAAGCCTGGTTTGCCGCAAAAAATGTTCCTGTAACCCAGTAATAGAGGTAATTGAAGCCACCCAGCAGACAGTCCTGTCAAGGGAAGCTATACTATCCTTAAAAATAATTGTGTCCCTCTCAGCAAAATACAGTGTTTGGAGTAAGTATGCACTTTTTATTGGGAGAAAAATATCATCCAGTCTGCTCAACTTTTTAAAACAATGTTATATTTTTCCACATCATCATTCTGGCATCAAAGGAAATCATTCCTAATTATGTTTATGGAGGGAATACACAAAGAGACCTAGATATGACAGTCTTGGAGAAGTGTGGAGAAATGTATAATGCAACACCTCTCAGAACATATACAATGCCATCTCTCCCCATGTCACTTACCTAGAACAAGAAACTTTGAAGTATAAGAAGTTCTGCTGCTGCAAGGTGCTTTAAGTGACAGCAAGAAGGAAACAAACAACTGGCTGTAAATATTCTGCTTAGCTCCCCTATGCTGGGACTTGCAAAAGAAAATAGGTGGTTTTAAAGCAAAGTGAAACAAACAATAATTACCACTGTTCCCCAAGGTATGACAGGAGCATGAAAAGTAAAGCACTGCTGTTGTGTTTTTGATGGTGCCCTACACCATGCTGTTCTGCTCTCCAGCTATTTCCTTTGAAGGAAAAAAACAGGTTCAAAAGTGTTCTAGCATCTGTGATGGCTTATCTGGAGCTGCCAAAGCCCAACAATGAGGCTTCATCGCTTGTATAAGTTTTTTTGGGGATCATCCTTGTGTTTCTTCACATGCCAACGAGGTTATGAGGGGTAGGATTCCTCTTGACTAGTTTCAGCCCACTCCAAAGCAGACATAGGGTATCATCTCACCCCCCTCTGTAAATAGCAGGCTAAGACAGGCACCTCCTGTCATGAAAGGCATGAACTTTTTCCCTTTGGAGGAAAGATGGGAGCTATGGTCCTCCAGAGGTACCTGCTTTCCCTAGTTACTGCACTACTGTAGCAAACATCACATCTACAAAAACTCCACCAGACAGATGCATGAGACAGAAGACAGGACTGCACCTAGACCCAGCTGAAGCAGAAACACCTTGATGAATTTTGACTGGTCTTTCTGTGGACACAATAAAAGGATGGTGAAAGTCTTTGAATAGTCTTAGGGGTTTTAACAACTCAAGACATGCACCTTTCTCACAAGAGCAACAACTCCTGTTTGTTCTTGCTTTCCTCAAAAGTAATAGTGTTTTCTGGAGAAAACCTTGGATTTCAGGACTGTCCAAACACTGATCCTAGCACTTCCAGAGCAAAGCATAAGCACTTTGCTTCAGCTCTTTCCCAGTTACTTAGCTGTTACACTTTTCACTGTATTGCTTGTGTTGGTACCTTTCCTGAAATATAAAGCTGCTAGAAGCCAAATTTCTGCTCCCATCTCACAGAAGTTCTCACTTCCAAAACCCCAACAAACACCTATTGTTTTTCTCCCGGAAGATGTAGCACCTCCACCCTAATCCATCATCCAGATGATGACTTCTGGCTGTTGTGCCTTCGTTTTGCTTGTGGTACCAGAACATTTTGCTCCTTTCTCCCAGCCAAGTGCACAGTCAGAACAGTCGTGCCTAATGCACCTGAGGTCAGCACGGACAGACACACAAAAGTACAGCACTTCTGCACTTCCACCCAGATCAGCCAAGTGCTGTATTCTTCTCAATGGCCTCCTCAAGGGCTTTTGGAAGCTATAAGCACACAAACCAGCCTGTCCCTGCAACGTGAGACAAACAGTAAGAATCTTCACACCACATGTTACAGGTCACCCTGTTTTGTGAACTTTTTGGAGGGAGAAAAACAAATAAAGTGGCATGCAGCAGCACCCATTACTTGGGGATTTTATCACACAGGTCATCAACCAGCTATCAGGCAGTGTGCAACCCCCAGTAAAGTTCAACCAGCAACCTCAGGATAGAAGACTATATTCTGGTTACCTCAGATAACTAATTCCCTGTGGAATATTTTCTAAAGATACAACACATTATTTATTTTGTTAGCTGAAACTGCTTTATAAAAGAGTCATTTCAACAAAACAATCTAGTTCTACAAACTCAACAATGCATTTTCCAACTAGTTTATTTTAAGAATTTGTCACCTGACAAAAGCAAGCTATTCTTCACCTTAAGGAAACAGCTCATTTATCAAACCACAGTAATTTCTTGTACAGTGCATTTATTCCTGCTGCATACACATTCAAATAAACCTCCTACATCAGCATTCCCAAATGAAACTCTGACTAGCATCATTAACTCTGGGTCAGTATTGAGTGCAGCTGACCCCAACCAACTCTGCCTGCAGCAATTGAAGTAGCTCTCCACACCACGCAGCCTCACGGTGCTGATGGTCAGTAGCACTAGCTTCCCCACATCACAGTTAAGTCAGCAGCATTTCCTAGCTCATCCTTCAGGAGTGCCAAAGAGGCTGTGTCGCATCCCCATCTGCCCTTGTCACCATTGGAAGGCAGAGCCAATAAATCCCGTCAGGATCAAGCCAGCATCTACTCAGCACATCTGCAGACAAAGTAACTCACTCTCTTTTCCTCCTGCCCCACTCTACACCAAAGCTTTTAGCATCACAGATATGGGTCAAGAGAAGAAAATTAAATTTACCACTTTGTTTTCTATTCACTTAAAGCAGGGATACAATTGGAAGTGACATTTGTGAAAGGCTACCGAAGCCTAGTTAACCTGTTCTCAAGGCTGAGGAACTTGCTGGATCAAGAGGGAACTAAAGGTAGCAGAGGCAGTAATTGCAGTAAGACCCCTGCCCTCCTTCATGCGAACTATATTTCTCCCTCTCTTCTTTCCCATCTGCTTTTTCTTCTTTTCCCCCTCCCTCTTGCACACACCAGGCCAGCAACTGTGCTCAACACCAGCTAGATTGGAACTCATTCCTGTCATCTCAGAATCATGCTATTGTTAAGGCTGGAAAAGGATTCCAAGATGACCAAATCCAACCATTTACCGTGTCACACAACTGAAAGCAGAGACACAGAACCCCGGCACACCACCATGAGAATGAACATTACCTGCCACATGGCAACAGATTACACAGGAAGAAAGGAGGAAGAAAAAAAAAGAAAGAAGGGAAAAGGGAAGGAAAAAAAAAGAGGAAGTGACAAATCTTTCAACAATACACCTTGGAACTGGTTTCTCCAGTAACTGGTTAAAGAGTTACTAGCTTCCTCTTCTCTGAGATAATGCCTTCTGTTTAGAAAAAATATTGCAAGAATATACTCCACGAGGAGTCAAGAGCATATTGCATCTCAACCACACGCACAACTGAAGTGCCTGAATTAGAAACGTAGCAGGCCTCAGGTTTCTGTTACAGCCCACTCGAAACAAGAAGCATGTTCTGAACACACCTCCTCCCTGTTAAGCACAGCCCTACAAACAGCAAGACTTAAAATTTTACAAATACCACCAAAGTGGCATAAGTCAGGGACTAAATACAAATTAGCTCCCCTGCGCAAGAAAAGGCTTTATTTCAAAGCCAACGTGACCATCTAAAGCATGCATGTGATGGAGCACAGTCAAAGTCTGACCCTGTCAGATCACTCAAAATGCAAGATACTTGAAGCACTTGAATGCAAAGTAACTTTCAAAGCTTGAGGCAATGCACAAGCTTGCTCCTGCTTTGTGCCAGGGTCAGCACTTGCAGCTAAGGAGCCTGTGCCATTACACAGTCTTTTGCATTATATGGAAAGCTTGTCCAAAAAACATGTCCAGATGGCCACTGAAGGTAACAGAAGTCCATAGAGCACCTGACCAGAAAGATACATTTCTGCCTGCTCTTTCCAAGTTCTCATTGTATTTGCCTCTAACTCGGAGACAGCAGACAGTCAAGCATCAGCGAGTGAACGAATGGTTTCAAGAGGCATTGCTGTGCCACTGCAGAGGGTCCCACATGACACCAGCATTGCCATGCATGACCACAACTTCAACACTTGTCCCTGTGGCTTAGCACAGTCCACAGAGCTGGGCAAAGGGAGGCAGGATAGGGTATCCACTAGTTCAGCTGATGTTGGACTTCACCATGCAGTTGCTGCTCATGCACAAAGTAGCGGTTGCAAACGACCACAGACAAGTGAGCCGGCTAACTCGTGAACCTTCAGCACCATTATCATCAGCTCTTCGGCCCAGATCTGCAGCCTCTCTAGAGCTGCAAATGCCTTTCTGTTACGACTCCATGCAGCACCTACCAAAAGACCACCTTGCTCCAAAACTAAGGTATCTAGCCACTGACAACAGAGCTAACTAGCAATTTCCTATGTAGTCTCAATCTTCCTCTCCAGCCTTAGCTACATACAAATTTCCTCTTAAGGATTTTTAGTGGGTTCCCTTGCTCCACCCCATCTGCTACCCACACTGACACATACATATGCAGAACACGGTAAGACCCCATCTGTTAGAACAGCTGCCTGCAAAGCACTGACAGTCCAAATGGACATAATTCCCTGTCCTGCTCACAGGAGCAGGTTCGGGAGCAGCAGGCTGCAAGAACTCCAGGGATACGGGCCTGGCCATGAGCCCCATGGGCGATACCCCCGTTCTCGGTAAATTCTCAGTCTCTTTTGCAATCTGACGAAGGAAGCAAAGCACAGCATGGCAGCCCCTCGGGAGCCACCCTGGCTACGGGGAAGGGCGTCAGGGACACGGCCCAGGGTCTCTCCTCGGCACCTGGGCCTTCACCTCCAACACAGCACGTTCCCTGCTCGCACCGCAGAGAAGACAGGCCGGGCCGGGAGCGCGCAGCGCCGCGCCGCGCCCGCCGCACCGCGCAAAATGGACGCACCGCGAGGGGCCCCCGCCCGCTCCGTCCCAGACTCACCCAGCCGGGGGGCTCGGGCAAGCGGCGAGGCAGCGCAGCCGCGACCCCCAGCTCCCCGCTGCCGCTTTAGATCTCCTGCGCGGGCCCGCCCGCCCGGCCGTACCTCCCAATGAATGGGAGGCGCTGTTCCACGTGGGAAGCGCTCTACATGCAGAGATGGGGGGGTGGGCTGATGATGGAGGGGGGCGCCGGCGTGTGGGAGGCCGGCGCATGGCCAGGCGCGGGAGAACCGCGTGGCTGGGCACGGCCGCGGAGATCGCCTCCACGGGGCAGGGAGGGGCTGGACAGGCCAGCTCCCTGCACACCGCTCATGCCGCGCCTTTGGCGTGGACTGAAAAGCTACTCGGTTTTTCTTCTTCTCCTCACGCTCCCTGATGTCTCACTCCCTGGGAGTGAGAACTGAGAGGCTGGGTTCGACTAAAACATCCATTCAGCTGTAACACACATCCTGCTCTAAGAGCTGATGGATTCTGCAGAACGTGGTTGAGCAAGAGATGCCAGCGTGAAATGGATGCAGTTGGCATCATAGAATGTTAAGGGCTGGGAATGGACCTTAAAGGTCATCCAGTCCTAAACTCTCCTGCTGTGGGCAGGGACACCTCCCAGTCCACCAGGTTGCTCAAAGCATTATCCAGTGTGTCCTTGAAGACTGCCAGGGTTGCGGTAACCACAGTCTCCCCGGGCAACCTCTTCCAATGTTTCACCACCCTCAGAGTAAAAAAATTCTTTCTAATATTTAACTTAAATTCCTCCCTTTTCAATTTTTACCCATTACTTCTTGTCCTATCACTACAGTTCCTGATGAAAAGTCCCTTACCAGCTACCCTGTAGGCCCCCCCAAAGATACTGGAAGGCTCCTCTGAGGTCTCCACACAAACTTTTCTCCAGGCTGAACAGCCTCTGATAAGGACAGTAGAACAGTATTTCACTAACTTGATAAGGAACAACACTTTACTTCTTACCAAGGACAGTAAAACAGAACAGCACAGCCTTGGAGAAATAAATAAAGGATGTAACTTAGGCAAACAGAAGTCATGCAAAACGCAAGCAGGGTGCCAGCTCAGCTCTGCAAGGCTGAAATAGTAGAAGTTAAGCAAAACAATGGTGCTGTACTTAATCAAAAACAGGGATCAAAGAATAGCCCCCCGAAAAGGACACTGGACTTTAATGACGGACCCCAAAGACCCAACAGAAGGACTTAGATAACGATTGTGACTGTGTAGAATAAAGTCAAGGAAATGGGGATAGCTAATGAAAATGTAAACAACATTTATGATAAAAACTGTACACCTGACAGTCGGGGCATCAATTAGAGGAAATATCCTCCAAATGCCCAGCATGCTGTAATAAAGAATGCCTGCTATCTAATACTCAGAACTGTGCTAGAAAGTTTCTATCCAGCTAATTGTGGTACCACGTCTCTCTATCTGTCTTCACAGGAGAGGTGTCTGTCATGGTTTACAAGACACATGTCTGCTAGGGAAGGCAGAAAAACCTCCCTTGGAACAGAGAATATAAACCCCTTCCCTCCGAATTCTTAGAATCTTGAAATTAAGGGGCTCTCAGACGAAGATATGGGAATAGGAATAACAGTTCTTTACTGGTATGTATAATAAAGCAAACAAACGACAACGACGTCGGCACTGACACCGAACAGAACCCCAACCCAGTCGCAGCTTTTCGGCCGCGGCGCTTTCCCTTCGGAGCAGTTCCGGGCACGGCCGGCAGGGGCGCTGCCTCCCCCGCGCCTGCAGGGGGCGCTGTGGCGCGGGCTCAGGGAGCACGCGGCAATGGCGGCAAGGCCCAGACGGAAGGGATGGAGGAGCGGCTTTGCTCCACAAACCCCTGGGGGCTGCCGATCTCGGCGACCCTAACAGGACTCTCAGAAGCAGCAGGCTGCAAAGGGCAGGAATGAGCAGAAATCCTGGGACAGTGAGCAAGAATGTCCCAAAACTCCACGGCAAAAAGCTGGAACCTGCGGGTGTCCTGGCAGGGCAGGGGAATGCAGGGAGCCCAGCAGCAGCAGAAAGGTTCCCCGCTGGGTCACGGTGGTGGTAGGAGAAGGCAGCAGGGATGAAGCCTCACAGCGGTGGTGAATCCTCTCCACAATGACTGCAGCCTGTCTCCCCTCCGTGCTGAGACAGCAAGAGCCAGCCAGGAACTGTCCTCAGCCCCTTCTCTCAGCCTGAATCTCCTGGTATCTCCACCCCACCCCGAAAAACTCCCAAAAACTAAAGAGTTCCCCTTCCCCACCTGTCTCAAGCCATCAGTTCTGATTAGCAACTCAGTAGGAAGAAATTTACAGGTTCCTACAGGTTTCCACAGGAAAGAACAGAAAAAACCAAAACCTAACCCCCAACAGTGTCCCAGTCTTCATACTAACTTTGTGACCACCCTTTGGACTTGCTTCAACTGTTCCATGACCTTTTTATGTTGGAGACACCAAAACTGTACACAGCACTCCAGGTGGGGTCTGACAAGAGCAGAGTACAGGTGAGAATCACCCTCAGCCTGCTGGCCATGATGCTTTTGGTGCAGCCCAGGATTCAATCATGGTAGACACTGGTGGACTTGGATTAGGCTTTTGGCATTACCTCCTATGAAGCACAATGCTCCCAGTCTGGAAAATACACTGTTGATGAGACTTCCATGGCTGACCCCAAAACTATGGCAAACAGCCCAAAAGAGCAGTGGATGTTGGAAGAACAGCATGGTGTCTGAGCCATGCTTTACAAGATCCCATTTCCATTACCATTCATAAGAGATCACTATGGGAAAACTGTCCAGTGTGCTGCAGGATGAGATAACATCTGAACATGAATCTTGAAGAAACATCAAGATTCAAACTGTCCAAAATAAAGTGGAACCTAGAACCTAGAACCAGACAAGATGGTTTTGGACAGGTGGCTTTGGCATTTCCTCATGAGTAGCTCAGACACCACACCAGCTGTTGCAGATTTTAGCCCCCAGAATCTGACTTTCATTTATGTGACAAACGCCAATCACTTGTTTTTAAAATTTTTAAAAGTTTAATCATAATAAAATGGTTAAAACAATAGTAATATAGTTAGAGTAATAAAATTTGAACAGTTGAGATTAGGACAATATGAGACAATAAAAACAAAGGGATACAGACGTCCGGGTACCTTTTTCTGGGCAACACAAGCCCGAAAAAGGACACATGTTAACAGAGGATTAACCCTTAAAAACAATCACCTGTTGCACATTCATACACCTCATACCTGATGCATAAATTCCATTCAAACACAGGACTTTGTCTGGTAATCTTCAACACCTCCTCTTAATCCTAACGGCATCTTTTTGACTGAAAAAAGCAGGAAGAAGTTAGTTTTCTGCTGATAAAGAAGCAATAAATTCTCTTTCTCTGAAAGATTTAGGTGTCTTGTGGCTGCTATCTGGTGCGAGTCCTTTCTTTAAAAAAGTATCTTACATAGCATAGTTTCTATTTTAGCATTATGTTATAACCTAAAACTATACTTAACACACTACTTAAGAAAATTAATACAGCATAACTTTTTAACATAACACATACAATATTCATTTTAATACTTGCAAAAAGCCAATCATAAAATACACATTTTTCACAATTTACTAGCCAGAAGAATAAGACATCTTCCTTAGCATTGTACATTTTGTTCCCAGATCTAAATTAACTTCCTGGCATTTCAAGACTGTGTACCCCCCCCTAGGTCTGGCCCTTGATGATCCAAAGTGTAATCCAAATACTGTGTTTGATCTCAGCGTCCTACTCTGTACACAGCAGCCCCACTTCCTCCTTTTTAAATTTTATTTCTATTTATACAGTTAACAGACCTTTCCGCATCCATCTTCACAGATCTTTGCAAGGTCTAACACAGCTTGACTTTTGGCATTTGATGCTATATTCCTAAAGTTTTTGACCTTCAAAACATAGCTGCGTAGACTGACTGACCTCTTTATCTGTTCCCACAGAGTGTTTACACCTAGCATCCTTCCTTGAACAGTCAGTTATCCAGGTAACTCTGGAGAACGTCCTTGTTAGTCTTCCCTGTGTTTAGCATACAAATTCCAGAAGGATTTTCTACCTCTGATGTAAAATCTCATACACACTCATATGCAACCCCAGAGCTTGTCAAATTGATTAACTCCAGTCACTACTTTTCTTAAATTTATGTTTTCCCTGTGGAAAAACAAATAAACAAACAAGCAAAGCCCAGAAAGATATTTTTTAACCTCTTCCCCATTCTACTGAAATGCTATCAACACTCTGATCCAATTTTTTTCTTATTGTAAGTAGTTCTTCTATAATATGTTCACTACCAAAACTACATTCCAAATACATGCCCTTTTTCTTGTGGAGATACACAAGTGTAATACCACATCCCTTATTCTTGAGTTTGCAACTCTGACTCACATTGAGCTGTTGCCCACCATGACCCCCAGATCCCTTTCTGCAGGGCTGCTTTCCAGCCACTCCTGCCCCAGTTTATACTTGTGTCTGGCATTACTTTGTCCCAGATGCACAATCTGGTATTTGGAGTTGTTAAATTTCATGCTACAAATCATAGCCCAGTGTTCCAATCTCTGTAGATCCCCCTCCGCAAAGCTCCCTGCTCCTCAAAAAGCCAAAAGCACCTCCCAGTTTGGTATCACCAGCAAACTCAGTAAAGGTGCACTGCACTCCTGCATCCCGATCATTGGGAAGTACAGGAACAGGACTGGCCCTGGAACTGATCCCTGAGGAGCACTGCTGGGGACTGGTCACCAGCTGGATGTAGCCCCCTTCACTTTACAGCCCTTTGAGCTCTGCCCTTCAGCCAGTCCTTCACGCAGGACGGACTGGTTTTACATGCCATGTTCTCCCATACTCACATCTTGTTTCTGTGGTCCTCCTACATTGCTCACATAGACCCTCTGCACCCTCTTCACAGAACGGGTCAGGCTGGAAGGGACCACAGTGGAGCATCGGGTCCAGCCTCTCTGCTCAAGCAGGGTCTTCCTAAACCACATGGCACAGTATTGCAACCAAAAAGCTTGAATAATCTCCGGCAAGAATATTTTTTTCTGCTGCTTCTCTTTACATTTCCCAGCTTAGTCCTTGCAGTAATAGAGAGGGTTTGTTATTTCTGCCTTTCTACTTGCATTAGACACAGTCCTTTCTTTAGCAGGCCAAATTGTGGCGGTAGGGTCCATGTGCATCCTCTGTACGACAGGAACTAGTGGCCTTGCATCATTTACAGTCTCTCTTGATAACCCAGACAACCCATGATAGCCACAATCTTAACTCTCCCTCTGCCACTGGTCTAGGCTATGGTTTCTGGGCACATGAGCAAGGTCCGGGGGAAAAAACAGGCAAGCCACGCCACAAGTAAGCAGGCTGTGCTTGTGACCACCGCCGCTAAGCACGGTGTGAACGATTAGCCGGGACCATGCTGCGATCCAACGGCGTCTTCACACCTTGAATGCCCACGAACTGGAGGGGGAAGAGCAGCCTCCCGCCCGGGCCCATCCCGGTCCATCCCGGGCCCATCCCGGCCCATCCCGGCCCATCCCGGGCCCGCAGCAGAGCCGCGGCGGCGGGCCCGGGCCCAAGCGCCGTCCTGCGGCGCCCCCTTGCGGGCAGCGGGGGCGTTGCCGCTCCCGTTCCCGGCCCGCGGCGGGACCGGCGGAGCCGCCTCCAGCCCCCGCCCAGCTCCCGGGATCGGCGGCTGCTCCGCGGCGCTCCAGCCTCAGCTCACCGTG
This sequence comes from Onychostruthus taczanowskii, assembly GCF_017590055.1. Classification (NCBI taxonomy): domain Eukaryota; kingdom Metazoa; phylum Chordata; class Aves; order Passeriformes; family Passeridae; genus Onychostruthus; species Onychostruthus taczanowskii. The sequence goes on along the minus strand of NW_024502569.1, from coordinate 2,785,770 downwards.
CGTGTTGCTGGGGCTTCACCCTGTCACCCGCCGGGCCACACCCACGGTGTCCGCACCCCTGAGGGCCCCAGGATTTACGGGGGGCTCCTGTCACAGCAGTTGCTGCCGTCTTTAAGGACAGACTCTCGCTTCCCTGGCTTGAGCTCCCACCACCAAACCTTCCTCTCTCCGAGATGGAACCAAGCCACAAAGACATTTGGGCACCTAAACCCTCTGGTTTCAGTAGGATCTTGGTACCTAAATACATGTATAGGTCTTAATTTATTTCACGTTCTCCAGGCAACGTGGGATTTCCCACTGAGCTAATGGAGAAACTCCCCAAGAAACCCCCTACAAACTCTCCCTTATTGACATAAAAATAAAGCAAAAACCCCGACGGTGTAGCTGTGGAGCATCTGTGTTCCATAGAGGTGGTGGTTGTGTTTCTTCACCAGAAATTACGTCGTACCCATGACACAAAAGGGAAAACATGTAAGGGGAAAACCATTTCCACCCAAAGACTGTGCTGTAGTGGGGCTGGGTGGTTTGGCCGGCTTGAATAAGATGGATGCAATTTGCAAAGTGCTGGTGGGGCTAATGCAGTCTCCCAAGTCTTGGGCAGGTCAGATGCTGAGCAGGGTGATGGCTGAGCCCTCCTGACACCTCCAGTGGGGAAAACACGGTGGGGCACTGGCTCAAATCAAATTATCCTGATGCTGGTTATTACTGCCATGAGAGTAGCCTTCCTGGATGTAGCCTGGGAGAAATGCTCCTGAGGGAAAAGCATCCCTCCTCCTTATTTAAAGGTTCTCATAGTGCCCGCAAAAGAACCCATTACTGTAGCTTTTACTTGAACCTGCTTAATTATACCAAAAATGCCCAGACTTTGACTCTCCTCCATTTGACATGTCCATCATCTCCCCCACAAAAATTGCACACCCTCTAAAAATATCCTTTTGGTCTCCCCATTGTTTCATGAAGAGTGGGGTCATCGCCATCCACAGCTCCTGTTCTTGCTGACACACAAGTGTCCTGTTTCCATCCAGGACAGAGTTAATTTTTGCAGTAGTTGTGAGGAGGGGAAGCCTGGAGTGGTGTGGAAATGGCTTGGAAGTTATTCTGTGCCACCTCACGTCAGTTGCTGGTGCCAGGGGTAAGGGACTTTTTGGCTTCCAAGGAAAAGGGCTTTCTTTTCCAGTGAGGAGAAGGTGAGCTGTGCTGGGGAAGAGCTGGTCTGTATTTGTTGGGGCTTTCTGCATAAATAGTTTCTTTGTCTTGTAACTTTTATTATTAATATTGTTGCTGTTACTGTTTATTTTCTTATCTCATTACTCTTTCCAGTAAATTGTTTTTATCCCAATCCATGTTCTTTTCTTTTTGTGCTTCCAACTGGAGGGGGAGGGATTATGTGTTTTGTTTTTTTTTTTTTCTAATGGGACTACTAAATTGAAGAACACCATTCCTAAACCACAACAAGACATTGGTTGGGTAAATGGGTAAACCCATTACTTGGATTTACGAATTTGCCTTTTGTTCCTGGCTACCAAATCTTTGCTCCTCTGAGCTAGTGGCTCTTTTCCCTTTTTTTTTTTTTTTTTTTTTTTCTTCTTTTTGCCAGTATTCCCCAATCTGGACCCTGCTGTCCTTCAGAAAACTCTTTCAATTTTCTTCAAAAATAGATCCTTCCAGGTCCATGGTCTGGCCTAGCTCTCACAAAGAACTTCAGATCAGATCCTCTCCTTCAGGTGCCTTGTTTGGGCTTTTCCATTCTTTAAGACGCAGCATTTCTGCTTCTGTATTCAATAACCCTGCCACAATGAGACAGTTCAGGCCTGTATCTTTTCTGCTTTAGAATCTCACAGCCCCTCTGGTGCAGGGCAGCCTGGTGAAGCCTGGGTGCAGCCTGAAACCATCGTCTCCCAAGCTAGCATCTTTGAGATTGCTTCCTTCTGTTCTGTTCTGTTCCTTCCCTCAAGCTGCACCATACCAAGGCAGTGAGAAGCAGTTGTGAACATCTTTCCCAGACAGGAATGCGTTTCCAGTATCTCTCCTCAATAACCTTCCAGCAAAATCTGTGCCTTGTGTTTGCTTATAGGTTTTCCCCAGCCCCTGTCCTTTGTCTCCCTCTCCTGCTCTGAAATGGTTGCCTACAACCAGGAATTCATGAAGGAACGTTTTATGAGTCTTCAAGGAGAAAGGGCTGCCCTTGCAGGAAACTTGAAGATGTCAATGAAAATGCAGCAGAGAATTAAGTGCCTCTGGTGATTCCTGTTTAAGCTTGCCTAATGTGGTCCATTCCTCTTTGGGCATTCTTAGTAGTTTACTACCCTCTCCTAAGTTTGTAATATGGTTTTATTTTAATGCACATACCTTGCCTGCAATTCTCTAAGATCTCATGGGTTTTGGTTGCTGTCTATGCTTTTTTTCCAGAGGAGTGATTATGTTCCACCCCAGTTGTGGTGCCATCTAGAAATTCCCCAGACTTTCCCTCCCACTGGTAGCCTTTAATACATTTCTCCAGAACAACATATCATCCTCCAGTCTCTCAGTAAAAAAACACATGTGTTTGAGGCAAAACATCTGAGTGGCAAAACCAGAGGCACCTCTGATCTTTGCCCTGTGCTCTCAGACCTTTGCTGTCTCTGAAATGTAGCAGCTTGGTGTTTGCTGTCTCCAACTTCCCCTGTCGTGTTTTTCCCCTGCCGTGTTTTGTTTCTCAGGTTCTGGCAGAGTTAAAATCAGGCAGAAAATACCTAATCACCTTATGCAATGTTTTTACCCCAAACAAGCCTGGTTCTCCTGGTATTTGCAAGCCAGGGAAGTGTTATGTGAAAACTTGTCTTCATCACTGGGAAAGCCCAGGCCCACCGCTTGGCCCGGGGCCTTGACCTTGAGCAGGATTCAGAGAGCCTGACAGGACATTGCTGTGTCTGTCATTCTGTGGCACTCGCTCACCGTGGAGCCACTGCCTTCCTGCCCAGTGACACGGTGGCTGTGGCTGTCCTGGGACTGCTGAAGCTCATCAGATCACTGCCCAGCAGTGACTGTGTGCAGCACAGACAGGACGGGCACCGCGCTCCCAACCTTCCCAGTCACTCAGGGAGGGGTGATGGAGAATTGCTGGTAGAAATCTTGAGTGGGTCCCACTGCCTTGGGAGGAGATGGGTGTTCGCTGTGACACCCTTTCCTCAGAGGTAATCAATCAGTTGACTCCTGGTAAAATTAGTGTTATCAGAAATGGTAGCAATTTTCCTTGAAGACAAAAAGAACGGTTTGACTCTTTGTCCCTGAGGAATGAGATATATGACAAACTGCCCTGGAAGAGGGAGCACAGTGGGAAAGCAAGTCTGGGAGATCCAGCTGAGAGTGCTCTGGTTCTGGAGTTCCACATCACAAAAATCAAAACAAGTCTGCATCATTATAGGAGCATTAATAGTCACAGAGATATGCCTTTTGCCCTTCAAGGGAGAGAGCCAGGCCAGGAGCACTGGAGCTATTAATTGAGTCACAGAGCACTCATTTGTACATTTAAATGGTAGAAAGCTAAATATATTCTGTAATCAGTCCTAGCAAAGGACACTGACTGGGACATCCAGCCACTCTGGGCTGCCTGGCACAGCTCTGCAAGCACAGCTCTTTCTGCCTGGCTCTTACCAGACTCCCTTAAAGAGGGCAGTTCCTCACGCCTTTTTCTTCCTCAAGCCAAAGGTAATAGCAAGTAAGAATTGAAATGGCTGTAACACATAGCTTCCAGCATAAATAAACAACCTCACTGATTTAAAATGTCCTATTGATTTTCGAGGTGTATGTGTTGGCACTTGTAGAAGTGGCATAAAAATATCTGCACCCTGGGCAAATCTATCCTCTGGCTCTGCCTAGAACTACCTCAGCCAACCAAGTGTTGCCCTTACAGCAGGACTTCAAGCATTCCTTCAGTTTTTCCCCCTGAATGAGATTTGCTTCCCATTTTTTCAGTCTCTGTATTATGCAGCTTCCAGGTGTTGCTTGAGGAAGATGAGACACATGTTTCTTCTGTAAACCTTTCTCTCTGGCAGGACAAGCGTATTGCAGCTGTCTTCTATTATTGTCACTTTGCTTTAGTCCAAGTGCTCCAGTTGGTGTCCAACCAGCTTGATGTGCTGGCACAGTCTCTACTACTGTGTTTTCCCAGGTCTTAGTATATGAGATGCAGAATTAAGGGGTCTTGTTTCCAGTTCTTAGGCCAAATGCAGCATCATCTTTACCAGCACTATGCCGGATGGCTGTTTGCTTGAGATGCTCTTGCAAAGACCTGTGAGGGCAGTCTCTATCCCTCCTCACAGTAAGAAACAATGGTTGGTTGGCCTCTTGAAACCTCTGAGCTGCCTTATTAAAATTAGTACTGATTGGAGACAAGAATATCTCTCAATCAGAATGCAAAAAAAAATGTGCTCTCTTTTTACAGCCTTACCAGGGACCTGCTGATGATGAAGTGTAGAAAAATATCTGGCATCAAGTATATCCTAAAGAAAACATTCCCTTTGCATGTAATGAAATCACTCCCTTCCAACACAGGAATCCTTTAAAATCTCTCCATCAGAGAGTTCTGATCTCTCCCTTCTTTCAGTCTCCTCTTTCTTTGGTGCCCATCCTTTCTGCTGAAAATCAGCATGTAGGATTTCCCAAATAACAAAGAGGCTCTGCTTCCTGCACATACACGTTCTGAATGTAACAAGTTTACACTCACTTTAGTACTTACCTGAGTTTCCATTTCACACCCTGCCTGTTAAAGATCAGTTTGTGTAGTGTCTAGGACTTACTGCATGTCTTGTCTTATCTATAGTGTTGCTATTATGGTGTTGATAAAACTGATTTTAGCACCACACCACTTTGGGCATCTGTATCCTATTTTAAATAAACAAATATCCAGTTTGGTTTGGGGCTGATCACCCTTGTGTGCTCTGCACCTACTGGCAACCTCTGTCAATGCTGCAAAATGTTGGAGCTGCTGCAGGTTTTGCATCTCCTTCCAAATGACAGACATCATCTCTGTTTGTGGTGTCTACCACAGAGCCTGCAGGTCCTTGTGCTCTGTCCTTCTCCTGAATGGCTTCCCTTTTTCACTGGGGGTATTTTCCATTTGATTTCACATGTGGTACCAAGTACTGTGCAGTAAGCACTCAGGACTAAGGCAGCTGACAGAGGCTATTGAGCACTGTGTGGCAGGAACCTCACTACAGCTCTGCAGCATGTCCTAAGTAGCTCTGGCAAGCCCTCCAAAACACTGTTATTGCTGAGGAACGCCCAATCACGAGCCTTCTCTTGTTATTATTCTCTGTGTGTTCCTGGGATTCCTCCCCCCTTTGCAGTAATACCATCTTTGCTCCCTCCTGCCACAGGGTGCTGGAGTATGGGCTTTGATTTATTGGCTAGTGAAGAAGGGGGCTTGCTGGGATTTTTCCCAGAAAGCACAGCACTTCCTCAGGCTAGTTTGCTAAAAGCTGAGTAGAAGCACGCTGTGGAGACCAGAGCAGATGGGCAGCTTTTATTTAAACAAGAAAATGTCTTTGGTGACAGGAGGGGAAAAAACCTTGGGAAGAGAATGAGAGAGCTCTCTGAATGTTCTCTGCAGGAATCCAGCATTAACAATGGCACTGAGGTCTGGGTCCTCCCACTGCCAGATGCTGAATTTATTTCAAGGCTGGGGATGATTAGACCAAATGGAAAATAAGATTCAAGCAGTCTAGCCAAGGATCAGGCTGACAAACTCTCAGAACAGCTCTGCTCTGTACTTGGTGGGCCAAGAGCTGAAAATATGTTTTCCTTCAAGCTGATGACTTCGAAAATGCAAAAGTCTAGAATGCTGAAGCTGGCAACTTGAATTAATATTTCATAAGATACTGGTTTTGGTTTTTGGGGTTTTTTTTGTACAAGATTGATTCTATTGACAAAGCTTTCATAGCCCTGCACATCCCAGCACAGCAGAGAGAATTCACCAGCAGGTTTCATGATTAAATGTTAGAGGAATTATTTTTATTTTTTGTGAGAGAGATTGCTGGATGTCAGAGAGGCTGTAGCTTGACACTGATTTGATGCCAGGGAAAGCAATTACAGCAAATACACAAACCAAGAACTCTAAGAAGCAGCAAGCGACATTGCAGGGTCCAGTAGTCCCCTAGGAAACATCAACCATGTTATTACTTGATGCCAACAGTTAAAGAAATATCAGCAATAACCTGCACTGCAGCAGCTTTTCCAAACAAGCTAAAAACAGTCTGTACGAAGTAAGGCAAAATCAAACAGTTTTGTATGCATCTGGTGCAGCAGTAGCTGCTTATTCCAATGGCTGAGGTAATGAAGGACACAAGGGCCATTAGACACACATCTGACTCTTGGGAGAAGAGAGAGTAAGTCACTGGAATAGAGAGATTTCACACTGAGAGAGTACAGTCTGTTAGGAACAGATACTCCTGAGAAGATGTACAAATCTCTTCTGGCTCAGCACACAACCTGCCCTGTTGGCAGGCAATTTTATGTACCAAAGAGGTCCACACAGCCAGAATCAGTATCCAGGACACCAGTATGGTTTGAGATGCTGTCCACACAGGAGGACATCTGTTGAGTTAAAACCTTTTAAATAGTGCTGCTGAGCTCTAATTTAAATGAAGAACTAGTTGTGACAGAGGCTTAATGAGAATCCCCACTCAAGCTGAGAAGCTAAAGGCAAGCCATGGCTGGCCAGCAGGACTCATGCAGCTCCAGTTCCTGCAGGAGAGCTGCCTTACAGCACACAGCCCCGTTCAGAGCTGCAATATGCAGTTTTGTTGTCACAAGACTTAAATCACCGACACCAGTGCAAACAGACGTGCCCAACAGTTTCAGTGACATTCAGCTTCTCCTCTCTGCTCCTGCCTCCACTTCTTACGTGGACAACTTGGTAAAAATTAGGGGAACTATCCTTTCTTTGTAGGCTATTTGCTGTGGAAGCCTATCTGATATTCCTCAAAATTAACTCTGCAAAATGAAGCTCAGGAAATATGACGGGCCATAGCATGGTCCCCAACTTAGAGATCAGGAAAAGCTGGAACACAATCTTTAGCTAGGCTAGCAGCCAGGCATGCACTTGGCCAGGTAAACTTGGTGCCAAGAACATGCTAAAATGAATGGTATTTTGTGGGTATCACTCCCTCATGTCTGAGCTGCTTTCCAGACACCCACCAGCTGCATTTGAAGGTGCAAGCTCAGGTATTTGTTCTTTGAAACTTCTTTTGCATCTAAGACATTTGGAAGGACAATTAGCCACCCACTGTAATATTCATAAGCATGACCTTCACCACATTGTAGTGCATGGCTTTATTGTCTGGATGCTTTGTGATCATCTGACCAAAGTGCTGTGACTGTTTCAAAAAGCCAGACTCATCTGAATGCAAGCAGATGTGGATTCACAAGAGAAAGCTTCATTTCCATGTCCAGTACTCCCCCGGCAAGAGCCAGCTGAGGAAATCTACAGAGCATCACCATGGAGCTGAACTCTTATCTGGGTGTGACCAACTTATTGGAAAAAAAAAAAAAAGTAATCCCAAAATGGCTGGCACCTGGGAATCTTTGAACTGTGGTACTTTGACTGAAGTACAGAAAAGGAAGTGATGGTGGGTATAGGAGGAGTTATGTTACAAGATGGTTGCTTGCTCTGTTTAAAGGTCACCTCTTTTCTGCCAGCAAAATGTGCCAATGCTGTGACATTGAAAGAGATCTTCTACTGAGAAAGAAGGATATGGTGAGGCTGGGCTGATGGGATATGCCTGAGGAATGCTGTTCCACAAAGAGAAAAAACATCACCACAGGCTTCTGTGTAGCTCTCACAGCTGACCATGAGCAGTTCTTCCTGTCAGGTTGTCAGAACTTGCTCTCACAGGGAGTGCAGTGAATCCAGATGTGAGGGATGAGGCAATTAGCTTGTGGTCCTGTCAGCCCAGGGGAAGACTCTTGCCACAGCAGGTGCCCTCTCAAGAAGCCCATTGCCTGAAGCCAGAGGCTGGCTGATTGCAGAACTGACTGCTGGCTTATTAGGAGTGTGTTACCAGCCACAGATCAAAAGTTGGCTGAAACCTGCTCAGCAAAGCAGGCTGATGAAACACGATCAAAGGAGCTCTGCCCTTCAAGATACTGAATGAGTCTCAGCTGGGAATGCAGACAAAAGTTCACCCATTTTCCTGGAGAGCTGACAAAGACATACTTTCTGCTCATCCAAGAACTGTGCAGGCTGAAACATTCCCTTGTCCTTGTCAAAGAAGAGGAGCTGACTTGTTTCACCTGACCAGCAAATAATACTTTTTCATGTCTGACTGGTATGACACAGTTCTGGGCCAGTCACACTTCATGGGGTTTATCCTAATACTGGTTTTAATCCCTTAAAGTCCATCTTTGGACTGCCAGAAGAGAGCTGACTTTCCCCAAAGGCTGCAGCTTTAGCCAGCTCACTTGGAGACCTTCCTGTTCACAGAGCGCTTTGCATCAGTGATGAAGACTATGAGGATCTGTCTAGCAGGAGCTGGTCACACACACAAGGTATTATGGACTTACTGTGTCCTACTGTGACTGTGTCCTTTCTTACCTACATTCTGCTCATCCAAGAACTGTGCAGGCTGAAACATTCCCTTGTCCTTGTCAAAGAAGAGGAGCTGACTTGTTTCACCTGACCAGCAAATAATACTTTTTCATGTCTGACTGGTATGACACAGTTCTGGGCCAGTCACACTTCATGGGGTTTATCCTCATACTGGTTTTAATCCCTTAAAGTCCATCTTTGGACTGCCAGAAGAGAGCTGACTTTCCCCAAAGGCTGCAGCTTTAGCCAGCTCACTTGGAGACCTTCCTGTTCACAGAGCGCTTTGCATCAGTGATGAAGACTATGAGGATCTGTCTAGCAGGAGCTGGTCACACACACAAGGTATTATGGACTTACTGTGTCCTACTGTGACTGTGTCCTTTCTTACCTGCACATTTATTCATTTATTCCAGTTTATCACAAATTTGTGCTATATATATATATATATTCATAAGGAATATGAGAATAGACAGAATAGGAAAACATTGTAAATATTTTGGATACCACAGGCCTCTTGAGAGAATTTGTTCTTTGGTGATGGTATGTACATATGCACTAGTCAAAGAATATTTTAGGATTCCATTTGTTTTATTTTGTATCTGAAAACTATATACTCTTCTCCTTACCACAACTTGCCTTGCCTTGCTTTGCCTCCTTCCAGCCTCCCTTTTGGGGTCATAAGAAACAGGACCAGACCAGATCCTGACCTATCTACCCTCCTACCCCATAAACATAAAGAAGGAACACAGTGTTTTGCAGCAGCTCCTCTTTCCCAACATGTTCATCACAGACTGGCACATCTGCCTTTGTCCCCATTCAGAATAGGGAAAATCCTTGGGTAATCCCCTCTTCATAATTGCAGTATGTGGGAAAACATCCAACACAGATGTATCCACCCCCACACCAGTCTTCAGCATGAGAAGCAGATGCACCAGTAACTCCAGAGCCTTTCTTTGCATTGGTAGTCCTTGAAAAGCAGATATTCTCCTTCCTTGGGTATCTGCTCGTCACAGTTTGCTTGGCAGGGACAGTACCCCATCCTGAATCTCTCTCCTGACAGACTTGATCAGGAGAACAGCTTTCATGTCTATGCCTTTCTTTCTCTTTCAATGACCAACAAATTAGGAGCTCCTGTGCCCAAACAGTTGCTTTCTATGGTTTCCTGAAGAATGAAGGAGGCTTAGAACTCTTATTTTTGTCCTGTGTGCAAAAAAAGGGCTAAGGCAAGGCTGACAAACAATAAAGAAAATTGGAGTCTGTTGTATTTTTTCTTCATCTGGCCAGTGACTCATTTGGCACTGCTGTCTCAGCTCAAAATTAAAATTTAGATATGATCCAATTTGCAAGTCATAGAAAGAGGCATTTTCCTCTCTCTGTTCCAAGACTCTCCCAGTAAGCCACAAAGGGTTCAGCAGATAGAATGTTTTCTGTGCTGTGTATAATGAAATTATATTCACCACAGTTTCTACTGGGAGTTTTGAACTCCAGTTTTTTTTTTCTTAAACAGCCACCAAAAATTTCATTGCCAGAACAATAATTAAAGAGAGAATGGAGAACCTTGTCTGATGGATATAAGTATCTCTAAGGAGATAAAATGATAGGTTTTAGTCAGATAATTTTTAGGGGTTGTATCACAGAGATTATATGATCAATTATAGAGCAAATTTATATGAAGTAAAGGTTTTTAAAATTTACGCCTGCTTACCCATATCAGAAATTCCTTAAACTGCTCAAAAATAGATTAATCACCCATTAAAATAATTATAACTTAGAAATGAAGCATTAAAGAAAGGTAATAGAATTTGAGCTGTCAGCCTGTGTGATATATGTGTGATTGAACTCTCTGGATGGATCCATTTTCCAGTTACAGTGAAGCCTGTGCTAGCAGCTACCATTCTTAGACAGCCACTGATTTTAAAAGAACATCCAAATATAGCTCTATTATTCCATATCTTTTTCTGAAAAAATTTCTCAACTAATTCACCAGTCTCCAGGGCAGCGATTCTACACAGACTTCAGACTGCTTGTACTTTGGAGAGTTCTGGTATTTTTGGTACATCAAAGCTTGATTCTAAATCTGAGAGCAACTTGACAACGTTAGGAAAGTAAATTAAGCACTTTGACATGGGGAGTAGCTTCGTAGCAAGAACAAATATAACTGCAGCCAAGACGTTTTTCCCCTTAAGGAATTGCATTCGTAACCAAAATGCAAAATAAATCAGCTCATGAAAAAGTAGAGCAATCAGCTCATTTCCCGGCATACAGATAAATCCAGTGCCATGAACTATAGCTGTGTCAGCCAGCTACATTCTCCCTATTTCAAGCACCTGTGCGTGAGGAAAGACAACCACTCACAAGAGCCAAGTACTGTCCTGGACCTCTCACAAGGGACCACTGATTTCAGAAGGCAGCAAACTCTGCATGGTGCTAATCACACTGATAAAGCCATTACTTTCAGGGAACATTTTCCCATAGTAAAAAGCCCAGAGTCCCATTCTAGGAACTGATATATTAAATAAGGTTCATGTCTTCACTTCGTCAATGATTCATGTAAGGAGGCTTTTTAGGGCTCAGAACCAATTGTTTAGCCTCTATTTAATATTTCAAACTCAGAGAAGAGCTCATTTTTCTCTTCAATTTTTTTTTTTCTCCTTAATGCTTAGGTAAACATAATACATAGCAATATTCATGTACCAAAACCAGCTTGGCTTATCAGCTCTCCCCACAGCATGTATCTGTCAGAGACTTCAGCACAGGACCTCGTGTTCAATTACAGCTTCTGCCTTTCAGCTGTATTAATCAAGACATGACAGAGATAAGTGTCTCAATGCATCTTCCCATCCTTCACTTCCTTTCTCATCTGCCACTCTCACCGCAGGAATAGCTGTAAAATTGGTCACAGTTGTCCAGGTTATTCTCCCTCCTCTAAGTTTACTGGAAAATACTTGTTGATTTCCACAGTTTCACATAGGTCATTTAATGCATTTCATTTGCAGCAGTGCCAAGGATCTGTTTTTACAAAGCCTTTTGCGTGCAGAGCTCTCATTGACACTGGTCAGCTGCAGAAAATTTAAATACTCAGAACTTCATGAACTCCATACAGAAACAGAAGTGAATCCCCAAGAAAAGAAGAAAAAGCTCATTTTGGACAATTCCAAAATAAACATTCCAGTATCTTGACTCAGTTGGAAAGTAATTAAGATAATCTGGAAATCAGATTCAAAATCTAGCCAGGAAGAAAGGCTCCCACTGCTAAGAGGAACAGGATGATGTTTCTGATGCTTGCAGGAGATGCTGATATATAACACATATGCTGGTGTAATGGAGAACAACTAGATTGTTGCTAAACTCCATTTTAATAAATAAACCCTATATTTTCATTCATTTACAGCTCTGCCTGCTTTCTTTTCTTCTTTCCTTGCTTGTCATTGTCCTCTCATACACATTCCAGGCAGGTCTGCTGTAAATTCTTTTCATCACGCTGTCACACTTATTGACATTTCAAGGACATTTCCTTTGAAATGTTAAGAAAAACAGCACTTTGCAGCCTTCCAAGAAGCAGCATCAGTGACTGTCAGCATTTGAATTAATGTTGTCCCATCTCCAGCAGGACCCAAATCCCAAGAAGCAACATCTGGAAACAGGAATATCAGAAAAACTATCAAAAATATAAAAAATATCAAAAAAAAAATATCAAACACACAGTTTGGGTTTGCCTGTGACACCACTTCATGGTGACAATTCACTCACAGCTTGCTGCTGTAATTTAGCACAAGCTACCTCATTATTTTTTGCCTGCCTTTTCTGTAGTTTTACCCTTCCACGTGCAATTATGCTCATTCCTGGCATCCCTTGTTGCTTCCACAGCACGCAGCCCTCCCCAGTTCCTCTTCTTCCATTATTGTTCATATCACAAGCTCACTTAGATGATTGCGTTCAAAAATCATTGCTTTTGTAAATTAGGAGCACCAGATCCTCCAGTGATGTCGTTCACAGTAGTCCTTGACAATTAACAGCTCGAGGCCATTGGAGGTGTTGGAAGATATGGATCACTGTTGTCAAGCCCACAATGTTCTTTGAGATAGGGACTACACTGCTAATAGGTAAAAATATGTATCGATAGATAAAAAGATGTTGATGGCATCAGCATGGAGTCTAAACAGCATGGAGGAAAAAGAGAATCAGCCCTTGAACTATAAGACATATGGCAAAGGGAATAATCAAAGGTCACCTCCGGTGATGGAGTGTATGATGTGGGACTTTGAAAGGTTTGGAGAAGATGGTAGAAACCAGATGGTGGAGCAGGCCCTAAATCTTCGTGGTCACATGGATGGAGAAGGTTGGTGCAGCTGTGCACGAGTGGGGGACAGCTGTGCTCCTCTGCTGAGCCCCAGCTGGGGCAGTGGGTGGTCCTGCACGAACCAGTGGGTTTGTCATACACTGCTTTCTCTTTTCAAGGAATACCATTTGCAAAACAGAAATGTGATACGGCACAGAGTAAAAACCCTTAGTCAATTTCAATCTGCTGAAACAGGAGTATTTGGCAATGGCAAACAAAAAAAATGCCACTGTAGACTAACTAGATACCTGTGTCTCTAGTTATTATTTCTCTGCTTAAAAAAAAAAAAACCAAAAAAAACCAAAAAAAAAACCAAAGCAAACCAGCTCAAGTACAGGATCCAGATTTTCTTGATCTGCTCAAAAGTCATTTCCCTGATGATGGATTTTGCTTTCCCATCATATTCTCTTCTGTTACAAGGAATCCTGTCCTTGTAACAGACCAGCACCAGCTGTCATGGATATTAGAAAGGAGTGAATCAAGGATTGTCAATGTTTCCTCGCTCTCCATCACTCTTCCCTCAATTGCTTTGTTTCTTTTTTTGTTTGAAAAAGAAAAATCACACAATCAGTGATATGCCGATGTGAGATTCACTTTGCTCCCCACCCTCTAGAATTGCAATGAAATTGTGAAAACAGGGTCTTCAACAGTGTACCATTGATGGCCTTTGAAAGTGGCACAAAAAGTCAATAAATTTCTTCATTTCTTCAGAATGACTTCTCTGTTGTTTTTTCATATTTTCCCTGTGGGATGTTTGGCAATTTGTCACACAAGCACACATAACCAAGTTGACTTATCACACACAGTTCTTTAAAATAACACTGGAGGAATTCAAGGATTTTACTTAACACAATATTGCAAAGAAACACGTCAGGGCTCTGTTTGCATTAGTTATAATTCCCTAATGTCCCAGTGGGTCTGTTCAGCTGGAGCTTGCAATTAAGCTAAAGTTGTTTATGCAATAATTAAGTTTTTAATCATGCATATCTTTTAGAGTTCTATTTGTGGAAAACCATTATTTTAGAATGAACCTATGTGCAGATCAATGGTTGTCTTGGGTTAGACAAATGTCTCAAAAAGTGACTTAGATGATACTGAGGTAATTTTCTATGATACCAACAATTGTCACTGGTGCCTCCTGTGGTGTCTGTGTTTGAGAGAGCAATGAGCAACTCAAAGCTCTATTTTCCAGCATGCCCAGACCCTGCCTGCTTACATGATACATAAAGAGAAGCCATCAAAACACCCTAGGGAGGTGCCAGTAGACTTTGGTTTGAACACAGGCCCTGCTCCTCACAGTCTATACAGAGCCAACACCGGGAAGTCTGATGTCTAAACCACTTTTTTGGATATCAATAGGAAGCATCTGAGCAGGACACTTCAGGGTTCAACCACCTCTTATGTTAATGCTCAGCCCTTGGTAGTGCTGTTCACCGGACAAGTTTGTTCATAAATAACCATCCAGGTTGGTTTTAATGCATATTGTTTCGTCTTTACTGCCTATGTAGAGCAGGATTCCAGTGCCACAACCCTCTCCAGAGAGGGAAAACCCCCTCTGTTGGCCTCCAAAGTAGCTCTGCATTGGCATGAGGTTGTGAGTCTGCAGCATCCCACACCTGGTGCAGCTCAGTCCACGTGATTTGCACTTCCTACTGCAGTAGTGCTGAACACAATATTCCACAGGCGGCAAAGCAGTGATTCATGTGCCCCAGCAATCTCTAAGCCTGAAAGCACCCCCTAGGCTTTTCAGCTGTGTTCCTGGGGACAGCCCTCCATGGCATTGCCTCTAACTGTGCAGCAACATCACTGGGCCAAATCCTCAGCTCTTGCTCATCTCTCTTCTGGGCATGTTTACCTTTACAAATAAAGAGCAAGACAGAGACAGCAAGGTAGAACAAAAACAGTCTCTGCCTTTCTTTGAACAATGCATGAAATCATAGTGATCTCGCCCTCACTGAAGGCTTTCTGGTGTTACCTAAATAAAAATAATTATGCTAATTGCTCACTATCAGTATTCTAGGTTGACAGTAGTTGTGTCTTATAAATGAAAACATGAAATTTAAGAAGAAAAAATCTAAACATTAAATCCACATCACAGTAAGACAACATGAAGAATGTGGCTGTAGCATCAACATCAAACGCCACAAGTTAGAAGTATTTCTTTAGTACTAAAAATTTCATCAGTTTCACAAGCCTTTTGGTCCTGCTTGTGCCCTGATCCCCCCCCCCGAGAAAACCCATGTCTCAAAATGAGGGCTTTCAGGGTCTGTGTGCCACCTTCATAGCACCTGAAGCTGGTTATAGTACTAGGAGCTATCCACATCCAGAGGAGAATATCCAGTCCTCTGAGTGAAACACTAACAATG
The DNA here is from genome assembly GCF_017590055.1 of Onychostruthus taczanowskii. Taxonomy (NCBI): domain Eukaryota; kingdom Metazoa; phylum Chordata; class Aves; order Passeriformes; family Passeridae; genus Onychostruthus; species Onychostruthus taczanowskii. The sequence goes on along the minus strand of NW_024502569.1, from coordinate 2,770,499 downwards.
TGCCACATTTGGTGATATAGCTCTTTTAAATGGTTATTTTTTGTCAAAATCCTGATCGTGACCTGGGATTGTTCAGCCTGGAGAAACTGAGGCTCGGGGGGAACCTTATTGTTCTCTACTGCTATCTGAAAGGAGATTGTAGCCAGGTGGGGTCTCTTTTCCCAGGTAACAAATAGCAGGACAAGAGAAAATGGCCTCAAGCTGTTCCATGGGAGATTTAGGTGGTACAGAGGATGGCAGCTTTGTAAGCAGTGCTAGGTGAGTGATGAGGCACAGGAGGCAAAAGGAGGTTTGTTTTGAGGGTCCCATCAGTCCACAGCTCTCAGTCTCCCTGGGAATTTCCACTAGGAAGGAGAAAAGGGCTTACTAGCCCTTATCCATACACATCTGAGACCTGACTCGCTGCCTTGCTGCCAGTGACCATGCACATGGAGTGCATCTTGCAGGGGAGCCCTTCTCCGGGGCAAACTTTATGAGTTCCTAATTTTAAAGCAATGTTTCTGTGACTTCGCCCTGTTCTTGCTTCTTTCTGCAGTATGTCACTGCCAGAATGATCCAGCCATGTACCAATAGAGGCCCCTCTCTAAATTTCATCCATTATGAACATTTCAGGCCACAACACACCTTCAAGAACATATCCCTTTATATAACTGGTGATGCTTTGATATGAGTCAGCCTGTGAATCACAGGAGATACACCTAAAAGCCCAACTAGAACATGTTCTGTTCTGTATTGTTAAAGAATTATTTTCTGTCATAGCAAATTACTCCATTCCTTCAGTTTGTTACTTTTGTCCTTCCCTCTCCCAATTACTTCCTTTTCTTCCTTGTAAGAGTTGTTTGTTTGTCCCTGGCTGGAGGCACATCCTGCCACAGGTCTGCATGCTGGTGCATTCCCCGTGTCACTGGACTCAGGAGCACATGTGGGGCCAGTGGGAATGCTCTCAGAGGCTGGGATACTCTTGCTTCTCATGAAAGCTGCACCAATGCCCAGAAATGTTTGCCAGAACTATGTTAAAAATTGCATACATGATACAATTATGCTTTTAAGAACTACACTGTGGGATCCCAGCTGGGGCTTTTATTGCAACCTCTTTCTAATCCTAAAGGGAAGCTTCATGCCAGAATATGTTGCTGCAAAGAGCCTAAAGCGTGTCAAGGAGAAAAGTATGAGTGCACCCTCACACTGAGGTGCACAAGGACTGCCTGTGCTGGGGATCTGTAAGCCATGAAGGACATGTATCCTTGTGGTTGCATACCTGGGTCCAGACAGGGTGAGCCCGTGCAAGCACACATTTGGGACAGAAAACTCCTGGCCAAGGCAAGCAGCTCTGTTGATCATGAGAGCAGAAAGTTGATTTTCCTGGTGGTAAGTACAGTTTTTTTCCATGGAAAGCAACTCTCTGTGTGATGCTGAATTGTGGAAACCAGACAGAAAAAAATAAAAACCCAGCAGGGATGGGAAAAACTTTCTCATTATTTTTTTATCCAGTGCTAAATCAATTTATATTCAGCCCTTTTCTGGCACAATCACGCTGGGGAGGGAGAAAAAACAGTTTTCTCACTAGTGCTTCAAGATCCACCTTTCCATCCCTCAACAATTAACCTAACTGCAGACTGGAGATCAGCTGCAGGAGGAGCTATCCTATTCTTTTGGTAGGTATAGGTGTCCAGGTAGAGAGGAAGAGTTCACTCCTGCCTAGGCACAGGAGCCACCTGGGCATACCCTGCCAGGGGCAAACCCAGATGGGACCAGGCTTATCTGATGCTGCAGCTCCAGTAGGACTTTGCTTTTCCATTTTTGCAAACAATTTGCCCAAACCTGAGTTCATTTTTGCCTGCAGGTTTGGAGGAGGGCTGTCCCCCTCAGCGGGGTGCCCCCTCCAGTGGCATGAGCGCACTCCCTGCCTTCATGACCACATTCAGCCAAGCTGGCAGCCCTGTTCTTCTTGCTTCTTGGGCTGCTTTTGTGGACAAAGCACAAAGAAACATGGGCACCTCTTTCCATGCTGTATGAGCTCCCTGTCCCTCCTCACTCTGCTGGGCTGGTGCTTTTCCCAGACTGTGGCTGCAGAGGGCAGGGGAGGGGGCAGCCGTGGCTGGGCAGCACTGGCTGTCTCTCATGTGTGCATCACAGTGTCCCAGGGAGCAGAGGGAAAACAGGGAGTGCTCAAGCCAGAAACTAAAGCTAGTGAGAGTAACTAGCACTGTGCAGGAGCTGGAATTTCCATGTTCGTGGGGAATTCCCCAGTTTTTCGACAGGCTATTATTCTTTGCTGGATCAAAACTAGAAAGTTTTGGAATTCCCTATAAAACTAAACTTGGGAAACACAAGTAGATCCTTTGAAACCTGTCAAGTGTTTGTTGTCATTTCAACAACTGACAGGACTTTTTTTGTATTAAATGAACTTCAGAATGTGTTGCCTCACAAAAGATTAAGCCAAGTATTTCACCATGCAAGGGATGAAGCAAAGTAATTTTTTTACTTTAGCGCAATGCTTCCTTCTTTGCTACCAGGATTTTATTCAGTCTTTTTCTCTAGAAGTTCCCTTAAAAATTTCCCTTAAAATGCTTTCTCCTGGAAAAAGGAATGATACTTTCTTGCTTTACTGCTACTAACAAACCTAAGCAATTGCAGCCATAAGTGTGTCTCTGACACTTCCTGAATCTTGAAAAACAGCCCTGTGAAAATAAACCAGATGATTTTATCTTTCTCCTAGGTTTCCTTGAGTGCCACCTGTCCTTGGAGAGGCTGGAGGTATGCCCTGCTGGCACCTGGGAAAGGGACCAGCACCTGCCCAAGCTTCCCTCCCATCCCAGGGTCCTCACCAAAGAGAAAGAGGGATGCACAGACAATCTGTTGAAGGACTATAACAACTATTCAAGCTGGGACTGACGTAAAATTTGATGAATGTGGGAGCAGAAACAAAATTCAGGCTCTGAGCAGCTGCCTTTGACAAGCTGACAGCTTGATCTTGGAGAAAGCAAGCCCTGATGGATCTATCAGCCAGGCCAGCTCTGCATATGTATTTAGGCTTCATGTTTTCAGTAAGAAAAATATACAAACACTTTATCCATGTCCTTGGTTTTCCAAAAATCATGATCCTCCTGCAGTGAGGAGGTGCTGCAAACCCAGGTGCTCACACCACAGAGTGCGCCTCACTAATGGTGGGAAGGAAGGAGATTCATGGCTTTGGGGTGTCTTCCCCAAGGCAATTGGTAGGATGAGATGGACAGCCTGCATTGGCTTGTGAGATGCTGCTTTCACTTAATGAATTTTAAATAACCATGTTCTCACTTGATGCACTGCTTCCCATCCCAGTTTTCCCTGGTAGCTGTGCCCAAAGGCATGGCCCCGCTCTGGTTTTGGTGGGCACGAGAACCACTGCAGTGTGAGTCATCTTGCTGGAGAAGGAGCCCCCCTTCAACAATGTAAATCAAAGCTGTTGCTTTCTTGGCCATATTTGTTACTTCCACTAAGTCATTCCCATTTGAATTCCTGAAAGCCAAATATCCTGACCTACGTAAGGCACTTTTTAAGCTTTATGAGAAAAGTGATGGGATCATTTCTCTGTATAGGTGCCTTTGTGTTTGTACTAACTGCTTTTCTTCATTTTAATTATTCATTTAATATCCACTGCCCCTTTGCTGCTGCGTGAAGTACACTTCAAAGCTCCAAAACATGAGCTAGGTGCATATAAATTTCAGCATAAATCAAAGCAAAGATGAATCTCAGAAAGCCATAAAAGAGCTGCATGGAGAAGCTTCCTTAACTCTCCTCATTCACAGCAGGCAGCTGTGATGCCCCACAGCTCCTCCCTGGTAGCCAAAAAAGTTTGGAAGAATGTTGCTTTTCCAGTACCAGCCCTACTCCAAAGAATACAGTGGGATGTAGGTGCCTAGACAGTCTGAAGACTGTAATTTCACGGGTTGCAATAAAATACCCAAGCCTGTCCATGAGCAGTCTTCACCAAACACACAAGGGACCATATGTGCACTCCAGTGTCTTGGCTGTGAGTAGAGCTGGATCCTAATCCTCTTCCCAGGATGCGACAGCTCCTTCCAGTTCCCTACCAGCCCTCCCAGGGACCAGCAGCTCCTCCAACACCTGGGTGAGAGGTGCTCTCAGGATGGGTCAAGTTTTAAACCCTCCCATTAATTAGTTGAACTAAGAAAATGACGATGGCTTTCTGTTTTGTTTTCCTAATCCATCAGCTCAGTAGAGGTTTCCTTCTACCCTGTTAGTCTTGGAGAAGCCTCCCTTGCCTTCAAACCACTTAGATCAGTTTTGCTCTTTTGCTCTTCACTGCTTGCCCTCTGCTCAGCATTCCTCTATTCCTAGCACTGCCATGCGCATTGCCATGTAAGGTATCTTTTAGGCAACATTCCTGACATGCATCCCTGTCATCTCAGCTGTCTTTCCCAACACTTCAGTAACAGGACAGCTTCTCCTCTTAGCTGTTTCTCTCATCACATCATCTTTTATTTTCTGCAGCTCTAGCCCAGCTGGCTTCTCTCTGTGGTGCCCATCCCTGAGTTGCTGCCGTTCTCAAGCTCCACATCCTGACCCATTTCAGTGAATGGGTCAGGATTAAACACACTCATTCCTGACTTGGGCAAAATGCTGGGAGTGCACTCCAGTCCTTACAGTTTCTAGAACTGTTCCTCTCCTGGTGCCAGTTTCACAGCTCTAATCACTTCCAGTAGTTCTCCACCAGGTTTTTCCCTTTCCACCTCCCAATTCAATCTTTGCCTCTTCCTGTTGGTTTCCATTTGACATGATTTTCTCCTGCACGCTAAGCCTCTGTCCAAGCTTTCTGATCTTCCAGTCCCACCTTGTCCATTATTCCCTGCAGGCCTTTTTTCATCAGTGGTACCAGGTCATCAAGAGAGCTGAGCTGGGAAAGTGGCAATGAATAATTTATCCGAGGGCTGTAGCTCCTTTGTGTGCCATGACACAGCCCTGAGCAGCTTGTGTTTCCCTGGACTGCTTGCAAATCCTAGCCCCATTCAGGAGCCTGTTAATCACCAAGAGTTTTATTATCCACTCACAGGCTCATCGGCCCGGGGGAAGTCAAGCCCTGGATCTCACCAATTCCCACCAGCACCTGGGTCTTGCACCCGGCTCCAGCACTGGTGGCCGAGCAATTTTCCCTCTGCAGGTGCCTCACTGCTGCTGCCTTCCACTGGAAGAGGCGTTTGACAGACTCCCCTAGGGGTGGAAGATCTGGTTCCCACAGACCTGTGGAGGCAGCATGGCCACTCCTCATCACTGAGCATGAACAGCAACGTGGCTGGTCTGGGTGAGCATGTGTGGCAGCTGGCTCCCAGAGGGATTTTGGGAGAACATGGGGCCAAGGGGCTGTTTGTGACACACAGCTAGGAGCCTCACCCAGCTCCCATCATAGGACAAACTCCTGATAGACACTTCTCCATAAGGAGCTGCAGGTAATTTTAAAATCTAATTTCATCACCAGTCAAATCAGAAGAAAAGGTTGTCAGGAAGCTGAATAGCACGGGGAAATGTCTGACTCTTAGAAATGTCAAGGATTATTCAGGGAAACCTGCGTGCTGGCCACTTCTTTCTGAGTAATCCTTGAAATGATAAATGGATATTTAAACTGAGCCCAGCCCTTTCTCCCCTTGTAACCTCAGTCACAACAGACTGACAGACAAACAGAATTTATGCAAGTGAGAGAGCATAGCTAATGGATTGCCTTCACTCCCCGAAGGGATGGGATATTATTCCCTTTTAGCTTCAAGTGCTGCCTTTGCACAGTGGACTGCAGTGGTGATTAATAGGAGGAGGAAGCCCATTGACCCAAACAAAAGCCCATTACAGTAAATGGATGCTGCCCATTGATTTTTCTGCATCCTTCCTCCCGTGGTCCAGTGAGAGAGGACATCCCTAGAGCTGGTCTGCAACACTGCCTCATGGAAACTACTTGGGTTGGGAAGGTGGGAAGTGAAGGATGGTTCATATCCCCCCACCTTTGCATCCCCACTGCCCCATGACATTGTTTGCTCTGAAAATATGAGTACCTACAGTCACTCCACATTACTGAAGTCATCATAGCGATGAACACTCATGGAATGGGCTGTACATGCCCTGGGATGGGGGATAAAGCTGGGGATATAAACCCCCTGGGTGTGATAGGTTTTACCCCAGGGCTCAGCTTCATAGCTCACTGATTTGGAAAGGCTCAGGAAGGGGAAAAGACTCCTGAAAGAGCAAGTCCTGGCAGAGGAAGGCTGCTCCTCCGCGGGGTCTGAGGGGAGCACCGTCACATCATGCAAACAGATGTATGCACAGTTGACTCCATCAGCTGGGGTCAAAAAGACTTTCAGGGTTTCAAACCTGTGTTTTCTGACATACCCTAATCTGGTTCACAACAAGTCACCGGTCAAAACCTGGTCATCTTTTTGCTCTTGAAAAGCTTCACTGTCCCATGGAAGAGCTTCATTGTCACGTGGGAGCCTGGAGTTCCCATCCGTGTCAGCTGGCACAAAAGCTACCACTCCAGGCAAATATTAGATGTATGCAGTTTCTACATCATTGCAGACAACAAACAGCTTCTTGGATATTCACAAATTGGAACAGGCATAATGTTAGAAACGGGAGTGAAAAGACCAATGGGAACAAACACAAATGCTAAGCAACAGCAGAAAAAAATACTTGAAATACGCTGGATACCATCCTGGGCCTGTTTTCTCTCCAGATGAAAATAGCTTTCAAGCCTTTAAATATTGACTAGATGTTAGGATACAGCAAAATGGCATCTATAAGTCAGAGTAGGTTACTTTTCACCAGGGATCTGTTAAAAATGTTATTATAACACTCTAGAGAAAGTTAAAGTTATTAAGCCACCGGCTCGTGGAGCTCAGTCTGCAAGACAGTTTTATTCCCATAAAACCAGTGATGTGGCAAAGCAAGCCCTGGTAATATCTAAATGTGCTTCCCCCTGCAGTCTCACCGTGAGGATTATGATGTTTGGCAGCTGAATAGTAGTGTGTTTGAACTTATAAGATTTGGAGTTATTTTAGGGTAAAATCTCACAAAGTTGGGTTTTTTTGGTTGGTTTTTTTTTTGGGGGGGGGGTTTTGTTTTTTTTTTTTTTTGGGGGGGGGGGGTTTGGTTTTTTTGTTTTTTTTTTTGGTTAGAAAAAAGAAGCCTACATGTTTAAAGGGTCATAAAAACAGAAAAAGGGATAAATGAGGCAGGATTTACTCTTAGTTATTCAAAATGGAAAAATTCTTCCTCACAGCACTCCATCCTCCTGCAGCATGGAGTCTATGAACACAAGGTGCCCTGAGTTCAGAGAGCACATCCAGAAGAGAAGAAAGGAGCATTTGTCTCCTTGTTCTGTGCCAAGTGGTGCCCTGGCCTCTGTCTGCCACGCTCTGCACTCCCTGGCAATATAAATCAGGATTTCCCAAGCTGCGCTCCAGCCTACGCAGTAGGAGTTGAAATACTGAACATGTGGCTGGCTGGAGGCAGGCAGAGCCCCGAGGCAGGGCCAGGCAGGAGGGAGGTGAAGGGCCTGGCTCCTCTGACCTCACACAAAATGCAAATGCATTGCCCTGATTTGACCGTGGTGAAACAGGGGGAAATAACTGTGCCCCCAGGCCAGCCCCCGGCAGCTTCTCCCCAACTCTGCCTCTCCCGGCTGTCCAGTCCAGCTCCACTTTGCAGGCAGTGGTTTTCCTGGGGATGGCAGAGAAAGAAAAGACAGATTTCCTCAAGAACTGGGTCCAAAATCTTATCACAGCAGAAGTCACGTCCTATTTCCCACCTTTGTCCCCAGCTGGCATCCATCTGCCTGGCAGCTCCAGTGGGAGACAGGCCATCTCCACATGCTGGTGTCCTGCCCCAGCTCCTTGTGTGGCCATCAGCAATGAATAGCTCAGCTCACACTCCTACCTTCCCCCTCTGGGTCTCCAGACCTCTCAGCCACACAGCCATCCATCACTCCTAACATCACCTGTATGATCTTCCCGCTGCTGGGAATGACAACTGCCTGCAGATTGAGAGAGTTGAGCAGTGGCATCAGAAGCTGCTGGGGCAAGCAGACCCAGCTTGGGTGCCTGGCTGGTGAGACAGATGCCTTGTGTGAGTTTATGGACCTCATTTCCTCAGAAATCTAAGCTAAAATTAAGTGTTTGTGCCATGACAGCAGTGGTTCCTATGAAGATGTGAAGAGGTAGCTCTGGGCTCTCTGCATGTCCTGGGCAACTAAGAGCAAAAGGTCCAACACATATATCCAGCAATAAAGATCTCTGTCTGTTAACACAGACCTCCTTATTTCTGAGGCTGACAGAGAAATCCATCCCCAAGCACAGAAGCAGAGTCACAGAAAATAAAGATGGACAAGCCTTTAATTAGGAATTCAGCCTCCTGCTGCTCAGCTGGCACCCACAGCCCCAACCCAGCCCCAGAGTGGGATGTCTGGCTGCTGCCCACTGACTCTGCATCCGCCCTCCCTCCACACTTCTGGTGGCTTGGGGAGCCTCCCAGAGGCATCACTCGTACAGCACTGGGTCCCAGCTCACCTACTGCCCATGCTTGCTCAGCTTCCTTGAAAAGAGTCAGTTAAGCCTTATTTAGCTGAGCCTCCCTTGCAGAAAAAGCTGTGCTCCACCTGATCCAGGACAAAGCCTGTTCTGCCATTTTTATCCATCTTACTTAGGTGAGGATGGCACAAGTGGCCTGGAGCAGTCAGGCTGGAGTGCAAGGCTCATCCATTCCTTTCTGAGGAACAGCACTGCTGCCTGCCAGGCTCATGCCAGGTGTCATCTGTGGAATGTTTCTGACTTCAGGAGAAGAGCATTCTCTTGCCATGTTTCCTTCTGCTCTGTCTGGCAGTGGTCACAGCAAAACAACATGAACAACGTGCGGGTAGTGCCAGACCCCAGAGCTCTCTGCAGCTGTAGCTTTCTGCTTTTCTCCTCTCACCTCCCCCTTGCCAGGACAGAGAGGGACACTCAAGGTGCTTCCTGAAGAGCAACCTACAGCACACACAGCAAAGATGTGCAGGGGCTCAGGGGAAACAGCCCATCACCTCTACCGCAAGGATAACTTATGTCTACCCTCCCTTTTCTCCTTAGAGGAAGGCAGTGCTGTGCAGGAGGCTTTGCCCTACAAGGTGCCCTACATCAGCCTTTTAGATCTTTGGCACTAAAAGAGATCAAAAAGCAAATTAAAAAATACCATTAAGAGACATGAACAAGACCAGCATCTCCTGTGTCCAGTCACAGGTCAATAGGCCAGTGCAGGAAGAGGGATGCTGGGGCCATGCCAGGGAAGGGGCCAGAAACCCCTCTGAAACTTGCTTCTGGCAACTTCAGTTCAGTGAAGCCTGTTCAGGAGCCCAAATGCCTTCTTCACTTCAGAGCTCAGCTGTGGTTCTGCACCACTGCACAGAGATCAGTCTCAACAAAATGTACTTTAAAAATAGATGGGCAAAGCCCAGGGGTGGTTCCTCAGGCAGGGAAGGGACCACTGTTCATCCCTCCTTTGCTTTCCTGCAGCCAGCATGCTGAGCACTGCCAGGGATGCGTGCAGCCTCCCCTTTGTGTCTCACTGCAGTCTGCTGGTGCTGAGGAGGCAGCAGCACTGCAGGGAAACAGGGAAGAGTTACCTGCAGCCTCCACAGCCAGCCATGCCCTGCTCTGCAGGCAGAGCATCAGCAGCCAGCTGCCCTTCTGATCTGGAGCAGTCTCTGCCAACGTGAAATAGCCAATAAAATAAAGTTTTGCGTATAAGCAAAATACACCCCAGGATGAATTTCCTCCCATTTTCTCCCTCTTCTTCATGGTTTATGGGAGCTGAAGCACATGCTGTACCCTGACACTCATGTACTGCCTTCAGGATGCTCTCCCATGGCAGGAGTAGCCCATCTACCAGGGCCAGACCAGGGCACACTGATGGGCTTTCTGTGCTCCTGAAAGCACAAAAGAACACATACCCTCTGCCAGGAGTCCCGGTGGGCTCCTGTGGAAAACCAGGGACAGCAGAAAATGGAAGTGGCTCTGATAAATGGCAGGGACAAAGGGAAATTTCCTGGTGTTCAAGCAGAAGCCTCAGCTGAGGGATTTTCCTTTTCAGCCAGAATTTCTTCTGACTGTAGCCATCCTGCTGGCTCCCCCTTTGACATCAATCTCAGTCAACATCTCACTCCTGTAATTGGATAATTATGTAAATTATGAAAGTGAGAGAAAAATTTTAAGCTTGTAGATGCCAGTACAACCTCCTGGAGACAACCTCTCCCCACACAGCCAATGTCTGTGGCTCGGGAAGCCTTCTGCATCAAGGATGAAATTCCCCCCTAGGAGAGACATGCCAGAACAAACCTATGTGTGCACACATGGTCTGTGGTTGGGGAAGGGCCTGGGCTGAGCTATCGTCCTAGTTTAGGGACATAAAGCCACCCTAGGACAGCTATCTCCCCACTCATCCCCTGCTGCCTGGTTTGGAGGTGCCTCTGGGGCTGTCTGAGCACCCTGAGGCTCAGGCTGCAGCAGTGGGAAGCTGCTGTCTCCGTGCCTGAAACTCCACCGTGAGTGGCTGTGCTGCAGAAACTGCTGTGAAATAGATGCATTTCTTTTTTGCCCTTTCCTTACAAGCAGACAAAGAAACCATTTGATCCTGTGAAAGCTGTGGTGTGTGCACCTGCCCCAGTCCCTGTCTCTGCTGTGGAGCCTGGGAGCAGCACTGGCAGGTCTGGCAAGGGCAGAGAGCTGAGGGGGAGGCAGCAGCCCCTGGATGGAGCACACACCCAGGGGGAGCTCAGGAGGGTTTTCCCCAGGCATTCCGTGAACATTATATCAAGGTATAATCTAAAGTCATCTGACTCCAAAATCCAAAAGTGCAAAATCCAGCTAAAGCAGTAGCCAAAACACCTCAAAGGCAGTAAAAGTGTCTTCAGTCACCTCTACTGCCTGCTGCAGGATGGTGCAGGAGTGACTGGGAGTACAGCACAGCCAGGGACAGCAGGAACAGGAGGGGGATCCAGCATTGACCCCTCCTGTACCTTCCAAAACAAACACTGGATTTCCACTGCATGGGCTCACAATGAAGGCTAGGAGCACTTTCGGTCCATTGTAAAAGGATTTTTTCATTCATCAGGAACTGCATTCTTGTTATGCCATCAATGGCAAATGGTGATATGGCAGGGGCTGGAGTGGCAACATGAATTGCAGCTTCCAGGGACTGGGCTTTGCTGTCACAAAGAAGGAAAATGCCTTTGAGCCAGCAAACTGAGCTGGGGCATGGGAATTCTAAGGTTTCTTTCACTGCACCCAGCTCAACTGACAAAGCAATGAGCTCAGCAGTCTGCAGCAAGAGCAGTGAAGTCACGGCAGATAAGTGATCTCAGAAGGACAGGAAGGAATGTATTGATTTAGGGGCTTGGAGACCACTTTCATGCAGAAGATGTACAGGAAAGCCGGAAAGCCAGGGCTGTTTAGCAGAACCTGTACCTTTTTTTTTTTTTTTTTTTTTTTTTTTTTTTTTTTTTTTTTTTTTTTTTTTTTAAGCTATGAGATATCTGCCAGAGGAAAAAATGGCCCAGACAGGAAACAAACTGCCTCCTACTCCTGTCTCATTACCCATGTATGTTTTTGGCAGAATCACCTGAGTTGGAGACACTGTTAAATGTAAGAGAGAAAATAAATTACCCTTTTCAGACTGACCTTTCTTACATTTACCTTGATATGGATTGCCTGCCTCACTCCAACCTGGAAGGCAAAAGCTTTTAAGTATGCAGGGGTCCTCATCACCTGCCATCATGCCAGGCAGGGCCAGAGAGAGGCTTTCTCCTCCTCTTGCCCCCTGCATGTACATCACTGTTTTCCTTTTCTGTCCCCACTGAGCCTCCTCAGAGGATGCTGCAGCTATTCCGGCCCCTCCCATCCTCCCCAGGGCCACTTCAAAGAGCAGGTCTGCCTTTTCCGTAGTGACAACCAGTTTTGTACTTCTCCCTGGTTTTAAGCAAGAAGCTTTCTGGGAAAAGTTGTGAGTAAATAGCTTTTAAAGCAGTCAGCCACATCATTTGGTATGACTGCTCACACTGGAGCCATTTTTAATGGAAGTATCTCTGGAGTTTTTTGTGATTGTCAGGAAACCATTTGGAAATAGATACACACCATACACACACACAAATACTCACCAAACACGGCTGGAGCTGCCACGTGTGTGAGAGGGTAAGTCATGCACCAGGCTGTAGTTTGTAGCTCCAACAATGGTTCAGCATTTTGTTCAACTTAGGACCCTTGGATACTTCTGGCAGGGGCCTCAGGAGGTCTTTAATCCAACCTGCTACCCAGAGCAAGGTCAGCTTTGAGACTTGACAAAACAAGTGCCCTCTTTTGCCTTCTCCAGGTAATTGGTTAGCAATGGTAAACAGGACAGGGGCCCACGATGGCCCCTGGTGTGGTTGTGTTCCAGGGTCCCAGGACAAGGGAAGAGATGAGAATCTTGACTCCACGTTTCAGAAGGCTGATTTATTATATGATATTATTTGAAAGTGCTATATTAAAGCTGTACTAAAAAGAGTAGAGAAAAAGGATCCATCAGAAAGGGGAGGGGAGGGGAGAGGAGAGGAGAGGAGAGGAGAGGAGAGGAGAGGAGAGGAGAGGAGAGGAGAGGAGAGGAGAGGAGAGGAGAGGAGAGGAGAGGAGAGGAGAGGAGAGGAGAGGAGAGGAGAGGAGAGGAGAGGAGAGGAGAGGAGAGGAGAGGAGAGGAGAGGAGAGGAGAGGAGAGGAGAGGAGAGGAGAGGAGAGGAGAGGAGAGGATAACAAAAATCCATGACAACCAGAGAGCTGACACAGCTGGACCCTGACTGGCCATCAAGAAAAACAATCCACATGGACCAATCAAAGATTCACCTGTTGGTAAACAATGCCCAGACCACACTCCACAGATAATTATTGTTTACATTTCCTCTGAGGCTTCTCAGCTTCTCAGGAGAAAATCCTAGCAAAGGGATTTTCATAAAATATCATGGTGACACCCTGGCACCCCGCTTACTGGGCTGTGGGTAGAGCACAACCCATTATCCTCTGATCATCTAGACAGGTCTTTGCTTCTGCTCTTCAACACAGCAGAGAGTAGGAAGAGGATGGTAAATTTGAAAATCTGGTCTCTGGTGGCACTACTAATTTCTCCTCTCTTCACAAATTTTGTCCTCTTCTCAGTAATTATTTAGAAGTGTGCTAATGCAAGTCTTTTGTGAGATCAGTAGCTTGCTTTTGCAAAGAGCAGACATGGAGGAATTTAACAGAAGCTGTGAAGTGGTACTATAATCCCATCCATGGCTGCATCTGCAGATGTTGTTTTGCTCTGCACCATGAGCAGAGCAAAACAACAGGCCACCAAAAGAAAGACTGCTCTGTCCTTGTAGCCCCTTGCAGGAAGTCCTCAAATGAAAACTGTGCGAGGGGAAGACTGATGCAGCCTGCTGACTTTCTCAGATATCCAGGGGGATCTTCCTCCCAGAGGGACTTGACTCAAGTCTTTAAAAGGACAGAGATATCCTGCATACAGAAAAGGGACAAAGTCTTTCACTGGGAAACTTCCATCACAGCTCTCACCATGTTTGGTACAGGGGCCAAATGCAAGCAAAGCAATGACTGGAGTCAACAGAAAACTTTCCATGAGCTCCTATAGGAACAAGACGAGGCCGCATTTCTCAGCACCATTTTCTTTTTGCTGCTCCTCTCTATTGGCAGTCCTTGGAGACCAGCCAAGTCTGCTTCCTGTGCTCTTCATTTTTCAGCACACACCTAAAAATCAATAGCCTTGCACTGGCTGCTTCTGTTAGTGCATTATCATTTCCTGCAACAAGGATAGCTTGACAAAATGAAGTCTCAGCTAATTAAAGACTGTAAAACAGTTGTGTTGACAACTGGGTCGCCAGCACTCTGTAGGCCATTTCAAATGATTTCTTCTGGAGAAGATTCTGAAAGATCTTAGCTCCTTCCTGAGTCCTTTTGCAGTTGCTACTACTGTGTCCCCTATCCATTAGGAATTGCTTTGATTTTAAGGATGCAAGTGTAATCCAGGTTCAATGGGCTGTAAGCCCTTTGCATTGCTGTTGACACAAAGGCATGCAGGCTCCATCCACATGCAAATTTCCCATCTGTTAATGCTGAAACCTCCCTCATGGCACATGCAGCCCTTCATGTAAATGAGCATCAGCCTTTCTGATTTCCAAAATGTTTTCAGCGTAACAGGTGCCTGCTGAGAGAACAACACACAACTGCCAAACCAAACAGCTCCCAAGAGCTGACCAAGGAGCCTTTGAAGGGAAGGAAAGGAAACTGTGCAGCAATTTTCAGTTTGCTAATAAATCCCAGGGTAGTCTGGGCAGAGGAAGACGGAACAAGATCTATCTGACAGCCGTAGCTCTCCAACAGTCCAGTTAGGCTTGACAGACTTAACAGAGCAGTTTGCACAGCAGCATCTTGTAGCACATGAGCTTCAAGTACTCAGATAAGGTGGACCCTCAGGTCTTCAGACAGATGCAGATGGACTGCTGAGGGACCAACACAGCAGTGAAGCTAAATAGGGCAAAGTCAGTGCAAGCTCCTTTATCGTCTGCCCTTTCCCTAACAGGGATATTATGTCAGCTTACAGTTGTGTTAACTTGCTCAGAGAAAAATCTCCCTTCCCTCCTTCTAAACACATGGTGAATGCAATCCTGCAGCTTGGCATAAGACAAATGCAAAAAGCCCAAAAGAGAGGATGTGCTGGGAGAGGAATCCAAGTGTGGCTGTGAAACAGCTGCTGGTGAGAGAGCAGACAGCCCTCTGGTTTGGTCCCCAGTGTTCCCAATGTTGATGTACACCAGCCCAAAGTCAGGCATCATGGGATGCACCTGCACACCAGCCCACCTTCCCACCCATAGACTGAAGCCTTTTCTCTACGGTCTTGGAGTACAACCAAGTATTTCCTCCTCACCCCTGTGAGATGTGCGTGATGCAGCTCCCAGCTGTTTTTGCTGAACCTTCCCCGCGATTGCTTAGTAATGACTGCACTAGCAGAGCAGCTATTGCTCTGCACACAACTGCATCATAAAGATGCCTACCTCACAGGAGGAAAGGAGATGGATTCCTGCTGCTGCAGCTTGGCCAACCAAATCCTGTAGCTGGCACATCAAAAAAAAGAGTATATAAGTACACAGACCGCTGGTACAGGAACTATGCAGAGACACAAAATGGGGAATTATTATAGGGTTTTTCTAAAGAAGTTCAGAGGCTTGCCCATTCATAGTTTCTTGATAGCACCAGAAAACCTGGCAGCCTCATCCAAGGTGTGATTGAGAGCTGGAGGCAGTGTCCTCTGCCTCTGTCCATGCTCCTGCCAGCAGTCCCAATAGGGAGCAGTGATGGAGTAGCCATAAGGAGGAAATACTTCTTCTCACCACAGCAGGACTGATGGTCCAGCATTGCCAAGATGTCACATCACCCAGAAAGGTGATTTTTCATGTTGTTCGAGTGAATTCAGTGCTCAAAAGAGGTGTAAAGAAGGGACAGGAAAATAAGGAATTTTTGTTGAATCAGATGCCAACGTGGTGGCTGGATTTTCAGTCTAGAAATGAATAATAGTATCTATTACAAGCTTCTGCATCTTTAGCCTTTTACAGTCCTTTTTTCCCCCACATTTTCAGTAGAAAAACACCGTTTTCATTACAAAACTAGGACCGAAAGGCAAGCTACTTTTACAGTACTGTAAAGGTGACAAAAAGGGCCTGCTCTGGAAATTATCCTTTGGTGAGACCTTATTTTCACCCTTAAGAAAATATCAGTAAGCACAAATACCCTGATGCAGGAATGGCAGCAGGTACAGGAGGGAAAGTCCTGATCTGCAGGTGCTGTCAGTCCCTTGTCAGGACCTGGCACAAATGTCAGATGAAAAGCCATGGCCTCAGCTCCCCTCACCAGTCACTTCTGTGCTTCCTGACAAAACCAGCTCATCTCCCTTGGAGCATTTCTTAACACAAAGCTCTTTTCAGCAGTAGAAACTGTACTTCTATAAAGAAACAAGCTCGAGAACTGCAGCTGTAATGAGCTATCAGATGTCGGAATTCAGCACCTGTACCCAGGGATCGATAATAGCCTCAATATGACAGTCTGCAAAATCCCAAAGTGCTGGAAGCAGCATTATTTACAAGCAGCCTTTCGTTGCTGATGCCAGACGCTGCAGTAGGCTGCTTGCTTCCCCAGCTGAACGGCACTCAGCCTTTTTCCTCCTCTTCCATTACCGTGCTGCCTTTCACCTTGGAAACTGGCATCTCTGACAGCAATGCCGCTTCAGGGGAGTTGAACGTATGATCTCCTTCCCATTCCACAAATACTTTATTTCAGCTTTGGCTCACAAGCCTTTTGACTTACTTGGCCTGACGGTGCAATTAGGGGTGCCCACATTCCTGATTTAACCTCCTTAAGCAGGTGAGCAGGGCTGAGGCAGCTGCTGGGCCCCTTCTCTCTCCTCCCACACCGGTGCCAGCGTGGCTGGGGCTCCCGAGACTCTCTGGCCCCACACAAGGCCAGGAGCTCTGGAGGGCTATCAAGTTCCCTTGTCTTCTCACTCAGCAGATAATAAGCTTCAGTCTGGGATTTTGCAAATCCCATTGGTTGTCTTCAAAGAAACATCTGGCGAGTCGGGGAGTATTCATCCCAGGGGTGAACCACTCACATTTAAATAGCTCTCCTGTCTGAAAAGGTGAGTTGTTGAATGCCAATTATGCCGTGCTCTCAGAAGCTTCATTATCTCCAGGCTCTCCTGTTTGCCCTAATCCACCAACACAGAAATGTCTCATCTCCATTTTCATTTTTTCACCTGAGAAAGGAGAGGTGTCTCTCCAGGTTTTGGAATCAGCCTACAGGGACCAGAGGAACCAGGTTTTTCCTGGCACCAGCAATATTTCACGCTAAGGAGGATGCAAGGAATCCCCATGTTTGCTGTCTGTGGCCAACTCTTCCCTCTTGGAGCACAGGGGAATACCTACACCTGCCCTCCAGGCAGCTATTTCCAGCAGAGCTCTTACCGGAGCTGACTAACTTCTGCACGCTGGTTCTCCTTTCCAGGAAACAGGACCAAAGTTCTTTGCTGAATCAAAGGGAAGCTGAGTGAGAGATGTAGATACCACAACACCAGCCCAACTCTTTAAGACCAGGCTCCCTCAAGTAGCCTGTGAACTTGTGCATGCAAGCCTTGCCGCAGACGGATCCTCCCACCCATGCACAGCCCCACATCAGTGACAGCCCAGCCCTCCTCAAAGGCAGGGTGGGCGTTTGGCACCTACACAGGCAACAAGCCACCACACCTTCAAGCCACCTTAATTTCCAGAGGTAAGGAGAGGCTTCTAAGTGCCTGGCTGCAGTCTCCAGGGCTTAACTATTAACTTTCAGGTGAAAAAGAAGAGCCAAGCACACGTATTATCTAACAGGAACAAAAGCCTCCTCAGGCTTTTACCCAGCAGGCAGGAGAAACTGCGTCTTTGAAGATGGAAACCCCATAGCCCTGAAGCCCAGGGGAAGCTGCCAGGCCAGTGAGGCAAAAGGAAAGCAACAGGCTTAGGCTTGGTACCCTGCAAGACCTTCTGGAAGCTCAGGTCCCCCATCCCACTGGTGGCAGCACACCTCCAGGGAGCTCAGGGGAGCATGTGATTCCTGAGGAGTTACCAGCTCAGGTGGGGGTGCTGGATCTGGGAATAAGGGGGGCAGTGAGGCTGCTGCCTGGTAGTCAGGTTGGGCCATGCAAGGTCAACGTGGTAATCGAGGTCACTTCTGCAAAGGGGCTGGGGCACAGCTGAGTAATTGTGCAGCCACGGGGAGCAGGCAGAAGTGATCTGCTCTGACTGCACCTCCCCAGAGGCTCTCCAAGGACAGGGCTGCCTCAGGCTGTCCCAGCCCTGCAGTTACATCCCAGCCTCCCAACCGGGAGCTCAGGATTATTCTATCCATCACAGACCTTGAGATGCTAAAATGCACTGGCAGCTGAGCAGCCCCCAGGCGAGTTCCTCCCAGGGCAGCTCGGGGTGCCAAAGCCAGGACCTGTGATCCCAGCTCTGGCCCACTGTGACAGGGAGCTCTGGCAGCAGAGAAGAAAAGGGTCAGGTCCCAAACCATCCCCCCCGAGCACTCTTCCCCTGCCTGTTCCCCATGGTCCCCAGAGTAGCCAGCACAGCACTCACCTCTGCAGTAGGGGCAGAGCTTAGGGTGCTCTTGACCCACATCTGCTCTCATGGTCAGACCTGGAGAAGCAGCCCAGGAGCTCCAGCCTCCCAGCTGCAGGGGGGCCAGGAGCTCTCACTAGTTTGGTCACCAGTGAGGTTCTCTGCTGCAAATGCAGCTGGAGCTGGGGGTGGCCACTGTCATGAATGGTGGGTCGGCACTTTGCTTGGAAGCTCAAAGCATGTTCCTCTCCTCTAGGCAGTTCAGGCTACCCATCAACAACCAGAGCCATGTCCTGTCTGCAGGCAGGAGAATGATGTGACGCTCAAAGCCCTTGGTGATGAAGCCAGAGAACAGTCATTGCTCAGGGCACAAGAAAATAGAGCCTCAGGCAGCCTTCATATCTGTTTGTTGTGAGCAGACCCTTCCTTGGGATGCTGTCAGTCATGGTGACGGGAACAAAAAGGTTTGGCTGGCATCACTTAATGCAGGAGTGCAAGAGAAGACTCTTTCCTCTTTGCTTTGCAGAGCACCTATCGAATTCACTGAAAGACAGCTCAGCTGGACAGTCCCATGGATTTGGTGGAGTGCCCCAGTCTGGACACCTGCTGAGTCACCACACTGACATTTTATGCCACCCAAGACCTTTGTGCTTTTCCTGTCACACAGTGGGCACAGTTACAGTGACTTTTCACCTGGTGAGACTGCAGGGCACCCTGGAGCTCCCTGCCAGCTCCAGCAGAGCCATAACCTTGGAACCACCAGGGATTAACAAGCCTTATTTCGGGACACATGAGCTGCACAAATTAACAAACTGAAACCCAATCTTTCTTTAATTTAGCCAGCACAGGTAACAGGCAAATCAAGGTAAGATATACACCAGTATATATTTCCCTCATTCTGGAAGTCCAATATCATCCATCTAATACAGAATTGGCTTCCAGCATAATGGATTTTTTAAAACATTAATTTTCCAATATAACCTCTACAGGTAGTTCCACTCTGTTATTCTGCTCCCTAATGACTGGTGCAAGATCCTATTCCCCTTTTTGGCCAGGCAACAGCTGCAAGTCCCAAAGTGACAACTTGTCACTCCTTCTGCCTCTCATTCTCAACCTGAGCTATTTCATCCTTGCAATCACCTGCTGACTGTGGGCAGTGATCACTTCTTTCCTACAGCTGCTCTTTCTTGCATGGATAGCTGCTGGTCAGTTTCTTTTCACCAGACATTTAATGGTTGATCCTATGGTAGGTGCCTAAAACTTTTCCCATTGTTTCTTCCTGATTTTTAGTTCAAGGAAAGTAAAAGGAAAATTGTTGTTTCATCCCACTACTTTGCCTCTATCCAAAAAAAATAGTAGTTGAAGTGTATTTCCTGTTAGAAGTGTCAAAACATTTACTACCTATAAATTCAGCATCCTTGGAAGTGATAAAAGCAGGGTGCTGACATGTGGCACCACTCAAGAGGCAGCAGCTTCTGCCCTAAGGAACTGTAGTTCACATTCTCTACCAGATAAAACACAGTAAATTATTCCCTCCAGCCTGCTCCAGCACAAACATCTCCTTGACTCTGACCAAAATTTCTTCTAGGGAAGCAGAAGATTTGTAGAGATAAACTCCTGCTGGAGTACACGATATGCTGGCCCCAGGGCTCACATTATGCACTTGCTTGTCCATAATGGAGGTGGTAACATGCCAGAAGTATTCTTCCCCTCAAAGCTGTGCTCTTCACTGAAAGGTAACATAATGTCTGAAGGACAAAAATACTACCTTGTTGGGAAAGAGTTTGGCATCACTAATGCTGCTAATTCTGGAAATTCTATCAATTTTCATTGATAAAATAATCCATTTCACTTTTATATCTAATTCAGCTGTTCTCCTCAAATTATTTCTGGTGGCAGTGAGTGCCATTCATTTAATGAAAAAATGTTTCTATCAAATCTGAATTTGTCACCTCTGCTTTACAAATGTAAAAACTGGGTCTATAAAGCTACAAGACAAAAGTAGTTCTCCATTTTTTCTGTGTTCATCATCACTGTAGCTATTTTAACCTCTCATTCTCTTTAATCTCTCTGTCATATTTCTGCTGTCTCACTATTTTTGTGAGACTAGCATTTCCTTAGGATTTTGTATTTTCAAAATCCTAAGGAAATTGAAATATAAAGCATCTGCCCATGATGCCCAGAACTCGGATTTGGACTGATCCAGGTAATTTAAAAAATAAGAGCTGTTAGAATATTTTTGCTTTCTCTGCCTATGCTGTCTTTCACATTCCAAACTGCAACTTCATTTGTCACTGTGATCCACTCCCTGAGCTTGATAACGTCTCTTTTTTTTTTCTGTGAGCTTGACTTTCTTAACCTTCATTATTTTCTATCTCACTAGTCCTTTTCCAGATTAATTAAAGAATCCCAAACCAAATCCTTATCAAAAAAAAAGAAAAAATAAAAAGCCAAGCAGAAGTCAATAATAAACTACTGGAAAACCCCAGAGCATAACAAGGGTTTTGTAATTATACAGTCTAGTGTAATAAATTAGTAAGCAAATTAGCTCGCACATTTAAAATCTTTTCACAGGTATGTACGTGTGGCACAGAAGGACAAATATGCCTTTATTATCATACTTTATGAGGATTGTTAACAGCTTATTTTCATGAACCATATATCACCATCAGTCTCTTGAGTAAAAACAAACCTTTTATTGTGCTCTGAAAATAAGCTTGAAACTCAAAGCTATGGCCAAAACAGGGTATCTAGGAAGAACCTCATTACTGCAGCAGAAATAAAGGGGGAAGGAACTCTCCTTTAAGAGTTTTAACAAATCTTGGCATTTCCTCTGATTTAGGCACAGAATTCCTCCCGGTTTCAATAGTGTATCTGCTGTTAATTGTCTAAATGCTAATTTACACAGGACATATAGCTCAAAAACTGCTTAAGCTTAACCACTTAACGTTAGCAAGGGAATTTTAGATGGAGAAGTATATCCATCCATCTATTTGCTTCTTGAAGCAAGATTTGTGCAAGAAATCTAATCAGAGCACACACTGAACTACAAAATACACAAGCTTTACTCCCCTGGAAAGCAGCAGCAGCCACTCCTGATTTCTAGCTAGCCCAGAAACACCGGCCTGCCTTCTCACCTGTGAGAGAGGAAGGAAGTTCTTACAAAGTGCTTATGTTTCTCTTCTAAGTTAAATCATTGTTCCTTCTGTTGCAAATGTGCTAAGGAATGGTATCCATAAACTGCAGAGATCAGCATTAAATTAATCTTGATGCAGCACCATAGCAAAGCCTCTAATATTACAGTGGCCACTCTTTCTTCCTCCAGCAGCTGAGCTAATCCTCATGACTGTTTCCAGAGCCACAATTTTGCTATCCTTTAAGACAAGTTGTAGAGCACTTTCATTGGTACCAGATACTACAGAATCACAGAATGGGCCAGGTTGGAAGGCACTACAGTTGGTCATCTGGTCCAACCTTCCTGCTCAAGCAGGGCCATCCTAGAGCAAATGGCACAGGGTTGTGTCCAGACAGTTCTGGAATGTCTTCAGTGAGGGACACTCCACACCCCCTCTGGGTAATCTGTTCCAGTGTGCAGTCACTGCACAGTAAAGAAGTCCTTCTTCATGCTCAGGTGGAACTTCCTGTGCATCAGTTTCTGCCCATTGCCTTTTCTCCTACAGCTCAGCACAGCTGAGCAGAGCCTGTATCCATTCTCTTGGCACTCTTCTTTAGATACTTAAAGACACTGATGAGGTCCCATCTCAGTCCTCTCTTCTCGTGGCTGAACAGGCCCAGCTCCCTCAGCCTTTCCTTGTAAGAGAGATGCTCCAGTCCCTCACTTATCCTTGCTCTTCTCCAATGGACCCGCTCCAGGAGCTCTATGTCTGTCTGTCCTGAGGAGCCCAGAACTGGACACAGCACTCCAGATGTGCCTCACCAGGGCAGAGTAGAGGGGCAGGATCAGCTCCCCTGATCTGCTGGCGCTACTCTTCTATCCTAATCCACCCCAGGACACCAATGTCCTTCTTGGCCACAAGGGCACTGCTGGCTCAGGGGCACCTTGTTGTCCACCAGGACCCCCAGGTTCTTCTCCACAGAGCTCCTTCCCTCAGCTGTGTCGGTGCAAGGGAAAGAACCCTGCATTTGCCTTTGTTGAATTTCAGACAGTTCCTCTCTGCCCATCTCTCCACCCCACTGAGGTCCTTCTGGAGGGCTGCACAGCACTCTGGGCTATCGGCCACAATGTCACTCCTCTCATGTGTGATGGTTTATAACACACACACAATGGTAGAGGAGACAGATGTAGTCCCTTCATGGTATTTCAGAATAAGAAGGGCTCTAGATCATCCTGTCCTTCCCTTCCTTCATGACATCTCATGCATAGGGAAAAGATCATTTCCATCTGGCAGTGCAAATCAAATGTCAAACTCTCCAGTGTATTATCAGACCATCCAACAGCCTGACCCTGCAAAGATTTAGCTTTAATCTTTTTGGGCTGCTAGTATCCACTTTACTCCCATCAAAGAAGAAGAGAAGCATATGCATGAGCTTTAGCAAGGCTGGGAAATGTGGGATGAAGAGCCACTGCTTTTGCTTTGGCAAATGCACAAACCACAATACAAAGCACACAAGGAAAAAAGCACACATCTTTTAGCAATCCCCCCACCCCAGTTTTACACCCTCCTCACACCACAACAGAAATGCTCTTCCAAGGGCAGAACTCTGACAATTGATGGGAAAATTCAGGCAAACTATTCTATCCACTTTCTGCAGGAGTCAATTTGGCATGCTTTAAATGCCAGGCAGTATTTAAGGATTTGCTTGGACACGTGCATATATGCATCTTATTCACCTTAACAAAAGGAAACTCCACATACTTTGTTACAGAACCTCACCAAATACTTTAACTGGAAGCTTCTGGATTTTCATGTATTTATTCTTTATTAAGTACCTGGCTACCTTTTCAAACCAGAATTACATCTCATGCATTTGTTTTTCAAAATCAATGCATTTGAGAGACTTCTTTAACTAACTGAGCATGTCCTGTCTCAGACCATTTCTTTTTCTTGTGCTGTCATAGCCATTTCCCATCTAATTCTGTATTACTTGGGTGGTCAGCATTTTGGACAAGGGAAATCTATCACACTTTTGTCTTTTTAAAGAAGAAGGTTTGTGTCCCTACAGTTTCTTATTTAGCAACCACACTGCAGAGCAGAAGGAAAAGCCCCCTCCCAAGATTCATTTTGGTAACAAGCACACAATGGTGTCATCTCAGTTCCAGCACCTCAAGGGGTATGTCCGTGCTCTCTGCGATCAGCAAATGAGACTGCAAAAACTCACAGTAGGAGCACACAGCACACGGCTCCTGTGAGGCACACAAGGGTGTGACACAGCTGCACATCTGCAACTGCTCATGCTCACATTCCTCTTCAACAGAAGAAAGACTTCCAGGCCACTTATGGAGTGAAAGGAAAACAAATATTCAAGTGATAAATCCCATTAGCATTTTCCAGAAAGCTTTGTGCCCCTCCTTTAAAAAAAAATAAATAAAATGGAGTCCTTACTTAATTTCCAGATTAAGAAGTACTATTAAAAGCAGTTCAGGCCCAATTACAACCCTTGAAACACCACTGAAATGCACTACAATATTCTTTTATTTAGTTTACAGAAGAGTCTATCAGTACAGGTTGCAGAAAGAAAATGTTTAGTGCTATTTACAATTTGTTTTAAAACTCTGCTCTATACAAATTTAATTCTGATCAGTATGAACAATATTTTTGTAAATCTACTGCATATAAAGCATTTCATCAAAGCAGTAACAATGAATAAAATAACCTGTTTACATTTGAATGATGCCAATCATTCGGAGAAACGATTACACAGAACATCTGTAAGAGTTGTGGACACTTAAGTACAGAACACAATGTCAACCTGTGACTCAGTTTTTTAAAGGCTAAAGCTATTTATATGGAATATTGTTCTATTATACTACACGCCAATCTATATTTAACTTCTATAGTTATGTATTTTATAAGATTTTTATTAAATATATTCTACACATATTTGTAATTTCACCCAGGAAGAATTCCTCCCCAGTGAAAAAATATAAAATCTTTTATATTTTTTAATTTTTATTTCTTTTTATTTTTTACAGGTTTAGATGAAACTAGCTCATGCTTTAGTGCTGTGCAAATTTCTTTAGCATATCAACATTTAAATTATTGATATGAAATAAAAGAATGGCATCCTTTTCAATTATGTATGCCTTCAAAAATCAGCTTCTGATTTTAATACCATTGCAAGCACTAATACCAAATGCAGATTACGTAAAGAAACAAAACTAGTATTATGGCAGAAGTTTTTCTTTTTGCTTTTTAAATTTTAATAATTCTTTTGAAATCTCTAATGAGTAAGCATGACACTGAAGTCTAAGGTACAGATGAGAAAAATGACTGAAAAACACCAATTGCCAATATTCAAATACATAAAACTGATTAGTAAATGATGTTTTCTAACATTTATGCACAATAATAAAAGCCTATGAACTACAGGAAACTACCCCTCCCATATTAAGGCTAGGAAATGCACTCTCTGCACTTGTTTGTGCTGTCTGAATAAGCACTCAACTAACACACGATTGGAGTGCACACAGTAACAAAAAATCAGTTACATCAGCCCTCTACAGAGTGCTTTTAAATTACAGGCACATAGTATTTTTTCTTTGTTGCAGTGAAAAGATATATAGTTAGACTTGGTTTAGTTAGTATTCTGTGCCAGTTTGGCCACCGAGGTTGACTTAGGTAGAATTGACTTAACAGTTTTTCCTTTGATTTGGCCATAAGTGAGATTTGTTTTATTTATTAATATACTATTTTCCAGTGTTGCATTATACATTGTGGGTTATTACTAGATGTCTCAAATATTGTTAGATTGTTGAGGAGAAATATACTGTCAACCATATTTAGTGCAAATTGCATCTAGAAAGCTTGACTGGTTAGATCCGGTTAATGCAGATTTTTGTGGTAGCAAAAAGATTCCTGCTATGGAAAAAAACACAAACTTTTCTGGAGACTGAATTCTTTCAAAAAGTGATGTACTGTAAGATTATTCAACAAACAAAAAGGAGGAATTGAAAAAAATAAAGTGTTCATAGATCTTTCACTTTTTTTTTTTTTTAAAGACTAATGAGACAGTGTTCATGTATTATTTCAGTTCCATGGATTTACAGACAGGCTCTTCCTACAGATGTTTGAAGCAAGGTAGGGCCTCTTCTATTCCAGCAGCATGAAAGACAAAGACTATATTACATCACACTTAGCAGGTAAAGCTAACAGGGTTTACAGGATTACACAGCAATTGCTTTCTCCAGTTTTTTCACGGTTCCTTTGACCTGCAAAGAAGAAGGAAGTTTTACTTACATTCCATTTCTAAAACAATAAGGCTGTTCTGTGTGAGAGTATGCTTAATACAAGTCTGTTCTTAATTATTTCCAGTAAAAAAATTATTTCCTGCTATGCACATGCATACATAACTGAAAAATAAATCAGGACTAGTTTTTCACAATAAAAAGAAGAGCTTTTAAGGTCTGAGAAAGTTTCTGCACTATATAAAAATGCTAAACCAGAAAGTTAATTTCTTAGTTTTCTACAAATGTGTGCAAAAGCATTCTATTAACTTCTTCACAAAAGAGCACAAGGATTTGACTTTTCTCTACTATGAACTAGTCAAAGAGCCCTTAAAGAGACCTGACCACTTTGCCACGTACTTGTGTAAGAAACTCCTCTAGTGCCCAGCCTACCTTGAGAGTTTGGTTCTGGCAGTGTCTCTCTAGCCACCAAATGCATCACTGTTGTTTTGCCAAAAGGAAGTTTTAATGCTGCAAAAAGAGAAAGGGAGAATTATTAACACATTATATCAGACTTTTTTTCTTCAAAATACCAGTTGAAACTAACTATAATTGGATTAGCACCTGTTCAAAATTTCATACTGTTAAGTTTGAACTGCTTACTGGTTTGGTAAACCAGGGACTCAGGGCATGGCAATAGTCACTTACAACACTGCATTCTTAAAGACATGAAACTCCTGTTAGGAAGCTTAGCTTTCCTCTTTTGAGTAAAACAGTGAAGTGGGCATTCATGCCAAGACTCAGGTGTTAAGCACTCTTTAATGATAAAGATGAAAAAAAGTTGCTAATGCAGCCACCAAATTGTATTATAGCCACCAAATTGTATTATTCCTGAGATATCAAAGCACTGAGCCTCTATGGTAAAACAGATTTTCCTAAAACATATTTTGATCCATAACACAGATTTTTCGAAATACAAAATGTCTGCATCTTGCCTTTTAATACTAATCTGTGACATCAACTGCATGTGAAAAATATCAAATTTAAAGTAGTAGTTCTCACAATGCTGCCTTTGTGAGGTTTAGCAACACAAAATTTTAAAAACTGGTGCTTTCCACAATTCATTCTGCTTGTGTATGAAACTAAAATGATAATTTTTCTACATTCCAATTTAAGTACACAAATACACTGTATACTTAGAGTATCTTCCTTGACTGTTTTTCTGAGAAATAAAAGGCAAAGATGGTCTTCTAGCAAAGTTCTGTCCTTCCCAATTTATAGTGGAAAAAAAAGTGATAAATTTAACAAGAATTTAATCCTTAATACACAAATCATTCTGATTTGAGTAGACTTTGTCCTGTCAAACTCAAGTTACAGCTTTTATTTTCACAGACAGTGAAGTGGCATTCTAAGTGAATAAATGAATAAGGAATGTGCAATAAACCTGAAGAGGCAAATGAAGCAAAAAATGCCTCTCTGTTTTAATCCCTACAGCATAGATTAAAGATTCATCAATAAAAAGCCTCACTACAACACTACTATTAAATCATGTTCGTTCCCTACATATTTATTTAAATAAATGCAAATTATGATCAAAACACAGGTTCAAGCACAGGTGTAAGCACACAAAGTGATACAGAACTCCACAAGATTCTTTGAAGCATCTGTACTTTGGGAAAACCCATCTCTATGAAAAGGCAAATCTGAAAGTTGCTTAGTTTACTTGAAGCACTGCCTGTGCCTGCAATTGATAACTTGAAATCTGACAAAGATGATGCATTTTGGGTACTTGATACCATGATACAACTTAAAACTTTGACTGTTAATATGCTCTTTGCAAACTCCATGGAAAAGGATTGTCTTCATAACATAAACTCTTGAATTACAAAATAATCACATTAGGAACATCTTTCGTAATATCATCACAATTCATGAGACTTCATTGGTGAGTTGGGGAGATTAACTATTTACAGTAATCAAGTAGTACTATGCTAATATTTATATTAACTAATTTCAGCTAGTAGTTTGCATAGTTTACACAAGTTCTTGCTAGAAATTTCCAGCTTCTTGCTTGCAGCACCACAACAGCAACTGAGCAGCCTCACTTATGCTCAGTAAGCCTTTCTTGCTCTTCTCTTTGTGGTCTCACCCCTTTCTCTCAGTTTACCCAATTTGTATTTAATGCCTTTCCCAACTGCTCAATTCCATTGTTGCTTTGTATTTTCTACTGTCAGAACTTACTTTTCACCCCCTTTTGGAATGTGGATGGCACACGGTGGGTTAAACTTCCCTTCCCCAGTAAATAAGGAAGCAAATGCTGCTGATTACCATTATCTACCAAGAAATGGAGACCTGTTGATTATGTATTACTTCCCTAATTAATATTACTTGAAATGCAAACTGCAGTACAAATATTTAGCTAAAGGATTAAATTTCCTGTTGGAAGCTGAACAATGCCTTGCTAGCCAACTCCCCAGCCCTCTGCACAGGCAGGACCCAACAAAGCAGTGTGGCTCAAGCACTGCAGGCAGGAGCAGTGAAGCTTTACAGAGGTATCTGTTCCACACTGCTCCCAGTGCCATTAGCTCTGCTGTTCCTGTAGTGACAGGCCATTCAGAGGAGAGATCACAAGGGATGATTTATTGAAAATAAAGTTTTTCACTCAAAAGCACTTTTTCCTACCAGTTTCTCTTTTTTGAGGCATCTTAGTTTATAGGAGTCTCAAATTCATAACACTACACAGACATGTAAGGTAAAAGTGAACAAAAATGGACTCCAGTTAAAAAGGAAAACACCAAACTGTTTCCTTGGAAACTTTTGTTTCACTGGATGATAAAGTGATTTTCAGGAGGTCCAAATTCCAGTCAATATTTCCTAATCACCTAAAGCAAATATAACACTAAGTGCTATAACTCAGTCAAAGAGAACTGCAGCTAGAAAAGCTTAATGAAAGTCAAGCTAAGAAACATAATATAAATATTGTTTAATAAACTCCCCCCTTCACCTCCCTTTTAAAGGTAACTAGTTCACTTAAGGTTACCTCTAATGAACAACACAAACTAAAGTAAGAGTCTTTTCAGGCTGTTTCATGAATTCCTGTTCCACTTTCAGCTGTGTAATCTTACTCCTGATAACTTCATTAGTGCTGAAGTTAAGCCAATGTTTTAGGGATTCTTTTTCTTAAAACAATACAGCAACGAAAATATTTTTGAAAAACACTAATATACATGTAAGTTCCTTGGGGTAAAAACACGATGATTAAATCTCAACGCATGAGTGATTAAGAATGAACTAAAATGCCCTGAACCCAAGTAAGTGTTCAAAATTCATAGACCTAAGTTGATGCACAAGTCAGCAGCATGCAGCTATTATTTTTCAGCTTAACTCATTAAATAATATATTAAATACATTAAACAAATATTCAACATTTTCTCAGATTTAGACAAATGTCACTAAAGGAAAAAAATACTGGTGGTAAAGAGCAGCACTCAGTAAAGTATAAAGTAAATATGGTGAAGTAAATCCTAGTTAGCTATCCTTGCCTGGAAATGTAGGGTAAGACTAGCATCTTTAATTGCAGAGATGATCCAAGACTTAACATTTGTCTTTCAACTTTACTCCAACTGCTACTAGCTGCACTCACTGTCACCTGGTAAAAATACAAATCAAAGAGTGAATAAAAATTTCAGAGTTCTTCCAGCTGAGCTGACAATGATCTTGTTTGTATATATAGAAGCATTAAAAATTTATATATGTGGAGAATAAATCTATAAGTACATCACTAGGCAACACTGGGAATGGTAGAAAATGAATCAATAGCTGTATCATCCCGGTCAATTCTTCATGGAAAATCACCATAAGCAGTCCAGAAATATTATTTTCAGATTCCTCTTAACTTCAAAAACAATTCATTGGTGTATTTCTATTATATTATATTCTCCTTTCTATACTGCACTCAGGTACCAAACCATGAATAATTTGAACATACAAAGTAGGAGCATTAATTTGTTTTTAAACTGGCACAGAATGGGGAGTCTCATATTGTTTAGTCATTGATACAGCTGATATTCCCATTGGAAAATGCTACCTACAAAAGGAGGGATGACTTAAATGCGTCTCACACCTCTACCAAGGGTTCCCACCAAAACGCGTAATTGTGAGGAAGCAGCTGCCACGAGGGGGCACAGTTGAATTGCATTTCCTTAGCAAACGAAGTGAAGCCATTTACTGTTGTTTTCACATAACTATGCAATTGTATCCCTGGGAGAGCACTGGACAGCAAGAATGCTTCCCCTCATTCTCATTCATAGGGTGTCTTCCTGCGTTGCACGAAGATTTAAAGTATTGTTTGACCAATTATCATAAAGTCTATCAAGCATTTTAAAATACTTCAGATATTTATTAAGTAGCTTGTCCTGCAAATGCAGTGTAAGAGAGGTGGAACAAAATATTCCATTTAGAAAGACAACAAATAAAAGCAGCACTACAGTTTCTTTGTGTGAGACTTGACTTAGCAGGTGGCACCTCGCAAAGTTAAACAGCTCGTGGTAACAAGATGGAAAAATATGCAATAAAATACAATGCCACTCTATGCACAAGAACAGGAGTATAAAGCAGGCCATCCTGTGATCTTGAACAGTAAAGTAGTATTCACTGAACTGTAAATAAATATCCCCTTTGCCTAACTGTAACACATACAATGAAAATTATTTTCATACCTCCTAATGTCACATTGCCATGAAGAAACCTCCCTTGATAAATAAGCCGCAAGATATTTGGACTGCTGACTTGTTCTTCTTCCCAATCTGAAGAGAGAGAGAATTTTCCACAGTTACATTGTAATAAAAACATTTTTTGTTATTTCTCTCACCTTTACCCAGGAAGAAAATCGGGAAAGGACTCTTTTGCATAAAACACTAAAGAGAGAACACAGGCTGAAGGTACAGGAAGATAATTCAAGGCCAGCACTCCTGAAGTCTATTCTTGAATCTATTATTTGACCCTGGGTATTGAAACACGTAATTTTATGTCTGCACGTATAAATATTACTGATGTCACAGACTGCAGGATATATTTAGCACATACACAAGTCCTAAAGAACATATTTCATACATGCAAATTGCTTCCTGAATCTTGATCAATCCAGGCCATTCTGAAGTTTCCCAAGCCACACTCCCCGTCACCAGCTAATTGACTAACTGGAGCCGTTCTCCAGCAAAGGGAAGCTGCAGCACACAGAGCGAGCGCGCATGTGATGGGTCACTTGAACCAGGACTCTGAGATCACAGCACTGAAAAAAAGCTCCGGAGGCGGCTCAGCGCCGTTCGATGACGGCCAGATCCAACCAGTTCCATGTCTGGAGGGGGCAGTGACCTGAGCAGCCCCCGACCGCCACCACAGAGCCCGAACACAGGCTCCCTCAGAGCACACACCACCAATACATTTTAAGGAGCTTCTCCAAAGCCCACCCGTTTTTATGTGTGTTTTTATGTGTTTCAATGTTTTTATGTGGCAAGCAGTGGTTCAAAAAAAAGCAAGCCTGCATTTTGCTATAATGCTTAAGCTATCATAAATAATTGATAAGCTTAAATGGTCTTTTCCTACTCTTTTCCCATTCCCTGTCACAATGTGAAGAACAAATAAATATGCACTTTGCTTTCAGACCAAGTATCATAAAGCCTTGAAATGCTGAATTTAAATGGTCTCTCTGGGAATACAGTGTCTTCTGTTTCTTAGATGACCAGATATCTGGCTACAGTTGTTCACAACTATTCTCTCTTTCTGTTTTTGTAGTGTTTATATAGCAAAATCAATATCCAGCAAGGGATCAGGACAAGCCACAGAAACCAACCTGTTCACTGGGAACACACAATTAACATACAGGCAATAGCAACTGGCACCACAAAAGGAGAAGAACTGAAAAGGGTAGAAGGGGAAGCATTTAAAACAAAAGCCACAGCTGCAGAGTGTACAGAAAGGCATCTGGTGCAAAAAGCAAGCAGGCAGAGACTGGGCAGCAGGAGCCACCTCAGCCCCAGACTGCGGTGGAAGCAAGGCTGGTACCAACAGTAGAATGTGCAACACTCCCAGGTGCTCCCATGTGCCTGGTTTATAAGATTAGATCAAATTAGGCAACCAAAGCTATTTGAATTTCAAGTATTTCCACTTAGGGTCTGATTCAATTGTCTTGCAATTCAAGTACATGCCCCTTCCGCTGTGCTGTGAAGTGGGCTACATCAAGGATGTGAATAATCGCACTGCTACCATAATAGTTTAGTTTTGGTTTTTTTTACTCCATACAGTCTGAACTCCACTATACTGTGGCTGTAAAGAGAAATTCAGCCAGTTGACAGTGCCATAATGATGTAAAACCACAACCAAAAGAAGACAGACTAGCTTTTGGCACAGGTATTTTCTCACTGTTAAGCTGCCAAGTTACCCATCCTTTTAATTTCTGCTTCTTGGCTGGAAGTCTGAAACATTTCTTTCTGACATGAATTCAGATTTTAATTTCCAGTGATGACTAAATGAACCAAGGACTCATTGAATCTTCCTTTTTTTTTTTTTAAGTTCAGATAATTGCTGTACCAGAAAGAAGTTAACATTATTTAGCAGAAAATGGGGAGGAGCAGAAGAGAACAGGTAACTTATCTAGATGATACACATTAAAATAAATTGGGTATTTTCTACTGCAAGTCGAGACATCCTTAATTAACAACTGTATTGCCAAAAGAGGTGGGGCGAGGTTTGCCTTAATCCTGCCAGCATGTGATGGAGGTTATCTCATTCCTTTTTTCCCCACAACATGACAAGTCAAAATGGTGGTAAAAATAATTGTAATGTCTCTGTTTCAAGGCAACTTTAGTTCTCATCAAGATTTCTCAGTCCTGTGGCAAAGGGGAGCACTCTCAGTCTGAAAACAGCTAATGGGCTAATGTTTGTGAAAATCTACATGCTATTCTGAAGTGACTTTTTATTTCCTTTTAAATTGAGACTATTCTTCTTTGCAAAAGCAATTAAATATTCATTAAAATTTAGAGTGCTCTCTCAGGACTGCAGATATTTGAATTGAGATCTCCAGTTCTGGTTCTACTGTTTTTTAAAGAAGAGACTTAAAGGTCTGGGTTTCTTCCCAACTCTAAACTCAGAATCTGCAACTTTCAAGCTCTTCTCAAGACTGTGAACATGACATCACATGTTCACAAGCATAAATTTGAGTAAGGAAAAAAAATCCAGTTCTGCCTCTACCAATTCAGATAAATGTACACAAAGAACATTTGGATATGACAACTATGTTGTACATTATATACATATGTACATTAAAATACGTACAGCACAGAAGCTATGTTAACCTATTTTTTAAAGCATTTTACATCTGTAACTGATACTTCAGAGGACTTAAAACCTCCTCCTTCATTACATATTTTACTAAATACATAATACTGCATCCCAGCAAATCAAACAGCAAACTGAGTATTTTCCTGACCTCAAAGACCAGTTTAAGGTTTAAAATACTGATTATCACCATTAACTTTTTGGCATAAACTATTATCCACCATATGTCTTTGACAAAGGCACCACAGAAACAGATAGTGCAATGTTTTAGTTTGTCTAAATAGTAGTCTTTTTAACATCAAAACAGTAATCCAAATGAAGTCCTGTACCAAAAGAAGCATTTTCTTTCATCCTATGTAATGCTATGTCTGTGTTTTGGCTATTTTCCCATGAAATCATAGTCGGGGAGAACAGAAGCACTTTGTTTTGGGGAGCTATTCACATATGTGAATACACATCTTAAGTTCTCAAGTCCATTTTCCAAAGCCAGTATTCCTGTATGACACCAAGTATATTTACACAAACAACATCCAGTCTTCTAATGTCTCTTAAAATGGGCTTTTATATTTGTTTTCTCCCTGGAAAAATATCAGTATTACAGATCCTTTCCATGATTAGGCAGTAAGGAAAAAGTACTTCAGGCTCAATTTCACTAATGCATTCCTGTGACTTCCCATGTTTTATTTTAGCTGTTCTCACAGAAGAGGTTTTATATCTCCAACATTTCCTCACACTTACTAGATCCTCTAAATCGATCGATAAAGAAAAGTGTCTAAAGATAGGGGGAAAGAAGTACTTCAATTTGGGGAAGCAGATTTTAGAAATAAAGTAGGAAACAGTCCTGACATCTAAAATTCTGCCCAACTGAAGGAACTGTGAAAAAGAAGGCAGGACACCTGTATTTCTACACAAATCTTTGTCCAGATAGTGAATAAACATACTTAATTTGAATGTTGAGCACACTTCAGTCTGAATATACAGGGAATCTCCTTGCTCACCAGTTACAAAGCCAAAGGCACGCTGCTACTCACCCATTGGCCAGTTGTCATACACATGTTTTGCAATATCTGCAGCAGAGTCATTCGGTGAAAACAGGAACTCTTTTGTTTTCCCGCTTACCAAGATGAGGCGCAAATTTATCTGGTAAAAAACCCCAAAACATCAGTATTAGGAAAGTTTACAGAGACAACTTAAATTATTTATTTTTTACAGTTACTAAAAACTGTCGTTGGTTTTGGAAAACTGATCCAAATGATTTTGAGAAAACAATATAACATGTTAACATATGTTAAAAAGAGGGTCAAAGAGGTCAATAAAATGTTGTTCACATACCCATAGTCTAGAAAGATTAAATTCTAACAGCTGGTATTTTTCATTATAAACACCAGAAGATTCTGTTAGTGATTGAATCAACTGTGACAGTAAAAAATAGCTCTCAATAAGGTAGAAACAGACTCTAACAATGACACATAAGCAATATAGCTCCTGAATGAAGAGGAAAAATATAAACCTGAAAAATTAACTTAGAGAGAATTAGAATATCAAAATCTGCACCTGAATACCCTATGAGCCTAAATAAAAGCCCTAGAATGGTCCCTCCTGATCTCAGCCAGTGCATCTCCTACAAAATGCCAGAGAGTCAGACAGCATACTTCCTTGCTCCCACAAGCTGCCACAAAGCTGCCTTCCTGAATAATCCCTCTGCCGGTCTTCTGAATCCAAACTTTATCCCACAACTGTCTTTCACCACAAGAAAAGTGAGGTCCACATTCAACAAGTAACAAAATCACACCGTAATGTTTCTTTCATTAATTTCCTCCATATAACCACCAGCACCTTCAGCCATAATTTTGCTCTCTTCTATTTGCAAACTACTGAATAGAATTTCTTTTCCATATAGCATTAAGATAACACATATAAAGAGCTCACTATGACATTATTTACAATGCAAAAGAGATTAAATTTTGTCTCCTCAAGCGACTGTTAGCAAGGTCCCAAAATACATTTGGGTAGCTAGCACTTAACAATGCCCATGGCAAGCAGGAGTCTAGCTGCTCTTGTACTTTGACCTACAAGCCCACATTTCATCAAGTTTCAGTGAGACTTTAGCAGACTAACTGCTTGGATACTTTTTTCCAAGTCACACTCTCAAGCTGTGGCTCTCACTTTAGGTAGTTGCAACAAAGCTTTCTTTGTTGGAATTCAGCTAACTGTTTTCAACATCAAATTCCAAGTGCAAAATTTACAGCAAAGTCCAAGTTTTCTAGACTTCTTGAAAAAGACCTCAGTGCATCACATCTTCTGAACATAAGAGCCCTGCCTCAGCTGCCTACTCTCCACTTATTTCAGAAGCACTTTAGACAGATCATCTATTCCCTCCAGAATGCTTTGGCTTGCATTCATCCGACCTATCTTTAAGCACCTAATGGAGATATCCAAATTACAATCTCTACTATCCAGCACACTGCAAGGTCAATGAAGGAAATGACCCCTCCTAAAAGCAATTCAGTGTCTATTTCAAAGTGTAGCAAGTATAAAAAGAGTGAGTGTAATAGGCTAAGTTCTCCTCCCTGTCCTCCCACCAACACCCTTTGGAAAAATGCAAGTTCTCCCATTAGCCCAGGAAAGCAAATTGTAGCTGTCTCTGAGAAAGCACCACAGCCACTCCAGGAGCACCACTGCATACCATGAAATGACAAAAAAAACTTGAAAGAGAGAAACTGAGGGAATGCTGTTTAGTCAAAGAGAATTCTTCATAAAATTCAGAATACATTTGGCTATACACAATACTGTTTTCTTTGGAATTTCCACAATGATTAAGGAATTATTTTCAAATTTCACCAACATTTAGCAGAAAAAGCACATCAAGTTCTACTGTTCTTGTTTACTCCAAAAACCTGACTACTGTAATGAAACTACAGCATCAAAAAGTTGGACTATATTCAGGTGTTGTTTTGCTTATATCATCTTTCAGTTTCAGTATTTCACCCCCCCCTTTACTGACTCCACCTCTGTATGTATAGACAACACTCACATACACAGTTTCTTTAGCTGGACGGACAACCTCAGACAACCTCTTCAAGCTTTCTCCAGTGAGACACCTATTCCTCCTTTCATCCTAGGAACCTGTCTCTGCACAATTTTTTCTATTTCGTCCTCAAACAAATGACAATTTCTGAAGCATACTACATGATGTCTAACCAGATGCTTGTAGACCACCAGTAGTTTTCTCTGTCTACTGGAAACATCTGTGACTGTGTCCCAAGAGCACATAAGCCTCCTTCATACCTGCACCACGCTGTTTGCTCCGTTACTTTGCACCCCTTCCTACTTTGATCAATTATTCAGCCTCCAAGCTTTTATCTTGGCTGTATCACCCTAAAGCACATGGCTACAAATTTCATCCCACTCCTATTACTCCATCCCTCAGAGAGGAAGGAAGCTAGGTGTAAAGAAGTATTCTGCATCACAAAGATATTTCAGATTTACCCCATGTCTGGGCACTGGATGTAAGAAATCCCCAAAGTTCTTCCTCTCTCTCCATTACAAGCACTTTTCAAACTTCATGTCATCATTGAATTCTAGCAGCAAGACATCTTTACACTTACCTTTGACATTAAATGAATTAGGAAACATCAAAATTGATCTGACAGTTGTTTCATAACGAATTTAATAACAAGAGCTCTCTGAGCTGCCTCCCCCGTCTCAGCCAGGTCCTTTATATGAGGCTCACAGACACAGTTTCTCTAATACTTTTTAATTTCTCCTGTTTAACCAACAGTTTGCAAAACACCACCATGCCAGTTACTAAGTACATATTCAGATGACACTATAAAAATATGCATGTAGAAAGTAAGTTCTTTTCATCAGTTTTCCACACTCCAGCTTTTAGAAGTCGGGTGTACTGCATTTGATTTCAATCTCTCTATACCTCATTATTTTAAATTATTTTTTAAGCATTAATGCACCTTTTAAAAATACCAGCATACTGCCAAAAATTTAGGAAGTTCAGACCACATCACAAACTGTTACTTGTCCTTGGAATGGGCTACCTGTTTAAAAGAACAAACAAACCAACCCCAGATTTTCAACACCACTGCCTACCTTAGCTTTTTCACCAGCAGCCCTTTTGCCTCTCACTCCAATTCCCCATATCGATTTCCTATACTCTAACTGGCTCATGAGACACCCCCGCTTAGCTCGCTCCCTCTGGCTAAGCAGTTCCAAAACTCTGAATTTATATCATTTACCTAAGGATTTCTTTTGCTTCATCTGTGTGTAATTTATCTGTGACAGGGGTTACCTGGTTTTAAGACCACAGCACTTTCCTAGGCAGTAGACGTAACACCAAACCATCCACTCCCTAGAACTACCTGGTTTGGATCCTATGAGGAGATGACTAAAAAAACCCCAGAAGATTAGCCCTGCTGAGCACTTAAAAGTATCATTATGGCACTGCATTAACACAGAAGTGAAGTTATTCTTCTTCTGCCACAACATTAGGAAGACACATTTCTTTTTATTCTCACTACTGAGTTTTGAGATCACCAGGCACACTAAAGTGAATACAGAAAGGAGATTAATATCACTAAAAAATAATCAAAACTAACTAGGCTTCCTGGAAAATTTCATTAAGTCATACCTTTGCAATTAATATACACCATAAAATCAATATAAGCAATATGAAGGGGATGGGGTGGGGCGGGGGAAGAGTGAAAAATGTTAGATCCTTCTTTCCCTCTACCTCCCCAAGATGGATATGGCTCTTGATGCTGAAGAGCATTTCTTATAGTCTTACTAAAATATCAAAGGCACATTGAGATAAGATAAAAATTTTACGGGTATATTACAAAGTATGTATAAAACACAGCATAAATATTTTCATTTAAAAAAAAATCTTCACGTATCAGCAGAAGCCCAAAATTAATTTTTAAGTCAGTCATGCAGATGTTACAGCAAAGATATAGCTGTTCTAATGAAAGGTTTGAGTATTTTCTTATTTATAGTACAACATGCCACCGACATATTTAGTTTGTATGTTTGTCTCTCTCTCACTATATATATATATATATATTTCTTAATCTTGGCTTGAAGGAATCCTAGTCTTGAGTTGCATATCACACTATCCCAAAGGGTTTAAAGCAAATAATCCTACAATTTGCCTCTAAATTTAGAATCCAATCTCATTTCCCTCAAGAATATTGGTAAATGTAACAATTTGGAACTGCTGTACTATTTAATCTTGCAAACTAACTATAGGGGACCTGAAAAAAAATATTTCTGGCAAAATTCCAGAAACCTCAGAATTAAAAGAAGAAAGGATAGCTGCATACGTGTATACACAATTACATGTATACACAATTACTCAAAGTGAAGAAAAAAGTCTCGGTTAGGTAGAGGAATTTTGAAACAAAAGCATCAAGTTTTTATTTTTCAAGTTAATAAAGGATTCTTAGCAATCTTAGCTATCCTATTTCCTACATTAAAAGCTGCCAAGGAGGTTGTATCTGTATTCCTTGTATGCTTAAAGCCCCTCCACCTATTCTTGTCAAGTGTCTTGATGACAAAAAACTTTTGCAATTTTCATAGCCCTGACAAGTTTGCTCTTCAACTGGCAATGTTACAACTCTCCTGATTATGTTTTTTTTTTCCTTTTTCCAGGGTACCAAAGGGAGTTCCAGCCTTTTGCTACAAAGCGATAGGGATCAAATCCTCACACTTTTGCGTTGTAGCACCAAGTGTAACATTACTGCTGAAAGCAGTCAAGGGCAGCCAGAGTATCAGAAGAAGGATTAAATACAATTTGCAGACTACATCCCCTCTGCACACTTATGTAATAGTACATTCTGTTTGTGATCTCAAGCATGCAAATCTCACCCTCTCCCCCCACCCCAATCTTATAATCACAGCTCCACTAACTACCCCATCAGTTGCACTTCATACACAAAAATTTTCAGTGTAGATTATATTATCCAAACAACAACAACAACAAACCCCCCACCAAACAGAAAACCACCCAAAAATAAAACTGTATTTATGAGAAGATTATAACTGTGACCACAATTTTTGGCAGAGAAATTTGGGTCACATGGATGCTGACATAGAGTAAGTTGTGTTTTCTTTGTTCTAGGCATCTGCAAAGTTTGTTCATTCTTTAAGGCATACCTACAAAATATCTTAGTACCACAGTTCTTCTAATTTCACAGTTAATGTTAAACAAATGGGAAGTCATTTAATATCAATAAACGTTTTGTAGATTGGAAATCTCATTTCTTAATGTTTGACTTCTCATCTATTCAGTTAAACAAGCTAGGTGGTTATCAATTTTATGCTCCAGTAGCAGCTTAAGATTGCTCCCCAACTTCCAATTAAAATGCAGAGAAGTGTCATATCACTACATCACATGCAGCCCCAAGTTAAACCAACTGCTTTTCTTTAGCTGTTTTAAGATTGAAATACATACACAAAACATTTTTTTCCCCCAACCTCCAATACACTTACCTTCTTGTTCAAGTTCATTATTGTAAGAAGTTGGTTCTCTAAAGACACATTAAGGTTTCTTAATGGCTCTAGGCCAAAGAGAAACCTCCCATCCCTGCTTTAGTGACTGAATTCCACCAGATTTACATACAAAGTTGAACCAAGCCCAAATAACAGTCTAAGCATCACACAAGCCAAGTCAGCAGGGAGCTGCAGGTTCTGGACACCACATCACTGCTGGAATGCATCCTCCTGAACATAATGAAGAACTTCAGTTTTCACATGTCTGTTGTAGAACCTGAGCTGTTTCACTGAGTGCTTACTTCTCATTCCCAGCTTAAATTTATTCTTGAATAAGTTACACTCACTCATGTCACATGCACATCATGCTTTAGCCAAAAAACCCCTGGGGTTTTGATGGCTTTCTTCTGCATCTGCAGACAAGGACACACTTAGCTAGAATGAAAAAGCAAAGGTTTTCTTCATTAAAAGGCTGGGCCTTGGTAGGAACACTGTCTTCAGAATGCTGAAGCACATCAATAGACATTAAGGTAACTGGGCTTGGTAGGCCTGGAGGGGACCTATTAGCAGCCTTCCCATGCCTAAATTACCAAAGACCTCTTTACTGAGGTCCAAGACAGAAGATCAACAGATAATGGTCATAAATGGAAAAAAGAGACTGAACTGTGATCAGGTAAAAGGTTTTCACCCTGAGGATCTCAAAACAGTGGTCATTCAGAATGCTGAATGACCTGAAAGGTTCATGCTCTGGAAGGTCTGGCCTTGTGGATTTTCAAGGTCCAATCAAAAAAGCCCCAAGCAATCTGGCCTAAATTCAGTGATGAGCTGGGCTAGAAAATTGCTCAAGGTCCTTTCCAAAGTGAACAATTCCACAATCCACTTTAATCCCTATCCATATCTTTAGTTTTGTTTAAACTTTCTTAAATACGCATAATTAGAATGACACACAATATTTCAGAAATTTATGAAATTATACTAGAACCTCCTTAAACCGACTGCAAAAGCCTCTCCATTTTCAATTACAAACATCACAACTGTCTTACATTTGTAATGCAATAATCTCACTATGCTCTTCTCTAGCCCAGTTGTTTCTATGACAAACTTTCAAGCTTTCATTTCAAAATACAGCTTTTAATCACCCATAATGTACAGGATATTTTCATTGTAATTCAACTAATTCTGTTCCTATTAATTCAGTCTTTGAGATAATCCCATCTCCACACAACACCACAATCATCTTCTATACTATTCATCATCAACAAATTTCATCAGCATACTGATTTTCCCTGTCCTAGAGGCATAAACAAAAACAATACAAAGACAGCTGGTCCCAAAATTATCTTTAAGGAATTCCACTAAGCATAACTGGCAGCCTGACGCTTACATCCTGAACACTGTACTTTACCATCTTCTCCACCTAAGTCACACACTCAATCAAACCCTGCCTTCCCCAGCTGATCCCTTTGCTATGCAATATCAACTACTCACTGAAATGCAGGCAGATCACACCTCTTCTGCATTTCCCCCATGTGGAAAATACTCTCCTTCCAGAGAAAAGTGGCTGATACAGGCAGATCACACCTCTTCTGCATTTCCCCCATGTGGAAATGCAGAAGAGGTGTTCCCCCTTTTCTCCTTCCAGAGAAAAGTGGCTGATGAATCTGTCATGATCCAATTTGGATAAATAGAAATAATGAATTTTATTCTATTATTTATTTTCTGCTCCTTCTCAGCATCCTTCCCGAGATGGTCACTCATCTGTCAAGTTCAAAGTCTCTCTTCATATCTTTTCACTCAACTAGCATACAGATATTTTATAACTTAATTTCTTCAACCTGAAGAAACACCAAGCACGAAAATTCCTCAGGCAGACTCCTTATTACTAACCCACTATATTTACTTTAATCAGCATCTGCCTCCTTGAAATCCAAAGCCTTTACATATACTCCTGCTTTGTTTATTCTTCCATTTGATTTTAACTGTATCAGCTCATGGTCACTGAAATGAAGTCATCTCCCCAAGCAGCCTTCTGAAGACTTCCAGAACTTTGTGGGAATTTGAGACACATCTAGAATAATAATATTAGCTCCTTCTCAGCCAAGAAACTAGCTGGTGAAGGGACTGAGGTGCCCAAGGTAAGAAAGTAAGAGAGCAAAAGTATAAATCTGTAGCCCAAATGTGCAAGCATTATCAATGAGAGAGAAGAGATCCTTCATTCTGAACCCTTCTTCAAGAGTCACTCGGTAAAATAAGTTAAACTACAGTTCTCATTAATCCCACTTCTAGGCACCTATTTTCACCAGATATTCTACAGGAAGTACAGGTAACTTAACCACACTTCCTCAACTGAACACCTAAAATTTATACTTGGCAACCCTCAGAACTCCCGTATTTCGCTTTGCCCTACCTCTACAGCACCATGCAGTACCTGTAATAAATTTGCTTTGCATTTTGAAAAAAAGACTGACATGGAAAATGAAAAGAAACATAAATTGTCCATGTGAATGAACAAAGCTGCGAAGATCCATTGCCAGCTGCGTCACTTGTTCAAAGCCACACCACTTGTGAAAGTAGGGCAATCCCAGCATGACACCAGGTAAATGTGACAGCACCCTGCGTCACTCCATTCAGGGCTAAGGTGAACTTCATACAAGTTCCAATGACACGCTCACCTTTACATTACTACAAAGTGAAAGAAATATGGTTTTACGTGCAACTGCTTTCTCAAACAAGGAATGACTAAGGAAGCTTTGCACTGCTAAAAATTTAGTTAGAAAATTTCAGAAACTTGAAGTGAAAAGAAAGAGAAAACCAAAAAAGAGCACAAACAAATTTTACTTAAAGAGGGGGAAAAAAGCAAAATCCTACAGGCATTTAATTCA
The DNA here is from genome assembly GCF_017590055.1 of Onychostruthus taczanowskii. Taxonomy (NCBI): domain Eukaryota; kingdom Metazoa; phylum Chordata; class Aves; order Passeriformes; family Passeridae; genus Onychostruthus; species Onychostruthus taczanowskii. Next base: position 2,728,258 of record NW_024502569.1, on the reverse strand, counting down.
GTAGCTATGATAGGACTAGCTGTTTCTGTGGAAACCACTACACTCTTGAACTTAAAATCCTAGTGCTTGGTTACACTTCATCCATTTCCTCACTTCAGTTCAAGTAACATAGGAACAATGGCAATATCCTCCATTGAGTTCCAGGGTTATGTTTTCAGAAGTAATATCTAGGAAACATGGTTCTTCAAAATAAATTAATACAACCACTGTGACAAATAACCAGCAAAATACAATGGATTTCAGTCAAGTTTACATACTGTTTCCTTTACTATCCTGACTATTTGCATTCCTGGAACAATTCTGGGTTGGTTTGATTTTTTGGGGTTTTGTGAGGGAGGGATGAAGTAAACACAACACACTAACGTGTCTGCTGGAGCTAATTAAGAACTAAGAATTTTCACTGAAAATCAACTTTAACAAGAGTTTAAAACCAGAAGAATAATTTTTTCTTACAACATACTGGTTCTATTAGCAAAAGATTTTTTTCATTATTTAATGAAGTAAGACTCTAAGACAGAATAATTTGTCTCACCGCAGTAAAAGAAAACTGAGGCATTACTTTACCTGGATCAAATACCTGGTCTTCTCAGGTCAAGTGGAATGTTGACCACTGTATCCCAAGTACATACTTTAGTCATAAACTGTCTCCTGCTGCCTCCCATGAGAATTCACTCTGACAGAGAAGACTCAAAGACCTACTCTGATTACTCATTAGCCATAGTCAAGGCAGTTTCACCCTGCACATGTTATAATTGTCTTAGTCCATCATGATCCTAATGTGCAAATTACAAGACACAGAAGACCTTTAACTTGTCTTTAACACATGTCAGAAGAGCAGGCAACTTAAGGTAGTAAAAATGCAAAAAGTAAGCCATGTGGCATTCAATTTGCTATTTTCAAAGTTCATCCTTTCAACTCAGTGTTGGAATAAATGTACTTTCACCAAGGAATAAAGTGACTAAGACACAAAACAGAGAAACTGATATACTCAGATTAATGTGAAATTTTGGTAGAGACCATTTTAGCCATTTTTATGTCACATTGAGCCAGTCAATTCCAAACACAAGAGTGGAAACAGCAGTAAAATTGCATCCAAAGTCAATGCCCACTAGGGAAGATCAAGCTTGCAGCTGAACCAGTTAGCTCTGGTCAGCAGGGCCACAGGGAGGTGGTTTGGTAACTACAGTGGTTTACAGCTCCTCTTCTCAGGAGGGACCTGTAAAACAGGAACCAGGCCATCCTGCTGCAACATATCCTGGGGTCCCTGGCCTGTAGTGCATGGAGTTAGTGCTGAAGCTCCAACACAGGCATTTGTATGCCCTCTTCAGAACTTACATATAATAATAGCAGAGAAGAGCATTCCAGGGTTTCTTTCTAAAGTGGAAAAGAGTGTGAGTAGGAGGGAGGGAGAGAGAGAGAGGGAGAGAGAGAGAGAGAGAAGAAGAAGGTGTCTGTTTTCATATTTTCAATCTCTGTCTCCCTAAAAATATCTTTTAATGACACACATCCCAGGGTTTGTCTCCAGAATTTAAAAGTGAAATCAGTGTGTACCATTCGTGTTACCATTCTGCCATCTCTTCTCAAGAGCTGCCCCTGGATGAGCCCAACACCTTGTTTTCATCCTCTCCTATTAAGCTGATATTTGAAGCTTAGGAGCCCACCCCACAATTACTATTAATGATAATCCTAGTCACTTAAATTTGGATTTAATTCTGATATAACTCAATAATTGTTCTATTGTGTTCTGTAGAGAGAATATTTATGTATTATTTTAAAATATTATTTAGGACAGTTCAATGGCATCTTTTAAAAGACCAATGCAAGACCGGCCAGTCTGTGAACACTGATATTGTGCAATGCCTAACACCTCCAGTTTGAAAGTCAACACTACCACTGCTGCTGACAAAGGAGAACATACAATTCAACTGAACCAGTTCCATCCATAGCTACTTTTTCTAAGTGTAAGTGCAGACAGATATTCTCTATCTCTTCACAATCCCCAATCCATTATTTTTTCTTACTTTTAACCAACTTTGTAAGATTCAATTTGATTTAACCATGTACCTAGAAGATTACCTAGACTGGGAGATACTACAATTTTGTAAACCCAATTTATATACCCAGGTCATACCATAGACAAAAGTCAAAGTAGTCTTCCATTTATAGCCTGGATGAAAATAAACATCAGCTTCAATTTGACCAAAACTAAAGCTCTTTGGGGGAAAAAAAAGTGAACACAATCAAAACATTAAAAATACATGAAAAAATGGACATTTCAAGGGAGTTTGCTATTTACTGGAGCAATCAAAATAATTATAATTGCAAGCAGCACATATTCATGGATATCCTCTAATTCCACATCCTAATTTTCAGGAGAAAAGTTTGGGTTTTTTAAAATGTTCATTGTTTGTTTTTAAATGAAGTTTTAAAATATAGTTTTTCATACTAAATTACCTAAACACAATAAAGATGCATTGACCTCTCTGCATTCTTGAGCTAGACTTTGTTGCAGAAGTCCAAATGCTCCTCCCTTTGCCTCCCCTTTCTACCACGTGAGGCAGGAACACCAACTAAGGATTACTTCAGTGTGTATATTCAGGTACATGAACATATACATAAAAAGACACAAGTAACTGGCCAATTCAGAAAACCTCTTGGGAAATATTTAAATAAGGGGAAAAAAGCATTTATTTAAAAAGAAAACACCCTCAAACATAAAACACACATACAAAAAAACCACATAAAAATTCGCAAAAAAATCACCCCACTGTCCTGGAAATGAATGGTCTATTCCTTACATATGAGAGAATAAAGATTCATGAGGTCTTACTCATGAAGATTACAGCATGAGCTTATACTTTTCTTCAGGAACAAACTGATCTCCAACACAAAGCCTATATTTAAAACGTGATACTCTTCAGGCCCCCAAAAAGGGACAAAAATAGCCTAATTTGGAGCACAAGAAAAATAGTAAAAGAGCACAGAAACAACCCAACCTTCTGAATCCAATTTTATCTTCTTTTTTCTCTTGCAATAACTGTTGCATTATGTCACTTAATGCAGTTTACTGTCCAGTACAGAAAACATCACACTATGACTAAGTAGGAGATTATAGCTAAAAAAATACTATTTTCCATTTCAACTAAACACAGCTTGAAAAACTCCTAGAGAAAAAAGCATCACTCCATAAGGATAGTGACACAGTTCTATGGAAGCCCCTTCATATAAACTCTGAGCTATCAATAAGTACGTTGTGTGAATAAAAAAAAAAAAAAAACTTCCCTAGGATTTTTCAGGACCTAGATCCCAATGGAAATACCAGCAATAGGAAGTCAAATTTGCAGCTTCTCACTTCAGAGTCATATTGGGCTCTGCTGACAGATCCTTTAACTTGATCAGCATCAAAGTATGAAATTTTTCAGGCCTTGAGAGTGTGTGTCAAAAACAAAATAGAAAAAAAATCTTAAAAATCTTTTAAAACATGAAAGAGGCAGAGTTGCACCTTCACTTAGAGATATATTTCAGATCACTTGGGTGGGCACACCATAAAATTAAATTTTTATTAAGAGCTACCAATTCCTAGGTTCTCTGGGCTTACTGTGTATCATGGCTGTCAGCCAGTTTTGCCATTCCAAAGCACAATATAAATCACTGAACGTGACAATTAAAGGCAAGAGACAGGACATTATATATTTTTGTCTCTGATGCAAAATATAGTTCATATTTTAATCAAAATGGATGTTTCAATGACTAGAGAGCTCCTTTACTTGACCAAAACCAAGCAACTCAGATATGAATGAGAACACAACCTTTTCTAATTGTTTTCCTTTTAAAATAGCCCAGAGAAAACACTGAATTGTGATAAAAATCAAGGATTTTGATGCTGATGCCAATTTATTCAGAATACAACTCTTCAAGAGCAAACAGCTTGACTTTGACCTCTCCCCTGTACTTCTCAGACTAGAATAATGAACATGCTTTCTTTCCTTTTTTTCCTTCCTCAATGAGTTACCCTCAATGTTCAACAAAAATTTAAGCCATGTTTATAGAAAGCTTACATGTTTTTCTTCTATTTAAACATCATGGCACTAATGCATCCCCAAGCTAAGTTTGCTAAAGTCAACTGACTGAATTAATGGAACGACATCACAAATAAGGTCTCATGCAGTTATTTACTGTGCTCTGCATTCACTGTTGAACACTAAAAGGCACAGCTTATTCCTCCCTGAAGCCAGTCAAGTGTTTGTGTTGTTCCAGCCAGCTCTCAGTCTAAGAGTAATTCTTATCCTGTTTCCATCATGGAGAGCACTAGCACATCCAGACTGCCTACTAATGACTGAAAGAGTTAAAGCTGCCCTTTCATTTTGGTCTCCTCCTTTTCCAGAATTGTTAAGACTTCTGTAGAGTCAGAAACGTACAATTTACCAGCTGTTAACTTACCACTCAACTTCCCTGGATGATCTAGTTTCTGATGCAGTATCCCTTTATGACTACCCCATGGCTTTGTGAAGTACTTGCCACCACAGTGTGTCTGCATGGGAAGGTACCTTAACTTTTTTCATCCACACAAGAGTTTTCTTCAAAGAAAAACAGATTTTTGTGAAGATGGGGAAAAAATCATTTATAGAGCTTTCTTCTATCTTCTTTTGTCTTATATGCTCAGAGTCTACACAAAAAAGCATCAAATTACATAAAAATGCTTCATTCCAGCCCTTCAGAAAAATCTATCTTCATACAAATAGCACACACTTAAGACTGAATTGATATTCAGGCATAAATTGATCTTCTAAGCATAAATATCCTCTTGGTCTAGGATCTCACTAAATCCTTACCACGCGGAGAGAACAGTGATGCCTTCTTGAAGGCAATACAGTCTTTTAATCAGTAGTGATTATAAGCAACACCAGTCACGGCTCTCAGCTCCTACTGCATCAACAACTACATTATAACAAGCCATCTGCTCTGTGTCAAAGCAGTGAGTAAGGTTGGCTTCTGTGAATCTGGGGCAACATGTGTTCTAGCTTGCATCTTAATTATGGTTTACAAAACACTATGTATGGACAGCCACAGAGGTATGTCACTGACAACTCCCCACGTAGCTATGATTCTTACCTTTAAAGTAAAAAGGAATTAGTATTACCTCCCTGGATTAATTTGCTTGAATCTATATACATAGGCAACAGCAGAATACATAATTTAACATGTTTTTCTTCTCATACACTGTGACTCTTGCTAGAATAAAATAATTTTAGACCTAAGTCATATTGCAAAATTCTAAATTTGCCTATCCTCATGTTTTGAATGTGGTCAATACAACTAGCACACAGTACTCATCACCTCTGCATGTCCAAGTCCTCTGAGACCTGGAGTTGTTCCAATCAGAGATGACCTGACTCTCTCTCCTCGTTTTTGTTTCTTGTGTACTCACACTGTTAAGTTTTTTAGGATAGCTATTTGTTATGCCTGACACATATTATTATTTCCAGGCTACAGGACAGATGCTGATTCAAAATTAAGAGTGTTTCATTAATAGTTCCACAAATGCTATAATGGGTTTCAAAGACCCTCTAACCCTCTATTTTCCCTAAGGAAAAGGTCTGACAGTCTAGAGTGATAGATCAACTGACCATGTTACGAAAAATCTCAGTGGCACCACTGGTTATAACTAGTTACAGTTAGAGGAGAATGATTCCCTGGAAAATTACTAAACTTTTGTATTTATCTCAATTGAGGCATTACTTTGATGTTGCAAGAAAAAGAATAACCTCTCACAAAAACAAACAAGCCAGAAGGTTGTCTTCCTTATTGGGGTTCAACATGTTCAACTCAAGAGTTGTGGACAGACATCATGTCAGCAACAATGACCAATCTTTAACAAAAATAATTATATATATATATATATATATATATAATCTATAAAAATATATAAAGGCATATTTTCATTAGCGAGAAGAAAGATGCTAGTTTTGCAATGCCTGTCATGACATAATAAAATTAATGGAACCATGCTTTTGAAGAGAAGAGGATAAGAATAGAATTTAGCAAGCCCTCTCTGTCAGGAGACACACCATCCATTATTATAAATAAGTTTTTAGGGAAATATGTATGTATATTGACCGAATGTCAGTTCTATGCATACAAACTGATGCTAACAGTGTTATGGTTCAAAAGTTTCCAGTTATCAGGCAAATGATTTTCTAGCTAACTGCAAGTCAAAATTACAGCACAGTAGTAGAACTGTAGATATAACCACTTCTTACAAAGGGTCTAGCACATACGCACAAGACAGCCTAGAAAAATACAGCTGCTCTAGAGGAAGAGAATGAAGGTCCACATGGTCAGAACTATTCCATTCTTCCCTATCAGTCTGGGAGACAAATAATTATACAAAGCTGAAAGGAAGATCTGGCATTTAGAAAGAAAAGTGTATTTGTCATACAAAACAGCTATCAAGAAAGCTATTGTCTTAAGTCATGCAAAGCTTGGGTGACTATTCAGCAGAGAGTCAATCAGCATCAACCTGCGACAGTAATACTGTCCCTTACTGTGCCAGACACAGCTATGGCATCATCTCCTTTTCACACTCCCATCCTCATTCAGAAATTACTTTTTAGCAAACATAATGAATTCTCCTGTGCATATAACTATTCCACTGATTACTTCAACAAGCAAGGCTTGCAAGAAACAGCCCATCAGATCATTTCAAATAAGTGTTATATGAACACCATGCAGTATTTACACAACAAATAAAGGATCTGAGAAGCAGAATAAGCGTACACTGCTGGATATTGTCTAGGAGCTAAACATCATCACATTGCACAACATTCCATCTTGTCATCTCAGGAACACATTTGTTAGTGTGTCAGCTATCTGACAGGTGAGTACCATGTGGGACACTTCAGTTCTGTTTTAATCTGTACTGTAAGTGATGCTCAAAAACTTTTTTTTTAAATTCAAGATTTTTTAATAAAGCTTGAAACCCCTGTAAAGCAACTAGACAAGGCAGTGCAGAGAGGAGGAACAAATGTAGAAGTGGAACAAGATGACAGCTACAAAAACTTGTAGAACCTGGAAACTGTCTCCCTGGGGAAAAAACCAAACAAACAAATCCAAAGCAAAACACAGACAATAACTACAAACAAAAAACCCATAAAAACACAAACCCAACTCAGTTCCAGACTGCAAAGAACACAGGAACATCATCAGCAAGAGAAACAGAACAGCAGCAAAAGGAAAAAAATCAAGAACAGTGGTGAAGAACACAGCATGCAACAATACTGATGGCCACCAGCTACAAACTTTGTAAAGCTACCTGAAGCCTATGAGGCTCTAAGCCATGAAAAGTAACTGGCCACAAATATTCATGGCCAAGCAATTAAAAATAAGTAAAACTAAGGCAATAATCGAGTCTCCCAAGTTGCAAACCTTTCCAAGAAAGAGCAGGTGAATACACCTAATAAGATATGCCCTCCATAAAAGCTTGGCCAAAGTACCACTGAGGCAAATGTTTAGAAACTTCTAATAAAATATCAAAGTTTATATTCTATCCTGGCAAAAACATGTTTCAGATTTTAATAACTGCAGCACAGAGAATTGTAACTGACTGTAAACAAAACTCCTCTCTTCAAAACCCGTGGTATTTTGGACCTTTCCAATACATGCCTCAAAGGTAGGATTCAGAAGTTTAATTAGCTTTTTATGCAAGTACTGAACCAGCTGATCATATTCACCTTCCTCCCCAAGTGCGTCAGTAAAGTCATCAGGGTACTGTTTGCTCTCCGAAGAAGAGACCATTATCATGATTACCTGCTAACAGCCAAATCTCAAAAGCCTTGGTGTCATCTCAAAACAACATAGGAAAGGTCGCATGATTGCTGTGTTATACAGCATAGACCTTCCACTCTTGTAACCATCCACACTCTGGAAATGAGAACACACCTGTGCTCCATAATCCATCTTCCTTTCTTTAAATGTGAAGAAAATGGACTTCCTCCATAATAAACTAAAATCCTTATGTTAATAAATGTAATATTACTTACATTACACACATTTATATACAGTATACTGGGAGGCATAATAGATTAACAAAACAGAACCAATCTTCAACACACTAAGTATGGAAACAAGAATAAGTCTTTATAAAAGATAAGTCTCCATCAGGGTATGATCTGAAACTTCAAAACACTGGACAAACAGGAACGTACACAAGAGACTAGATTAAGTAATTAAAATGTGACTAGTGTTGCTAAAACCCACCAGTTTTCTAAGCATTACACATACATACCCTGAGTCAATCTGGTTTCATTACAAGAACAATAACTCACATGCAATGTCACTGTGAAAAATTAAGATAAACTACCCACAGAATTTAGTTTCACTAATAGTGAGAATATTAATAATACATACAATATTAATAATTTGTGCCTTCACAGAGAAAAATGAGGCAGTATTTCAATCCTACATTCTAGAATGATTGTCAGGTCACAAGTTTAAACTTCTCTTAAACTTCTGAGATATTTCTTTGCAACTCAAATATTATTAGTATTTTTCCAAAAGGCACCTCTATCTTTCCCCATTAAAAACTCTGCCAAATAAACAACAGTAAATTCCATGTACTAGCAAGCAGCTCCATAATTATTAAGTATGGTATTACTTCTCAGTACTAATTCTATCCAAAGAGAATATTAACTTGCAGATGGAGCTTTATTTTATCACAAACCTATTCTGGAGATCCCAGAGAAAGGAGTAAAACTGTTATGGAGAGTCTCATTTCCACTGTGCCATAACTGAAGAATGTTTTCCTGCCTTCAATGACTGGTTTGGGGTCTTGAAAATTAACAGCCCTATTTGATGTAAATCAAGACAATCATTTTCACAATCATTCTTACTAAATTACATATTTTGTCTCATTAAAACAAACTAGTAAATTCCACTCAATACTTACCTTGCACATCCTCTGTTTTCTTAGAATTGACCATTTATCTCCCTCACTGTCCAAAGACAATTTACATGGTTATTAACTCTTAGAGCATTTTCCCCATCCTTTTCTTGCCTGAGAAGGGGGATTCAGCATGTTTTACAGGTCCAAAAAGGAAGTAATTCAGCAGGTGGCACACCCGATTTTGGTCTATTTGAAACATTGGATTTAGTCAAGAAAAAGTAACCTTTCACTCCCAAACCAGCATTTTTACTCTTTAATATACATGAACTTCTCACTTTGCTTCAAATTTAAGGGTTAATAATAATTCACAACTACTCAGACTCCATTATTTTCTCAGTTAATGTTTAATAGTTAACATAACCCACAATATGATATTTCCACATATAGATAAAGTTCAAATCAAATACAAGTGCACTAAGGTGCACACTGGGAAGTTTGAAAAAACATTAACTTTGATCTTTCTTTAAATAGTGATAATCATTACAAAAAAACCACATGCACATGCATACAGAGAAAACACATTTCTTAAGAACTCTGCAAATTGCAGAATAAACTCAAATGTTTCTTGCCAACTAATAAATTCTTTCGTGGTTTGGTAACAGAGGGAACTTGCACAGAGGGAAGGTACTTGCAATAAGCTAAATTACTATAGGGACATAAATCAAAATAGTATTTCACTGTCCTCTGCTTCACAAGCTACATTCACACTCATCAGTTATGTACTTCCAAACTTTCCAAAGGAAAATACAACGGTAAATAATACTTCCTTGTTATTATACTGTTTGTTTCATCAAGGAAGGAAGTGTAACTGACATTAAAACCACAAGAGACAAAGTCATTAGGACTGTTAATTATTATTTTTTTCCTCTCTCTCAACAAACTAAGCTCTGAATGGATGCTGAGTGTCCAACTGACACTGATTCAACAGCACAAGTTACAAGTGAGGCCTCCACAGCATTTCCATGTGCTTGTAGGTGGGGATGACCTGAAGTTTGACTTGCAGCTCCGCAGGTTGCTGCCTCTGCCGCCCCCTAACAACAGGCTGAAGCCAAAGAGATTCTCCTACAGAGCTGTTACGGCTCTGTAGAAAAGCATTAAGAAGAAAACCAAAGAGAAATATTAAAGGTGACAAGCTGCTAAATGGACCCCCTTCCACTCCCTTCTGTCTCTCCAAAACCACACACGGCCTGTCATATGATTTGTCTCCTGCACATAAACGAGTGCAGACAGAAACACCAGGAAATACATATGGGGAAAAATTATCCTATAGGCAAACCATCAAGATCAACAGTTGGAAGCATAAGTTCATGACAACAGGCCAAAGACATAAGCCTCAAATTGAGAAAGGTTTCCATTTCCATTTTTAAAACTGTGCCATATCTGTGCACACATGAAATAGTTAGACATAATATTCCTGGAAAGGGGTGTAAAAGTACCACCCTCAGTACATGCTCTTAGTTTGACCTTAAGAGAAAGAAGAACATGGTTTTTTTACCAGTCTTCCACAGGCAGCAGTTCAATGTGCAGAGGGGACTGAGCCATTGGCTTCCAAAATTAAAAGATTTTAAAGACCTTATGACTTCTGATCCAGAGTGCTTTAGTAAGGACAACAATTAGTAGTTTTTCCAACAGTACTTCAAGAAATTCAGTATATTTTCTTTTTTTTTTTTTTTTTTTTTTTTTTTTTTGGTAACACTTAAAAATTTGTGTGCTCTAACATAGAAACTCTTTTACTAACCAAAATGTTTTCCCCTTTGCACATGGTTCAAGTATGAAAGCAGTACAAAACACAGAACAAATATTTAATTTCTTGAAATAACACTGATTGCTTCTCTTTCCAGAAAAGCATTAAGTGCTTGTGAATACATATCTTTTAAGAGATTAGATACTTCTATGTAAAATAAAGGGTTAGAGTTGTTAGGGCTTTTAAATAGCCACAATTATTTTAATTGCTTCAGAAACAATACAATAACATTTTTGTTCTATAAAACTGCAGGTTGTATGTATGACTCCAATCTTTCCAGAAAAACATTTTTAGAGACAAACAGGCCCCCATTCACTGCATTACTAACACATTCAATGTTAGAAGCAAAGGGATAGTTAACACTTACTGAGGTTTTCCATTGAAACCTTCTGCACTGATCACACTCAATATTCTGAGACCTACATCTGTGACACTGAGATTTTCTACACTAGTTTTGACTCAAGATAGGGCTTGCTCTGTATGTCCAAAAGGAGGGCTGGAATGAAGTAATTGCTTCTGAAAACATTGAAGAAACAAGGAAAAAGGACAAACACTTCCACTTATTTTTTAAAAAGCAACTGTTAAAATTTAAATTAAAGCTTGAAACAACTGTATTAATACAAATGGAAAGGAGCTTAGCCCAGTGGTAATGCTCAAGTGATGTGTACCATGTGCTCTACTGTGCTTTTGTGAGACCCCATATGGAGAGCTGCCTACAGTTCTGGTGTCCCCAGCAGAAGGACATGGAGCTGTTGGAGCACATCCAGAGGAAAGCCACAAAGTTGATAAGAGCCTGGAGCAGCTCCCTTATGAAAAAAGGCTGGGAAAGTAGGGGCTGTTCTGCCTGGAGAAGAGGAGGTTGTGTAGCGAGACCTCATAGAACCTTCCAGTACCTGAAGGGGGCCTACAGGGAAGCTGGAGAGGGATTCTTCATCAGGAACTGATAGGACAAGGAGTTATGGATGAAAACTGAAACAGGGGAAACTTAAGTTAGAGATTAGGAAAAAAAAAAATTCACAGTGGGGGTGGTGAGACACTGGCACAGGTTGCCCAGAGAAGCTGTGAATGCCCCACCCCTGGCAGTGTTCAAGGCCAGGCTGGATAAGGCCTTGAGCAGCCTGGTCTGGTGGGAGGTGTCCCTGCCCTGGGCCGGAGCTGGGATTGGATCATCTTTAAGGCCCATTCCAACCCCTTAATGTTTGTCATCTTACACAGCTACCTTCTAACTCAAGCAAAGAAAATTAAGCTGTTTACAGTTATCTTGGAAACTGAATCAGAACACAACATTTAGTCTTTCCTGGAAGAGTTACATTTTAAAGGGAAGCTTTGCAACAAGTCATCCTTTGCAGATGTCATTTCAGCTGACAGCTTTCTGGTAATTAATTCATTGGCCCACATTGCTGTCTGTAGCTTAGGTTTATTTCCTAGCTCACAGAGAACTAGGTGCAACTAGATGAAGAAGTAAATGCTATTCAAGAGACCAAGCATCCACAACAATACAGGTAAGTACATAACACTGAGGAAATTTTTCTATAAGCATTCCATATCATGTTCAGCTTCCCTCAGGAATCATCCTACATAATTAACTTTACTTTTTCTAGGTGGGTGAGTTCTTGCTCCTTGGGAAAAACAGTACAAATCACTAGAAAACATGGATTACATCATGTTTCCTGTTTGACTGGAATTTGTCAAGATGCCAAAAATCAATTTACTCCCAGAAGGTGAACAAAACTAGCAAGAAACCACTCTGATGACTGTTTAATCCTTAGTCACCTACTGTGATCCTGGATGCTCTTTTCTCTCTCCACCTCTTTTAATACTTCAGCTTCATATCAATTTTCCTACTTATTTTCCTAACTTTTCCCCCTTTCAGCACAGTTTTGTCATTATCTGCAGCCAGCACAAGGCGACTCAATTGTGTTCACACATTTATTTGACATTATACATTGAAGCACTTTCCCTTAATTTAGTCACATATGTGACAATTCATTTTATCTGCAGGTAGCTGATCAGCATAATCTAAAATAAGCTTGTGTTTTGCCTTCAAACTCTTTCCTACTTGTACTTATAACTATTGTCCCATTTTTCTGACTGCTGTGAGTAGTTCCTGGCTAGGACTCACTCAGGAGCACCTTACAATTTTCATTTGCTCCTTACAAACATGGACAGACACTATCCACCTTTTCCTTACTTATCTGTGTCACAATATTGCCTAGAAATCCAAGTCTAGCACACTGAACTGTTACCAGAATAAACAAGCTGTCCCTTAGAACTCAAGGTTGATAAAAATTACAAAACCTCTACAGACAAACCACAAAGGCATCACTGCTGACTATTACTACGCTCCGTGGTCTTAGAATAACACCTGTGTGTTATCAAAATCCTTGTGGAAATTTGCAAAAGATATTCAAGGGGTAAAAAAAAAAAGGAAAATATTAGTTTTGCAATAGACATACACAATACTCTTTCTGAACAGAATGAGCACTATGGGATAAAGGTCAAGATGTACTCACTGGATCACTGAGTGCACGTGCAGCTGCCAGTGAGAGACAAACAATCCAGCAGCAAACAGAAGCGTATAATACAAAGATAAGCAACCTATTTTTTCATGAACTAGGGAAGAAAGAGACAGTGAATAGGCATATTAAGAATGCAAACATTACATGTATTATCTTTGCAGATCATTCTGAAAGCTTATAAAATGAGTCAGAAAAAAGAATACTGCAGCAAGTGGAAAAAAAAAAAAAAAAAAGAAAAAGAAAAAAAAAAAAAAGGAGAACCAGGACAATATGAGCTGTAGGGACAAGAAAATGTAAGTTATTTAGAGTTGCTATGAAAGAAGAATCTGAAAGCTTTAGATGAAGACCTTATTAAGGCCTTTCAATCACACCCATTCAAAAATGTCACCCAGATTACAGGCCCAAGTGATGATCAGAAAGCTGATGCTGCTCATGTAACCAGAAGAGAGGTAAAGTGAACAGCTTTAGGCTCAAGCTAATAGAAGTTGTATCAGAGGGGCAGAGATGTTAGCTGGACCAAAAGACAAGCCTGGACTAGAGGCTTTCTCACAAACCTGGCAGCAGATGGTTTTCTGTGAACAAGGAAGTGCTTGGGAAAGCTGTAGCAAGGAGAGACATAGCAAAGATGGGTACACAAACACAACTGAGCAAAGTACCAAGGACAGTGTGTTTTGAAACCTCCACAAGAAAGCCAGGAGTGAAAGAGTTTGAGCCATCTAAAGCAATAAAGATACTGTAGAAAAAAATACGAGAAAAAGTTACTTTGTATCTTTTTCAGTATCCCTGAGGGATGGAGTTCCTCAAATCCACTATAACCCCACAGCTGTAATTTATTGAGAGTAGTGAGATATATGCACACATCTCATCTAGAGCTTAGTAACAAGTGCATTATTTAATGAACATTGGACACAAACATAAGATATAGTTGCAGATGACATTTCTCTCAAGGATTTACAGGCACTAGAGTGGGCACAGTTGGAACAAGAAGTTTTGAGTCTTTTTGAGTTGTTCCTAGCAGGACAAAAACAATTGCAAATTACACCAGATAAAATTGCAATTCCATCTTCAGGAAAGTAATACAGTACTTGTAATAACACAACAGAAGACATTGTCTGAAGTATATATTAAGATGCTTCAAGGAAGTGATTAAATATGTTCACAGCCTTTCGGGACTTAAAAGCCAGAGATTTAAAAAAAATACAAAAAAAATTAAAGAGGCTCCAAGAGAAGCAACTACATATAGAACAAAATGCAGCATCCCCGTCAAGGTGGGTTTCAAGAAATAAAATATGGCAAACCATCTGGATACAAGAGGGAAGTATTGCAGATTCAATCTCAATGTAAATCAGTTAACTGTAACCCTCTCTTCATTTCTCTAGTCGTGTTCTTTACATCATTTATGTTTTCTATTTGAAATAAGTATAGTGGGGGGGTTAAATTTTACCTAAACCTAGATTTAAGCAAAAATAATTTCAAAGTAAACCTTAACACTAAGGACATGAAGCAAGCTTATGAATGAGTGAAAAAAATTTCATATAGGTGAATGCAAAAGTAACACAAAAAAAAAAAAATCACATCACCAGTATTCCCCCATCCCATCCCCTAATTCAAAACCTTTTTTGTTCCCATTTATGACCACTGCCATTCATTCTCTCACACTTTTAATTTAGTAAAAAGATTGTCTTCAGCTTTTAGACAAGCTCCTTGTATATACAAGGAGGCTGGTGTAAGGTCTCCCCAAAGCCAGCTTTTCTCCAGGCTGAAGAAGCCCTGTTCCCCCAGCCTCCCTCACAGAAGTGCTCCACCTCATTCCTCTCTGCTGAACACGCTGCAGCTGATGGACACGTTTCCTCTTTCAGTGCAGTACAGGAAACTGTGTTCAAAGCTGGCCACTGTATTCCTGATGCAGTCTACCGAGTGCCAAGTAAAGGTGAACATTCATTTCCCCTAATTCCCTAGGTTATGCTCCTCCTGGAATCACCTGGGTGCTGTCAGCCTCCACTCCTGCCAAGATGCCCTGGCAGCTCATGTCTGGCTCCCAGTCAGTCAGTCAGTCCCCTACATGCATCACTTCTAGAGCTTAGTCCACCCCGGGTGCAAGACATCTGTTCTTGCTGAATTGCCTGAAGTTCCTGCTGGTCCATTCCCTGGGCTGGCTGGGTCCCGCTGCATGGCAGCCCTGCAACTCCAGCAGGTCAACTGCACCTGCAGTTTGTGTTCACAACAGTTCACAGGGCAGGAGTGTCTCTTCTTCCAGGTCACCGATAAAAGATATTAAATAATCTGGTCCAACAACAAGAGCCCTGCAGCTCTGCTTGTACCCAACCATGAGGCACAACCTCTAAAGTTTAAAAACCCAACCATGAGTTCCCTGTTTAACCAACCAGCCTACAAGATCCTCTCTTCATTTTCCCCATTCTTGGGATAGACTATCTCTGTGCTTAGAGCAAGTGGAATCTGCAAAAAGCCCTGATAAAGCAAGCTCAGACAAGGAAAGCTTCAGCAGTTTGGCAAGGGGCATGGCACAGTTTCCAGCTGGCACTGTAGGATGCTGCAGTCTACAGGATCTAAACCATTATCTAATTAAAAAAAAAAAAACCAACCTTCTGTTTCTTCTCCTACCATATGTCTGTCTACAGAATACCTGAATTAACACAGTTTTCCCTCACAACCATGCCACGGATGTCAGGGCTTTCGGGCCAGGCAAAAGTCCAGGGAAGAAAAGCATGTCTTATCATAACATTTTCATTGTTGGTATACAAACCTACTTATAAATTATTCTCATTTGATTCATAATCCTCCCTTGGCACTGAGAATTAAATGTACATTTAACATACCAATCCTTGGATCTCTTTAGAAAGACAAACATATTGAAGAGAGTAAATATCTGTTCAGAAAGTAATTTAGGATTTGAAGGTATTTTTTGTGATTTTTTATGATTTCTTCCTCTAACTACTATGACTATTAAAACGTAACTTTTTAATACATTAAAACAGCATGAACTTTTCCCTTCATGGCCCATATTTGAAGAGAGAAAAAAAAATACCATAGTGTCATTTTCATTAAAATTAAGATATTCAGAAGCATCACTTTCCTAGAATAGCACCCAAACCCTTTACAGAGCTTTATGGGTGGTTTACAGGCATTTTTCTTAGGTCATAATTTTATTTTCAGTATTGCAATTCTTAGAGTGACAGGCACATATTTTTTTTTCCTGTATCTGAAAGGATCAAAAGAGTTACCAGGTATAAGCAGTCACCCACACACCCTTGATATGCAAATGCTACAAACATGCTTTTCTTCCCGGAGTTCACACCTGGAATTGGAAGGAGAGAGCAACACACACACGAGCAGTGCCAGAGTGAAAAACACTACTCAGTATATGGTCACACCACCTAGAATACTACAAAACCAGCTACAAGGATGATACTGCTTGGTAGCACTCAGATGAAGGTACTGTACTACTGTACATCTAATGCCACATTAGATGTACAGTAGTACATCTAATGTGGCATTATCCTGAGGTGCACAGCTCCCAGTGTCCCTGCAGGATTAAACTGCTGTGTTTTATCACTTCAGAAAAGGGAAGGGCTTTTCAGAAATAAAGCCAGGGGAACAGACACTCAAATGAAAAAGTTTGTTATGTACAAATAGCAAGGTACAGTGACAGCGTGGACATTCAAGTGAAGCACAGGACAGTGAAACACACATCACATGTTTGACCAGACAGGGACAAGATCACTAACTGAGGCCCCTTTCTTAGCTGATAACAAAAGCTAAGAGCAATATTCTGCTCCAGATGTCCCTTTTTTCCAGTAATTAGTACCAAATTCTCCTAGGATACATATTACAGAGATGACAACTCTTGTAATATCTGTTTTCAAAAATTTATGAAACACATGCAATAAAGCATTTCAGAGAACAACTTAAAACACAACTTCCACATTCTTCAGTATCAATGACGCCACTCAGATTAAATAAGGTACTTTGCTGGTTTCTTTTCCTTCCTTTTCTGGTTGTTTCTTTCAGTAGCCTGAATGCTTAAAATAAAGTTTAAAACAAAACCAAAAGCAAGCAAGCAACCAAAAGACCCCTCCGACACATTAAATGAAGTATATAAGTGAACAAAATACAGGTTACTATACATGCAAGGAACAAAAAGTTAACTTGTGACCCAGAAGATTGGATGGGAGAACATAACATTTTGCATACACTTTTAAAGCACTTTTCCCTGTTACAAACTGCAAAAAGAGAATAAACTTTTCCTTGTTTATTGTTTTTTGCCTGACAAAAATCTGACCAACCACTCCTCTCCAAAGCTTCACACACACAAAAGCCTGTTTAGCATTTAGGAAGAATTCTTTTCTTTGTTCCTATTTCGCTATCTAGTTTCAATTGAAGTATCTTGCTATTTTCAAGTCCCTCTTAACACAAGAAAATAAATTTACTTTCTCTTTCCTACTTCCATCCAAGTAACTGAGATGGCCTTTTTAGTTGGTATTTCAGGTAAGCTTGATTTTCAATACAAATCTACACAATCACAACCATTCCATCTTCAGATGGGGGCAAACATTTAAATGAAGTGAGGAATGCAGAATGACAGGCTATTTTGGAAAAACTTCAGAGATATATCTTCAAGCTCCTATGTACAGGCAAAATCCTTATCCACTACAGATGCCAAATCAATCACATATGGACTTTAAAATAAAAGGAATTCTGATGCAGTTTGGTTTCCAAGAGCAAAAGTATCTGAGAGCATTTTTACCATCTCGATGGTGGCAAGCTGCAGCAAGGCAAATTCCACTGCCCATGCAGATACAACCTTCCCAGTGAAGGCATGTTAAGCTCTGGCCCTACAGAATCAGCATATTTGGACACAGCCAGAACTGAAATGCCAAAGGCTCAAGCAGCATGATCTAAGTCTGAGGTTAGCCCTGCTCTGAACTACCATCACAGCTAGCTATGCTTTGGGCTACAAACCTGCAGAGGTTTCTTCTAATCTTAAGACTCAGTGATCTATAAATACAGATTTTCTTACTTTTATTTAGCATTTGTATTAAACACATTGCATATATCAAAGCACTGGTAAACTGAATAGAGCTTCAAAGTTCATGTCTGGCAGCCTCAGCTGTCAAGCTAGTAAGCTCACTAAGCCCAGCTAGTAAGTTCTGGAAAAATGATTTATTATGAGTCTAGAACTATATCTCTGCATAGCAAACTCTGATTTACAAATTTTCTATGAGACTCCAAGAGTTAAAAAGAAAAAAAAGTAATCTTTTAGTCTACCTTAACATTTTATACTATTACTTCACTACTACAACTGACAGCTGAAAGGTTAAACAAAAAAAACCAAAACATTTTACAGGAAAAGGTGAACACCCTCAATGCCTCTCACACCCATGCACATTACAGTTTTATTAAAACTGTAATTTATTAAAAATCCTCTCTCAGATCAACAGACTTTTATTGCTGCAGATTCCTCACTGTCCCTCTGACTTCCTCCCCCCTCTCCCAAAACAGAACCTGTTGGGAGATTAATGTCTGATTAATGTCTGATGATTATGGCACCAGGAATATGAGAAGAGAGTGAGCAAATATTGTATCAAAAAGGTATTAAAATGAAATAAGTTTATTTCCTAAATTCTCTTCTTGGTTATTCAATTCCATCAGAAGTCTACAATAGCAATAACTACCTAAAACTAAGACTATTTAGGTATTCATCTGCCTTTCACTATTAATATATTCAGTTCATGAGATTAAAAAAATATCAGAAGAGTGCTTCTGTTTTGCCTGACAAGCAACTAATCCTTTAAGCTATGTTCACTGCTATGATCCGACTTGGAGACTGGCATTGTCTCAGAACAGTGGTGGTTACATAAATGTAAGCAGGCTTGGATCTCTAACATTCAGCTTGCTGGTCTTTTCATTACGAGTATGCATTTCCGGTTACCTCTTGTGAGATAACACAGGCTATCAATAAAAGGGATGCTCCCACTCTCTCCTCTTTGCTGGGGTCAGATCTAATGACCTACTATCACCAGATGAGTGGGTTTAAGCTGGACCTATGGAAAAGCTTTGGGGAAATTTCTAGTAGATTACTGCTCCCTCAAATCACTGGCCAATTCCTCTTGGAGCAGTAGGACCTCTAACTAGGTCCTACTATAAGGGTGTGGAGACCAGTGGAGGGCAAGTATTACGTGGTTAATCGTGTACAGACATAATGACTAGATGGGAAGGCAGAGGGAAAAACAAGGCTTACAGCACAGTTTTGTCTACTGGTTCACGTGGAGATGTTTAAAATCCACTCAAATGTGTTCCTGTATAACCTGCACTAGGTGACCGTGCTTTGGCTGGGGGGTTGAACTAGATGATC
Source organism: Onychostruthus taczanowskii (assembly GCF_017590055.1). Taxonomy (NCBI): domain Eukaryota; kingdom Metazoa; phylum Chordata; class Aves; order Passeriformes; family Passeridae; genus Onychostruthus; species Onychostruthus taczanowskii. The sequence goes on along the minus strand of NW_024502569.1, from coordinate 2,708,681 downwards.
TCCAGAGGTGCTTGCCAGGAACACAGATAAATGGACCATCCTGCAATCATCTTATATACTCTGGTTTTAGCTACAAAGCTTCCAGTGAGATTTTGAAGACAAGGGCTGGGGCAAAGGAGATTTTAAAAGCATAGATTCGAGGTCCTTGATCTTCCTAGAATAAGCCTCTGATGAGCTGGGCCAATAAAGTTAAGCCAAAGCAAACCATGTACAAACAGCAGAGACTGGATGCAATTAATTCTCAAGTTCAATTTATCCAACTCACATATGCATAAAAAAGCCCCAAGCATTTCAAGTATTTTGGTACCATAGCTTGATTAGTAGTCCAGATGTACTCCATACAACAGCAACAAATTCTTGTTTTCATTTCACTTGCATATCTACACTTTGGAGAAACAGCAAAATGCTTCCTCCATCAAGCTAAACATAAACAGTGCTGCTGTTCTGGGAAGATCAAAAATGAAGGTGGACAGGGCAAGAATATACTGGGGTATTCATAAACAACATTGAATTGAGAGGTTCTATGCTTTTAAGGACACATTTAGCTAACACAGTGATGAAGAACAAACAAACTAGGACCTCCATCTTTCTCAGTACAGCAGTCTCATCCTGACTGAACAGAGTGAGCCAATGAACAGAGCTCCTCTGACTGAACAGAGGAGCTTTGCCACTCTGAGTGATCAGACACAGCACACAATTTATTTCAGGGAAATCCAAATCAGAAAATACAGTGCATTGCCTCAGGTAACTTCTTCAACTGACTTCTGCTCAATTTTACTAAGACATTATTCTGCCATTAAAAAAAGGCAAAAGTCCTGTGGAAGTCAGAAAGTTAACTTCTAAAACTACATTTTAAAGCCAGCTCTAAATTGCAGTCAGCAGAAAGTTGTTCATTCTAAACAATTTTCTACAGTTCATTATTTTTTTCCTGAATAGAGGTTGTTTTGCTGCAAACTGAGCAGCAGAATAGAATGATTACCTGACCTGCAATAACCTTCTTCCCAGGCTTTTGTAAATACTGACTTCTTTCCTTGCCTGATCATCCCTTATATAAATTATAATCAAGTACACAAACAACATAACACTAAAATCTGCCAGGTCACCCTGACACCATTACAGGTCACCTGTCACCATTTTTATTGTCAAGACAACACTCAAAAATAGAGAATGATTTTAGCAAACTCTAGTGGTCTGAATGACCATCCCAAGATACTCATGTAAAGGAAAATAAAGTTACAAAAAGCTGTATCATCTCACAGAGTCAGATAAAGCAAGGAGAGCGCTGGACAGATTAAGTGACCTCCACGTGGGCTGCATGTCAATAGGATTAGAGTGGACTTTGGCTGCCGAGCAAAGACGTCCACACGCCCCGCAGAGGGGTCGCTGCGAAGGCACATCTCCTCCTGTGGGGCAGCTCCAGCCCGCAGTGGGAGAAGATGAAAGCACAAACCAGAGGAGTGCAGCAGGGGAAAGGTTTCAAATACATTCCTCAACCAGAGACTAAATATAAGGAAGTGTCAGACAAGCGAGGGGAGTTGCAGATGAAAATAAAAAAGCTTTTTGTCAATTCACAGAAAGCCTACTGTGTTATTCTTAAATGCACGCCTCCATCCATGCAACATTATAAAATGGACAGCTGGCTAAACCCATCCAGAAAAAAAAATAAGCTTCTGGTGTATTTAACAGATGGTGACACAGGTTATGAAATAGGTCTTTGCTTCAGTCTCCAAATATTATTTTTAACATAATTGAGATATAATATTTAAACACCCTTAGAATAATTCTCAGATGAAACAAAACTAAGCACTTACTGAAGTGCATGTGTGTATATAGACTATATCCTATTCCACATTTCTGTTATCAGAGAAAAAAAATATGTGCTGACGAAAGTGAGGAGTTTATGGTGACTTTCTCGTATCTAAATATTATATTACTTTAAAAAATTACAAACAATTAAAATTTTCCCTTCATTCATATAGCTACCAAGTTGTCTTCTACATAGGTGTTCTGGAATGTAATGCCATGCAACAACATGCAATTTTCGTAGAGAAAAGAGAAGGGCTGTTACCTTTGTTTTATATCACAGGATTTCAGGGGAAAAAGAGATTTGTTTTTTATAAATAAAAAAGATCATCCCCTTCTATTACTTCATAAATCAAAGCCTTAATGTTTTCACATGGTACAGGAAAAAATGAAGGTATCCTATCAAAAAACACTTGTTTAAATTAGGGTTTTTTCTTAAATTTGCAAATAAATGTTTGTCAATCCTGAGAACTCTTAATCATCAAATTTAATGCCAGAAAAAACAAGCTCAGTTTGGGCCCAAGCTTAAGTAGTACAGCCCCATATTTCATCAATTTGAAAGGAAAGCAAAACACTGAATGTAACTACTTAACTGCAATTCTTTATTCTAATGTTTAAGACCTCTATTTTTACAAGTCTAAGTAATAAATGCACTGATTTACAGTGACTTGATCATCCCTGAAAAAGAAAAGTAAATACATACTAGGAGAGGTTTAGATTGGACTTCAAGAAAAAATTCTTCACTGAAAGGCTGTCAAGCACTGGAACAGGCTGCCCAGAGAAGCGGTGGAGTCACCATTCCTGGCGGTATTTAAAAGCCGTGTAGAAGTGGCACTGAGGGAGGGACAAGGTTTAGTGGAGGCTTTGGCAGTGCTGGGTTGACACAGGTCTTTCTCAACTTCATGATTCTGTAATTATCGCACTTCCAAAATTCAAACACTAATCAAATACTACAGGCTGGGCAGTCAATTCTCCCTGAATACATACCATGCTGATGCCACAAATGTGCAAACTACTTACTCCAGAGCCCACATGAATTACGTAGGCTGACCTCTCCAATATGTTATATTGGGTGAAACATTCTTCTCACATTAAAATTAAACCCTAAAATCTAACATTTAATACAATACTGTGCACATTCTATTAACAGACACATAAATCCTAAACATAAAATAATTTATTCATAATCAATCTTCACAGAGATGGAAATAAAATTAAACATAGACATACATGTGTGGAGATTTGGCAGTTTAATGCTTTCCAAAGCGTGGAAATCCAGAACTATGTCACAGCTTTACCTTACAGATAATTTTCAGCTTTGTTTGAACAATAAAAAAGTCATTTAAACAAATCTGCCTGCATTCAACACTTATTATATACTCAACCTCAAACAGAAGCTGTATACGTAACAGCCCATGTATCCACAAGAGAAAAGGGATGGAGTTGAACAAATATATTTGTGGGCTGATAGTTCTTTGCTCCTTTATAATTTAAAATAATTTTTTAAAAAATCTGACTCTTCAGGTCAAGTATTTTTTCTAGGGTTCTTCATCTACAAATTCTTTGCCAATTTTTCATTGACCTCTTAGTAATGGAATCTGGCCACACAAAAGAAGTCTGCTAGAAACAAAACTACAGAGTTTACTTTTGTCAAAGGAATGAAGACTATATTTGGATATATATCTATTTACACAGTTACCATGTAAAGTTCCTCAAAACATGACTAAGTGTATAAGCAAAATAAATTTCATGACATTTTATAGCGGAAAGGTTTCATTTATAACCATTAGATTTCTACATCGACTTTAAAAAGCAAACCATAACCAGCAACAATAAAAACACAACAAAAAACACAAATATACAAAACTTAAAATTCATATGGAAGTGCTAATATGAAACACACCAGAAAGGCTTCACTCAATCTGTAGCAGTACACACATATCAAAAGTTGCCCTCCAAAATATAAATGGAAAATATATTCATCAAAATGTAAGTGTGAAATTACTCCAGTATCCAACTGGAGAAATTGCATTGAATTCCTAGGGCAATGATAACAAACCTCCCTGCATTTGTATCTTACATAATGCCAAAGAATCCTCATTATTTAATTATGTAAGCATAATTTTTCAACCCACTCATATTCATTTCTGCTCTGAGGATATGAAATATCTTGCAAACATTTCAGGCCAAATGTCAAGAGAGACCTGTCAAGCTTCAAGCAGTAAGCCTCTTTCTTTTAATCTAATACAAAAAACCCCAAACCAATCCATATCTTTCTTTGCAAGATTCCATTATAAAAATTCAGTTATTAAAGCAACATAGCATTGGTATAGGCAGTGATCTTTCTCTCCTGCTCCACAAGTGTCATTACACACCTAAGCAAAAGCACACCACATTTCTGCTGTGATTTTTAGAACAGACCATTCAAGTCCAACTTTATACAACAGATTATTACGAGAATGGATAATGCCCTTTAAAATTTTTCAGAATTACCCCAAATTAAATTAACCCAATTTTTATTTGTTTGGTAACTTAGATTACTTTTAAATTTACTGTGGTAACATGCATAAAATTCCTTTTTCTCCTTTTTAACATGTTGTATGCAATAGCTAGATGGGATCATGCTTAGCAAAGATCTGCAGCCACACTGTACCAACTTCACCACCACAATTAGCTGTACAATATTTCAATATTGGTGTAGTTAGGAGAAGATCTGCTACACTCAAATGGCAGCAATGTATTTTGAAACCCAGAAAAGTTTCTTTTTTTTGGAGTGTTTGCGTCCACAGATGTGAGAGTTTTCTGTAGGAAATAAAAAAGCTGGTAGAAAAGCTGGTAGTTTTCTGTAGGAAATAAAAAAGCTGGTAGAAAGCTACCTGCAAATTGAACCATTTCAAGATTTTGAAAAACTAATGAATTTAAGCTAGGAAAAGCCAACCTACCAAAAACCAGTATAAAAGGATGGGAAATGAGGTTTTACAAAGCCCCAACAGCTCAAAAGAATTACCTAAATATATACATCTAGTGCTGTTCCAGGTGTTGAAAAATATTCCCTTTGTCCAGAGCACCTGCATCTCCTGCAGGGCATGGGTCTCCTGCAGCTCATGTGCCATTGCTACCTGCCCTTTTTGGCCATCCTGAGAATGCTGGCATGTGCACACTGGCACCAGATGCCATGTTTAGGCAACTGAATCATGTGCTTGAAGCTTTATTGCTGTAAAGCCTGTATTTGGTAAGGTAAGATTTACTTTTGCCAAAAGGTGAGATAATGTTTACATGGACACTTCTCGACAGTTTTTCCACCCAGCAAAGTAGCACACACTGCTTTTCTATCTCCACTCAGCAGCAATACTGAAAATACAAATATTAAGTGATGGATTTGGATATGTTTGTGTCTGGAAGGCAGAGGAACAGCAAGGGTGTTCTTCATCAGAAACCTGTTATCATTTGACACACTAATAGCTTAATTAAATGGAATTTAACCACTCCAAGTACAACCTATGCATGGTAAGAGAAATTCATTATAATTCCTTGACTGTTTCTTGCAGCCCGTTGTGCCTGTACAGCAAATTACTGTCTATAAATAAGCCTGATGGCTTTGACACTGATATGTTCAGTGTCTGTACCTTTATCACTACACAATTGTGTAATCACAATTTGTCTTTCCCTTTAAATCCTTTCAGCTGCTACCACCACCCATCCTACAAACTGCTACACTACTCCAAAATGCCTGCACTGACAAGTGAATGCCATCTTATCCAGCCACCCAGCAAGAACTACTTTGAAGCAATTCAAAACACTTCTCTCTATTCCAATAGCTCCACAGACACTCTGGGGGGTTAGCCAATACAGCTTCCAACACAGCCACACAAAATAACTGCTGGCTTTATCCAAAAGTTAAACACAGGACAAAAATACAAGACTATTATATTTATGGATTTTGAGTAAGTGATTTCTGCATAGAAAATTTTAAACTGCTATAACCAACAGCTATGGGTCTTCCTAAAAACTGGATCACATTTTTTGGAACATGCTACAATCTGATTTTACAAGAAAAACAATGACGTGATACAAAACATAGCAGAAAATACTGTGTTCATTCAAGTATAATTCTCTATCTTCCATCTCCTGCAAAACAACACCTAGTCAAAGAAAAGAAAAAACAACTTCAAAAAGTCTTCATTTCTATATGTTAAGAATTACAAGATAAAACAAGAAGTTTCTTTTTTTTTTTTCCTTTCCTGAAGCGAACACTAAAGGGGAACAAAATCACCTCCAAACCACAAGTTCATTATAAATAAAATTCATAACCTAGGACACTTATTTAAGCATCAAAGTCAGGACAGGCATGCAGCAGCAGAATCAAGTATGAAAGGCAGCAAACTATTTACCTACACTCTGCCTTATCTGGCACTACTCAGCACACTGAATTATTCACTTTGGTGCTTGTCTGTTGGTTGTGGGCTTTTAAAAGCTGACTTTGAAACTTACCAAGCAGCACATTTGGAGATAAAGGCACTGACTGATAATCATTCTGTGCTCTATGCTTAGGGCAAGCTGTCTTTCCTACTTTTCATTTCCTGAAAAAAAATTAATACAGAATTTAAAGGAGATCATTTAAGAATAAAACTAAATCCCCATGTCCTTGAACACTGGGAACTACTCTGGATTTTTTTTCTTCTCCTGAGATTGTTCCAGATTTAAACTGAGGGAAAGCGATTTAAAAAGTAGGAACATGAAAATTGGCAGATATATTCAGTCAATATTTGACAATCAAGAGCTCAGAATTACTACTTTATTGAAAGATCAACAAAAACACATCAACAAAATCACATGATTCTCAAATAGTAAGAGTGGAAAGAAACATTAACATAGCCCTAAAAACCAGGTTCCCCATATGCATTAGCCTCAAAACTTGCTTTTTACAACTCATTAACAAATACAGTTACAACCGTTCTCCAAATGTTCTTGGGAGCATTTCTTAATGTGTAAATATTTCATTGTCTTTCACCTGATTTTAATTAACTTGCTGTCCACAAGTCTTTTGAAATAAACCTTTTATATCAGCACAGAGCACGTTGGCTTAACTGAAATGCTGGCAAAGTCATACTTGAACAACCGAGACTGACAGGCACAGAAGATGAACCAGAGCGAAGCTGGCTTGAGAAATTTCAACAGAATTTGACTAAAATAAATGCCATTTAAAAAATAAACCACAAAAAACCACAAGAAAGTCTTGATCTTCTTTGAATTTTGTTTGACTCACTCCAATTCAAACTGTAAGATTTTATTCCCTGCAGCTCTGCTGCAGAGTTATCTAGCATAAGAGTATATTTGAGTGAAACTACATTTCCACAACATTTCCACCATTTTTGATAAATAAGAACCTTCTTCCCAAAAAAATAGATGTATTTTTATTAAGTACTTTTTAAGAAGGCTACTATCACTGGAAGGCTGAAGATTAAGATTTATCTTCTAAGAAAATTTTGAACAGTGTAGGAAGATAAGACACTAATCCAGACTCTGAACAATGAGGAGGTGCTGAATAACGGGAGGGGCAAAAGCACATGATCCTGGAAGAAGAGAGACAATTAAGCATTTACACCACAAGATGGATAAATATTGTTGAACAGTCAGATATTTAGGACCAGTTGCACTTCATTTAACAAGACGAGGGAGTTCCCCCAATACGGGGTTTCCATGTATGACACAGCACTGTGGTACATACGCTGCACTCACAGCAGCTGAACACACAAGATAAAATTGAAAGCCACAAAATCTGTACTGAAAGTCAATCTAAGCTTTAAAATGCCAGGCTCTTTGCAGAGAGATATTTCAGTCCTCGTAGTTAATTCAGGGACAGTTACAGCTGCACTTCTGGAGTCCACCCCCACCAAAAGTTCGCCCTTAAAAACTTTCCACTCCTTACTCCTGCTGTTAAGTGCAAGGAGCACATATGCTGGGATCATCAAGTGCCTGCATGAGAATGCTGGAACAAGAAGTATTGAGCAACTGCACTGCAGCCCTCCATAGGGATTTTCCTGGCTATCCTTTGAACCACCTTCTCCCTTCCTAGTGAGGAAAAACAATTCAAAATTATCCTCTCCAAATTAAAATTAACTTTTATTAAATTTTAATTTTTATTTGCAAAAACAATTTTGAAAATACCTACACTTTCACCAGAGCCCTCATTACAACCTTGGTCACAATTTACCAATCATTCCACCCACTACGATGGCCACTTTGAACCTCCAAATAATTTCAAACGTGTCATTTGAAAAAAAAAAAATTATCCATTTGCAGACTTACAAGAAATCCTGATTTATCCAGAAATATACTGGCCAGATGCAGTAAGCAGACAGAAATCAAACCCAGTTACAGTTTGTCTTTATTAAGAGCTCCTAGCTATCTTGTCATTAGTTACGAAAATGAGATCCTCAAAACAGAGTCAAATATCTCAGTAACAAACAGTTGTCTTGGTGCCAGACCTCACCTATTGCACTCAAAAACCTCAGTCTTATGTCTAGAACACTAGAAATACCCACTAGCATAATCTTTTTTTTGAGATTTTTGCTTCCCTTCCTACTTTCTTGAGATCAAAATGAACTTGCATAGAGCTGACCTTACAAAAAATACTTAACATGACTTGAAATTATACAGGTCATCTCTAAAACACCTTTTCTTGGAAATCCACAGCATGAAGCATACACATTACAGCACATTTTGGTACAAAATCTTTGAATATTCATGTCAAACATTACTCCACTTACATGCTGTAACATGGGTAGTGGAAGTTACTAATTTTGTGTTGGGACTACATGTTAACATCACTATCACCAAATCACGTGGACTTAGCAAATGTGGATTTTTTCCCCACATGTAAAATATTTTGATAAAGATTTTTGCAAGTTTGGGGTTTATTGTCAAAAAAATACCTATACAAGTATGCAAAGCATAAATCACTACGACTTACAAGTCCAATAGAGTTTGTTTGAATCACAGATCAATAACCTGGATTCAGAAGTGAGATCTAAGCTTTCACTGTCACACCACAGAACTGTTATGGTGCACAGATTAAAAATAAATTCAAAGGCAAAATTACATAAATATTCATGTGTAATATGCCCTAAGTAATATATTGTGCACCAAATACAACAACCAAGCACTGTTTCAAAAATTAACTTTATTTTGGTGTTACCACCCATAAAAATAAGAACCCTATAAATAAAAGAAAATACTGCAACCAGGTATTCCAGACTTTGAAAGCACACAAAGGCTTCTAGTTACTCTCTTATAGCATATAAAAGGTAAGCATGCCTAAAAACTCTTGCACATATTTAATCTTCAAAGAAATACTGAAAAGAAATACTATTTTAGAAGAACTATTTCAGAGTAATGTAATTTATAATAAGTTTTCTGAGACTTACTAGTATACACCATAAACATTCACATATAGATTGGCACTAATCTACTTTCAAGAAGAGAATCCTGAATTTACAACCTTAGCTATGAAAGATTTTTGACTAGCACCGCACTTCACTATTTTATCACTATTCCATTATTTCTCTATATTAAAAACATATGTCAGATTCTGGGGACAGATTAGGTAGTACCATCTAGAGCATATATTAAGTATCAGAAACAGATTATGGTGATGTGGATCTCTGCCAAACCACAGAGCATTACAACATCACAATTTTGCTGAGGAGACACCAACCAATGCTACAGTACATGGCTGTGAAGTACTGCTCTTTTTGAGATGAAATACACTGTTCTTTTCAGTCTCAAAGAAGAACACACATCGCTTCCTTCTGTTTATTTTGAAATTGATATCCCACTTTTATCAAGTGCTGGAGATAATTTCTTATGCAACATAAAACAGTTAATATTGCATAATGAAGACCGCAGAAGAGCTTACAGAAATACTCAGGACCACTTAAAAAAAAAAAAAAAAAAAAAAAAAAAAAAAAAAAAAAAAAAAAAAAAAAAAAAAAAAAAAAGGAGCTTAGCTTTCATTTCTATCCAAACTGTACATAGAGTCACAGACTAAAATCCAGACCTTCAGATGCAGACAAAGAGCACCCCAGGATAAGACCATTTTTGTCCCTCAGCAGTGGTCCAAGCCTTTGTCATAAATCATACCAGCCCTGAGAGAGACTAAAACCATCACAGCAGGTAGACACCAACACAAACAATTCCAGTTTGTATTCCTTGTGGGAACATCAAGTATCGTTTGGGTACCTCCATCCCACTAAGGCACAGATTTCTTGTTAGGTAGTAGTAAAACAAACCTACCAAACTCCCAGACAGAATCTCTGGTTTTACTTGGCCAATTTCTATGGGATACATAAAACTCAAGGAGTTTCTTGCTTGTTTCTGTCTCCATAACAACAGTCTCATGGAATAAAGTCTCAGCTAAACTCTGCCACAAGCCTTCCATTTAACTCTAAACTGGATCTCTCAAATAACTTTAAGTAAGCAGCCAAACCAAAACAAACTCACAAATGTAATCCTGTCACTGGCAAGCTATTTTCAAATTTCTTTACAGAAAGCAAGAAAAAACTCCAAGACGCTGATGGCAGTGTCAGAGTTGTACAATCTGCCAGATCTTCGTTTTACACAAAGTTTCTATCTGTGGAAAATGCACATTATTTTTTTAATCACATTTTACCATACATGTGGAGTCTTACTACAAGAGTAGTGAGAGCAGGCCTTCACTGTGGATGGTATACAAGCAGCAATAAATTTATCCCCTGTCAAGCAGCTAAACACAATCCCAGTTAGTGACCACAAAACAGACCAAATCTCCACAAGTATAATAAGGGCTATCAGCTGCAACATTTAAGTATTTCTGCAGAACTATACTTCTCAGGCTCAGAAAACCTACAAATAAGAAGGTCTTAACTTTTTTTTAAAGTATGGCTCTCAAAACCAAATAGACCTCCTAAATAATTTATTTACATTGTTAGAAAGCTTTTAGAGCAACTTTTCTCCCACATCAAGTTTCTTGTCAGATATTGAAGTGCATTGACATGCTGCTCATTTGCCAGTGTTTTTAAAATGAAAACAACACAATCATATTCCTTTAATAATTACAATGAACTAAAGTTTACTCATGCAAAATTGTGTCAGGAAAGGCTTGCTACTTTAGTAGGCTCAATTAATTGCTGCAAAAACAGACTCAATGTGAAAAAGAATACTGATCAGCAGCAATGTCTTTCACCATATTCAGAATAAGAAATAACCAACCTAGTGGATCCAATACTGTACTGAAAATAAGCTGAATTATCTCTTTTACATAAAACCACAAGAATGATTAGTCACATTCCAGTTATTTCTGGATTCCTGCAAGCTAGTGTAGCACTCGCAGGCTGAGTCAGAACCGAGGTCTCCATTCTGCTCACTATTGCATAAGCAGGTACACAGACATCTCCAAAAGTTTATATTCTGAGTTTTACTGAGTAGCAAAGATGACTGACCAGAAATATAAAACAAGTAAATCCCACTGATTACAAATATCATGGCCATGGCTTTCAACATTCACAGAAGTTATATCTAGGAGGAACTCTCAACTAAAAAAGTAGTAAAGCATGCCTTTAGTCATTTTGTTCATAGAATCATGAAAATATTTCTTACCAAGACCATTGCAAGGACCACATTCAGGCAGCCTGAGTTCCTACTGCAGCCTTAAGCCAAACCAAGGAAGTGAGATATAAGCTTTGAATGATCAAAAGTTTAGGTTTAGATATGCACAAAGCAGTCACAAGCCCCACAGTGAAGCACTGACCACAGATACCTGACATTGTCCCTAATTCCACATCTGAGAGGTGCCACATGTTCCCATTCAGGCCCTGACTGACCTGTCCAGTTTCCAGATGATGTCTGCTAGTTTTTTAACATGCAGAATTGAGCATTGCTGCTGTAGATATGATTGTTTTCTTACACTCACATATACTCAGCATTTGTCTTTCACCTCTCTGTCCTGCTGGAACCTCCCAGCAGCTACTTCCCAGCATTCCCAACATGGGAGGAGTTAAATCTCCTTCAGTATATATTCCCCCCAGTATTTCATGAAGTTAGACAACAAAAGCAGAAAGAAATCAGTTCAGGTAATGACAACAACAAGAGTGGGTGGCAGGAAGGAAGGAACAGTTTATATCATCAGCCTACACTTCTATCTGTAGTATAGAGCTGCACCACAGCCCAGAGTAAGGATCAATCCAACCACAGGTTAGAGCTGCTCACCTCAAAGAAAAAGAGATGACGGTCATGCAAACATTGTTTCAGAATATGTCAGATGTATTAGTGTGTTACAAAGTTTCTCCTACAGCGCCATACCTAAAAATGTCAGTGGTTGCTAAGATGTTTCTTTTTGGTTGTTAGATACATTTTTAATTTGTGAAACAAAAAAAAAAGGTGGGTGGGAGAAATGATAAATACAAATTTTGGAGTATACCCAAATATATACACAGCGAGGATGAGCTTTAGTAAGTTTATCCCTGGCCACTGCTTCAAATAACAGAGAAAGACTCTTCATTTCATTACAAGAAGCACTGCAATATGCTACAAAGGCTCAACTGGCTTATATATTGGCTCAATACATAAGGAGTCAGAAAGAAGCTTCTCCAAGCTCGTCTTTCTAACACAAATCTCACCTCCAATTCCTTCTCCAAGAGGAGAAAAACAAACCCAAAACAAACATTGAGAATGGCAAAAGATAGGCTACTAATTTCTCTTATAATCAGCAAACAACTGTGGGGGAAAAAAATCAAAAAAGGAAAGGAAAAAATACCCATACAGAAAAACTCAATTAGCTATTTTTATTACAGAATGTAATGAATTAGAACTTTCAACATGTGGGGGATACAAAAATACAGAGAAATAATCATACTTCTATTGCTACAAAAAACATAAGGGACCAACTTAAGCCTGTTACGCACAAAGGCTACTAGGAATACAAAAATTTTCAAAACCACAAAAAGGATCCACTGAAGGCAAAAGGAAAAGCAGTAAAACAGAAGAGCAGAGATGCAGGACTTCTCACATTTTGTTCAGATACATTAAAGCACTATAGTGAACAAACTATTTTCTATGTTCCAAGTGTATTATAATGCTACTACACCTATTATTCTTAAACTAAATAATTTTTCAAACTGAATGATGGACAATGAAATTCAGCTGCCATACAACCAACTACTCCTTTAAGTCTCTCATATCTGAACCTTATTCTTGGATGCCAAAATTCCCTTACCGATGTAGCATCAGTTTCTGTACATCCTTTTCCACTGTCAGCCTCCATTAATATGCATTAGAAACTAAGTCCTTATATATGTTCAACTATTCAACAACATTCTATATTAAATTTCCTAAAGAAGAAGATGCACATACAGATTTCCACTAAAGATATTAACTCTAACAAGGAGTGAACTGAGCAGGGTTTCTATTTGTTATTCTTCTTCCACTTACTGTCCTTTTTAGCATTGACCACATACAAGCACATGCTCCATGCTCTTCTGTGTCTGCAAACGTCTCACACCAAACATTCAGTTTTCTTGAAAATAATCTCTCCCACACCACCTACATCTCTTAAGTATAGCATATGGATTGAAGAGCCGTTCACATTAAAATTAAAACCTTTAATTGTTTGGCAGATTCCAACATTTTGCTGTTTACCAAACGCAGAAAAACCCAACAAACCAACAATAAAAACCTCACCATGAGCCAAATGCATCACCCTCTGTTCCTGCTCAGACAGAAAAAGAATTGGATCTCCTAGAGGGCATGCAAAGAACTGCCCAGAAAGTGCTGGCAGAACCTTTTCATACCGACATAAAACACACGGACTACAGGAAACAGTGGACACTGTTAAAACTTTTTAGTCACGCAGACAGCTTTCTGTGGACTCCGAAAATCCCTGAAGAATTCTAACTGTCAAAAGAAGTATCACAGGCACACAGAATACAGAAAGGAAGCTTCCCACTTTCTGATAATTCCACTAAAATAAAGGGGATTATTCAACTGAGTAAGAACTTCTTGACAGAGCATATGTCTTTCATAGCTTGTTTTAAAATTGTCAGCGAGAGTGTTTAAAAAAATATCAAACCATTTTCATTTCGTCCACTCAAAAAGCCAGTGTGATTAATTTCACAAGTCCATAAACTACTGTATGTCTATTTATCATTACAAGAGAAATACAACTTACAAACAGCCCTGTTGTTATTCACAGTCAAACTCTAACTGCTACCAAATGGTAAAACTGATAAACTACCTGATTAAATTACTGAACATAATCAGAGATGCCCTGCTGCCACTACAGTCATCAGTGCATATGTGAAAAATCGAGCAAAATCAGGCTCTAGACGCAGTTTAGTCTCCAAGAACTAAACAAAGTACATCCAGTCCAAACAAAGTCAATGAAACTACTCAGGTAGAGAGGTCAGTATTAGCAGGTTTCATTCCAGGAGTGGAGTTTTAAGCCGTTGCTTAAGGAATAATGCTAAGCAATAAGGAAACATTGCTAAGGAATAATGCACCACAAACTTACAACACCGGGAATGTGGTGTGTCACTATCCAATTTATTAGAGGAATGCAAATGATAAAGTACTGTGTTAATTATTTAGGAAGTGATGTTGAAATGGTTAGCTGGTAAAAACTGCAGTAGTTCTGGAAACAAGTCAATCCAATGTCAGAGAACAGGAGACTGGGTCAAATTATGTCTACTCAGAAATCCAAAGCTTACTGGAAATCAGACAATTTACTATTAATTTATGTACAGCAGATCATTCTCAAAGGTGGGACAGGAAGACAAATTAACACATTTTTAAGAAGCAGCAATTACAATATTATTATTATTATGAGCAGGTTCATTCGTGAATCTGACATAAAGAGTTTCAAACATTATTATTATAATACTTATGTAATTCATAGCAAATTTACTAAGTATAATGGAGTCTTCATAAAATGACACTCCATCACACTGCTGCCAGCTCCTACAGAAATGGGAAATCAATTTTTTGCAAATGCAAATTACACAGTGGGTGGGTAAGAGAAATGCAAACTGCAAAATCCTACACTAAATAAAAACATATATAAACATGGTGACAGCCTGGTAAGGGCTCCTCTTCAAATAGCTAAGGAATGGCAATCCCATTTTCCCTACTGAACAAGCTCCTTTCAAATATGGAGGATGGCGACAAAAGGAGACCAAAAATGAGTTGTCAAGCAATCTTTTCATAAAGTAATATTTTTAGTTGTAATTAATAACTGGAATTTCTACAGCACACTTCAAACTTTCAGAGAGAAACTGCATCTAATAATGCAGAAATTAAGAGAAAAATGATCCCATGACAGGCCAGGAAATATCTATTTATTTAGTTAAATTCTACCAACATTGGTAACATCTTCATTCAAATGTTTTTGTAATGACTCAGTATTTAAACATCACTATGTACAACAAGCTTCTTCCTGATTTGAATAAACAGAGCAGCACTAGGCCCAGCTACCCCCAGCAGTGGTATTCTCATTACACTGTAACAACACAAGGAAATAGTTTTCATAGAAAAAATTGTATTTTGCCTATCTTAAAATCTTAAAACTTTGCAGAAAATGTCAAGCGTTACAAGCCTAGTGGCAGCAGCGGGACTCCCAGGCGGGCAGGCAGGCCCCAGGAGGAGCACGGAGGTGGCCGCTCAGCCCAGGGTGACAGGGAGGAGGAGTGTGTTTCATGTCACAGTCGAGGGACTCCTCCAGGCAACTTAAAAAGCAGCACTGAAAGATTTGCACCTAATCCTCCACGGCCCAGGCGAGGATTTCTGTGATATAACGCTAGACAGCCACGTGCGGGAGAGAAGGGGGTTCAAAAGGCTCTAACAGCCAGAGAGAGAGACACTAAAAAGAAATACGTGAAAACTGATAGCTGGGGAGCTTATTGCCTCGGAGTTTAAATCCTTTCATCACTCTTTTCATCCAGGGGAGGCAAAAATTATTTATAGTATTTGAGAAAGGCAGGGGGAAGAAAAGAAAAAACCTGTAAGCTTGTAACTGTTTGATCATCCTCTGTAACTTACTGTTTCTGCTTTTTTTTTGGTCAAAATTCACTTATTGCGACTGCTGTACAAAAGCTGGGAAGGAAATACAGAAAGCAAGCAACTAAACAGACACCATTATTTCAACAGCCCAGTCGCCATACATATCCAAATTAACTGTACATCAGTGGCTTAAACAAGGGCTACTCGGTTTTATTGTTCTCACGACCAGGGCAGGCTGTACCCACAAAACAGAACTTCATCCTGAAATTTTAAAAAACCCCAAAAGCATAGACAAGTCCTCTGCTTTGGGGAGGAGAAAACAGTACCTTCAAATGTGAACAGCCATGTGGAGATGTGTGAAAATATTGTGCTGTAAGAATAAAGAATTAACATACCAAACTGCAGCTACAAGTTCGTGGGTGTTTTTTCCAATTAAGTGACTTACGAAAATATATCCTGATTTATGGAAATACATACAAATGGAGAAAGTCGTGCTGAACGGAAGATTACCTAGCAGACCTGATTCACCCTACCTCCTCATGATCTGCTATACCTTCCTGATTTAAATGTACCGAGTCGAGTATCCAATACCAGCTGAAGTATAGTCCGCCATAAGAAGTACTAGGAGTGCCCTTGAAAAATGTCCAGATTGCAGCTAGTGCACAAAGAACCTCGCCATGAAAATAAAGCGCATGAAAATTTCTCTCTCGCTCGCTCTTGAGCCGGCAGCAAGTGAAGAGATTAACTTCCCATCAACATCGGAAGACAAAGCGTTGTCAAGACACAAGCCAAGTTTAAGAGGTTTAGAAAGAAACAAAGAGGGAGGGAAAAAAAAAAAAAAAAAAAGAAAGAAAGAAAGAAATGGGTCGAGCAATTAATCCCGAATACTCTGCTTCGTATTTATCTCCCCTCAAAAAATGCTCGACGGAGCTGAAGAGCAGTGCTACACGACCCAAGCGTGATCACTCAGGTACTGACTGCCATAGGTAAGGGAGTCTGGCATCCCGCTTCCCTCGCTACACGGGAGGCGACGCTGCAGATCTCCCACTCCATCACCAAAAAGCGAAGCAGAACCAGCATCTGGAGCGGGAGGGGGAAGGTAATTAAGTGGGAACTTTATGTTCCTTAAATATATAACCAAGACTTTTTTTTCTTCCCACGCCCCTCTTATTTCCATGTTCTCTGTCAAAACCAGGCTGAAATAAACGTTATTCTATAATATAACTATTAAATAAGCAGTACAACACTCACCATATCAGCTGGAACGCTGCTGGACATTTTGATGTTACCCTAAATGGCTTTAAATCAACTTTAAAAAAAAAAAAAAAAAAAAAAAAAAGGCAGCAGCACCAAGAGCAGCCCGCCGGAGATCTTCAAGATGCAAAACCGGTGTCAGTATCGGAGGCAGCAGCTTCCTCGGCCCCTACGCGAAAGAGGTGCCCGATAAGCAGTGGGGAAGGCGGCCGGCTGAGGAGCAGGAATATCCAAGGGGCAGCGGTGCCGGGCTGGACCGGAGGAGCCAGCGGGAGACCAGAGATGGCAGCAGATCCCTGTCAGCGGCAGCACCAGCGGTGCCAGGTAGACCAGGCAGCAGGACTACACCGCCACATGAGCTGCGTGCGGGCTTTTTCCCCGCTTCTCGCCCTCTGCCTTCTCTCCCAGCCTCGACAAATGACGACGGGATGATTCACACGGGATAATAGTGCGTCCAAGTCACCTCCTCAGTCGGCGCAGGCGACCCGGCCGCGCAAGCAGGACCTGGCTCCTGCCCTGGGCGGCGGGGCAGGGAGGCGGGAGGGCCGGGGTGGGCCCGGGGCCGCTGGGGAGGACGCCGGGCTGCGGCCCCCCCTAGGCGGTGTGCGGCATCCAACAGCGCCCGGCGGGGACGCGGGCCGGGGAGGGAAGGGAGGGAGGGCGCTCCGAGGGGAGAGCCCTCCCCCGCGGCGCTCGGAGGGGGCCGGGGGGCGTTCGACGGCGGCCGCCTCCCGCAGCCTCAGCTCTCCGCTCGCATCGCCGCCGCCGCCGCCCTCCCTCCCCCGCCTCGTCCGCCGGCGGCTCCGGCCGCCCCCCGAGAGCCGCGCTGCGAGCCGGAGGTGCCGCTCCTTCAGCGCGATCCTCGCCCGCAGCCGCCCCCTGTCATCTTCGGCTCAAGCCAACATGGCGCCCGCCGAGCCGAGCGAGGGGACGCGGCAGGGGAGACACGGACCCTCCGCCGCCGCCTCCGCCACCCCCGCTCCAGCGCGTCACACGCTGCCGCCCCGCGCGGCACCATGGGGCTTGTAGGCGGCCAGGGCCCTCCGCCGCCGGGGCGGAGTCACCCGCCCTCCGCGGGCCCGGCCCGCCAGGGGAGCCTCTCGGCCCCGCCGCGAGCCGACAGCGACGGTCAGGGCTGTTCCGTGGGGGCTCCGCGGCACCGGCGGCGCCGCTTCCCCCCCGGACGGCTGAGGCGCCCCGAGCTGCACCTGAATCGGCGCTTTCCGCCACGGGCGCTGCTGCTCCCTCAGGGCCGTTCTGGCGCTCCCCTCGCAGCCCCTGCCTCCCGTAGCGGGTGCCGTTCCCGGCGGGCGGGCCCGCGCTGTCCTCTTGGCCGGCTTCCAAAAAAAACCCCAAAGTAATTAGTATAGAATGATAAGGGTTTGGAATGGAGCTTAAAGATCATCTAGTCCTAACCCACCCTCCAGTAGACCAGGTTGCTCAAGGCCTTATCCACCCTGGCCTTGAACACTGCCAGGATCTGAGGCATCCACAACCTGCCTGAGCAACCTTTTCCAGTGCTTCACTGCCCTCTGGTTAAAAAATTTCTTCCTAATATCTGTATTTTCCCTGATTATGTATGTACTCATTACTCCTTGTCATATTACCCACTGTCCTATCATTACAGTTCCTGACAAGAGTCCCTCTACAGATTGCCTGTAGATATGCTACATTTGTTTTGTGCCCCAGATCTTCCAGTCTGGGCCTGTACATCACATTTTTTTTATTTCTCATTCTCACATTATTCTTTTGGTTTTTCTTGAGTTTGGTTTGTTTTGGTTTGGTTTGGTTTTTTTTTTTTGTTTTTGTTTTTGGTTTGTTTTTTTTTTTTTTTTACATTATTTTAATTATTTGAAATGTTTGTTTCTTTTTTCCCCCCAAACTCTGTAGTTTTAATAATGGAAAAAAAAGCTCTTGTAAGATTCACAGTGCAAACAATAACTGCCACCCTGGAAACACTCTGAGAAAGGGAACGCCCTCATCACAGCAAATGCCCCTTCAAAAGCCACCTTACTTCCTGAAGAGCTCTGCATTTTGTTATGGACCCAAGTTACCAGAAACTGTGTGTGTAACTGGTGTTTTATCCCTTATTCCAGGCAGCTCCTGGAGACCAGCATTCAACAAAGGAAGGCAGTGCCTGATGAAGTGCACTGCAGCTCAAATACACAAAAAAATATCCACACAAAGTACATGTCTACTGAAGAAATGAGGTGGCCTTTTGAGAGGGGTGTGGATAGGCACATTCACATACCAAGACTGTGAAACTGTCCAAGAAAAAAAAAATAAATCAAGAAAATGAAGCAGATGGTGACAGATGGTTCCTTTGTGGACAGATCTCATGTAAAACCACAGGAAATTAAGACAGAGTTGTTTCCCTTTAATTCTAAAAGTTAAAGTCTGCCTTTCCTCTGTAGGACTTCGTACTGCAAAGGCAACTCCTGGCAAGACACTGTCCCTTGCAAGGGTTATAATTCTTTACTTTGTACTCTGCCCCAAAATAGTTCAAAACTTCTGACTTCAGAAAATAGATCTGATAGCAAGCAGCCCTGTTTGATGCCCCGGAAGAGAGTTGGGGGCCAACAGAAGTGGCCCTATGCGTGTGATCTCTGTGAGGATTCTGTACTGCCACACTGTGTGACTTCAGGCATGTCACTCCCTGTCTTTGCAGCTGAATTTGCTTAGATAGTACATTTTTGGGAGTCAGTCACAGCCCAAATCTTGGTCAGGCCTTCTAGACACCAACAGCATAAAAGGTCTTGTGTTTGTGGGAATAACAAGCTGTTGAAGCACCACTTGCTCTCTCTCCAACTGGGTATCCCTGAGGGACAGTACAAGAGGAGAGTCAAAGAGATGAGACTTGAAAGATGGCTTTCTATTTCAAACATTATGCATTCTTGGGTATCTGTGACTTTCTGATTGAATCACTGACAGACTAAGGAATTATAAAAGATCTTGCTTTAGTAGAGTTTATCCTTAGAACATTACTAATGTGGGCTTTTCCCTGGAAAACAACCAAACAAACAGAAAAAAACCCAAGAAACTTACATACAGCAGCTTAAATTTAATCAGTGAGGTAAGATCTGCTCCAAGGCCATTCTGCAGACCAGCCCTTCACTCCTCTCAGACAGCAGCCCTGTACAGGTGCCTTGAGGTGATCCAGATAATTTAGGAAGTGCCCTGCCCATACCTTTCCCACTAGCACTCTTAGAGTAGGGGCAAGAGAACAGCACCACAACTGCTTTACAGGCACTGCACATCACAGCTGTCTCCTGATGTAAACTGAAATTGGTGGCAGCACAATTATGTGCTCGGCCACCCCGTGACTGCTGAGGTACGTGGCCTTTCCACCTCCCCTGCTACAAGCAGGCAACACAGACAGCGGGGCTTTGTAATCCTTTGCAGCTCAAAGGGTGGATTGCCAAAGATTATGTGGAAATACCCTTCCACTGAAAATTGAGAAGTCCATGTGCCCAAGCAAGTCAGGCAAGTAAGGACAGCAGCAAGCACAGGCAAACTGGATGCAGGGTCAGCAAGGCAAGCAGGCAGCAGCAGGGCACATCCACTGCACTGCAGCTAGCTCTTTTTAATGTTCAGATGGAGGAACTCTTCTGTGATGCATAATGACAAACACATCCAAAGGACATAACCACAGGAAAGAAACCAGCGTGATTCTATGGGTTTTGCTTTTTTCCTCTATTTTAGTCCAGTAAGAGGAAGGATCATGTGTTGGTGAAGCAGTGGGGTACAGGAGGAGTCAGGAGTCCTGACTACTTTGAGTCTCTTCTTCTTTGTGTATGCAGTCGACTTGGTCAACTTTTCTGCCAAGTGTTGTATAAATGAGGATCAGCTCCTCTCTTTGATACACAGCTGTACTGACCAAAGATGTCAGTTACCTTTTTACCAGTTATGACTGCTGGCCAGAATGCTCTAGTATTAGGCACAGTACAGTATAAGTACGTATCGTGTCCTGTTCTGAAAGGTTCATAAGTCTGGGTTTGCCCAACAGCTGATATTTATGTCACAATCGAATGCTTGATTGGTTTTTCCCCTGGCTCTTATCTGTGATGACCAAACACAAATGAATGGAGGGTCTAATACAACTGGTACATGCTGGACATCACTTCAGGGTGATTGTGTGATGGGCAAATAAATAAGAAGAGGTGCTGAACGATGATTCTGGTAGAAATTGCACTATATATGATGACAGGGGTAAAACCTACCAGTTTTGTAGAAGTGAGGCCATATACTTGAAATGCAGGGTGGTCAAATATAAAACAGAAAAATTATATTCTCTCTTTGGCATGTATTAAGAAATGCTGTTATGATAGTATTCATTTCACATTTGCAGAGAGAGGAAATGAGAGTTGTGGTCAGCAGTAGTTGTCTGGAACAAGGGACCCTGCAAAAGCATAACCACAGGCTAAGTCTGATCAGCTTGCAGATAAATCCCAAGCAAGTGTTACAGGCATACACATCTGAAAACAAATCTTTTCCACATCCAAAGATCAAGGAAAAAAAGAGAAAATGCTGTTCAAGATGAATGCTAGCAACATAGGAAGCTTAAAATGCTGTTCTGTTTTTGGGGTCTAATCCTGTACTCAGGTGTGCAAATCTTATTTCCATTAAGTCTCCTTTGCAGAACTGCCATTTGAATTTGGACATCCAGGAACAAAATCATTCATCATCAGTACTTTGGCAATTTATGGGGGAAATTGATGAAGTATGCAACTAATATTTCATTCCTTATTTGAAAAACATGACATATGACACAAGTAGAATTTGGCCATTCTGTATTCCCTTAGAGGAGAATTGTGCCAGGTATCTATGAGTAGACTGAGCTGCGGATTGTTTCATGGCCATTAAGTACTAGTTGAAAGCTGACTCTGTACTGAGACGTGCTTAATAGGAATAAAAGCTCTGTTATACTAAATCAGATTAGTAGTCCAGCCAATGTGATATCCTGTCTCCAGCAGTAGCCAGCATCAAATGCTTCAGAGAAGGACACACAGACCCCCACAGTGGACAATCACGTTACAATCATCTTATTTGCTAAGTTTCCACTGCTGCCAAGGCTGCCAGAGAGGCTTGTTTATGCCCTGGAGCACAAAACTTCACGTCATTTATAGCCTTAATGGCAGCATAACCCACTGTTAACATGTGAAACTGATTGATTGCCATTTTTCAGAAGAGCACCACTCTCTCCTGAGTGTTGTTACTTCTGGGGTTGGAGACCATGTTGAGCCTGCATCCCACGAGTGACATTAGAAGATTTCAGCCCAGTACTCTCCTCCAGTGTTTTCCCTTTGAGGCAGGCTGTGAACAGGAGCATCTTCAGGAGAGGTAACACACCATCAGGAAATTTTTCTTAAGGCAATTTCTGATTTGCCTTCAGATTTTGAGAGCACCCTGAGAAGGTGAAAGGCTCCCAAGACAAAAGGTTTAATTATTTGGGGTTTGGCCGTGGGACAGATCAGGATTCTTTCCCTCTCTGGCAGCCGCAGTGGCAAGATATCCAGGGCAGCAAGGAGCACACCAAGTTACTCAACAGGATACTTTTAATACCTTTGTAGAAACATGTGGCCTTTTCTTTTTTTTAACTCTTACAGAGCCAAGTTTGCATTCAACTCTGTATGACTCAGACACACTGAATTCAGGCACCTTATAATGAACTGTTCAGGCAAAAAGCTGTGCTGGAAATGAGGGCTGGATCCCACAGAATGCTTGCCACCCGCTGTGTGCCCCTATGCTCTGCTGGTTTCTCATTCTGGCTGCTGCAAAATTTTCTGTGTTCAGATTTTATTTTTTTTACTAAACTGACTCCTTTCCCCTTGGAAGAACATTGATTTTTGCCTGTTTGCTGCTCCTGTGTGAAGCCAAACCAGCATGTGGGTCCTATCATCCTCTCAGTCAATGCCAGCAGGCTTCTGGGAACAGCGTTCCTCAGGTCCTCCCCTTTCTCTGAGCCAGCAGGAAGGCAACAGAAGGACCTCTGAGATTTTGTAGCATTTAGAATGCACACTGCCAGGCAGAATCATGGTTTATTTATCTGTTTTTTTAAAGTTACTCATCAGATTGATCTTGCTGGAAAATAAAAACACAGAACCAGTTTAAACCAACTCACACTGTTCCTCTGAATGTCCCAATTTGCTTTAATGGTTTATTTTCCCCCTCACATCTGCAGTACTCGTGTACAAACAGAAGACGATAGGAAACAACTGAGTGACACTGAGTGCCCGAGGTTATTCCTGACCTTCCTGATGCAGCTGAACCAGGCAGGACCTGTGCTCTGCCACTCTAGCGGGTGTTTCTGAGATATGGCATAGTGGTGTTACACTTACTGATGTCAAAAATTATGTCAGGTAACTCCTAAGGGCAGAGGTGAGGACTGATAGAAGAGGTTACAAAGGTGGAATAAGAGCAAGAAGTCCCCAAATGTGTTTTAGAGAGTATTCAAATCACCAGAGTTCTGGAGGTGGTTTAATTATCCATATACCTAGGAATAAATGGATACATCTGTCCAGTTCATACAGAAAAATACAGTTGGGACAGGTCTCTTATTTTACAGTATATAAGAAACAGGAAGGAGAAATTTTAGCAGAAAAGCTTCCATCCTGGATCAGCTTCCTGACAATGAGGGGGAACTAGGGGAAGCATTGAGGTTACACTACAGCTCTGACCTTGAAACTTGAATTTAACAAAACATAACAGTAAAATGCTCTTTAATATCAGGAAATAAATATGTGGAAATGAAGAAGTCCTACACAACTGATTGCAAGAGTTATGGTGGCAAAAATTATTAAAATTTTCCAGAGGTCAAAGATTATGAAAAGTGCCATATCAAATTAAATTACAGCTCTGCAGAAAAAGGAACAAGAATTTGTGGCTTTGGGGAATGACTGTTGCAGAACTCAATGGTGCAAAAGAAATTGTCTAGAAAAAAATGCAGAAAAATGTATGGTTAGTGTGACACTAAACCATAAGAAAAAGCAGTAGAAAGAGAAAACAGTAAGAGGAACAGTAAGAAACAGTAGAAGAGCACCAGGTATCAGTCTCAGACTGATCAAGGATGTAAAAGGAGAATGGCTCTGTAAAAGTGTTAAACACGAAGGCTAAAGCTCAGATTGTTGGTGCTACCAGGATCCCAGCTATTGTTTGTGCCTTACATGAGCTGCAGCAGCCCAAGGCTGAGTGTAGCCTATTAGTTGTGCTGAGCCAGAATCGGCAGGGACCCTGGGGTACCAACTGTGTTTTATCATCCCTCTGTCCTGCTGACTGCAGCAGGTTATTTTTTTACACTAATAGGCAGCTAAGTTCATTTTTTTTCTTTTTTTTTACTGTGAGGGTCTCTAGTGGGCAGCTAAACATTAGTGAGCTCCCATTATAGCTCAGATTTACTATTTATAAAATTAGTACTAAATATACCAAATTGAAGTAAGAAATATTGTTTGCTTCTTTGAATTTCATGTCTGTTATCTGCACTGCATTAAAACTGTTCAGGTTTTTTTAATGTAAGGACCTTCATATGCCTGTAATTTCAGGCTGTTACTTATATGCATGTGTATATATATTTAAACGTATGTTTATAAAGCTCTCAGTCTGTATGCACACATACATATTAATACTCTGAACGCTTTTTAAATTAGCTGAAGCACTCAGATAGATTACATGCAAATCTAATTGTATACTACTTGAACTGAAACAAAAACCCAACCCAGAATCTGCACTGAGTTAATTGTTGTTTACATAAGTTATGTCAATGTAATATAATATTTTATTTGCCTTATTTTCCATCATTCATTAGTTTTTAGATCAGAAACAATATCTGAATGAAGCACTGTCTAGAAATGCTATTTTTAATTGGCTAAAGAGATTGGTTGACCTCTGGTAACTGGTCACTGTTGTTGGGGAGACTCTCCATGAGTGGTGGTGCATTGTTTAAACATAATGGGACAACAGTCTCATGTCATCCATAGGATATGGAGACACCACAGTTTTGTGTTTCTTTTACTTTATTACTATACATGCGAGGCACAATCGACAAAGACTTCCTGAGGATGAATGTTGTCAGTATATGAAACACTGAATAACTGCTTTTTGTTTTGATGAATGGCCCCCTTTCTTTCAGATTTAAAGAGGAAAGTACAGAAAAAAAGTAGTAGCTCTGGGGAATGGAATCTTGAAGATAGGTATTTTTTTTAAACAGGCTTTGGGCTGCATTAAGTTCTTACAATAATTTTATAGGACTTTGACTCCATTGATATAATCAAGTGATTCCAGGCTTAAAATATAATGTTATGGACTGAGCAAATTAATAGGAAGCTGAATTCCATGTTACTTCCAAGCTCACAGTCACTTGGGTCCTGAATGTCGCCAGTGTTGGGATTGATTTTTTGTTTCTCTATTTTCAGTTTTGCTCATCATGAGCATGAAACCCAAGAGAGCCTGATTTCATTCTAGCCTCCCTTTCTCATTCCAGTCCCAAGGCCTCTGTGTACAGTAATAGGTATTTGTGTTGCAGAGACAACTGCTCCCAAAATAGCCAGCACTAGAAGTCTTCTAATTGGTTTACTGTCAGCAAAAGAGCAACAGAATCTGAAAGACTGAGTGGACAGGTTTTACCATGTTTGAGTTTGTTCTATGTACATGTAGTTGCTTTGAAAGAGCTTTATTTGTTTTTATTACTCTTAGTTTTATTAATTTATTAAAATAATTTTAATGAAAAGTTCAACAAAAGAGGCTTTGTCAGACATCAGCACTGCTCGCTTATGTTGTGTGTGTCATTGGCAGTGGGCTGGTGCCTTGG
This sequence comes from Onychostruthus taczanowskii, assembly GCF_017590055.1. Taxonomy (NCBI): domain Eukaryota; kingdom Metazoa; phylum Chordata; class Aves; order Passeriformes; family Passeridae; genus Onychostruthus; species Onychostruthus taczanowskii. The sequence continues at coordinate 2,682,793 of NW_024502569.1, read as the reverse complement.
ATGCCAGCTGCAGGCACAAACAGATAGATGAGGAGCAATAGTGTCAATTCTTGTCCATGCACAAAAACTTGGGCCACATTTTCAGATTCCCTTTAGCATAAATCTAAGGGTGGGACTCAACTCATCTAAATCTAGTCCTCTAAAAATACTGGATATCATATCTAAACTACTTTTGCAGCCTGTATCAGTGGAGCAAGGTACATCCATCACTTTGACCTCTTAGATGAGATTCTTGACTTCCTTCTATTAACCATTTTGAAAGCCTTTAAAAGTCTAGATGCTTAACTTTTATACAGCTGAAGATAACCTTTGTGAATTCTCTCCAATCTCTCTCATTTCTCCCCACCAGCATGGTGTTTTCTGCTCCCCATTCTGCTCAGCTGGAAAGTTAGCCATGATTTGATGCTCAGGGCTGTTCCCTGCTAACCCACTCAGACCCTTGCGTTGTTCTCCGGAGTGTTGAGATCCAGTGCCAGGGAGGCTGCAGACATTTATGCTGGACCTTCAGCATGAAAGTAGTACCACCATGGCTGGAGTCGGTGGGCACAGGATGAAGGAATTACCTAACAGAAGCAGAACTGGTTATATACATAAGCAGGTGCAGAAACTTTGGCAGGATCAAGGCTTAAATAACAATTACCTCAAGGCAAGAAAATGTTATTATTCTGTTTCCTTTGTAGCACAACACTTTCTATTGTCACTTAATTAACTCGGTTTTCAAACTGATGAATGATGGAGTAACTTTGGACGCCTTACAATCATGGCATCACTTGAAACGCCTCAGTGCTTTCCCAAGAGAGGTGAGAAGGTTATAAGTTGCCTGTTCTGCTAAATGAGGCTACTCAGTGATCACAGCATGTGCTCTGGAGTCTGCGACATCAAGTCCTGGGGTGCAGCCTGGCTGCTATTAAACTGTATGGGCAGAGTCCCATTACCCAGGTGAGACTTGCATCAGGTCTGAAAACCTTTCATTTTTCCAGGAAGATCCTTATGTAGGACACCAGGGACACAGTGAGGGAGCTGATTGTTATAGGTTTGTTGAAAAAGAACAAGAAGAAGACATGAAAGCTTGAAGAAAATATGCCCAGATCTCTTTTTCTTCATAGCTTTGATATGGTATGTAATGTGTGTATGCTTCTTAGTTCAGTGCTGCAGATTTCTCTGTAGATGCAGCAAGAGGCAGTTCTTAAGCAGAGACTGGTTACATGGAATATTAGAGTATTTCAAGGGTATTAAAAATGCCACTAAATAAAGATCTTGTTCACTCACCCTGTCCTTTCTGTGACAAATGACTGCAGTAAAAGTGAACTCCTGCTTTTCCTTATTTATATGAAACACCTCTTCCCTTTTGTATGAAAAACTAATATTCCTGTGCTTTAGAAAGTGTGTAAGTGGCAGTTAAGAGAGCGGGTGAAAGCTGTACATTAGAGTGGTGGAACAAGGCAAATGCTGAAAAACAAAAAGCTATTCAAATTTTCTTTTTTCCCTAAAAGAAAAGGAATGAAAACTCTCATCAGACTGAATTGTTCCACTCCTGATTACTGTGTGTAGCATGATGAAACAAAAAATGCATTTCCATTTTAGCTTTTGCAGGCAATATATGCCTGCAAATCTTTTGATAAAGAACTGATTTTCAAAGCAGCACATTCCTGTAGGCTGTCAGTGATCCAGCAGAGCTCTCACGCTGCTTTGACTTTTCGTCCTCCCAAGAGTATCAGGCCTTTACAATTCTTTCTAGGATCCAAGAAAATTTAATAATATAGGCAAACTTCTCCACAGATTGATTTTGGCTTTACAAGGCTCCTGGCTGTTTGCTTGCAGAGACATAACCAAGAGGCAGAACCCACATACCAGTCTTGAAAAAAACAACCTCATTTGCACAAAATAGATTTTACTCTTCGACATCTTCACAACTGAAACTGGCAATGTGTCACACTTAGCCATAAAGATTTTGTCAGGAAGGAACTGGTCTCAAATAAGCCAGTTTAAATAAGATCAGCAAAGCCATCTCCAGTAATACCATCTGGTGACTCTTAATCACATTTGAGTCTAGAATATTGAAAATATGAGTCAGGCTAGAAAAGACACGAGAAAAACAGTGTGAGCAGGGAAGTGCAAGAGTATTAACTAGGAGTAGCTTGCAGGCAGTAGGATGGAGCAGAGCAATAAAGAGGAGCATGTAGCAAAGCAAGTTACAAACTCAGGGACTAAGGCAATACTTTCTCGTTAAAATGCAGCCCTTTACCAACAGCCTGCCCGTTCTAACATCTGGTTGTGGCTTAGTCCTTATGTGCCACCCAGGTGCTGAGACAGGTGCAGAGGTGAAAGATCAGTGCAGAGTTGAGCATTATGTGTTTGCTGTGGTCTCACCAACACTGGACTATCCTTCTCCTGCCTGGTGAGCCACAGCAGCAACATGTGCCTCCTGAAAGTACATGAGAATCCATGAGCCACCATTTTGCCAACTGTATTTTCTAACCCACTGGCAATATTTTGTAGAATTTGAACTTTTGTGTGTGAAGTGGTGAGTTTTTTTTCTGTTCCACATTTGTTTTTTCTTTTCTGCAGTTGAATCCTTAAATAAATAACGACCTGTAGCAGCTTGTGTCAAGAGTAACAAGAAGGTGGCTGGCACCTGTACTAGTTTGAAGAAACAATTTAAAGAATTTGGTTATGAATTCTTCTGCAAAACAATTTGTTTTGGGTTTTTTTGTGCTGCTGGCATGCATTGTTAGATTCAGTTTCATTTCACTGTCTGTGATGCCATTCCTTCTCCACAATAATCATCCAAGTGATGCATCTCAGGCTTGCTGTATCAGGGAATGTTGACTAATAAATGAATGTGCTGTTTTCTTTGGCATTTAAGCATTTTATTCAACCCTCTAAGCTAAGGACAGGTGATTTCTTAAAATGGTTTTGCATGCTAGCAAATATAAATAACCAAAGTGACAGTAGACATGAGATCTCTATAGACTTGGAAGTTATTAGAAAAAGAAACTTAAAAGGTAAGAGTAGTTTTCCCATTTTAAAAATACTTTCCAATTAGTTTAAATAGGATTTGATACAATGTTTTACAGCTTGATGAACAAGTAGCTGAATAGTTTGGGCAGCATGTGTCTAATCTTGTTCTGAATATTTTGTTTTCTTTAAGCAGGTAGCAGAGTGTGCATCTGTCTCTTCATTAATATTCTCTGTTCTTGCACTCTTTCTTTTCCTTCTTCAGGCAAAATATTTTTGCACATGCTTAATCCCAATAACATCATTAATCCCAGGATCTTTGTGTGTGGAAAGTAAGCACAGCTTTCAGTACTTTATTGGCCTGTGCTGAGATACGCAGGGACACATCCCATAGGAATCCATCTATCCTGGGAAAGTCTGTGCTGTGTGCTCTGTGTATGGGACTGACTTCTGCTGGACAAGGGTGGCCATAAGGCAGCCATCAGGTCATGCACAGAGTGACCTTGAAAATCAGGCTTAAGCACCTGTTCTGGCAACTAAGTTCAGGAAATTAGTGAACTGTTCAGGTGGTCTAAATGTCAAGCTCAAGTGGCTGGTTTAAGTCCTTCTTAGATATTTCAGCATGGTGTCTTCTTGTAAGACCTGCAGTGTGGCAGGTTTGGGTGCAGGTCTGGTTTTTTTCTCACATTTTCAGACTGAGTTCTGGATTTGCAGCTGTGAAGAACAGCGATTCTGAAACACCCCTTGCCCTTTTCTCACACATTAGGTGACCAGATCTGTCAAAAATCTCATAGGGATAGTCTCTTCCCATTTGTGACCTTCACTCAGTATTGGAATTTGTGTAAGGTAAAGCAATGGTTGATGGATGCTCTTGCGATGTATTGCATTATTTAAATCCTCTTGAGAGTGTCAGGGCATCCACTTCCTCCTACTGGGAACAGGAGATCTTCAGCTGTTCTGCAGCCAAGGAAAAGTACTGATCAGAGAGGCGAACATAAAAAACTACATGTATCAAAATATATATTTATAGAAGTATATATGTGTGTGCATGAGTAAAGCCAGTTGTTTCTTTTCCCCATATCTGTTGCCTGGGAATTATATTACCTGATGCTTGGCCCTCAAGACATTTTGCATGGTTGTAGAATTAATTTGGTGGGGTCTTCTGTGGTAGACATTTGGGGTATTTTGGTTAAGAGTTAGTTAGTTTTATGAGTACTCTCACTCATACAGAATCAAATATACATGTGCAAATAAAGCAAGGAAGGATACAGTTACCTTTATGATTAATTTGATTGACAAAGTATGGGAATAGAGTGTTTTTTTGTCCTTGTAGAGGATGTGTTTTTTGTTCTTCAAGCACTTTTGTGAGCAAATGAATATGTTAAATTAGGTCCTGTAGAGACTTGTTGGCAAGTGGCATAAGAAAGCTTGTTTCCAGTTTTGCAGGGATAGCTTCTTTTCTTAATCTACCAAATTAAGTATTGGGTAGACTTTTTTAAAGTCAACCCCATGGCACAGGACAGCAAATGTCAAAGGACATGCCAAGACTCTATTTTTTGACCCTCCAGCTCTCAGATCTGTGACCACCCTCTCTTTCCTGAGGGGGAACCAGAATTCTGTGTTCTGCACAATCAGTGCAAACCTTTTCTGGCATATGAGCCTGTCTCAGATCAAACACCTCCCTTGGAAAATACTGACACACTTTAGAAAAAAACAAACCAAGCCAGAAAAAAACCCCCATCTGTTAGTTTCTTCACAGGTTTCACATTTGTTTCAAGCATGCTGGTCAAAAAAACACACCCCAACAACATAATCACATGGAGAAAATATCAGTTCCTCACCTCAGAGAAAAGTCTTCTACAGCAATTTTGAACACTTCAGAGTGGATTCACCTCAAAGCCATCTGAAAGGTTGGTGTTTACCTTAAGATTCAAATGAACTACAAAAAAAGGCAGCAGCAGAGGGCAAGCCATCCCATCTACTCTGGCAGCTGTCTTTAGAAGGGTGAACTGTATTTTGGCAACCCCTCTCTTCTCTGACCAGACAGGCTGCCAATATGGCTGGCTAAGATTAGGTACCTGACTCCTGAAAAGCTAAATTTCAGTGGTAAGAATCCCAACCTTAAATTTTTAATCTTACGACAAAATGAGTGGCTGTGGGTGCCCCAACAGAATTTATTGTTCCTTTTCTAAAAATTCAAGTGCTTCGTGTCATGCCAGATCAACTTTAAAGACTGGTTGCCCTTCAGTTGAGATGTGGTACTGTGGTATTCCTGCTGCCAGATCATTCCTGTTTTGCAGATAATGCAAAAAAAAAATAAATAAAAAAGAAAAATACTCCCTCCAGCTGCACATTGAGCAGTGAGGAGCCTGGAGCTGCAATTGCACAAGTGATTTTGACCAGTACATCTGAATAAAATATCCTTCATAATATTTGAACAACAAAACACTTTACTGCTCTTAGAACAACAAACCCCTTTGCACACACTAGCAAAGTGAGTTATTACTGTTGCTAGAGCACAGTGATACCTCATCAAGGGATCCATGTCTTACCTTTCCAGCATTAATCACTGGAAATTCTCACTGTACCAATAAGCTTTTACTTGTACACAGTGAAAATAATGGTCTCACCTATACACAGTGAAGTCAGAGAGAAGACAATGGTGCAGAGCCACAGGTAGCTTTTATATCCTGTATAGTGAAATCTGGCAATGTATCCTTATACAGAAGCTAAAATACTCTGCTTGAAAATAAAGAGAGCAACACTCAACAGCCACTTCTTGCAGCATTGTATTTACTGCCTCTCACTCTGAAACCAGAAAGTACCTGTGCCTCTTAAAAATCAAAACACACAGAAAGCAGAAAATGTAATGACTTAATTTTGTAATAAGACCCAGGCACAGGAATCCACGAGGATTTTCGTCCTGATGTTGAACTTCACATCTCACAACCGGAGAGGCCACATGCTGGCTTTGGCTCCCAGCACTGTCCCCAAATGCCTTCCGGCATGGAGAGCAGAAAGCCTTCTCTGGTTACCTTCAGACTTGTCCTTGGGCTGCAGGAAGAGAGGGAAAGGACAAATCTGTGTTGGCATCAGGAAAAGACTATTGTCTGGGCCCCTTGTTAGAAAGTGAGTGCACAGCACTACAGGCGATGCTGGGGTTTCCTTCAGCCAAAATGTATCTGTAAAGCCATTCCTCCCTCTGGAGACAGCAGCAGAAGGTCCATTGCTGTTCCTACACTCCTTCAGGAATGCTCTACAAAACAGAGAAAGAAACATTGGGCAGAGTAAATATTACTAGTCCCACTCATTGCTGCATGCACAATGAAAATAATCTCTTTCTGCTCATGGATGAAACAGAATCTCATGGAATTGATGAAGAGCAAAGAAAGAAAATGTAGGAGTACCCAGAGACAGACCCTTGTAGACACAATGCTTCTGGAGACATGATCGTAGAGCTGCTCTCCTCCCTGGTTATTTCCAGAGCACACCAGGTTCTACTGCAGCCAGCTCAAAGCATGCTTATCTGTATCTGGAAGGACTTACTAGTGTGCCAGTAAGTGTGCTCTTCACACTTACAGTCATGAGCCCAGACACCCTCATCTCTCCCCTAATTCCTCCCAATACACCTGTGACCTTTCAGAAAAAGAATAGGGCTAAGCCCAAAGGTGAATACTGGCTCAGTGTGAGCACTATTTCACACAGAGTCAGGAAGAAAATTATCCCAAAGGCCTACAAAATTCCTTAATCTCAGCTGCTGGAACTACCTGTATGTTTTGGAGTGACTCCTTGCCTTGTCAGAGCTGGACTTCATTCAGGAAAATAAATTCCTTTTTTTTTGTTCTAGCAGCATTCCACCCCAATACCAAAATCTTTGCAGAGACATGCTCCTCTCTTGACTTTTATCTCTGTGTGTGGCACAATTTGTGCAGAGAAACAAAGGACACGGCCATGAGGCAGAAAAAAATCAATGTACTGAGGTGCTGCATGAGAGCATCCAATGTGGGTTTGCTCCATTACTCACACAAAGGAGGTTCCAGGCTCTCTTGGCTGCCAGAGCCAGGCAGGACAGCTGGGGGCAAGGACATGGAGGGTGTTCAGACCAAAGCAAGGATAAATGTAAGTTTCAGCCGTGCAAACAGAGGCGAGAAGCTCTTTGCTGAAAGTCATTTCCCCTCTTTCAGCAGCACCAGCTCCTGACATGTCACCATATGCCTTGTTTGCAACACTGGGGAAGGGAAGCTGGTGGAGGTGATTTCCTTACATTTCTGGATCCTTTCAAGCCTGAACAAAAGACTTACTACTTCTGACATTGGATTCCTGTGTCTGATGAACCCCTGACTTCCCTCACTTGAATAAGTAGTTTAATTCATAGCGGAGCTGATTTCAGTTGGTGGTGATGAAGTGTTGTCATCATAGCATCATTCAACACAGGATAGGAAGGTGACCAGGAAAAACTGAGATTAATAGTGCTTTCATATGGCCTTCCTAGAAGAGTGTGAACAAAAAGAAGCCATAACTGTAGAGGGAAAAATTGCAGTTTCTGTATGGAAAGCATTGATTCTGCCATTTGCTCTCTGGATCATTATATTTGCTTTCCACCACCACCATCGCTCCTTTACCGTAAGATAGTAACTTTTCAGAAACCTATTCTCCATTGACATTTCACCTCTATTTCACTGGCTCAGACACCTTGAAGTGACTTGGATAACATTTAGTGAAAGGAAACAGCCTGAATCTGATCAAACATTCTTTTCTTTGATGGAACGCTTAAAAGCAAACCAACAAAAAATATATGAAATATATGGTTAGTATCATCATATGTTCTTAATTTTGTTGGGTTACTAAATTACAGGGACTGCAAAAGGAGACATTATATAAATCCTATGTGAACATATGGCATTTTTCCCCCTTCTGAGACTGCAGGCTGAATCTATGCAATCCTGTTAACAAAATGAGCCTTGTCATTTGAGGAGTAGTGCTTAATGACAGTTGTCAGTCATCACTAGGTACCACACTCAAGGGACATCTTGATATGCCTGTGACAGACAGATTAGATATTGTCTGGAGAGAGAGGGTTGTGCAGCAGCTGTAAGAAAAGCCTAGTGGAGAGGAAATGAGGATAAAAAGAAGAGTGAGGAAATCAGATGCAGCTTTTCCAGCCCCTCATCTCTGGAGCAGATGATTCTTCTCAGGTATGAGGTGTGTGTGTCTGAAGTTAATGGCTGGATGGGAGATGGCTGCTGCTGACATTTGACTTCAGTCACCCAGAATCGCAGCCTTGTTTTGATCAGACCTGGACAGATGAAAACCCTCTTTTCCCCCTAAATAGTTTGCTGTATAATCAGCTTTCCTTCCCATCACAGTCTTTTGCACTGAGGGCAAATGTAATCAGCACAGCTATGTCTGAGGCAGAAAGAGACCAAAATCATTTGGCAGTTGTGACTTTCACTGCCAGTAGCAGGAGGTATGGAGGGAGGCTGCCACTCATCCTTGTGCCCCAGAGGGGACCTGTTCAGTGCCAGCAGGGTTCTGGAGCGGGCACAGGAGCCTGCTCCCACTGCCAGAGACCCACAGCTCCCAGCTCAGGTATACCTGTAAGGATTTCCTCCCAAACATCTCTTTGTCTCATTTGTCCTTGTTAATTTGCCATGTGGAAACCAAAGAGATGCAGGGGTCAACTCAGGAGTCTATGCACACACTGCTCTCAGGAAGACATGCTCCGTATCCATGAGTGACCAGAGACTGAGCCTGTCAACCAGAGAAAAGGCTTTTCATGCATTTCTAGTAATAGCCACAAGGTCATTCAACATAGGTATGGGCAGCAGGAGATAAGATTTGGAGCCTCTGCTGCAAAAGTCCTTTATCTTTTTTTCAGCCAAGGGTCAAGTGAGATTGCAGTGCAAGAAAAACAAATGGGACACCAGCCCCAGGAGACCTGATGCAGGAGGACAGTGGAGGCTGCCGATACAGCAGGTTACAGCACACGTAATGCTGCTCACATAAAGCTGAGCAGGGAAACTGCAGCTCTCTGGGGCTGTAAAACTGCTCCCTGCTGCCTGGCTGGGGCAGCGGTGATGATGGATTACACTGGCTCCACTCCACAGGACACCCAGCCACAAGAGCACTGCCTGCTCCCTGCTGCTGGATACTGCTGATGTCTCAGGAGGCTGCAGCCAGCATCTCCCACAGTGAGCTGCTCCCCAGAGACCAGCCCTCTGCTCACATCAGCTTTTTTCTCTTGTGAAGTCAGGAAACTCCTTGAGGATTCGTACAGTGCAACACACCCCACCTAATACCTTCAGTCTTGATCTTCGTGTCCAGAAAATCAGATATGAACAGAACACACTACAGAACAACAAAAGTTGTATAAAAAGAAAGGAAATAAGTGACCTTGAATTGTGGAGAAAGCAAGAGAAAATTCAAGGTTTAAAGTTAATTAGCCCTTGAACTGTCAGGCCCAATTACTTCCAGCAGGCTCTGACATTTCGAAGATTAATTAGGGAGTCCGTTGTCATGTCTCACAAAGGACCACCATTATGCCAGAGAAAACCTACCTGCTTTCTGCACACAATGTCTTGAAATTTTGCAAAAAACTAATTGGGGACCTTTGATGAAAGCTTTCTGATTGTTATATCCATTTTGAGGAATACATTCTATTTATATGCTGAAATAAATCTGGAAGCTTTGAAGGGAAGGATTAACTCCCTGGATGATTTGAAATTTTGTTGCTCCTAGGCAAAAGGTCCTTATATTCCTCTGCCTCTTTCACGACACTCTTGTTGCATCCAGCATAGATTATGCTGTAGTGCTGTACCCAGTATGTATCAATTATTTAGCACATTTCCTCCCAAGCAGATCCGTGCATGTTACTGTGTACCTGTCACCGAAATCAGCCTCCTGAATGATTTCTGAGCAGCAGAAATGCAGCTCCACAAGTCTGAGTAAGCAGCAGCAAAAGCAAGCCATCTCCTGGGCTGGACTGGCAAGGGCACAGCTGGCAGAGCAGGGAATGGGATTCTTACACTCTTCTGTGGAGTCCGTGGGCCTGGTTCAATTTTGGTGCTCCTAGTTCCAAAGACATATTAGAAAATAGGAGAGGATGCAGTGGATGGATATGATGGTGCTTAACTAGTTGAAAAATCCAATCTAAGACCCTGTTTTCAAGGGAGAGACACAACTAGCAATTCCCAGAAGCTCCTGTCCTTTTCTGGTGTGATATGTTATGTCCTTTGTTCTTCCCCAGGACAGACCAGCTCCCTGCAGAGCTGGAGGGAGAGGCCATGTGCTGAGTTTTCTGCTCACCAGTGCAGTGAGCTTTGCAGCAGTGAACCAGTATTCTACCTGCAAGTCTGTCTGTCTCACACTATTTAAAATGTTGTTGTTTTGAGCTTCTTAGCAGAAAAAAGCCTTCCCTGGCTCACAACAAAGTTTGAAGCTTCAATGTAGTTATCGTGGATAGGGTCCTTCAGAAAAATTTGAACAGAAGAAAAAAAAAAAAGAAAGGAAAGGAAATGAAATCCCCATTTTAGACACAAAATGGTTTCTGGCTTACAGCCATGAAGATATTTTTAACGTGTCCATCAATACAGTCTCTGTGCACAGCAACTGACTAATCTGTGACTCTCTGTTCATGCTTCCATCTCTCCCCCAATGACCAGAGGGTGTCTTTAAAATAATAATTTGGTCATAACTATTTTTATTTTCCTTTATCATCAGGGGATACTTGTGTGTAAGCTGAGCTCTAGAGAGGTGGGACCTCTTGCCAGAGAGGTGGTAGAGAGGTGGAATCCCTGGAAACATTCAAGGTCAGGTTGGATGGAGCTCCAAGCAACCTGATCTAGTTGAAGATGTTCCTGTTCATTGCAGGGGGTTTGGACTACATGGCCTTTTAAGGTCACTTCCAGCCCAAACTATTCTATGATTCTCTAGGAAGGTGGTTGTTTCTGTGGTCCTTTTTGTGTCCATGGGTGGGGGGTTCCGTGGCCATGGCAGAGCTCCTGCAGGGGCCCCCTCAGCCCCAGCACAGCGAGCTCAGGGGCTGCTGGGGAGAGTGCTGCCCAATCCATGCCACCAAGGTGGGAGTCACTAATGAGCTCTCTGACCTCACCCAGCTGAGGTACATGCCTACAAGCCAGTGCAGCTGCAAGGCAAGGCCCTGAGGAGGATAAGAAGGCTATGATTCATCCTGATCTTCTTCAGCCATCTCAAAATCAAACAGCTAAGCCAAGGTGAGAATCTCTTTTTTAAAATGTTCTTTTTAGTAGGTTCTCCCAAGAAGCACTTCATCTCATCCCAAGACATCACTTGTAGGGAGAACCCGTGGTATTCATAGGGCCTGGCCCCAGAGCTCAGGGGATGATCCTGACTTAGGTTTTCTCTCTCTGGGAGTCAGACTTGAACTTTTAAAACCCTAAAACAGAAGTGCTTTGCTCTCCTAGTGACCCATTCAAGGTCACAGAGTTGACAACCAGACCAGGAAATTATGTGCCCCAGCCACAAGCCTGTTTTTTCTTCCATGCTTTTCTTTTTGAACCATTTTCAAACCTACCAGGAACAGATCAGAAAAAAAAAAAAAAAAAAGCCTGAGATTCCAAATGCCTTCTAATCTTCCATACCATCAATGCCATCATCATAAATACCCACTGGAACCAACACAAGGATAGTTTTCCATTTATCTTTCAAGGTCTATTTTTTAAAAAGCCAAGAGAAAAACTAGTTCCTCTACAGAAAACAGTTAATCATTAATGGTACATGCAAAACATAACATGCTTGACCCTTTGACGTGGTAGGAGCAGCATGTAAGTGGAGATGACAGGATATATTGGCTTATGCTCCTCCCAGAAAAATCTGCCTCGCTGTGGGAAGGGAGGAATTGAAATCTTTATCACCTGAGCTTAGTAAAGATGTTGCTTTTGAAAGGGAGCAATTGGTTATTTTTAGGCTGCTAGCTTGTAACCACTTCAGTAATTTTGCCTAATAAATGCAAAGTCATTCATGCTTTGTGGTTGATGTCCAGCATCAGACAGGGAAGTGCTTAGTCAGACGTATTTTGCTGACTCACCGACTCAGCTTTTGGAGGCACAGCCCGTCTTCCCTGGGCAGTGCTTTGCAGGGTGAAATGTAGGAGCTGGCAGGCAAGCAGGCTGGGATCAGCATCCTGCACGCTCCTCTGTCACCTCACTGGCACTCAGAGATGCTGCCTAAGAGATGTGCTCCTGGATCCTCTTGGAGTTGGACCCAAGGCTCTGAGTATCCTCAGCTTTCAGGTCAGGAGGATATAAGGATGCTTGGCATGTTGACATCCAGCCGCTTATTTCCCGGGAATAAACAGGGCAGCATTCCTTCATTAGGTTTTGCAAGGACAGATCTTTAGAGAAAATCAGTATTTATAGATGTATATTCTAAGTTCACCCATAAAGTGCTTTGCAGCCCTGGGCTCATCCGCACCTAAAAAAAAAAAAAAAAAACACAAACAAACCCACAAACGATCAAAAATTGAACAAACAAGGGGGGAAAAAAAATGGAAAAGCAGACGTTTTTCTTGATTTCCCTGGCCAGGGCGTTGAGAGTGGCGATGCCATCTGCTGGCGACAGAAAGCCGGGTCCCCTCGCGTCCCCGCAGCTTGTACTGCATAGCCTTTGGTGTCACTGTGATGACTTTTAAAAGTGAGATGCTCAACCGTGACACAGGGTGGGTGTCCTGGTGCGAGGCTGCAGAGAGGGATGCTCAGCCTTTTGTGTCACGGGTGATCCCCACACGAATGACTAACCCCTTGGGAAGCAGAGGTCTGTACGCAAGGCACAGTCACGAGGTGTAAGAGGGCAATACTGTGAGTCTGGGTTTGGTGGGAAAGGGAGGATGCTGGGCAGGAGGATGCTCTTTCTGCTCAGACACTTCCACAGGCACTCTGCTGATGCATCCCAAATTTCCCCCTCTGTGAGCTCCTAACATACGGCTTTGCATCAATAGCAGCTGAGGTCCCCTGTGGTAATGCAGGAGCTCACAGGGAATGATACAAAGAGAAACTCAGAGACAAGCCCAGAAGCAGGGAGTGGAAATTACAAACCTCCTGCCATGCCGGGTCTGCTGCCCACTCGGCAGCGCAGCCACACTCCTCTCTGCTCCCATGTCTGGCTGTCTTAGCAGAGGAAAGCAATTTCAACAGCCACAGGAGCCCTTCCCTGACCTTACAAAACATGTCCAGCCAGGCAAGGAACATCTCTGAGATTTCACAGGAGCTGTAAAGCTTATTCCTGTGCATCTGCACTAGCTGAGGTGGAAGGGAAGGTGGACAGCATGTCTGTGCCAGGGCCCTTCCTGTCCTGTGGGCACACCTTCTCTTCCAGTCCCCCAAAGACCACAGAAACCATAGAATGTACTCTCTGGCCACCAGATCATTTTGGCCAGAGGCAGCCAGTGCTGCCTAGGAGTTCATGTGCCTGTGTATTATTTCCCCAAACACACACGTAGGGTCAGAGCCAGGACTGAACAAGCTTCACCTCTCGTCTTGCCCTGGGAGGGCTTGGTTGTCTCTCGCCCAAATGTTTTGACCAGAGTGTGTTGCTAAAAACTGTAGGTAAGTGGAAGATGGAGGCTTGGAGAGGCAAATACAATAATTGCAGAGTTAAGGAAGATTTGACCCTCTTCAGTTTGCAATGCCTTGGCACCTAGAGTCCTCCGAAAGCCTGTGCAGCGCACTATGAGCTGTAGCTGTGGGGCGAGACACACTCTGGCACAGCAAACATGTTGCAGCTTCTTCTTCAGAACAAATAGTTCTGAAAGAAAGACTGGATGGTTAAGTGCATGCAGAAAATCTTCTCTAGCCAAGTTGCCAGCCCGAAAGCAAGCCTAGGCACTCTGGAGAGGTCTATCCAAGGGCTGTCATCTACGGTGGAAGCTGAGAACAATCCTGGGTCATTCTTCCAGACTTCTCAGAAGAGACCTTCACCTTGAAGGAGTGCTTTGCATTGAACACCACAGAGCTGAATGAGAAGGGAGGAAAGAGTGGGGTGGCAGAGCCAGGGGAGCAGGCAGCCCTGTGCAGCCAGTGGCCACAGTGCCACCATGCTCTTCTGCTGGGTCATAAATGGAACAGCGGGGGATCTGGAACATGAGATGCCAGCACAGGACAGAGGCCAGGCACCCACTGAGTGGCTCCCACGTGCTGTGCCAGGTGCCTGACCCCTCACAGCAGGGCAGTGTGTGCCCCTGACCACCAGCCTGCTGCTTTGCACAATGGCATTGAGACAGCTTGAGCATTCTGAGCTCCTGGAACCCTGGGAGCTGAACGCCTGGTTCTGCCCTTGCCAGCAGCCTCCCAGGATCACGGTGGCACAGAGGAAAGGGAAGAGAAAAGTGATGTTTCATGCCTGGGCAGAGATCAGCTGACCTCAGGAGGAAGCATTAAAATATATTTTCTGATTTAAAATACTCTCAATTTCCTACTGCCCTTTCTCATTTGTATGGCTGTGATTAATGACAACAGGCTCCCACCTGGCAGCTGGGATAGCTGCTCAGAAAAGTGAGAGGGAGTGTGTCAGGCAGTGACAGCTTCTTCCAGGGCAGGCAGGCTGTGGCTTGGGCACGCAGTGAAGACAACCACTTAAGCTTTCTGTGAAACAGCAGCATCTCAGCCGTGACTTCTGCAAAGAGCTGTGCTGAGGACTGGAGCGTGGTGGCAGCCAGGCTGCTCCAGCACCATATCTGCAGCATTGGAGCTGGGATGGCAGGTCATCCGCTCCAGAGATCACTATCAGCATGGAGTTTGGCCAGCAGTCAACCCTCTACATTGGCTGTTAATTCTGATTGAAAGATACCCTGCATAAAGTCATAAGATAGAAAATGGGGACAGGAGAGGGGGCATGAACCGTTTAATGTCTTGCCTAGCTCATCTGAGGAAGCTGCAAAGAAGAACTTGCCATTCTTGGCCCTTTGCCCAAAGCTGTTTGCAGCTGGGGAAAGAAGAAGTGAAAGGAAGAACCTCCTGCTTGGGTGCCAGAGGGAAGCATGGTGCTGACAGAATGCAAAGCTTAAGTCTGCAGCAACCAGGCCAAAAATGCATGCAGTAGGTAAGAGCCCTGAGGCAGTCCTGCCCAACTGTACATGCAATGAGAACATACAGTGCCAAGGGCATCTGAGCTAATTGCCCTTCCAGCCTGCACTCTGACCCTGGGCAAGTCTCTTCACCTCTGTGCTCAGTGTTGGTCTGCTCAGATTTCAAAACCTCCAGGCTCTCCCACACGTTTGACACAGTGCTTGGACTGCTGCAATCCCACTGGTAATAAACTGGTGGTGAGGTCTTTCACAATGTCCGTCAGCCCTGACTGAGCAAGCCAAGCCCCTTATAACCTCACCCTCCTTGAAATGTTTTGTTTTGTACACTTTCCTTGGAATGTTTTGTTTTGTACAGCTCTTTCTGTAAAGTACCTCCTCATTGTGGCATCAGAGACCTGAAAAATCTGACCCCAGATTCAGGAGCACCAGAAACTGAATCCCTCTAATCCTGATGATCTACTTCATCATGTCTTGGAAGCCAGGCCATTTTTTTTTTTTTTGCTAAAAGTAAGTTGATTGTTGAAAAAAAGTCAAATCTCAGTTATTATTTAATACCGATTAATTTAATTCCTCAGTGTTTTATTAGTTATTTTCTCCTTTGTCGTTCTCCTCTTAGTTTGTGTAAATGAATGTCTGGAAGGACTCTTGCTCCCTTTTGATTAATGTGCTCATTAGCTGTCCTCATCTCACCCATTTTCTGAACAGTTCTGAGTTCATTTAAAAGAAAACACAGTATTTTATTTGGTCGTGGTGGGTTGACCCTGGCTGAATGCCAGGTGTCCACCAAAGCCATTCTGTCATTTCCCTCCTCAGCTGCGCAGGGAAGAGAAAATGTGATGAAAGGCTTGTGGGTTGAGGTAAGGGCAGGGAGAGATCACTCACTAATTACTGTCGTGGCCAAAACAGGCTTGATTTGGGGAAATTAGTTAATTTTATTACCAATCAAATCAAAATAGGATAATGAGAAATAAATCCAAATCTTGAAAACACCTTCCCCCACACATTGCTGCTTCCCAGGCTCAGCTTCACTCCTCAATTCTCTACCTCCTTCCCCCAGCAACACTGAGGGACAGGGAACAGGGGCTGTGCTCAGTTCATCATACCTGGCTTCTGCCACTCCTTCCTCCTCAGGGGGAGGAGTGCTCACACTCCTCCCCTGCTCCAGCATGGGGTCTCTCCCAAAGGAGACAGTCCTCTATAAACTTCTTCAACATCCTTCCCACAAGCTGCAATTTTTCACAAACTGCTCCAGCATGGGTGCAATCCTTCAGGAACAGGTTGCTCCAGCATGGGTCCACAGTGCGGTCACAGCTCCTGCCAACAAACCTTCTCCACTGTGAACTCCATGAGGCCACAGGTCCTGCTGGGAGCCTGCTCCAGCATGGGCTTTCACAGGGTCACAGCCTCCAGTGGGCCTCCACCTGCTGTGGTGTGGGGTCCTCTGTGGGTTGCAGATGGATATCTGCTCCCCCAGGGAGTGCCGTGGGCCGCAGGAGAATCTCCACTCCAGCTCTCAGAGCACCTCCTCCCCCCTCCTTCTTCATTGACCTTGGTGTCTGCAGGGCTGCTCCTCTCACAAGTTCTCACCACTGTCTGGCTGCAGTTGCTGCTGTGCAGCATTCTTCCACCACTACTTTGACCCACTATCCCAGAGGCACTACCACTCTTCCTGGCAGGCTTGGCTCTGGCCAGTGGCAGGTCTATCTTAAGAGCCCACTGTCACTGGCTTTGTTAGACATGGGGCATCTTCTCAGAGAAGCCCTGTAGCCCTTCCCTGTAGCCATGAAAACCCAATACATCAGTTTATAAATAAATGTATCTAGTGGTATATAATCACTGTGGATGCAAATAACGTGTCTTATACCACTTCATGAACAGGTGAATCAGATTCTGCTGGCACACTGTAAAAGGTGTTACCCAGCCTAGCTCAGGCCCTGGTGTGCAGCACATTGTGCTTGGAGGAGGCACTGGCTGTCCCCAGACCTGGTGGGCTCCAGTAGATGAGCTCCTGCAGCTCTGGCAGGCTCTTTCCCAGAAGAGCTGCCTATCTCCCTGCAGGTGCTGCCATGCCCTGAGGCTGGAGCAGCCCTCACATGTCAGAGCAAACCCCAGCACTGACATACAGTCAAAACCCAAAAAACTCCTGTCATGAAAAGCAGCTGGAGGGTGTGGAAAACCCTGGCATGGCCAACCTCTTTGGGACTTTTTCTTTCTAACCCAGCAATAACACCGTGGAATTTAGTGAGCCTATCCCAGACCTGAGAAACCCCTCATTGGTGAGAAGGACAAATGAATATTTACATTCCTCCAGAGACAAAAATTATCAGCAGAGATGGATACAGCTGAATTGACATGGACATGCCATTCTTGCTGCTGATAACCAGGGTTTAAATGGGGTCACTGCAGTCTCTTCTAACAGCTGTATCTGGGGCACCAGAAATCCTAGGGTGAGGGTGAGCAAGCTACCAGACCATTATAACAGTTGTCAATATAAAACCAGATTTAAAAATTGGGAAAAGTTGGAGGAAAAATCTTATGGGTGGGCAGGAAACTCTCTTCCCTGGGAGTCTGCTGGTCTTTGAGATCTCTGGGTCCTTGCTGCATCCCTGCTGCCATTTCTCTACTCACACCCTTGACAACTTCAGGGGCTGCCTGGCTCGCTAGGGTTTCCCAGATGCAATGTGTCTGGTAGCTGTTCCTTCCAAGTTTTGCCCCCACTTGCTCCTCCTTGTTAATGAGACCAGAATGGCTTCCAGTGTTGCCAACTGCCCAGCCCTGGCTGCACTACATTATTTTCACCCATGAGACTCATTTCTGCTTGGGGTAGAGAGTGAAATTCCCAGGCCTAATTCTTCTAGCTTTCTTGCCCTCTGTGAAAGGAGATCAATTGGTGTTATTGTCTGATGGATGTTGCAGGCATCATCAGTGTTCAGGATGTGGTTTCACCCAGCAGCTGATCCTGGGAATCCCTGCAGACTGCCAGCCCAGTGACTGGTTGTTCAGTGCAGGAAGCAGATGTTGCTCTGCTCCACAATTCCCTTGCTGGAGGGAACACTGCTGGGATAACCCTCCAGCCCCTACCTGCCAGCAACTGCTGCATTCAAACTGCTCTGGTCTGCAGCTCACCAAAGGGATTCCAGCCTCCACAACTGCCCTGGGGAGCTCAGAGACTTCACAAGACATCACTTCAGTGGTGAGAGATATTCCCTTCTAATCTGAGCTGTTGGGGAGACAATTTATAATTTATTCTTTTCTGATGCCAGAATTTACCTTAAATAGCCTTCCCTACCCTCTTGGGAATTTGCAGCGGGCAGTGACAACTCCTCTTGGCTTTCCTTTGGGTACACCACAAACATCAGGTTTCTTCCTAAAGCAGCCTCCATTTCCTTGGTCAACTGGTTCTCCAGGTGCTGGTTCTTTGTGGGGCACTTTGCTCTTGTAACCAAGGACAGTGTTTGTGCAGTGCCAGAGCACCACCTGAGCTGTGGAGACACACAGAGAGGTGCCGAACAACATTGACTTCCTTGCTTGGTTTTCTCAAGGGTTGGGCCTCGTAACCCTGTAACTTGATCATTATTATTGGCAAATGGGCCTCTGGGCACTCTTTCAGGTGAGGTGCTGACAATCAGAATTACAAATCTTAAAATATTTATCTTTCCAGGACAAGCAAATAGAGCTTTCCTCATTTCCAAAGCATTTCCCTACACATCTCCCAAGTATATGTAAAAATGGGCGGTTTTGACCAGCTTTATGTCCTCTTGGAAATTTACTCAGCAAATTGTTCTACATCTGCTCCAGGACAAACTCTATTAAAGTTACTCCATCTATTTATTTTGGTGTGAATATTGGCATGCTTACCTCCAGGTCCGTGCCCTTTTTCCCCCAGATTTCAGTTGAATATACCTTGTGTGTTGCAGTCATTTGGGAGAAATGTTGAGGCACAGCTTAGGTTTCTGGCAAATCTCTTAAACTGCTGTGTCCCTGGTGTCCCACAAGGAACCAGATCAGCCTTGGACTGGTTCAGCAGGAGGTCTCTGACAACTGCAACCCAGCCTGCTGGGAGGAAGCTGAAGGACCAACAAAAGCAGTTGTTAACCTCAGTGCTTGGTGTAGTGCATCCAATGGAAACCCACTTCAACAACCTTATTTACCGAGAAGAAGATAAAATAACCT
Source organism: Onychostruthus taczanowskii (assembly GCF_017590055.1). Taxonomy (NCBI): domain Eukaryota; kingdom Metazoa; phylum Chordata; class Aves; order Passeriformes; family Passeridae; genus Onychostruthus; species Onychostruthus taczanowskii. The sequence continues at coordinate 2,663,604 of NW_024502569.1, read as the reverse complement.
CCCTTTTGTACTGCAGGGATTTGTTTGATTGCTGGAAAAAATTTGTTACCATGATTGCAGGTGAGAAGTGTCTTGGTCTGAGTGAAAGATTATCAGATGGAGGTGGGAAAACCTTATTGTTTGACAAAATTATCCCAGTTCATGGGAAGAGAGGAAAAAGATGTTAAAAAGAATCAGTGGCTGCGTTTTCTTTACTTGTTTCTTCTTTTAAAATTTTATACAGATAAGATCTGTGTCTCATCCCCAGTGCTAAACTCAGAGGGTATTGGATGAGACCTTCTCCATGCCTGTCACAGTGGGAGCCCTTGGAAGAATTTTTCTTGGTGCAAAGTGAGTCCAGGGCCATCAGTGATCACTGGGCTTGTGACAGCGGGTCTTCTGGAGATGAAGGTGGAGTAGACAGAACCTCTTCCCAGGACATGCTCGGCAGGTCACAGAAAGCAGCTCTGCTGTCATCTCTGCAGTCCAGAATGCTTGTGGGACCCTGGATCTGCTGTCTGGGGACCCAGATTCAGTAAGATGACACCTTCTTGCATTCAGCCAAAGTATCCACTTCACAATATCATGGAGGAATATAATTTTGTGCTTAGTTTTGGAGTAATAGTCAAGGACCGGTTTAGGTGTAATTCTTCTGGAACAACTGCATCTGTAAATTTTCACATTTGGGCAAACTTGCACTGCTGTAAATCTGTATTACCCCATTGAACAGGAGAGAATAAAACCAGATTTTACACTACAGATATAACCAGGAGGAGGGCCTGGCTGGATGATTAGTGTCTTTGTTCAATTCACACTTTAATAGCACCAGATTTGTTGCTGAGCTCTGTCACAGAGGCCAAACACCTTGACCCCCCTCAACCTGAGCATCTGAAAATAGAGCAACCTCAGCTGAAATTCACCTCATGCAGCATCATCCCTCTTCTATAAGCCATCCTATCCATGGTTAGCACAGGAAAACAGACACGGGGAGAGCATTGGCTCAGTGACTGGGCACTAATCCTGGCGGCACAAGAAACACAGATGTTCAGGTGGGGCTGAAGGAAACTTCCATACTGTGCAAGTTAAAGAAACCCAACCCCAAGACCAGAGGTCATGCTTGAAAATTGTGACTGTGGATTTTATCTTATGTCCCTTCACTGTGGCTGCTGGGAACTCTATGGGAAGCATACAGACCATCAGACAGAGGACATGAAGCCTAAGGAAAAGGAAACACTGATAAAAAACTGAATAGAACTGGTCTTTCTCAGTTAAGGAGTCATGCTGATTACTCCAGAGCTCTTGGCCTGCTGGTATTTTAATCAGAGGGTCCCATGAGCACATTGCACTTAATGTGCATTAAACACCCCAGCCAGGAATGCAGGCAGCAGAGACAGGAACACTCAAGGATGAAGTGCCTCTTAATGTGTTTTCCTGTTTAAACAAAACCATGTACTCGCTAAACACCGCTGCGGAAGGAGGCAGCAGCCCTTGGCGAGCCAGCCTACCTGTGGCACGCTCTGGGCACGTTTGCTCGGTGGCTTTGAGAAGTGTACCAAGTGTGTTGACATTATAAAGCTGTGCTCACTGGGGACCCTGCCAGGCAGGAGGGAGGGCTGCCCAGCTAATCGCTGGCCCCACAGTTACTCCAACCCAGGATGTCGTTACTTCTTTGCAAATAGCTGGCGCTTGGAAGAACTGGATTGGTTCCCAGGCAAATTTAGAAAGAAATTAAGTTCTGCCACCAATCAAAGATCCAATCACAAAGCAAACACAGGCAAAAGTACTCCAGGGAAAACAAAGGCCTTGTGTGGCAGGTCACAAGCCCTGCCTGGTTGCAGAGACATCACTACACAGAGAGATTCTGTGGGTGATACACAGCATCCAAAATGGCATCTGGGTATCAGGGGAGTCGCAAAGATTTGCCTGAGGCTGGACAGATGCCACACTCCCTCTCTTCCTGCATGGAGGTCAAACCTTATTATCAGGTTTAAGAGTCTCACCCAACACATTCAGTATCATCTTGCTTTTGGGGCAAATCTAAGTAGAGGCAGGATATCCAACTGTCAGTATCTGTCCATTTCCTTCCCATGATGTTAACATTAAATCCTGCTGTTTGAAAAAAAAAAAAAAACAATGTGGCAACTTCTTTTATTTAGTTTTATTTTTGGTTATGGTGCATGCCTCATGCTGACCAGTCCCAGATTCTCACCTGGTTACCTCCAAAATCTTCATCCTGCTTGTAAACACTGAGGCTTTAAAACCACAGAACTAAACATCTTTCATAAGCTATTTGAAGCCTGGCCTTCAGGACTTGGAGTTTCAAGCTTTCTTCTTTTACACAGAAGAGAGAAAGAAGATGATGTAACAAAAAGTTGCAATGCTGCTAAAGCTGTGCAACTGCAGCCTCTTGGTCCTTAACAAAAGCTCCAGATACTGGAATTCAAGATGAAATAAATCAGATTGACAACATTGTATTAAAAGCACTAAACACATTTTCACTCTTATTATTCTATTTCTCTCTGTGTGACTGTACTTGTGATGACAAGTCCTGCCATTTAGATAAGGAACCAGGCTTTGAAGCCAGGACTCGAATTAGGTTTTGGTGACTTTTCCTTCATAGGGAACTCTGCCTGTTTGGTTGGTCTCTTTCCACATTGAAAAGAAATATCCTCAAGCCAGGCAAGCTCCACTTTTCCCCCAGATCTCTTTCAATTCCAGCTCATTCTGGCTCAGTGCCTCTTTATGCCATCCAAAGCATTGCCTGCAATACAAAGAACAGAAAAGGAGAAATCCATTCAATTAAAAAATGACACAAAATAAAAAGTGCTTTGGAGGGCAGGTGTCAGAGCTGGGCACTGTTCTCACTGTCTGACTCTTGTGAATCTGTTAACCTTAAGGATTATTAAGAGAAAATTTATTTCCTGTTCTTACACAGGTTTCATCTGCAATTTGTGGAGGCTTGGGGTGTTTTTTTCTAGTTTGAAAATGTTTTTTCTTGTCTGTATACACTGATAAATTCCCATTACATCTCCTAAGAAAAAGTAATGTCTCTGTTAAAAGAAAAGCCATGGTGCTCTGTGAAGGCCTCACTAAGGCAGAGGGACCCTTTCCCTGGATTCTGTCCTCTATTCATCATGAGGATTCTCTGACTGCTCTGGAGCTCCTAATTTTTGCTAAACCTGGTAAAGTGTCTGTTGGAGGAATCAGTATGCATATGGGCATTTCTCCAAAGCTGCCTCCTTCAGCATAGAGCAAATTAAATTCAGTGTCAGTCCCAGGGCTGCTTCCCTCAGGGCCCTTTGAAAACCCCAGCTTTTAAGTCCTGCTTCAGCCTTGCAATGGTTTTCTGTAAAGCTTAACAAGCTTAATTTGTTTGGTTTTCTTTCTTTTTTTTTCCCCCAGACTTAATTTGTCTCGCAGCACTGTCTTTGCCATATACAAAAAGTCTGATTTGAGCAAAAAATGTGACAATATAATATGAACATGCAGAGACTCCTAAAGCTGTCCTTCCTTAAGGTCTCCTAAAAATTGTACATGTTTAGCAAAGGGAGGAAGTTTAATGAGCTGGCCTTGTAGGGATTTGAGCAGGGGTTGGTGAATAATAAAATTTAGGTGTGTGGTTATGGCTTTGGTGGTGTTAGGGTAACCTCTGAGAGATGGGGGAAGAGGAACCTGCACATCCCCAGCTGAAGAGGGGGTGAGACATGAGCAAAGTGAGCACAGAGAGCAAAGAGGGGGTAAAAAGGCATAAAGCCTGGGCAGTGATGTGGCCACCACAGCAGAGGTTGGATTGGCCAGGGCTTGGGATAATCCTCACCCCACACTGGGCTTGTGTGCAGCAGTGCACGAGGAGTTTATGGATATAATTCCAGGGAGGATCTGTCTGAAGTGTAAGCACGGGCAATTTCCCTAATTAGGGGAAGTTCATTTAAACATGGAGAGGAGCCAGAGCTAGTCTCTGTGTCCAGTTACCACTCTGCCTGGGAAATGCCTCCAGGCTTGAGCACTGCTGCAAACTGAGCAGCCATCTGTCACGGGGCCACACCGCTGGCACAGAGGAGGGGACAGGGTGTGAGAGGCAGGGCAAGGCTTTCCCTCCTTCAGCTTGGAGCACACAGGTACTGATACACAGACACCCACCCATTTCCCCAGAAAAATGGAAATCTAAGGGAAGCTGTGCTGGTTCACCACTGGAGAAAGAGAAATGCAGGTGTGCAACATCATTCCAGCTCCTCGTGCTGAAGGATATGGAAACCGAGCCAGTGTCCCATGTGCTGGGTGAGGAGAAGGAGGAGGGCTGGGGTCAAAAGAAGAGGTGACAGCCTCCCCACTGGTGGCTTTTTCCAGCTGGAACGCCTGACTTCTGATGGAAAAACTGAATTAATTCAGGGTGCTAAGAAAATTGCTCGTTAGTAATGGAAGCAAGAAGCTCAGGTAAGGGGCTGATGAAGAAGAACCTTTAATTTCAGATGGCTAAAAGGCCTTCCAGGAAAAGCCCAAGGTACAGTACAGAGGAAGCCAGAAACAATTACAGAGAAAAGAGCTGCAGACAAAGGCATGAGGATATCACCAGCTCTCAGATATTGCATCTGCAGTGCTCTCCTTTCACAGATCAATAAAAAAGATGCAGAGAAAAAGAAAAGAGAAGAAAAACCCCACATTTTGTAGTGAATACTTCCTGAAGCTCCAGCTCTTGGCTGTATTACCTGATGCCAGCCCTCTCTGAAACTGAACCCCTTCCATTCACTGCCAATCAGTAGCCACTAACCCAAGTTTAATTTTCTGTTATTTCATGTTATTTTTATATTGGTAGTGTGAGGTGGCAGGATTGCCACTGTGCTGTGAAGTGAGAGGCAGCCTGTGAGCAGAGGACATTAGAGCCCATGGTGGGAAAGGGGCTGACTGTCCCCGTTTCACAGAAACTGACCACAATTTGTGCAGTAACGAAGTCTGGAAATGGACGAAAAGACGACTCCAGGCTTCCCCACAGCAGCTCTTTTATATTTTTTCTCCCCCAGCCAGAGCAAAGCTTTATTTCTCTCTTCTTCCACACCAGCATCTCTCCTAGTAGGACCCTTTAAATCCTTTACTGCTTTTAAAAGCCTTTGCACTTTAACTTTTGATTTGAAATCTATATAAATCAGCATATATACATAAGTGTAGGTGTAGGCACCTTAAGGAACTCCTAAACAAAAAGGCCTGTCAAGGTTAGGTGCTAAGTGAGCATTTTCCCCCATCACCCCCAGCCTGCTCCTCTTTCCTGGAGGCTGATCCTGTGCCTGGCATGGTGATGCAGGGCACACTGCTGGCCCCCTGGGCTCAGCCCCTGACTCACTGTGCAAGATTTGCAGCTCAGAGCAGGGGCTGTACCTGGACTTCTCTAAGGCCTTTGGCACAATCCTTCATCATTCTTGACACTAAGTAAGAGAGGTACTGTGTGGACCGTTAGATGGATAAGGAATTGTCTGGATGGCTCTGTCCAGCAAGTTATAGTTATGTCCAGATGGAAACCAGTAAAGAGAGGCATCCTTCAAGGATCAATACTGGGACCAGTACTATTTAATATCTTCATTGGTGACACTGACAGTGGGATTGAGTGCACCCTCAGTGAGTCTGCAGACCACCAAGCTGAACTGTGTGGTTGATATGTTGGAGGGAAGGGTGCCATCCAGAGGGACCTGGACAGGCTTGAAGAGTGCACCTGTGGGACTCCCATGAGGTTCAACAAGACCAAGTACAAGGTGCTGCACCTGGGCTGGGACAATCTTTGGTATCGACACCGGCTGGGGGATGAATGCATCAAGAACAGCCCTGAAGAGGACTTGAGGCAATGTATGATTGCAGCCCAGAAAGCCAACTATATCCTGGGCTGAAGCCAAAGCAGTGTGGGCAGCAGGGGGAGGGAGAGGATTCTTCTCTTCTACTTGTCTCTGGTGAGACCCCACCTGGAGTGCTGCATCCAGCTCTGAGACCCTCAGTACAAGAAATACATGGACCTATTTGAGTGGGGCCAGAGTAGGGCCACAACAATGATCAGAAGGATGAAATAGCCAAAGAAAGGCTGAGAGAGTGGGGGTTCTGCAGCCTGGAGGAGGGAAGGCTCTGGAAAGACCTAACTGTGGCCTTTCAGTACTAAAAGTATATTTATAAGAATAATGAAGAGAAGTTTTTACCAGGGCCAGGATTATGGGTAACAGTCCTAATTTGAGAGAGGGTGAGTTTAGATTGGACATGAGGAGGAGATTCTTTACTGTGAGAGTGGTGAGACACTGGTACAGGCTGTCCAGGGGAGCTGTGGATGCCCACACCTGGTAAGAGCAAGGGCTGTGGCACAAGGACCTCGAGAGACTCTGTTTTGCCCCAGAGAGCCATCCCTGCAGCGCTGCAGAGCCTGAGCTGTGCTGCACACTCAAGGCTTCTCTGGCCCCTACAGGTTCAGAAAGTGGCTCCTGTCTTTAACTTTATTAGGAAGATGTTGCTAATTTTATGGACTGCCGAGACTGACATTTCTCTGACCATTTGTCAGAAGCACCACAGCAAAAATAGTACCATTAAAAATGGATCCTACCTGTGACTTGAAACTGAAAGCCATTATGTGGGCTAGCTCTAAAATTTATGCCTTAATATTGTGAGATGGGTTTATAAAGGAGCTTCATTTCAGGCTCCCATTTTCATCTCTTCATGCAGCCAGCACTGAAGGATTACAAGCACTTTTCTGACAGGCTCTCTCTTTACACCGTCTCTTGCTCATCCCTAAAAATCACCAAGTGAGTTTTCCAATATCCCATTAGTCACCTAAGAACACTATTCATGCTGAAGTTCATTACTTTCAGTTTAAGGAAGATTTGTGGCACATGGTAACTAAAGTTTGATTAAAAATCCTTTATTTCCAAAGACAAAATCCATCCCCCTAATAATATTTATTAACAATTTTTAACCATCACCCAAAATTTTCATTTTACCAGCTGGGTACACTCAGCATACTCAGGTTCAGGTCACTTGTGCACAGGATGAATGGCAGCTGGCCATCTTCTGTGCACTCACCACTTTCCAAAGGCTCTGCATACACAGCCAGAAAAAACAGAAGTTTTTATTCCCACAGACACACAAGTCTGAACGTGTCACGCTTCCAGGCCCTCCGGAGAGGGAGGGTAGTCTGTCACCTCCCTTGGTGAGCCAGCAGGGGAAGCCGGGCAGCAGGAGCCCTTTGCCCTGCATTGGTGCCTGTCTCCTGCCTTGGGATGCACTCACTGTGAAGGCCCCGTGACTCCTTCAGTGCCTGCATTTGACTCTTCTTACATTTGATTGTTCCTAAATTATTAACATGCCTACTACTCTGTGCTGTGGCTTTGTCTGAAGCCTTTTCCTTTGATCTCCATCGCCTTTGAAACTCTGCCTGTGTGTGTGGGCAAGCCACGCTGCTTTCTGCAAACCATCACCCTGCAGAGTGATATTTCTCTCGCTGAAAGCAGTGCAAAAGGTCCTGCAAACCCTCTGGAGCTCGGAACACAAACTGATGCATTGTTTTAATGTTGGGGTACTTTTTTAAGAGCCTGGACATTTCCCTAAGTCTCACAAGGTGTGAGCTATCTCCTGTAGTCACCAGCAGCATGTGAGAGCACCAACACATCCTCAGAGGCCCACAGCATCTCCAGTATTAGATCCATCTGTTGCTGCTGCTGGTTTATACCCTTCAAGTACAAATTCAAGTCAGTTTACACTCTTCAAGTGCCACACAAGGAAGCTCAAACATCATCACTGCACACATTTGTATTGCAAAAATGCACATCTTGTGCCAGACCAGCAGCTGGGCTGCCCAAAAATCTGTCTGTGAAGGCATGTCTCCTTCTGGAGGAGTGTCAGAAAAGGGATGTGCCAGAGCAATCTTACACATGGTGTGTAGCTGAACCCTCCAACACAAAGCCATTTGAAGACATTATGAGGCTGGAGTTTGAAGACAGGTTTTGGCATGCAGCATGGACAGATCATTGCTTCCCATCTTGACCTTAAATTCTGGAATGTGTCAAAGAACAAAACAGGCATAGGAAAGCACCAACTATGACACTTAGCAAATCCAGCAGACCAGCTGCTTACCTGTTGATGAGCAATTTAATTTGTGTTGAATTATACGCTCTGGAAGTCTGGCTCTCAGGGAGGTAATTAACCCGAATGTCTGCCCTCTGATGGGGCCCAGCACGCTGGTGTGTCTGTGGTGTCCATCCACGAGCATCCCACCAGCTGGCAGGCAGCAGGCTGCTGCGGGAAATGTCCTGATTGCTGTGCAGAGAGAGAGAGAGTCCTGGCTGCTGAGCACGAGGAATATCCATATTACTCATCGTCTCATGTCATGGCACTTTTGAAACACCAGTTAATAGGGACTGTTTCAAGAATGCTTTCAAACCAGAAAAAACCCTATGTTCCAGCCATGCGCTGAATGCATTTGATTTGAAGGGAAGCCAGGAGAGCCAACACCCCCTAACATTAACATGAGCTGGCTGGAGCCCCAAGATATCAGCCCCAAGATATCACAATTTTATTTACTGGAGACTTTATCTTTCATGTCGGCTTTGTATTTAGGCCTGGTTGTGCAAGGCTGTCCCATGCTGCTGGGCATGCACTCCTTTCCTCTGATATTAATGGCAGTGCTCACATGGGGGAGGACTCCCTAAAGGTGAGTAAAGGGTGGCTTCTGTGGGAAAAAGCAAAGTTTCCAGAATGGCAAAGGCCTTCCTCGTCTTGGATGTTTAGGCTGGGCTCGCACTGCAGCAATCACAAGGTTTGGTGGATGTTCCATTTTAGGAGCTCCGTTTTGTGCAACCAAAAGAGGAGGTAATTCTAGCTCTGGTGGGAAGCCCTGCTTCTTTAAATTCCTAACACTTCAACACTTCCTTAAATGCTTCTGTTATGGTCTTTGATAAAATGCCTGGACAAATATTTCTTTGCTGTGTGAGTTTTTGTGCCTTGATCTTGCTCTTCCAAAGCAAAAGGAGACAGCCTGTTATAAACACAACTGCAACAAGAGTTACACTAGCAGGATTGCTCAAAAATCAGTAGCACTGGGGCATGTGCCAGCAGCCAAGCAGGTGGTAATTCTGGAGTGAATGAGACCTTATATTGTTTTTATCCAGGATCTACAGGAGCAAATCAAGTTTATATAGACAATGATCGCACCCTAGCATGCTGTAAAGTGCAAACAGTATTTGCTGGCAGAAATAGCTGGCAGAGCTTTGTGGACACAAAGATGGATTATTAATTAGGAAAGGATATTTCTTCTGTTATGAGATCATATATTTTGGGGGTGGAGAGGTGGTCCATAACAAAACCAGGGTCTGAGCTCACTTCCACCTTGTGCAGCAGTCTCAGCAGAGCTGAAGCTTTCTCCAGCTTCTGTCCACCACCCATCCTGGAGCAGGGCTGCTCCCTGAGCATTATGCTTGTCTGACAGTAAACACATGGCTGCTTGCAGCTTCAGTATCTGAAACCACCACTTGACTGCCAAGATTTCTCAATGTAGCTCCTCAGAGGCATGTCTAGCCATGCAGTTCCCTTTACTTAATGCAAAAAGAAAGAAAGGGTGTGGAAAAAAGAAGATTATCAGTCAGATCTACGTGTCCTACATCTCTATGGCAACCATGTGCAGTTTGGCAACCACACAGGTACATCCAGGAACTCTCTTAACAGCATCCACCTCAAACCAGCAGCCTGCAAACAGTGCTGGAAATCTGTCTGGCACCCTGAGAGTAAGGCAGGGGAATTGGAGGGCCAGCACAGAATTATCCTCCCAGGGAATTGTGATGTCTTTACTGTAGGGCAGTCAGACATGAGTCACACTGTGCCCCGCACAGCACATGGCATCAAAGCAGCCACATTCCCCCTGTAGGTGAAGGAGAACCTGTGGTCAGAAGGCACTTCAGTGACTTAGAGAGCATGTACCAGCTTTTGGGGGACATGAGAGATCCAATGAGCAAGGGAAGGTGGGCACACAAGGTGCAGGTTTTGCCACACTCATATCTTTATGTGACCAAGCAGGTCTCAAAATGTGACCAGCTTTCCCTGATTCCCTCTCTGCAGTTTTGGTCCAAGATGTGGTGGGAGAGCAGAATGAATGGGACATCAGCCACCAGCAAGAAGCCACATCAGTGGGCATGAGTTTGTTGCATCTTGAGAAAGGAGCAAAGGGCAAAAAAGAGTAAAGTTTTTGAACTCACTGGTTGGGATATCCACCAGCTGCTGTAGAGGCTGTACCTGCCCCAGCCACAGCCACCCTGGCCCAGCCGGGTTTCCAGCAGTGTTTCCATCAGTGCTGTGAAGGTGGCAATCAGTGGAATAGTTTGAAGGAGAGAGTTGTTCAAAGGTGCTTTGCACAACAGGGCTTTTAGCTCCAAAAATGAGGGGTTAAGCATGGAGGAAGCTCTCCAAGAGACTACTGTCCCTGCAGTACCATGTCTCTCCTCACCTCCTACCCACCACCCCTTTCCAGAGCTATCCATCTCAGGAAGCTGGTGAGCATCACCCCTTCCCAGGCTGGCTCCTCTGCTGGTCCATGGGGCAGGAACCTGAACTTTGGGGCAAAAGCATAATGGTCTAACACTGCCCATCCTAGTGGATTGGCTAGTTTTTTTTCCACTTAAGCCTTAGGAGATCCTTGACTGGAATGGGACCTGAACTTGTTTAACACTTCCAAGGAATATTTGTCCATACTTTTTTCTGAGGCTGAATATCTTTGCAAGATTATATCCCATTCCTTCTTCCTCATTTCTCAAGCCATGCTCTTAGTTTTATTCTAAGCAAATACAGGTTTTAAGCTTCTTGAGAAGTCAAATATTTAATGAACTCTCTCAGTGATGGTATTTTCCCTCCAAACTCTGTGACTAACACACCATTTCTTGTTTAGAGATCTGCTAAGTGGGGGGTGAGGGCTGGCCACCCCTGGGGCCACATCAGCAAGTGAGTATGCAGGACATGGAGGGAAATGAGAATTCCCCTCTACTCAGTATCCATGGGGCTGCATCTTGGAGAGTGTGATAGGAGGGAGTCCTAATGCTGTCTATGGGGGGACTTAGTGCTGTTGTCCATTGCCTAAAGGGAATTACAGGGAAGAGAGAGGCAGGCTCTTCCCAGAGATGCACACTGAAAGGACCAAGTAAATGGTCACACGTTGTGACAAGGGAAAATCTGGTTTATTGAAAGGAAAGTGTCTTGCCACGAGGTTGGTCAAACACTGGCACAGATTGCCCAGTGAGGAGTTAGGATCTCCATCCCTGGAAAAACTCATAACCAGAATCCTGAGGACCTGGTCTAGCTTTGGAGCTGGCCATGGCTTGGGTTCCTTCTCCCTGAAATCATCCTGTGACTTTGCAATTCTATTGTACACATAAAAAAAGATGAGAAAATTAAAAAGAAGGGTAAAGAGAAACAGTTGTTTCTGTTCTGATGGCAATAAAGAATAAAGCAGCAGGCTTAAGCACTGCTCTGAAATTATTCAGTCTGATGAGTCTGCTGATGGTTATGCCTGAGAAAAACACAAGCTGCAAAACACAGCTAAACATTGTTTATTCTAAGCCTAACATAAGATTTCTCCTTTTTTTTTTTCTCCTTTTGAGTTTTCAAATTCACACAGGACTCTTCTGCCCCCTTAATGCACACAAATCAAATACGGATTTTTCTTTGCTGTGTGAAAGTGGAGAGCTGGAGCTGCCTGTTTTAAAGCTGCTAAAGCTCCCTCAGGGTGGCAGGGTGGCCATTTTATTTCCTTCAGCTTGAAATAAAGCCCTCCTTTTAAAGCCCTCCTTTGATTTCCACACTTGATCTCTGGTATTCTCAAGAACCAGAGCCTTATCACTACAATGGTATTGCAGATAAAAGGCCTCACACCCACCCTCCATGAGGCCTTTTGCCAGGAGAGCCAGGGGCACAGCTCCCTGCAAAGCAACTGTTTTATTCCCACTGCTTTGCTGAAAACTCCCCTGGTGCTTTTTCGTGCCCCAGGTCCTTGGGCTGCCTGCACTGGGTGGAAATTCCACTCACAGCAGCCTTTCCCACTCCTTTTCTTTCTTGAAATCTCTCAGGTATCTGATTCAGATTAAATTCTCTCTCTTCCACCCAAAGGCTATTGACCACTGAATTCTTTAGGAAGGGGCGTTTCTGGCTGCTGTAATCTCTTTGGAACCCCAAGGGTTTCTCAAGCAGAGCATACACTATTTTGCAGGCATAAGGTGCTCTCCCCCAGGTGGGCAATTCCACCCTTCAGCTCTGTCATCATTAAACTGAGACAAATCACCCATTTGGGCATGTCTGACTTGGGTTAGACAGAGGCACATACATGGGTTCATTTCTGTTTAACTGGCCCAGGAGGTGGCACAGGGTTGCACCAGCCACAGGGGAACAGGCAGTCCCTGATGGGACACAGAGTGAACCTGCCAGCTTTCAAATAACAGGTTCCCACCAGCACAGTGTGTTTATTCCAGATAAACCTTTTGTATCAGGGGACTCTGGCAGTTCTGGTTTGATGGAAACAGCCCCAGAGCTCCACTCAGCCTCCTGCCAAGCACAAACCCAGGGAGCCCTTTCCGTCCCACCAAGAGAGATTCTCCCAACACCATATGCTCCAGCAGCCACGCTGAAGGTGTCGGCACAGGCACAGCACAAATGCCAGCAGCTCCTTACCACCATGGCACCATGTGAAAGGGGCAGGCCTGGGAGTAAACTGGGGTTTAAAGTGGCAAGGAGGCTGAGGCGACTGAACCCCAGGACCACCTGCCAACAGATCCCATATCATGGATCTCCATGAAAATTGCAGATGGCAGGATGATGGCATGGTGAGCTCAGCTGCCCCATGCCAGGGGTGCTTCACTCACAGCTTCTGGGATGATGATCACAGCCAGACAGCCCACAGACCACCTGAGGTAGCAACTGGAGCCATGGACACTTAGGCATATCCTCTTGGAGCCTACAGCTTCTGTGAAACTCAGACTGTCTTGTGGCAGCTCCCCCTGGCTTGTCTCTGCTGCTTCTCCAAAGCAGTGCTCAGCTCCCACAAACTCCCACAGGATTTTAGGCACCAAACCTGCTGAAGAGTAGCAGAGGAAACTAAAAGGGAACCTGGAATTCTCTTTCATGTGGTGCTAGAAAGACAAAACAGTGGGTTTAAGGAACACAGTGTAAAACAAAATAACCTGTGGCTGCCAAGATGAATCTCCTGTGGGTTGCCTGCAAGTAATCCTTTAGGCATGACACTCTTCTGTCACAGGAAAGGAGTCACTCTCTTGCACATGACCAACAGCAATGACAAGAGATTAGGAAGGAAGAGAGCTATCACAGTGTATTCATATAGTACAGTGGCACAGATCCTGATAAGGCAAAAATAGCATCATGATTGTCTGGGCAGCTCAAAGGATGGTCAGGAACTCAGAGGGGTAGTTTTCAGGGCAAATGAAGGGCTATCTCTGCAACACCCATGCCTTGTTTCTGTGCCATGCGGGTGGTGCTGTCTCTCATGGCTGATGGCAGAGCATTCCCATGGAGCTCAGGGGCAAGGGCTGGCACATGGCATTGAGGAGCATCGCAGTGGTCCACAAGCCACTGTGCCATGCCAGGCAGGATGCTCTTCAGGGGTCACTGTAGGACGTGCCAAGGGGACATCTGCCCAAGGAAGGGATCAGGTAGCCATGCATGTGGAAATGGTTTCAGCAGCTCAGGCAGAGCAGGTGCCCCTGTGAGTCACGGCTGGGTGGGGAGCAGAGCGTTTCCGCTCCTCACCTGACAGCCCTGCCTGGGCACAGGTGGGTAGGAGGCACACAGGGCACTGCCATCTCCACATCCAAGGCCCTGGCAGCTGCTCCATGATAGTCTCTTTTTGCAAAGGTGCCAGCTTAGAGGTGGCCCCTGGTCCTGAGCTCTTCAGATTGGTGGGGTTTTGCCTCCAGCCTCTGTGCTGAGGGAGATGTGCTGTGAAAAGCAGACCATTCCTACACACTCCCATTCTTTCTCTTTTACTGTTTTTCCCTTTGTCAAATTGAGAATAAATCCATGCCCAAGGTAAGGACACCAACATCTCCCCAAAGTGATAAACTGGAGTGAAACCTTAGCATTATCCACACTTTGCCCACCTTTCCACCCCCCACCTCCCTTAAACACTGTGCTCAGGAAACCTGCATTATAGTTCCATTTTTTGCCTGTTTGCCACAGACATACACACAGAGCAATTATGGCACACAGGGAAACAGTAGTAAAAAGTATATTTAGCAAGCCTGCCCTCGTCTCACCTTGAATTCTGTGTGAAGTTTTGATCACTGCAATATGAAAAATATATTAAACTACTGTAAAGCATCCAAAGCAGAGCAATGAAGATGGGGAAGGGTCTTGAGGGGAAGCCAGATAAGGAGTGGCTGAGGTCACTTGGTCTGCTCAGCCTGGAGGAGACTGAGGGGAGACCTCACTGCAGTTACAACCTCCTTGTGAGGGGAAAAGCAGGGGCAAACACTGATCTCTTCTCTGTGGTGACCACTGACAGGGCCCGAGGGAATGGCCTGAAGTTGTGCCAGGGAGATTTAGGTTGGATATTAGAAAAAGGTTCTTCACCCAGAGGCTGGTTGGGCATTGGAGCAGGCTGTCAAGGGAAGTGGCCACAGCACCAGCCTGGCAGAATCCACAAAGTGTTTAGACAGTGCTCTCAGACACGTGGTGTGACTCTTGGGGATGGTGCTGTGCAGGGCTAAGTGTTTAATTCAATGATCCTTGTGGGTCCCTTCCAACTCAGCATCTTCTGATTCCTTTTTTAACTGCAGAGTTGTATTTTAAGCTGGCCTTGTATTACAAGGCTTACTTACCACCTTATTTTTGATGGTAAAGAGAGTGGAAGGGCCCAAATGACTCATCCCATCAGCCAGCAGAATGGCAAAACACTGCTCCTCCCTCTTCAGCTCTGATGAGCAACCCCGGGTCTCTCAGACATGATGCTGTTCAGGCTCCCTCTGCCAGGGACATTTGAGCTCAGGAAAATGCCAGTGTGTGAGGAAAAAGCATCCTCAGTGCCATCAGAGAAGGAGCGCACACGTGAGCATGTGTTTGTGGGCACACAGACATACCTACCTAGGATCAGGGACTTGTTTCTGTGGCAGAACAGGCAGTGACTTGGGTATCAGGCTGCAGTCCAGTGACCAGCTTCCCAAGTGGTTTCCACAGAATCAGTCTGTCCTCACTCAGCAAAAGACAGATGCTGGGAAGAGGCAAACCCCTAATGATAAGGACACACCTGCCCTTGTGCCCTTAGCCCGGAGTGGTGCCGGAGTGAGGGGCTTGCCCAAACTCATTCTGGAGGTAGGAATAATTCAGTTTTCACAAAGTCCAGCATTGTGCTTTGTGCTAAAAGGGGCTTCAGCTGTAGTATTCCTTTGCCAGCTCTCATGTACAGATCATAGGGCAGGATACTGTACTGGCTTTTTTGGATGAAAGATACTTTAAAAAGTAGAGAAGCATTTATTCCTGACCCCTTTCCATGCTGATTTGAAATAAGGATCACACCAGGCTCACTGGCAGCCAGGCTGGCACAGCAGCTTCCCCCAGAGGGAGATTTTACCACATGACATGTGTCTGCAGGCATGGGAGGAACAGTGATAGCATCAGCTGAGATAAGGGGAGAGAAAACATTATCCTGACAGCCCGGAGGTCAGGAGAAGAGGAGGCTGAACAAATTCCAGCTCCAAGGGCCCAAAACACCACAACTGTCATGTAGTGGATTATTTTGGAATAAATATGCACATGCCACTCCCAGTATTCAATTGCTTTCCATCATCAAACTGAAAGAGTGTAGGTTTGGATTAGATATTATGAAAAAATCCTTTCCTATGAGAGTGGTGAGGCACTATCACAGGTTGCCCAGAGAAGCTGTGGGTGCCACATCCCAGTAAGTGTTTAAGGCCAGGGTGGATGGAGATCTGAGCAATCTGGTCTAGTGGAAAGGGTCCCTGTCCATGGCAGGGGGGTTGGATGTGAACTAGGTGATCTCCAAGGTCCCTTCCAACACAAACCATTCTGTGCTTCTATAATTCTACGATCCTTAGCAGCAGGGCTGTGCTGGGGCTGTTCCATGTTCATCTGCAGGTCAAACACACACCACAAATCCCTCCTGAAGACAAGCACAGTTCAGCCACTGTGGCATGCAGAATGGCCTCCTCTGATAAATAAACTAGTGCAAGCTCCCACAGGAAGAGTCTCTTTCTCTCTCTCTGTCTCATCCCAAAGTAAAAGGAGCAAGTGTGACCCAAGGCAGGCAGGTGTCAGCAGCCTGGAAAGACTCTGTGCTCAGATAAGCAGTTGCTGGTGTGCAGCTGAGAGGGTTGCAGAAAGGAATGTGAATTTAGGTCCATGTCAAGTACTTCCATGTGGAAGATTTATTGTTCTGCCTGGCAGCCATGCCCAGAGGGAGAAATAAGACACCATTACTGCAGAGGTGACTGCCTGTTTTAAGCATAAACTGTGCCCAACTCATGCTCTCTGGATTCTTCCAGATTTGTCTGGAGAACCTCTCAGAGGAAAAAACAAAAAGATTTTTCTTCAAATGCACCAGTTGAGGAAATGTTTTCTCACCTGATTTGGCTGCACAATTCTGGATGCAAATCCAGGTGGGGTGAGGTCTCTGCTCATGCTCTCAGTGGCTGCTGAGTCCCTGGTCCAGTGGTGCATCCCAGCATGTGGCACCACACTCTGAGCTTCCAGCCTTCTTCCCTGGGCATCTTGCATGGGCATCTTGCTTCCTCTCTGCTCCTCTCTGGAGTAGTTTTTTGCCTTACTGGCCTACCTCAGCCAAACGCAGCACCAGGGAAAAGAAAACCCAGGCAACCAGGTTTGTACAAATCCAGTTAAAAAAGCCCCCAAGGTAAGGCAGGATGCCCTCTGTGCTGAGGAGAGCAGATAAAAAGCTGGCATCAGAGCAACATCAGGAAACCCAGGTGAACACGATCGCTTATGCAAGCATAATATGATGGGGGAGGCTGTGAGCTGACCCTAACTTTCATGGAAAAGGTTTTCCCTGATAAACGTGCTGAGAACTGCAAATCCCCGTGCATGCTGTGTTCCCAGCCTGCTTCAAGGCCAGGAATTAAGCCAGCTTTGCAGGCAAAGCCATGAGGACCCTGGGGAGCTGTCAGCCCAG
This sequence comes from Onychostruthus taczanowskii, assembly GCF_017590055.1. Lineage (NCBI taxonomy): Eukaryota > Metazoa > Chordata > Aves > Passeriformes > Passeridae > Onychostruthus > Onychostruthus taczanowskii. The sequence goes on along the minus strand of NW_024502569.1, from coordinate 2,646,473 downwards.
CAGATGATTTAATAGAGCAGCAACACCACAGGAAAGGGCCAGGGCCAGGACGAGGCTGGGCACAGCAGCCACTCTTGTGGCAGCCCAGCACTGTCCTGGCTCCGTGCTAAGCCCAAACCACTGCAGCCCACGCGCAGCCATATGCCCAAAGCACAGCAGCAGACAGAGCATCTGCCACTGCCCTGGCTGGCTTCTCAAGGACTGGGGGGCATGGGTCTAATGGGAACAGTTTTATTTCCCAGTCTGGAGAGATTTTTCTCTGTTTGGAAGAGGACTGTCAGCCTTTTCTGACCTTCCTCCAAGGGACAGATGTTTTTGCTCTATCACTCATTCACTGCTAAGGCTCTGAGCTACAGCTACCGCTATTTCTTTTAGGTTTTGGATTCAGTTCCACAGCAGTGGTCCCTGGCTAAGTTAGGCTGTTTAATTAGTTATTAAAATGGAAGCAATTTTTTTTTTTATCACATCTCCTACCACTTTGGAACATGTCCACTAATAGTAGACACTACTCAGACAAGTATTTATTACTCTATCTTGAATAGACAAAATAATTTTGGCAAGTCAACCTTTCTCTTTTGGATTTGCCAGGCACCTCACATTTGCTTTCAGGAGGGTACAGCTGCCAAAGGCAAGGCAGCTGGACCAGGCACAGTACTCTCTCACCCCGGCAGCAGCATTCCCACCTGGCATTATAAGAGGATATAGGGTTGCTCCATCTCTTTGGGATGATGGTTTCCTCTGAAAGCCTGATTAAGTGCTTGTAGAGGTATCTTGTGGCAGGATTTCCTGTTTATGTTGCCCTACACCTTGTTATTAGCATCACACCTCTGCTCAATGCATGCCCTCACCCTGCAGCTCTGCACAAGTGGGGCGGGAGGAGGTGGTTTGGGAAGGTGAGTCAGGAAAATGCTGGGGGCGATGGCTCTAAGCTGGGTGACAGAGAGGAGGAACCTTGAGGGAGCAGTGGCTCTGTTCTGTGAGGGGACAGACCACAGCATGCCTCCTCTCCCCTGGTAGATTCACCAATTTACGTTCCAACTACACCCCTGGTGGAGGTGAGAGTCCACCATGCATTCATCTGGCATTTGTTTTAGCACAGGATATCCAGGAGCCAGGAGATGCCAGGAGCACAGACAGATCCTTAAGGGTCTCAGGCTGCTTTTCTCAGCTGCTTTTTGTCCTCTCATGCATTTTACCTTCCAGAACTCTCCTTTCCTCAGCAGGAAGGTGCTGCAGGTTCTGCGCCACACATGCAGCCTCAGGAGGGTGGTGTCGCCCTGGCCCCACCATGCATTGTGCTATCATGTCCTACACCAAATTTAGCAGTGACCTACAAGTCAGCTTGACACCAAGGAACCAACTCTGAGTCTCTGACAGAAACAAATCAGCATTTCAGTGGGGAATGCAAGTGTCACAGATGCTCCAAGGCAGCCTGAGGGAAGCCAGAGCAGACCACAGAGTGAATATTTCGGTTTCTTGGTTTTGTGGCAGGCTGGCAATTAGCTTGGCCTTTGCATCAAAATAATGACATGTCTCTGCACAAAGAGATGCCCACGTCGCCCTCTGAGGCTTGTGTGGGGCAGTGCTTCCCATCATCCAGGTACAACTTGAGCCTTCCTCTTTAGAGGAAGATTGATGATTTCTGAGTGCTCAGCATCTATCTAACACTGTTCCCTTCCTTGGCAAGAGGTATTGAGGTATTTCTGGGGTCTGGGATATTTTCCTGGCAGACAAAAAGTGAAAGTATACTTCTAGTATGTGCCAACCCCAACAACCCAGTGTTCCCACCACTGACATGCATGGTGGGTGGTAGATGAAACCTCAGATGTTAGGATTAGCTTTTCCAAGGCCCTTCAGAAAAGTAGAAGATTTGCTGTAAAAAAAAAAAAAAAAAAAAAAAAAAAAGATTTTCTTGTCAGACATGAATGTTTGCTGCTGCAAAGCAAATAAGGAATGCCTCAGGGCTACACTGAGCACCCAAGATTATCCAGTTGCTAGTGTTTGCATGTTTGGCTGAGGCAAGGTACAACCACACCACCTCTGTCTCTGTGCAACCTGCCACACCACACTGGAAGCAAAATTAGCCACTTATCAGATTTGAAGACTGTGTCCCTGCTAAATGGCTTAATTTGTGCCTCTGTTCAGAGGGGCAGCCAGAGGGCACATCAGCCCACCACTGCCACAGCCATAATCCATTGGATTGGCATTTCACCAGGTGACAGAGCTCTGGACTGTGTTAGAGGGTTGGTGGTGCTCAATACCTGCAGAAATTGAAACTCTGGGTCTGTCATGCACAGCCTCAAAGCTGCAAAGGCAGCTTGTAAAGAGGGGCCATTTGGCCCCTTGTTCCTTAAAATGCTCATGGCTTAAGTGCTCCTGGGTGTGCACCTCTGGGGTTGCTGGGATGACCCCACTTTCCTAGCACGGAGCCAGAATGTGACTGGGACAAACCAGTGGTTCTGAGAGATGGGGAGTTGTACTGGGCCCAGCACCACTGCCATGTCCCAAGGCTGAGCACTGCCTCTGCCTGGCTGGGGTTGCAGGTGTCTAACCCTGACAGGCTTTGGTGGTGCCTCCCCTGGGTTCTGCTTTTGGCCCCCCGGTCGCCTCCTCAGGCTATGCCAGCAGAAGCAGAAGCATGGAGGAGGTGCAGGGAACACCCAGGTGAGTACTGGTCTGGGCGAGGCAGGTGGGGAATCTCCATCCCCAGCCCCAAGCAAGGCACTGTTACATCCCAGATCCACAGCAGGATGTGGGACATGCGCTATCTCAGCTGCTTTAGCAGCTGGCAGGGATGGGGTCTAAGCCCTGCGCTGGATTGCACACCCTGACACAACCCATGTCCCCAGGCAGGGCAAGTGACAAAAGCCAAGGCAGGAGGATGGTTCCTCATCCACCATTATGGCCTCTACTGCTCCCATTACCTGTGAGCAGGGTTGGGTTTCCACAGGTCCAGCTAAGCTGTGGCAGGGCTGCCAAAGGCCTCCTATGCCAGAGGTGGCTGCAGGCAGCTCCACAGACAGACAAACAGCCACCTCACTTCAGAGCCAACCCCAAAGTGCTCCTGCCAGGTCTCCTATGCCAGAGGTGGCTGCAGGCAGCTCCACAGACAGACAAACCTCACTGCAGAGCCAACCTCAAAGTGCTCCTGCCAGGCCACCCTGCAGCCCTGAAAACACCCTTTGGTTTGCCATGCACAACACAGTGCAAGGCAGTCACACCCCACAAAAACATAAAAATAAAAGATGCCCGTGTTTCAGCAGTTCCCCTTTGGCTGTGCTGCCAGAAAAAGGGCATTTAGCGTAACAATGGAGTCTCTGAGTAGCTTGGCACTGCACAGGGAGCTGCAGACTAAGCTCCCCCTCCTCCAACTTCCAGGCCAGATGGAGCTCAGGCAGGATGTGATACACCAAGCACCCACTGCAAGATTTTCCCTGGCTCGCTTGGGAAGGGATTACATGGTTGTGGCAGCAGGAAGAGAGCCAACAGAGACCTGCGGCCAGACCATACGGGACACCAGGCTGTGGTGTCCCTGCTCTGTCCCCAGCTCCCTGCTGAGGGGGGCTCTGTGCCGGCTGTGGAGAGCGCGGCGCAGGCCGCACAGGGGCGGCCTCAGCCCACGGCAGCGCTGATCCCGCCAGGGGAGCTGTAAGGAAAGCTGCTTAGGAGGTGATGCTCGGGTGTCTCTGGAGCTGGGCCCTGGCAGCAGCCCCGGCTGCCTTCACGTGGCAGCATGGCAGCGGCAGAGCAAGCAGCAGCCACAGCTGCTCTCTTTGCTTTGAGGACGCTGTGTTGCCCTGCCTCCGGGCTTGCCACCTCACTGCTTTTAATGGATTAGGTCCATTTCCTCGAACTGAAGCCCTGGCAGGACAAAGTAGGCTCCCACTGGCCTTCTCCACCACTGAGCAAGAGGAGTCCTATCCACCATGAGTGGTAGACCACCAAGTCACCACACACCAGGCATAGAAGCGCTCCTGTGGGGCCTCCAAAGATTTCCACCACAGCAGCATAAGCAATTTTTAAGCTTTTCCTTTCAAGTGTGTGTGTGGAGTACACCCGGTCTCCCTGTTACACCCTCACCATGGCTTTTGCTGCGTGGCAAAGGGCTGCCACTGCAGGGAACACTTCCTCTCCAGGGAAAGGCTTCTTGCAGCCAGCAGGTTGGTCAGGCTGACCCCAGTATCCCTGGCATCCTAATGTGGGCAATTACTGCTATGGCTGGGCTCAGTCCAGCCCCAGGAATGTCTCAATAACTGCAAATAGAGAACAGCTGCTGGTTTACTCATTCATCCAAAAGTTGAATTGATGGAGCGGCTTCACAGTCCTTTGCTGCCAGTGTCAGGTCAGCATGGCCCAGGGTCACTCTGAGGGACACACTGGGCAGGGGAGGATGCCAATCCCTACTGGATCACAGCATTGTTGCACTGAAGCTTTCAACCTTGACACATTAAGAGGGGAGGGGATCTTGCAGGAAGTGTTGATCCCTTAGTTAAGCACTGAAGATGTTGCTAAGGGCACTGCTTGTTGTCAGGCCAGGGGATGACTGTGCCCACCCTCTCTCCTTGAGAATGTTGCCAAAAAGGTGCTGCAGGAATATCAAAAACTTCTCACTGCATAAGCTAAGAATCAATAACACTTGGGGAAGGGAAGAAGGAAAGATTTTCTTCTGAGAAAAAGGCAGGGGGTGGTGTTTCTAGGGGCAGAGTGAAGGTCCAGGCAGCCTTTCCTCCATGTCTGCAGAGCCAGGCCTGCAGGAGAGGCTGGCTGCACCACCAGAAGAAGCTGGAGCACCCTGAGTGACAGGGCCTCCTTGGATCTGATCCAACGGTAGACAGATATCAGCATGGGTTTTTTTGTTTTTTTTTAATTCTACACACCTGTCCCCACTACAAAGCAATTTCATATTTATCTGACAGATATTTACACCCACACAGGGCCCATCTCTGCCCAGGCTCGTACCAGGGTCTCCAGGCACCCCTGACAGGACTAACTAAGGCTCTGGCAGACAAGCTGTGCAGTCTCTCAGCAGGAGTATGCACATTATGTCTCAAAGTTCTACATCCCAATGACCTGTCTGTGGCTTTCACACCACTACAAGAAAGCACAGAAGGCTGGAAGGTGTTACACATCAGAGAATTCTCCTGCTAAATTGATGGTCTGCTGTGGTGTACTACAAACACAGGAAGAGCTGGGGATGGGGAAGGTGCTTCAGTGTTTCTCCTTGCTTGTAGGACTGGTCAGCATCATTACAGGATGGTGAGGGTCACCCCTGGTCTTTCCCCCATGGAAGCCATGCTTTTGAAGAACATTTTGAAGGGTTGGATCTCCCCATAAGTGGGGCTTGTTTGCAGTTTTTATGCAAGACCTGAGGGAAATCTGAATTTAGATGGTGCTGTGCAAACAGAAAATAAGAACTAATCAAAGTACTCACAAAAATTGATAGGTCAGCATTTTAAACCACTAATTTCGTCCTTCAGAACATGTTTCTACCAGCATGGTGCATGATATAACAAATAGCTGGTCTAGGGTATATAAATACAATATATTGTCACTCTTTCTTAGGTGTACTTGAGTATCATCCTAGAAAAGTTGCTTGTGCAGCTTTCACTTAACCTGTGGATTAGGAGAATTATTTACATGCTCACATACTGGAGATGGCTGGAATACCTGCTCCCACCTGTGACAGGAGAGACAATGCTCCAGGAACATGTCTGGGCTGTGCATAGCAAAGGCTCCTGCTTGAAAGATCACTGCTGTGTGATGTAGCTGGGAAGGACAGAAGGAAAAGAGGAGCAGTGACTTGCTAAAGTGACAGGCTGAAGGAGATGATGGCCCTACCAGAGACAGGGGACCTACCCTTGCTGAACTTGTGATATTTCTGTTTCTGCCATCAGCCCACCAACCCACAGGCCATGCGCTTTCCCTGTCTCCCATACACCCAGGAAGCAGGGAGAGCTATGTGTGATTTTGAAGCAGGCTAGGCATGCAGAGCTGCACCAAAATGTGCTCTGCACACTGAAAATATCCTGCCCTGAGCACCCCAGATGAGATGGGCAGAGTGACCCCAGCCCCCTCATTGCACAGCTGAGAGGGGAGGCTTGCCTGTGCCTGCAAGGGAACAGAGGAGACAGCGTCAGCAGGCAGCTGCAAATTGCTGCCACACGGACACCATTGCAGAAGCACCTGTGAGGAAATGAACCATTATAAAGCATGTGCAGGGAACACTGGGTGCACACAACCAAGCCATGAACTGGAGGTGGACAGTAAAGGCAAAAAGGGGGTGAGTGAAGGGAATGAAGGCTCCAGACTTGCATCTGATGCAGGAGAGAATGCTGGGTTAGAGCAGGGACCTGGAGTGACCAGCACTGCTGGCTGTGCTCGGCTTGCTTCTCCTCTCCTGCCACCTCCCTCCTCCTGCAAACCCTCATCCCAGCCCCGTGAGCCAACTGGTGTGTCATGGTGCAATTACAGGCTGTCAACCTGTGTCACCCAGAGGTGGGTGGGAATTAAGGCTCCACTGACATCTAGCATTTTTCTCATTTTTGACAGTCTGACTAATTTCAGAGTAATTCAGTGTCTTCTTGCATTCTGTCGTTTGGGTTTGGGTTTTATCCTTGTTACTACAATAACATTATATTTATGCACGTTTCTGCTTGATTAAGCATCAAGTAATAAATATCCACATGTAGTAGTCGCAACAAGAATAAATCTAGGGATCTTCAGTCTCTAGCTGGCCCTGGAGCAAAAAGCACATGACCCAGGACCTTCATCTTAGAGGAATGCATGAATTCTGGATATGATGATCAGAGAATTGCCTGTGGGCAAAGCTAGGAAAAACAGTTTGCTCCCTGGATCCACTGTCCTTTAGGTTCCCACAGCAATCAAGTATCTTCCTTCCTCTCTTTACTCACCTGCTGTTTGTAGCTTAACAGTGGTGTTAATATGTGAGGCATGAATATTGTCTAGAATATGTATTTATGCAACCTCTTAGGCATTTGAGGATGTTTCAGAGGCAGTAAGATACGTGAGCACCACCATCAGCAATGCTCACCAAGGCATTGCTTGACAATGATCAAGATTTCTCCTTTTGGGCAAGTTATAATTCTTCATCCTGGGTAACAGGGGCACCTTGATTTAGGAAGTTATTTGCACCTGCCAGCTGTGCTGGAGCAGCTCTGTGATTGTGTTCAGCAGACAGTTTCAGTGCAAGTGCTTTCTGGTGCAGGAAGGTGAGCCAAGGGCCCACAGGTGAATCGGTGTCATCAGATATAAGCTGGTGGTAATGGCACGGCTTTGGTGGTTGTCGCTGTCATATTTTCTGGAAAATCCCTTCACCAGGATGTCTCTCCTGGGAACCTGAGAAGCCTCAGAGAAAAATGAAAACAATAATTATCTGATTTGCTTCTCCTATGCTTTGCTGCTTTGGAATGTGGTTTGGACATTGTTTACCAACAGGTGCATGTTTGATTGGTTTCATGTGAATTGTTTTGACTTAATGAGCAATCACGGTCAGCCTGTGTCTGGATTCTGGAAGGAGTCAAGAGTTTTCATTATCATTCTTTGTAGCCTTCTGTCTGTATCCTTTCTGTATTCTTTAGTATAGTTCAGTTAAGTATTCTTGATGTAATATAATATAATATCATAAAATAATAAATTAGCCTTCTAAGAACATGGAGTCAGATTCCTTCCATTTCCTTACTTTGACAGGGACCCCAGAAACTACCACAGGTGGTGAGTGCTTGCTTCTGGGTGCAGGAAGACAGGGCACAAGGGTGAAAATGCCAATGTCCCTCCATGCTGCAAATAGGTCATGAGAGAGCCCCTTGTCCCAGGGAATGCACCCACCTACACTAGTGGGAATTGCACGTTGCTCCATGTGGGCCAGGGGCAGTGAGGGAGGGCACCACGGAAGGAAGCACTTAAAGACACAGGAGGTGTCTCACCGTGATTGCTGCTGGGGTGGAAGTCATTCTGGGACACAGTGCACGCCCATGAGCTGTCCCAGCCTTGGCAAGTGGGTCCTGAGCACTGCTTCATTTTTCGGTTGGTTTATATTTCTCCCAAACCACTGCGGTGGCAGAACCAGACTTGAAAACCTCAGCTCACCACAAGTGAGAGATCCAATGCAAGGCTATCCTGGCCAGGGCAAGGGATGGATGTCACGATAAGGGGGCACCACAAGGGCAGGAGGGTTTGGGTGGACCTGGCTACTTGTGAAAGAGCAGGTCTGAGTTCAGCTCTGTGAGAGCAAACTGGCTTTGCTAGGCAGGGACAGCTCTGGCTTGGCACAATTTCAGCTCTTCCAGAACCACTCCCCAGAGGAGAAAATACATTACTTTTCTTTGTGACTGGAGATGTGACTTCCCTGCCCCCTCCAGAGCAGAGGCTTTGCAAGAGGAAGGTCTCTGGACCTGAGATCCACAGGAGCTATTCTAGTACATTAAATGGGGACTACAGCATGCTCTCATCTTCAGTTTTTCTACTCTGCTTGTTGCCCCAGCACAATCCATGGCTGTTTTGCCTTCCAGTACCAGCAGGCATTTCCTCACGGTTTCACCCAGGAAGCACATAGCATGTTGTATCTGAAGCCCATCAACAGGCTTAGTCACAACCTGAGGTGCCTGGGTCAGGGCCTCTTTGTTTACGATACACACTGACTTCTTCCGCAGCTGTCACAGGAAGGGCACAATTTCACATCACTTATTGTTTGAACACCAATTTGTAACATAACAGGAAGAGCCAAAGAGGGGCAGCTCACGCCAGCTGCTCCGAGAAGAAGCTTGAAGCAAGTGTGCCCATTTTGTGCCAACAGGATGGCTCGGGGTGGTGTGGAGCTGCTTTGCTCTGTGTTGCAGTGGGCAGCAGCAGTGCTCAGGGAGGGCCACTGGTGACCATCTGTGCACACGTGCAGGCAGCAAATGCAGGAGCTCACCTAGGAGAAAATATGCAGAGACATTTAACCCAGGAGCTTTTCATCACCCCGGTCAGACCAGTCCCAGCCTGACTAACAGGAGACCAAGCCTATATTTACTGCAATTTATATAAATCAAGAGACATCCCGTGAAAGACAACCAACCAACCTAATTGCTCTAGGGACAAATTCCTTCTGACACACACATCTGATAACATCAATTACTTCCCAAACAGACTGATTCAAATGCTGTGGGTGTTTTCAAAGGTGATAAACATTATGGGAGGAGGCTGGGCTGAGGCTGAAACACACTGGCAAAGGCATGGACCTGTAAGAAACAACATCCATCAGAGATGGTACACTCACAGGCAATAGAGACCCCAGAACGAGCTGTTCACATCTCCCTGCACACCACAGGCCAAAAAGGTTTCCAGTATCTTATAATAAAATTCAGACTCATTGTTAAAAAAATTTTGAAGCTAGACTGTGCTGAGACACACTGCTGCATCAAAACCTCCTGCAATAGCAGGGAATATGTTGAATGAAAAATGCTTAAAACTGTGGAGACTCCTCCCTGACAGCCTCCTCAACAAATCCATCCTGCTCTCCAGCCAGGTGCTGGGTGCTCAGGTGAGGGCAGGCTGAGGTCAGCAGGAGGCCAGGCAGTGCCTCGGGAGAAGTGGATGACACTGCAGCCATTACTATTCATTGCCACACACAGAGCAAACCTCCCTGCTGCTACAGATTCCTCTGCACCTCCACCTGCCCTGCAGGAGCTGTTGCTACCTGGGGGAAACTCTGCAGGAGAAGCTGGTCCAGGTGTGCACAGACAGCTGGAGCAGCACAGCTGAGCACCCTGCAGCCTCAGGTGACTTTGTGCCCAAGCTGCTCAAGTCCATATGCTGGTGTTGCTTAGCAGGGTTGAGCTCTGTGGCTGTGCAGCACAGGCACGTCTCCATCTGATGGCAGCCACCTCAGCTCCTCCCTGAGCCAGGGACAGCATCCCCATCTCCGTGGGCAGGCAGTGGCTTGTGCCCAGCCTGCTGGAAGGTAGCTTGGCCTCTCAGAGCTGGCCCAGGCTTGGAGTCCTGCACTGTGCCCCCACAGTCATTAAGTATAATTGTTGTTTTTCCCCCCGTTTCCCTGTTCCAAGGGTCTGAAATAATATGTCATAGCCTGCCAATGTGGTGCCTTCTCATAGCAAGGGCTGCCAAGGGTGTGTTTTGTGTGCCCTGGGGTGCAGCAAATGGGCTTTGGAGGGCATCCAAGGGTAAGAATGCCTGTAGGACTACAGCACTAGAGGACCATTAGGATAATTGGGAGCAGTTTGCATCAGGCTCAGGAGGCAAGTTTCCTATCAGCTGGGTAAAACAGGCGGGTACAGGGAAGTTAACCCTCATTTCCTGTTGCATTTTAGGGCTGAGAGCAGCTTCTCTGTGGACCTTTGCAGCTGTTGCCCATTCCAGTGAGTGTCTCACTCCTGGGAGGAATAAGAGGTGTGAAAGGGGAGGAGAAAGACTGGGCAGGAGTTCAGAGAACTTAACTGTAAGGTGAGAAAGAATGAGACAGGACGAAAGTGAAAAGTAAATAAAGTCAATAGAAAGCATTAACTGCAGAACAGTTAAATGAATTTGTAAATCTTGGAAATAAAAAGGAAAGAGTTGTTAGAGCAGAAAGGAAGCTTGAGACCTACAAAAACTTTTCGTGTCTGTGAGAAGTTGAGGTCAAAGTGAAAGCCACACTGACCCTACTCCTACACTTGGAAATGCTGCAGGAAAACACCTCACTGTGAGGAGCAGCTGTAACTGAGGACGGACAGACTTCAGGTGGAAAGGACCTGTGCTCTCCAGTTTTGCTAGGAGCTGAAGAACCTACAGGCAGCCACGGGAACAGAGGGAGAAGCATCTAAAGGTAATTGGTTGTGATTTGAAAGAACTAAATATAAATCCTGGGGGAAGACCTCAGCAAGCAGCACGTCTCTCCAGGGGATGCTGACTCAAGCAGAAGTGGCATGACGCAGATGAACAGAGAGGCAAGGCTGTCCTGAGCAGAAATCTCATTACAGCTACTTAGCTATTCCTGCTAAACTGCCTCCTATTTACTGCCCCAAGGGCTTAAGCAAAGAACATTAAGAGTGAGATTAAGAAAGCAGAAATGTAGGCTGAATGTCTGAAAAAATTTCCCTGACACAGCAGGATGAGCCAAGCATGTCCGCAGAGATCTTTGCCTGGCTGAGACAGAGTGGAAGCAGGAACAGTCCTGCAGCAGCCACAGGCAGCCCAACCAAAACTGCCTGGGGGTACTTCCCACCTGCAGGGCACCTCGGGGCTCCTGGCTGACGGGGGAATTGAGGATGCAAACTCCCCCACGGCATCCTGTGAGCAGGGATGCTCCCACTAGCTGGGTTATTCCCCCAGGCTGGGTCAGTTGCCCACTTGCCACTCGCCCCTGCCTGGGGTGGGGAGCAGCCCACACATCTTGGAGCTTAGCGTGGGGATTCCACATGAAGGAGGGAACAGCTTTGGCAAAGGATGTGCAACATCTCATAAATCTCTAAGCGGAGGGGCGAGCCTGAAGCACTTTTATATTTTTATTTGTGGTAGCCTTTCAGCTGCTCCCACAGCCCCCAAGAGCACTGAGGCTCACACAGGACCATGCTGTAACAGTGAAACTTCAGCATGTCCTCACCCAAACAACAGTTTCCCATGTCTCACCCAACTCTTCTTTTTTGGTCCTCTTCAAAACAGATAAACTAATCAGAAAATGAAAAAACACTGGGGCCCAAGCCTCGCTAATGGACAGCAAAGCCTTCCTCGCTCTCCTGTCCCCACTGCTGCCCTCTCCAGCAGCAGTACCTGCACCACTGCAGGAATCCTTTGTTGCTGGCACTGCAGCTCGAGGCTGACCCGTGCTGTCTGTGCTGTAATTTGCTACACTGGCACAGGCATCTCTCTTGGTAATTATGCACATAGTGGGATCCACAGCGTTACCACTAGGGCTAGCCCCAGCAAAGGCCAGAAGGGCGAGAGCATAGCTGAGTGAGGAGTCTGGCACCCACAGAAAATGTCACACAGTGTGTATCAGTGCCTCCCTATGGTGGGAAGTGACTACTAACACTTGCTTTTATAAACAAGAGTAGAGTAACCAGTGCATAAATAATAGCATCTTGGTTCATCTTTCTGCCACTCCTGCTATTGCAGAGTTGCAATCTAGGTAGAAAGTCAGTTATCTCTGGGATGGGAAGTGCAGCTTCCAGGACAAGGACTTCTCTCTGAAATCCAAGGGAACAGGGAAGTAGTTGCTGATAGGTTTAGGTGGATAATTTCCCCATGCATCTAAGTAAGTCTAGGCTGGAGAAGGCTGAATGTCTGTGAGGTCTGAAGAGGGGAGCAAATCTCCAGCTCTCTTTTAGACATTCCTGCATTGAAGCTTTTAAGCAAATGCTCAGTTTCACTCATGAGGTCAGGTTCCAGACCAGCAAAAAACATCTGTTGTTCACAGTCATGGCAAGATCCCATGCCAGCTGCCCCCAAACCCCAGCCCCAGAGGCTGTCAGGAGTTGATGGAGCTTCACCAGGCAAGAGGTAACAATAATTCTTCCTTCTCAAATGAACTTTGTCCTGAAGACATGTTTTCAGCAGTTGATATATGCCTCTTCTAACAGGAACTGGGCCTTAGGACCCAGATCTCCACTTCCAGTGATCTTCTAACATACAACAAGGGAAAACTGCTGTGGAAACCCTGGTTCTGCAGCATCTCTCTAAATTCCCAGACTGGAACACCCTGGCCTCAAAGCTCAGGAGCTGGAGTGGGGGCATCACTCTCTTTAGGGGTACATGCTCATTGCTGCTTGTCTTGGGCAAAACAACAATCCCATGTCTTTTGGCCACTTCAGACCCAGAATAGCAACGTAAATTCTTCAGAAAAAAAGAGGTCATCCTTTAACGGTGTCCTGCTTTACAAAAGGGTGAGAATCTCATTTTTAGCTCCTGTTTGAATTGCAAAAGTACTTACTTCTAGGCACTTTTAATTAAAATTCTGCTGTATTGCTAGTTATGTTTAAAACAGTTAATATTGAATCACTTGATCTACAATTTCCTGAAAGCAGCAACCACTGCTGCATTTATTATTCCAATCCCAAACCATCTTGTAAGAGTTATTTTTATTTGTACACTTCAGTGACCACTGGTAATTCTGCAGCTCAAATCAACATAATGTTTTTTCCATTCCCTAAAATGACACCAAAGTATTTGTGAGAATTGTAGTTGTCCAACCAAATTATCATCAATCACATTAAATTAGAAAGCATGAGAGGGACTGTTCCACTTTAAATCATCTTTTTGTGTTCCAAGTAGAGCAAGAGAAATACAGTTCCCATTCTTCCCTGCTAACATTACCAGACCACACTTCCCATTCCCTCTGTTCCTGCTGCTGATGCTCTGCAGGCACCACCAGGTGTGGGGACTTTCCTTTGAGAATTTGGAGATGTCATGGCATTGCCCAGCCAGCACCCAGTGGAGCAGGCTGGGGCTCCCAGGACTGCAATGGAGAGAAAACAGTAGGAAAACAAAGTTCAGTAGAAGAAAGCTTCCTGCACAGAGATGCTGCCACATGCTACAGTGGGCCTGAGATCTCCATGGGATGCTGTGGTCAAATATCTCACCCAGGCATCCCTGTGCATTCTGGCTCAGCAGTGCTTCTGAGCCACCCCTCTGCTCTTCCACAGCCCACAGGCACTGTGGCAGGGGCTGCCTTTTTCTATGCCTGGTTTGACTCACCATTTATGATAAGTGAAAACTGCATTTCCAGAGCTCTCCCTGTATAGCCATTGCCTGGAATTGTGCACAGCTGGAGAACATACCCATCTGGGCACTAAAAAGCCTGTTATTTCTCACATGGTATCACATTCCAGCCTCTCTTTGACATTTGCATGGAAAGAGGCTTTACAGAAAATCTGGGGTAACACTGCATCCTTGTGTCAGGTGAAGCTAAATAGCAATGCAACTTCAAAACTCTGTTTATAGTCACAGCTATCTATTCCACACACCTTGGGATGGATGGATGGATGGATGGATGGATGGATGGATGGATGGATGGATGGATGGATACAGCATCACTCACAGCATCCTTGAGAAATCCCTTGGAAAGTCCTAGCAGGAAAAAAACAGATAGAGCTGGGACTTAGTCCTTCCTCTTCTTGGCTATAGGGAGTAAACAAACCCAGATTCTGGAGAGCCCAGGTGACGTGTGAGCTGTGAGGACCAGCTCTGCCAACTCGGCCAGCTGCCCTCAGTGCCGAGCACAGGAGACAAGAGCATTGTCACCTGCATGGTCACACCCAGGCTGCATGCTCTGCTAGCTGCCTGCAGTTGATGTAGTTCTGCAGCGCTGAGCCTCCAGACCCCAAAATGCCAACAGTGACGTGGGGTAAGTGTGAAGGAATTCATCACGTCTGCTTTCTCTGGTGCTCACCAGGGATGAAACACTGACTGCTGAATGCACCAGCATGACAGCCCCAATTCTCCTCTGGGACAAAGGATGAGATTTGCTTTCAAAACCAGGATTTAAATAAGCTTTTTAAATTCTATTTCAGGGACTTTTGACTAAGCCATATCTCCTGTGCCGGGAGCAGAAATGGCTGGGGATGACACAGACATACCAGAAAACCCAGAAGTGTAAGGAGCATCCAGGGACACTGAGGCATCTGACAAGCAGCACTAGGCACCTCCGTGCTCCCACCGTCTCCATGCAGTGCAGGCGCTCCAGCACCGATGGCTACAGTTTGAGTTTTGCGCTCACAATGCACAAAGGGCGACCGAGCCTGGGAAAAGCCAGGCAGAAACACCAGCTCCGCACACTTCCACGGGCGGACGCGGCGCCGCACGGAAGGGAGCCAGCCCGGCCGCTTCCCAAGGAGCCTGCCGGCCGCGGAGCAGCGCACGCACGCTGTTTTCCAGGGGAGGCCGGCAGAGGGCAGCTGCACCCTGCCGAACGCCGGGAATGGCGCGCCGGGAGCGGCTGCCGCGCTGGCCCCGCCGCGCCGGGGCACGGGGGTCGCGCCCGGCACCGGCGCACGGGGGATGCGGCTCAGCCCGCTGCCCCCGCTGCCCGCCCTCTGCGCCTCCGGGCAGCGCGGAGCCCGCCCGCCCTCGCTGCCGGGAAGCTCCGGATATGAGTGGCAAAAATGCTGCAGCCCATCCTGTCTTTCGGGGCTGCTGGAGCTCCGGCGTGGTCCGGCTCGGTTCGGTCCTTGAGACGCCCCCGCTGAAGCCGCTGCCTTTCTGCAGGGAAGGATGGGTTGGGGCCTGTGCCCGTGGGGGTCCCAGACCTGCGGGTGAGTGACGGGGCGACAGGGATGCCGTCCTCATCCTCACCTCGATGGGGATGGTTTGAACGTTTCCTGGAAGAAGCCCATGCTAGAAATGGGGTGAATGCCTTTCACCTTCCACGGCGTGGTGGGCTCACCCTCTGGGCAGGGGAGACCGCCCCGCTGCTCCCCTTTTCAAGCACTCACTGCCACGTGTGAGTGACGGGGTGAGCTGGGACAGGAACGTGCCAGGCATCACAGAGCCATAAGGAAGGGCACCACCTTGTTAGAGATGCATTTTCTGCAAATCATCCCTCAGTAAATAGATCAGAGGAGCCCCAGCTCTTACATAAACATCACGAAGAGGGTGAGTGGAGGAAATTTTGTCCCAGAAATAATTTATGGCCATTCTTTGCCTATAGCTATGGCCCAGGCAATTGGGTGATCTACATCCATGTGGCAAACAAACTTGGACTGGAAGTGCTTGCTGGCTTCAGCAGTAATTTTGTTATCTTCCCAAAGGCTGAGGTGTACTGCCAGGCCCATCTTCTGTCACAAGCGTTTGCTTTCTCCTCTTTCCTAAAGTCCACTCTGGGATTTCTGTCCTGGGTTTTTGCCACACTTTATCTGCATGTGGGATAAAAATAATCACAGAGCAAAACAACAAGCACAACCATGATGTTTCCATCTGCAACATACAGTGCTGGTGAAGGCTGGTGGAGACAGCCCATGTTTCCAAACTGAAAAGTTAGCAGGGAAGAAGTCCCTGGGAAAAATATTTAACTATAACAATTAATTAGGAAATTTTACACCTCCAGGATAGAAAACACACCTGCAGCTCATTTCATTGGTACTTCACCATGTTCCTATGAAAATATGTGGGGTGGACACACTGCTGTGCACACCAGTGGGACCAGAGATGTGTGTGAATAGCACAGTGTATGACACATGTCTGGTCCCACTGCACAGACAGATATTCACTGTCTTCTACATGGACACGGACTTGGACAGCAAGATAAGGCTGACAAGAATCTGACAGAGCCCTGGGCAGGGTGGTTGCCCCATTGTTTGTTCTCCTGCCTTTGGCAGCCGCAGGCACAGACAGGGACAGGACCAGACCATGACACACCAACATCCCCTCCCTTCACAGCCACTCAGCCAGAGATTTCTGCAGCTTTTGACAAAGCCTAAGGGCAAAAAGGTACACAGAGCCCCGGTCTGCACTGCACCATGCTCCCACAGGCAGCTGGAGGCTCCTCACAGCCATAGACAGGGGGGAACCAGCCTTTGCAGTGTTCAAAAAATGTTTTTGTGGCACTTGGGGAAACGGCTTTGTGGTGAAGGTGGCAGTGCTGGGTTAATGGCTGGACTCCATGATCTTAGAGGTCTTTCCCTACCTTAACAATTTTGTGATACCATGATTCTAAAACACAACATGCTCAGTCTTCATTTCCTGACACTACTCATTGACTGTGACACAAATTCATATTCAGCTCGGGTTCTCTGAATGATTTTCAACGAATAAAGTATTTATGAACAAAATGTGACCTACCGTATATACAATGAATTTTCCTGGTGCATACACCTCGTTTGCAGCTCTCTCTTAAGCATGCATTTCCTCAAATGAGAACTTGGAATTATGTATAAAGAATCCAAAATTTTACACTGCAAATCAGTACTGTAGCAAATAATTACTGTAGTTATTATTTTTCACCATCATAGTAACGTTAAAACATGAAGCTTTCAGAACAAAGTTACTTAGACTATATTACAGAATGGTCTGGTACATTTTTAGCAAAGTATGACAAGTCACATTCCGATTTCTTTTTCCAATTCAGCTAGTTCTCATTTTCTGTATAGTATTTAAAACTGTTTAACTTTTTGTGGTTTAAAATGAAATGCAAATATTGTAATATTTTGTTACCTTGCATATTCTGGACTAACTTGAGAAATCAAGGTTCTTCTGTGTAGAGGATTGTAGCTAAATCAACCATTTACACACTAATTCTTATCAGAAATACAGATTCTACAACTCTCAGGACAACCAGTGCCAGTGCTCTGTCACTCCCATAGTGCAAAATTGTTTCCTGGTGTTCAGACAGAGCCTCCTGTTTCTGTTTGTGCCCATTGCCTCAAGTTCTGGGGCAAGGATTCCATGGGTGGACTCCTGCTGATCAGTGCTGCCAGGATGTCTCACACACAGTATCACACACGGTAGTTATTCAGAAAGGAAAACAGGAAGGGAAGCAGGAATCCTCCCTGGCAGAACAAGCCCTGGAGGGTGAAATGTTATAACCCCATCCCTGAGGCGAGGGGCGCTCTGCATCCTCTTGAGGACTTGTTACACACCTTCGAAGCAAAACCGAGGCAGCCAGTGATGCTCCCTTGGCCACGGCATGCCGAGCGAGGTGCGTGAGCACCTGCCCACTGTTGCCATCCAGCACACATCTCTGTTTCACTGTCCTTGGGCTTTTCTGTTCATGCACTTGCCACAGGGCCCTGAATCAAAAACCTTTGTGGTTTTAGAGGGATTCTACTCCACAGGAACCAAGCTGCTTCTGCATGGACATCACAGCCCACAGGCTGAGCAAAGAGTGAATGTCCATGAGTCATCTTCTCCCACAGAGAAGCAGCTTGCTCTTGGTTTCGTGCTGGAGGTGCCTGCGTCTCCAACAGGAGGTGGGGAAAGGAAGTTTTTAGCCCTCAAGTGTAAAACAAATGTTCAATAAATAGAATCACTTTTCAGCCATGAAAAAGCAGTGTTCAAGTCACTGGTGCCCCGGAGCTATTTACTTGGCAACAAAACTGGTGGGTGTAGAACAAAGCAGCTCCTGAGTTTTGTTATGTGCAGGATTTTTTTCGAGCACTTTGGTGTCTGTCTGGATCTCTTTTAAATGAGCATGAGGTGCAGGCGATGCTGTGGGGACATGTGAATGGGGCAGCTCAAACCTAGCCCTTCCCTTCTTTTTCAGAGAAAAAGATCTGCTGGTGAGGTAGGGCAGATAATCGGGTAAAGTTTGTTTGTTTCACTCTCCAGTGCTATCTCTCCCATTTCCCTAAATAATTAGCCACAAGTTAATTAACACACTTGAAGCCTCAGCCCCCTCCAGTGCCCATCCCCTGCCACCCTCTGGGCCAGTGTGCTGCTGAGAAGGCAGCAGTCAGTAGTGCTTTCTGAGATAAAAACTGCATGTTGAATCATAAGATCACTAAGGCTTATCATGGCTTTCATAGGAACAAGTCAAAATGCAACTACACTGGACAGAAATTTGGAATATTCCTTCACATATCCTGTCAGCTACATCCCTGTTAGCACTGTGAGCATGGTAGGCAGCATTCCGTTTAACTCAGTGTCCCACCATGCCGCATCCATGCTGAGCATGATTGATCCAAATCCTTCCAGGGGACACCCCAGCACTTGCCCTGGATGGGTTGATGCCAGATCCTTGACCAGAGATGCAGAGATGTGTGTTCAGGTAGCATTTGCCCACAGGTCACCTCCCATCCCTTTCCAGGGAATTCCTCGCTTGCCTTTGAGTCCCTGTAGGGTCTCTGCCCTAAGGCAGCAGAGCATCTACAACCTTTGCCACATCATCATCATCCCAGAGCAGGAGTTTTGGGGAAAATGACATGGCTGGGCCCTGGCAGGGACAACTTGGACTTACTCTGGGTATAATTCTGGTGCATTTGAGGGGCTTTTTGATATGCATTACTCTCCACAGCAGAGCACAGCCAACAGGATACACCTTCTTCCTCCCCTCCTCTCCATGCCGTGAGGGCCTGTCTAGCCTGAAACCTCATTAGCTTAATTTAAGAGGTTATTTTGTGAGAAAGAGTGACCCATGCCAAAACTAACACAGGAAAGGAACCATCATCTCTTGCTTCTTTAGGAAGTGTTACTGCTATGCCAAAACCATGCCCCAAACCCCTAATGTTTGATCCAAGACACTGTCCAACAACAATAAAACCACTTATGGTTGCACTCCTAGCTTAGTCCAGCCAGCAGGCAGGGAGCACCTAGGGCTTGGGAGGCATTGGCTTGGAAGACACCACTTTGGGACGCCCCATGTCCATGAATAATTTGTTGTGCAAAACCCAAATGTTCCAGAGGAGACCATTTTGTGGTGCCAGCATCATTATTCAGTAAATTGCACATGCATCCAGTATCTTCATGGAAAATCAGGCTGAAATAACCACCTATGAAGAAACCAGTACAGAGCAGTTGGCTGATTAAGTAAAGCAAAAATGGTTTTAGTCCTGAACTTATTTATTCAGAATTAATTCCTTTTGTTTCAGAATAGAGTCCATGTGGGAGTTTCTTCGGTGTATGTATGCCCAGCCCCCAGTAGGAGGGTGCCAACAATTTCAACATGAAATTAAAACACAAAATAAACATTAAAAAACTAGCACAAAATTTTAAAAATTGAAAAATAAAAAGAGAAAACCAGTAGAAAAAATCCCAAACAACAAATGCTGGAGCACGTACAGGAGCTGTGATATTGAACCAGGGTATCACAGCTGGATCCCCAGCACCTAGTGCAAGATGCTGCCCAATTTGGGGTGAGAACCCAGAGAAGGAATGGGGCACAGATAAGAGCTATATGGACTAGGTGCTCGTGGGGTTTGCTGCTTCTGACCATGCACTTACAAGCAGGCAGGGTGGTACCTGCCATGAATTGTGACTCTGTGAAAGGCAGCCAGTGTCTGTGAATAATTCTGACCTGCCTGGGCTGTCCCACCCAAAACAGCCCTGCTCTGGTTTGTGGTCTTTGGCAAGGAGAAGGGACTTGCACAAAGAGCTTCCACTGCCTTGGCAGGAGGCACCCAGCTGAGCAGGTGGGGCAGCTTCTTCAGCCAAGCAAAGGATATTGCTTCATCAGGGAACAGCCTCTGGATCCAGTCCATGCCTGCCTGGCATCACTCAGGGCATGGCAGGGCAAACCCAGCAGGGGCAAACAGGAAAGCTGCCCCGGCCAAAGGAGGATGCCCAGGGCCCTGCCTGTGCCCAGCTGTCATCAGCACGCTGAGCTGCAGCAGGGCACGGGGGTGCTGCCTGCCACACAGAGGGGTTATCCACCCCAGCCCCAAAGGGCCACATCTGGCTGAGCCCTGAGCAGTGCCTGCTCAGAGTCACAGTGGAGTAGGAAGAGACAAAAGGGAAGTGGGCTCTGGTGTCAGCAGGGAACGGTGGGAAGGTTTATTCCTGAAGGTTTTGCTGCAGGCACCAGAGAATCTTCCCTGGTTATGAGAAAGATGTGCTGGGAGCAAAGAGATCAACTTTGAGCAGCCTGTATGACAGGGTTGCAAAAAATATCCCTGCAAGGATGTCAAGGCTCATGGCTAATATCTGGATTTTTTAAATTCACAAATAAATACAGAGTTCCTCTAATTTACTACCACATTAAACATATAAACCAACAACTTATTGTTCCATAATCTCTCCCAGGGGAGGTTTGGCTGTTGCAGGATCCTGCGAGAGCTGCAGTGAATGTTGGAGGTTAGTCCAGCAATCTCACTGTGAGAGCTCTTTGTGAGATGGGACTCCAGCAACAATTGCTGCTCCCCAGGAAATGCAGCTTCACACTGCCATGGCTATCTGAAGAAGAAATGGGGTGCTGGATGGAAAATGCTGTCCAGGAGCAACATACCCATGAAGCCTGCAGCTGTGCTGGTCCTGCGGTTTGCTGGGTCCCAGCAGAGCTTGAAGCCACTCTTTTGGTTTCTTCCATGTCCATAGTGAACTCTTCTTGGACAACAATCTCTTCTTGGCCTCTCTGCTCCCTTGATTTTCATTCCAGAGAAATGCCTGCATTTCTCAAAAACTCTCCCTTTGCCCAGCAGCTTTCAAAGGACCTTTGGGACATTTTTATTCTCTTTTGTTTTTCCGTTCAATCATTTCTTCATCAATTGTGTGATACTTAATGCAAATATCTTCATAGGTCAAGTCACTTCAGGTGTTGAGTTGTTGGAGATGAGAGAAGTAATAAGTTGTTCAGTCTGTTCAGTTTCTATGGCAGCAAGAGGAGAGGGTTTTTATTAGGCTTTGCTTCCCAAACAGTGCTTCCAGAGCAGTGCCCAGGCTCTGGCAATCAGCAGTCCCTGTGTGACCTGTGGCTTCAGGACCTACCAGACCCACTGACATGCAGCTGATGGAGCTGGCCTGCAGCTTGCACCTCAGGAGATCAGTATGGAGCAGAAGCCCCAGGGCTGAAGTGCTGAGCAGCAATTTAGGGGGAGAACAAGAAAACTTGGTGAAGACAGTGTAGTGGCTGAACTAAATGAATTAACATCTGTGCTCCCTCAGTCAGTCTCATGGGCAGAGGGCACTGCTCCATCCCTAGGATCTAAAGCCAAAAGACTGACTTTTTACACAGATATGAGGTACTGAACAAGAGGTGAAACACGGTAATTCTTCATGACTTTACACAGGGCTGAAGGTGCATAATCATATGTTTAAAATCCAGGAAGAGCTTTGCAATGGTGGAACAATTTCTGTAAGTAACCTTTTGTTTAATGTACCCGTGGAACAAGCTCAAATCTGCTTTCCATCAGTGCTGTTTGCAATGAATGAAAGTGCATTGGGTGTCAGGGTCACCGCAATGCTGCTGTGCTAGGAGTCCTGAGGGACACGGAGCCTTCCCTGGCAACTGCCTGCTACTGCAGAGTGGTTTGTCTGGACACTTGTAGGTATCCTCCAAAATGTTCTTTTGGGATTTCCACACATACAAAACATATCTTTCACATTTGTGCTGACAGAGCATAACATTTTAAGATGTAATTCAGCATTCTTGGCTTTATCTCCATCTTACTGCACTGATAGGCCAGATCAGGTTTTTTCCTGACCAAAACACAGGCTGCCTTCAAGAATCAAATAGCAATGTGCTCTTCTCTCTTTGAAGAGCAAGGAAAGTTTTTTTGAAGTTTTATGAGGCAATCTCTGCAGTACGTAATGTGGTAGTTGGGCCTGGAGAAGGAGGAGGCACTGCTAGCACAGGAGGAAGAGTCAGTAAACAAAATGATGGATCCCATTTAGGAGAAATGTGAGGGGCTTTGGGAAGGAGTCTGTAATCAGAGAATGGAAGAAAGAATGGGGAGAAAATGACACACATGGATGCCTTTGGTAGCCTGGCCAGGGCAAATCAAGCTGAGGTGTTGCTTTTCAACCAAAGATGAACACATTTTTTCCTACAGGAAACATTACTCTTCAGCTCCCCAATATGAAAACACTGATTCTCAAAGAGCAGAAGTTCAGGATGGTGGCACATGGCATCAGGAAGTGGACCTGCCTCTCTAGCTTTAGCCATATAAAACTCTGATTCCTGATCCCATGAAGGCAGTATATTGCTTCAGTGCTGAGCTTGGTCCTCACAGGGACTTGGTCCCTTCCCAGATATATTGAGCCATGTCTTAAGGTACACCTATAACCACACTGCAAAAAGGGTTGTTTCCACTGGCTAAGGCTAAGATGACTGTCCCTCTAATCTCCAGATTAGACTCCCACTCTGTAGCCAATAAAGAAAGACAGTAAACTCCAAATAACGTCATCAACACGATCAACTCACACAGACCTCAGGATGAACTGAATCCTCCAAGGGGAGCACACCACCTTCCACAGATGAAGGGGAGAGCCCAGTGAACCAGCTGGGCTCCAGCCCTGCCTCCAAGACCTGAAGTGAGGTGACATGACTGCCACCTCACACAACCTCTCACATCACCCCCATCTGGCCAAACAATGCTCATTAGTCTTCTCTTTATCACTGCCTGCAACCTGAGCATTAATGAGGATCACAGGCCAAGAAGTCACAACTATGGAATGCCCAGTTCTGTCTCCAGGGCCTTGGTGCAGCTGCTGCCTCCATGAGAGCTCCCAGCAGTGCTTGTAGGGCACTTGGAGCATCTCTAGTCAAAGAGCACAGCTCTCCTTCAGCCCCTTTGTGCATTGCCCTGTCCAAGGTGAAATGCTGCTCCATGGACTAGGATTACACTGCTTCCATTAATAAAAGTGGTGCTGCATAAAGATTAAATTTTATCCTATTCCTATGCCAATAAGCCATCTGCATAGCCTTCATTTCAAGGGATTGTGGCTGTCGTCTCCTTGCTGTCATTGCCCTGCAGGTTACTTCCAGTGGGTCAGAGAATGACAGAATACCTCAGTTCAGAAGGGACCTCAAGAAGTCTTCAGGTACCAGCCCAGCTCTAAGTAAGTTCAGTCACAGCAAGCTGATCAGGACCATGATGAATTTTAACACCTCCAAGGACAGAGACACTACCATCTCTTTGGGCAGCCTTTGCCAGTGTTTGACCACTCTCACAGTGCATTCTGATGCCTTATAACTACATAGAATTTCCTGTGCTGTCTTGCATCCTTTCACCATGTATGTCCTGTAAAGGTCTGGATTCATATTTTGTATTACCTCCCGTAGGGTAATTGCAGGCAAAAACTGGATCTTTCCTTTGCCTTCTCCTCATACGCCTGAATAAGCTCAGCTCTCTCACCATCTCCTGGTACCTCAATGTGCATCAACCATCTTGTGACCTCCACCAGGCTCTCTCCAGTCCATCAATCCCCCAACAATTGTCTCTATACACCAGTGCTCCTGTCCCTGGTTTTGCTTTGCCCCCTGAGGTAAGGACACCCTCCCACATGTGTCCAACAAGAAGCACACACAGCAAGCACAGGACTGACAGTGCCCTCAGTGTCCAGGTTCCTGGAACACCCAAGCACCGGGGGTCAAAACCCCAAACCAGCAGGTCAGCAAGGGAGAAGGATACACCCTGTCACTCTCATTCTGAAGACAGAAGCAGTGCAACAGGGTTTGCAGCAGCACAAACAAAAAAAGTAGGATGGGATCTGAGTATCTTATCAAACCCCAAGATTGTTAAATCAATTTTACAGATATAGAAATGAGGAAGAAGGAGACTAAGGAATTATCTTACAGAAAGCCTTCAAAGACCAGGAGACCTGACCACTGGCACAGGGCACGTTACCCTTGAGATGCTTCAGGGAATACCTCAAAGATTTTAGAGCAATTGGGGTCAGGTCACTGTCTTTAGTACAGGAAGATGAGGCTTATGCTGAGGATGTGTACTGAAAATGTATTTGCAAATGACACAGTGACTCTGCATTCAGCAAGTGTCACCAGGCATGGGAACTAAGGAAAAACTCTCCCACCTGTGAAATATTTTCAATGCAGAAGACAGAGAGGACAAAGGGTTGTGGGTGCCTTCCTGTGTCAGGAGCCCTAAAAGTATCTGACAGTTTGCAGGGCAGGTCTATCCACAGCCAGCTGTGGGCTGAGCCTGGAAAAGATCAGAGCTTGCCTCGCATCTCAAAGAGCCTGGGGGCACAGTTTAGCAAGGGTCTCCAAGCACAGCCCTGCGATCCCAGAGTCACTCACCCTCCCTGGGGCTGCCCTGGCACTTTGTGGTGCCCGGAGCACAGCCTGCCCATCACACAGGAGCCTTCACAGCAGCACAGCCTTGCAATCGGCTCTGAAGTGGAAGAAACTGTTTCCTCAGCATTTTTTTTCAACTAATGTGTCCAGGCTAGTATCACAGTGTGCTATTAATCCTGCCCTGGTTTGTAATTCTGCTTTCATGTTGGCTCCATTTATCTCTTTTTAATACCCCTATCTGGCCTTCTAGTTCTCAAATGTGGGGTCTATTTTTTTTTTTTTTTTTTTGTCTGCTGCAGCAGAATGAGCTAATTTGGTCCTTCAGTGCATAAGCAACAGGACTGTGAAGTGGAATAGAAGGCGATTTTATCTCTATGTATGTCCTTGGTCAGGTTGACACTAGAACACTACATCCTGCTGAGGTGCCATATTTAAAAGAGCACATCAAAAAATTGGAGCGGGTAAAGAAAAGAGACATAAAAAATGGTTTGAGAGCTGAAGAAAATCACTTCTAGGGAGAGACTTCTAGAGGTCAGCCTCTGTAACTTGTCAGAAAGAAAACTGAGAAGTGATCTGATGATGTGTATAAGTACATGTGTGGAGAGAAAATATGGGATGCTAAGAATCTAGTCTGAGAAAGGCCCACAGATAGACAGTGATGGGCACTGGAGAACATGCCGAGCTGAATTAGCAATTAGGCACACTTTTTAACCATAAGGACATTAACCTGGAGAAAATTGCACAGCCAGTGATGGATACTGCACTTCTTGAGGTGTTTGAGACAAGATTGGATGCTAATTCCACATGCCAGGAGAGAGGCAGGGTTACCTAGCAGATGGAAATTGAGATGAGTTTGCCTGAACACAACATGGGAGGCAATAGAATCTCCCTTCACAAAAACTAGAACTCCACATTTTGTTTTATATGCCTTTTCTTCCTGTTGCACATCATGCTCTTGGACAAAATCCTTGTGGCAGGGGGGCAGCTCAGTCCCTAAAGTATTAATAAACCATAAACAGGCCAAGTGGTCACTTTTTAGGGAGGGAGAGCTGGGGTGTGAGGATGTGTGCTGTGAGGCTGCTGCCATGTGAACACCTTTAGGACTGTGGAGCACGGAGGTAAATGCCAGCACCCCAGCTGGTCCCAGTATTTCCACACTGGCCAGCGTGGAAATGCCCATCCAGCTTGGTGTGAAAAAGCATCACCAGGTTCCTGAAACTGAACTTCTCCCTCTGCCTCTGCTGGTGAGTGCCAGCAGGAGCTCCATGAAGCAGCGCTTATAAACTCGTGTCTTTGGTGTACAGGAGAAGGGGAAATAGCCTGTAAAGCCCAAATTGTGGCAGAACTCATCTGAACTAGGTCCAGATGCTTGCTTAGTCCACTTCCCTGCTCACAGGCAGGATGGCTCCTCCAGTGCTGTTTGTGGGGAACAATTTTTAGTCCAGACACATCTTGCTGGAATGGTGTCTTCACCACTCTTCCAATTTTTGCTGTAGGGATGTTTGCATTTTTTCCTTTGATGTTTAACACAAATATCCCATATGTTAACTTGAGCCTGTTTCACTCTGCCTTCCCCACTGTGGACACCAAGAATGGTATATCCTCTCCCTTTTAAACAAAATTTTAGATTTTAAAAGATGTTTTGAAACTAGACATAAAAATAAACTTTTTAGAAAAATGTCAAGTTAACTTCCCTTAAAGCTTTCTTTTTAAAAATATAGTGACCCTCATTCTGAGCACCTTCCTCCACAGACTATGTTTCTTTTCACCTCTTCTATTCCTTACTGCCTTTCTGTGGACACACTCAGATCCCCCATGTTTTCATAACTGCAGTGCCAGCACTGGGAACAGATGCCCAGGGGATAAGGACAGGAAACCATTTCTTCCACCCAGAGAACAGGATGCTGGTCCCTCATAGCCAGCTGGGGATGCCCTGAGACACCCAGACGCTTCCCTGCACTGCTGTGGCTGCTCAGGTCATTTCCCTATCCTGCACATATACAGTTCATAAATATATCCCCAATTATGCAACTCCTCTTTAGTAGACATGGGCCTTTTAGAAGACTCCTACACGTCTGCATCAGAAAAATAACACGTCAGAAAGCCGCAAAGAGAAACTTCCAATTAAGCACACTTTGTAAATCATCTGCGGTTTCTAAACAAGCCTGGTGCATCACATTCCTCTTGGTTTTCCTCATGATGGATGTTTGCAGTCAGCACTTTGTACACAAACCTTTGCAGTGGCTTTAAAGCTGAAGCTGCTCTGAGCAAGAGGCGCGTGCCTGAGCCCAGCCCCAAGGCTGCATCCAGCCCCCAGCTACGGCTGCTAGATGCACAAACAGAAAGCTGCTGGGCATGTAAAGCAACTGCTGAGCTGTTCCAGCTCTTAAAGCTTCCTCAAGGGGCTTATGAATCTTGAAAGCAGTTTGAACCCTTTCTTTCTTTGACAATTTCTTAGTCTCTTAAAGGACACATTTTTGCAGATGGCTGCATTTGGGAGGTTTCTGTTGGATCAAGGAGTCAAGTGGTCTTCAAGAATTCAGAGCCCAGCAGGACTCTGAGTCCCTTCCAGCTGAGCTCTTACACTGTGCAGCCTCTGTGCTTCTTAAGAAATTTCAGTATTTATCAATCCAGTGTGGGCACCACATCCCAAGAACCCTAAATCAAAGGGGTTTCAAACTCCATGTACATGGCATATCAAACATGCCATGGGATTTGTGCTGGATGAGCAAGTGGGTTCTCCACACTCAGCAACTGCACATTCCTTTCCATACGTAAAATTACTTGGAAAACTCCGAGGCTTAAATAAAAAAACAAGGCTTAAGTGTAAATTTGCAATGAGTCCTGAGAGACTGGAGGAGATACTGGAACATTTGTTACATGGCATGCTAAATCAATTCTTAAGGAAAAAAATGAGTTTTTCTCAAGGTTAAAACTGAAGCTAAAGAGCAGAGCTTACTGGAGACACAAATGGTCCAGCTCTGTGCACTGTAGCAACAGCGGCTGGAAAATCCTCATGGGACCAGAAAACCTTCAGGAAGCTGAGCCAGGGGATGTTGCACCATCTCTCTTTGGGAGCAGATGGAAATGGTCCCAACCCCAACTTCACAAAGAGCAGGCTGATCGTGCTCCCAGCTGCCCATGCCCAACAGTGCCCCAGCTGAGTCTGGGAGCTGCCCAGCCAAACTGCAAACCATCCCATGGCTGTGGTCTGGACAGCTTCCTCCAGCAGTCTTTGACTCAGCCCTTGGAAGACACCATCTCTAGGGCTGCTAGCAAGCATCAGGGACAGCAACGAGCTCAGTGCATCCTGGCTGCACCCGTGATGGAATGGATCTCCTACTGCTGCTCTTGCCTCTTCCTTTGCCCATCCTGCTTTGTCTCACTGGTGTCCCCAGTTTCCTGTTCAGGCTTTCCTGTTCACAGTTTAACCACAAAAGCCATATAAACTGTGAGTCTGTTCCAAACTCATACCCCTAAAGCATCCATGGATCCTCACTTGGGCAGCTGCATCATTGTCCCAGGACTAGCAGCAGGAATTCCTCATCCTGTCCCATGGTCTTTCCCTGATCATGTTCAACACCATCTCAGGTAAGTGTGACTGCCATTTGGGGAGCTGTGTGGTGAGCTCTGTCAGGGTTCGGACACAACCTTGTTCCTGTTTTCATGTCCTTTACCAAACCTGGACAGGCATTTTTTTTCTGAAGTGTGACAGCTTTTTGGCTTCTAAAAACTACTCTGCACCATTAGAGGAAAAGACTGGCCAGGCAGCCTGCAGGTAACTTCTGTCAAAAGGACTGAGTTGAAACATGGTACAAAATACTTCTGGTTGGAAGAAGTCTTTGAGAAGTAGAGCTGCTGTGTCTCTAATGGGAGACAAAGCCTTTGCACTCCCAGGGTCACCAAGCAGCAAAGCTGTGGTTGTCTACCTACAGCCACTGCAGGCTGCTGACACACCCACAGGGTCCCAGCAGAGCAACACAACAGAAAAACCACAGAACAGCCCTGTCACTGAGGAGCAGAAGAGCAATAGTTTTATTCCCACCTTGGCTGTAAGAGCCACCAGCAGATACGAAGGGAATCTCTTGAACAGACTCGGTCTAAGTGGGTTCACTTCTTGCATAATATGGTTTCTGGTGGCAAAAGCTTAACAGCTCCCTTTGGGAAGCTGCAGTTTGGGCTTGCATCTGGGCAGCTCAAGAACAAGGAACATGCACTGGAGAATCCTGTGCCAGCAGGGTCCTGCACAGAGTGACTGGGGACTCATGGCAGTGGGGACCTGAGCATGAGTGCCTGGGCTCCAAGAGGAAGGCAGAGACAGAGAGACCGGCAGAAGGCAGTTGCTATCCATCCTGTCCCTCCACACCCACATTCATCCTGGTTTCTGGTGGCCATGGACCCCTAGACTGTGTTAGCTGGTCGCAAATATTTTCTTCCCCTTTGTCTGGGCAGTATCCAAACATCCACAAAAAATGTTGTGGTCTCCAACCATGTAGCTGCATCCCCTGCAAACAGAACATCCACATCTTTTCTATCGCTGCTGTCTGGAGAGCTCCTGCATGTTCAACCACTTCCCTGTGTATCCCACTGCCTATGAATGCCTCAGTTATCTAATGAGGCTGTTTGCTGTGCAATAATAATATACCCAAATCTGCTGCCCTGCTGCAGGTCAGAAAACCAAACACTTGGTTTATTTGCTTGATTACAGGAATGTACCATGACAGCACCTTCTTTTTTCTTTGCCTTACAGGTAACTTGCTGAGTGGCTTATGGAGCCACCATGTACGCTCCTGATGATCTGTGTTAAATAAAGAGCAGCCCAGCCAGAAAGGAAGGGTGCTGAGGAGGATCCAGTTTGTACAGGAGCCTGAAGGAGTTTGTACAGTACAACAAAGCACAAGGTGTTGCTTTATATGGTGAGTCTATGAAAGCATTCAGGGATGTACGGCAAATATCAGGGAGTGAGAAATATTTGTTAAGACAGCACTATTAGCACAAGATCAAATGGATACAAATCAAGTGAGAATTTAGATTGGAAACAAGTTCCAAATCATCTGAGAGAAAACAAAACATCTGGATATGCCAAAGAGATATAAAAGGCCTCCTGGGTTGCAGGCTCCACTCCATCTTAAAACTGATTAGCTTGTCATTTGTTCCTTTGTTTCAAAATAAGTTTCCTACTCTTCTCCCATCCACATCTGTATTGCATGCCTGAGGGAATGCTGTTCCCTCTCCTCACCACTGATTTCCCTTGCCCAGACTGGGTGGGCACACGGGGCTGCAGCCCAGCATCCCATCCTACCCCAACACTGCCTGAGCTCCTCCCTAGCCTTCTGCACAGTTTGCTCCCACGGGCTTCACTCAGGGCTGTGTTCTGCAAAAGCACAGCTGCCCTGGCAGGCGAAGGAAGGGAGCCTGGATGGGGTGCCAAGAATTTGCTTAAGCTGGGCAATTCCCAGTTTAAATAAAACTGAATTTTCAGGGTCTAGGGAGGGAGGCTGACCTGGCAGTGCCACCAGTGTGTGGCTGGTGGCCCCACAGGGAAGGGGCCAATTTCCTGCTTCGTTCCCCCTGAGCTGAGGCCAAAGATCCCTCAGGCAGGAGAGGAGCAGGCTCTTGGCTCCTCAGCGATGGGGAAGGAGACTGGTCCCCCAGCACCATGGCAGAAATGTCTAATTAGATAAAACAGAGGGACAGATATGCATACCCAGGGACCTTTCTATACAAGCATAATTTAAGAAAAGCCAAATATTTATTTTAAATGGCTGTGCCATATGCTGATGAAATGCTAATCTGCACAGAAGAAAACACACTGTAAATAAACTCCCCAGAATCACCTCACATTCACTGAGCTTCATCTTTCTGAACAAACTAACAAGTAGAAAATAAAATCAACACCATCCATGATAGATTCTCTCCCATAAGAAATTCAGGCAAGCTTAGGATGTCATGGGCCAGTGCTTTTCAGACCACCATCTGTAGCTCACAGGAGCTACAATAGCTACCCAATTAAGGGTCTGCCAAAGGTATTTAAGAAAAACAAACCTGCTCTATTAAAGGAAAAAAACCAAACTTGCTCTATTTAATTCACAATACAGAGATCTTCAGCCTCAGTACTAAAAATGCTAGGGGGCTGGAAATCAAAAGCGACTGAAAAATACTACTGTCTGCTTTAGGGTCGGGAACTGGGAGTCAGAGGGACAGTTTTATCTCCTCCACTGATCCCAGGACCTTCCACCTCCCTCCCCATCATTCTACTATCTAAACTCCCCATAAGCATTTGGAGCATCTCTTCTTGCACACCCAAATTGTACCCAGCACAACAAAGCCCCAGGACCCTACAGAAATACACCACTGTTAACATTGCCTTATTCTTCCAGTCCTGCAAGCACAGCTCCAGTCCCACCACATGCCAAAGTTTGAAGAGATTTCAAGATGGGCAGCAAGCTTTTGGAAAGTCCAATTTGATTATCTAAAAGGCAGCTTTTGTAGCAGCAGTGACAAATTGGCCCCTGGACATTGTCATGTTTTAAAGCAGCAAGGCTGGGTGATGAAAGCTGTTGGCAGTGCCTGGAATTGATTTCCTTTGAGCCACTTCCACCCTCTTACGTAGGTTCTGCTCACTGGTGAAGACGCAAAGACCCACACTTTTATTAATATGCATATTGTGGTGTTGTCAGCATCTCCTTGAGGGTATTCCCCTTTTCTTCTTGGTTGTATTTATAAACCCTGTGCAGAGTTGCTATGGTTTCTGTTCCCGCCAGCCCAATTTGTATTCTGTGCCGTTCTTCTCACCTTCACCATTTGGGTGACCTTTCCTTCACAAGGAAGATCTCATGCCATCAGCCTGTTCAGTCAGATGTCACGCAGCACGCTGTGCCAGAACACCAACAGCCAAGCAAAAGAGGGCTCTGTGGAACCAAATCATCTGCAAAGGCTGTCTGAGAGACGGATAAACAATGGTAATTATTTCAAAACAAATTGGAAACAGAAAGCACAGCCCAGCAGTGCAACAAAAAGGAAAGCCACAAAAAGAAGAAATTGCAGATCTCTATGTCTTGAGTACTCTTGTATCTTCCTCTAGGCAAATATTTTTCTACCTTTGTTGCTCTCCAAAGTCAAGTTCAAAAAAAATCTTAATTCCAAGACATTTTCTTTTACCTCAGTTAAACAACGTATGCAAGGGGCTGCTTACAAATGAGAGCAGTACAATTGCAGACTGGCAGTAAAAATTTCTCTCTTTGTCAAACAAATATGCTAAATATTATATTTATGTGAGTTTGCACAAAGCTACACTGCTTACTGTACAGCCAGAAAGTCAGGCAGGATGCATGATGAGTTTTTCCAAAAGTAAGCATCCTGGGAATGGGTTCAGTAGCTTCATGTACCAACCAGATTGTGGGATCTCCAAAATCCTAATCCAGACACTGAACAAATACCCCATGGCTTCCCCCTAACTCTGAGAAAAATGTTCCTACTGCAGCAAAGAAATCACAAATACTCAAAAGCCAGGAAACAGACCTTGGACATGATACAACCCTAACTCTGCCTGTGCAGTAAGAGTGGGAACATCCCCGCATTTTGCCACTTCATAACAAAGCCAGAACTTTTGCTGTGGCACCTCCTTGGCTGCTGAGGTAAGTTTTCTTGCATTGGGCAACCAGGCTAGCCAAGATATTTCATCCCATCTGCTTTTAATGCTAGCTGGGGCCTTCTAAAGAAGAGGAAAATTGCCTGAATGTTTCCAAGACACCTTCCTGCAGACGTGTAGAAGCATGGCACTTCAGCTGATCAAAAGAAGCTCCGTACTGCACAAAAAGAAATTCCTCTGTCAGAGGTACTGAACGACAATGCATGCGCTAGTGGGGCACAAGAACAGGTCACAGCCTGCGCACAAATCCAGGCAGGCCCAGAAGGCAGAGAGGATTGCATGTTCCTGTGCTGTGGGATGCAGGAGCACCCCTTGCTGCTGCAGCTCTGTTAGCTGTGCTGTGTGTGGCAGCTGGGCTCTGAGCACGGGTGACCGAGGCATCCACAGCGCTGGCCAAGCTTCCGCACGGCGCTCCGGTGAAACCCGTGCACGCACAGGGAAATGGCCGTGTGAGATGTTCTCTGAACGGCACCTGCACCCTGCCTTTGCACCAGCAGTCTGCTTTATTCCAGAGCACTACTGAGCCTACTCTGGTCCATCCTGGCTCCACTCTGCCCCACAGTGCTGCCTGGTGGACAGCTCACCCTCACAGAGGGGGCTCAGCTGCTGCCGTGGTGCTGACACCCACTTTACACCAGTGTGCAGCCCCAGGACTCCCAGACTCCCTGCCTGCTCCCTGGCAGCACGGTGTCACCTGCATGTTCATCATGTACTTATTTGTCACTACAGCTCTGAAAAAACATCTCAATTCACAATCTGATTGAGGGTGGCTTATTCCAATAACAGATTTTAAAAAAAAAAATCACTATTTCTTCATCTGCTTCCACGTCCTCATGCCTGGATTGTACCATGAAGCCTTTGCTCATTTGATGGAGGACTTCTTTACAGCACACAAGCTCTTTCATCTTTCCCATGATCAGAACAAGTCAGTGCACCTTTGCTATTTCAGTCCCTTTTAAACTGGGGTGAGCTGAACTTTCTATGCAAAGATTTGACCTCTCCTGAAATCCCCTGATCAGCATTTCCCTTGCTCACTCTTTCATGTTTTAAGCATTATGAAACACTGGAAACTCCATTCTTTCATAAGAAAGTTAGTGAGAAAATTCAAATAATCAACTCAGTCCCAGGAGACATGGGGCTTCTTTCCAAGTTTGAAAGCTCCTTCCTAATAGAAGTTTTGCTCTTGAAAGTCTCCTGGTTAGCAGGCAGATGATGATACAGCTTCTTTGGAGCCTGATTATACTTCCAGCCCAGGGGCAAGTAATAAAAAAGGCTGCCTGGCTCTGTGAGGTCTGAATCAGGTGCTAACACTGAACATCTGCTGGGGCTTCTGCTCTCCCCTACCCTCCCTTCCATGTGCTGGGCATTGGAGTATTCTCCATTTTATAGCTTGTGGCAACAAAAGGCCAATTTAGAGAGAAAGCATTGCTGATAGCTTTATCCAAAATCCCCATATTTTAACTGCTATCCATCCAGGACTTTGGTGGAAGAGCACCATGACATACTGAAGAGATCCACACTGTATGGCAGCCTTTGGAAGCAGTTAGCAGCAAAGCACTCCCAGCCCCACTCGAGCGAGACGGACAGACTCTAGCGCACATTTATTACTTCATACAACCAGACCGCGTACTGTACAAAAATTAACAGTGCCACCCAAGAGGACCTTCACAGATGTTTAGAAAATACATAAACACAGCTCTAAGACATGTTTTTTTGTGTAATCTAGGTACAACTGCTGAAGCAGCACCTATTGTGTGTGCATACCCCCTGTGTGTGGATGATCTCCATACACAAACAGGCACAGACTGAACAGTGTCACAGCAGGCTGTGACATGCTGGACATTGCTCTCCAAGGAATCCAGTCTCCTTAACAAGGGTTTCCAGCACTGGGACGTGAACCGGTCTCACTTTGAGCCATAAGCCCATCCTTTGGGCCTTGAGCTGCTGCCACTGTTGGCTGGCCTTCCTTCCTGGGCTGCTCCTTGCTGCACCCACTGCTTGCTCCCCTGGAGTTAACAACCCAGTCTCCAAGCTCACCTAGGTGGGTGTGCCAGCATGACTCGATAAAGATGACAGGGTCAGCATGCAAGGATAGCTCCCTTTCCTGAAAGGTCTCAGCAGGGAAGGGAGGTCTCAGCCTTCTGGGGTGCCTGATCTAGCAGGGCCCAAGTCACGTCAGTAATTCTGGGGCACAACCATCAGAAACATCTACTGCCTGAAAACTCTCACTTTTCTGTTCTGCAGCTGTAAAGGATGAATGGACCCGTACAGTAAAAACATTTCTGGGGTAGAAACCATGACCTTTAGAGAAAAAGACTGCAGCACCTGAATAATTCCTACTAAAGGGAATGCCCAGTACAGTGAATTTTGCTTAACAGCCAAGAGGGAAGTTTAACGCCTTAAGGTAGAAGGTTCATCAAAGAGCCAAGGACTGACATTTTCACCAAGTGCTGTGCTTTCATCAGTAGGAAGGTCACTGCTGCTTGTAATGTGAAACTGAGCAAACTGGAACTTAGACCCTACTAAGCAGTAACTCCTGAATGCCAGCACTGCTCTTGGGCAGTTGAGCAGAGTTGTTAGTGGCATTCATGTCAACTCCCTTCTACATCTTGGCTGCGTAGATTAAGCTCCTTGGGCAGCAATGGCCTCTTTGTGAGAGACCCTGTAGTGCTACTCTGGTACTGGCCACAAAAGACTTGTGTAGCTTCACTAATGTCTACTGCAGTCAAACAAAGAAACAGACAAACAAAAAAAACCCAACAACTGTCCTACAGCTTCATAAGGAAAAAATGACAGTCCGTAGCAATATTTTCAGAGCTTTCTCTCTATAGTGGTCCAGTTATTCCCTGGGAGGAATTATAGAATCATTAAGGTTGGAAAAGATCTCTCAGATCATCAAATCTGACCATTAATCCAGCACTGACATGTCAATATGCTCACATGTCCCAGGTGCGACATCTACACATTTTTTAAACACTTCCAGGGATGTAATTTTACCACTTCCCTGAGCAAACTAAGTATGTGATTTCAGGTTTTTTGCCTTAGTGGTTAACATGTCATGGCCCAAGAGACCAGTGTGCTGAATTACTGACATTACTGGGAGCTTCTGAGGACTAACAAAAAGGAGCAAATAAGGATCTATTCCCATTCAATAACGGGTGCTGTGTGTTTCTTACTCCATCACATCTGTCTGTGCCACTAGGTGTCTTTGCAGGGAGCTGAAACATTGAATACCTACCAAGCTGCAGGGCAATTCACATCCACCAAACTACTTAAGGCCTAGCTCATAACATCACCAAAAACCTGAGATCTTGCATGTTTCTCTGTAAATCTGGTTGTTTGACGCTCCTTCACATTCCTATCACAGGAAGACTTCATCTGACAGACTCACAGCAGGCTGAGTCTGTGAAAAGCTCATACAGTCAGTGTGACAGGATTACTCTAGAGAAGATTTCTCATGTTAGACTTTAGAACCCTTCTCATCACTGCACTTGTATGAAGGAAGGGAAGAAACAGTTAAGAACATAAATGAGATCATACAGATAATTTTCTAAATATTACTAAACCAGTAATATTTATACATTTTTTAAGAAACCTTCACAAAAAAAATTAACTATGAACACTTCTACAACATAAAAAGGTAAAAGTCCCTAGTAATTGCCTAGTAATGCTAGGGAAAAGATCAAATCTAATCAGAAGTGGAAGTTCACAGCCATTTGTTCTAAAGACAGCATTGTGTTTTAAATACAGCCTTGAAATTAGTGTCTTTATTAAACTCTTAGTACTAAAATAATAATAATAATAGTAATAACAATTACATTTAGATAGCACAGACAAAGCACAAGATGATACATAAGCATAAAAGTGCAAGTTATAACCTAAGTCAAAGTGCCTACTGGTCAAACAGGTCCAAACGAAGTTCAGAGAACAAGCATAAACCAGACTAAGAACAATCCATGCCTTTTTCTTTCCTTCTCATTCCCATCAGAAGTCATTGCAGGTAACACTGATAACAGTCTGAAGTGACATCAGTTCCAAATGGGAGTACATGAGAGGAGAGTCAGGCCCATGTCTTGATGGAAAACTGATCCTCATTTCCTCTGTGTAATGCCAATTAATCCACAGGCTTTGCTCTGAATATCCGAGCACAGATAGAAAGAATAATAACTTGGATGCCACATTCAAGGGAGGCAGAAGCAGCACTTAAGAGCAGAGGGGGTACAGCAAGCCCTTGTCTGTTCCTCTGGAGTCACATCCCCCAGCTGATTTATTGACTCCAGCCATAAAAAATGACTAGGAGGAAGTTAAGTAACACTGCTCTTCATTTGAAAAATAAAAAGACTACCCTCAGAAGTATGATTTTTCCCTTCCTGTTTGTCTTATTTTTCTACTTCAGAGGTAAAATATCGTTTACAATATCAGCTCATTATTGTGTTCATTCCCTTTAAAGGCAAACAGCTTAAAAGATCCTGTCACCAGAAAGGGGTGGGATGAGGGCAGAGGCAGACCTTTTATTAAACCTTTAAAAAGATTTCTAACTCATTTTGAAAGTGAGAACAACAAAAGCCATAAAACTCCAGCAAAGGAAAGCTGTCACTGAGATTAAGCAGATCCAAACTCTGCCATCCATTTTTCATACTTCTCCAGGTCTGCAGCAGAAACAGATTTGGAGATTTTCTTCAGAGCCAGCTCAAAGTCCCCCTTGGTAACCGGCATCTGAAGCTCTTCTTTAGAAAGTGCACGAATCTCTTCTGGAGTTAAGCCATTAATACGTCTTCTCATTGCCATTAGAGACGCATCCCTGGAAATACAGGACAATGCATGGGAGCTAATTGCTAGCAGGATGTGCTGCAAGCCTATGAATTTTGATTGTATGCTCTTGCTAGAAACCACTGGCAGGAACACTTAAGACAGCATTTATTTACCATAGAAGATGCAGTTCACATCTTTCATAGCTTCCATGTTCCCAGATCACTACATTAATTCAACGTAAAGAATGCATTGGCACCAAAACCCATTTAAGCATATGGTAAATGTGCAGAGATAATTAAAACTATAAAACTGAAAACCTTTTACAATGATTCATGGAAATGAAATTTTACAACTTTAGAGCAGAAAAGGGCAGGGTGGGAGACAAACTCAAATACTTTTTTTTTAAAGTAATCTGGATTTTTACACTGCATTCCTTTAGACTTCAACTTTCTCCCTGCAGTGTAGCCACAAAGGACAGTCAGCAAGGGTTAAGAGTGCAGCCCAGCTGGACTGCCTGCTTGTCCATAGCACCTGGATGTGTGAAGGGCAGAGCAGGAGCATCGGACACAGCATCACATGGCCCTGCAGTGCTGAGGCCATGGGTGCCTCATGCTCTGCCTGCTCTGTGACTCCTCCCCAGCTCAGATCCTGCCAGCCTGGCCCATCAGCTTGAAGAACACTGCTCATTTTCTCACACTGTTGCCCACAGGCAGTCTGAAATTACATTTTCTTTTTCCCCAGGTTTTTCCCAGCAAGGGATAACACAAGCCTTAGGGAGAAAGGTAATTTCACTACTACGTGACACACACCGAGTTTTCAAATCCATGGAGTGATTTCACATTTCCAGAAAGGCAGCAGGGGGAGAAGAAAAAAGATTCCCAAGCCATACTCTTACAGGATCAGGTTCTCTTGACAGGATTCTTAAGAGACATAGACTTCCTTCAGATAAGTTTCTTTAAATACCTATCCTTCACCAGGAAATACTGATTTGTCAAAAATGAAACAAATTGTGGGAACAGGACAGAAATAAATTAAATACTAATATTATAATCTATATCCCCCTTGCACCTAGAAGATTCAGGTAGACACCAAGACTCAGCTGCACTGGGGCTATCCAAACATGCAGCATATAGAAGTCCCAAAGAAGCATTCTGTGAAAGGAATTTTTTGGATTATGGAATTCTAGCTCTTAAACTAATGGGATTTTTTAAAAAGCCCCAACAATCTGCTTTGCACTACAGTAACAAATGCAGACAACTACAGTAAATGCAGCCAATTGTAACATGAGATTTGCTCAGATAATTTTTTTCACTTCAGATCCAAGAAAACCACATCTCACAGAAAGACTCCATGGTATTTGGACCACTCCACATGACAGTAATACATGAATACAGTAAATAGATTTGGGCCTCAAACACAGACACTGTGAGCATGCTTCAGCTGTAGTGAATATTGCCTTTTATCATATAATGCAAATGATGACTTCCCATGCAGTTCTATTTGCAAATTAAGGGCAATGAGATACCTGCAAACATTAGTGATGTCAGCACCAGAATAGCCTTCAATCTTCTCAGCAATTTCTTCAAGGCTGATATCAGGATCTAGTTCTACTTCCCGAAGATTAATCTTGAGTAGTTCTGCTCTGCCTTTTGCTAGAACATAAAAATATTTGTTTGAAGACAGGCAAGAGTTACATAAAAAAAAGATATAAACACAACTTAGATTTTCTGTGAAAAGTATGACCAAGAGAGTTCAATATAAGAAAAGAGACAGAACAAGTCACAGTGAAGTGTGCAATCAAATACAGTAAAGTATTTGGTTAAATGCAGTATATTAAAACAGCATGGTTGAGAGATATTTGTCAAAGTGATCTGTCACTGAAAATGTCTGTTATGTCTCAGGTGATAAAGCATTTGATCATAAAGATATTACCCAAGGGCACAAAAGCACAATCCTACAAATTTCTGTTTCTTCTCACATCCCTTTGGATCCACTCCCTATTCGAGGGTTTGACTGCATATTATTCATAGAGTTTCATTAGAAATACAATAAGGATTCTATTAAAAGAGCTTCAGACAGCACAAACCCCTTAACAACAGGCTGAACTTTAAGCATATGTTTGAGCAGTTTATTCAGTTGGGACCCAAGAAATCAGCTGAAGCCTGATAGGAAACAGACACAATAATACAACAAACCTATATTAATATATTTTCAATAGCAGTGTCCTGGTGTCCCACTTTCCTACCCAGACACAGTGTGCACACAGTGATAGCCAGCTGTGTAAATGAGCACTTATGCAGTCAATTAACAATTTCTCTTGCAGAGGGCACGTGCATATGTGCATTTGGGTACACACGTTAAGCAGCCTAAGCTTGTAAGAGGGAATTCACATTTGACAACTTAGGCCTCTGTGTTACTGTGCACAAGTGTGGGAAAGAAGAGGATGACTGGTTTCTTGGCTTTCACTGCACAGGAAAAATATGCCAGCTCAGCATCTTTATTCCCCAAGTGATCAATTTTTATGACCTATAAAGAAGGACAACCGCAACAGAAGAAGTAGCAGTAGGAAAGGCTAAAAGTCCTAAAGAAATGTCCAATAAAACACATTATGTTTTATTCATTGATGTCCCTAATTCTTATTTTTTTAACTTTTGGGGAAGGAGAAATGCAAAAGAAAATAGAAGGCTTCTCTAGAGCTGCTGGTTTTGTGTGCTTTGCAGAACTGTCAAGAGCACAGAGTTATCCATTACACTCAACTGGCACTAGCTATAAAATGGGGATTTATTATTTAGAGGGCACAATGTACACACAGCACACCTGCAGAGAGTATCCTGCATCAGAGAACATTCTTCTAATTGTTGCTGTGGGGCTAAGCAAGTCTGTGCAGCATTTTGAAAACTAAACACTACAGAATATATGCTTGCATCAAATTCCACAATATACAGGTTCATATATGCTACCATGCCACTTTTTCAGTTAAAATGCCTGACTACATCACATCACACAACACATTACAAATGCATCACTCAGACTTGCCCAGAGTAGCACAACATTCTTACTTGCAGATTAGATACAACAGAAACTAAGACTGGAAATAAAACCAGATCGCATCTCCTATGTTGTCCAGGGTGTAATACACTGTGTTAAAAAACAATCTGGTTTAATTAGAAACAAGAGGAAGAGCTGATAGCATTTTAAACTAATTGGTCATAAAGACAGGCATCCTGTTAGGGGCTGTTACTGCCTGTAAGCAGCAAAGACAAGCTGTAGAACTGTTAAGTGTCCTTAGACCTGCTGAACTCAATAACAACCACTGTCACCATGGACATGCATCTTGTTATCTTGAGTGCTCATGCAGGGAGATGTGGCATCCACTGTACCAAGAAGAAAGGGAGCTATGCAAACTTCAAGTGATAGGAATCTCAAAATTAATAGGACAGGTGAATGACAGCTAGGAAAGACAATACAAGCTGAGATGTCTTAGGGCAGGAAAGCAATCAGCCTGCTGCATTCTGAGTGACTGGAAGCACAGTAATAAAGGCAAGCAAGCAGTGATTTGCAATGAACTAAGCCTGTAAGTGAAAATTCATGGATCTGCTTCTTTCCATTTGTCTGCAAGGGCATGGAGTGCATTTGCAATATTTGTGAACATGTCCAAAGGCTGCCTTTGATGATCACTCAAGGGCTGACTGTTAAACATTTAAAATAATTCCACGCTCATTAAAACTAACTCTCTTTCAAAATATAAGAACCCATCAATGGCTTGCAATGAAATGCCACAGCTCTTTGTTTTCCAGCCCCCAAGCAAGCAGCATTTCTCTTTTTTCCACTCTCTTTAAAAATAAAGCGATCCAGACAAATGATTAACCCCTGAATTACACTGCTCATCACTAAACCATCAGGATTCCTTACAAGCACAACAGTCCTGCAGTTATCCTAAACTCATCTTGTAAAGAGAGGAAAGGAAAATGGCCTTATCAAACACACCTGTGGGCAATGGTATATAAATCCTCTTCTCCAGTCTCCGTCGGAGAGCTTCATCAATGTCCCAGGGAAAATTTGTAGCAGATAATACCATAACCATCTTGGAAGGGTCATCGTTTTCCAGAGCACCACCTACCCCTGCAAGCACAACAGTTCAGAGCAATTTTACCCCAGAGCTCTTATTGATGGAGATGCTTGCTGAGAAACACTGCACAGACAAACATAGCCTGGACAAAGCTAAGCAACAGCTCTCTATAGTCCTGTGTCCCTTTCCAAACTTCCCATAGCTAGGTGTCACAAGAACATCACTATCAAAGAGAGAGGGACAGCTCATTATTTTGCTGAATAAGGGGAGGGCTTTCTTGGAAAGTGCTAATAGCACAGCAATATGTGAGTGTAGCCCTACTAGTCCCACTGACTGTGCTATCTCTGTTGAGTCTGGTCATAGAAGAAACAGGAGTCACTCAGCTTACCAAGTGAGGACTGCAAAGAGACCAAAAGCTTTCCTATCCTGAGCTTACCACAATGAACCTGCAAATTTGAGAACATTTAAAATAGTAGTTTATATACAGTAATTTATACAGCAGTTTATGATAGCTGCAATAGAAAGGTGGCTGTCAAACCTCTACACCATACAGTACTCCTCAGATGGTCACGCTTGTTGTGTGCAGCTGCACAAAGCAGGTACTACATCTGACTTAAAAGGGTAATATTAGCTGCCATCACAGAATACAGCAAAAGCAGACCTCACAATGGGGTTCCACAGTTGGAGAGTCTAGCAAAGGGCAGAATTTTGTTTAAACTGAATACAAATTAAATACCTGCATTAAATTTCACAAATCTCCATTATCTGCTTCTCGTGGAGTCTGTGTCTCTTTAATAAAAGCTTTCAAGTCACCCTAAAAATAGCCATTTTAGAAAAAATAAAGCAGAACACCCTTTTCAGTTATCTGTTGTTGAAAACTCCAAAAATACACTCATCTCAAGTTGTGTCTCATTTTTCTCTTATGCATAAAGCCAGGTTTTCCAGATGGCTCGAGTCTTTACATTCCCACCTGTAAAGAAACAGCATCCCAGCCCCGAAGCCAGATCTAAGCCCTTGTTACCATCCATTTGCACAAGCAGCTCTGACTTGACTCTGCGACTGGCCTCGTGCTCGTCAGACGTGCCTCTGCGGCTGCAGATGGAATCTATCTCGTCAATGAAGATTGTTGTTGGCGCATAAAACCGTGCCTTTATTCAAATGAAAACATCACCATTAAGGCTGCTCAACAAACACAGGCCCTCACCAGACCACAACCCAACCCTGCTAGGCATCTTCCCTGACTGTCACAAGGGAGGAATTCAAGACCTTGATTTACAAACTATCACATGCTGAGGTTTATTCACTTTAAATTCTACTCCTTGGGTCAGTGTTGGTTGGCTTGCCCCAGCAAATGACATTGAAAAGGGGAAAAGAAACACTACCACAATAGGATAGTCTTCTTGACACAATACAGGCAGTTTTCATGTCCAGGTTTTGGGCTGGTAAGGGTTAGAATAAGGGTCAGAAGGGAGCTCAGCAATCTCAAGAGACTCAGGTTTTAGCTACAAATATTACAGAAGTGCAGTGAGGGTCCCAGAGGTTCAGCCTACATGGACATGTCCTTCACACACCCTCCATGATGGACTCCATGCTCCCAACATGCTACTGCAAAGGCAGGAAACCAAGGGTGCTGTCCTTTCTCACCTTAATGAGCCCCAGATCACATCATGGAGGACGTACCATTTCAAACAAGAGGCGGACCAGCTTCTCAGACTCGCCTCTGTATTTAGACGTCAGTGTAGATGAAGACACGTTGAAGAATGTTGTCCCACATTCTGTAGCAACAGCTTTTGCTAGCATTGTTTTGCCAGTGCCAGGAGGACCAACCATCAACACACCCTGAAAGGTGAGAACAAAGGTAGTGAACAACAAATTAAGAAAACTTTGTCCTTGGTACTTTACACAACATCTCAATATGAGCCAAGATCTGGATTTAAATTAATAACATAATCCTCATCAGTGGAAAGCAGAAGACAAGTATCCTGCTTTTGAGTATAATGTGGAAGTGTTCTGCCATTTCTTCTTACCACTCCAATGGAGTCAGAACCACAAAAGCTAGTACCTGTTGCTTGTACCTAACACCTAGGAAATGGACAAGAGATTTACAGCCTTGTTCAGAATCAAACAGTAAGTTGTGTTTCCTCAGTAGAGACATTTTCTACAGAAAAACTTTCCCAAAATATCCTGACAATATGTGAATCTGGTTGATGTTTACATTTGCACAAGGGCATTCACTGAATACATCAGTTTGTTTTTTGCTTAATCTCCTGATCTCAATGTTCCTATGACCACACTACTGTATCATAGCAATTCCTGGATGAAACACCATCCTCATCACGCTGGATGACTGGACTGTACTGCTATTCTTATGTTACAGATAAGCAACTGTGGCTCATGTTGACT
Organism: Onychostruthus taczanowskii; assembly: GCF_017590055.1. NCBI lineage: Eukaryota > Metazoa > Chordata > Aves > Passeriformes > Passeridae > Onychostruthus > Onychostruthus taczanowskii. Next base: position 2,602,985 of record NW_024502569.1, on the reverse strand, counting down.
ACTGTTTAGTCCCACAAAAGCCTAATCTGAACTCCAGTGATTATTCAGAAAGTTTTAAACTAGAAACAATTCTTATATCCACATCATCAGAGTAGCTTTCCATCTGTGGTCTCTGAAAGAAAGAAGCACACACATCTGCAGCTCAGCACATTTACCCATCATTACACAAACAGTTTTTTGGCTTTACACACAGTGCTCTCAGAATCCATGTTAAGATTGTATCACTGAGATGGGTTAATCACTCTTGATAATACTACCAAATACTGCCATCTTTATGGGTAGTCTTCCCAATCCTTTCAGCAGCAGCACTGGAAAAGGACAAAACACTGTTCCATGCTCTGCACAGTGCTAGTATAGGGCCCTGTGATTTTAAGTAAATCAGGGAAAATGTAGTGTTCAAGTAGCTTGGGGTTTTTCTCCCCCTCCCAATTGCAAGATCTTATTACATGCTAACAAGAGTTTCCTAAAATTGTACTGTATTGCAAGGGTAATCAAATTAGCTAGTGTTAGAATTGCACATCATAATGTGCTTTGCAATTAATAACTTACATAAAATGCCACAGCAATAAAATATCTGTTAAATGCAAGCCATATAGCAAATTAGATTTCATCTGTTCCTCACAAAAATATACTTGAAAAAGCACAAAGAATGACATGGAAGAGATCTATAAAAACAAATCAACCGGGAATGCAATTATTCAAAAATGTCCCATTCAAAAGCAATAGCCTCTCTGTATTCCATTTTCCATTAACTCTTAATACCTTTATTGCCATTTAATACTTAGCTAATGCAAGCTCAACATACATTCATCGGTAAATTAAATCAGAAATGTTCACATGCCATCTCTACAGCTAACAGTCCAAAGTCACTCCTCAGGCTGCTCAAGGTTTCCTAAGCTCCAGAGCAGCAAGCATAAAAAGTAAATGGACTCTCTTTTCTCCCCGAGAACACTCAGACATTCTGATTTGAGATGCTGCACAGTTATACTGATATTACAACAATATTGCAAATACAGCCCTGGAGTGACTGGGTGAAAATTACTCAGCCTGTAATATGCAGGTCAGAGATGACTTAGTGTTCTCTCTGACTTTCAAATGTGTTCATTTAATATTTTTTTAAAAAGCTTTACCTCAATTCAAATCACATTCAAAGCATGTGTTTGATAAACTGTGTTTAGTGCAGGAGATGGTGATACAGGGAAGTAATGACATTTTTGGGATATTCGTTCAATTCTCCATTATTCTGGAAGGTCAAATCCTGGCTTCAGGTACACATGCAAAAAGTGAAGCCCATCCATTGCTTTGCACCTCCTGCTAAGTATTATTACAGGAAGCATTACCTTGCACATGATACTGGTGACATTATACATGTGCATAACACAGGTGCAAAGCAGCCACACCAGGTGTAAAGCCAGGGGGAAAGTAAGCTCTCTGGGGATAGAGACAATAGAAATATCAGTTTAAAAAAAAAAAAAAAAAAAAAAAAAAAAAAAAAAAAAAAAAAAAAAAAGAACTTGAGTTCACAGCAAAACAAGACAAAAAAAAAAAAAAAGAAAAAAAAAAAGAACTTGAGCTCGCAGCAAAACAAGATGTGCGTGGCTGCAAGCAGAAACACATAGGATCAAGTTGCTCTTTCTGCAAACTAAGAGGCTGGCGCTTACTATTTAAAATCCTTGACAAACACAAAGACTTCTTTATTCTTCCTCTAAGGCTCTATTAATCCAAAGTATTCCAATAAGAAGCTGAAATGCACCGCAGGGAGTAAGCGTTTTGATGAAATCACTGCAGGGTTACTTCTTGTTGTTGTAACAATCACTAGCAGAGCAGTGGGAAGCACAGTGAGCAACCAGGCTTTCTTGGCACAAAACATTTCAGAGAAACAGAAAGAGCAAACCCATGGACACTCAGAAACCCGTGGCTGCAACTACACAGCACCTGTGTTGAATCAGGGAAGACAGCTGGCTCCTTCAGACAAGGCACAGTTCTCTGAATACAAGCACAAACTGTGAGGGCTGACTTGGGAATTGTTCTCAGGGGAGTCTGAGCATCCAAAACCAGCTTTGGCTGCCTTTTTCCCTGAATTATTGTCCTGAATTCCTAGGCTCAACAAATGCCTGCTGCTACACTGATTACTGCAAGAAACAGCCTTCCCTTCAATACTTTTCATCCTTATAGCACAGTCAGAGGTCAACAGTAGGGAAAATACATGCTGTTCTGTGTGAAAAATAAATTCATGAGAGTTACAGCTTCACAAGTCACCAGGGAAAAGGCTAACAATGAAGACTCTTCATAGCCTTGTCAGAAATCAATTTGCATTTCAGACTGAAGAGAGGAAATAATCTTAGAATTAGAATAATCTTTTCCATGTCTACAACCACCTGGTTTTCAGAGGTGACACTGCTCAGGAGGAAAAAAGGACCAAGCTCCTTTATCCACTGACACAACACTTGGAGACAAGGTCAGTGGCATTTTTCACATTTCCTGCAGTCTCCTGAGATACCTGCCTTAAAGACAGATGTCCACTACATCCTCTATGCATGCTAACTGGCGAAAAGAAAGCAGAGCAGATCTTTACTCCATTAAAAGATTTTGAACACTAGAGAGATGGGGCCCTCATAGTCTATAACAAGAGTATGGATCAACTTCCTCTATGGCAAGAAGAGAAGAAAGAGATTCAGCTGTCCAAAATACACTGAAATCTCACCCTGCACATGTAACCCACAACATCTAGGCTCTGTCCAAGATGATAGCTCAGTTAACCCTAAGGTTAACCACTAGGCCACTGGTACTGACCACAAGCACTCTAACTCCAAAGGTTGGTGCTAGGTTTGCACTGACTGTAGGTTTGGGCTCCCTCCCTGCAACTCCCTAAAACCTCTGTGAGCAGCCCTCAGGCAGCAGTCTCCCAGCTCCTGCGGGGTCTGACCTAAGTATAAGCCAGGGAAGCACAAGGACCAATCAGGAAAAGACAGAACAAGTGTTAGTAGAGCAAGATCCGACACACGCTGCTGAACCAGCATACTAAACAGGAAACTACTCACACACACAGCATTCCCTACACACGCCACTTCCTTCCACACTCAGAATTTCTAACAGACATTTTGCAACAGTCTCTTTTCCCCAGTAATGCTTCTCAGTAACCAAAAAGGCCTTGTGTTGTGACTAGGTATTCCCCAAACAAGCATCAATCCATTCCACACCAGAAGCAAAATAAATACTGTTTGCTGTTTACAGAAATGCTCACCAAACTCCTCCCTCCTCTTCCTTCTTAGCTCTAAGCAAGTCCCAGATTGGGCTTACTTCTGGTCAATCCGCCTAGTTCAGTCCTATATCCTTCCTGCTGCCCTGCGTGCAACTCCTCCTACTCTGAATTTCTCACTCCAGCTGCAACTATGCCCAGTTGCAAATGTAAGCACAAAACTAAGTCACCAGACTGGCCCCCTCTTTCCTTGCTTCTTTATACCATGCAGGCTGCAGTTTGCAGTCTGAGTGAGAGATAGTTGAAACATTTGGAGAAAAACAGTCCAAGGATTGCTTTCTTCTGGGAAGTGATGACAAATGGACACCATAAGCCTATGTAGAGCTATCTGTTAAGCATTTCTGCTTCAGTTGATATAATCTGTTTGCTCACATCTACAGGTTGGCATAAAGAAAGCATTATAATATCAACAAGCTATAAGTGAGTAAATAAACAGAAAATACTGTTTACTCTAAGATACACTTCCAGCTGTTTCTTTCAGTGCCTTTTAAATGAATCATTATGAGAGGATTTAACAAAAAAATTCATGATCTTTTCTTTTTAGCCTTTGCTACAGGCATCCACACATTACAGCAGGAGACTCACATAGCTACAGCTTGCCATTTACAAAAACACCACATAAATTCTCACCTTCCAAGGTCTTCTGATCCCTTTGAAAAAATCAGGCATCCACATTGGAAGAACAACAGCTTCTCTTAGTAATTTCTTGGCTTCTTCCAAATCCGCTATGTCATCCCTGTGTAAGATGAAGAAACTTCTATAAGATTCTTATACAACTATATTTCTTCTATTTTTATACAAGAGAAATAGAAAAGCTTTTCACTTAGTACCATTTCTTTTAATATGCAAGCATATGTCTCATGACAGCACTCCTATCATACTGTGACCTAAAATTGAATCCACTTTTGGAAGACAGGGAAAAAATTATTTTCAACTCAAGTTACCCAGAGCTGCTTAATTAAAAATTGTTTTGGACAATGTGAACACCAAAGCAGTATCTTTAAAGATCTCTGGAGCGTATGTTAATTTCAGCAGTACCTGTAATGAGTGTACTGCACTTAATATCAATTAGCAACAAAAGCTTAACTTTAATCAAATTAATAAACTGTTAAAGCAAAAGATCTCATTTTTGCCTGTCTGTAGAAGATTATCTTGTCTCCCTATTTTAGGAGTTTGAAGATGGGTAATTTCTCTCCTTTCTCACACTAGCAAAAACACTTGAGAAAATCCTCATACCAATGAATGCTTGGATTCCTTGACACAATGTCTCTTTCAAGAGCTTCGATCAGGTCTTTGTCATAACCCGCTCCATCAAATTTTGGAATTTCCCCATCACCAAATTCCTGGGGTATTTTCTTTCCCTAGAAGTGAAAATCACACAGACCCATAAGAAAATTACACAACTGACACACTTCCTGGCCAACCAAAGGCATGAATGCAGGAACAGCCTCACAAAGGTGAAGACCAGAGCACATATTGAAGATGCTACACTTGCCACCCTACCTGTCAGAAGTAAACATCTGACACTATCATCACCGAAAAGGAACAGGGAAGCTGTCACACGTGTTGTCTTTGACAAAGGAGAACCAAGATTCTCTCCCCTTGTTTCATTAAATCCTTCCTGCCCTGCAATATGTGCTTTCCTAAACTACAAACTATCCATGTCTCGCCTCTCATTCACACGCCAGCTTCATAAACAATTTAAATGCTCTTCAAAGGTTGTATTTATTTAAAGGCTGCACCAAAAGCCCCAAAGGAGCTCCAAAGACACTCAGGTTTCATAATTTTTGCAGTACACCAATCCTACATCAGTGATGAAGCCACACTGCCCCAAATAGCCCAGAGCTTCTGGTTAATACTTTCACATTGCCGTTCAGTTTAGTGGGGTGAAGCAACATTTTCCCTTTGAAGCGTCAGGGCTCACGCTCCTCCTCCCTCAGTTCTGAAGGAAATCGCTTCTCCTCCCACCATTCAGGGTGCCTGAAAAGCAGCTGCGCCGGTTTAACGGAGGGGGCTGAGTAGGGAGCTACTTTAGGACTCTTAAGTCAGCTTCTAAACACTATCAGCAGCAAGTTAAAGAATCCCAGCTGGCTGGACAAAAGCATCCTAGACGAAGGCGGGTTGAGAGGCAGCTGGAGACACACAAATAACCTCGCAGTGGAAAAACAAAAAGGCAGCGATTACACCCCTCCCAGTTGCCGTTTGCCCACCACGACTTGTGAGGGAGTAGTTTATCTTCCCACTGCTTTTATTTCTTGCTTCCAAGCGAACTCTTGTGTTGTTTAGTACTCCTAACTCAGCTTTTTGCAATGGAAACGAAGCTCAGAGTTGTGTTTAAGCAGAAAGCTGGCGTAAAAATGTAGTGGTCTGGTGTAAAAAGGAAACGGCGAAAAGACACTCTGTGGAGTTTTCAAGATTTTGGGAGAGATAAAATGGAATCCAAATGTAACCATTAAAAAAAAACAGTAAGAAGAAGAAAACAGGACAATGAAATGAAAGGTATTTGCTGTCTGCTACATACTCCCCTTGTTCTGCAATGGACTGGCATTCCTAGTAGAAAATTTTTTTCTGCACATCACAGAACAATTGGTTTATCTTGTTGCGGTTGGGTTTTGTTTTTCCCTCAGTGAAACCGAGTTAAGGCAGGAGTTGAAGAGCAGGAGCAGGGAGCCAGCCGCTGCAGCACGCTGGGGCACGGGCGGCCCCCAGAGCCCCCAGCCCGGCGGGCAGACGGCGAGCTCAGCCCAGCGGAGCGGAACAGAAACCCAAAAATCTAAGGGGGAAGGGAAGGTCCGGGGCCGGGAGGGTGCCGCAGCCCCGGGCCGGCCGCGGGGCGGCAGCACGGCCCCGATCCCGGCCCCGATCCCGGCCCCGATCCCGGCCCGATCCCGCCGGACGTGCTGCGCCTGGGACCGCTAGTTCTCCTGCCCCTGCGGAACGTCTCGCCAGCGGAACGATGGAGAAGGGCGGCCAGCGGGCAGACGTGCTCTCAGCATCACCTCGGCTGTCAATGTAGTGACAATGAATTATTCTTTTTTCTTTTTTTTCCTTTTTGAGCCCCATTCTGTAATTAAACCAAGATTTAAAGTAGTTGTAGTTTTCACAAGTAATAAGATTATTAATGCTGGTCCCAAATTGATCCAATCTGCAATTGCCAGTCAGCAGATAAGTGAGCATAGACTAGAAATAATGATTTTTTTTCTTAAATGTCACCTGAAACTAGGCAGCAGAAGTAAGCATAATTTTTCCAGTCATCTCTTCAGGTATTGCTTTCACAAAATAGCTTTAAATAAAGTTGCTGTGATGGCTTCTCTCTGGCAGGTATGCCAACAGATAGGTATACAGGGCTGCAAAAATCTACTCCCACCCTTGGCAATCCCATCTCATCATTTCAGGGAACCAATATCTGTCTTAAACATTTAGAAATCAGCTGTCCTTTCCATCAGGAAGGGCTATTAGACCTGCTGGACACACTGGAACAAAAACCTTGTTTCCAAAATTGATGTTATTTCTACTCTTGTACTAAGTTTCTGCAATAGTTTCAGCAGTCCACCACACTGACACACTTGCATCAGGTTTGTGCTCTCCCTTCATTTACCAAACTAAATAAGTCTTTATTTGGAACATAAGCTGAACGTAATTATCCATTCACTTTGGCAACGCTTTTTTTCCTCTCCGTCCTAATGTTAACATATCTTTCTTGAGCGTGGTTGTACAGAAAATACTTCAGCTGTTTTCTCAGCAGATCCCCCTACAATGGCACAGGTATCTCTTCTCCCTGCTGGTAACAGCTCAACAACCTAGGATTTTGTTTACTGGGATTTTGTTTACATTCACATCCACACCATTATCATACTGCCCCCCATTTAAGGCAATCTCAGCAGATTAATCACATAGAATAATCCTGAGGGCTGTAATGGTCAGAACTGGACTCTGAAGACACCTTGCCTTCCTGCAGATTCTTCCCACTGAATAGAAATGCCAAATAACCACTGTGCCTCCTACAGCCAGCCCTTCCCATCACCACCAGGAAAGGTAATGTGTCAAATGAAAGTTCAGCCTGATCCAGTTTCTGCTGATACATCCAAATCCGTCTTCTCCTCTCCTGCTGAGCTCCCAGCTTCTAGCAGAAATTCTTGTTACAGTTTTCAAGAACACAGCCTGCTGCTCTGCACCTCTGAACATTATCCCATTTCCATGACTCCAACACAGTCATCCAATTCTTCCTGTCCAACAGACTCATTTGCCTTTTGTAGTGATGGTGCTTCCCAACTTGGTGTCATGAGCAAATTGTCAGTGCATGCCTCCTTTTTGTGGCAAGTTAAATTGGCACAAAAATGTTAATTTAAATACAAAACAAGAGTCAAAAATTATTTGCCACTTGACTGCCACTTCTCCTTTCAGTACTGTTTGTTTATTTTCCCCTTGCTGCCCAATCCCACTTTAAAATTCCTCTACACCACACACTAGATTAACAAATTGCTTCCCATGTGGTATCCGGGTAGATTGACTTCTTTCTATAAGACATTAACTAGAGCTCTAAAGAAATCCTGGCAGAGGCAACACCTTTGCTAAAGAAACCACATTTCATTCTATTCCACTTTTCAATTAGTTCCAAGTCTTTAGCTTTTTGCTTTTCATCCACTCTAAATTTGTTGTAAAACATATAACAATTAACAACTCCAGTTGCCTGGATCGCTTTTCCTTTCCCCTTCTCAATAGAGGCATTGTCAACACAACTCACCATTCACATGAGACAGCATCAGACTCAGTAAATTTTACTGTAAAAATGTGCTCCCAGCCCTGCAATTTCACCCAACAGTTCTTTCAGTGTTTTCAGATGGAGATTATGCAGCCTTCCAGTCCCAATGCATGGAGGTCTGTGCTTTCACCTAAATGCAACTGTCTCATCTCATGTCACAGCCGGTGATGCACAGGAGGATAACCAATCAAAAATAACTTAATTTTTTAAGTCATACCTTCATTAATGTTAATACTCACTTCACTGATATGGCTGTGAAGCCATTGGCTGTTTCATATCCTTCATAATGTTTACTGTCCTTATCCACTGACAGTCTAAAATAATCTAAAGAGTACTCCTAAAAAAGTGTTCCACTACTTAGATATGGTATGATGCCATTTGTAGAAGACATATTGGGAGCATTCATGCTGCCTCTTTAAACTGAACTATTAAACAGAGGCTAAAACTCTTGGTAATGCTCCACCAGAAGGTACCCTGAGAACAAGCCTAATAATTTCCAGTGGAACTAAGAAAAAAACCTTGAAAGCAGTATTTTAGGGGGGAAAAAAACCTTGAAAGCAGTATTTTAGGGGGGAAAAAAAGAAGACATATAAGGATTTAGTGGACAGACACAATCTGGCGGGCTTAGTTCAAAATTATTTTATATAGCACTAAAAAAGGTAATTTTACTGGCATAGTTAGGTTAAAATTACCTATCCCAAGATGGTTACTGTCAGAATGAAAAGATGTTAAGGTCTAGAGAGGAGAAACATTGAAAGAAGGCATTTGTTTCAAGTGAGACAGAACATTTCTGAAATATATGTACTATACTTACATTTACCTTGAAAAAAATATGGCTTATGTTGTGGTATTATAGCCAGGACAGCATGCAACCTATTACACTGAAGTCTTAGGAATGGAAATATCTTAGGAAACATCTTAGGAAATGGAGAGTTCATTACATGTTCCAGGTAGTCCTATCCTAGCATCCAAACCCAAAAACTACAGAGCTGAAACATTTAATAGGAGAAAAGACACCTGGTTACTTAATTTAAAGCTTCAGGTTTGCCCTATTATTTTTATCTGAACATGATGAGTTACCAAATTTCTTTGATTTGACATAGCAGTCTACAGAGCAAAGCTGCTTGATGGTTCAAACTCAGAAACTGAAGAACAAACACTTGTAAACTAAGAAAGGATAAAAGTGAAAGGTAAACCTATTTCATGCCTGTGTGCAAAATATAGGAAGTTGCATTAACTTCTTCCACTTCCCACACCTGGCTATTTCTTCTTTCATTCAAAGTCTTTCTCAAAGGCAAATCATGGATCTCTTACAAGAACCATTATATAGCACATGAGGATTTGTAACCTGGGGTGATTTTCAGTCACATACCCCAGACAAAGGAACTAGAATAACCACCCAGGAGCTAGACAAAGGGGAATACAAGAGCACATGTGTTGGAATTTTTTGAGGAGTAGACATATTTTCCTTCTGCCACCTAGTGACCAATTTATTCAGATAAGAGCAGTGTTAAAAAAGTGCCATATTAAATGGAACACCTTCATGACTTTTCCTGCACCTCACAGCAGTAGTACTGCTAATCACATTATTCCCAGAGACAAGTATTATACAAGTCATGTTGTTGTAGGCTCCTTATAGTAAAGCCCTATAATGCTCATCACCGGAAAGCTTGGAGAGCAGAGTTCACCCTCATTAGAGCTAAGACTTTGAAGGCTGCCTTACACAAGCACATCTGGTGAACCTGTCACACACCATGACTGCAATTCCCCATATAGCTGGCAAATCTTTCAATAATTTCACAGATCTTCATGAGATTTTTATAGCTTGCAGGAGGCACACTTGTTATTTTAAATCTTACTGATCCAGGGTAGAGAGATTTCTAAAATGCTTGATCTGTACAGTCACTCAGTGGCACTGCTGAAAATGTGCCTGGCCCTACCTTCTGATGGTCATAAGGACTAGGATTACTTAAGACTTTTCCTGTGTATCAGAAAACAATTTATGATGGAAAAAGCATATCTTAGTTCCTAAGCTGTCAAGAAGTGCAATAGAAAGGTCACAAAGGAACTAACCAAATTTTGGAAGAAAACTGGCCTAAATATTTTCTTATTCATCTCTCAAGATGTGTACAATACTGTATGCCTCCACTGTATCTTTGTCTGTCAGGAAAGTAATGCCACTTCAGTACAGTCTCAGCTTGTATAATTAACACCACAGAGTCCTTGGTTCCTGACACTAACTCCACAGTTAAATTTAATATCACAGGTGTCTCAGAAACAGCGATTTGCACACTGACATTTTTTTCCAGCCACGAAACCATCCTGTTTTTGACATCACCACTTTATAGTGCATCAATGTTTCGCTCTCTTTTGTTTCACTTCAGCACTGCTTCTTTTTCATGGATCTTCAGAAGAAATTAGTCTAGTTTAATTCATTGCTTTTTCTTTTAAAACAAAACAGATCATTTCTTTCAAAAAAGCTTCTTTCTAAACACTATAATAAATACAAAATCCCTTTAATAAACCAGAGAAAATGAAAGTTGCTTAGAGTTTGGTTTTAACATTTCTCCCTCATATCATTTTCAAATATGTAACTTCAAATAATTTGGCACAGATTTACCTAGCATCAATGCCTTTATGGAACTGTTCTGAACTCCTAGGCATGCCTAAATTATACTATGGTATGGCAGAGACAATGGTATTGTGGAACTCCATTCATAATGCTTCAAGTCTAGGGAAGGGCACTGGTCTCATTTTTGCACTTTACATTAATATCTTTACAAAAGCCCTGTATTGGATTCCTTTAAGGAAAAAAAACAAACCACCAAATATGGGGGCAAAGGAGGAGAAGGGACTTAATGCCTGAATGACACTTAGAGATTAGAGACAAGCCCATGGTCTTCACTCAAAGAATAGGAAACCCTCAGCAACAGGACACTATGCTTCCCTTCCTCAAAAAAACGTTACACCAAGACAGAGCAAACATGACAGAACTTTCCTTAATTTGGTGTAATTATTAATAAATATCACCACTATACATGCTTTGATCATGGGGAAAAAGAAAGCACTAAGTTTTCCCACAAGTGATTATTGTGAATTTTATTATCTGTATTAAATGACTAAGAGCGCTTCCCTTTCCCTTTGCCACCTGCTCTATCACAACACTTCCCTGCCAAGTTCTTTCCCACTTGTACCTTGTCATCCCTTCCCCTGGCTCTGGATTCCCTTTCGCGGCTGCCGGAAGATTTCTCCGCCTTGGACACCACGTGTGCTCTGCCCGCGGGCCCGCGGGGCTGCAGTCCTGGCGAGTCTTTCTTCAAAGATTTGCCATCTCGGTTGGGACGTTTTATCTGAGGTGGAGCCCTAACAACAGCAACCACAACAAAGACATGCTAAAAACAGTGAAAAAAAGAGCAACATTAAGAAGGAAGGATTCTAATTTGCCTTAGCACATTATTACTAAAGCTTCCAACACCCTAAGCCTTATTTCCCTATATCTACAAACCGAAAACCACATTCCTGGTTCTGTCTGATACCCAAAGTAAGAAGAAAAAACACAAAAGAAAAAATTAACAACATTATCAGATCAGTACTCCCAATCAGTCTTACAACAAACTAACACCCATGTAACAATAGAGGAAACAATTTAGTAAAAGTCTTCAAATCAAATATTCTTCTGACTCCAAACCAGGAGATTATATTAGGCTACATTCACATGCACAAATTCTACACAAACAGATGACATTCCTGGTAAAATAAAGATTTAAAAAATAGAGACATAAAAAAAAGGTGGCTAAAATCTTTGACAGGCCCCAAAACAAAACAGGGAGGATTTTAAACAATCCGCCTACCTCTGACTTCATTCTCCTGTGTGAACATGTCAAAACATAAAAATTGCCTTGAAAGCAAAAGCAAACAGAGCTGAACTGCAATCACCTATATTTGTGTACATCACCCACAATGTCAAAGAGTATTCAGCAGTAGAATGAGGAGAAAGAATTTGGTTTTAAGACAAAGCGTCATTGTCATTTTTCTCCAGGGATTGAATTTGAAATACAGAACTAAAATAAACAGCCAGGAATGTCACCCAAATTTAATAAGTGTCCACTATTGAATCTTGTACTGATTCTTGTTTTGAGTAACTCAAAATTTGTTAACCCCAAAAACATTTTCCTGGAATATGCTTTAAATTAAGCACATTCTTAAACACATTGCTGGATACAATGGCAACATTTTGCTTTTGATGCATTTCTTTAAAGGTAACAACAGAGAACAGTGCCTAAGTTTCCTTATTTATTTGCACAAGATTTATATTTCAGCTTAAAAGAAGCAGATGAACTATTGGGGCTTTACCACTAAGGAAAATACAAGAATAACTACATCTTGAACTTTACATAACACTACCACAGAAAATCTGAGTTATTTCTACCACTTACAAAAGTATTCAGCATTAATATAATTTTACACTTATATTCTTAAGGGTTTTTTTTTTTTTTTAAGAGCAAAGATCTTTTTGACAATCATAAAGCACAGAAAGTTATAAATAAACTTGACATTTCTTTCTCTTAACCAAGATCTCTCATTTTACTTTGCTCCTTTGCTTATGTGAGTATACAAACATTAAAATTCTGTGCTCTATGTTAAAAAAACTATTGGTATGATAAATGCTATTTTTGTCTGTAAACTGAATCCGTTTCCAACCAGCTCTGTTAGGTTGAAAATAGGGATTTCAGAAAATGCACAAGCATCTATTTTAAGAAATCTATTAGCTAACTGAAGTTACCTTAAATATGGTTACAGAAGAGATACACCATATGTAACAGAACATGTTTAGCAATTAAACTAACCAATGGATTAAACACAGGTTGAATTATCTGCAGCTAGGGAGTGATTTCTAACCACCATGTCCTTCAAGATCCTTCAGTTCCAGCTCCTTACAGACTTCTCAGTCATCAATTAATTCTTTTGCTCGAATGAACTGAAATGGAAACGTTTTCTCCCTGCACATGAGAACGTGTCAGCAAAAGCCCACTTATCTCTGCAGCAAACTCTAGTTCCAGGCACTTAATTACTCCTACCAGAATAAAGGAGTGACTCTCCTTAGAATGTCAGAAATAAATCTGACTGTAGTTTAAATACTTTTTTAGATTACTTAGATTTACTAGAATTGGATTCACTCTTTATTACAAGGGACTAAATTAAATGTAATAAAAGTGTAAATTAAATGTGATTTTCATGTTACAGAAACATTCAAAAACAAATATAAAATTATGGTGAGACACCTTTATTCCACCCACTCTGCTTGAGCCTCTCCTTACCTGTGTTCAGCTGGAACAGGAGGAGGCCAAACAGCTGGATCTCTGAAAGGCTCATCTTGACAGGACACAGAGATATCTGGAGGTCTGTCCATTTTAAAACTCTCTAAAGTGTTGACAATGCTCTTAACTTGTTCATATTCTTCAACTAATTCTTGTCGGACCTTGAGAAATACGTATGTTACTTAAAAATTCTTACAATTCAAACTTCAAAAAGAACCAAACAAACATAGAAAGTACCTCAAGAACATACGCTAACCTATTTAAAAACCCCAGACCTATCAGGGTGATGAGACCTTTAACAGCAGCATAAACAATTGTATCTCTGTTGGGTCCATTTTCCTGCTTGTTAATGTCCCAAGCAGACATGATTGCTAATGCAGTGATCACTCTCCTGTAACATGTGCTGATGCTTGGATTTATGTGTGTATGTTGACGTGTATGCACACACACTCTCACACTAGTAAGGGTGCTGTTGGCAGATCTGCAGTAATGTGCTACTATTTTGGCATAAAAGATCTCTGATGACAGTCTCTGATGTCCTAGTTATAAATCCAGCCAAATCATTAAAATATAATATTACAAAATGAACACTGTGAGGAGCACAATATTAGAGTGTGTCCAAAGGAGAGCAACTAAGATGGTGAAAGGATGAGGGCAAGACTTATGAAGAGCAGCTGAGGTCACCTGGCTTGTTCAGCTTGGAGAAGAGAAGGCTGAGGAGTGACCTCACAGTGGTCTACAACTTCCTCAAGGCAGGCAGCAGAGAGGGAGCTGCTGATCTCCTCTCCCTGGGGGCCAGAGATGGAATAAAGCTGCAGCAGGGCAAGTTCAGACTGGACATTAGGTTCTTCACTGAGAGGGTGGTCAGCCACTGGAACAAGCTCCCCAGTAAAGCAGTCATGGAACCAAGTCTGCCAGAGTTCAAGGAGTGTCTAGACAATGCTCTTAGTCATGTGGATTAGTTTTAGGTAGGAGCAGGGAGTTGGACTCAATGATCCTTATGACATTCTTCCAGCTTGAGAGTTTCCACCATGATTTTATTAATATATGTGACTGTCACCAGCAAGATACTGGCATGGACAGAGGGAAAGAGAAGGGTAAACCCCCAAGGCCCTGAACAGATCTTAAAACACTACATTTACTTTACCAGAAGGTTTATGAACACCTGTACAAAAAGACCCTTAAGTACAGGAAGATCTTGATCATTTCACAGGGCAAAGCAGCCTTCTTGCTCATTCCAGATGGGGTAATTGTATCTTTCCAAAGACACAAGACATCCAGCTCAGACAGGATTATTCCTGCCCTGCTTTGCTCTCTTTGCTTTCTCATCACACAATCAGTGGACACATTCCCCAATGTGAGAGCTTCCAGCTGAGTTACAAATGTGATTGATTACTAACTTGGTTCCTTCAAACTGTCTTCACACACATCCCTTCTGTCCAAAAATAAATCCAGCCAAACAGCTGCTGTGAGGTACAAAAGAATGATACAGCATAAATCCTCCAGGGCACCACTCCACAAGAGACAGCAACTTCCTACTCCAGTGCTCCAAGAGTACTGACAGGATTCCTTCCATCAGCCTTCCAACACATGCAGAGAAATTGGTGGAAAACAACATTCTAGCACTAACAACCAGAGTGCTGTCATTCACCTCATGGACCAGCAAGAGGACGACATCTGAAAACTGAGGGAAAGTGCCATTTAATGCCTTTGAAGATGAAAACAGACTAATGTCTGCCAGCCATCTCTTAGCCTGGCCTGAGCAGACCAAACTCTGAAATACCCACCCTATTTCTTAGTCAATACCTGGCAAATCAACCCACAAGGAATCCTCAACGTGTGGACCACAAAGGAAAACCAGCCATAAACTCCTAGAGGCCTTAAAGAAACTGACTCAAACGAAATATGTGCAGAAAGACTTCCTTGCAGTTGAGAAACAACCCTGACATGGGCCAAAAAAGGCTGTGCCACAATTATGAAGTTGACTGAGCAGTGTCTTTCAGTGATCACTGCCCCTCTGAAGCAGCCTAGGAAGGCTGCAAATGGAAAAATCACTGCTTTAGACTCACCCAGTCTCCTTGTCCCCATCATACACACCATTATGCGCCAGAACCCTTAGGAGGCACCAGCTCAGGTTTTAGAGAGCCTGAAGAAAGCTTTTAAGTTATTTATGTTTAAGCAGTTTCAAGAGATAATGTGCCAATTAGCAGCTCACCACTACCAAACAGAAAACACTCCCTTCACTTCTTCTTCCCAACCACACTCTGCCCCTGCTCTTCTGCATTCAATTCTGGCATCTCAATATAGTAAGACAGTTGGCAAAATGGCAAAAAAAATTGGCCTTGGAGGGTAAAAAAAAAATAAAGGACACTTTGGCTGGGTTAGCAAGCTGCACATGCACACCATCCTGTGATCAGGTAAATCTCAGGAAAAAAAAAGGAAAGGGAGCAGAGGAGGGAGAGAAGCTGGCACAGATGAAAGGAAGAAAAGGTAGGGAAGAGCTTGGCCTCTCTAGGCATGGCAGGAGGTTAGCTGGATTCAGCTACCATGTGAAGCTGCCTGGTCCCCAGAGTCAGGTTCTGGTACAGCCCCTACAGTTGCCCCTACCAGCCACATCACCTCGTCTGGGCACTGGGTGACGTTGGAGGGCCCAGTAAAAAGCCTTTCAGCCCATGGGATGGCCCCACAGCTTTGTTTTGACATGCCAACCCCAAGAATTTCCAGTAACCAAGCAGAAAACACATCCTATCATATGGGTATAAAACACAGGGAACAAGAATTGAGTTCACTCATTCTTAGTGTAGTTACAAAACCCACTTCAGGGAGTACCTCTGTATTTCATAATCTGGCAACTGTTACACCTTTTCAATTACCACCTTTTATTTGCTATGCTAGAGCTATACCATAGCTCTAGCATAGCACATAAGTATAGCTAGAACTACACTTCTATACCCATTGCAATAAGCATGGGTATTTGTGCCTTGGTAAATACAAATAATGTGTGGGATTTTTCTTTTGCTGAAGAAAAACTGATCAAGTTTATCTCTAGGTGTTTTCCAAACCTGAAATTACTACCTACAATTAGTGTTAGTTATTCAACAAGTCCAATTTTTTAAAAAGTGAAAATAAAAGATCCCTAAACCATATCCAAAACAGGTATCCTGAACCCTGTCTGATCCCATGGAGTGAAGGTATAACTCCTATAATGACACCTATTCATGAGTTACCCACAGAACGTTTCTTAGTTAATGGCAAGGTAACCTACTAAATGTTAATGAAAAAGGCATGAAGCAAAAACCACAAACACACAGATTAACCAAAATGTGTTTGAAATAATAATAATAAGAATTTACCCTTTATTCTTTAAGCAGGAATACAGTGCACCTAATCAGTGCACCTGCACCAATGACCACAGTCAGTCAGGGTGCCTTGCTGGCTGCTCCAAGCACTCAGGGAATCACTGAACTCCTGCCTGATCTCCAGTGGAGGCCCCTGTGCTCTCAGCTCTTGTGCAACACAGAGCACATGGTTCTAACATGCAGCAGGGTTTGCTTGACAGCCTCTGGCCTTGTCGGAAGCCAGTACTATCTCCCAGGGGCACACTCCGCTGTCATTCTGCAGCTGCTGAACTGTCACTGAAGCTGCTCGTTCCTACAAGCCAGCTGTCTAGTAAAAACACTGCAACAGCCAAGAAACTCTCTCAGAATAAACAGGGAGAATGTCAACACAAGTAAAGTTCAGTAGTGGACATGAGACTAAACCTGCCTTTTAGTTTTGGTAAAGATGAGTTGCTTCTGATTTTGTATCTTTCCAGTCCCAGCCTGCATTTACATGAATTAATAAGCCTGCCTGTCAGCCTAACCTCAAAGCACAACAAAGTAACTTTTTCTTTTTAAATGAGCTCAGGAGGCCTAGGAGTGAAGATGCAAATGGAGCTACACTCAGCCAACCCAAGTGCCAGCTAGGAACTCCCGGGATGCAAAACAAGTATGGGTCTCGAGAGCAGGTCACCCTGATCTCCCCAAGATAAAACAGTCAAGAGATGATCAATGGCTGTGAATTTCCCATGAAGTCAGAGGAATTCTTATACTGTCATGTCTCTGCTTTGTCGGATCCTCAGCATGCATCTTTTGCCCTGTTTAAGATCTGCAGGGTGTACTAGACAGTAACAAAATCCCTCTTCCCTGGTTAGCACTGATTTGGAATTCCCAGAAGCAATATTGCATCAGCTGTAGCTGAACGACTCAGTTGTTTTCAGAGGAGAAGACATTAACATGTTCATATTCCTCCTCATCCTAACCATCAGCTCCAAGCAGGAGGAATCCTCATAGTCAAGATGTCCAGTTGCAAAGCTCAAGCTGTCTCTCAGTATGACGTGAAATACAGCCCAACAAATACTTGCACAGAACATCATTCTGTCCAGACCACCTGTAGCAATTTTAAAACAATGACACCCATGCAAAGAGAGGTAGATCAAGAGCATTTGGGAATCTGACCCAAAATCCCAACTACTTCTAGTTCACCTGGGCTTTGACATTGCTCAAACTACTGAGAAAATCCTCTGTCATACACAAGGCAACAAAGCAGATCCATCAGGCGTGAGGTACCTATGCGGGATGGAGCACCCACTGTTGAGAAGAACGACGGTGCAGGTAAGAGATGTAAGTTGGTCAGCTGCACAACTACAACTGGAACCATTCTTTGAGATGTTCCTCAAATGAACATTTTTGTTTTACAATGGAACATGTCCACAAACACATGAAACTTAGTTCACTGCCTCAGAAGTATCAGTAGGACAAAAACCCTGTTAGTGAGCTGCACACAAAATATACAGAAAGGAAGGGGTGGGATGCTTCACACTGACACAGCATCCCAGGAATCCTTCAAAAGGTTCAAGATTGTGAATGTGTATGCAGACAGTACGTCCCAGAGAAGAACTAGTTTAAGTAACATTCTTCGCCTTTGAGCACTTACCTACATGGACATTCAAGAGTAAAAGTTCTACCTACACAGTATTAGTGGTTGCTAAACTCCAGCTCCAAAAGACACCAGTGGTATTATCCTCTCCAGATTCCTCAGATGATGGAGAAGCTGAAAAACCTGAAGAACAGGCTAGTTCCATATGCTTGAGGAGACAGAATTTCAGGTAAAAATCAACTGCATTAATCCCCTTAACCATGACCTAAGGCTTGCTTTGCTTCTCAAGCCACTTGCAAGAAACACACTGGTATGGGAATCTTTTCCTTCGGCACATTACTGGTACCAAGTGGGTTGGACATGAAATTTGCTAAACTTACATAATGTGTATGGCATAACTCTTTAATGAGAAAGATCTAAAATTAACAACTAGATATTGCTTTAATACTGTGAATGAATGTTACTTGTGATCCAACTTCTCAGTTAAATTTTTTTCTGAACAGGTTATCATTTAAGACAGCTCCTTGCCTGTGACTGACAGTTTGAATGTAGCTGCTGTTGGAGCTGGAAAGTAGTGCTAACATCCACATCATCAGACTCCCTGTTAGTCTGTCTCAAGGAGTGAGAAAGCACAACAATTATTTAGAAAGAGTGGGTAAAGAAAGCAGGTCTATCTCTATAGGTCTCACCAAAACTTGCAAGCTCTGGTATGGAAAAGATAGTAGTTCCAGGGCTGCATCATTTGCTCTTGGGCTGTATCATTTTGTTCCCATAAATGAATGAGAAGGCAAATAACCTAGGAATGAAGCTCTTAATTTTTATTTTTTTTCAGTCACACTTCTTACTTTTGGCTGTTTGTCTCTGAGCCTGACACCAGTAACAGCAAATATTCTGACAAAGCTCATCTGCCACTACTGTGTTGGGAAGTTTCAGAATTAACATGAGTGCACAGCGTGACAGGCGCTACCCCACCTGCTGCAGATCTTATTTGGGACAGATCTCTAAAGCATTTATGTGACATGGTCAGGAGCAATTCTTCTTTTGCCTAAAGGGGATAATTTCTGAGAAAGTGCCAACTTCAGATCCTCTGCTGGAGAGACAGCTGCCTTCCCCAGGGAATAAATCCTGGAAACTGTTAATGGTCCTTTTGTACTTGAGGTTTGTCTCCAACGTGCAGCACACATTCCATGGTGCACAGACTTCTCTGAAGCAGTTCAAACAACACACAATAACATGAGACTTGAGTGACCTTCACAACACAAGAGTTGTTGAAAGATTATTGGAAGAATCAGTGTCATCAGAGGAAACACTAAATACTAGATGTGAAGACAATGCAATGGTTCAGCTGCAGAATGAGGAAATCCTCATGCTCTACCTTCACATCAGCTACAAGTTTGGCAGGAACTAAGGACAGGTACTGGGCATGAGCACCTTGTATCAGCATGCCCTGGGGTGGGAAAAAGCTTGAATACAAGTACTTGAATGTGAATATCTCCTATACAACACCCAGCTTACTACATTACCAGGAAAACTGTCTCTGCTGGATGTACATGCACATGCTTTGCAGACAAACTCTTCCTAAACAGAATTCTACAGTTCTATGATAAACACCTATGAACAGTACTGTTACTACAAAGTGATTGTTAACAGTGTTGTACTTATCAGTACACAAAATACTCTATGTTAGTGTCAGAAGTTTCAAACACAAACCCATAAACAAATCATCTGCTGCAATAAAAAGGAAAATTTGCTTCTGTTTTTAGATTATATAATTTAAACACATGATATTTAGAAAAACTCTTACTGAAATCCTCTCTTTAGCTACCTAGTGAAAAATTGTATCTTTCATAGGAGATACATTATTCTTTCAAAACAGTCTTTATGCAACACTAATTATTTACTCTAGGAAACATCTTTATATGGTTTTCCTCCTTTTTATGTTTATAGAACACAGTTTGTACCATGAAAAATGGGCCAAAAAAATGTGAGGAAGACTTAAATACTGAAAGTAATGAATAGATGGGGTTCTTATATGTCACCTGCAGATTACTTCCATGACTTCAACAGTACTCTGTCTAGCAGGGAGATGGATGTGTGCAAGACTCAGGCTAAGAGTATGACTTGCAGGTTTAGAAACCTGATCCAAATTTGTACACTATAGTCATTTAGTTAGCTGCTACTCAGACAACAATTCTAGTGATGCTAACCCACCCACTCACATTTTAGTTTACTGGACATAAGATGGCCAAAAGATACAAGGGGAAAAGAAAGTCCTTAATTTTTATAAAAGCATGCAACCACAGAGAGTATGCAGACAGAAACAGACCAGGAACTAGACAGACATCCTAAGTGACAACAAAGAAAGAATTGATTCAGTTAGGACAATAAAATTCCTTTTGAACACACCATGAAAATTATTTTTTGTTGATGAATATCCATAAAATATTGTACAACAACTGTAGCCAACATCACTGAAATGTCCTCTACATCTTATAAGGTTTGGGAGGTATAGTGTGGTTTTCAAATATCAACTAATAGAATAAAGTCCATGTTATTTCACCCTACCTGTTGCCATTTGCCCTTAATTGCTGGATCTCTGATCGACTGGCAATGTCTCTGGATTTGCTGGATGACACCCTGGTAATATACCATAGAAGAGTCATAATTCCCAAGGAGTGCATATTCTCTTCCTTTTTTGGCATTATCACAAATCTCTGCTAAATTCATCTTCACTCAGAAATCTAAAAGAGAACATAATTACCAGAAAAAATGAATTTTACATGCTGTAGAATAATTCAGACAGTGATGCTTTAGTTTTGTTATTTCTCTCATAGCTGAATTGTGTCTTTCCAACCCTGCTCCCATCCAGTCCTGCTCTTCTACAACCATTTATGTCTGGAGTATCTCTTTACTAGCCTAAGGTTTCAGATCATGAATCGTAACTCTTTTATAGTGATTAAAAACACAACTTCTTTGCTGCCTTTGGCCCCAATCCTGTTACATTAATGAAATAAAATTAAATGCCCTTCCCACACTGAAACTAACAAACTCAACTTTAATTTGTAGATCACCACAATGTATTAGCTGCCATCAGCTGTGAATCACAAATCACACGAGGCATTAAATTGCTTTTTATTCTGTTGTACTACATACGTGCCTAAATGTGCCAACCAGCATCAGGGATGTCTGCACTTCACACTTTCAAGAGCCCTCACCCTAATGAGATTATGATATGGTTGAATGACTGCTCCACTATAGATGAAGTTGAGAGCCTCATTCTGTTTAAATATTCTTTCAAAGTACTCCAGCATCCACATGCTGACTTGAATTTTTTCATTAAATTTAACATGTCACTTTGGGATTTATGGTGGAGTTAGCAATCCAAATTTAACATTCCTTAGAACAGTGATTCCCAAAGTACAACCTTCCCCTAGTCCTCAAATTGCATCATGACTTCAAGGCAGACCCATAGCCCAGCTTTTCCCAGTAACCAGTCAAGAAAGCAATAACCCAGACATTCAGAATTAAGCTGTGTTGTACAGCTAGGTTTGTATTTAAGGTTCAGGATTGAAGCAGTGCCTGCCCTTTTATCTGAACCTCATGTGACCCAAAGTTTAGGTCCCCACCACAGAAAGAGTATCAGTTCCTTTCCCTTGTACTCTCAGTACATGTGGGGGTCCCTGACATTCAGCAAGATATAAACCTCTGGAAATGAAAACTAAAAAATTGCAATTCATAGCTATGCAATACAGAGTTGAATTGAGCAAGAGGGAGGAGATCAGCTCTGGAGCGTGGTCCACTAGCTGTATCAAGGGTTTGGCAAGACCAAGGAGGTGAAGAAGAAACTGGGAAGGAGGGATACAAGCACAGTTCAGGCTACACAGCTGAAAACAGCCCATGCTACAGGAGTGCACACTGAAGGAACAGGTGGCAGCAGATAGAAGCCAGAACAGGGAGAAGCAACCTTTTACATCCCAGTGGGTTATAAAAATGTTAGTAGGTTTTATAAACAGACACGACTAGAGCAAGATGGCATTAAGGAGGATGTGTCTTATGCCTTTGCACTCCCTTGCGCTTAGCAAAATTCAAACCCATGACAAGTTAAACAGACATCCACATGAAATTCATTCTGCCCTGAGCAAACACACGCTGCACCTCCCAAGGGTGCCACACTGACAGACCTAACTGCTGCCTTCAGCTGCACACCGGGTCTGCTCCACCACCTCATCACTCCTGCTCCCTGCAACAAAGCCATGGAAACCTGCCACCCTCACTTAAACCCACAGGTCACACAGCTTGCATGTGGCTGATGACTCTGATAGCAAGAACATGCTGCTGCCCCGCAGCTGACACTGCACCAAGCACAGCAGGACTTACTGGGGCTTCACTTGTCCTCATGCTGTGCTGCACATTTCAGCTCACACAGCATTCCCGCTGGCTGTTGCAAACTACAGGGCAGGAGAAAATCTAAGATGGAAAGGGTGGCAACCCTAATTTTGCATCCTGACTTAGGCAGGATACATCATTACCAAGATCTGGATTAGTTGCAACAAAGATCATTTAATTTTCAAATACAGAAGATTGTAACAAATAGGGAAAAAAAAAGTGATGTCACTCACATTGCACAGGAAATGCATAAAATGACAGGAACTAAAGACAGTTTGTAACCCATTCAGATCTCATGAGTCAGCTTAGAAATGAACAGAAGACCATGTGGGGCAGAAGCCATTGGCCTGTCTTCAAACACATCCAGGTTAGGAACTGCTTCACAACCAGCCTGTCACCATTAAGAAAAAACATTCCTCAAATCTCTGGAGGTTTTCCACATATGTAGTGTAAGACAGCAAGTAAAGAAAACATTTTTAAGGAACTGCTGAATTCAATTTCTAGAAATCCATTAAACAGAACACATACTTGCTTTACAACCTCTCATTGCTCTTTATTACAGTTAGTTCCCCCCCTCTGGGCATGTTTAACTCCCTTTTGCCTTAAGAGGGCTGATACAACCAACTCCCCTTAATTCCAGAAGAGTCTCCTGCTCACCAGAGGAGACAACCTCTTCATCTCTTCTGTGGTGGAAGCTGGGTCAATCCACAGGCAGGAGGCAAGCCATAGGAGCCATGTAAATATGTGCCCACTTCAGGACAGTGGTTAGACAAGGAAGGTGAGGCAGGATGCAGAAAAATATACACAGTTTTAAAACTGCAGGAGCAAACCAAACAAGACTCTCCTGTTTCCTCCAGCTACCAAGAGTTTGGGGGCTTCTGGTCTCATGCTTGTGATGCCAAAGCTTATGCATGAGCTTGATGTCTGGTGTGTCATGCTGAAGAGCTCATAAAACACTGACAGGCACTGAAACTTGGAGCATGGAGGGAGGCTGGTGCACGTACACCTATGTACCTCCTGAGCAGTCAATACCTCCAGAGCTAGGCTGACAAAAGCCCCTGGATTTTTCTCGTGGATTCAGGCACTTCAGTTTTTACTCATCACCTACCCTAGACACCAAAGGTGTCATATAGCTTGAAAAGGTGAATATAGTGTCACCCATTTACCTGAGCTTTATTTGAAGCAGCAGCTGTAGGCCTCAGTCCTAAATCAGTGCTTTCCTGGAATCCCAGGCAGCTCTCTGAGATTCTACTGCTATTTAAAACTAATGCTAAAAATGGTTAAAACAAATTACAAGCCTCCTATGCACACCAGTGAAGGTAAAGTTACTTCAGAATAACCAAAGCAAATCAAAATAACTAAGTCCAAAATCAAGAAAAAAAAATATTTTTGGACGGAATTATTTCCTGTGTTGTTTTCTGGTCATCCCATTCTTCGATGTCAGGGATGGGGAGGGAGGGGGAAGTAACTACAACTAGGTGAGGACCTTTCCATGTTATGTACTCACTCTTTATTATCTGTTCTACATTGTATTATCGAGTTCATACAACATCAGAGACATCCAAGGAACCAGAAATACAGAAATCATAAATAAAGCATTTTGTTGTTTGTTATCTGGAGCTTTGTTTAGATATTTAATTTTCCTACCATACCACAGCCACATCTTTTAAGTAAATATACAGCCAGGAACAACTGTTGTCAAGTACATTTAAAACAACTTACCCACTACTTGTGACACCAGCTTTTCATTCTACCATTGTGTGGTTCTCTCCTGCACTAGACCGTAACAGCTCCACTGCAAGTCAAGATCCTTGGAGATTCCTCAGTTCACGGATCATTGACAAGAAGAGACATTACAGACATTCATGTCGGCATAGCTGCCACACATGGGGTCTTAAACCCACTTGTTAAAAACCCTGCAGCAGCCAGGCTAAAAGGTCACAGGGGATATTAATCTCTGTTCTTTGGAGCATAAGCTGGGCTGATCCCTATCTGGGGTCAGAAAAGAATTTTTCTCCCAGAATTAAAGCAATGCACAATTGAGCAAGATCCAAAAGGCAGTCTCTACTTTAACATTAAAGCATTATACACACAAACATATCCATGGGCAGATACAGTGACTGTGTGGATGACAGGCAAAGGGGGACAGCTTAGCATTATTCCCAACTTGTGTGCAACACCAGTGGGAATGGATTCAGGCCTGGCCCCCTTCAAACCATCTGTCAGTGCTATCTCACCAGTCTTACCAGAGGCAGCAAATGCTCTCCCCTGTAGAGGGTGTCTGCAGCAGGGCTTTTCCTCTTGCTTGATCCCAAACATTCACTCTGCAAGTGCCAAAATGGAAGGCATCTGCTATCTTTCTATGTCTCTTTTATGCATGTGTTTGTTTTGACACAACCAGTGACACCACTGCATCCCATTTTCTCCACAGGCTCTTGACTCTTGCACGGGATGGAGCACACTCATTAAATGAGCTGTTAGACACTTTTGCTTTATTCTCGTTGTTTCAATACTCACATCAAGCCTTATTTATACCTACTAATCAGAGTTTTCTCCAAATCAGATGTTAATTCCCCACTGAGAGGGCTATACCATACATGGATTTTCATGGGCATGTGTCTTTCTCTGATCAAAATTTTATCCAGGCAAAACAAAAACATTCCACAGCTTCCTGAGATTGCTGGACAGATGCTCTCACATCATGGCAGTCCTGCAGTACTGCTGACTGGACAGTTGAACATCTGGAAAGGCCTGGACATACGCTGATGAAGATTGGCTACTAACCCTGTTTCTCATTTTCTGTAAATCAGCCGTGCGTGATGTTGGGCATCCCGAAATGCAATGTAAGAGTTACAACGAATGTCACAAGACAGAGAGTCACACTGTCAGGCACCATCAGTGCTTATGACTGAGGTATGACTGTACACTTTCCACTTCAACAAGGCAGAGCCAGGATGACTGTCTGCCACCACACAATCCCAGAACAGGTCAATTGCCACACAGAGCAAAGCAAGGAAGAGAAGTCCACTGTCGAGAGGTTTTGATTTTTTGGATTTATACACTTTTCATGTGCAACCATTTCCATTATCAGACTCTAAGTCATAAACTGAAATTATTTTTCTTCAAATTCCTCTTACTGCTTGGAAGTTTTTCGTTACAGTTAATTGAAACCTGCCCTTCTTAGGTTAAAGCCATATCGATTTTGTAAGCCAGCTTTGACCAGTTTCAAACAGCTCTCTCTCCCTCAATTTTGTCTTCACTTAAAATAGCACAACGATCTGATTTTCAGTCTTCTCTTAGAACTTAAAAATTGTTAAAACAGAGACACGTAACAATGCTTTACCTGAGAAAGCATAAACAGCAACACTAACTGGAACATTGTCAGAGGAAAAAAAAAAGTGTTTTTCCCCACATGACATGTGACTTCTACTAGAAGCCTACAGAATTCTACTTCTGACAGAAATACAGACTATTTTTTCTTACATGCTTGATACATTTTATTTGATTTTTCAGAATAAGATATTTAAAAAAGCAATAATTAAAAGAAATTAAATAAATCTTTCCTGCTTTATTATAAAGATTATGTCTTTCATTTTGGTGTTGGGTGCAGAACAACTGATCTTCATTGCCAATAACTATCTGTCCCTGTTCAGAAGCAATTGCTGATGCTGTAGACATTACGTTTGCATGACAAAAACAACATTTTAACTGATTATTGTCAGATAAAAAACAAACAAACAAAAGGCTTGCCAAGTTCCATAGCTAAATCCATCTTTCCCTGTTAACATGGCTTTGTTTGAACATGCAGCTGTGGTCCCATGGACTGGTGTGAAAACTAATGATCATGACTTCACAGGATCACGGCTCCTGTTAAAAACATATCTGTAAGTAAGGGCATGGCTCAGTTCCAGCAGATTTGAATCAAAACTACATGTAAATGAATCAAAGATGAGAAATGTTATGCCAGTGCTGTTTTTTCTTTTTGCTGTGTGCATTAGCAGTGACAAGGCTGGCTACAATTGCAGCAGCAGCAGCGTTGGGGTTGCAGCAGGTTATGCCATTTTTAAAGCAGTACAGACACCAGATAAAACACACACACACACACACACACACACACACACACATATATATCATGGTACAGGAAACCCAGCACCAAGGGATCTCTTAATTCAGTCAACTGCTTTCTGCTAACTGGTTTTTGGCCTCTTTGCATTGAAACTCTGTTTTGCAATAGCAGACGTAGAGTTAATGTGGAAATGTGTATGGAAGTGGGAAAGAGAAGAAGAATGCATGCAGGCCTCAAACTATTTTTGTGTGCATTCTTAACTTGAAACAGAGATTTACTTGAGTGCAAGTGAAAAAAAAAAGTCTTCAAATGAAGTAAAGACATTCACCACGGGTTAAAAGGAATCACATAAGAAAACACTAAATAGGTGGCCAGTCTTTTAATTAAAGATTAATTTCGATATTTAAATTAGAGATTTCATTAGTTTGGTGAACCAAACAGAAAGCATCCTGGAGAATGAAATAGCTATATGCAGAGCCTTTGAAGTACAGTTCTCTGAAAAAGCAGAAAGGAGAATCAGAGACGGCTGTGCTATTCCTAAAACTGAGTGTGAACCGTATCCTTCTCCAAGCACCTCATACTCCAGTTTCAGACACATCCATATGGCCCCATCACCACTACCTGGGGTAATGAGGTGTTCATTAGCAAGGCTGGGCAACAAAAAGAGCTAAAACAAATGCTGTGGGGCACTCTGGGGAGTGTAACTCCACACACACGTGGGTCAGGCAGTGACAGGCTTGCCAGCTTCTGTTCTATCTTAGCCCTGCTGGACCCAGGTAAAATGCAACACCACAATCAACCCCTCCTCTGACAGGATGCAGGGCCCAGAGACCTGAAGGACTCTGTAGGGCCTGTCTGGAACTCCACAAAGTGGAACCCAGCCCGAGTCAATAATCCTTCTGGTCCTTTGTGGAGCCACTTGCTTCTCTGCATATCATGTGTGTAAGCACTTCTGGTAGAGCAAACATGCCACCAAAGATTCCCAAGATGGTCTGTGCAGAGCCAGCTCGGGTTTAGAGCGTTTCTTAGGTCGGCTCTGTGCCAAGAAAGGCAGTGAAACTGCTCCTGCACCTGGCCCTGGATACAGCACTGCCGTGTTCCCCCCACACCAGACCACAGCCAGCTCCACAACGACTCCGTGCTGCTGCTGCTCCATTCCAGCTCAGCCAAGCTGCATCCCAGATAAGCTTTCCATGAATAACTGGAGGTTTAATACACTCACAGAGGTGTTTATAACCCTGACTCATAAGGTCAGAATTTTGGGCTGAATACTTTTCCACCTCTTGAACTCCACTCTGAATGTCAAAGAATTGGCTCTTTAGGACTAAGGAAATGTAATACTTGCATAGAATACATTTTTTAAAATATACATTTATATGCATATTGATGTTAGTGCTACAGACATGAAGTCTTCAGATTTCTCGGTTCATCCCCAGAAAAATCAGCTTTTTTTTTTTTTTATTATTATTAATTACACAGAAAACCAGATAAATTTTTTTTTTTTTTTTTTTTCTTGTATTCCATTTATTTCACAGTCTTTTGATTTGGCATAGGTCAGGGCAGGAAACATCTCTCCCCATTACCTGCTCAAAAGCCCAAATCTCCAAGAGCCAGGCACCCCAAGCACTCTGTAGCTGCAATGTTCCTTCTGCAGTGTGGCAAGTACCAGGAGCTGCAAGAGAGAAGCTGAAGCCTGTCTAGGATATAGCTGACATAGGGATGGGGGGAAAAGGAAGAAAAAGGAAACTGCTCAACAATCTGCAACTGCAATCAAGCATTCATTGGAAAGAAACCATCTCTGTGAAATGTGAAACTGTAGTAGGAATAGACATTCAATATTCATATACAAGAGAGTACTAATGCACGGATGCTTTTAAGATACAGATTTTCAGGAAGAAAAAATGACACCCCCTTATATACCAATCATAAACACATGTATTTTAAGTATGGTATATAGAGAAACTATAATTTTATTCCCCCTTATGACTGTTAGAGAACATAAGATAAAAACACTAGAACTGTCAGGTGAGGAAATGGAGAGAGAAAAGGGACAAATGCTGACATCATGGCAGAATTTTTTTGGGAAAAAATAGAAATGTAGCAGAATGATTTTTAAAAAGTAACACTGTCCAGACCACCCAGTGCAACAAGCTCAACGGAGCCTAAGCATGGCAGTAGACGTTAAACTGGAAACCATAAAGGCAAACTGGTTGGAGAAACTTTCCAGAGCTCCCTCTGACCATTGCCTCCTTCGTACCCATTCCCAGCCTCCGGGCTGCTCTGCCTTCTGCACAGCTCTCTGTGCCTCTGCTCCACCACTCCTCCTCCAGCACATATCCATCCATCCATCCATCCATCCATCCATCCATCCATCCATCCATCCATCCACCTATGTTCCCACGCGCCCCTTTCCTTGTATTCTTTCTCTCCCCCACCGGCATCCAGACGCCCCAGTCCATCCTCCCCTCACCGCAGGTACCCACCCATTCAGTGCCCTGCCCGCGCCTCCCCTCTGCAGCCGCACCGCCCCTGCGCCCACCCTCCCAGCCGGCCCTGCCGCACTGCCCCTCCCTCCAGCCCCTCCCGCCCCGGCAGCGGCGCAGGGGCTTCTCTCCCTCGCTGTTCCGAGGGAAGAGCCGCCTCAGCGCCCTCATTCCGAGGGAGCCTCCCGTCCCCACAGGGGTCCCCTCCGCAGCACCCATCTCCCCCCCCTCCCCCGAGAGCGCTGGGGGCTGTAGTTTCCTCCCGCCGCCTCTCCCGGCAGCCCGTAGCGACCGGCGGAGGGGCGCGGACTACACTTCCCGACACGCTCCGCGGGAGATGGGGGGGGTGCCCCCGCCCTCCTCCAGCCTGTACCGCTGGTTTCCCCCCCATCCCCGCCGCCTCTCTCGGCGTGGCGGTGTCCGAGCCGCCGCCCGCCGCGGGCAGCAGCGCCGTGAGGGGCTGCCCCGTTCCCGGGCCCTGCCGTTACCTGGGAGAGCCGGGGGTGCGTGTCCGCGGGCGGGAGCGGCGCGGGGAGGGGGCGCAGCGCTGCGGCTCTGTCAGAGCGGGGCCGGGGGGGGAGCNNNNCGCGCGCGCGGCGACGGGCGGTTGCCATGGCGGCGGCGGCGGGCGCGGGGAGGGGACGGCACCGCCGCTCCGGCCTCCGGAGCGCCTCCGCTTGTCCTGGCGGCGGGGGAAAGCGATTTTCCTAAAGGAAAACCCCGCGGCACCGCCGGCGATGGCTGCGGGCGCCGCCGCCCAGCCCGCGTTTAGCAGCCCTCGGCGGGGCTCCGCGCTGAGCATCCCCGGCGCAGGCGGGCGGAGAGCGTCCCGCTCGCTGCGGGAGCCGGAGCGGCGCGGGGCCGGCCGGGCAGGAGGGAGGGAGTGCCGGAGCCGAGCGCCCCGGCTGGCTGCTGAGCGCCCGCCGTGCTCTGCGCTGTGCTGCGCCAGGGCTCGGGGCGGGGAGGCTGCAAACACAGAGCCACAGGGTGCGTCAGGCGGGAAGGGAGCGCCGTGGGTCACCTGCTCCAAACCCCCGGCTCAAGCAGGGCCGTGCCGCAGCACATGGCGCAGGATTGCGTCCAGACCCTTCTTGAACTGCTCCAGTGAGGGAGGCTCCACAAGCACTCTGGGCAATCTGTTCCAGTGCACGGTCATTGCACAGTAAAGTTCTTCCTCATGTTCAGCTGGAACTTCCTGTGCATCAGTTTCTGTCCTTGCGTCGTGTCCTTGCAGCTGGAACCAGCGGGAAGAGCTCTGAATACACATCAGAGCCAGTTCACACTCAGAATGCAAACCTCATGTGCCTCCAATTCGTCTGTGGGAGTGTCTGTCTAGGAAATGCAGAGCATACGTTTGTCCTGTGTGCGTGCAGAAGGGCACTGGACCATCTTTGCTATAGCAGTCTAATACACTTTGATAGAATCGTAAAGGAACTGATTTAGGGATTTGCCCTGTTCCTGGACCAAAGCGGTATTTGGCGATCAGAGGCAGTCACACAGGGTGGCACCACCCAGTTTGTGTCAGCTCCTGAGGGTGAATGTTCCTGAAACATGCAGGTCACTGTTAGTACGAGCAGCCTGGTGCCCTGCGAGGGGAGCCGTGCAGTTATAAACCTTTCTAAGGCTGTAATTTCACAGTTAATGCAAGACAGCCTGTGTCTGTATTGCCACCGAAAGGGGCAGTCCTGCATTCCTCTCTGATCATGGATATGCCTTCCTGTTTGTTATTTACACCGCAGTAACACTGATGATGCCATCTGGCAAGGCAAGCCTGGGATCTGATCTGGTAGAGAGCCAGATTTGCTCCTCCAAAAAATTAACTGAGTTCAGCTGGAACTGAAAGTTCCTGAATTAGCTGAGTCTGTAGAGCTGCTGCAGGCACAAGGAAGGCAGAGGAGATGTGGAGGCAGGAGCAGCCCATGGAATCTGCAGCCCAGTGGATCTGAGCTGTGTTTCTGTGTGCAGATGCACCACTGCAGTGAGCCCTTACTGCTGAAACTGCCTTGTGACAGCTCTGAGAGTGTCCCAGTGACGATGAATCTTGTGATCACACCTGGTAGTAGTACATGATTTCTCCGGAAAATTTCTGTTGTAGTTAGTTTAAGGCACCAGCATGAGGTTGTATCTCGCAATAAGGTTCTCAGACGTGCTAAGTGACACAAGAGCAGGGATTGAAACTAAAAGCTCAGTATGCCTCTTAAACAATACAGCATGCGTGAGTGTGTCACTCATATATCTACAGATCTTGTTTCTGTCAAAATCATGTGGAGATTCTTATGTCTTTGTGAGAATTTTGGAACCGGGGCCAAAATCATGATGAATTCATAACAGCTGCAACTCTGGCTTCCCCCATTTCCAGATTCCTTCGAACTTGCCTGCCCATGACATCAATTCCTGCTGGTTTTCCACATACACAAAAGCATAGATGCTGTGCAGACCTTACAGAGTTCAACCTTTCTAGGGGAGAGCAGATGACAAGTGGCCTCGTCCCAGCACTTCCATAATATCCCTTCCCACGAGACTATGTACCTCTTACCACATTAGGCAACACATTAAGTGCTTTGTCTGAGGATTGTATCCCCCAGCTAGGAAATTGTGACCCAGAGAAAGATGGTTATTTGGGTGAAATTTGTCTGGTTGGGTTTTTTCCCCCACCCCTTTTTTTAGTAACAATTGAGTCAAGCAGGGCTGCTTCCCCGTGGCAGAGGCTCCCCATGCTACAGCTGACCTCCCTTTTGAAAAGCAGTTGTTCAACACTAGAACAATACCAGTGCCAACCTATTTTGACCACTCTGAGGCAAGGTTTGGTAAGCATGAGTCTCCACAGTTTGCCAAGATATGCTGTGGCTGTGTCAGCAGGAAGAACTGTGTCTTCAGGTTCCTGGCCATGCACTGTATGCACACATGTATATAGGGTAGTTCATGTTGGAGGGGACCTCAGAAGGTCATCTAGTCCAGCCAGGCAATCAGAAGTTCATAAACCTGTTAGTAAGCCATAAGAATAATAACTTTAAGTGTGAAATTTCTTAGTCCTTCCTATTGCTGGGTCAAATTTGAGCAAATCTGTCTGGACTTCTGCAAAAGGTACTGCTTCTCTGACCTCATTACTGAAGGTTCCTGCCTTCACAGCAGTCCCTGGATTGAAAACCACTAATGTTTCTAAGCCATTTTAATGCAAAATATGGTGTTAAAATCATCTTATGAGCAGTTCAGGGTAATTTTACAGGACCTGGTGTTGAAGCAGCTGGTACTAGTGTGTCTCATTCCACTGACTCTGCTGTGAGGCAGTAATTTCAGGCAAAGAGGAGGTAGGAAATTGCTGGGAGGGGAGGTGACACCTTAAGCCACTGAAGCTTTTTCTACTCTGGGCATATTCTCATGGCTTACAACTTCTTTATTTTTTGATAGAGGCTATAAACCTAGCAGTTCTGGATAAGACATGATGGTGGTGGGTGTCAGCAAGTGTGGTTAGGCAGGATCCAGCTGTGTTGGTGGAGGAGAGCATTACTCACAGCCAGACCCCAGAGACTTATCATGGCCCTTTCCAGCAATCTGCAAATCTGCCAGCAGAGCTGATTGTGTGCCCGCTCACTCTGATTTATTCTAGTCAGTTCAATCAGAAGCTGATAGAAATTAATGTAACTCTTTTGCCATGAACATTAGATTTGGTTCAGAAGTGTCTCTTCCGCTAGAGTAATTGCAGACACTGTCAGAGAAGTTTAAAGCTGTGCACTCTCAGGGTCTCTGACAGATTAACAAAACTGGTTTCTGAATTGATTTGGTTATCATTACGTAAATTCCACTGACTAGAGTGCTGGCACTGGCTTTTAGCACAAAGTAGCAGAGAGCTTCATTTGTAACCTCCTCCCACCCACAAAGTTCTGCAAGGAGAAGGTTGAAGTCATGTGAGAAGTCTATGAATTATGAACTGCCCTCTGCTTCTGTCTTCCCTTCCCCTTGCAATTATATTTAACTAGACTGCAGGAATTATTGTGCCTTCATAATAAGCTTTAATGCTGAGATGCAAACATAACTCTTTACCAAAGATCTTACAGGCTGTATGGAGAAATGCTGTAATAATGAAAAGGGAAGAACAATAGGGAAGCAGTAGGGAGAAGAAGATGCATGTTACATATTCATGGACATTACCCTTCCAAGGGAAGTTATGCACAAGTCAGTAAAGGCATCAGTAGACTGTTAATTTTCATCCACACATAGTAATTGTTCTTCTGCGTAGATATTTTTATGGAATTATATTTACCAGTATGACACATCCACCAATTTTTCTCCTAGGAAAGAACTTCAGAGTTTGAACACTGAGAAAGGTTTAGTCAACATCCTTCCCACAAGGCACATCTCAAAGTGCTGTGAATTGTTAATAGAGAGCAGTGTAAGAGAAAGTAGTTGATTTTCAAACAGGATTGATTGCAATTAAGCCAGAAGGCGAGAGGTGGAATAGACAAGGATGTTTTTATTTATCTGGTCAATGTAGACATCTGTCATGTAGAATTTTTCCTCTGACTTAAGATTTTGGGGATACAATTCCTGCTTCAACCAAGGTGGACTGTGCCCTGAATGTGCTTAATTTTTATCCAGTGCTTATAGCAGACTCATCTGATCAACATAAGTGTAAGTGTTTGCACTGTAGATGTCTAATGGTAGGTGACAGGAGTCCCACCCAATGTGTTGAGTTGTTAGAGCCCTAGAGAGGGAAAGCTGTCATGGCAGTTTTATGTTGGTCGATTAAAATGATGAAGAACAGGCCAGTGCCACTTTAATGGAAATCACAGGTGGAAGAGAAGACAGATCTTTGAGATAAGTTGAAACAAGCCCACAGTGCCCTGGGAAAAAACCCCACCTGTTCTGCTTTGAGTTTGTGGACAGAAATTAGAAAAACAAACAGGAACTAGGATCTTGTGTTTCTTTTATGTGTATACTTAACATGCAGAAGCATTTTGTGTGTGTTGGAGCATTACTTTTTGGAGAAGGAATAAGAAAGGAGTTTACAGCAGTCAAAACAAAGAGAGAGGAAACTTGGACAGAAACCTCAGAGAAAGTAGAGTCATGCCCAAGGAACTGGATGTCAGCAACTGTTAAGTGAAAATCTGGACCAGGAAAGAAAGTTTATTCACACCATCTCGACTTTGTGGCAGACCACTAGGCAGTATCAAGTGTCAAAGTTACCCTTAATCCATCTGCTGGGGTTGACAGCTGAGAGAAAATCTCTCATGATTTGCTTTTGTTTGGTGGTATAACTCTTTCATGGTAAAGTGTGAGCTTTAAGCTGTTTTTTAAAGATGTGACATTCTGGAGTTGCACTGTCTGTCCCACTGCAATAAGTTTGAGCCTCACTGCTCAGTTTCTACCACATTTGCAGAAGGATGGAGGTGTAACAGAGTTCCTTTTAGCTTTGGAGTAAGTAGCACAGTAGAAACGTACACTCAGCTGGTGCTTCTGCTGAGCACAGCAGACTCAGCTGTTCTAGATTTCATCTGGCAGCAAGCTGCCCAGTGTGCCCATGTAAAATGACTGGCAGCTCCCCACTTAACGATACGTGCAGCTTCTGTGCACAAGTTGCAATACCATGTATGATCCATTGGCAAGTTTCTTGAAGGGATGAGGGCTAAGTGGAAATGGATACGACACCATAGGATAGTAGGCTTTGATAGTTTGAACCAGTTATATCAGTTGAGCCCATTAACTCAGGCACAGCCATTTCAAGTCATGCTGGTATATATTATTCTCGTTCCCCTGTAGATGTTTTTCTGACTTAGCAGTGGCAGTTTCAAATCAGGGAGCTGTTGGGCAGCTTTTTGCACATGCTGTGTAGATGCCCAAGCCACTAGAACAAACAAATCACAGTCTAATGCATATTAATGGCTTGCCCAGCATGTTTGATTTCTTAGGCGTGTTAGTTGCAGTTCCGCAGTGTGAGACACTAGAAAATGAATTGGCTTTAACAATCCTCTCCTGTAAACATATTCATCCAGGAGAGAAGATAGCTACATTTAAAGAGCATTCCTTCCACAACTGTCTCAAGTAGTCCTTTGAATAGTGCTGTGATCAATGGCAATGAGGGTGTTTACACTGGAGAAAGACACTCTGAAAATTGCTGTTCTGGTGTGTGCCTTAGTATCAAGATTTTGCAGGGCAGGAGGTAAGTCATGCATCTGCACTAAAAGAACAACTTCACAACTTCTGCTGCTTTTTGATAAATTCTGAAACCTCCATCACTGGATATGTTAAAAGTTCTGAGTAGAAAAGAGCAATATAGACAAGATGTAATTACAGATCAAAGCTCCTAATTGAAATTTTTTATAAAATGTTTGAGGAGAGCAATAAAGTTAAATATACACTGGTGATCATTGTGAAGAATCTCTTTTCCCTTTCTGGTCCCCTAAAATGAATACTACTGGGAATTTGCAGTGGTTTCCATGTGAACAACCTAATCTGCTTCGTATTTTGAGAGTAAAATTTGGAATCTTTTTTTAACTTCAGAATTTAGACCATCACTGAACAATGTGCATTCTGTTACTGTTGTTCATTTATCTAATAAATGAGAAACATGGTTATGTCAGTAGAGGATCGGTGGCACAAAGAACAGTATCTCATAAAAGAACAGATATTGGCATCACAGTGAAACATGTTTTAAACTATTATAACATCCCATTCACATTCTCAGGGGGAATATTCACTGCCTACGTTTAAACATCTAACTTAGATGCCTAAATTAGGAGGCTTGTCTCCCTAGATGCCTTGCATAGTTGACGGAGTGAGAGAGGCTCCTCCAGAGAGCAGTTCAGACTGTTAGTTAGGCTTCTGCTCTGAATTATCTAGAGGAGCCTCTTCAACTTTGAATGCCTTTCTGTGCTATTCTTTGCATCTTTTCCTTGGCAACTAAACTGACTTACCTGGTTCCCACCCCTCAGCACTTGTTCTTGCCTTCTACTTTACATACCAGTCTGTCTCTTGGGCTGTGGGGATTGATGTGGTGGTACTGCCAGCTAGGTTGGTGAAATCGTCTGAGTTGAAAGGAACCCTACCAAAAAAGGTCTAACTTTTAACCTAGGTCGTGTCTCTGATGTTCTTAATTGCATGACCTTGTAAACAGGTCTGAGGAAGGGATGAGCTTTAGCAAGGGACAGAAATGCACTGTTGACCTCTTTGCCATGTGTGTCACCAAGAAAAAGATATGTTTAAGATGCAAGTTAAGGAGACTGAGTCTTGTATCTAAGCATCATTCTGTTCAAGCACATTATTTTTATACCTTACAGTTTCAAAAATGTCATGGAAGTTTATTATGGTTTGCATCACTGTAAGATATAATCTAGCCATGTATCTGTTATCCCTGTAAAAAGTGGCCATAATTTATACAGAATTATTTATCATATTTACAAATGTACCATGAAAAGGTGTGCCCAACTTTATAAATAAGGCTAGAAGCGTGGTGTTGCTACTAGCATAGAGCAGCTGCAGTCAAGTTGGAGTAGCTTAAGGAGTTCCCCACCCATCAGCCAAGGGCTGCTAATGTTCCATCAGACATGCTGGATGCATGTACCTACCTTTAATAGTTTATAGTGCAGGCATCTGCTTGTAAAATAGTTGTCTAAAATTCTTTTCAGAATCAGTGGAAAATCTGGCCTTTTAGATGATGCTTTATGTGACCCGTAAGAGATGCTGAGATATGAAGTACCTACATTTGGGCAGCTGGATCCCACCTCCAGGCTGAGCAGCTGCTCCTTCTACATGGAGCACTGCTGACTACAACAAGCGAGGTTCAACTGCCCTGTGTGCTGACCTCTAAAACCACCCAGGCTCAGCTGCTAGTGTGTCACTAAAACTTCATTTTCTGATCATTAAAACTCATTGCAGTTCAGACAGATTTGATGCTACTGGTGTCCACCACCAGGACACTTTTGCAGTCTCCGGCAGTTAAGGTATTGCATGTTGTTACAGAGTTAACCATCCTCTTATAAAACAGTATTCTTTTAAAACAAGCATGTATTAGGAATGTGAGCCACAAACCCAATGAGGTGAGACAATTATTAGTAGTTACTAGTAGTTTTGCATTGCACCTTTTGCTGCTTTTTAAATTTCAGTAGTCATCAGGTAGGCATCTTAACAACCTAGGAAGAGATTGTTTAATTATATTTATCTGTGACCTTCTATAACTTCACCTACCTAATTGCTTCTTTTAGGTGATGTACTCACCTCTTTCTGGTCCTTTTCCATGCAAGTAAGAATAAAAACATTCCTAAAGTTTTAAATAATGAAAAAGCTAAAATCCACAAGGAAGCACAGCTGAAGCTAAACTTCAATAAGCTAAGCTGGAGTTAAACCTATATGTGCTGTTGTCTTCCTGTATGTGTTTCCTCATTCAAATAATTCTTCATGTCACCTTAAAAGTTAAAAAAAAAGGAGGGGAAGTGTTAATTTTCATATTTGATGTATTTATAAATGTAATGAAGTTACAAAATGAGCCTGTTGTGGCTTAACCCCAGTAGGCAGCTCAGCCCCACACAGCTGCTCGTTCACTCCCCGGCCAGTGGGATGGGAGAATCAGAAGTGTAAAAGTGAGAAAACCCATGGGCTGAGATAAAGGCAGTTTAATAGGTAGTGCACAAGCCCCACAAGCAAGCAAAGAAAATTAAGAAATTCATTCACAACTTTCCAGAGCCAGTCAGGTGTTCAGCCATCTCCCAGGAAAGCCACGCTCCATCACACTTAATGATTATTTGGGGAGATCAACATTGTCACTGAACGTCTCACCTTCTTCCTTCTTCCTCCAGCTTTACATGCTGAGCATGACACCATGCTCAGGGATACCCCGTTGGTCAGCTGGGGTCAGCTGTCCCTGCTGTGTCCCCTCCCAGCTCCTTGTGCACCCCCAGCCCACTGGCTGGTGGGGTGGGGTGAGGCAGAAAAGGCCTTGACCCTGTGTAAGCCCTGCTCAGCAGTAACCACAACATCCCCATGTTATTACAGCACAAATCCAAAACACAGCCCTGCACCAGCTACTGTGAAGAAAATTAACTTTATCCCTTTAACTTTTAGCCAAAATCAATACAAGAGCCTTATGTCTTCACATCCTTTTACAGTGTAGAAATATATGTATGATGAGGGTACTTGTGCATAAGAAGATAGAAGATAGAGGTTTCCATAATTACATGTTATAAAAGAACAAAGGTTATCAAAAGAAGTTGTTCCAAGAGCACAGGAGAATAATATTGTATGGATTTCTCTGGATGGGGAAGGCAATCGTGTGCTCTTTCTTCTTGTCACTTTTTATCATTTTTATTCTGGGTTTCTGTTTTGCTCAGATACCAGAAAATCCCCCTCCTGTTGAGACAGTATTTGGGATCTTTCCACCTGATGAAAGCATTCTCCAGTGCCACTGTTCAGTGCAGTGCTGGCTGATACGGGCAGACAAGCTATGCCAGTATTTGCAAGTGTCTGCAAAGTCTGTATCCACACAAGAAAGAGAGTAGTTTTCCATCCCTAGGCTCAGTGATGCATGCTGATGAACACCAAGGATGCCTAGGGCTACTGCAGACTGCTCTGTCCACGCCACACAGCCCTGTACCCTGTATCTCATATGGATGTACCCTGTGGTGTCCATCTCTGCCCCGTGCAGAACCTGCAGGAATAGGGCTGGAAGACAGCATGGGTCTGGGAGAGCCAAAGACAAAGTTCTTGGCCATTTGGGGGGAATCTCGAGAGTGAATGCAGGGGATGTACCTGAAGAGGTCCCCAAGGAGAAAGCTGCAGTTTAGCAGAGGGGACTTTTGGGTGCTCAGACTTCCTCCCTGTCAGTGTAGGACATAGTGGTGACATTTCTTAAGTACCCAGTTTTAGTCCAATGGTGGGATGAGTTCTATCTAAACACACACATTTCTGTTGATTAGCTGAGCATCTGTGTTATTGTATGCAGATTTTGGAAACACAAGTGGTTAATACCATATATTGGAGGCACCTTATTCTTTCATACATACTGCTGAAGTAAAACCACTTACATTCCTAGTTAGTGGCTCACCTGCAACACGGCAGAGCTTTGGCTGGGCCTTAGATGTAAACATAACATTTTCTTTCCTGAGATAGCCTACACTGCAGTGATATTTTTAGCAGAAATGCAGTGCAAAAGTGAAGTAGATTATATTAATCGTTGTCTAGAAGCTTTCTATGCACTGCATAGGAAGTCCTTATTACATTTTTCATCAGGCCATATGGCATCTAAATATAATGTGCTAAATTACTAATGCAGGACAATAAATAACATTATGATTATGTGTTATGGGTGCCACCTCATACGTGCACAACAAGTAATTATAGTTGGAATGAGTAATGGAGATTTGAGTGTTCTATTTAGGAATATATGAGAAAGGACACAGTTTGTCATTAAGGATGGTAATTGTCTCATCTCACTTTGCAAATTCAATAAGTAGGTGTCCATACTAAGCCAGTCATCTGTGACTGTATCTGTGATCAGTGGAGAGGAACAGGGACTTTAAAAGATAAATGGTCCCTCCTCTCTTAGACAAATATTTTCAGAGACTGCATCTCAGAATCTCACACAAACAGAAAATCTTCAACAACATCTTTCTGAGGAAAAAAAGAGCACCTAGAAAGACCTGGTCACACATTGTAACCTTTCTCAGATGAATCTCCAAGTCTTCTCTGCTTCAGAGAGTGATCACCCATAGTGAAACTTTTGATGGTGTTTATTTAAGCCTTTTTTTATGTTCCAGTGATGAAAGTTTCACCATTTCCCTAGGCAGTCTATACCAATGCTTAATTTTCCTTAATCCTAGACTGTTGTCTAGTGGTTTAATGTAAATATCCTTTCCTGCAATTTATCCCTATTGCTTCTTCTTCTAATAAACATAAACAAGTTTATTTCATCCTTTTTCACAAGCACTTTCACATATTTAAAGATTCCCCTGCCCCCGGTTTTCTCTTCTTGACATCGTTTGTGTCTTGACACTGAACTAAAGTACAAGTAAAGTGATATTAGTAGGATTTTTGTAGAGTTAAACCTTCCCTCCCCTACTCCTTCACCCCCCAGTAACCTCAGTGTTGCACAGACTCCACCATAGCACTCTTGCATCTCTCTTGCTGCACCCAGGGTTGTGACACCCTAATGCTGTCGGTCTCTCAGCCCTGGCTAATTTCAAGTGAGCACTCCCAGCTCCTTCCTGGTAAATCGAGGACAGGAGAGGGTTAAGTGTTTGGTTGTTTAACACTTTTTATGGACACTAGCTGCTTCACAGCTTTCCAAGGCATGATGTCCACACTCAAAAGTGACAGTTTGAGGGCTTGTTAGCCAGTGTTTACAAGCATAATGTAGTTTTTGACTCATATCTGCCTTTTTCGTTTTCACTGAATGTACCATTTTCACTGACCTTCCATGCTTTCTAATTCCTTTACAGTGATACCTTCACAATTTCCACAAATCCAGCCATTTTGTTTGAGTGTACTGAAACGTGCTTAAGGATTTTGTGAGTTACGCTTCACAGAGAACATTTCACAGAACTATACATTATACCACAAAATTGTTCTTACCATGCTAATTTAAAACATATTTTTCTTTAGATTAGTTCATAAAGAGAGAGGAAGGAAGATATTTAGCTCCAGACAGCACTTGCAATAGA
Source organism: Onychostruthus taczanowskii (assembly GCF_017590055.1). NCBI lineage: Eukaryota > Metazoa > Chordata > Aves > Passeriformes > Passeridae > Onychostruthus > Onychostruthus taczanowskii. The sequence continues at coordinate 2,562,146 of NW_024502569.1, read as the reverse complement.
AATCAGTTATTTCTGTACAGCATCTTTCCTTTGAAATATCACTAAATGATTTCCAGAGAGAGGAAGAATGTAATTTAATGATCCCTTGCACAGCTCAAACACCTTTCATCAGAGCATCTCAAAGCATTTCAGACAAGCCTCAAAGCTTGTCTGTTTTTCCCCAACTATTTCAGTTGGCCTAATAAAAGATACTGTCTTCCTACACACATTGTATTGTTTAGCACTCAAAGCATTATCATACTTGTTTTACCGATAAGTAAAAGGGCCACAAAGAATCCACATAGTTTTATTTGAGACAGTGAATCTAAGGTGAACTCTGTGGGGTCTGGTTTTCACTGAGTCTCCAGGATGTGCAGAATACATGTTCTCAGATTACAGGCAGACATGTAGAGCGGAGTCTTCATTCCACTTACATCAGTGGCAAAGTTCCCACTGATCTGAATAAGGCTGAAATCGCATCCTAGCTTTCTAGCTGCTGCTTGCCAAAGTCAGCTTCAGACCTGTGCATCCTTCCCGTCTTCTGCGTCACTGTTAGTAATGGAGGTTCTGCCACACCATGCCTGGCATTTCCCCCTCAAGTAAGTGAACAAGACAAGTCTAAATAAGGAATGAGAGACCCCAGCAACAGGAGGGGGTGAGTGTGTGGTGTGTGGTTAACAGTCTCCCTGCAGTCACTGCAGATCCCTGCATCTGCCTGCACGCTCTCTGTGCTGGCAAAAGGAGCCCTATGAAGAGCCCTGTGGACAGGATTATCCTGAACTGGATGTGTGCTGTCCTGGCTCTTGAGTGCCCCAGGTTACAAATATGCTGCTGACACCACCACAAAAACCATGTCAGGTCTCTGTTACTATGTCTGAACTTTTTAATTAAAGGACAGTCTAACCATTTTGAGAAAATCTGGCAATCTCTTTCAGCTTCATTTTTGCTTAATTAAGACTGTGGATTTGGGCATACAGCACCAAATGCATCCAAAGAAACTGTTGTCTTAAGGAATTAACTAAGTCTTTTTATATACTGTCTGTGGAGTATGCACTTTCATCAGAAAACATATTATACAACAGAAATACAAACACTTTAAAATACAGATTACAAAAAGGAGCACAAAGAGAGAAAATGCCGTATACAGATGTCTTCTGCTCTTGAGGATAGATGAATACGGTCCTGATGAGAAAGAGAATATGTGTTCATTCTCACTCCCTGTACTGTCCATTTGTCCCTTGCTACAGGGGTCTTCTCAAGCTTGATGGTGGTGCAGCCTGGGTGGCTGGTCTTAGTATATTCTTGTTTATTTTTAAGCAGAATGATCACTAAATCCTCTTGCTGTGGTGCTAGACTGAGAACAGAAAGCTCTTGCCCATCTGGCATTTGTTATCTTCAGCTGCCTTTCCTCTTTCATAGGTATTTCAGGTCATGGATAAGCTAGAGGAAAAAAGAAAGTATTCATACCACCAATTTCAATTTGAAGGTAAAGAACACCAAACAGACAAGGTCTGAGAGTATCTTCTAGGCTCACAGAAACATTTTCATGTCTTTTTGGCAAAATTAAATGCTGGTGTTTCTATACACATCTTGTGTTACAAGCCACTTGCAAATCTTTATATCTGATCATTCTCTCATTGTGTTGGAAAACAATATGTGGGAGTTTCTTTCCATACTAGATCTTTGTGGATAACTTGCTAGTAAACTAATTTTACATGACTCAGATTTAAATAATAAAAAGGCTTAACTCCAGTCTGAGAAGAGTTTATTGTCCACAACTGTAGCCTAGAGACAAACTCCAGCACCTTTGGGACTCGGCTGAGGCAGCAATTAGGCAGCATTTTATTGTGATGCAGTGAGTGCGCAAAAGATGAAGCTGGACTACTCTCAAGAGCTTAGAAACAAAATTGGCTTCCTGGAGAGAGAACATAAGAAATCTGGCAACCTAAAAATATTTAAAGAGCTTAGGGCTCCCAGGGGAAAATTTCAAGCTATTGAAGTGGAAAAGACTGAGCATTTGCTAAGATTGAAAAAAAAAAAAAAAAAAAAAAAGAAAAAAAAAAAAAGGGGGGGGGGGGGGTTTACATGAAAAACGACAAAGTGGGGATTTTTTTACTGTAGCATTTTTCAAAGGGGAAAATATAATAAACCTGAAATCAATCAGTAACACAGACTTCAATGCAGCGTTCCAAATCAAACAGCCCTGGCTTGAAAACAGGAGTCAAAAGAGATTTTTTTTCATTTCAGAATTATAAGGGATTGAGGCCAAGAAACCATTAAATGAGGTGAAAGGTCTAGGGTAGAGGGCATCTTGAGCAAGTCTAATGAAGTCATGGTTGCTTCAGCAGCCACGTTCCCGAAGGGTTTTGCTGTGTCTGTCACTGTGTCTCTGTTCCTCTGAATCTGGCTCCCTGGCCTCTGGGGTTACATGCCAGAGCATGCTGCACCAGGCACCCTACAAAGCCCTTTTCTGCAGCCCCAGAACGTGTAGCATCCCTGTGTCAGAATGCAGCTGTGCAAAATGGGATTTATCTTGCCTGTCATTTGGTGTGTGTCAGGCATTCACCTGGGAGCTGGCTGTGCCTGACTCCATGTTTAAACAGTGGGGAGCAGCAGGAGCTCACGAGGCACAATTGAGTTCAGCTGAGTGTAAATTTCTATCTTATGCCAGAAGTGTCTATTTTTCTCACTTAAATGGCATCCTAAGGTGACTGAGTCCCACATGGACGCCTACCGTTTAAACATCTACATTTGTTCAATGAACTCTACCCACGTAACTGGCATCACCCCCGTGCAGACTGCATATTAGAGGTTTCTCTGCTGTTTTCAGGCCCTGCCTTCATGCAACATGTATCAAGGACTAAGATGAATTAGCTGGAACAGGTTCATTTATGTCCCAACAGGAACTAGAGGTGCAGAGTGTTTACCTTGTTGTAGGCTCTTCTCTCACTGCCATTCCTCTGCATTATGCTGACAGCCCTGTCTTATATCACCCCTCCAGCCAGATCTGGGGGCTGAGGAATGGCTATCAGCAAAGAGGGAGCGATGGGGGTCACCACAGGATGGAAATGAAGAAGGCTGGCGGAGGGAAGGAAGCACTGCAGTATGAGGAAGGGCCAGGATACTTTATATGCAGAGTAACAGCAGCCCAATGTGTCTCCCGGGCATCTGCAGGGCAGTGCAGTTCACAGTCCTGAGCTCAGTGTGTGTAAGGCACCTGAGGAACACATCACTCAAGTTCTCCACCTGGGTCCTGGGCTGCACCGCAGGTAGAGGGAGCATGCTGTGTGTTGTCTCTGACATATGAAATGAACCCTGCCACACACATCCTACCTGCATCTGGTATTGCCACCCTGCCTCAGACATTACAGCTCAGCTCATGATTTCATATATCAGAGGCAAACCCATCAAACAACAAGAGAAACCCTGAGAGATGTCTGAAGGATTTCTGCCCCAGGGGCAGAGCCAGGAGACTGATCAAAATGGAAAGTCTTGCTCTGCTCTTGTACCTATGAGTAAACTTCACCTGCACAAACTTTTGACATCTCTGTTGACTGACAAAGCTGTGCGTAGGCATAACGAGTCAATGAGTTTTAAACAGTCTCCTGAGGATTACCCATTCAGTGCTGAAGGTAATTTCTTCTCGTAGTCCCAAGGCATCCCTTTCATGTATTTAATGTCATAGGCTTCCCATGCTGTTATTGTGTTGCTAGTTTGAAAGTTTTATTATCACTGGCTGCAATTTGCAGGGCAGACAGTGTTTGCTGCTGTTATCACTAATCATCAGTCTAAGGGCCTGGTACAAGTGTGATACCCAGTATTAGGGGGCTTTGTTGAGCCCTACTCACAGGCTATATATATTTTAAAGCTGTCTTGCTCACCCTCCACTTGATTATTTGCAAAATGCCCAGAATTCATCTCTTTTGTTTGTTAGAAATTAGGGTTATGATAAACAGCAGGGAAAAGGACAGCATTATCTTCTCTGAAATGCACCAGCATAGCAGCCAATTTCTGGACACACCATTCATAAAGCAGGAAGCAAAGTGCTGGCTGGTGTGCAAATGTAGCAGCAGACACAGCGTTCCCTGGAGAGGCTGAGCTCTAATGTGCAGAGACAATGTGGGCAGCTCTGGATGAGCAGAGGACATGCAGATCTCAGTGTGCTGTAGACAGCTGTGGCTCTGTTATGGCATGGTATAAGGCCAGATGTATACTTAAGGCATTTCCTGCCTCACCATTGTCTGCTCAGAGCACAATACACATTTTCTATATATCCAGAAGACCTAGGATAAATGCAGTCACATCTGCAGGAGAGGGGGCATTGAACCCTATATCCAGGACCCCATGTTCAGGACCTGTATGGAAGTGGTCCATGGTCACTGCCATATCAGTAATAAGGATCAGTGCACACTGCATGGCACCCCATGATGCTGAAGAGGAGACAGTGCTGAGGATCTGAGCAAATGCACCCATCCCAGCCCTGAGCTGCTTTGTGTGGAGATCCTGTCACTTCACTGAAGTGGTGCAGAGGAGAAGGAGCATGATGGAGGTCGGGTTCAGCTAAACATGGGAGGGCACAGCCTGGGCTATGAAGGAGGTGGATATACCTTAAATGAGTTTGTTGCTGACAGGACAATCTGCAGCCCCAGAGTCAGGTTCTTATGGCAGGAATCCAGAGCCATGTGCCCTTGTGCAGTACACCCTTTGTTGCTGGATGAGCATCCACAGAGAAAGCACATATTGCAGCAAGGCTTGCAAGAAGCAGGTATAATTCATTGTCATATTGCTAGGTGACAAGAAAATAAATGCTTTTATGCCTACCGAGATGTGACTAGCTTTGTCAGTTATGTAACCCACTTGTTTGTGCTGTTGTCAGGATCAAAAGACCTTACACAGCTTCTTGGCCTTCAGAAACCCTAAAGATCTGGGCTTCATTGCATTAACATGATGCATACCTATAGAAGGGTTGGAGCATCCTCAATGAACTCTTCTTGTGGCCATATATTTGCTTTTCTCAGGTTAGCTCAAATCTGCAATATGCAGCAATTAAAAAACAAGCAGACACTTGCAAGTTTTTTTAATTTTAAAGTTACATATTTAATAAACAATTCACCCAAATCATAGCTTGTTTTATAGTAGAGATGTGAAAGGCAATCAGATGTACAAAGTGTCAGATCAAGTTTAAGACACAATTCAGACACCTAAGAAACACCAGCAGCACTAGTTTGTACCCTTGTTGAGATCTCACCAAGCTGCACTATCTCAAAGTGTTTTACAAACAAGCAGTTGTGCCTCTGCTGTAAGAGAATCAGTATTACTCCCATTACAGATAGGAAAAGTTAAAACAAAAGGGACATGGATTTTTCTCTTGGCAGAGCTGGGATCGGGTTCACTTGTCCTGATTTTTTGCTCTAAGCACCAGCATTGTTTCTCAAGTGTTATCTCAGCCAACCCCTCACTGATGAACAGTGGGGCAGGAAGCAGAATAAAGCCCAATAAGGCCAGTGTTCATCTTGAATTAGATCAATACTAATGGAACCTGAGTAGCTGCTTGGAAATTACTGTGGGTTAACAACTCGATAATATGAGGAAGAGAAAGACCTGTACATTTTAGTGAGGAAAGAGGTCCCTGGGGAAAAACTCCTACAAACTAAAACCAGACTAACAGGTGGATTTTGGTATCTGTTTATCTGCTCTTTGTGGTATAGCTGAGTTTGACAAATGTCATTACTTTCCTTGGTTTACAGTTATTTTATTTCGTACCTGGAAATCCCCGCTAATCACAGTGAACTGTTGCTCACTAGATGCTCTGAACACACAGTTCATGGCCCTGTGACCTTCCTAAGCAGCAGATGCATTGAACCTGGGCAAGAACATGGCAGAGGCAAGGGGACTTGCCTCAAGGTGCAGAATTGAGATGGCACTGCATGAAACACAGCCATCGGTGCCTCTGTAGACATTGACTCACTTTCAGAATTACAGGTTCCAGGGTATGGACTAGAGGGGGGAGAAACCACGGGAGAGCCCTTCTGAAGCAGATGAAGCGCGCTGAGTGCCATTCTGGTGAGGAATGCTTTTTTAGCTTCTGTCGTGTGCATGAGCCACTTCCCTTGGAGCATCCCTCTCTGCCATTGTTCTCATCCTCTACTGTCCCCACTCCCAGGCAGATTCCGATGCTGTCTGGACACGCCTTGTGGAAATGAGCTTCTCTATGGGATGGAGGACTGCATGCTGCCTTTGGAGAAAGAGAGGGCCAGGATTACTGCTCCCAGAAGAACTGAAATAGCTATTTACCCACAGCAAGAAAATGTTGTTTCTGGGGCAAAAGGGAGCTGTAATGTTTTCCTGTTACAGTAGTTGGCAGCATTTCTCTATAGCCCAAACAGCTCTTTCTTACGGAATCTTTACTCTTTGCTGTAAGTTTACTAGAGGGAGAGACATATATGAACAATTCTGTAATTCAAACACAATATACTGACAGTTAGACAGGTTTAAACCCTGGGAGACTATCAGGATGGGGTGATGGAATAGCAGAGTTGGACCATAAACCAGGAGCCTGAGCTGAGAGGATACTGGTGGCTATGTGCAGAGAAATGTTGCATGTACAGATTTTCAAAGCATAGACTATTTGGAATAAAGTAAGGACATCTCTTGCAGGTTTTTTTTTTTTCCTGGGTTCATCCAGATGTTTCAATTTACTAGACTGGAGTGGTGGCATGGGGAAATGTGAACCAAATGTGTTAGCTAAGACAACTACACTTTGAGGCTGAGGTAGCTGAATGAGCTGATCTAAAACAGGAGGAGCATTTCATGGAAATACAGAAGAAAGCTGGGGAGTGACTTGCCTCTCCTACAGAACAGATTATAAGCCATCCAGTGACCCTGGTTTTCCTCTCCCATTAACATCTTAAACCTCTTTTGCTTCAGGGGAAGGTTAATGGAGAGGCTGCAGTGGCTTAACCCTGGCAGAACTTGTCTTACTCTGTAGCTTCATCTTACAGGGGCCACACAAGCCTGAGAGACAAGGGAAGAATGAGTTCTCTCTTCAGGGAATGCTTAGGGGCCTCTAGTTCAGTTGGTTGCCAGTGTTTGCCCCTGTTTTGCCTAGTCAGTGTGAGCACTAGGTCCTTTTCTGCACAGTTCCTCTCACAGCTGCAGCAGTAGCCCTTCACCAGACACTATCCCCCAGGCCAGGCACCTACCAAATACACTCTCCCATCAGCAACAAGCCATAAACAACAAAAAAAGACACTTGATTTTGGACATGATTTTGTTCTTTGGGGACGGTGTTGACCATGATGTGGCAGATTCAGCCAGGGTATAAGCTGTTGTTGTAGCTATAGCCATGGTGCAGCAGGTGTTAAATCTAGCACATGGGTTGCACTGAACACATTTGCAGCTTGGGTGCATAGCTGGATGGCAAAACCGTAAACACCTCAGGCCTAAATACCACAGGAAAACCCCACACTTGCACATATATCAGATGTGTTTTCCTCATGGCATCATTCTTTAACAGATGGTTTTTAAACCCCTTTTCTCTGTGTTCAAAGGAGCAGAGGAATGTTTGCATCCATCGCATCATAAGGCAGTGGCCTGCCCTGCCCTGCTGCTACGGCCATTTGGGGCAGTTTGTGGGCACCGCAGAAGCTGTGGTGCACACCCCTCTGACTCCTGGGGCTCAGCCCCATGATGGCAGAAAGGCCAGACTTGCACTTTGCAGTTCAGCATCCCTGTCCATCTCCTTGTGCCAGCTCCAGTGTCCACCCAAGCAGTCGGCCAATTCAGCAAACTGAGCCAACCAAAAATTAACCCTACCAAAAGAGAAAAAAACCAGGAGGGGAGGATTGCACTGAGACCAATCAGCCCCTGGCACCACAGACCCTACAGCCAAAGGAGCACAAGAGTCAGCAGAGGGGGAGAGCTGCCTTTTGGCTGGAGCACAGCCGTAGGTCAGCTTAGGCCAGTTGTGAAACCGCACAGCCCCTGTGCTGCCGAGAGAGCGGGCGTGCTCGCCACCAAACATCTCTGTGGAGGACTTCACTGTCAGTGTTTGTGTTAGGGAGCTGGAACGTTCCTAATGGATCCAGCCACTTCCGTGAGTCATGTCTGAGGCCTTGAAGATTTAATGGCTATTTTCCCAAGCAAGAAAACTGCAGATTCTCACCGCACGTGCACTGTGAGTGCCCTTCGAGGGTAATTTTGTGTCATCCCACTAGAGGAAGTGCCTCAGGGCAGAGCTGGGTCTTGTACTTTTGCAAAGTGGGAGGCATAAATAGTTAATAGAAGAACAAAAGAGTACAGCTATGCCAGGGTATACACCAGGGAAAGTGAGAGCACAAATTAACCTTATGGCTTGCCTTTTGAAGAACCACGTAAAGTTTTGGATGTTTTTACAGTAGTGTAGCAGCAGTGATGGTGTGAGGCTATAAGCATGACAGAATTTATAGAAAGAGATCAGGACTACCAGCTGACCATGTTGTAGTAAGCAGACACATAAGCTGTTCTTCAGGCCTGTTTTAGATTTGAAGAACTTATGTCTCTGGAAGCATGTTTTGCCTAGGAAATATGTTGGTCTAATAAACATCTTTTCCACCAGTCTTGCCCCACTGCTGATTTAAGGGCACTCTTCTGGCAAAAGTTTCAGCCGGAAAGTCAATTCTCACTCTTGAAACATTAACTCATAGATCCCCATTGTTAAATGCACATCAGAGGCAGGAGTGCAGTGCACCCAGTTACACACTGAATTAATTCTTCCCCCTTCCCTCCCCCCTGCCAGGCACCACCACACGCCATCTAGTGAAGTAACAAAGAACGCTGCCAGACATACCGTGCACATGTAGGCTACATTTATTGTATTAAACCATGAAACGATGCCTACTGGCAAGAGCAGGCTCTTTTTTTCAAACTCCAGTTATTTGTTTTAAGGTAGCTACACTAAGGAAAGAGCCTTTCCCAGCCTTTGCTGTTACATAAAGTGGGGCACTTATCATCACTACTGTGATGGGATTGATATGAGCAGAAGACAAGATTTACACAAAAATTGCTTAATACATACTCAGTAAGTTTGAAGAAGCCTGTAAGATATCTGTTGCCTAAAATACTTCCTGGCTTAAAGGTAGATGCTGTTTCAAAACTAACTTTACCACTGTGTAACTGCAGCCCAGAGTGAGCTGAGCTCCTTGGCCCTTGAAAGGCACATTCCTCCCTCTGGCGTGGCTGCAGCCTGCGCTGCGGAGCTGCGGAATCCCTGTGTCCTTCCTGCTTCGGGCTGTCGTGCTGTAGCAGCAGCCAGAGCTACAGGAAGTAATGCCGAGCACACACCCTCCCTTTGTGCTTTAGGAACCTTCCAAAGGCAGCAAACACTTGTCCTTTGTCAGCGAATAAAGCACAGAGCGTAAGGCACAGAAGATTTATAGGTGTACTGTCCCAGCACTGCGTGCTTGGATTTACCCTCACTCAGATCCCATTTACTTTAATAGCGATGTTGCTGCTAAAACCCGGCACGATGTTTAAAATATTTACCCCATAGAGAGCAGATAATCTGGGAAGTAACAAGGTGTCATTTCCTACCAAATGTGCTCTGTGACTACAACCACATGTTAATGGTACTATTTAGGGGCATGCTAGAGCAAAGAGCCAATTCACCACTTACCAGCACAGTTAAGCTGTGCTGCCATGTGAACTAGGAGGGTTCTGTTTGCTGTCATGCTGGTATTTGTCAGATAGGAAAAAGAAAAAAATTATAATACCAAAGCTGGAACATCAGGCTTCCTTGTGTGTGGCTTGGCTTTCTTATTTTTCCTTTAATCCTCAGGACAAAATAATTTTTTTCTTGTAGTCCAACTCTGAACTTTATTAGATTTCTACAAGTGCTTCAGTGGGGCTCCTCACATGTGACCGCCACAGATCACATGGTGGTCCTAGAGATCATGTTAAGCATGACAGAAGGATGCTTCACATCAGGAATTCTGCCTCCCTTTTCAAGAATGTCAAAATGCTACCTAGCCTTTCATTTTGACAGGATTTTGCCCATTCTGGTGTTGACATCAGCAGATAATACTCTGTCATTTGCAACATGAAGCAAAGAAAGTCGCTGAGTTCTCCCATCACTTCACCTATCCCTTGCTCAGTTCTGAGTAAAGGCACATCAGCACAGCACAGCACAGCTGAAGACCTCTGAAGAAGCCATAAAACCCAGCAGCCCCTATGAAACTGTAGCCTTTCTCCTGCCCAGACTAAAGTGGTGCTTGATTGACTCTCCTTGTCGGTGGACAAGGAGACTTGTTATGAGATGTATTAATGAGTGTGTTGGGAGGGATTAACCACAGTCCCTCACTTTGAAATTGCTTCAGCTTGATTTCTTATGGAAATGAGGGCAGCTGCATACATATATCTCAGTCTCTGCTTTTCTGCATATCTGCCCTTCCCCCAGCAACTTCTGAATTCTCTGACCAATGTCAGCAATCTGTAACAGAGGAGTAGCAGTCTTAAAGATAATTAAGTTGCTAAATGTTCATTAAAGCTGGCCATGAACTACAGGAGAAAGAACCTATTATTTAAAATAACAATGTAGCTCAAAACTAACTTGTCCCAAAGAATCTGCAGTTTCTTTCTAGATTATTTCTAAGGTGGAATCCCAGATATTATTCCATAGATAATTACCCATCACACACTAATGAATTCCTTCAAATATGGTGCAAGGCACCACAGAGAGTGTGCTGTAACATCCTACCAAATTAAGCAGTCTATTCAAAACTGTAATGGGATCACTAGTAGGGTTGCCCAAAACACTAGAAATAACCTAGTGGGATTAGAAAAGTTCACTTTGATGTGGGGTATGTGGTAGCATCCAAAGAGTTTTCATCAGGTCCTTACATGGAGCTTATTTGGCTTGTTGAGCTTGTGCACATGTTGCTGCTCACCCATTTTGTACTCTAACCCCATCCATTTTGTGTGTGCTGGCATGGCAGCAGCAGCAGCAGCAGCATCTCTGTCTCAGGCAGTTTGCAGGGAGGAATCACTTCACTCTGCAGCCCTGCCCCACAAATACAAGAGAGCAGAGTCTCGAAGCACAGATTGAGCAAGGAGCTGACATCGCTTCATCGGGAGCCCAAAGCCCCTTGTGCTGTGACACAGAGAAAGGGTGGCAGTGACAGACGTTCCCTGCTCATCCCTGAGCCCAGAGCTACCACTTGAAACAGATGTCTGTGTGAAAAAGGCCTCACACCTGCCAAACCACCAGCCTCAAGCTTCCTTCCTTGTTTCTTCAGGCCTCAGAATAATAACAGCATTTGTGCAGTATGTACTGCAGCCTGTGGTTTTCTCTTGTCCCTGTACACATGCTATTGAACCTCTCCGGAGCAAAAATCAGACAGCAAAGCCTTGCAAGATGGCAGAAAAGAGGTGAACAGAGAAGCAATGTGTACTCTGCTCAGCTGGATTCACTTTTCAACACCAATAAAAAAGGAGGAAAAGCGTGGGTCAGCGTTGCAAACCTTGCTCGAGAGGCATTTGAATCTGATAAATACTACAAGCACCTCATTTGCACGTAGACTGCAGAGCACTAAACTAGAAAAATAATCCGTTAACAGAAAAGTCATCTTGAATCGGAAACTTTCAAGATTTCATTTTTAATTGCGGTGAGAATTTAGCGTTTATTGCTGCTTTGCTTTTCGTTCCTGTTTTTGCTAGCATTGAGAAATGAGGTGCCTTAGGAAGCCACATGGTATGTAACAGGCAGGAGCAGCCTGTATACAAAGGAAGGAAGATGATGTGGCAGAACATTGTTGAGGAAAGATCCTGTTTGTACAGGGAGCTGCAGAATAGTAAACCAGAACAGAGCAGGGATGCAGAATTGAAAGGAAATCAACCCAAAATGATCCTGAATCCTGTTTGTGTGCAAGACCCCACTAGAGCTACCAATAAAATTTAAAAATCAGGCTTGTCTTTTCTCTAATTTCTTATTCTGTAGTGGAGCAGAGAAGAGAGAAGGAGAGAGAGCAGACATGCTAGCTTGAATCCCTCTGCCAGTCTTTCCTCCCAGTGAAGTCCTGCAGCAGTGACTGCAGCAGAAGTCAGGTTTTCATCAAAACTGCTAGAGCTGACCAAAAGTTCCTCAAGAGTCATTCCTAGCTGTGTTTTACCCCAGGGACACTTATTTCAGGAACAACTTCTGAAAAGGTTCTGACTAACTTTCTGATTTTTTTGTTTGTTTGTGGGGGTTTTTTGTTTTTTGTTTTTTTTGAAACAATTAACTGATTCAATGAGCTTCAGTTCCTGATAAATATTTGCCTGTTCTGCAGATGCTGTGAGTGTAGCAGAGGGAAGTGACTTTCCTGCAACATATGCTCATTTCAGGTCACATACTCTTTTGTTAGCCCTTTTAAAGCACAGCCACTTAAGGTCATTACATTCTCTAAATAAGTCTCTAATACGGTTTTCAATAAACTTATTTCCTCAAAGTCATATCAAACATGTTGATAACATCTTGTTATCCCTGCAACAGGAGGATTAGCTTGTGAGTAATCTGGGTGGTGCTGCAGCAAGTGTTTGGGTTTTTTTAAATTGCTTCAAGTGGTTTATGGTCAAATTTAGAGACCAATACATGCAAATCCTGCATCCAAACCTGAGCATTTGTAGTTACTTTTTGCTTGTATGTAACCTTCTTGCTTTGGTGTGAGCAACTTTGATCTTTGATACACTGACCAGCTTCCTGCAGTAGGCGGAAAAGACATTCTTAACTGTGTCTGCAAGCGGCGTGGAGAGCTTATCAAAGTTGCTGACTCCTAAAATTCAGGCGAGCAGTGCCACAGTACATACTATAAATGACCTTTTTATCCTAGCCTGCTGGCTATAAACAAGCTTTATACAAACACAGGCAAGGAAAGGACCATACTAAGGTGTTTTTTTATTTCTTTGTGTTGTTGATCTGGTGGTTTGGGTGGACCCTGCTGAAGTCCCCTATAAAAAGGCAGTGCATGAAAATGCCTCTCCCATGAAGTTTGGAGAAGTTTGGAATAATCTTAATTGTAACAAGCCAGAGATATTCTAGCACATATCAGGGGTGTCCTGGACCCGAGCAAAGAATAACATGATTCTTATCCCAAGGCACGCAAAATGCAGTCAGCCAGTGCTGAGTGGGGAGTGAATCACTGATTCAATGAGCTTCAGTTCCTGATAAAATGTCTGGGAGAGAAGTAACTGGTCAAGGAGTTTTTCTAGGCATTGAGAGCCTAGAAAGCCTTTTGCCTCAGGAAATTTCCATGGGGAATTTGCGTGGTTTGTGCTTTTCTATGGGTGATGAATGATGTCACTGGATAATTTTGGTCATTCTAATGGCAGGTGCAATATGGGTGGGGCAAAGGGAAAGCAAAGAGGGCTAAAATTCCTCCCTTGTTTTAGATACGTCATCTGCCCCTCACAATGTGGCTGGCACCACTCACTCTCTGTGCTGATGGGGTGAAGCAAAGTGACACTGGAGACAGCCAAAGCTCTTTTGCATAGCTGCAGCAAGGTGGGGCAGTGCCATGGACTCCATCAGCTCTCCCTGGCAGGCATGGTGAGGTGCTGTAAGGCTAGGAGATCCCCAGACACAGTGAAATGCCATGTGGCCAGGGGATCTCAGGACTTGAGGGCTTGTGGGCAGGTATGGGCTTCAGGCAGAAAGTCCTGCCACCCCATGTGGCCTACACATGAAATAAGGGATGTGTCTGGTATATATATATCCAAGTGATCCCTCCTAGAGGTCCCATCCCATGCTGGGGACACATGGGATGTATGCCTCCCCAGCATGCACACTCTCCCTTTCACAACTAGCAGTGAATGACCCAACTGTTTACGAGGCAGCAGCAGTGCTGCAAGTTTTAAATAAAAATAATTTTTAAAAAGCGCCAGCATACTTCCCAGTCCCTAAATTCTGATGCCTGATTATGCCATGTGGCATCCCAGGTGGGATGGGAGCTGTGGATGTGTACTTCAGGTAGCCACCAGCACCAAGGTATGTATCTGCAGGATGTGGGCATGGGACTTGCCTGCCAGCTCTGCTTCTGTTGCTTCAGTGTTGAGTAGGCATACTAAATACTTCATTGTGGTAAGGAATGTCCTCTCTTCTCACAGTTTTGGTACATTTGTGCAGCCTGTCTGGGTTTGTATGATGCATGTCTGAAAAGAAAACAGGAAGGAGCTGCAAATGGAAATTTCAAGCTGTCAGCAACAGAGCAAACCCCAACCAACTTCCCATAGCCTGGGTATAAACTCAGGCTGTGCACTTCAGCTTCAAGTGACAGAAGATGCTGAATTTTACACAGAGTCTTCTGAAGTCAGCAAGTGCTGGAAATGAAAGAAATGGCTTTGTCTTGGTTGTATCTGCCCCAGGAGAGGGCCCAGGTTCCAGCATCCCTTGGCACAGCTCTGCCTGTTGCCTGTGAGCCCTCTCTGAGATGCTGTTCCTTAGGCTGACCACCCTATTTTGTTTGGAGGTGGCTGTGGGAGAGGAGCTTGCCATGTATAAAAGCTCTGCTGTGCCACTTGCTGATGGGGAAGAGAACACTCCCTGGTCTGTTTTGTTCACAACATAAATTACAGTGTCACATTTGTCTTTGGCATCACTAGAATTGTACCAGAGATAGTCCATAGCTGTATAATGCATGTCCAGCTGTTATGAAAATGCATGTGAATAGAACAGGAGAAAAGATCTATGATATGAGAGCCTAATACCTGTATTGTCAAATATTTCTGTGTGTACACCATCACCCCAATCCAGACTGGTCACCACAAACAGTGCATGGAAGAGTACAGAATTTATTCTGATCTCCAGTTAATCAGTTTCTCACCCAAGGACTGATGAGTGTGTCACCTTTTTCTAGGAAAGAACCACTCCCACCAGCTATATAATTCCACAAATCCACAAAACAAACAAGTTGCCATTCTGCAAAACCCTCATACCTGTGGAATTCTCATTTCCTGCAAGGTATGGATTTCAGGTGAGCAGTGCTGGATTCTTAGATTACTTTGCTGGGCTGAAGGAGCATACACAATACACGTGTATATGTAAGTTGATATAAATCCGACTGAGACTAAAAAAACTAGCAGTGAAATTGAGCAAGTTTTGCAAACTTACAGAGTCCCACATAGGTGGTTGTTGTGCTGGTCTGCATTCATACAGATAAGGGCTTTCTTCTATGCAAGTGTGAGGATGAGTGGAAATGTGATTGTCCCATAGTACTGACAGATTAAAACCATTATTTTCTAGAGCCATGAACTCTAGACTTGGTGGAATGGACAGAGAGGATAATTTTCCTTGAAAAGACTGAGTAGCTGAATAGGGAATCTTTTAAATAGGGTGAAAGTAAGAGAGCAAGGGGTGGGATCATCAGTGCTTCGCAGCTGGAAAAAAGAGCATGAGCATTTTCAGTCCATGGGGAGATGAATGGAGACAGAAAGCAAGTCCAGAATATGTGAAGGTAGAATCTTCATAAGGCCTTGCTGCAGGGCTTGTTTTCTGTGCTAGTGGTTTAGGGAACTGGTAAAACTGGACTGCGATATTAAAGGCTGTAATCCCAATTCATCATTTATAGCCTGCTCGTGTCCAGGCAGACATGTCCATCCCAGCCTTCCCAGATACAGTGAACTGCTGCATTTCACAATCATGGGAAGGGCTTCCCAGCTGCACAATCCGAGCGTTTTGAAGTGACACATGGTGCATTATATTAACTCGGTTCAGACAACCAGCTTTAAGCATCTGAATCTGATTTCTTGAAGCTAATTCCTCTTGCTCAATCTTTATTTCAGCCGTGTGGAATTCTCAAACCTTTCTGACCCTGACTTATCATTTCCTGATGTTTTATTGCTAAGTCATTGAGGTTTCAGTGAGGCTGATGTTTCTAAAATGTGCACACCTTTGATTGTACGCATGGCTGGCGTGTCAGAGCAAACTTTTCATACGCTCTGTATATATCACTGTCTGCAGTGCTGTGTGCTCTGCAGTTGCACCATTTGGTGTGCTTATCTGCATGCCCCATTAGTGCAGTCCTCCTTAAAATGTGGTTGTTATTTAAGGCTTTTCAAAAGCTCAGCCTCTGCACAGTACAAAATTTGATCTGAGCCTACGTCCGCTCTTGTCACTCAAGTACAGGTTCCATCTGTTCCCCTTTTCCTCTCCCGTTGCTGCTTGCCACATCCAGACCACATGCTGCTTATACATTGTACAATAGACATTTCTGCACACACACTTCTGAAAATGTGGCTTTTAGTGCTTTATTGTTCACATGTGTCTTGTTGCTCAAGGCAAGTTTTATCAGTAACAATTTTGTTGTTTACTGACACGTAGAATAAAATGGGTACTGTTAAAATGTGACTAGAGGAGAGTAAAAAGACCTCTGATACACCAATTACACAATTTCTGCCAGCTTTCTGATCATTCTCCCCTGCCACCACTTCCCCAAATTCTGTAGTTACCCAAGAATAAAGCAAGATCCTAACATCACTCACGGCAATATAAGGGCTACTCCACTCTGCATGAGGCTGCTCCATGTTGGTAAAGATTCACCAGCACCTCCCCTGCTCCTGTGTCTGATGAGGAGAGAAGATGGGACCTTCTAGCACTCCCTTCCAGCAAGGCAGCCATGGCTTCTGCTTTAGATCTCCTTTACAGGTCCCCCGTAGTACCTTGCAAAATGGCTACATTCTTCCATTTGGGGAAAGAAAATTCCCTACAGGAACTAGTTCTGGAAGTGGAATCAGTGCTAGGAAAGCCTAGGAAGACGCTTCTCTTGCAGGAGCTGAGCTGAGCTCTAGCTGCTCCCCCAGTGTGCAGACTGGAGCAGACCCAGAGGTATGCAATGACAAGGGAGTTAACGCAGGCAGATTCCCTGGGAGCCTTCTCAGGCCTTTCCCATCAGACCTCACTCCAGACATGTGGTGAGACTGGAGTATCTGCAAACAGATCACACTGGGTGCAACTCCCAGTAATGTTCCTGGGTGTCTGCAGCAGGGATGGCACACAGCCCAATACACTGGATTATTGCCACCCAGGGATTTCCCACACCAGGAAAATCCTCAACTGCCCAAAACCTCCAGTTTCCCACCTGGAGAAACCCAAGACTCGCCCATGGCAATGATAATTTCTCTTACTGGGGAAGACCACAAATGGTAGGAGTAGAGGCGGTTTCTATCAGATGAAAGCTCCCCTGCCAAAGACAGAGACACAGTCCCCTACGAGCAGCCACACAGCTCCGCTTGCATCCTGCATGTGCAACCAGACCCTGAAAAAACACCTCAGAACAGGAACATAAAGAGCCTTTTCTGATCATGGACTACAGCCATGGCTCATAGGATGTCTCATGGCTACTGTTCTACCCTGTGGCTCCCATCCCACCCAGTCCCCTCTGCAGATCAGCAAAAGCGGTGAGGAGACGCAAGGTCTCTTTTCCCTCAGAAAGGGTGGGCAGGAAGAGCCAACTTTTGTTTGCACCAAAATACTCATCATTTTCAGATACAATTCACTGAATATTTTGTGTACTGCCCTGTACCAAATTTGAGGTCATCTGTGGAGGGGAAGCATGAAGGATACGAAAGAAGAGAATGGAGCACAGCTCTTTGCAAGCTGTAGTAGATTGGAAAGGAGGCAGGTAGGAACAGAAATGAAGCAAGTGCTTAAAAGAGTTGTTCAGGAGAAACAAGGGCTTTAAGTGACATTTGAGTATGGGAGAGAAATAAGTATCCGTGGTTTCCACTGGTGTTCAGAGTGCTAAATGCAGAAGTGGTTGCTGAAGTCTAAACAGGAATGTGAGGCTGAGCTCTCAGCTTCCTCCCAAATTGTATGATTTACAGGCTCACTTGATTTACAGGCTCACGTGCAGAAGAGGTCTTATTTTATAGAATTTCAGGCCTTTTTGAAACAAATTGCTTTGTGAGCAGTGGAACCAATGACTCTTGATTTCCTGAGGGCCTCTGACCACTGCTTCATACTGACCTCCCTTCTCTCTCCTCCTCCTAAAATAAAATGGCTGCAATGAGCCCCACTCTTCCCTGTTTATTTGCTCTAAGACCCTTTCCTGGGCTGCAGTCAGGTCCATGTATGCTGGCTGGTCAGCTAATGCATACATGACCAGCCATCATGCACATACTCACTAGCCAGGTGACTGCTGGCTGCATTTCTTTAGCTAAGGTCCCTGCCCCTAACACAGCAATCAGTTTGCACAAAATTTGGAGAGGAAATCAGTAGCTGTTGAAATTTCTACCTTTCAGTCCTATGTGAAATCAGGTACAAATTATTGATGGAGCTGGACAGACAGATGGAATCTGAGCTAAAAAGGTTCTGTTATATCAGCTTTGGCGTATGTATAGGATATTAGTCCAGGTTCTATAATTCATTTCTCTCTCTCTTTCTCTCTCTCTTTTCCAGCTATTTTTAACCTGGATGTGTTCTGTGATATGTTTCCCACACAGCACAGAAACTGGCACAGCTGAGGGGTGAGTGAGTGGTGGGAGAGGGGAAGGGGAAATCAGGGGATGCTTATATTGGTGCTGCTGCTGAAAGAAGTGCTCATCAAACGATAGCCTCTCAGATCTGTGTAATGTGGATTCCCACACCTCCCCACAGAAAAATTGTTACTCTAAATATATTCACAGTCTTAAAGTGCTCAGATACAGGGGGGAAAGAGCTAGAAAAATTAAGGGAAACTCTAAAAATAATCAGCAGAAACAGCAGCCAGTTTTGAAATGTAATGTTTTCTGTCATGGCTTAACATCTTAGTATTGCCCACATTCTTGTGTCTACATCTCAAGATATCCCTTGCACAGGATCTCATAAGAAAAATCTTGTTTGTGGCAGCTCAGTCTCTGCACAGAGTGCACATCAACTGAGAAACCCTTTATCTGACTTACTATACATGCAAACCTCGAGCTTGAAAGAACAGAGGTTTTATATGGAAAAACATAGGAAAAAGCTTCTTGAGCAATAATTTACAAAATGAGACCTCTAATTGTGAAGCATTTCTTCAGTTAGCTATAGATAATTATAATGTGTGAGATCTGCTTTTTCCCCCATGTTCTGTTTAACACTGTTTGTTAGACATGAAAGGAAAAGAGGATTAAAAGGGAGAGATGGTATTGTAAACAACCCTTCAGGGGAGGTGGGAAAACAACAGTAACTCTCTCAAACAGAACACAAAGATGCCCTTAGGAAAAGGTTTT
Source organism: Onychostruthus taczanowskii (assembly GCF_017590055.1). Classification (NCBI taxonomy): domain Eukaryota; kingdom Metazoa; phylum Chordata; class Aves; order Passeriformes; family Passeridae; genus Onychostruthus; species Onychostruthus taczanowskii. The sequence goes on along the minus strand of NW_024502569.1, from coordinate 2,542,973 downwards.
CAGTGTCCTGCATTTGAAAGTTAATGAGTAAATTGATGTCAAATATTGCTTTAAGGACTGACAGTGCCATCTTTAAGATCTCAAGCATGTACCACAACTGAGAAGAGACAAAGGGAATTTTTAATGGGCAATAAATGGATTAATATTTTTTGATGTAAAGCTACAAGCAGGTTAGTTCTCATGGGATGTGGGTTTGGTCTGTACTTCCTGGCACTGTGACTTTAATTTTTTCATTTGCTTTACAGTGTCTTTTGATGAAGCACTGGTTTTTCTTTTAAAAAGGGGGAAAAAAGTGGTCTTAGTAAATAATCCTAGTTTGAGTTACAGTAAAGTCCCTTGAGGAGTACAGAGTTGGCTGGTTTGGAGGTTGTGTAGGCACATGCCAAACCATCTGCCCATTATCCTCTTATGCCTCGCCTCACACCAAGCTCGGGTTGCTTGGTCATCCCTGCCCCTGCAGAGATGTTGCCAGACCACCTCACACAGATGACTCCTTCACCCAGAGCTACCTGCCAAGAATGTTTTAAGACCCTACTGCTATCTTCCCAACCTTTTAGCCACTTAGGGATCCAAAAGCCATAACACCTGTTCCCAGCCACCTCTTACTTATCCTCACACCTCAGAAATGCATAGGCCACTTCACAAACCTTTCCTACTCCCCATTTCTCAAAAAACTCCTTTGCCACCACCACAACATTGCCACAGATCTGCTTACACTACCATAACTTGCCAGCCTTAAAAAAAAAAAAAAAAAAAAAAAAAAAAAAAAAGGAGAGAATCAACTCTTCAAGTTTAGACACACAGACACAAGGGAGCACATGCCCAGCCTTGAAGGAGTGCCTCAATAACACCTCCACCCTCTTATCACTGCTGCTCTCTGGCTCACTTAACCTATTCCCAAGTATCAGCCACTACCTTCCAGTACTTTCTCCGTGGATAAAAACCACTTAGTTTAACTTTTCTGCTCAGCTGCTATGTTCTAGCTCTTCCAGAGCAACTGAAACCCCAGTCTGCTCACACTTTCATGCCAGACCCTGCCTCTCAGAGCTACAGGTTGTATTGCTCCTTGAAAACCTCCCATACTTCTCCCAGCACTCAGCTTCTCTCCATGAGACATCCTGACCTAGTGCAGCACCTGCCCTCTCTGCAGGAGAGGTGCCTGTGCTCCAGCACAGATCACATGACTCCCTTGTCCTTGCAAGCTTCAGTATTTCAGTACTTGGACAGAGAGACAGGCTTGGCTCCTCTGTGTTATCTGCCTCTCTTCTCAGGGCATTTTTCAGTACATTCCCAGTCTCCTCCCTCTCATTAGCTTCCGGGTTAGTCTCGACCTTATCCCTATCTAAATTACAGGCTGCCAAACAGGCAAATAAGCTCTCACTTGGTTTCCACCAGGGAATGCAGCTTTGATCTGCTAAGAATATAACTCTTAGCAGTTCTCCTGCCCCGTCAGAGATAACACCATGTGGGATCAGCTCTGCTGTGCCTTCACTCTCCCACCAGCAAGGATGCTAGCTTACACTATCCAAAAGCAAGAACCATGCTCATCACACCTTTCATACACAGGTACATACTCACACATACATACATATGCTGGCTCCACTGCATCCTGTCCCATTTTTGAGCAACTGGAGCATGAAAGTAGAGAAGCAAGAGGATACTGAGGTGCTCTATGTGTTTATGAGAGAGACTGCTTGAACCAAGTGGCTGTGTTCTGTGTAGTCCCAGCTAACTGGCACAAGGCTCTAGCCAATCTTGTTGTGACCCTCTTTGGAAAAACTGGAGTTCAGCTTTCGTCTGGCTGATAGAGTTGGTATTGTGAAGAAACCAGAAATACAAGTCCTGCTCAAGAGCTATGCTGTGCCTCAGGCAAGAATATGAACACAGGCTTCTCCCTCCAAATTACAGTGAAAAAATCAGGTATTCTCAGAGCAGCCCCAGGTGGCAAAGCCTTGCTTGATGAGATACACAAAGTGTGTACCTCTAAGGGCGACTATGTGAGACTGGGGACAGCTGGGGCAGGGAAACACAAACCCATTTGGATAAAGGGTTTCCCCATGGTGCAGAACCAAAAAAGAGCTTCAGCACCATGCTTTGCCTAGGCACAAGTCAAATCATCTTGATGCCTCGTTGGATTTGACTCACCAGGAACAGCATCGTGTTCAGCACAAGGTGAAGCACAGAGGAATTGCATGGGCAGGTGTTTGCAGAGAAGCAGATGGAAAAGGTGGGTGCTCCACTACTATCATGGCAAGCATGGAAGAAAGAGGAAGAGTTTGAAGAGGGCTAGGAAAAAACCTCAAAATTCTCCTTACCATGCATGAGATCAATTGTACAGCAAGGTTAAGTCTGGGTCTTTTCAGTAGGAGGAGGAAACCTCCCAAGCTGAAAACTGTGCTCCCATTCCCTGTCCTCATCCAATGCCCAAAGATTCATGACAAGCATTAATATTGTGTGAAACACAAGCCCTACTACATATCAATGTAAAAATCCTTAAATTCTAGCAAATTCCATCACACTCCAGAGAATGTCCAGTTTCCCAGCTTGTTTTCTGCTCCTTCTGTGCCTTGATTCATGCTAGACATGGATTTAGTCTTTAAAAAAGACACTTGGGCTGAACAAAACAGTCATTTTACTGAAAAACCTGTCCTGAAAAAACACAGCCCTGAAAAACCACACTCCAACATCCCTTCCCTCCCACTCCCTTGCTGCAAGTGCAGTGCTGGGCATACGTCATCTCTGCAAATTTGGGTGTCAAACTCAGAAAAGGAAAACCAAACAAACTCTTGGGACTCCAGTTAGTGAACTGACTGAATCTGCACTGACTGTAAAGCGCAAACTACACTCCAGAACTCACTGACACCTCCCTGAAACCCTGAGGATGCTCAGTTGGAGACCCAAAGCCAGACCTATAACATGCTGTAGAAAAACAACAGCTGCTGTGAGGTCCCAAGTCTTGCCATAGCAGGGACTTTTTGGCAGGTATTTCAGAGTCAACACATATTGACCCCTAACACTATTCCCATCCAGTACTGGTGTGTATTTTAACTTGGACAGTGCCCAATCTGCACAGTTAGTGTTTTCCACACAAAAATGCCTGGTTGGTAAACTTCCAAGAAGTTCTATTTTAGATTCAATGAAGAATAGCAGCTTTCCATGGAACTTACCTTTGTTCTTTCCTCCTCTCTTTCCCCTCATCCGAAAAGACAATTCCTAAAAGACCCATAAATTTTCATTTGGAAATGCTACCTGGGATGCCTAATGAATGTCAGAATTCTTTTGTTCTGTCCTTCAGGCAGTGGGATAGTTTCATTAGAAGCCCTTTTGTACCTTGAAAAAATACTTGGTGGGGCAAGGAAGGTTATGGAGTGTCCCATCTTTACCTTTTCATTGAACTGCTCTTCCCTCTTCTTGAAGAGAGTGCAGCAGAGGCTCTGCTGTTGACTTCTGAAAATTCACAATTTTTAACACTGTGCTGCTGCTCCTATGGTGTGTATGAGTGTATGGTCACTCATCACCATGCAGGATGAGGAGCAGAATCACAGCTGTGGAGAAGCCACCCCTCCATGGTCAGAGTACAGACCCGCTGATGTGCAATTGCCTCAGAGCAGGAGATACACACAGATCCTACTGGAAACCTCTGATTTTCCTGCATCCAGGTTCCCCGACTTCTGCATAAGAATTGTCCTACAGCCTGCAAACCATGCCCTAAATAGCTGAAATTTGCAGGAGCATGCCATCTCCTTATCAGCTCCCACTTTGTGGTACATTTCTATACTTGTTTTGTCCCATTCTATGTCTCCATAGCTCTCATCCAGCAAGAACTGAACTCCTTCCAAGTTGTAATGATCCTCACTTCTTCACTCCCTCACAAACAGAAATCACTTTGGCCAAATGCCAGGACTGCAAAAAGGGCCAGGCACACACACAGGCAGCTTAAAAGCACCTCAGCTTTGGGAAATCCTGCTGGCATGTAAAAGCTGCCACAAACCCAAATCATATCAAGCAAGGCCACTCTGATAATTCTTTGGCTCAATCCCCAAATTGGCTAAACTACTTTTCCATACAAAGTATTTCCAGGTGGGTTATTAGGTCCTGTATTCCTTCCATGTTGTATTCTCTCATGGTTGAAAAAGACATTCCTTAGAACAAGCTATTTTTAAAAGAAAAGCAAATATTCTCCTTTATATTTCTGGCTCCTCTAAACCAGAAGGATACTTTGCAAGACACAAACTGTTCCCACTGAGTAGCACATGGGTCTTATCTGCCCACAGTGTCTATGCCTGTGCAGGACTTTCAGCTGGGGATATAATTTACATTTTCACAAGGAGATTGATGCTGGTAGAAGTACCAGTGTGAACAGTTATGCAAGTATGAAGGGTCATGCTCTGTTAAATCTAGTTTCCCTTCCTGTATTTTTATAGCAGCATCACTGCAGCCACATTTGAGTCTATGCTGCTTTAATGGTACCAGAGGAGTTAAAAGGAAAGAACAGCCAAGCGTGCCCCACAGCTGGTTGCTGGCTGAGCTGTGTGAGTTGCAGTGTGAGGAGGCAGAAGCCTGGCTCCATGCAGCTCTCCCAGCTTCAGGTAGGCACACTTGGGTTGTTTTACACGTGTGCACATGAGATTCATCAGTAAAGCTATGCTGAAATAGCTGCACCTATATAAAGCCCTGATGGTGTAAGAGAGCAAAGCTTTGGGAGGGCTGGTTTGCTGCACTCTCAGTGGTGGATGGAGCAGGCAAACCATTGAGCGACCTGCCGTGACTTTGGCCCGTTGCAAAAATCTATGCCCAATGTGAACGGGATTGGTGGAAACCGGCCACAAGTGTGAGACCTGTAGATCTGTACCTGGATACTGCACAACAGAAGTAGGTAAAGAAAAGACAGGGTTTTCATTTGAAAACTGTAAAGAAAAACAAAAAGTGGTTTGTTGGTTGATTTGAGTCTCTGGGGTCTCTGAAGCGAGTTGGAGACAGAACAGTATAAAACCCAGAGGTTTCTGTAAGTTAAAACAAACGGTTTCACTTTGAGATGCTTGCAGACAAGATGATCTGGACGTGTGTCTCTGGAAAAAAAATATACCCCGCAGTGACCAGCAAAATCTGGCCAGGCAGCGAGCGGGGTCTGTCAGAGCTGCGGGCGAGAGGCCTGTCCCCAGGGAGGGCTGCCTGCGGCACACAGTGCCAGCCAGCATTCCTTTCCCAGCGCCGCTGGAAGAGGCAGGTCTCGATGGGAGCCCCTCAGCAGCGTGCCGCCTGGCCAGGCCTGTGCTCCGGTCTGCAGGCAGCTCCGGAGGCCGCGGCGCTGCAGGCAGGCCCGCTGCAGCGCCATGACTCAGGTTCCCGGGCCGCAGCTGCCCTGCACGGCCTCCCTCACCGCGGCCCTCCCCGGGCCGCGATCCTGACATCGCCCACTCTGGATACCGTCATCTTTTTCCAAAGACAGCGCTGCCAAGCACTGCTGCCAGCGGCTCACGGCTGTGCCAGGCGCTCAGCCAAAGCTCCTGCCCTCAGCCCACGCCAGCTCGGCTCAGTCGATGAGTCCCAGTGAGACAGTGTGAGGGCTCCTCTGGGCTGCAGAACAACCTGGGAGTCCTGGAAAAACTGCGGCATTACCAGCCTGGCAGAGCCTGGAGAGAGCAAAACAAAGCAGGAGCTGTTGCAAACACGTTCTATTTCCTCCCTGTGAATAGTAGAAAGCCCCACCCAATTTTCACTCCTCACTCCCACTTTATGTTAAAAAACAAACACACTGGGAAAAAACAAAAAGAAAGAAAAAAAGTCAACATTTGCTACTGCGTGTTGTCCTTGCTTCCATGTGACCCAGGCATGTGATTAAGTTGTTGATACTTGTTTTTTATAGGATCAAATTCATAGCTGCTGTAGAAGCCTGTGTAACTTGTCAGAGCAATTCTCTACCCTGGCAAGTTACACAAGCTGAGGAGCTTCTGTCTGCCACAGGGTATCCTGCCTGTCTCAGCCTTCTCCCTGCTCGTGCGGCTCCCTCTCTCCATCCCGTTGCAAAGCCACCAGTTGTATACATTTTTAGGAAAACAGGAAAAATCCCTCTTAACTGCGCTGCAGATCTTGGTGAGAGGCCCCTACCCCATGGTAAGTCAGTATTTTCTTCCAGCCTTTCTTCCTCTTGGAAGTGTTGCTTAAATACAACAGAAGGATAAGACTCCACCAAAAAAAAAAAAAAAAAAAAAAAAAAAAAAACCCCAGCTTGGCAGCCCGCTGCACACTCTGTGTTTGGTTTCCACTCACAGCCTGCACAGCCCAGCCTGTGTGGATCTGTTGAGTCATGTTGCATGGCTGGATGGGATGGGGCTGTTTGCTTCAAGCCTGCTTTTTGTTCCCAGCTCTCCTGAGCCATCAAATGTTACCCACGCTAGGGAGCCACAGTGTTGCCATCAGGCCCCTTTCCCTCCTTGGCAGGCAGGAACTCTGGGGAATCGAGGGGGCCATGCAGAGCCTGTGTGAGGAAAACATGGGGACACTCTTTTCCTGACGGGGTAGAAATAACAATGGCCCTGCTTGTGGTGTCTCTCTGTGAACACAGTGTGCAATGCACTGGGCCATGTCAGCCCAGCAGCCACTTCTCCTGGTCTCAGTAGTTCCTGTGGATAATGGGGGGAGCCTCTGCATCAGTGACTGCCTTTGGGCAAGCCTCTGAGATACCTACACAGGGCTCTTCTGCTGGAGTTGGCCGGGGACCAGGCCTGCACCTGATCTGAGGTGTCGTATTTACAGACCTGGAGTCCAGCCACAGGTCCATGGCTACACAGAGGCACGAGTAGGAACCAGTGCTGCACTGTTGGTCCTCAGCACCCTGTCAAGGGAGCACTGAGGGCGTGAAATGCCTGTGTCTTACCCCAGGGTTAATTCCTGAGTACCACAGAGTCACAGGATGTGTCAGGCTGGAAGGGACCCCAGTGGGGCATCTGGTCCAACTTCCTGCTCAAGCAGGGCCATCCTAGAGCACATGGCACAGGATTGTGTTTAGACACCTCTCTGGGCATATTGAGGCAGAAGACACAAGTGTCAACCTTAGAGATCTCCCCACTTTGCCCCAAATCCATGTGTGCTTCCAACTGATGCAACACAGTCTTCTTGGGATTTGCTTTTAATTACAAATGAGCTTTTTGTTCACAGTAGTAGGTACTACCTTTCGTTATGGGCTTTAATTGCTTACAAAGTTGTTCCTGCAGCAGTGGTGTCCTCTCCACTCTTTCTGCAGGGTTCACTGGTGTTAAATTGCTGTGGATGCTTCTACCTGCAACCGTCGCCAAGCAAGGGAGACACTGCATGTTTTTTGAAGCAGGAATCAGGTGTAACAGTCATATAATCTCCCCCAAACAGAAAAACATTCTATTTTTCTATGGAGTCTTGTTTTATTTCTGTCGAACATAAAGCCTGAAGGCAGCACTGGACTCATGCTTGCTTTTCCCCTTTCCCAGTGTTTCCCTACTTCTGTACTTTGCCACTCTATCTTCCCTCTTGTTGGAAAGGTAAATCTTTGAACATAAAAATTTATCATCCCCTCTTTTAATAATGCCTGAATTTGAATAAGTCACAATCTCTACAACTCATTGAAAACTCTTTGAATTTCCCCATTATTTGGGAAAAATTGTGATGTTAGTGTTCCTCTGTTTGAAAAAAATATTTGGAAAAGGCACATTGCTTTTAATGGCAGTTCAGACTGTCAGAACCAGGAATTTTTAGGCTTTCTGTGCTGAAGTAATAAATCATAAAATTGATAACTTTGTTTGGGTTGGAAAAGACCTTCAAAGATCATCTGGTCCACCCCCACTGCTGTGGGCAGGGACATTCTTTCACTGGGCCATCCGACCTGTCTTTTAACATTTCTAGTGATGGACATCCACTTTTCTGGGCAAGCTGTTCCAGTGTTTGGATGTCAGTCAGCATACATCATATCCCCAAAATATGTTTATTCCTAGCTTTCTTCGTTTTTTGGTATTCTGGTCTTCTTGAACATGGTTTGTGTGAGCACCTAGTTGCTTCTCTGGGCTCTAGGACTCTCTCTTGTGGCATGATAGTCTGGGCTTCTCTCCCAAGGAACTCAGGCAGCTCATGTCTGGTTTGCATCAGAACTCTTGTGCCTCTGACACAGGATGAGGTCTCTGTGCACTACTGGCTTCTTTTTGCTGAACAGGAGCCTCTACATTTTTTAAAAATTTTATTCCCATGGTTGGGGGAGGTTCTCTTTTGCCAGATCACCAAACTGTCAGCATGGAGATGCCAATTATCCATAGGTCCCTGAGCAATTAGTTGGATGGGGTTGAGTGTGTAGTATTCAGGAGCAGTCAGTGTAATGTTTTGGTTTTTTTCAGATCAGTAGAAATTGTTGTTTCTTGTTGAAAATTACTTTCTGATATTAACAACCCCCTTTCTTCTCAGAACTCTCTTTTTTTCCTTAGTGATGCCAGCAGGAAACCCATTTCTGATGGCAGATATTTATAGGAGTAATAGACCTTCAGTTTTCCAGATTCCAACTGAAATGTCTACTTTGCATTTCAAAAAAAAAAAAAGAGTCTGAAATACTTTGAGAAGGTCTGCCATTTTTCTGAGAAACTCTATTAAAAATTAATTTTCAGTTCCTTCCTTTTCTCCCTGCCAATATTCTCTGGCAGGTGGGTGTTTTTTTCTGGCCAGGAGGGGGGCTAATCCACATCTGTTTTCTTCTTAGCTTGGCAAGGCCTATAGGTCAGAGATTCCCCCTGTACTTGTATTGCTGCTGAAGCTCTTCACAAGAAACAGTTCAGCTGATTTCATTCTCCCAATCAACAGCTACTTGCAAAAACAGAGAGGAGTATTTTTGCCAGTCTCAGATCTCTATTTCCCCCATGAAAAGTTACACAGACTTCTGTGCCAGCCAGGGAGAAGCATCAACTCTCCTCAGTGGTCATCACAATTAACTTGAAGCTGTGAGCCAGAGCTGCATTTCATGAGCCCAGAGCTTTCCCATGCAGGAGCTTTAGCCTTAGTGAGGGGTGCTACATTCGACATGAGCTTCCAGACTCTCAACAGCAAGTCTGTTGCAATAACTCTGTTGATCAAATAAAGTTTCTGTTCACAGCACAGAGCCAAAAACTGTTTTTGATTGCAGCCTTGAGGGGTATTTCTTGGCTCATAGTCAATGTTTTAAGCAATGCGCTGCTCTACAAGTCATTACCAATGTTTGAAATCTCTTCCTTCTTACTATTATCCTCAGAGATGTGGAATGAAGAGTATTTACCTTTCCCTCATAGTTCATTATGATTATTAAACCAGGTATGAGGACTTGGGCATGAGAATTGAATATAGCAGGCCTGTTCTGGCTGTAATGTTATTTTCAGAATAAGTGAGTATATTCAGAAATATGGCCAAGTTTTTCTTTTTTTCCTTCTCCTACTGTATTTGTGTACAAAGATTTCAAGATTTCACAATACCACGTTGTATATGCACTCTGTGCTGAAAGCAGTAATAACAAGGTTTCTCACTGCCACATTACCAAGACACTAAAACAAGCCTCTTCATTAATAATCTGCTGCCTATACCTTCAGATTCCAGTGTCTGGTCTCACCACTGCTCACTCAGCTGCCTTTCCATCCCCCACACTGAATTTAAGGCTATTTTGGGTGTCCCACCTGCCCCTTTGGGTCCTACCAGCTCCTGTGAAACAGATCCTGAGGTCGTCTCAGAGAAGTGAGGAGTGACCGAGGTCCCAGCATAGACAGGGGCATGTGAGCACTTGCAGATGTGCCCACACCACATGCACAGCAGCTGTTTCCAGCTGGAACCACCATGTGCTGCTGTGCAGTGCCATGCAGGGGTGCTGTGAGGGTAGGAAGGGCTGTGCATCTGCATTGGCACTGGGTTACACGGCAGCAAAAGAGCAAAGCTTGTTCAGCCAGGCTTTGATCAACCTGGCTATGCTGATTCTAGCCCTGGGGGCACCTTGGGCTCTGCAGACCACTGTCACTTGGTGCAGTGGAGGTGTATCCTGAAGTCCTTCGTGGATTTCCAGCTGCACAATTCAGCCCAGTTTTCAGACTCATTTACACAAGACTTACACACATTAACAATTACTTTCAGGCTCCTCCATGCCAAAATCTCTTTGGAAAATGCAAGGTGCTGTTATAAGTCACTGCAGACAGTGGGTGGATTAATTGTCACATCTGAAGTCTGTGAGTAGTATTTCTTAGCCCCTTTTTCCAAGGATGGGGAGATGACAGTGGTGAAGATCCTGCTGTTGATGGAAGTGGGAACACAGAGAGCAAGCTGCAATGGGCACAGAGCCTGAACTGTCCTCTTCTTCCCTTTTAAATTTAGGCTTGACAGGTCACTGTGGAACAACCTGATATATTTGTTCTCTGGATGGAGAAAACTGAAATTTCTCAGGCTTTTTATTTGTCTTCTTTCATAACCACTTCACCCATCCTTAAATAAAAATAAGATGTCTTCATAGACCATGAGCATTTTCACATTGTACAGTTTTCTCCTGAAAAGCAAATTTTTTCCTGCTCTGAAGAATGTGTTTTTTTGCTAGGCACATCAATTTGCACATTCTCCCCATTGGCACTGTCCTTTATCTTCTGCTTCCAGGTCACCGTGGCACTGCATTGGAATCTGCAGGAACAGGGACTATATCGTGACTTGTTCATGTAGCACCTACAAAAATGAGGTTTTAATCTAAACACACATCCCTAGTCCATAAATACAATAAATTGGCATAATGAAAATGGATAAACTGGGAGTGCATTTCATTGTGGAAATAGTACCTAATATGGGAATAATTCCTAACTCCTCAGAGTTCCAGTGCTTCTTTCTGCTTTGCTTTGAGCACTCAAAAGCATGCTCACCACAAGATGGTTTGTATTAGGAATGATGACATTTGCTGAATTAAATTTCAAAAATATCTAAGTGGCAGCCCTACTAGGCCAGAATCAAGAACTTTTCCATGTTTTCTGGTGCTCAGCCAATGTTGTTGGTTGGTGACTACTGAGTTTTCCGTTTATACTCTCAACAACACATTGCTGATGGCAAATATGATCTGAATCTTTGGTCTGGAAGACTTACCAATACAAATCTATCTTTATAACTTAGCTGTACTACACTAGCCAAAGGGAAAGCATCATTAACTAATAATTCTATAGATATGTGGGTGGTTTTTATTAATAATGTAACCAGGTATTTTGTTAATGTTACAGTCCCTGAGAGCAAATGCTCATAACCGGGATCATGCTGCATTGGACTCTCAGCAAGGAGCAAGACATACATGCTCCAAAGCAGTTGACTTCAAGAAAAAATAGATGGATATAGGTAGGATCATGTAGTGCTGGGAGCAGGTATGGTTACAAGGCTCTGCTAGCAGAACTGAGCAATGAGGATAGTGTCTCATCTTGGATGGAGCTGCAACCAAGGTTAAGTCAACATGTGTCAAAACTGTGTCCATGAAGAAAAAGAGACAGGACACTGCCATGGAAGACTCACTTCTGAAGAGAGAAAAAGACCCAGTATGCTGGCTGGAACACTTCTGAGGGAGGTCTGCTGCCTGTCTGGGACTTGGGTTAAAAATGTGAAGAGAAAGCTTCTTACCCTCAGATTGTTCTCCACTATTAATTTTCAGGTAGGCAGCAATGAAGTTGCACCAGGAAGTCCAAAGGCAATCAGGAGACACTTCAGAGCTTTGGGATAACTGGTTAAGGGGTCTGGACCACAGGCAGTGTTCTCCCTTATCCTACTAATTGCAGTGAATGATAAGGAAAGAAATAGGAAGAGACAACAGATTATACCTGTCTCTGAGCCCAGTGTCACCCACAACATTTGGGGGATTTTGATCAAGGGTCAGTTTACATGACATCAAGACCACTGGTGACAGATGGGGCATACCTGTCCCAGAGGGGGAAAAGGATCTTTGCCCTAAATACTTGGAAAAATTTCATAAGTTCACCAAAGGGATTGTCAAGCACTGGAACAAGTTGCCTAGGGAAGTAGTGGAGTCACTGTTCCTGGAGGTATTTAAAATACATGTAGCTGTGGCACTGAGGGACATGGTTTAGTGGTGCACTTGGACCTACTGGGTTAACAGTTGGACCCAATGCTGTTATAACTTGTTTCCAACATAAATGATTTTATGATTCTATGACTGCATTATGGCCTATCCACATGCCTTTAAAATCAATACTCAAGATTCTCTTGGTTGGTAGATCGGTAGAGGGTTGTCTTTTAAGCAGTAGCAAATGTTCAGATGCAAAAAGACCATGTAAAGCTGTGTGTACGTATAAAATCTTGTCAGTTCCCGGCACTTACCAGTACTCCTCCAGCTCCAGAGCATGCATACAGCCCCACACATGTAGCAGCTCCCCCACACCTTGTGCCAGTCTCCCTGAAACTTGAAAATGTGGTACATTCACGTGTACTTTCTAATGGCAGCACATTTCAGCAAGGTACAGTGTTTGGTGCTAGTGCAGCTCTGAGGGAAATGTAGCTGCTCTGTGTCATCTTCCACTGATGCCATCTTTGCTTCTGTCTCCATTCAATCTGTTTTAATTAGGTTCATCATAGCCACCACAATACAGCTGCTGCAGAGCTCCCCAGAATGTCTGGCTCTGTCAGTACCTGGCACAGTGAGCAGAGGTTGTAAGGGCTGCTGTCTGCCACGTATGGAGAGCAGAGCTGCTGCAACCAAGTCATCATGGGCTGAATACAGTTTGGGGTGAAAAGGCTAGCACAGGCACTCGGCTGCCAGAACACTTATGGGTGGAGAGGAGCCCTGAGGCAGCACTTTTGTGCCATGTCTTCACTTTGAGGTTTGGATGTGGCCTTGAGGGCATCTCAGAGCCCTGGGAGGCTTTGAGGGTGGTACTGGGCTGTGTATGGGTGTGCTGTTGATGCATTATGGAATTCAGAGGGCAAAAGCTTGGTCAGAGAAACAGCAATTGGTCCAGAGGTGCCTAAAACTGAAGAGAACAGATGGAACAAGTAACCCAGATGTATCCAACTGGACAAAACAAGCTGTATATAAACAGTCTCAAACTGTTTACAAAGTCCAAAAGAAAGAGAAATACAAAAGATTATTTTTCTGTCTGAGAGCAGAGAACACATGCTGGTTCTTTGTCCCTTCCACCAGTGCTGGACAGCTTGTTGCTGGTGATGACACGGTCTGTGCCTGTGGTGTTTTGGAGTGTGGGGCTCCCCATGTTACACAAGCGCTTCCATTGGTCTGTGCCTGTGGTGTTTTGGAGTGTGGGGCTCCCCGTGTTACACAAGCACTTCCAGCCATTTCTGCAGTCTCTGCCAGATACATCAGGAGAAGCATAACAACTACAGGCACCCGCTCATTTCACTTCTTTCTCTCCTGCTCTTCTCGCTGTATCAGAGCACCAAATGATCCCCTGCCCTGGAACAATCAGTCATTAACAAGGACCTTGCTACTGCCGGGGCTCTTCTCAAGCTACTGCTGTCAATATTACTTCTGGGAAGGAGAAAGCGAGTTAGATTTTCATCTGCTGCAAAAAGGAAAAAATGACAATTTTAAAACTCTGGTTTGTTTGGGGTTTTTTTGTTTTTTGGTTTTTTTTTTTTTTTTTTTTTTTTTTTTTTTTTTTGTTTTTTTTTTTTTTTTTTTACACCATACCTGTGTAGGACAGCAGGGTAAGGCTGCAGCACTGCAGAGAGATGGCTTGTCAGAAGCTTGTCTGCCATAGTGAGTAAATAAAAACTCAGCAAATAGATCCCCTTTTCTCAAGAGAGAGGGAAGTTGGCAGAGGACATCCAGGGGATGAAAAGAGCTAGCAAACTTTGCAAAGATTGGAGGTGCATGGAGTTGCAGATCTCTGGCTAGAGAGAGAAATTGCTTCAGGCGGCCAGAGGATGCTTCATGATCCCTGTGTTAGCAGAAAAGGAGCCTGCTGAAGTGTCTGTGGTGTGCATGAGTGGAAGCAGCCATAAAGTAACTGTGCCAGGATCCTCAAGTGAACAGAACCTGCTGCAAGGAGACATGGTCTGGGTTAGCTGATGACAAGCAGAATACTCAGCAACAATTGCCTCCTGCCGTGAGATAGCTCTTCTTCTACCATTTAGTTCTGAGTGAAGCAGTTGGACTGTCAACATTCATGGCTAGACCATGCTCACAGGACCACAAGCCATGTTTCTGCAGCAAAGTGGAGACTGGAGGTGGGCACAACACACTGCTGCCTGTGGGAGAAGGAGAGGGGGAGAGGGGCTAGGATTTCTTAACCTTTACTGCTAGCTCCTTGGAAAGAAGACTGCAGGACCAGCTCCTTAGTTGACATAAAAAACCATGTATCCATGAAGCTGAAGAGTGTTCATTTCCTTCACTGGGAAAAGAACAGAAGCACAAAAGTGCTGGTTGGAAGAGTCCTGTGAAGGCCCAAGGTCATCCAGGCTCCTACTTAGCACAGCACTATCACATTACATCAAGTCAGCTTTGGCATTGTCTAGCCAAGTCTTGAAACCCTCCAGTGATGGAGAATGCATGTCTCTCTGGGACATGGTTTGTGCTAATGTCCATTCTCTTCTCCCAAGCTCCAGCCTGGGTTTGTTGCCCCCCATTTGTCCATCTGCTGCTTGCAGGATGGATTGGGGTCTGTCAGTCTCCTCCTGAGGGAGGTGTGATTTGCAATAGGGTCCTGTTGGATCACCCCTCCTTCTCCCTGTCTCTGGACTAAACCCACCCTCAGCTTGCTCAGCCTCTGCTCCTAGTTCGTAGCTCTGCCCCAGCTGTCCCAGTACCCCTCTGACTGGGTCTGCTCACTCTGAGGGGTCCAAAGCAGCACGGTACATCACCGGTGGCCTCTGTGGAGCAGAGGCTTCCCTCTCCCTGCCAGCTACGTGCCTCCTCCTGCAGTCTGCCACTTTGTCCTGCTGGAGATGCCAGCACACGCTGGGCTCAGACAAGGTGGGACCTGTAATTATAGTAACATGAAAAGCAGCAGAGGTCTCGTTCACTGCATGGAGATAGCACAGTAAGCAAACAGTTTAAAAATCCAATTTCATAGACACAGAGATTACATTAATCTCTTTTAATAGCTAAACAATTCAGTTTTCAAGACAGGACAAAGCATGGGATATTCTTGACAAAACTAGTGCTTCAAAGATGCCTACATCAGATTTCCAATCCTAACTCCTAAGCTCCTAATGGTAGAACCGATTGTATCTTTTCATACAGTAGTACTACAAAACTTGCTTTTAATCTTCTCTTTTTATAACACGCTGTAGCTGCCTGGGCTTGCCTGTGGGAAGCAAATGTAGAGTAGATTGTCTTTGCCTTCAAATACCGTATGAGGAAACTTACCCAGCCCTCACCAACTGATCTTGGGGGCCTGTGGAACAATAAAAGCCCAAGTTATCAAAGTATCTGTGAACTGGCTTCTGATTTCTAGCTGGAGTACCTCCCTGAATCTGGACCCTTTGATTTCAGGTAGCTGCTTTCTTTCACCATGTCTCAACAAGCAGGAAAGAGCATAGCTTTAATTCCTGTTGGCTCAGTCACAGTAGCTCAACATGACTGACTGAAAACGCCCCCTTCACCTCTAGAAATGCAAAAGTGAATGTGAATCTACACTGGAATCTTCTGCCCTTGTAGTAAGTACTGTGTAATATACTGCCAAAAATATTGGTGTAAAATGCTTTTCTTGTTGACACTGTTTTGCTTGGAGAACCCAAGTTATCTGTCCCGAGGAAGGCACTATTTATTGAACTAGATTGCACATTTTTAGAGAATTTTCGGGTCTTGTGGTCTAGTCATATCCATTTTGGGTTGATTTCTAGTGTTTGTGTTGTGATTCTAGTGTTTGTGTTCTGACAAATGAGCTCTAACAAGCGATGGTGAGGTGGCTGAAGAGGACCCACCCAGCTGCTTTTACTGCTCTGCTGGCGAAGATTGCAGTCCCTGCAGTGGAGCTGGCAGAAGACAGCATATGTCCAGGGCAAAGCTGCTCCAAATGGCACTTGAGTTGAAATCTCCAAGGAGGTGGGATTAGACTAAACAGAAGACTGTGAACTAGACATACTGAGACGTTGTCTGTAATGGCTTATGCCCACCTAGAACAGCTCTGCTTCAGTGCCTCAAGTCCTAACAGATCCTGCCCCATGTTCCTGTCCCCTCCTTTACACCAGAACTGGCAGTCATCTGATGCTAATACAAAATTATACAGAGACTTCAAGACAGCTGAAATTTCTTCTCATTCACCTAGACAGTGTGGAGTGGACTGAAACACCACCAGCTTCTATCAGATTAATCATGATACCTGTCTCTCAGGTAGTGATAAAAGTGTCTCAGTGCCACTCTACCTTGTGGTCACAGAGTGATGTCAAGCAGTAGCAGGTGACAGTGTCTTCATCTGCTCATTTGTTTTCCACCCAAACAATAATCTGGGGCCAGAGCCTTCCCCTGATGCTCCTACATGGCCAGCTAGCAAGGCTCTGCTGCCGGGGAAGTCCCTTCCCCTTCACTGTAACCTCTGTTGTGCTACAGGGGTAACCTGCTGTAGTGGTGGCCTGGTGTCAGGAATGGAGCTGGCATGAGCAGTTGTCTCTTTCCCCTCCTGACTCAGAGGGTGTCTGGCCAGAGAATGCCCTTGCACCCCCATGCAGCAGCCAGCAGGAACCACAGCAGGAGAGAGTCAGGAATGACTGACCTAAGCATTATTTCCTGGCTAAATTACATGGGAGTTTTCCTCTCCCTGGCCCATTATTAACATGGCAAAAATCAGTGGGAAAATGCCTGGGCCTTAAATATATAATGAGCCTTTCCCCACCCATTACCACCTAACTGATAAGCTGCTCCAGGCTATCTTGTTTATGTTTATGAGTCTTTAATACCTCGTAGCATTTGCGTTTGACTTGAAGCTACAGGCAGCTATGTGCTGTAGCGTGCTGAACTTTCGTGCTCTAAGTACAAACAGATGTTTGAAGATCTGCTTTGAAGCAAATCTATGCCCTCTACATTCTCTCCCAAGACTCCTCAGGAACAGTATGCATCACTGTATTCAGAGGAAAGCCTTGAAGAGCAGTGAGAGAGGAGACACATAGGAATAGTTAGCAGTGGAACAGGAACACAGTCACATATCTATTGCACAAATCCTTCACAGCAACACTTCAGACATCAATGTGCATTAAAAAATTTGCAGGGCCTCGTTCCTACAAAGCAGCTCCTGCTGTATGCACATCTTTTAGGCTTGCCTAGCCTAAGGACAGACTCACTAGCCAGTTCCTTGTTGCCCTCAAAAGCTATTTCCTGCAGCCTAGCTTCCCTGATACCAAAAATCTCAGGGTGAGCAGAAGTAGTAAAACCTGAGCAATGTGCACAGATGGCTCTTGCTCACTTCCACTGCTTCTGCCAGCTGCTCCTAGGTGTGGAAAAGCTTCAGGAGGCAGACTCAAGTGACATTAAGTAATTTGACTCTCTCTCAAAAACTCAATTTAGAGTCAAAACCTGTGAGATACCCCATGATACTTCATGTTACATGCAAAATAATGGGGAGGCTTAAACAGCTTCTGCCTCAGGCAGCTCCCAGTTTATGTCAGAACACAAGAGAAAGCCTGAGAGGGAAAGGTAAGATGGCAATGGTGAAAGCAGCCAAGATTGTGTGTTGATTGCTGTGTGGGAGGTTGCAGCCAGGACTCTCAAATGACTCAAACCACTGTGGTATGGTTTTGGTTTTATTTCTTCTTTTCTCACATTTTGAGGGAGAAGAGGGTGTGTCTAGAAGTTCAGATGCTAGCTTGGAACTTGGGTGATCTACATTCAGGTTTCTGCCTTGCCAGTGACTCCCTTGAGTAAGGTGGTCCCATCCTTCTGCCTTTTGCCCCTATTTCTCCAAGGAAGAATGTGTTTCCATACCCCTGATGTGTGTGAGATTAATACCTGTGAGGAATTCAGCTACAGTATGAGAGAGAGTCATATCAGGCCCTGAAGTGGTTTGGTCTGCATTACCTTTTTACCATATGAGATGGACAGCAAAGGCAATCCTTCTGAGCACTCCGTGTAGCTGACATTCAAATGCAAAGCAATGTTTGACCTGAGCTGCACAGGGAGCTGATATTGTGCTGTAAATCTCTCTAATTCACTCTGCAGAATGCTTTTTCTTAACTCTGCTTCATTTCACTCCTCTCACATTTCTTGCTTAAACATGAAAACTATTCATATCGTTATTTATAGAATTCTTTTTCATTTACTAGTAACCACTCTTTTGTCTTGCCTAGTTCCATTTCATCTGATACAGTTCTTCCTCCCTTCCTCCTCCTCATCTATGAGCTTTGGGGATCACAAAAGGACCTATCTGGGAGCCTGGAAGCTGCTTGCTGTACCCCTCCTTACCCAGCACCCCTAAAGTGGCCTGAGTGGAGAAAAGAGGCCATTCTGGGGGGACAGCTGACTGCTGGGCCTTCCCCTGAGGATTACACTGTGTACATCAATACTGTAGTTAACAAATCTTGTCAGAGGTACTGATTCCTGCAAGTCATGTACAGCAGATCTCCTTTAAGCAGCAATGAAATTTGTGATGTTTTTGTTTGACATCGGCAACCTCAGTGGAAAGAAAATGTGACTCTTGCCTTGTGTTTGCAGCTGAAACCTTATTAAGGACAGAAAAGAAGATGCACCTCTATTTTTTTAATCTTCTGCATGTATAAACAGGTTTTTTTCATTGTAAATTGAGAGGTGTAAGGCTCTGTGGAAGTGATCTCCTTCTAGGAATTTATTTCATCTGGCTGTGAGTGGCTCAGCAAGATAGGATGGAAAAAAAGAGGCCCAAATCTCTAGATAACTGAAAAAGTGAAAGCGCCCAGCAAATGAATCCTCACATGAAATCTCCTCTTTCTCCAAAAGAAACGAAACCTTTCCCAGGGATCTGACACCTACTTATAGTGTTTTGTGTTCTAGAGAACAGCCGGGTTACACTAGGAAGTATGACCTGCCCAATCATAAGTCAAAACAAATAAATATTCTTGGGGTTTGCCTTTTGCCTGCTCAGTGCCAGTATTTCTGTGCCCAGCACGAGTCTTTTAATAAATTCTCCATAAACATGGAGGCCAGGGAGGCAGCTCCCTGGCCCTCTCACCTCCACAGTGGCTGACAAAACACAGAAGAACTCAGACAGCCAATGACCCCACATCCCAACAGGTTGGCACTCCATTTTTGATCTTGCTAGTTCTCAGTGCAGGGCTTCCTCCTTGATCTTGTCTTTCAAGGAGGGACTGTGTCCAGTTCCATTTTAGAAAGGGCAGGTTTTTTAATTGTCCTTGTTTGAAAGAAAATACTGTGTTGGGCAGCAGTGAAAACAGAGAGCTGAATGCAGTCTGGTGTGTTCTGTGCTGATGTGATGAGGTTGGGCCATGAGTCCAGAAAGTTTTGCTCATTTCTGTACTGTGTGGTGGTAAGCTGCTCTGTACAGTATTTTTTCTTTAGCCTGGAGCTTCCTCCCAGGACCCTGCCAGTAACTTGATCTTGCTTTGATAAACCATCATGCAGACACAATGTGAAACTGTAGTCCTAATGACCTGTGTTATTTAAAAATCAAATGACACTTTCTCAAGAGAAAGTTCTTTAGTTCCAGTGTTTTCCTAAGATAACTATACCAAGGCAGCATATTACCCTCCCCTGTAGTTTCATTTATTGCTCACTTTGTCTAAACTCCTGTATGCCATTGCACTGCATTATTTTGTCATGTTCCACCCCATCATTTCAAAATAGCTTCCCTGTTTGTTTAAAAGTACAGGAAAAGCTTTAAAGACTTGAGGAAAGTGATGCCATATACTTTGTGTAATGATGTACAGCCTGCCAGTTCAATTTCACTGCCTTGTAGCACCAAATTATGAAACTCTTTGCCTCTTCATCTCCCCTGTCTTCTGAGCTAGCAAGAGATAAACAGGAAAAAGGGGAGACACCTTCTGTTTGATATTGTCTGACTCTCAAGTCAGTTCAGGCTCTGATATTAATAACTTCCTGTTTTGCTTTAAGTCTTCTGATAAGTGAAAAGTCTCCATGTGTGTTGACTTTTCATCCTGAACTTAGGCAACTACATGACTGGTGCATTCCCAGCCCCTGGGCTACAAATTCCAGTTTGATGCTTACTTCCAGCCCAGAATTTTACAGTTGAAATTCAAATAACTGAAAATCTAGATTCCTAAATGCACAGTTAGTTGCCAAAATACAAAGGTCCTGATTTGCTGACCCTGTAAGTGTCTTGGGACTTGAGAGGGCAGAATCTATACAAATCAGACTAATTTTATTTAGGAACTCAAGTAAGGAACCTAATTTAAATGTTGGGCTGTTGTTCATTGCTCAGGATGTGCTCAGAAGTTAGAAACAGAAAAGAGGAAAATAATGTGGAGAAAGGTGCATTTGTGTAATATCACTTGTGCAAGATGCTTGTGAAATGTAGTATACGCTGCATTGCATATTTTTTCACACATGCTTAAAATAGTAAGGCCTTTTCTTTTCCAGCTATCTGTAGTGGGTTGACCCTGGCTTCATACTAGGTGCCCACTAAGCCAATGGGACAGGAGAGACAATAAGATGGAGAGCAACCAGAGGGTGAGATTAGGCAGTTTTATTGCAGTGAAAGAAAAGAAATAAGTGAGAACCTGCACGTGCATAAGGGAAGGGAAAAGTCAGTCTCTACTTCCCATCAGCAAGTGATGTCAGACACCTCTGGGAGGCAGGGCTTCAGCATGTGTAATGGTTCCCTTCTAGCAGTCCAGGGGCCGGTTTGTTAGGGGTGTTTGCCTGCTCAGGAGTAAAGTCCCAGGCAATGGGAGAATATAATGGCCCGAGGAACCTGCCCAAATCCCTCCACACACCCTTCCGCCCAGGAACTGGGTGCCTCAGGGCACATTTTAATAGCTCCTCACCTAAAGGTTTTTTCTTTTGCACTAGGATGATGACAAATTCCATGAATTCCACAGAATAACAGCGGTACTGGCTAATGATATTTACAGTATCAGACAGCTTATAAGGATTGGCAACAACTGTGGAAGTCTGCAGTAAAAAAATCGTCCACATCCAACATACAATCTTAGAACAACAAAACAACTAAACTAAACAGAAAGAAAAGGAAAAAAAAAAGTTCCTCACACCAGATCCAAAAATAATATCATCACAATGCAGAACAAAAATGGACAAACTACACAAAATCCACCCATAGACCCTTCACTACAATGCAAATTCCCTACTATCATTCTACTTGATAACACAGTTTAATAGTTGTCTTGTCCAATATTTCTCTGAATTAATATCCTTATCTCAAAGTCCTTGTCAGTGCCTGCATTCGCCACCAAAATCTATTGTGGTTTGACAGTGCCAAACACCAGGCACCCACAAAAGCTGTTCACTCATCCTCCCCTGCCACAGCTGGGCAGAAGAGAGAAAAGTTTAATGAAAGGTTCATGAGTTGAGATAAGGACCAGAAGAAAACACTCCAAGGGCAAAAGAGACTCAGCATTGAAGTGCAAAGTGAATTTATTACTAACAAAGTCAGAGGAGGATAATGAGAAGTAAACTAATCCCTTAAAACACCTTTTCTTCCCCAACCCCCTCCCTCCTTTTCACTGACAGTGCAGGGAGAGAGGGCATGGGGCTTTGATCAGTTCACCACCCGAGATTTTCTTCCACTGCTCAGGGAGAGCATGCTAAGGCATGTGGTCCCTTCCCACAGGAGACAGTTCTCCATGAACTTCTCCAGTGTGTTTCCAATCTGACAAGCAGCAGTTCCCCCAGAACTGCTGCACCGTGGGTCACTCTGCATGGGGTGCAGTCCTCCAAGGACAGGCCGGTCCAGCCTGGAAGCAGGGCCCCTCTCTCCATAGAGTCTTCCACTGGACCGCAGCCTCCTCCAGGCATCCACCTGCTCCAGCATGGGCACCTCCCCCATGGGCCACGGGTGGATCTCTGCATCCCCCATGGATCCTCATGGGCTACAGAGGAACATCTGCCTCACCATGCCTTCCCTACAGCTTGCAGAGGAATCTCGGCTCTGGCACTGGAGTACCTCATCCCCTCCTTCTCCACTGACCATGGTGTCTCCATCTTCTTTCCCTCACACATTCTCCCCTCCTCCTCTTCTCTAGCTGGAATTGACACTGTGTGCACACCTCACTTTGCTTTGATTTTCTTCTTAAATCTGTTATCACAGAGCCATTACCAACCTTCCTAATTAGCCCAGGCTTGACCAGTGGCATGTCCATCTCCAGAGCCATCAGCCATTGGCTTTGCTGGACATGGTGCAAGCTTTCAGCAGCTTCTCACAGAAGCCACCTCTGTGGCTCCCCTGGTACCAAAAACCAGGCCATGCAAAACTGGCACACTACGAGTTATCCAAATTCCTTGTGAATTGCACTGTTTCCTGTGGATAATGCACTGTTTTGCTACCTGCTGAAGAGGTAGAGTCCCCCTGAATGCCTAATGCCTGTGTACTGCTGCTCTGCATGACTGGGAACAGTCTCCTGATCACAGTGTGAGACAGGAAAGCTTGGACTTAGCAGTTCTGTGAGATTTACAAATCATAACAGCTAATCAAGATTTAAAACAGCTCTGGACTGAAAAGGCTAGCAAGTGGTCCAGCTGTGAGTTAATTCATTAGTTGCAGTAAATATCACTGGAAGAGCTTGTCAAAAGGAAATGTGAAGCAGCTGAAAAGAATCGTCCTTAAAGTGAATGTCAGAGGCTTTTGCAGCTGTCATCCAGTGGACTGGAGACTCTGGGCATTGGAGAGAAAATGAGGGTGAAAGACATAAAAATTTGAGTAGAGAGGATAAAGTACCAGTTCCCACTGAGTGGTTATAAAGGAAGCAATCTCACCACTACAGGGACCTAATTAGAGACTGAATCTCACAACCATCACAGCACTCTGAGAAACCCAAACCAGTGAATGCAGCCTGCTCAGAGCAGCAGCAGGAGGAGGCTCTGCTGCCTCAGCAGCACGATGGAATATCACGTTTGTGTAGCTGAGGGCATTTCCAGTGTTCTTGTGTCCTGCTTAGCCATCACTTGGGTCCAGAGAGCTACATCATTTTCCTGCCTACCAGCACAGCATTTTTCTGGTCCTACAGAAGGCAACAATAGGCTTCCACTGCCACATACCTGAGCATCCCAGAAGAAAGGCACCAGGACCCTTTTCCCCAGGCAAATATAAGTGTTAATTGTCAACATTAACAAGACAGATTTTTGCATTTCTATGACTGATCTGATAAATCACTGCTTTTCTTGCTCTCCTAAATGTGCAGATCGATGTGAGTCCTCAGGTTTCCCTGGAGACACCAATGCTGTCAGTCAGAGGTTGCATGTGTGGTTCACTCAAGCCTTGGTGCAGCGCTCAGCTCCACCTCACCAGCTATTGCACTTCTGAGACACTGTCAACCCTCTCTCCATCTTTGTGGAAATGTGGAAACACTGGCTTTAGTTTGAAGCCAATCTTTGGCAGCAATGCCCTCTCCTGCTCTAGCTGGTCCCTCC
Organism: Onychostruthus taczanowskii; assembly: GCF_017590055.1. NCBI lineage: Eukaryota > Metazoa > Chordata > Aves > Passeriformes > Passeridae > Onychostruthus > Onychostruthus taczanowskii. Next base: position 2,519,488 of record NW_024502569.1, on the reverse strand, counting down.
TACCTCTGAGTTGCAGTGCATCACCTCATCATTGGTATGCCAAGCAGGGAGTTCTCTGAGTTGGGTCTTTTCTTTGTCTGGTGATTATTTCTAAGCAGCAACAAGTTTTCACTGGATTTTATTTATGGCTGGGTCATTCTGGGTGCTGGTCCTTGGCACTCTCCTCCTGGTGCCAGGAAGGACTGTGCCTGCAGGAGCCCTGCTCTGGGATGGTGAGAGAAGGGTCAGCAAGAAGGAATTCTTGTACCTGGTATTGCCATGAAAGGCACGTTTAATGTAACCCTGTGAGAGTTCAGGGGCTGCAGGGATGTCTTCCATTATCACTACTACCAGCAATGACATTTTTGCCTAGCAGGATTTTCCAGGCATAGGGAAAGTCTATGCCTTCTGAGACAACTTGGGCAGCTCAGGGAAGAGAAGGGATAACTGCTCAGGATGCACAGATGTATAATGTTTGGGGGGCAGGGTTTATGGGTCTCCTCTGAAGCTGGGAGGAGATAGGTGACCTGTCCAGAGAGAGCTCAGCTGACATCTGACAAGGACATTTTCATAGACAAGATAAACAGATGCCTTTTGTTTTGAGGAAAGAAAAATACTAGCCTGAGGCCAGGCTAGCCTATATCTTTAGCATATGAAACAAGCCTAAACCACTTCATTTGAGGTTATTATTTATTTGGGTCAATAAGGAACATTTCTAGCATTTATTTTCCATTTTTGGCCATCACATGCTGCTGTTTCCACTCCTGTGTATATGTTTTCTTCTCTAACATTTCAGATTTCCTCTCTTGTAATATTTTAAATCCTTATTTGACTGATGCTGCAGGTCGAGAATATTAATTACCTTCCATGACCACTCTGGCCAAAATGACTTCCTTTGCTTGACAAGCTGATTACTTTGTCAAGGTGAATGTTAAGTCTGTCTGGAGTATCTCTGTGTGTCTTTTGCAAGATTGCAGTTGCAATCTTGGATTCTTATTGGGCATGCAGTTTCTCCAGACACAGAATACCTTTGAGGGGATATTCCCCCCCCCCCCCCCGCCCCCACTTTCCTCCTGAGAGTGATGTTGCTGCAGTTTATACCAATAAGATTTAGATGGCTGTATCTCTGAATTTGTCAAGCTAGTGGATGTCAAGCAAACCCAATTGATGAAATTCCATTGATAAAGAAAATTCTCATCCTAGCAACTACCCAGAAAAGTCCTCAAGTAGAGATTAGGAGTTAATAACAACTGTACCAAGTCTGCCAAAGCTGCTGGGGGTGTGACCAACAGACACTGCTGTGGAGCCAAAGAATCACTGCAGTGCCTGCTCCCTGCTGCCCTTCATCAGCAGGTTTGGAAGAGCAATCTCAAGAGGGTGATGGGGCTGATGGGCTGCCCAAAGTACCAGTTACAGGCAGTAGGGATCAGTCAGGAGCCTTTGTGACAGCTTTGCAAAAAATGGCTTAACACTGCATAGGCTCATTAAAGTAGGAAAGAAATTTCCTGTCAATTGTCACTGGGGTTGGTGTCACAGATTGCCACTGACATAGGAGTCCATAGCCCCGCTTCACAGAGCCAGTGCACAGTGCAGGACCCAGGTGTATGTCTGCTTACCAAAGTGGCTGTAGGCAGGACCAAACTTTGCCATGCACAAGCCACCCAGGCCTCCAGAGACCTTCAAATGGTCATATCCTGCATGGTCCCTAAAAGAGGCCATCCAGAACTGCAGCAGGAAAGCTGTAGCACAAGTAGAGCCTTCAGACTGTCCATTGGATATAGTCGAGGCACAATTGAGTTGAGCAAAACTCAAGTAAATTAAATGCATTTCTTAGCAATTCCTGAGAGTGAACAGGTTGTATTGTTTGTGAGCTGCAAGCCACATCAAGTGGGGTGGGTCTTCCACAGAGAAATTGTTGCCTCTGGCCCCAAAATATAATTGTAAGAAGGTAAGTAAAATATCCAAATTTCTCTTAATTCTTTCTAGATGGTACTTTATGAGCAACTGGCAGTCAAACCACTATAGATAGTAAGAATTCAGGAAACATTACTAAGCAACACAAAGAACAGAGAACAGTGTGTATTTTCTGAGAAGACTGGGGGGAAAGTCCTGTGCCACTGAATGCTTTGGGAGAATAAGTCCTAATAGCTGCAGTAGCCAAATGTCACCTGGGACCAGCGTGTGAACAATTCTTTTGTAATATTATTTGGCAAACGTCTCAACATCTTGAGCTCATTGCAGAATAGAAAAGAAAATATTGGCCAGTGTTTTCTGGTGGTACCGGAACATTAATTTCTCTAACCCTGTGTGGTGGTATCTGACCAGCTTGGATACCTGAGGGGGCAGGTCAAAGGAAAGCAGTGTGTAGATGTGGTTTTCAAAGGCATCAGTTTTCAGTGAGTGTGAACCTCATTTACTGTTAGGAATAAATTTCTTCCTGGCATATTGTGAAAGAAATAGCAAAATAAACAAAAGCATGGTATACTTTGTAAGATGAGGCAAGCATTTGTAAGAGGTACCTTTGTAAGATGAACCTCAGGGCTACACTGCCCACAGGCAAGCCAGCTCTGGGTGCTATGTGAGCACTGAGGGCAAATGCTGGGCCGCTCTTTCCCAAGCAGGTGCTGTCCTGGGGCTTCTCTCCTCACGGCAGGAAGGAGAAAAGCAGCTTTTACCATCCAAGTGCATGACATTCCTGCTCCTCCTGGGTGGAAGAGAAAGGGAGCTCTTCTCCCCCGCTGCCTGCGAGGGAAGCACTATCGGTGTGAGGGCAGGAGACTGTCTCGGGCAGGCCTTGTTCTCTGCAGGGACCGGCACCCCGGCCATTCCCTGCCCCAGACCTGTATGCTGGGATGCCCTGGCCTGCCCCTCCCATGCTCCCCCTCTGCTCTGTAGCTCCGAGCTCTGCCGAATTCTGTCCTTGGAAAGACAGAGCTGGGGGAGCAGGCTCCCAGCAGCTCCAGAGAAGCAGAGGGTCTCCATCGGGGGTATCTTCTTGTGGGAGATGAAGAAGGCATATGTGCCGTAAGGGCTGCAGGCAGGAGCAGCCACCAGCCTCCCTGTGCAGCCGGCAGCACTCTGCCTTTTCTCGTTATTTATTATCTGACGTCTGTTTTCGTGTGTTTCCCTGCAGGCTGGGAGCCAGGAGGGCTGGCGTTTGGGACACCTCCTCCTGGTGGGCTGCCAAGGACGGTGGCAGTGTCCTCCCGCCCAGGGCGGTGGCCGCGGGCACACGGCATCCCGACCCTCCCCTCGAGACCTACTTCTGCTGGGAGAGGCAAGGTAACCTCGCCGCTGAAAATAGCTGGGACGGCGGCCAGCGGGGATTAATGGCTTCATTAACGTCCCCAGTTTATTTATAGGCTTAAAAATGCCTTGGAACTGCAAACTGAGCGCAGTTGCTCCGTGTAAGGCAGGGAATCACAGGTCTCCTGCTTCTGCCTTTCCCCTTCCTGCTATTTCATTCTGATTGCTGGGACTGTAAAGCCTCTGGAGCAGGCACTGTTTCTCATTGTGAAGCTACTTTGTAAACCTTCCTAACTGAAGGGACACACACAGATTCTCTTTTTTTTTTTTTTTTTTTTTTTTTTTTTTTGTTTCCCCAAGAATGCTGTACTTGTCTGGTCTCCTTCCTCTACCAACTTTTTCTGTACACACTGTGTCCTGTGGCCCTCTTGGAGAAAATTCTCTTTTTGATGAATTCCTGAGGCAAAGGCTGAGCAGCCATCACAGGAATTAATGATTTCCCACCTTGGGTTTTAAACTGTGAGCTCTGTGGGAGGAAGATTGAAGTTCTCATAGCTGTGGAGAGCATGGAGAGCACTTAGGATATGTAGGACCCTAGTGAAAAATGCAGATGCAATTAGTTCCAACAAAAAAATAGCAGAGTTAGCCCAGCACCCAGGTCCTTCAGGAGCCTCACAGGACTGGTGAGAAAAGAAAAAACCACCCCAAGTGTGTTGGCCCCAGAAGAGGAGTTTTTGGCTTGTGACCTGTGGCCATTCTGCCTGGCCTGTTTCCCAGCAGTCAGTGAAAGGTAAGTGAGAAAGGAGATTCATCAGCAAGCACAAATCCAAGGGACAGGCTGTGTGACTGGGAGATAGATGGCTCCATGAGTAGGAGAAAAAGGTAAAAATGCCTGTCCTCACACCCAGAAGCGTGGATCACCAGCGTGGCAGCTTATGGAAGTGAGGTTGTTTCAGAGGGCAGCCACCCTTCACCGTTGGTTTTTTGTTGTATCAATCTGAGATAAACTCCTGTGTCAGTCTCCCCTTGGCTCTCATCTTCTAGGGATGAAATAAAGAACCAGCAGAGAACCACTCAAACCTCTGTTGTCTTAATTTTCCCTCTGGGCAACGAGAATACTTCAGAGCAGAGTGAATGAGACCAAAATGGTAGAAGGAGAGTTTCTCTGCCACTATAGTGAAGCCACAACCCTGGGATGCCCTCATCCTGACAGCAACTGGTGGTTTTGGGGAATGTTCAGGCCTTGCTTTCCCCTTCCTCTCTTTCCTGCTTGGGTTCTTGGCTCCAAATCTTCTCCATCCCATCTTGGTCAGGCCCAGCTCTCCTGGGATAGCGCTGTGATGAGGATGGGAATGCCTGCTTGCATCTTACTTTCCATATCTGTTAAATGGGACCATGATACTCTAATTTTATATGGAAGTGTTCCAGGCCAGGCTGGATGGGGCTTTGAGCAATCTGGTCTAGTGGAAGGTGACCCTGCTCATGGCAGAAGAGTTGGAACTGGATGGTCTTTAAAGCTCCTCCCAACCCAAACCATTCTGTGATTTTCTACAGTCCATGGAAAGGCAAAAGCAGACATGCAATTCTTCAGCCATCCAAAGATGATAACTGGGAGAGTATTTCTATGCCTGATATACATGTGATCCTGTGTAATTTTAAAGGCTTCAAGGAAAAGACGAGTCATATGCAGCACCTGAGACAAAGGTAGGAAGGGGGAAAAAGAGTCATGTTTAACTGTACTCTATTTATTCTAGGAAAGAGACACATTTTGTATAGTTGTGTCTCATCTAAATTCCATCTGACCAGAAAAGTCAGTGCAACTTTCTCACTAGACAGATATCAGACTAGGGGAGGGAGTCTTGTGACAAAAGAGACCATCTGCATCTCAAACTGATTACCTGCTTTGAAAAGTGAATATAAAAAGTAGAGAGTTTTGGGAGTTTTTTTAAAAAAGATGGCTAAACTTCATTTCAGCTCTGGGACACCTATCCCTGAATGCTGGTGCTGCCCAGCTTCTGTGACATTACTCACCCCTGATACAGAAAGCAAGAGCTGGGGTTTTTTTTTTCCTGTTTCACTGGGCTACACCCAGTTGTAACCATATTTAACCTTCCTTTTTCTAGCTGCCAACACTGGGTGGCACTAAGTAACTCCTTCTGACATTTTACAAAATTGACTCTAAAACCTTGAATCACATGGATTTGGCTCCACTCTGTCTTGACAGCAAATGGTTTTGTTTGAGAAACTTTGGATCATATGGTTGTTGCATAGAAACATCTGACTTGCATGGCATGTTTTGTACTTCCCTGGTTTGTTAGGTTGTTAAAATTCTCATGAAACTCTGGCCTTACAGCCTGGTAAAGATTCAATGTGCTGTTGGACTTGAAAGCCAAATTTCCTGTACTGAGTTGAGAATTTATGGAATACTTGAATATATACACCTGAATATCCAATCTGTGCTTTATTCAGTGGTTTAAGTAAGTCTCACTGAAAGGCTGAGGTTGAAAGGCGCCTCTGGAGATCACCCAGGCTAAGTCCTCTACTGGAGTAAGGTCAGCCAAAGCAAGGTTAACCAGGTGGTCCCCAAAGGGTTCCAGGAGCCTGTTGCCAGCCCCAAAGCTTCCTTGTCAGTCTGTCACCAGAGCCTGGACACTGCCATATGTGCTGGCCACCACTGCCAGCTACACTCTGTGTAAACAGAGTGTAGCTAAAATAAATCAGCTTTAAAAGAAGCACCCCCACAAACATGTGGCTGTCACCCCCACTACTGTGGTCACCCTACAAGCTCCATAGCCACCCTTTAACCAGCCTGTCCTGGCTCCAGTGGCTCTGGGAGATGCTGGTACGTATGGTGATGGAGGTGGCAAAAACTCAGGGCCAAGTGGTTTGTCCTCAGAGGACACCCCAGGTCTATGAGCAGCCTGATCTAGTGGCTGGCATCCATACCCATGGTGAGGGGTTGGAACTAAATGATCTTTAAGGTCCCTTCCAACTCAAGCCATTCTATGATGCTGTGACAATGGCTTGTGGCCATTGTCAGCTACGCCACCTGTGGAGCCCCACTGCCATGTCCTGGTAACAAACATTACCACTGTTGTGCATGTACCTGTCCCTAAGAAGGTGTTTACATTCTAACAGGCAGCAGATGGCTTAACCTGATGGGCTCATAAAGATGTGTGTCCTGAAAGGAGGACATAGAAATGCCACTTATACTAGCTAAAAATCCTCGATATGGAAATTAGGTGAGCAAGTCTTGACAGACTCGCCATGGCCATTCTGACAGCACTGGGGGAGGTGCAGCTGAGGAAGAAGAAGCTACCCAGAGTGAGAAATGGTAACTGCTGAAGGTCCTTAATGTCTCCAAGAAGAAGAGCAGGCAGAAGTGGGCGAGACCACTTGGTGGCTACATGAGAGCCAGGGCAGCAAGGATCACACATGAAGCAGTACCTGCAGTATCCCTTCCCTCTCCTGTGTCAGTGGGAAGGGGGTACAAGTAGAGCCAATGATGTCTGAAGAACAGCTTACTCACTGAAAAGCAGTTTCTGGTTGACAGAAGCTATCTGTCAATTGGTGTGCAGCCATTCATCAGAATAAGCCCCAAAAACTAGAAACATAAAAATGGTTTGCTTTGTTGGTTTGAGGTTCTTTTTATTTTTTATTTTTGAAGCTGATCTCAAAAGGAAACCCCAGCTGGAGCAAGGATTTACTGACATGCTCTGTCTTCAGAGTGTGGCCAAACCACAGGACAGCCTACAACAGGGCTCTCCTAATCCTCTTGATCAGAGTAGAATTATTTACATTGTTTATTGGACCAGATAGAGCAGGAATACCAGCAGGACTAAACTGCCTGCCCCAAAGAGTAGGGCTGGGATCTGGTAGGTAGTGGACAAGAGCAGTTGTTCCAGAGCAGCGTTGGCTACTCAGGACCAGCCAACAAAAAGGAGGCTGAATTCGACTGCATAGCATGGCACTTGACTCCAGCTTAGCTTGGCTCTGTGTGTTGGGCCTATGGACCTAAGAGCAAACCAGTATTTTTGTAAGTTTGGTGTTTTTTTATCCCAGCATAAAATGCCCAGGAAGACGATGCTATAGCTCACCAGTGCTGAATTCCATAGAGTATGCAGTATGGCCTGGATTGAGGCATGACAGTGTTCAGGAGAGCTGGAGGATGGAAAGGCTTGTGTGACCATGCTGGAGGAACATCCCAGGGGAAATGAGACAGAGCTTGTTCATGTGGCTCTTGCAAGTTGTCCCAGGAGTATCCATGCCCAGAGCAGCACTGCTTGGTAGCCAGAGGCTTGATCTGGTCCAGAGGACAGCATAGGCATATGCTGACCAACACCACTGGAACAATCAAGGCTGAGGACCCAGAGTCAGCTGGGGAGCTGTGTCTGACATTGTAGGCACATCTGACAGGCAGAACTACATCACCAGCAAAGAAGAGATGGACTCCAGCCCTGGATTTGTGCTCATTGTCTGCTGGGCTATCTGCTATCTCTGAGCTTTTGGTGTGGATCACTCCAAGTAGCTGTTTCCAAGGTAAATATTCTCCTTGGGAAGCAAGCTCTAGGCACAGTGCCTGCAAGCCCAGGGGTGCCACTCTGCTCTGGCCTTTGTGCTGAGCAGTGTAGGCACAGCAAGGCACAGCCAGTCTCCTGCCTCTTTGTGCTCCATCTCCATGTGCCTCTGGTGCTGCCTGGCACACTGGGTGTGATACTGCTTCCAGGAAAGCTTTTTTAAAATATTTTCCATGTGAGAAACAGAAGGAGTTTGAACTTTCATCCTGTGTGCTCTGAGGCTCTGTTGTAGGCAGTGGATTGCAGTGGGTGATAGCTTCTCTTCATAGGCCTTGTGTCTGAGGACAGAGTTTCCTTGGAAATCTCCCTTTCCATTCCTGTGAGGGTTTTGGGGTTGACCTGTATCATGCTTTTTTATCCTTTAGTTTTACTGCCAAACAGAAAATCAACTATTGGAAGATCTGCCTTGTCAAATAGACAAAGGCCCCGAGAGGCAGAAGCTTTTTGGAAAGAGGCCTTGGCTTTGCAGGGATCATGAGGATTTGGGCAGAACTCAGGCAGAGGATAAACCCCACTATCCAAGAGGATAACTTGAGGAAAGGGAGTTGCACAGGATTTTTCCACTGCTGTAGGAACCTTTGCTGTAATTCAGCTCGTGTTGATTAACCCTGGATGCTGGATTCTTAAAAAGTGATTAGTGAGATCACCCTGGAAATCAAAACAGATGTGCCATCTGTTACGCGGTGTATGGGGCTTAGAGAGAGGTTTGCTGAAGTACTGAAAGAAAGGAGGAGATCCCAACACTGAAATGAGACTTCACTCCTGTTACCTTCCTGTTTACCACTCCAGAAGCTAAACACCCCTGTGAGCATGTGAGGTGAACTGGTGGGATTTGCTGTCAGTGGACTGGAGCTGTAGTTCTGGCCAGTGACTGGGTTGAGAGATGAACTATGCTGGAATCTCAGCCTTGAGGGGAAGGCATGGTATAGGACTTGGTGTCACAGACACTCTCCAAACACCTGGAATTCCAAAGCAGGAAGTCTGGGCTTCAGTCTGAACTTGTGCTGGTGCTGCCCCAGAGCATCTTTCCCCTCAGTGAAATGTAAACTGGAGGTATTTTTTTTAATACTTCTATGGAGTTGTTCCTGTGCTGTATCCCTGCCCCAAAATGCTCTCCCTTCATCCTGTAGTGACTCACTGCAGGTCCCAAGGATTATCAGAAGCACTGAGCAGCTCCGAGACAGCAATTGCAATTATTCTTCTACAGCTGTGATTGTCCACAGCCGTGCTTTCTGTCTTCCTCCAGAGCAACAGAGGATTTTAAGGAATGGTGCAAGGCTGAAGAAGGCAATACATCCATATGTGCTTTCCTAAATCTAATCTGGCATCCTTCTGGCTGCCATAACCTCTGGAGAGCAAAGTGCACATTTGTGCTGTTCATAGCACTGCTGCCTGATAACCAGTATCTGCTCTAATAGGGGAAGCATTGAAGCACCTGGGGAGAACGGGAGTGGGTTCCCTTTGATCTGCAGGGCACCTCTCAGCACAGCTGCACAGCCAGGTACAAAACTGTCAGGATTCTTGTTTTCTGCTTCCTTTTTCTCAGACTAAATCTCAAGTCTCATACTCAAAAAGAGCCTCTGGCAGGCCTCCATGTAAAAATATAACAATACCACTAATATTTATTATTCATACATACTGTTTATTATTCATATTCAAGAGCAGGGAAGGGCCATTGCTTTATGACCATGCAATAAAACAGGTCACTGCTCCCCATGTGCTTTGAAGCCCAGGACATCATCCAGTGGAGGTAGAAAATGGGACTCCAGGCACGTAAAAGGGATTGCTACAGCGGATCCCTTTACAAAGACCAGACCTAAATACACAACACACCTACAAAGCACAGGTACAGCTCCACAGTGGAAAACGAGCCCAGCATCCAGCTGCCTCCCTCAAGCAGAGGTGTTGCAAGGGAGGCTGAGCACTGCTTCACCAATACCTTTGGGGATCTGCTGAGTGTGGAGCTTGCTAGCATTGCACTGGTTTTACCTGGGTAAAGCCAGCTGCCCCTTAAAACAAATTACTTAACTGCTCTCCTGTTGCTCTTCTTGCCCCACCTCTACCCACTATTACCTGCCCTTGTCTCTGGAGTCTCCACTGGGACCAAGGTGGGGCAGGTGATATGCCTCGAGGAGGAGGGTGACCAGATGGATAAAGCATGCAGTTGTTCTTTACATTTGCAGAATGTCATCTCAACCCCCACCAACACCCCCAGCTTCAGCATTTCATGGCCATCCCCATGGCTTTTTCCCCGGGATGCTGGGAGTTTGGAATTTGGAATTCAGGAGGGTAGAGGGGATAGCCTGGAGAAGATAGCTCACCTTCAGGAGGCCAAAGCAGATCTAGGGGCAGGTAGAAACTTCAAGAGCTGAGCCACCATGTCCTCGCAATACCACCTGTACGGTGAGGAACGTGAGTAGACCCCACCAGCTCCATTCACTCCAGCAGGAATTTGGGGACACAAAAATGTGTGGTGAGCAAGAAGGGCTCAGGTTTGCTCTCTGGTTCCCTATAGAGGCATTTTGGCCTCACAAGGATTTAGGGTACAGGCAAGCATAGCACAAGGGGAAATCAGGATGCTGTTGAAGCCTGGGGAGCCAGCAACCCCACCATCTCTTTTTCCCCCAGCAGTGGCATCAACCCTCCCATCCCAAATGAAGCTGCCCCCCAGCAAGCCCAGCTGTCCTCAAGGATGACACGGCTCTTCCGGACTCTCACTTGTTCATGCAGGGCTGATCCAAAAAAGATGTTGGCAGAAGATGTTACAGACCTTTCAAAATCCCTCTTCAGACTCCAGTACTTCCTCCTCTCCGTCCTCAGACAGGAATCACACAGGTCTGGATCTCACTACCCAGCTCTGTAGCCCTAGCAAGCAGAAGCCGGTGCCCAGCAGCAAGTCCTCCCAATTACTCCTTCTAAAAACACTTTCACCAAAGAGTTGATTAACACTAAAAGTGCCCTCTCTGGGCACCTGTACCATGCACAAAGATCACAGAACCACTGCCCAGTGAGAGAATGGGGTCCAGATTTCACCTGGAAGCCCTAATGGGTGAGGGGAGAAGGGATGTTATCAGGAAGGGCAATGGTTATCCTCAGGAAAAAAAGTCACATAATATAAATTTTTTGTTCCTCTAAAGCCATGGAAACAAAAAGATGTTGTTACTCTCTATTTCCATGGAGCTTTCATCAGAAAAATGGAAAGCATGTTTAAAAAATAGGAAGAAGGAGGTGGGAAACCTTACAAAAGGTGTCTGAAATCTCTGAGTGCACCTGCCTGGCTGTGTTAGCGCTGCTGGACCCTGTGCCCTGGAGCTCAGCAATGCTCAGGGGACAGCAGTGCACCCACGGGGGGCTTCTCTCCAGTCAGCGTTCACACAGCTGGAGCAAGGACACAGGGGGAAGTGCTGGTGGTCCGGAATGCTTTGTTTGAGCAGCTGAAAGGAGAGATGCTCTCTCCCATGGTTTATTGGAAAAGCAGAGCAGTGTGGCTGCCATCACAGTGACAAGGTCCCCACACAGTGATGAAGGTCTGCACTCAAGGGCGCACGGAAGCACACCCTGACATGGCAGCCCAGCCTCCTCTGGGACAGAAACCACTCGGTGCTGGACCTACAACCACCCACAACAATCCTCACACTGCCCCTTGGGCCTGCCTGCCTGCCCAAATAACTTAGTAACAACTCCCCTCTCTACACACCCAAGCATAACCACACATTTTTCCCAAGTGTTTAGCAAATGTAACCTCTGTGTTTTATACCTTTCACTCATTGATCAAGCTGATGTGTTTCTCTTTTGGACAAATAGTCATTACATCTGAAAGTTTATGGCTTGGCTTTGAAGTTAATGTTCTCTGAGATGAAGGAGAAAGTTCACACTTCTTCTATTGCTTCCAGCCCTTCTGGCTGCAGACCAGATAAGAGAGTGATGCCTTCAATTTACAAGTGATGACTGTTTTTTCAGGCAGAAAAGCTGAAAGACTTCTTAATGTAATAATGGCTTGAATATTGCTATAGTGCTCAGCAGAATGCTAGAAAAGGAGGGAAGTGAGTCCATGAAACATATGGACACCTCAGACTGGTTATTTCTCTACAGTCTCATTTTCTGAGGCTGCATTTCTCTTCCTCTACTCTTTCGCTGTTGCAGCCACTCTGACTCTGTTTGTCCACAAGCTATCATTTTCTGCCAGCAACCTTCCTGTGTGGAAGAACAGCCTTCACAGCCAAAAAGCTTTGTCCTGCTTAACATTAAGAGGTGTGTCCCTCTAATTCTCCTTGAATAGGTAAAGAAGACGCAGTTTTACAGCACACTCCATTAACAGCCAAGACTGAGTGTTTAAGTTGGAGAGTGTTAAGGCATCCAGTTCCTTCACACTCATTTGGAAATTGCAGCCTTGGTGTGACCTTTTCAAGGCTCCTACTTCTCTTCCTTCCAACTGCAGCATCAGCTCCTCCAGCCTTCACTGGGAGAAAGATTTTAGAAGCTTTTAGGAGCAACCTGCACAGAATGCTTGGAGCATGACTGTCACTACCTGCAAGCTCCAGGGAGAGTAAGCAAGACTGAAGGGACTTTGGAGAGGGATTGAGTTTCCCAGAGATCTGTCAAGGCAGCTTTGGTAAGTCTCTAAAGATGGCAGAGCCACCACTTGAGTAGAGGTGCCACTGCTTGCCCACGTCCTTCTCCCCTGCCCACCATAGCACTCTAGGCCTCTGTGGCTTTTCCATTTGTTCCCACCAGTCATAGGACTGGACAAAAAAAGAGATGCCAGGAAGACCTATGTGTACCTCTCAGCTGGGGCTATCTGAGCTGTGAAATGTAGCTCTGACAAGAACTCCTGCAGAGCGTGCATAGTATTGCCAGTATTTTGATACTGCTAATGGGTAGATGCTTGTATAAATAAAATACCTTCTGATATGTGATTTACAAAACATCAAGATTTTCAGTAATTTAGGATTGAATTACACCCTGTTGTAGCACATAAGGGGAAGGATTAGGGCACTGCAGCTCACAGCTGGGCAGCTAAACCCACTTTTCCTGTTCAATCATCTGCCTTTGATCTGTTTCTCTTTAATATTCAGCTGAAATTCAGCTCAAAGGCATCAGCCATGTTCAGATCAGTAAGGTACCTCTGGATGAATGCTTGTGCTCTTTGTAGGGACCACAAGCCTCCCAGCAAATCCCAGATCCCTCCCTATTGTTGGGTCAGGTGCTGCTGAGAACTGGCAGCCGAGCAGCACAAGGCCCTCAAGCCTCTCTGGCACAACCACAAGGACCTGTCAGAAAGTCCCTCCCAGGGTGCCACCAGCATCCCCCAGGCCAGCCAGTAGAGCCCCTCCATCACTACAGACCTGCAGCATCCTTTGCTAAATGTAGTAGTTCCCTTTCATTGACACCTGTGCTGCTCGTTTATTTGCCTCTGTCAGCATGACAAAGTGACAGGATGGGCTCTGCAGGATTTCTGTTGATCCTCCTCCATGTCTTGGCATTGGGATCTGGCTCATTCACCACTCAAGAAACTTCCCTTTCCTTTATTTCACTCCATTTCGTCCTTTGATGTAATGCAAAATAAAATCTACTTATTGTTAACCACACCTCACAACAGCAGTGGTTATGTTTGTTGCTGGTTTAGTTTCCAAGTAATTTAAGTAAACAACTAAGCCATGAGGAGAAACTACAAAACATCCTTTTCCCCTGAACATCATGACATGGCAGGCCATTAATATTTCTTTAGCACAGCAAACTTTGAGGCTTGAAATACATACCTTGGTTTGTCAAATGGGATAATTATTAACATTTTCAACTATCCAGCTAATGAGTTCCTGTGTTGCAGTGAATGTGGTGTTGTACAGTGTTTCTCACACTAATTTCTTGGGAAATCTGGGTCTGTAATTTGGTGCAGTCCTCACAGCAGGAACGTATTTCATCTTCTAAGGTGACGTCAGCCACTCTTGTCCTGGCATTAAAAGTCAGCCAATGCCCCTTCCAGCTTTCCCATGCAATCAGCAGCCAGAAAATCAGTGTTGTGCTTGGGAACACCAGCGTCAGGAAGTGTGAATGTGGTAGTCCTGCTTCTGGTGTCGGGGCTGCCCTCTGGGAACCAGCCCCAGTGCAACACCCCCTCTATTTCAGTGAATGCCCAATCTTTCCTTCAGGAGCACCTACAAGTGCTTGGCAGTGTCACACTGGAGACACAATGGATAGATCTCCCCCCAGGATAACTTGGGTGTTGGAAGTCACTTTAGGGTCTTTGATGCTTTTCTCTCCTTCCCCTGGGGAAGGCAGGGCCAGTGGGAAGGGGCTGGGTACCAGCAACACTCGAGCATCCCTGGGGCTACCAGGGGCACCAGGACATCCCTTGCAGTGGCTCTGCTCTGTTTTTATGGTGCTGCCTGCTCAATTCCATTTTCAGAGGGTGGCATAGCTGAAAGTGAAGCTGTGCACCCCTCAGGGGAGATATTCTGGAGAACACCAGCCGGTTCCCCAACTCCACCGCAGAGCAATATTGTTTCACCACAAAAAAATCTCACTGGCCAACACACAGCAGGTCTGGAGCAGCCCCTGAGAAGCACCAGGCTCTGCATCCCATTAGGGCTGCCCGGAGGAAGCTGGACAGGATTTTTATTAAATCAAGCTCAGTCAATGCTTAAAGAAGGGCTTTTTTGAATTACGAGCTGAACCTCATGTTTGGTGCCCTGCCAAGCTCAGGATAGTGCGAGGAAGAAAAGGAGATGTATTTTTGGACTCCATGTCTGCTAACAGGCTGTTAGATAAAATTAAAGAGGCTGTTTATAAAGAATCCGCTGGTGCTGAAGCAGATGTGGAGGCCCGAGTTTATGACAAGATATATTTCTGGTGTTGGCATGAACAATCAATTTCATTCAGGACTTTCCTAATGCCGTAATGATTTGTTGGTTTGGGATTGATTTCTTTTTTATTTATTTCATTATTTTAACTGAAACTGGCACAATGCCCTCATTACTTGTGATGAACTTGTTTGTTTACTTATGTCGTGGTAACCGGAGAGCTGGACTCAGGCTCTGCTTCCTTGGATGCTGGTTGTTTCCTACCAGAGCACTTGGAGCTGTCTGACACTGGCACTGTGTTTTAAAAATACACTGCTTTCCTCAGCCTTGCAGGCAGTAAGGGCATTGCTGTGCTTTTACAAGAAAAATCAAGAGCACAAGTGAAGGCACATTGTCATTAATTATGTATGGTTTGGGTTTTTCCTGCCTTGCTGCTCCTCCTTGGACCCTACACTGCGTCCTGACTTCCTTATGGCACAGATAAAAACTTGAAAGAGAGAAGCCCAACACCATTGCTGTGATCTAAATCTACAGCAGGGCATTGCATATGGAAGGCATAATATTTGATGGTAAATTTTTGTTTGACATTATAGTAGAAGTTAAGGGAAAAGGTATCATCCTTGGCCTAGGGTTTCATAAGTGCCACAGGCAGATGGGCTCTTTTAAACTTTCCCCTCCTCTTCTAAAAGGAGAAACTCACAATCTGGACTCAAGCAAACCTTAAAGTCATAAAATTCCAGGTTCCAATAAATCTTTGTTTTATAAAAACACATCAAGCATATATCAAAACAGAAACTGTAAAAGAAATTAAACATGGGTGTGTCACATACTCTGCTGGATGCTCCTTAATAGTTTTGCAGGATCAGTGGAATAACGAGGTGCAGTTTTGCTCTGTGAAGTTTTGGCACCTTCCTGCAGCGCTGTTGGGCTGCCCAGGACGCCCACCCGGAACACGAGCAAGCACCAGGGGAAGGGATGGGGCTCCACTCCCATGTCCTCTCCCACCTTTCCTAGTGTGGACAAGCTGGGCTGTAGCTGTACCCCACAGGCCCTGGGCATCACATCTTCCCTTTGGGGACACAGCAAAGTGAGGACTTGTTCGTCCTGCCCCAGTGAGTGGCAAGGCCATAGCAAACAACAGTGGTGTAAGTCAAAGGGAGGGAAAAGTAAAATAATATCTGGGAAGAGGATTTGCCTGCCTGTTCCCGAAAAGTGGAAGAGCAAAGCAAAAATGAAAGGAACTGGGATCACACTGCAGAGATACAGATTTTAACAAGCTCCTTTTCAGGGCTTTAAAAGATTATGCATGTGACGTAATCTTGACATTTCCTGGCTGACTGGTGATTTCCTCGGATCAAGTACCTGGAATGCTGGGGACTTGTCACCACCTCGTGCAGCTCCTTTCACTTGCAGCACCCCGGGGGACACAGAAGGAGTGAGGCACAAGGTTCTGGGTCAGTGGGCAGGACCTGCACCCCTCTCCCTGTGCTCCCTCTCACCCTGGCAGGGTAAGACATGGAGCACACACCTTCCCTTTTAGAAATTCCCCTTAACTTTGAGGGTTGAGGTTTAAGGCTCCTGGCCATGGCTCCTGCACCCACGAGCCTTGGCAGAGAGACTAAAGCCTGCAAGAACCCTGGCAGGGACAGACCCTCAAACCTCGTAACAATATATAATCTATTTCATTCAATCTGTTGTAGAATGACAATCTTATAAAATTCCAAGTGACTTGCTGGAGTAGTCAAAACCAAGACCAAAAGCCGCAAAGCCCTATAAATTTTGGGAACCTTCTTATCATGAAGATTCATCAAGTTTCTGCTGGTAGTGTACTGAGACTTGAAAGTTAGGGGGAAAGAGAAAAAAAAATGCAGCAAAACATTTGTTAGCATTTTTTCAAGCATTGGGACAGGCTTGCCAGGGAAGTGGTAGACTGCCAAGCCTGGAGGTTGCAATCAGAGCAGGGACCAAGCAGGGCACAGTGGCAAACCCCCATTCTGACTTGAGATCCTCCATCCTCTGCTGTAGTGGGCAGAAAGGAAAAAAAACCACAAACTCTCCCCAGAATTTTTTTATCTGGATTTCCAAAGAGTGTCTAAATTTGGGTTGCTCAGGAGCTCTCTATTATCAATTTCCCTAAAATAGGTACAACCAAAGGCAAGCAAAGAAGCACCTGTCTGGGAAGCACTCATACCATGATCAAAGACCGCAGGCAGCTCTTCCCCATCTCCTCTTCCCCACCAGGGAACCACTGGCAAATCAAGTCAGCTGGAGGTTGCAGGTGCCAGGGGATCAGGGTGGTGGGAGCTGCAGGGGTCACCCTTCTGCTCCTGCCCTGGCAGGTTCAGGCTGGCAGTGCCTTTTGCTGTGTGTAAACAGGGAAGCTGCAGCTGAGAGGTTAATGCAATTCCCCCCTTAAAAAGTATTTAGAAAGGGCATTTAAAAGAGTATCACCAACTAATTTAATGCAGCACCAGCGTGGCTTTAGTAATATTAAAAAAAATAATCCTAATATTAAAAAGAATATATATTTTGTTATGATTTCAATGCAAAGAGTGTAAATAATTGATAGAGGATGTTGCAACCCTTCCAGCACAGGCCTGCACAGCAGAAAGAGAAAGTGAAACAAAGTGCAAGCTGGAAAGCCCCCGGGAGGGCAGGGAGACAAGGCCAGGAGGAGCCTTTGGCAGGGCTCCTGCCTGCCCAGTGCCTGCTCCAGGCTCCCAGTCCCAGGCAAAGTCTGGGCAGAAGGTTACAGCAAGGATTAGTTAAGCAGCATGGGTTGGTTTTGGTTTTTAGCTTAAATATATCCCATGCTCCAGCTTTTTATACTCACTTGGAGAGGCATGGTGTGATTTTCAGGCTTGGGCCACTTCAATTTTATTATTGCAGGTGGCCCAAATAAACTTTCCCGAGGTTTTTCTTGTATGTTTTCTAAAGTGAACTGTAAAATGAACAGTGAAGAGGTTTGTTGGAGCTTTTGAATAATGATGGGGAGCAGTTTCCTCATCAGTTTTACAATTATGCACTCCACTTTGCCTCAACCCTGACATTAAATGCATCGTCCCAATGCCAAAAAAATCAACAGTACTTACCTGACAGACGCAGATATTCTGGTGCACAAAACAACTGTTTATTACAGGCATTTCAGGCAATCTGAATTGTGTCATGCATCCCTGTTTCCACCTTTCTTTCCTACATTTTGCTTCACTAAAAACCTCCACAAAGCTGCATGCACGTAATCTGCTTCACACAAACAACCTCCCAAGGTTAATTTATTACCAATTAACTTGAGGAGCTCAACACCTTTGCAAAGGCTGGTGTGAACGCTCAAAGTCTATAGCTGGAAATCAAATACAGGTAAATCTCTGATTAAAAAAATAAATAAGGAACATTATTAGTAATCCTTTGGTGTTTGGCAACCAAAGCAAGTGGAAAAGGGAGCAAGGCTAAAGACCACACACCCCTTTTATGAGCAGAACTACACACTGTGCAGCACAGTAGGTTCTCTCTGAAGTGTTTTTAAAAGTCTTCTGTGGGACAAAGGAGTTGTCCTCTACTTTTATTGTTTTAAAATTAATGCAGAAAAATAGGAAAATAGGGAGTTGCCTCTGCAAAAGTCATGGACCAGTGATTAAGCACAGGGGATATCAACTTGAATTCAAGTTTTGAGAGCACCGAACAGAGAAAAGTCCATGGAAAAGACTCAGTTTGCAAGTTTACCTTTGAAAAACCACCTGTGAAGCCTCCTCTGCCTTTTGGCCTTTTTCATGAAATCCAGGAGGTCTCAGTGATGAGAGATTTCTGCATGCTGCAGGCATGAGCCACTGCTCAGAGCAGCGCTCTGGAACGCGCTGTCTCCTTGTTTATATTTCAGTGCTACGCGTGATTAATCCTCCATTTCATTCATTGTCTTTTTACTTCTCTGCTACTGGGAACAGTAAATAAGAGGGAAGTTGTAACAAGAGCCTCCCTTTTATTCAGAGACCTTCTGTTTCCTGCAGGCTGGCGGCTTCGAAAAAAATCACAGCTCCATTGTGCTCCAAAGTTATACTGAATGATTCAGATGGAAAGAAAAACCAGAAGGAACAGGGGATTCAAAGACGAGTGTCGAGGCCAGCAGACCAGGGACATCGATCCCAGGCAGCAGCACATCCTGAGAATGTTGCACCCTGTGACAGCAGCAACATTATGGTTTATCCCTCTGCACCGGGGTCTGTGGAAGACAAGTGCTGCTCCCGGTACTGGGGGTGTCCCTGGGCACCCCTGGCCCCACAGGACTGGCATCGATTGCCCGGCGGTGGTGGGACAGCAGGAAAAAGCTCCTCTCCTACCTGGAGGACGCGGATCCAGCCCCCAGCAGCTGGGGGAGGTGAACTCACTCCTTCCTCCTGGAGCAGGGCTGGCAGCAGTGGAGGTCAGGCAGGGCAGGAGGAAGGGACAGGGTCACCGGCGGCAGAGGCAGGCAGAGCCCGGGGGCTCCTGTGCGGAAGCAGAGCATGCAGTGATAGAGACAGTGTTGCCATCACCGAACATCTGGTGCGAATGCTCCCCAAAAATAGATCACTTCCTTTCTTCCACCTCAAAGGAAACAGTGTTGGAAGGAGACTCAGATACAGCAGGGCTGGTGCAAGGTGGGGTCTCGTTCACGGTCAGCCTCCCACTGGGAGCCACTTAAACATCCCGGGGTGTGACTCAGGGACCAGACATCAGTCTCAGGCAGGTTCTAAGGGATTAGTCCTGAGAAATACCCTGACAACCCTCGTGGGTGCCGAGCCTCTCAGCGCCCGGGAACAGAAACCCACCAGCACTTTCCATCGTGGCTGGTATCGCAAAACCAATCCCTCTCTTCCCAAAGCTGCTCTTGTGCCGAGGGGCTCAGGCTGTGATCAGCCCTCACCTGCATTTTCCCATACCAGTTTTACAGTACAGTGCTGCTTCACAGCATCTTCCTTATTGGCAGGCGTCAGGAGAAATGTGTGTCAACAAATCTGAAGCGAGCGTAAGCGCCGCTACAGTCAAGTCTGATAATAAAACGTGAGTCACTGTTATTCAATCATTTACCGGCGCACGTCTTGCATGAAAGTTCTCTCTTCTAGGAATCACCACCACACAAATTTGAGAGTTGTTTTAAAGAGCACCTTGATGCTGAGTTTTCAGAGGGCTGGTTCCTGCTATCCCTACTTCCAGCCCACTGTCCCATGCTCCCTCTCCATCTGCGTTTCAAAGCCAGGCATGAGGCACCCAGCCCTGGCATGACCTGATGCTCTTCCCAGGAATTTTCACACCCAGTGTCTCCCCAACACCAAGAGTAAACTGGCAGCAAGGAGAGGGCTGCTGGGACTGACCCACCCAGTTGCCATCAATGCCCCCCAGGCCATCTGTAGTGCTGCTGGACAGTGTTCAGGGGATTTTTCCCCTGGGATGGGATGAGGAAGAGCATGGTTAACCTCAGCATTTTGGCAAGGGAGACTTTTTCCCATAAAGATACTATTTTCATTGTTTTCCTACATTTCAGTTTGGGAAGGAGCAGGAGGGGTCAGGAATGTCATCCCAGACATTTCTTCAAAACTGTTTTTATCCTTGGTAACAAATGCCCCTGCCAAACACAGCAGCACACGTCCTCGGTTTCCCCTCCATAAGCCTGATTTTTTGAATGGCTTCTTGGAAAAAGCATTTACATGGTGACCTCTTGCTGCTGTAAGATGTGCAGAGAGATGGGTCCTTTCCAGGCATTCAAGCTGTAGTGCTTGGTCCTTCCTGTTTTTACTGAGGAACTTTTGGGAGGTCAGGAATACATGAACTGAGCTTTTGCTGCCTTAATAGGTGAAAGGCTGCTGGAAGCACGTGGATAAACTTCCTCTGTGCCAAATGACTGTCATTTAAGTCAAACACTTTTTAACAATAGACGCAAAATTTTAAAAGGTGTAGTTAAAAAAAAAACCACATTTGTCTGTCTGTCCTCCTTGCTGCTCTGCCTCTTGCTGCCTAGCTTGATCTCGAGCACTCCTGCTGCAGGGAAGGAGCTTCTGATGAGCTTCTGATGTGGCAAACAGGTAGACTAAGCTAATTTATCACTCAAGTCTTTTATTCCATCACAGAGTGGCAAAAGGGAAGGCTCGTCTCTCTTGTGGGTCACCTCTAATAGCAATTGCTTCAGCAAGATGGATTTCAAAATTAGGTGCTCTTGAAGCAGAAGCCACACTGTATTTTTGAACAGCACAAAGCAGCCGTAAGAGGAATCTGACCTTCATTCTTCATAATAAATTCACTGGGGAAAAAAAAAAATCCATCTTTGTTTTTCAGCTTGAAGTACTGTCAAAAGAAAAGCCAGGGCACACACAACATTTACAAAATAAAAATACAAGACAACTTCAGCAAAATGATAAAAATCTCAGGGATTTACTTTTCCTGCTTTTTCTTATTTAAACGTTAGAATAGAGTCTGACAGCTTGCCTGCAAGTACATTGTTTTGAAATAAAGGCTGGTGTTAATTTAAAGTGGCTCTATACCAGGCTAAATTAAGGCCACCTCAAAGTGGTTTTCAGATGTAGAACGCAATCCAGTAGCTAAGTCTGGGGAAAAGTTTATCGATACACACCCACATTTAGGCACTCCATTGGACTTTGCATGTTTGTAAAATGTCTCTGAATGTATTTCAGGTGCTAAAATAATGTCTGCTGCAGCCTGCCAAAGGAAAATGTCACACAGTTATTTTCTGCTAAAGCGCCCCAAAAAGATGTGATCTGCAGACAAGTACAGACTTGTAAGCTAAAGAACATAATGGAGGAATGCTTGAAAATATTTGGCATTTTACTGTTATTAATGAAATGATTGGTACATTTGAGTCCTAAAAGCCTGTAGCTAGTCAGCTGCCACTGGCACAGCCTAGAAATGGTGAAAATTAATCGCCTCTTCTATTAAGCACTATCTTTGTATTTTGCCATGTCTCCATTACAGACTCTGTATTGAATAACTTATTACAACCCAACGCAGCACATTGCCTTTATTCCTTTAATCTCCTGTCAGGCATAGCTGGGAAGGCAGAATGGGAATGTTTATTCTAACCAGCAGGTCTAACCCTTAGGCTAGCAAGAATTCGGAGAGATTTTTTCCAAGCTCGGCTTGTCCCCCATCCAGAGAACCTAATGCTCTGACTGCAGTCCACCTGGCTCCTCTTCTGGAGGAGTCACTCAAATCAATATTCCCACTTTCCCGCAAGCCTAGACCCAGCTGTTACTCAGCCTTTTCTTTCAGGATGGGCTGGCTACACTGATAAAAGCAGCTGTAAAGGGGCTGTGTCAGCAGTGCCCCTAATTAAGCTGCAGAAATCAGCCACTTCACACCCCTTAGTTCAGGTTTCCAGGGGCCCGTTTGCCTGGACAGAAACATTTTGTTAAATAAGCTCAGCTTTTTGCTAGAGCTGGTGTGATCGCTGAAAGCTTGGCAGGATGGATGAACACTGTCCACACATTTAGTTAAAACAGCTTAAAATTACAGAGCATATCTAGGTGGCCGCAACTGCAGCTCCTTTCAGGACCAACTCGAGATAAACAACCATAAACGTCAGTCTGGCTTCATTTGGCATTCAAGGTATCGTAACTCCCACATATTAACATTCAAGATCTCTCCAGACGAATCAATTTTTTGTTGTTTAGAAAACAAAAAGACTTTTCTTGACCTCTGCAACGAGCATTTATGTGAAGGTTAAAGCCCTAGGAGATGCTTTTTGATAGTGATGTCAATGCTGTCAGTTCCCCTGTAGGGAGCCACCACCTAAACAGTTGTAATTTCACCACTCATTATCCCTCTTCTACAGCAAGCACCCGCTTCTAAAGATCAAGGGGAGGCAGGTTCAAGCTCAAGTGTCAGCAGTAACTGCCCTCCGACCAAGTAATCTTGGAGCGGCCAAGTCTGACCTATGAGTGAAGAGGCTCAGACAGTTTTGACCAAGAGGATTATTTAACCACTGGAGCTTGCAGAGGAGCACAGCTGTGGAACAGGGAGGTCCTTTCCAGCAACAACCCTCAGCAGCTCTTCCTTAAAACAGACAATCTCCCTATGCATTCCTCTTCACCGAAGAACACTTCCACTGTTTCAGAACATTTTATAGCAGACACAGGCAAAGGCTTCGGTCCCAACATCCACGTGCCAGCTCAGCAGAATTACAGGCACCTGCTGAGTGCTCTGAGAAAACCATGGCCACTCTGGAGAGCTGGGCAAGCTTTGGAGCATCTCCCACCCAACACTGGCCTCTGCAGTGATACAGGGGGTTCTTTTCCTCAGTAAGCAGCACTGGTAATGACATTACCTACCCTCCCCAGCCTCGAGCACGCTCTGTGTGTTACCAGTGTGCTAAAGTCAAAGGCAAGGCAAAGGCCGAGCCTGGCTGCCAGGGAAGCGCTCGCTACTCATCTTTTAAGTTCAGCTGAATCCTCTAGGTTACAGATGAATCCTTCTGTCAACATCAAGCACCGAGAACAAAGGCACAAAATTATGGGGATCTCATTAAGTATGCTTGTTCCAAGAACAAGAAATGTGTCTACTTTCCTCTGATGACCTGGGGAAACAAAAAAACCCTTCAGCACAGAAAATTTATTTGTCATCAGTTACGAGCATTTGAATGTGTAATATCCAGTTTAAGGAGACAAAAAAGTCTGTCTGTCCTACCCTTTCTATATCGAGACCTTGCAAACAGCATCATTCTTCTGCTTGAAACAGAAAGCAAGGATGTACATATCTGAGAACACCAACACACACAAAAAGCCCCAAATCCTTAGGGTATTAAGTGAGCCATTTAACTAAGTATTTAAAACCTCTGCAATTATTAGTTTATTAGTATCATCCAGGATTTCAGATGTTCAATATTTCTCCTGAAGTTATACATAAATGCAAATTGAAATAAGAATCTGAAAGTCAAAATTGTATAACAAAACAATACTCCATCACAAAAGCGTGTAAAATTACAAGAATGCTTTTTTTTTTGTTTGTTTTTAAACACTGGCACTTAAGAGAACCATAATTTTGTAACCACAAAATTGCCGAATTGTCCCCCAAACTGGTAAGCAGGTATATGTGAAAATAGTTACAGCTGCCAGCACTTGAAGTTTTACTAAATATGCAAAAAACCCCTTAGCTTTGGTTTTGGAAGAGAACTGTATTTGACCAAATTAGACATTGTTGGTATACCATAAACATTTAACTTTTTAATGCAAAATTTAATAAAATGTACTTTTCCATACAACTATATTTAACTTAAAAATGGGCAAACATCAAGAGTGCGGTATAAAACCTAACAGGAAAAATACATCTTATCTCATTTTCAATTTGAGACAATATACAACTTTGTTTAAAGGGCTAAAACTAGAATTTCAAGAATACAAATATGAATTTACATAGATTTAACAAATAATAATGGTACCATTTATAGAAATCTTAGAAAGAAAAATCATTTCTTGTGGGCCCTTTGCTACCAGGAGTCTCATGGTATAAAGCCCATGGCCATCACCAGACCTGTCACCAAAAAATAATATGGTCATTTCATGCTTTTAACTTTACACATTTTAGGTACGCTCATCACTCCCAGGTGTTCAGAGATTTACAAATATAACTTCCATTACATGGTAACAGAGTCACACGTGTAAATTTCTCTACACCGGATGGACATACACTCTTCCTATGGGTCCTTCTAGGACAAAATTTAACATTCCCTCCCTCCCCACCCCCCAAAGTATTTAGTTTCTGTAAAATTGAACTCTATACTTCTCAACTCTCCAAGACTGGTAAACTCATGCAACGCAATAGAATATTACATTTCACAAAAATCTGAACAAGTATCCATTTGCTGAGATTGAATTTTTGTTGTTTCCAGTTATGGAAGATTTTCATCATATGCCTATATATTTATTTTCTTACCCTATCATGATAATTCAGGGTATGCAGATCAAAGCTTTGTTTATCAGCTGGTTATATGAAAGATGAAAACTGTAATATTCCCGTGATCCCATACGGGCATTCAATAAAGCAAAAGATGAGTTCCCCTCAAAAGAAAAAAAAAAAAAAAAAAAAAAAAAAAAAAAGAGAGAAAAGAAAAAGTATGATTCTCAAGGGCACCTATTAAAAGGACAACAATACTAATAAAAAAAATTGTATTTACTTAGAAGCATTCAGAATGTCAACAAAACAGCTGCAACTTTTTTTCTTCCTTTTTGCAATTACAGAGTGGTATTCAGTTAACAGAACAACAATTATTTTTATGATGCATCAGAGACAACTGAAGATGAGAAATGAACTACATCCCCAAATAGAACTAAATTTGTGCTGTGCACCAACAAGAACCTGCTTTATAACTCCCATGCCAATTTACAACCCCCACACTGTACCAGGCAAGGTTAGTGGCCATTGAAATACCACTAAGGACAGGGCTATCTAAAGACACATTCGGTAGTGTGTTAACTATACAAAAAAAGAGACACTGTACAGTTTAAAAACAAATCTTACACAGCCTTACATTTCAATTTTTTTTTTCTTTAAAAGGAGTGAGTTGTGTACAGGGGGGTTAAATGCTTTATAGACAAGAAAGAAATTGCTCTAAAAGAGACTTATTCATCATCATCATCATCTTCATCCTCCTCTTCCTCCTCCTCTTCATCATCTTCATCCTCTTCATCTTCGTCCTCATCCTCCTCCTCTTCCTTCTTCTTCTTGCTCTTCTCAGCCTTGGCAACTACTTTCTTGCCTCCATCAACCTTCCCTTTGGCCCGGTATGCAGCGATATCCTTGAAGAAAAGCAGGAACAATCTCTCAAAGACTTAACCAGCCAAGAGGTCTGAGCAACCTCCACAGAGCACTTGTGGAAGCATCACCCAGGTACCTGCCCTTTCTGCACATCCACTGGGGCAGGAACAGGAGGGAGCTGCAGCTTCAGCTCCAAAGTGAACTGAAGCCAAAGGAACGGGAACCCTCTAACACAGAAATGACACTGGCATGCTGCTGCACACTGCTTAAGGCTGCTAAGGAATCTCCATTGTTGGGCTTCTGGGAACAGGCTGGAAAAGCTGCTACCTCTGATGGTAAAGGCACAGCTGAGCCCACTATCCCATAAGGAAATGAAGAAGGGAGACCTCTTAAGTTCCCTTTCTAGCCCTACCTTCTACAATGCCTAAAGAAACGCACAGGAAACCCTCGTCTGAGGCACAAACCTGGGATTAGCCGCCCAGAAGACACCAGAATGACCCAGCCTAACAGCTGCAATGTTATGCTTCAGCAAAGAGCAGTTAGATTGAACTCTGCCTAACAGAAGTTTACAAAATAAAAGGTATAAGAACTTGATTAAAGGGTAGACACTGCCACCTTCTGCATGCAATAAATTTATTCCAGTAGTCTGAAATGCACAGAACTCAGTTCCTGTTATAGGGAAGTTAAAACCGTACCTGGAAGGCACAGCCATAAAAGCAGTTAAGACTTCCCAACTTTATGCCAAAACAGTAAAACTATTAGGTAGGAGAACTGATCTAAAAAGCTTACACACACCAGTTACAGACAGACACATTCACACAGATGGTCCAAATCTTCAAATATTCCCCACCTAATAAACACTACACCACTAATCTTACTGTTCTCTTGGACTCTCTTAAACTTAGCAGGAAATTTTGAGAAGACATGATACCCACTAAGTCAAAGGCCAAGCAGTGAAATAGTGAAGATTACTATCCCTTAAATCCCACATGTAAGTCTAAGAAATATAGACATTACTACTGAAAATTAAAATAATATCTGCAAATAAAGACTAATAATTCTATCATTTAAAAAATGTCTGAGTTGCCTTTGCTGTATACAAGCAATTATTATGAAGCTCTACAGAAAGCATTATGTGGGAAAGTGCCTAGATCTGCAATTCCTCTCTGGCATATCAACAGGGCTCCAAGGTTCCACCTTGCACACTACAGTGCAAAAATTTTGAATTTTTGCCAGCAGGGAAATACCCAGAGGAAGGTGACAGCACACAATGGACACAGGTGCTGTATGCCAGCTATAGGTGTCCACTGACCCCTTATGAAGCATTGTCAGGGAATGCCAATGTGCATCCCTCCTCTTCCCTTGGTGTCCACATACTGGGATGGGAATCTGCCTCTAGAAATAAACCACGCATAGCACAGTCCTGTGTGCACAACAGAATTCTACAACTCCAATTATGATGGCAGGGTTTAGCCTTAATAATTTAAAAAATTGTATGACAAGCTGCTTCATATGCATAATTAACCAAATTCATTACTAGAAAGGACATGGACACAAAGTAGGTCCAGGAAAAACACATGACTAAAACTAGCATATCTTTTGTGTTTTGTCATTTTCCCAGGAGTATATTTTAAAAATCAGCTACATGTATGAATTATCCAAACGTTCAAGGATGCTCACCAGTATCTCCAAAATTAGGGAGAACCAATTCATTCCTTACCAGCATTACTTACTGCTACCAACTCAAATTCTGCTGTGACCTATGGATTTAGTAACAATACAGAACCCACAGTATTTATTCAAGCAGCACTGACAGCCCAAAATTACAGACAAATGCAAATAGTTCAAGGTAAATTACTCAAATTTAGTGTTATGCCAATCAATCTTTTGCCCCTACATACAACCCTTTCCAAGAAATCTAAGGAATTATGTCATAAGCATACTATAACTTGCAGCATCAGGTATCAGGGTACACAAAAAGGAAAAAAGTGTCTGAACTGAGGCTTGAGCTCCCCAAAGCATGTCCCTGAATGTCAGTGTTACCTTTTCGTATTTCTCCTTCAGCTTGGCAGCCTTCTTTTCATAAGGCTGTTTATCGTCTGCAGCGGTGTTGTTCCACATCTCTCCCAGTTTCTTTGCCACATCTCCAATGGACAGACCGGGATGTTCTCCTTTGATTTTTGGACGAAACTCAGAGCAAAACAAGAAAAAAGCCGAACTACAGAGGAAAAATAAGAGAAGATTATTTAAATTTTAGACTTCACTACAGCAGCAACTTTTGGGACCTTTGCTGCTGTTCCTTAAGAGCATTTTGGAAAAAGCACCTAAAAGTGAGACACTGATTACAATGGAAGGTATCAGAACTGAACGAGCCACTTTGCGAACTCAATGCACCCTTTCCTCTAAGTAATGCTGCACATCTGGTCCCATTTTTGGCAGGATCCCCAGACAGGCAGATTTTATACACCCAACACAGAGAAAAGCTTTAGAAATGAAACTAAGTCAGTGATACTAGGGCAGAAAATGTTATTTCAGAACCGTTAGAGGTGGGAGGCTGCAATATTTGTTAGAAAAGTAGGATTTCCAGACCACACCACCAGCCCAAGGAACAAAATTAGCTTGTAAAGGAACTTCCCTGCCCCGTTCAGCATTAGCTCAGTTTAAAACACAGACATACACACACAATAAAGTACTGGTGTCTAGTAGATGAATTTGAAGCCAGTTGTCATTATGTTTCATTTTCCAAGTTCACCCTCAAACTTGTTCTGTGTAAAAGCCTCCAATTTTAAACTGACTGCCAACGAAAAATTCTGCTCAAGCCAACAGGTGATGAGAGCAGGGCCAGCAGTACTTTACTGCCCTATTACACTGGAATGACCCTCTTAACAGAAATTAGAAAAATCAGTCAGAATCACACATAGTCTATTTTTCCATCTACTTTTAGAGGCTGCCATTACTCCAACTTTGACAGTGGGACCACCTACCTGAAAAAAAAAGCTCAGCATTCACAACTAAAATTTCAACCTATCTTTACACCACTGGTGAGGAAGATCATATACTCTTGTATATATCTGAGGCCCCTGGATAAAATTACCATTTTGTAGATACACACCAGTGTGATGGTCCCAAACAACACAACCTAAAGCTAGGAATCTACTTACGGAGGCCTCTTCGGTGCATTTGGATCCTTGAACTTCTTTTTTGTTTCTCCCTTAGGTGGTACATAGTTTTTCATTTCTTTTTCATAACGAAGCTTGTCAGCCTTTGCCATATCTTCAAACTTCCCTTTCTCCTTAGAAGACATAGTCTGGAAGGCAATTAGAATCACAGAGTACCTTAGAAGGGACCCATAAGGATCAAAATACTATTTTAAGATTCAGAAACATACCAAAGCCCATTCCAAAATTTCAGCTGGGGGAGCTAAAGCTAAGATGAGGACAATGGATAGTTATAGTCACTTTGCAACTACACTTCATACTTATCCAAAACCGGAGCTTTTAAAGAAATAATTTACAATCTTGAATGGTATTTCAAAAAACCAGTCATTTAAGGTTTTGTGGCTTTTTTTATTTTTTAGGCAGCTATTCCTACCTTCCATCGTTCTGAGCATTTTTTTGAGAACTCTGAGAAGTTCACTGACGCATCTGGATGTTTCTTCTTGTGCTCCTCCCGACAGGTTTGCACAAAGAAGGCGTATGAAGACATTTTACCTCTCGGCTTCTTAGGATCACCTTTACCCATTTTTGCTGATTTTCTGTAATGAAGCAAATGAGACACCTTTAAAACATGTATTTGCAACAAACCAAGGCAGTAAGTCACAACCAAGGGTCATACCAAACAGGACCTACTGGAGCAGTATTCTGAAATCATACAATGAGAAAAACATTCTGGAAAATTTGCTGAACATTTCTGTCATCCCTGTCTGAGGCGACCTGGATGTATGTAACCAGAAGTCTCAAAGGGCCTTGAAAATGTGCAGTAATGGCTTCCTGCAAACAAGAACTGCCCTTCCAAGCAATCTGAAGGCAAGTACTGCAGTGAAGACTGCATACCACGATTATTGCCGGTGTATTAATGATATGTTGGGAAGAATAAACGCTATTGAAAGGAGGAAACAAGTACCCAAGTATCCTGTCTCAGTGGCCTTCTGGATTACTGATTTCTTTCTTCTCACAGCCCATGTTTCTACCTCTTCCCTGTAGGCCCTGGGTGGTTATTTACAAAATATATTTTTTATTATTTTCTATGCCATATGTTATGACCAATCTTTATGTGTACTGCAAAAGTCTACTCTTTTCAGGTAAACCTTGAAATATGGGAATGAAATAGCTCACTTGGTCAAATATGTTATAACCTACGCAGGGAAAAGCACAACATTTATGTACAGCCAGCAGAGCTGTGCTCAGCAAGAGCACTATGTGACACTTTCAGGGACTGAAAAATACCTTCCTGGGACTTTCACACCCAAGTCAGACATTTGGAGTATTTCTCCATAGCTCCCTGGAAAAAAGTCACTTGCACCCTGACAAGTTCTGCTTTTCAGCAGGAATTAAAAGAAGGATAAAAAAGAAAAAGTGAGAAAAAAAAAAAAAAAATGAAAAAAAAAAAAAAAAAAAAAGGGCAGGCGGTGCCTGCCTGTATTGCCACAGAAGCTGTATTTCCTATCGGTTTGGCGGATGGACAGAAACAGATTTCTGCTCTGTGACTAAACACGTCCGGTTTGAAGTTTCTACCAAGTAAACAAGAGGGCTGAAGAAGCAGGACCGCTGCTGCCCGCCATGGAGCCGCTCGGGGCCGGGGGCTGCGGGCAGGGCTCGGCACCGCGACCCCGGGGCTGCGTTTAAAAGCCGCCTCCTTCCCGCCATTTTGGACGCTTCCCCTACGAGGGGGGCAGAGGAAAACTTCGGAAGTCTCTCAAGAGATCTGCTGGGGGTGGAAAAAAAAAAAAAAAAAAAAAAAAAAAAGCCGGGGGGGAAAACCCAACAAAAACTAGTCCCGTTATTAGAGAGAACGTGTTTAAGTTTTATTCCGCGTTCAGGCGAGGGCTCGCAGCGGCGAGCACATGCCCAGGAGCCGGACACCCACCGGGGTGCAGCTGCCCGCCGGCGGCGACCCCCGGCCCTGGCGGGACAAAGCGTTCTCCCGCCGCCGCCCCCGTCCCCTCTCGGCGGGGGGAGCGTCCCCATGGCCAGCCCTGCCCGCTCCGGCCGCCATGAGGCGAGGCAGCCCCGGCCTGCGCTCCCTCCCTCCCTGCCGGCCGCGCCGCCGCAGCGGCGGTGTCGGCGGGAGCGGCCGCCATGGCGCAGGCTCCTGGCGGAGGAGGTCACCCGCCGCCGAGCCTCCTTCCATTTTGTGCGCCGAGGAGCGCGACCCCCGCCCGCGGGGGCGGCGGTGGCAGCGCAGCCCAGGCGGCGCGGAATGGCCGCTGTGGCGTCGTCCGCTGCCGCCGCCGCGCAGAGAACATGGCTCCTTCCTCCCTTCCCTTCCCTTTGTGTGAGCGCGCCGCTACCCTGGCGCACACGCTCCCGGCTCGCTCGCTCGCCCCGCCGAGCTGTGCGGGCCCGGCGCTGCCGGCCCCGCGCCCGGGCGAGCGGCGGCTGCTGGAGAAAAAAGTTCCCCCGAACTGCGCCCCCGCCCGCCCGAGCGCCTCCTCTGCTGCTCCGCGCCGCTCGCCTTGTTTTCTCGCTCGCGGCTGCCGTCAGCCATGTTACAGCCGGGCGGCCGCGGGGCCAGCGGCGCCCCCGGCGCGGCCCTCGCCCCCCGCGGCGGGCGACCCCCGGCCGCTCGCCCGGCTCCCACCGCCCGCCTCTCTCTCCCCACCTCGCTCCCTGCCTCCCGCCGCCCCGCTCTACCGAAGTCGCCCGCCGCCCCCGCCCCGCCCCGGCCGAGGGGCTCGCCGCCTGGGAAAGGGTCTCCCGGGCACAGCCCCGCTCGCCTTTGTGTACGGGCGTCCGAGCCGGCGCTGCCCCGCGCTCCGCGGTCATGCAGCGGCGGCGGCACGACGGCCACCACAGGCTCACCGCCCGGCTGCGAGCGGGCGGGCGAGCGGGCGAGCGCGCCCGGCCGGCCCAGCGGCCCCCGGCGCGTACTCACCCGTGTCAGACAGAGTCGGCACGCAGCCCTCGCTCGGCCCCGAGCCCCAGAGACGCTCCCGCGGCCGCCCGCCCGGCCCCAGCGCTGGCTGGGTCGCTGTGCAGCCCGGTGCACCGCAATGGCTGAGCGCGGGATCGATACGCAGCCTCCTCACACTCGCGGCGCTGGTAACATTACTCTCTGCACAGCCCCGCGCCCATTGGCCGCCGCCAAGCCGAGCGCCGCGCCGATTGGCCCAGGCGCTCCCATTGTCCTGACCAGAGCGCGCCGCGGGTTGGGCGCGCGGCGGGACACGTCACCGAGCAGGGAAAGGGCGCGCAAATATAAAAGTGAGCGCAGGGAGCCGGGCGGCGGCGGGGCCCGGAGAGCGGCGGTGGCCGCCCGGGGCAGCGCCGCCTCCTCCCCCGCCCCTGCGGCCGCGCCGCCCCGCCGCGGAAGCCGGAGCTCAGCGGGGAGCCGAGCCCGCGAGTCCCGGCTCCTCTTGCCCCGTTCCAGCCGGGGCACGGGGCTCCCCTCCGGTGCCGCGGCGGCGTGCGCGGCTCTGCCCCCTCCCCGAGGTTGGGGCACGTTTGTTTTGTTTTGTTGTTTCGTGGTTTTTTGGTTTTTTTTTTTCTTTTTCCAGAAATGGCTTCATCACCTGTATGAGCAACAGTTGGAAGAGACTGGTTTTCTCCATAACCCCCGGGTGACAAGGAGCAGTCCGCAGCGGTCGGGCAGCTTCCCCCAAATTCCCAGCGTGGTGCAGCGGTGGCCCGCGCCGTCCAGGGCATCCCGCTGCAGGGGCGCGCTGAGCCACACCTCACCTGTCCTGCGCTGCTGCTCCTCTCTCTGCTCCTTTACTGTCATTTGCACCGCACGAGGCTGCTGCACAGGACTAGCGAAGGGGAGAAACACCCCTTAACATCAGCTTTGCTGTTTACACTACTTTATTAGTGCAAACAACGCTGGGAGGAGCGCAGCTGAGAAAAATCCAAAACCACCGCTCTGCCCCGAAAGGCAGTGTCAGTGCACTTGCTGTAGTAACACAAACTTGAGTGAAGAGAGGCATAAATTGCTCAAAAATATTCGAGTGTAAATAGCTGATTTCAATAATTGCTTAATTATCATGCTCTCTCAAAGTCTATCCATGGAGTTTTGGAAGGGTCTGTGGTCTGACACACAAGGGATAGCAATTGTTTGGGAAGATACGGTGCTTCATGGAAGGCAAAGGTCCTTCTGAAAAATGACCCCAATTCTAAAATTGCCTCATTTATGAAAAAGCACTGGTGGATGTATGACGGCAGTGATTCTGCTACCTGACATCATGCAAAAACACATAAATAATAAGGAACACTAGTGTTCCTGTCTCAAGGAAAGATTTGTTTGTGGTTTAATTTTTTTTTTTCTGATTTGCATTTAAAGTTAAAGCTTTTATATGGAACAGAAGAAAACTGTAAAAAGCACTAGTATTTATATCTAGTGTGCAGAAGCTGATAGCTTTGTACATACAGAACTTAAAGGTTTATTCCGTGAAAACCAGACCTGAAAGGAAAGTAAAGTAATGCTTTTATTTCTTGCTCTTGTCTAGAGCTGAACCTTCAGTAAAAGGCAAGTGAGGAGAATTTGATTATGTGACATACTCCTGTAAGGGTTTTCCTTCATCTCTGTCAGTTATATGCTCAGGCCTGTACAGGTTTGCATATTCCAGTGGGTTTCTTCTGCAATCCTTGATGACAGAAATACAAAAGAATTTACTCATCAGTTGCAGACAGTAGCGTTTTTTTACGGAAGCAATATATGTTTTTTCTCTTGTTCATGCTGTGCCACATCCCTTCTGATACTTCACAAACATGCCTTCTTCTGCAAACCTCATTGAAGCTCAAATCTGTTTTAAATTACACTCCACTAGACAGGTGCAGTCACTGAGATCACTTGGATAACACGAAACACCTTTGAGTTCTTGCACATAAGCTTTGCCCACAGAACATTCAGGTCACAACAGCCCAGTACAACTGCTCCAGGAAAAAAAAAAGTATGTAGCTGCAGAGGAAGTTTCAAAACCCATGTTTAGTAATTTTGATGTTCTGCAAACCAGGGTACACTTTGGGAAAAGACACACAGATTGGCTGTCATATTGCAAAGCAAGAGTAAAACTAGGATTTCTATCAGAAATGTGTTTTCAAATACTTCAGTTTTTAGGATACCCATTGTAGCTACTTACTTGGAAACCTGAAGAAATGATTGAAAGAAGCATTTTCATTCAACTCCTTTTCCATGTAAGGCAAGCTGAACTTGAACGGAATACTCATATCTACATCATCAAGCTTTTTTTAAAGCATCCTTTTGTTCTCCAGTTTTCTTTGAAGGTAACAGAGGAAGGCCTCTCCAAAGACAGAACTGTTCTTAACAATGTTGTACTGAATAGGAACAGAAAAGTTCCAAATGAATGACGAAAAAATTTTATTAACATTTTCCTCGCACTTCCTATCATCCCCCACGTAGCTCACAACCAAAGACTTCTAAGAAACACGATGGAGAATTCCAACAAGTACAGACTACCTGGCTGGCAGTGGAGCCTGACTGAGAAAGAGATGCAGAGATCTCATTCTCCCCCATTCCCAAAATAACCGTGAAACACCTTGGTGACATTACGCCAGCAGAATTTTTGATGAAGTCACAGTACATAAAGAACCTTAGGAAGCTTCTGCCCACTTTAGTGCTGTGATTGTTGACAGAGGTGGGAAAACAGACTTGTATCAATTCCAGAAGTCACAGGGTGTGGGGCAGCACACCTCCCGTAGGGCAGGAACGTGGTTCTTCTGTGCCCTCATCTTCTCCTGCAAAATGTGTGCTCTGTGAAGGACACTGCTTACTCCCCAGTGGGATTTGGCAGGAAAGCAGATGATTTCATAGCTTGCTTTGACAACGAAGAGATTCAGTGTCGTCACGGGACCTCCAGATTTTGTCACTCTGTCCTCCCTCTCAAGGAATGAGATCATTGTTTCTTTGGGTCAAAATTACTAGACTGTTACAGTGAAAATGGCACAGTAACAACTAGCTTGTCAGTCAAATCCAAAGCTACTATTAGGCTATTTTTAACAAGATCTGAAAACCTTTTTCAACAAAAAAAGTTACATTTTCAGCTCAAAACGAGAGCAAAACATCTGTGGAGGCAGGGCACCTGGGCACACGTACTTCTGATGGAGCTGCTGGTAATGTAGATTTTCACTCTTGCTTTTGAACACTTCCATCCCTACAGCAGGCAGGGTTTTCAGAGCGTGTTTGAGAAAAAGCCCTGGCCATATTTGCCTTTTTCCTGAGGGTGCAGTGCCAGCCTGTGCACAGCCCAGATGAACACAATTCTCAGTTGCTTATTTGATGCAGACTTGCAGTCAGTATTTTCCTCTGGTATCTTATTTGAAATCTTCAGGAGATACACTTTAAATACTTCCTTAAAATAATCTCTGGAAGAGAAAGAGTCACTCAAAGGAATGAGAATCAGCATGTCTGCAAACAGTACCAATGCATGGAACCCGATTTGCTTTACCTTTCTCTCTGGATTTGCTCACGTTGTATCAAGTAATCTGGGTAGGCTGCTGTCCCTCTTCTATCAGTGAGCAGGGTTTCAAGTGGCTTTTTGTCCACTCCCCATGGGTGAGTGGCTGGCTGATCCAGGTGTGTAAGTGGTAACAGTGGAGCAATGGCAGACAGGCAAGGTAACCTCGGCTGACTAAAGGCAGCGGTCTGGGAGAGGCAGGAAGGGAGCAGGGATGGCACCGGTGCCGCTGCAGCGTTTCCCTCGGCAAGCTTCACGTGTGAACCAGCTGATCTTTGTTGACATGTGAGCCCTGAAGACAATTCCATCGTTTCCAGAGCCGATATATTCTTAAATCAGGGTCAGTACTTACACAGTGTTTTAGCCACAAAATGGGTAACAAGAAAATTTGTACACTTTTTGTGGAATTAGATGCATGGCAATGTATCCAAGTAAACAGATTTTCATAGCAAAAGCATATACTCACACTGTTCAGCTCAGAAAGATGGTGAAGATACATCAGTATGGACTTTTCCTCAGATGATCAGCAAACCACAAACATTTTTTAGAGTGAATATGTGTATAGAAAGTAACCATTTTACGGTAAGATTAATAGATTTATGAAATATGATTCCTTCAGCATCTTATTCCTTATGCATAAGTACATAACTTCTTTAAGTGCCTCTGTGAAGCTCTCAATGTACAGTTTCAGACAGATGGAACTGTGTTCAGCTTCAACAGCAAAAAGGAGTTCAAAAAAATGTTCTTTCAGGACTGCACTATTTCTGAAATCGCTGACCTGCTGAGATGTTGCTTTGCTGAGAACACAACATGCAGTGCAATATCCACTTATCTCTTCAACTTTTTGGAAACATGGCATCAAACATTCAGACCCCTCCAAAATCTCCCAATCATTTATGTATTGTACACTCAAGCCTGCCACTGAGATAAGAGTGATCAGCTGCTTCTAATAAACCCAAAATGCTGCTGTCCACCTTCATAGACACTGCTCTAAAGGTGTTAGTACTCCGTCTCACTCACTCCAGTCTAGAGGCAGGTAAGCTTCTGATGCTGACACCACTGTTAGACTTCTGCCTCTGAACAGGCAGAATCCAACCAGGCCTAAGGTGATGAAAAGTACCTGAGATGCCCTTCCTTCCTATTTTATCCAGCCCAGAAGATTCAACAGGACATGCTGTCTCACAGCCAGGACTCCTTTAGACAGATCTCAATGCTCCATGTCAAACTGGAAAGATTCCTAGAGCTAGGCATAGTACTGGGACAGAGCTACTGTTTCCTTACCTACATGTTTTCTGAAAATACACAATATATAAACATCACCTGACCTGTACTCTGGTCCTTTATACAGGATTGCAATACAGACTAAACCATCTGCTTCTGGATATGAAGATGACACCTTAATGCCAACACAGCCCCTGATATTAGAAATCCTAGCACAGTCTTATGTGAATTTAGGGGATGCTGATATCCAAAAAACCGGGATGCAGCACACATCACTCTATCTAGTAACTACTCAGGACCTACTGTGAATGTTGACTGCATACAAGCAGTTACAGGAACTGCTGGAGGAAACAACCATTTGCTCACAGCTTCAAAAGGGGAACTTGCATAGTTTGACAGGACAGTGTTACCCTTTTGCTGAATATAGCCAAGTGTACATGGGTGTCACTGAGTAGTGTCTGGCTCATCCCTTACAATGCAATGGAATGTTTTTCATCCATTCAAGGAGTTGTCCACATACTCAGGAACTTCATAAACCTGCTAACTTCCCATGGAGATAGGGTGCTCAAGGAAGATTACAAGTACTACAAGTTATCAGCATATACCACTCACTAGGGAGGGCAAAGAACATATCCTGGAAGAGCAGAAGCAGCCTCAAAAAACTCTTAACCTTTCTCCATCTCTCTCTTTTCTGTCCCCTTTTTCTTCTCCTCTTCTGTCCACACTCCTGTGCAAAGATAAGCTGAAAAATGCATTCTGGCAGCTGTATCTGCACACCAAATAGTGAGTCATCAGTAGCATTATTTAATGGGACAGTAATTTTCTACCCAGACCCCTCTCCCCCACTTTCAAAACAGTTTTCCACTGCACTGCACTGGGTGCTGCATTGATCAAAAACTCACCATTATATGCAGCCATAGCAATTTATTACTGGTTCAGAAAGGAAGATCACCTTTTAACTGGCTGCTCAGAGAAAAGACGTCATGCTAGTATTCTCACGGAGACTGTCTCCAGCTTCTATCATAATCATCCTGTTCTACTATCTTCTTTCCCAGTGATGTCATCTCCTTCTATTTAACGGTTCTATTCCAAGATTTCTGAGACTCAAGAGAAGAAACTGAGGCAATCTAGGATGTAAGAAATCACATACTTTACACTGACTAAGCCTGTGATTCCAAAAAGCATTCAAGGGAACGCCCACTTCTCTTGCCTTTTCCAACAGCAGATGGTTGTTTCAGAAAGGGCTCTGTGAGCTCATCGTTGCAGGGGGACAGCTTCTACCCCAAGTCACCCAGTGTTACAAAATCTTAGTAATAACTTTTCCATTAACACACAGGAATGTATAGTCTAAATCTGTATAGTTTAGTACTTTGTTAACTAGAGGCCATTTGGCTTTCTATTAAGTTCTTGTTCACCTTTACTTCTTTTCCACGAGTTTTAGAGGATTCTAAGTCTTTTGCTCTACTTTAAATCTCGTTCCTTCCTCACTTACCATATTTCCATGAACTTTCATTTTGCTGAAACACATGAAGACCCTTATGGAATATGCTCCGAATTTCACAGAGGGAATGCTGCCACGAGGGAAAGACACATTCTTTTCAAAGTCAAAACTCAAGTCAGTTTGGACAGATAGTCAATGTGGTGACCTCAAAGTTTTGTCAGACACATTAGACAAACTTGCATCAAACTAATGTGCAGCACCACCAAGAGTTTAAGCAGTCTGAAGTTGAATTCAATGAAAATCTGATGGTTTCCAGGAGGGATAAGTGTGGGGCTGGGAGCGCAGATCCAATTCAGATGCTTATATGCATGATATGCATAAAAGTCATTGGGGGCTGAGATGTTTTGACTAGACAGGCATCTGATTAGTCTCATTTGTGTAAATTTAACTTAACTTTGTCCTAAAGTATGGATGCAAATCAAAATAAATAGCCACTCCCTTTAGAAAGAAATACTGAAGCAGTAAAACTTTCAAGAGCCTCTTTCAAGCTCTGGATTTTGATTGCTTGAACTTTTATATGACTTAATAGTGACAATCTTTATAAAAAACTGAATTCTTAATACTATGTTATTTCTTCTATTTCAGCATAACAGATCACATAACTGTTCTTGGGTTTCCAAATATAAGCAAGTGGCTACTTATAGGATTACATGGATGAAAGGGATATGTATATTCACATCCACTTACAGTCTCTATTTCCAGTGACCCATAACAGCGTGTTAATAACAAACACTTAAACATTTCTCATTCAATCCTACAAAATTTCTGCAACTATTACTATGCTAAACACAGCACTTAAGTTTTGATGTATTATTGTTGCTTCACAATTAAAATTATTATTTTTATTTTCACTGCTAGCTCCTTAAAAACCTCAACATAAATACTTTTGGCATCTCTCCTGCACACCCACTCTTGCTGATTTGTGGATCACTTTAAAATATTTAAATGTTTTTGAAGTCATCCATCATTTTCTGTCCTCTAATAACTACACTCAGGTGTGCAGAAATCATATTAGGTAGGGGTTTTTTTTCTCTGACCTTGCAATAACATCAATTTCTAACCAAACTAACAGAAGAGGAACTAGAGGAGCAATTTTACTCCTGTGCATGTGACTAGTAACACACATTTTTATGGATAGAAAAGAGCCACAAAAATCATCTAGGAACGTGAAAAAATAATGAGAACCCTAAAAAGCACAATCTGTTTAGCTTTTTCTTAAAAAAAACAACAACAAAAATAATATTGAGAAGTAACTTGATCACAGGGTAAAAGCACCTTCCTGGGGAGAAAATCGTGAGTCCTAAAGAGCTCTTTAATCCATCAGGGAAGGCATAACAAGAATCAACTACTAGAAGCTGAAAGCAAACAAATGCAAATGAAATAATGTAGAAAATTTTTAGCAGCAGGCATGATTAGTACTTGTATTTTCCTAGTACCTGGAAGCAAAATCATGGATCAGGGCTCTGTTAGGTGCTGGTAGAAAAACCCCAACCCCAGACCAAAAGAAGACACCCAAAACACAGAATCCCTGCCAAAAGATTACAAAAAGCAGGTAAGATGAAGTAACATAATAAATCAATGATAATAATATCTGATATGACAGGCAGCAGTTCCAGGCCATGCTTTCATGATACAAAGTGTTGAGTTGAGATACAGACTTATGGTGATTCTACGTATCAAGCCTGTTTTGTCCCATTCCCACCATTTCTCTACAGCTATGAAATGTTGAAAACTGATCCTTATTTAAAAAAAAAAAAAATCAGTACTAAAATCAGGGTTTTCATTTTTATTTTGCAACAAAATGCCAGTGAATACTTTTGCAAGTATTTTGATTTTTACAAATTTCAGTGAATGGGTTGAACAAATTTTTCCTAACAGTATTCCCACCAGCTCTTTTAACAGGAATTTGCTGCATTACTTGCAAGAAAAGACTGTATATCCCAGAGAAAAACAAGCAAAAGCAAAGTATGAGATTGTTTTGTTTTCCTCATAGCAAATCACTAGGCTTGGTGACCAAATCTCAAGCACTACCCATAGATAAAGCAGACATTAACAAAAACTGAAACTCAGACCAAGGTCTGGCAAGGTTTCTCTGAAAA
Source organism: Onychostruthus taczanowskii (assembly GCF_017590055.1). Taxonomy (NCBI): domain Eukaryota; kingdom Metazoa; phylum Chordata; class Aves; order Passeriformes; family Passeridae; genus Onychostruthus; species Onychostruthus taczanowskii. Next base: position 2,479,703 of record NW_024502569.1, on the reverse strand, counting down.
AAAAATTATTATGCTACCAAATTCTACCATAAAAGATAACAAGATGAGCTTGTGTTCTCAGCACAATTGCTCTGGCACTGGAGCCTACACACCATCTTTGGTAGCTTACAAACACAGTAGGCCACTACAATTTGACTGTGAAGAAGATTAAAGGGGTAAGCCAAGAGCAAATTTTCTATTATTAAAGTTTTTGCCATCTATTTGTGAAATCAAGGATCAGAAGGATAGCCCCTGAAATTCATTGTGGAGAGAACTGGGAGCATCTCCTCTTATTTTTCAATGTGAAAACTTAGGAGAAAAGACCACCTTTGATTTCTGTTTCTTCATTTAAATGATTACCAAACTACAGCAACACCCCCCCAATGTCTCTTGCACTGAGAAGCTCTGGAGGGGCTAATTTTTGGGTGTGGGAATGCTGAAGGGAAAACAAAAGCTGAAGAGCTGAGGTCAATACTCCACAAATAGTCCCTGGGACTTGGAAGCAAATTGGATATAGCCATGGTGTTAAGCACCCATCCTTCTTCCTTCCCTTACTCCCTGGCTGATGTTCTGTGTTTCACCGAGCTGGATATTCACGTTCACAGGCTAGACAGAGAATTGGTTACAACCAGTTCTAAAAGCTTTCATTTTCCTCTTGTTTCTTGTTAAAAATACTTTGAGCTATGGCTATAATAAGTGACATTAAAAGAACACTGTTTCATTGCAAAGTTTAAAGACACTTAACAGCCTTACTCTTTGGCCTCGTGCGCTGTGCTGAATTTTTCCACAGGACTGCGGCCGCTCCGTGTGTGCAGAACACGGCTCAGGAAGTGAACCAGGGCTGTGCATCAAATTAGATTATTTATTGGTTGGTATTCATGTTGTCTTTAGGAGTTCTGCTGAGAACAAGACAGACAACTACAGGAAGAGAGCGATGGGCATGTGGTTAAGGCAGTTGAATGCCACACAGAACACTCAGTTCTGCCTCTGCCTTCACCAGCAGCAACCGTGAGCAAGGGGCGAGGCAGACCTCGCACCCTGGCAGATGGCCAACCAACCTCCTCTTCCTCATTTTCTGGGAGTCCAAACAGAAACACCTGGGGCCTTTCATGTAGAAATGCAAAGCAGATGATGCTAAGGGAAGGTTTGGGTCTTGAGGGAAAAATGGAGCTGGAGGCACAAGGTTAAAAGGCAGGAGAATCCATTTAATATCATTGACTTTACTACTGACTAAAAAAGCGGCTCAGTTTTCTCCTTGGTCTAGCAGGACAATGGTTCTTTTCTGTTCAGCGAATATGCAAAAATTCATCAAATACTGTGAAGCTCCTTAATATCATTGTAATAAGCCTACATAAACCAAAAAAGTTTTTCTGTTTGTCTGTATAGAAAGGATGCTTTGGATCTTTTAATCTCTTAATTATGGTACACTGCTACATACTTGCTTTGAAAATATATAAAACATAAATACTAACATGTATAGAGATAGAACACATCTGTTTTTCCTCTCACACTCTATTTATGGTCACACTCTACATGTGATTTTTCAAAGTCCTTCCTACAGCTTCTACCAGGGCTATAACTTCACTATTCAGTGAAACTGCAATATGGAATAGGACAGGGAACAGCACTTATTGTCAAAAAAAGGCATACACTGGCTCACAAAAAAAAAAAATATCTTCACTCTCAGTTGTATGTTGTGCAACCACAGCCACAGGAATGGAAAAGCAACAGGAACACTAGTAGAAGGGTCATTTCCTACTCATTTTATTACATCAGAGTATCATCATATTGAAAGCTTTCAGTAATAATAGGCTACCAAGTTTGCAAATTAAAATATTATACTTTGTGTCCAGCAAGAAATAAACAAATCTACCTACATCTTTAAAAATAACCTGAACAGTTTCACCAGTTACTCTGACTTAAAAATCTGAGCTAAAAGAAGGCAATTATCGCCTCCATTTTAGGTAGAAAGGCACTAAATGGAAAATCTAACACAATAATCAGAGCAATCATGAGGTTTAGGCACACAACAGAAAAGAAACAATTTAACAACGTCTGACAACATCCCAGGCACACAGTGTCTGAACATTACTAAAGTGGATGTGCATGAGACTCAACGACAACACCATTTTAAAGGATAATTTTCATCATTTAAGAAGCAAACAGACAGGAGAATGAAATAGAAATTTAGGTTCAGGCCTACAATCAGATCTTCAGAGTGAGAACCTGCAGTCACCAGAGTCCCATGAACTTCATCAGGTCCCCAGGCTATCGAGGTCCATTTGAACAAATCCAGTTGCAGGACCAGGACCTAAATATGTAAAGAGAAAAAGAATGATATCAGGGAACACAGCACACAGCTCTAATTAAAGAGACACCAAACTAATCACAGAAAAATAATCTGAGTGCCTAGACCATGACAAGATCTCTATTTTTACCTTAAAATGCTGCAGCTACAGCAAAGGCAACAGTAATTTCTTATGCCATGAAATTTATAAAGCATTAATTGATCACAGTGCATTCCCCTTCAGGCAAACACAAGTACCTGCAGTGTGTTTGCTCACCTCCTGTGTGCTGCTGCTTTTTTGTTGCTATATGTAATTTGTTTTATTATTTTTAATAAAAGAGAGTGGTCTAAAATCAATAAAGGTGATGTATTTATCTTCATCAGCTCTACATGGAGATTTCCAGCCTCTTAGTAACACCATGGCGAAAACCAAAATGAGATAATCTGCTTGTATTTTAAAACACTGTACAACTGACAGAAAGTAAATAATATTTCTATAAGAACTATCATTGCTATGACTGTCTGAAGGTTGTGAGAAGTTCTAGCTTGGCAGTGTATCTCCCCAAGGTTCCAGTAAAACCCCAAGGTAGCATGCACCTAGTATCATATAACTGCTAATGAGAAAAGAGACTAGCAAAAAAATGCCTACCTCATAATGAGGTTTGCCCACTGAAATACAGACTTTAACACAACAGGAGAGTGTGACAGAAGCAGTGAATACACCACAGGAATATCAGATTTATGGTGGCACAAGCACATGGAATCACAGGCTACACTGTGGGGAGCTGTGTCATCCACACTTCCACGCCAGCACTTCTCATCCACCCCAGGAAGGGGTCCATGCTTCCTCCCTACCTGAGGCTGTCTCTCAGCTCGGGAGGCCACAATGGCCAATTCGCCATGCCTGTAAATGTCATCACTGCACCTTGTTCCTGCACTAGCATGACCTCTCTGAGACAGCCAGACCAAAGACAGGATGGATTGTCCAGGAGTATGATACCATTCTTCCTATTACTAGGGCAGAGTTATACCTTCAGAGATCAGCATGTAACCAGACAAATCAATTTAAATACATCTTCTTCCCAAAAATGTTTAAGACAATCAACAATCTCTGATTACTTTTGTATCTCCTACAGGACGGCTTAAGATGCAGCAAGATCCTTTACATAAAAAAAATAGTAAGTTTAAAAACTCAAGATACATGAGGACATGAACATCTTAAATTCACTGAGACATTGATTTGCCTATAGCACTCAGGAGAGATAAGGACTCAAACTGCTATTATTTCTAGATATGAAAAATAGTAGTATATACAAAGTTTTTCTTGCACATGGACATTAAGAAGCCTTTTTTGCCAAGATGACACACTGACTTAGACATTTTTATACACATATGCAAGGCAGATGAGATTTCCAAAATTTGTGAAAAAAGGAAATATGTTTGTCTTTTTAGAATTGGTGTTAGCTCAGGACAGATAACAAAATCTTTTCTCCCATTTTAATACTGAATTCCCAGTTATATCCCACATGTATGTCTTGAACTGGTACATGGTAAAGAATCTACAACACTGGACTTCAAGTATAGTGTCAGATTTTGGTTATTTTATCCCCAGAGAGTTACACCTCAAACCTGGGGTTACTCTGTAGGCACACAGGGACTTGGGGGGAAGATGCAGCCGGCAGGGCTCAGCCGTGTGCAGGGAGAGGTCCCAGCCCCAGGACCCAGTATGCCCATGGGGTATATTTGCTCAATGAATTTATGATTTCACAAATTTTTAGCAAGCAGAGGGAAATTTATTGCCTTATATGGCTATCACTGCTCTTTCTTTGAACAACCTAAAACTATTGATAGGCCATTAATATCAAATTCTTTGCCAGAGTTACATTTCCAAAGAAAGGCACGTTTTAATTTCTTTTCCTGAAGCTTTATCTTTTTCATCTGGATACCTAACTACTCAACACCTAAGACAACCTTTCTTCTTGCTCTTGCAAACATAACATTAACAGTTTTGATTTCCACACCTGGCAGAAATTTATTGAAAAACAACAAAAAAGCTGTTCACATTTTTTCTTCAGGTTATGCCTCCTTGATACTAAAGCTGCCTCTTCTCCGGTTTAAGTGAGAAAAGCCTGGAAACAATTCTAACTCACACCTGTTTGCTACCATGTCCATACAACTACACACCACTGGAAAAGTTAGCCAAGAGCAGATGGATGTCCTCTGTCCTTTCTCTACCTGTGAGTTCCAGTACAGGCTGAAGGGGGAAGGAAAAAATGACTGTGGCTGGTACGGGACCTGGCTATAAAATTCTCAAGCAAACTGAAAGCTTCCTCTCCTGGGGGAATTCTTGTATCATTAGGCAGAATCAGAATAAGGAACAGAATCAATTAATTATTACTGAAATACTATGGAGTATTGTTATTAGAAGACTTGACTTCATAATTTAATTGTAAGGAAATTACTGCATCTGTGTTCACCATTACTACAAACCAAATGAAAAGATCAGTGCCTTTCCAGCAAATGCAAAACATCTTTTCATACTAGGTATCCCACTGTGACATTACAAATGAAACTCAACAATTAATGTCCAGTCCTTTGTGGCAGGTGGGGAAATATTCTAAGCAATATTATGTGGGAAGCAGTTGTAGGAGTGAAGAATGTCAAATACTAAATAATACAATTATACTTGAGGGCAGATCTTTACAATTTTTTCTATGAATGATTTAACTGTTGGTGACACACACAAAGCTGCACAGCTACAGCATCATCCTGCCTATTGCTCAGACATGTAACTCTAGCATCACCTTACCTCCCAAAGACACTCCAAATCCCAAGATTCAAATTCATAATTTGCAGATACTTTCAACGCAACATTTCCAAGATGGTATTTTTCTTAATCCTCCCAATCAGCTAAAGTATTCAATCAGGTTAATCATCATCATCATGTTTTGATTCAGCAAGATTTTGCTCTCTGCTTTTTGATTCAGCAACATTTTTTCTCTTTGCTTTTGACAAACACAGCCTAATATCACACACATTCACTCAGAGAACTGCTGCAAAGACCCTTTTCCTAGTCAGTCACTTGGAGAACACCTCACTATCTCCACAGCTCTCCCTGGCTACTTCTGCAGCATCTACCACTTCACTTTTAAGGTCCATCCTTGCTCATCACCACCACACCTATTACTCCTCAATCTTTGTCAGGAAGACAGCTGTGGTTTGCTCATGTTTGAAACCAGGCCAATTTTCATAAAACATAAAGCTCAAAAGACCATGAGATCATACTGTTTAATTTAATTGTTATGTTGTTTTTGGCTAAAACACTTTAAAAACCCTCCACTTTTTACTGATACAAAAATAAATTTAAGGGATGCATCTTGTATCTCTTCCCTTCCATCTCCCACCTGCCATTCAGTGTCAGGAGTCCAGTTTCCAGCTCCTCTCATACCCATATGGTGTATTTTCAAACAAACTTCTTGTGCCTTTTTCTGTCTTACACCTTACACTTTATGGAAACTCCCTTAAATATCTGAAAACATACTGCATTACTGTTGTTCAAAGCTTTCTCTGAAATTCAGCTTACTAACGTGCCCCTACAGCCCCTATGAGCAAAATGTGTGGTAAGTAGTTATATACACATCACCTGTTTTCAAATGTCAAAAGTAAGCAAGAGTGGGATGTAGGAGACAGATCCTACCCTACAGTAAATAGAGAGAGGCTCCTTGGGAGAGATTTGGTTGAAGGAACTCCTGAAACACTGCAAAATGTCCTGTGCAGGAGTCTCTGCATGGAAATGGCCTAAGGAAATCAGTCTTTTGATTTAGTTACAGGAGTTGGATCCCTAAAGTATGAATGTTCCCTGACTACTAGCATTTCCCTTGTCCTCTGTGTATATTTTTCTACTTTCAACTGTATTATATTTTCACTGCTAAAATTTAAAATTGCAGACATCCTTTCCAGCACATGTCTGTGTGATGCAAAGCATCATAGGAACTAACTATTTCACAATCATACAAAAACAGTCTTACAATGCTATACAGCATTTCATCATACACATCCTGATCATGCAATTATCATAGCATTACACACATATGCCTGGTGGATGATGCACAGCTCTGTACACCAGCTTCAACTCTGGTATTTACTAAATTCCTCAGTCCTATAATAAAGACCTGGAATGTGTTCATGGCTGGCACCAGCTTTTTTCTCCCCATTGTGAATCATGGGCAAATCCTCAAGACAAATCAACATAGCTGAAGCAGCCGAGAAGGGAAAATAAGAATATTAGGAAGAACTAGGATATCAAGAAGAATTTAGTCATATAAAGGGTAATTCGATATTGGAATGGGCTGCATAAACAATAATCAAAAGTCACACGAGGCACCATGTAAAAGAGAAAATAGAATAGAACAACTGCTACTGGTGGTAATCTAGTTCTTGCTCCAGATAACAGAAAACAAGTTCTTCCAAAGCCCAAAGAGAAAAATGCCTCCTGAAGGAATCAAACAAAAAATGAGGACACAGTCAGTCATAGATAAAAATCTGATCAAAATCTAACCAGGGAAAATATTGAATTAAATTATTTGATTTCATGATAATAAATGTCCTTAATAGCAAAGAATTAACCGCAAAATGCTGAAAGGGACGTATTTGGTCAGGTGCAGTTGTCAATAATTCAGAAACTGGGGCAAGTGTCATGGCAGAAAATCTGCAGTTACTTCAGTTACTCTGAATGAAGGAAAATTATTAATCTAACCAAAATTAGTAAGTGGACCCCAGAAACACTAAATAAAGTTTAAGTTATGGTAGGCAGATAAAGACACATATTAAAATAAACCCATTTAAAAAAACCAGTGTGTTTTATGAGATTTCAAATTAAAGACAGAACTGTAAGGAACTTAGTGTAATAAAACTCAATGTGTTAGGCAAAGGGAGGGTAACAGTTACCTACAAAATCTCCAGATAAATTGATGTTAGTCACTAACATTTAGTCTCACATAGATTTAATTTACTCACAGTCTTACATTCACTTACTCACAAACACTGACACTTTAAAGGTCTGTTTAAAGGTCTGGCCAAGATAACTTCCATGAAAAATAAAAGGGCCATCAGCTATAAAGTCCTCACCCCATTTCAGGAGTTGTTTTAATTATCAATATCAATTAGACAAGTCATACAATTATAAAATGGTTTGGTTTGGAGGGGACCTTAAAGATCATCTAGTTCCAGCACTCCCTGCCATGGGTAAGAAGATCTTTCACTGGACCAGGTGCTCAAACCCATCCAACCTGGCCTTGAACACCTCCAGGGATGGGGCATGCACAGCTTCTCTTATTTATTCCAGTACCTCACCACAGTGAAGAATTGCTTCCTAACATCTAATCTAACTCTTTCTCCTTTCAGTTTGAAGCCATTAACCCTTGTCCTATCACTACATGCCAGTGTCAGGTGCAAGGGGGTGGTAGGATTGCATCTGTTTAATGGAAGTCAATCATTACATCAGTTATCCCATAATGGGAAAACACACCAGTTGTTTTAGCCTCAGGAAGGAACCAGGGCCCACTTCAGCAGTTTAGTGAAAAATCTCTGCTCAACACACCACTACAAAAAAAAAAAAACCCAGGCAGCTTAAACAATGCAAGACAATTAGAGGAAAACCAGTGTAATAGGATTATAAAGATCAATGCTGTGACCTTACCAGAAAAAAAAAATCCCATGTGAGGTACAGGTCACTCTTCCTCCAAAAGGATACTAAAAATATAGACACGGTTCAAGTGTGAACAGTACTAAACATAGAAAATATCATATGAAGAGAAATTAGAAAGTTTCAAATCAGGAATATTATGCATGAACATGTAAAGCAATTGCTCTAGAGAGGTCAGATCAGACATTTGTATGCTTTCTATCTTACAACACAAGAAAAATACAAAGGACTGAAAATGTGGAAAATTCAAAACTGAGCAGAAGAAATGTTTTTTTTTCACATCATATATAATCCATTCATATTGATTATCATGAAAATTCAGTTATTAATCTAAACACAATATCCCTATCAACGACAGTATAAATTAAACCAGTTACTACACAGAGAAATCAGGAAGCAACTTACTCGTAGTAAACATCAACTGAAGCATTAGGAGGTATTTTACCAGTCAAATGGGAAACTGTATTATGGTTTAAGCAAATAAGATAATGCCTTTGTAAAAATATAAATTAAAAAAAGGAATAGCAACTTGATTTCATTATTGAAATTTTATTCACAATCTCACAGCAACTCATTCTACAGTTTGCATTAAATACTATTAATAATCTAATTAACAACAGTAGTTGGCTTTAGAAGGTTTTGAAACAACTAAAGTTTGGACACATTGAGCTTTTATGTGAGCAGTAAAGTCAAGTACACGAAAAAGTAAAAACTGCATGATTATGAACTTGTTTACTCCATCACTGCAGGTTCTATCTAAAATATCTTTTTTCCTCATTTCCAATCATAGCCAGTTTCCTAGAAGCTTGTCTATTTTTCAAAGACCTGATATTGAAGTGTTCCCTTTATCACTTTTTTAAAAGATTATTTTAACAAGGATTCTCATCACAAATCTTGCTAACAAGCACCCAAAAACTGACTACTTACCACTCACCCACAGACAAGCCAGCTAGAATTAGCTTAAGCACTGAGCCCTTAGCATGCCACAACTATACTGCTTGGTTATCTTGATAAGATCATCCTGGTTTAGTTTGAAATGCACATTGTCACTGCACATACTGAGACCCCACACTGCCCTGTTGTATTAGCAATTACAAAACCATACATAACATTGCAACCTATATAAAACATATAACATTATCATTTTTCATCAAAGAGCAGAGTCTAATTTTATTAGGATAGACAAAAATGAAAGAGAGCATAATGATGTGCCTTCATATATTTTGGTTGATTTTTTCCATCATATCTGAGACGGTAAAGAGAACATGATATTGTCTGGAGGTGGGGGAGCAGGAGAGGATGCCAGCACTGTCAATGCAAGGCTGGGCTTAGTCAGGGGCTGGGTCAGGTAAACAGGGCAGAAGCATCACACAGTACAAGAGACAGTAAAAGCGAAGACTCATACATCAATAACAGAGCACAAAGAATCGGAAAGATTGCCTGGGAACTCTTTCCTGGATAGAGAGAATATGGCATGTACTAGGACACAAGAAACTGCGAGATTTAAAAAGCTACATGAACTTCATGTGGTGACACTTGAGTGTAGGCTCTGGTTCTGGTAGAGAAGAGAATTTCAGTCCATGGGCAGCTGTGGGTCTGAGAACACCTTACTGCCAGCAATGACAGGAAAATTGGAGTAAAAGCAATGCAACAGGGAGCAGAAAGGCTATATAAAATTTCTGAACCCAAAAGGCAACATCATCTGTGTTCTGAAAGCAGCAGACCATTCACCGCCACGATTCTAAGAACATAAAAATTATTCTCCTTGGGTAACTTACTCTGTTTTGCAGTTTCCATGGGCTGTGTATTTGAGTGCAAGAACTGTAACTTGCAGGTTTACCTTTCAGTTGTATAGTTTCTACCTGTGATCATTTTAATAACACATCCCATTAACAAATACTGTCACTTTCTAAAATAAAAGTGACATTTTGCTTTTCTAAAGCTATTATATGCTTGATAGTATGTTCTGAATGTACATAACTTGAAATATACCTCATTGGACATTTACCTGCAAAGTTGCCCCATGCTTTTTTCCTTTTAAGTAGAAGGTGGGCAAGAGCAATAAACTAAATTCATGGGAGAAAGGGTGTAAACTTTATTTCATTTAGATGTAAAGGAATTTATTGTTAAGGACACTTCTTTGCTCATTCCAACAGTACAAAAGCTATTTATTTGGTAATAGGAGTTTCTGGACTGAAACAGACATTTCTGAACTTGTTGTTGATGATTAATGTACAGTTTAAGAGAGCCATTACTTTGTGACAGGCACTACAGAAGCCAAGCGTCAGATAATCTATCAACTTCTGCTCCAGTCTAATTCTAATTTAATGGTTAGAACTCTTATTCTTACGGTCTTGTTTCAAATATGATACTACAAAGACTTCAGCAGGATACATAGTAGTTGCTGTAAAAGTCTTGTAGTGCGAATATCATGTAACCATTAAATTTGACGCATTTTAGCATTAGCCAAAGCACGTTTTTGAAGACGATCAAGCGCCACAATCCCCTGCACAACCACTGAAGGAAGAGCTAAGTTTCTGCTAGAAATGAACAAAGGAAGCCCGACATGAAGCCAGCTGGAGCGGCTGCTCGGCGTCCAAAGGTCCCTCCGGCCCCGGCTGCTGCCGCTCCCCGGGCCGCCGGCTGCGCCCTGCCGAGGGAGGGACAGAGAGGAGGCTCGACCCGCCGGGTCCTAATGCCGCCGAGCCCGGGCAGCAGCCTCTCGCCTCTCGCCCCGGCGGGCTGAAGGCACCGGGGCGATGCCCGGACCATCCCAGTGCAGAAATTTCTGGCCGCGCTGGCTCGAGGGCAGATCTCACGGGGAACACCCCGAGGCCACTCGGACGCGTTCATGTGCAACACGGTCCGTGCGCCGGAAACCGGCAGAGCTGAGCACCGCCACGGGTGGAACCACCTCCCCCCTGCCCCGAGAGAAAAGCACGGAAGGATTCCACGGGAAAAGGAAAAGGACGGTACCCCACCAGCCCCTGACATCGGTGCTCCTTCTATACTTGTAAGAAACCCTGATTTGTTTGTCAAAACACAGCCCCTTAGCTTTACCTGAGAGCTGCTCATCTTCATCACGCAGTACAGAAACAGAAAAAACGCTCTGGAACAGGTGGGAAAGTGAGAGAGCAGGACTAAAACTGTACATGGTGCAGCAGACATGAGCACGACTCCAGAATCTCTCCTGGCAAACAAACGAAGGCTCTTGACAAGCCAAAGACTGCAAGGAATCCAGCGAGGCAGCTTTTAAACCTCTAGATGTGGAATACACCAGCACATCCACTTTCTGGCTTGCTGTTGTTACTATGGTCTATTAAAAGCAAATGCAGCTGTACCACCCTCTGCACCTTCACACCATTCTTTCAAACACATCAGCTGGCCAGAGCAGTAATTTCTGACGTATTTTCACTTTGCTACCTCCTTCTTCTTGCCTGCACATCAACAGCACTTGAACATTAAACAGTAGACTTGTTATAACTTTATATGTCGTAATACCATTTTAGTGAGACATCCTTAAGTGACCTGAGACGACTTGGTCTGGGGGCGCTAGAACTGCAAACAGGATTGAAACAGTTGCCTTTATTGCCTTCCAGTGTTTCCTGTGCAATTGCGATCAATGTTGTTAACAGTTTGCACATAGTTTTCATTAACGTGCCTAGTCTTGCTGCCAAAGCTGACAGGGGATGGGACACACAAGCTTCCCATCAGTGAAAGCAGAGTTAGATGGGCAGTGACAACCTCCTCATGAAAACAAGCAGGGACACAGAAAAAGTTGCACCCAATGTACAGCCATAAGTAATGTTGAGTGAAAAATTTAAATTGAAGAGTGGTCTTTCCCATAGATGTATCTGTTCGCTTTGGCATAAACTCCTCCATTACATACTATGCACGACAGAACAAGACCATTATTTAAAAGCCAAAATACCTGACTTGTGATATGTTTTATCTATCCTGTCACAGCAATCTGTCTTACTCCTATCAAAATCACAAAACAAAACCACAGAACAAAAATTCTGGAGACATACACATACTTTCACTACATGAATCAATGAAGGCTTAGAGTTACCACCACTATATGGCACAGAAAAAAAGCCCAAACATCCTAAAGAATCAAAAAGTATCAGAAAAGTTTTACTTCATATACTTTTCAAAGCCTTTCCTCTCACTGCTGTGAGTGCACACCTCTCTCCCTACAGATACCAATGAGCCTGCTCCTAGCAGCATTCTGATGTGAAGCTTCTGTAATGTGATAATTTTTGTGACTTCATCAATAGGTAAATCTGTTTCGTCTTTCATGTTCTTATTAAACAACAAAAAATCCAGTGGGTAAGAAAGCCAAATTCAAGGACAGCTAAGGTAATCAGGTCCAACTAGTTCAATCTAACACTAGTGTTTTCACAACGTGAAGAGCATTAGATCTGTGCTGTCAACTTCCGAAATAAAACAATTTCTGAATCTGTCAAAATACTTTAAAAAATACACAGGTGGCAGTGCAAATCAGATACTTCTGTAGCCTCTCATCAAATAGTCCAGAAATGAATACAATGAAACTGTTCCACCTTGTTAAAAGAAACAAAAAAAAACAACTAAAAATTACTATTTCTCAGTTCCAACTTGGGCTTACAAGACAGATGTAGCTTACAAACTCAGCAAATTAACAGTGTGAAAAAGAGCAATCAGACATGGTAAACCACAGCTTTTTGAAAGAACATACGTTGAGTAATTGCTAGCACACGCGTCTGAAGTGCACAAAACTTCCCAAGGATTCAAACGGATATGAGCATCTTCCACATTTTTATGTGCAATGGCATCAAGTTTCACTGTGGGCTGCAATAGCGAGGGCATGCCTTGGGGCTGGCATGTTCATTTAACATATGAGTCATTCAGTGTGGAAACAACATAACAGAAATATCCACAAACCAATGAATTGTGAAAGAACTATAACATTTTCCCCCTCAGGCCTGCAGCTACTAAAGTGCCACAAATTCACTTAATATCACAGAAATTGTTCAGCAAAAGAGGAATTAAGCAGAAAATGACAGTCAACTCTTTTACAAGTCAATAACTTTACTGTTTTTATTTGAAACCATACAAGTCAGTACAGTCATCTTAGAAAAGATCAACAGAAAAAGACACTCCAGACTTGACTTTTATAACTACTACAGATAAGATACCTCTACAATATGGAAATTGCAAAGTAGGTTTTTCTTCATTGGTATCCTCCTTCAGGATCTGAGGGAATTTAAAACTAAGAACTTAACACCACTCCCTTAGCCCCCTCTCCCTCCACCCCTCCCCCGCCCAAAAAATTGGTTTAAAATAGAAATAAGATAAAATAATTAACCAAACACTTGATGTGCAATGAACCTCAGTGAAAGATTAGCCTGGCAATGAAAAAAAAAAAAAAAGTTGTAGAGCAGCCTAGCTTCCTCTCCATTAGCTTCTTACTACACTAGCCCACAAAATCACAGCAGTCAAAAAACCAAAACATTTATAAGTACATCAAAGTAGCTACCTAAGTTTACATTCCTATATCTAACAGGCATATTTGTCCAAGTGCAGTTAAGGGAATCTAGTATGCCCCTAAATTTAAGTTGCTGATTTGTGTTTTGTATTTTGGCACTGGAATGAGTACATAGCACTTTGAAGGCCAGATTTTATCTCCCTCCCACTTGAAAGTAAGAATGAAAAACTGTATGTTAGAGAAAGGGATATTAAATAGTCACTCTTAGTCACCTGCTTGCCAATCTAATTTCAAATAAGGAGACTGCTTACATTAATCTTTTTAGGTCTAACTTATGCACTTATATCAGACCTTTGGAGCGTGGCCACAGACCTCTCAGGAGCTCACCCTACCAGACACTCTCTGTCCTTCCTCCCCCAGTATCTTAGTGAGGATGCTCTGTTTCAATTAATGCTGCCCTAGGTACCTCCTGTGATGTACATCTCTACCGTGCAGTGGAGTCCAGAGCAGCTGGGTTCTGCCAGCCTGGCTGGTGCTCACCCCCACGAGAACACACCCCTGTTTTCCTGCCCTCCCTGTGTGCCCATGGGAAGTATGGGTTCCTGCACAAGGATGTGTCTGAGCTCCTTATCCTTGCCTCTGAGCAGGGCTAAGGCCTCTGACAGGCTGTAACCACTGAGACATGAACCACCACCCCTCTGACCAGCACAGACTATCCGATTAATGCCTAATCCGCTTGTGAATCAGCTCCCGAGCCACTGCTGCTTTCTGCAGGACACGACAAAATTCAGAGCTCCTGAGGTGTGTCTAAACCCTGATTCCACTGGAAGTAGCACACTCTGGAACAGCTATCTCAGCTATGAAACTGGCTCAGCAGAAGAATGTGCAGTGTCTGTGCTGCTCTTTACTACAGAGCATATGCACATCCAGCACCTCAAAATACCCTTACCAAGGAGCTTTGAGAACTGCCAGCTGCCACCAGAACAGTTCCACTTCAATATAAACCAGCAGTGGGATTCAAAGAGTAGGACAAACAAGAGGCATAAATTCTTTGTTAATTTCAAGAAGTCATTATCTACACAGATAACAATATACTTGGCTTTGGTGAAAACAAAAATTTTTGCTTAGGGAATTGTTGGCCTAAGTTATTTCAAATACTGAATTTAAAGGAATCACTTGTACTATATTGCAGTTACAGTAAAACTTTCATTGGTGTTTTTGCTTGCACTTTCTAATTGTGTAAATTATTTAAATGGTGTGAAACTTCCAACAAAGTAGTACCAATCAGTCACTCAGCATGCTGCCATATTTTTTTAACCAATATGAGGATTGAAAGTTTCCAGCTATGATTAGTTTGACAGTAATTACCTGTTTTGTATCTCCTGCAAAGCTGGATGCAATGCCTGTTAGAACATTCTCATGTGTAGTGGTGAAATATGCCACGAGAGATTATACTCTGAGTGAAAAAAAGCAGTTTTTTTAAAATGACAGTTCAAAAATATTCAATTCCAAATATTCAGAGAAACAGGCTCACAGTGAGCCATAAATGGCCACTAACTCCCTCTCTAAAATAACTCACTTTTCTAAAAAGATGTTTTCATTATTTTTATATGCAAGAACTCAATGCTAAGTAAAGTTGTTGTGCAATGCTTCAGAATTTAAAATACTTCATGATATAGAGCAATCCTCCTACTTTTCACATTTTAGAAGAAAATTTCATCAGACAAATCCTCAGAGAGAGACACAAACAAATTTTACTGAGAACTATCACGTAGTGTTTAATAAATTACATGCAAATTCTTACCAGAATGCCACTGCTTTTGAAGATGCTGTATCCATTGTTATCCTCAAGATATCCATTCTTATTCATCATTAGTACCCTGCTTCCTTTGCACTCAAGCTTCGGAACGGATTTCTGACAAGCAATCCACACCTACCAAGATGGTTTCTAGAAAGCAAATTATATAGCTGTAAGACATGGAAAACAAACCAGCAATTTGCAAACCACTGCAAGTAAAATGCAAACACAGCAAATAGAAAATTCATTCTGAAACGTTCATCCTATTATGCTGGACACTAATATAACCACAGCTGTAACATTATACTTTTAAATCATTGGTTCACCTATAGAAAAACTGCAAGAGCAAAATTCCTTTTTATCCCATGGAATCTCTTATATTTCATCTCATTAAGGGTGGTCATTTGCTTATGAATGATTTTTATAAAAGAACAGGATAAAGGAACATTATTCTAAACTATACTTAAGGTCTTCTAAGGACTTATGACAACTGAAATTCCATTTATGCTGGATAGAGCAAATACACAGAACAGTAAAAGGTCCCTGACCACATTAAAAAAAAAAACAAGTCTAAACAGGTAAGACAGCACAAGGGAAAAGTCCACACACAGCACAAACAGCAGGACTGCAGTAAATGTAACAGTAGTTCTACTCTGCAGGTGGCTTTTGCTTGCAAACAACATAGAAGGAGGTACAGGGTAAGGAGGGCACGTTGGGTGGGAGGAAGCTCATGTAGTATGCAGGAACGAAGCAGAAGTGAAGAGGTAGAATGGACAGCAAGAGGTGGAAGAAACAATCAGTAAGCACAGGACAGAGAACAGCTAATTAAAGTTAGTGAATGTTCTCTGAATGGTCAAAGGTCCCTGGGCTTTTGACTCTTTCTGTTCCTGTGAGTTAGTCTCTAGCAGGGTCCTTTCATTACTGCTCCCAGGCTCAGAGCAGTATACTTAGACTTATTTTATACTTATTTTCAGTTCTTTTCTCCATCACAATCCCCTCCCCCCATCTTAAGATGGGATCAAAGATCTCTCCTGCACTTGCAGCTCTAAAACAGAGATTATCTGAATCTACTCAACAATATCTGTATAGAACAAGCACATGCAAGTGATCCAATATCTTATATTCTGACTTCAACCTTCCTAACTCTCTTAGGTAACACATACTGGATAGTAGAAAAGTGAGGCAACACACTGTTCTATAAAACAGCAGTTGAAAATTGATAAGAGTACATAAAACATTGTACTTCATGCTGAATAACAGAGTTGTTAGGATTCAGGATGGGTACAGCTGCTCTATAGGCTCTGGTGCACACAGCCAGATGGAAATATTCTAACCTTCACAGTAAACTGTACTTGTTCTAGCGTTAACTGAATAGATTAGGCTTATATCAGAACGGAAGATGCATTTTCATTGTCAAAACACTCATTGTTTATATCCTTTAGCACAAATAGAGATAAGTCAGTGTAAAGAGCAAGTCTGCCTACAAAGGCAAATCAAACCCGTGAAACTGAAGTGGTGTAATTTTTTATGGGGCTGTATGGATAAGGGCAAATAAACTACACTGAAGTCACTTTCATCTGGTGCAAGATCTCCAATAGGAATAATTTATACTGGCATAGCAACTGCAATATAATTAAAAACAATTCCTGGAATTGGGCCAGTGCTCCTGGGTTGTTTCCTTCTATGAGGAAATAAGGTACCAATAGATACAGTTTTACACTGATACAGCTCTATTCACACCGGGGAAAGGTGGCTGATACTTTAATTATGCCAGTACAGATAAAGTAGAGAAACGTCTGATAGAAAACCGAGTGTCTCAGATATAGTCCATTTACCTATTGCAAGACAGCAACAACATTCCTAGCACAGGCAACACTCTAGAGTACTAATTCCTAACTTAAAAAATAATCCCTCCTGTGTCATTCCCAGAACATCACCAACCTTTGAAATGCTAATGGAATTACTAGAGACAAACCAGACTTTGAATTTCTGCCAGATTCTGTCAGGAGTTCATCTGACAAAAGTTTTCTCTGTGCTGCTCAGGTGTCACTATTCTCTTCATACCTCCTTTTCTTTTAAAACTATATATCTATATTTTTTTAGCAACAAGGTTGTGGTAGTTTTGAATCTTTGTAAAAACACTGGTAAAAGTAAAGTGTGTACCTTAGCTTGAAAAATACACATAAAAGCAATTATTACTTCTCTGTCAGACCACAGCTTTGGAAATTACCTGCAACTTGCCAATGACAATAACAGGCAAGTAGTTATCCAGCAAAATTCCTTTAGTTCAGCTGCACAACAGTACTTCCACACTAACTGCACTTTACTTGGTTGTTTGAAACAGCGTCTGCCAATTCCAGCTGTGCTGTTAAAAAAAAAAAGACAAAAAACACACAAACAATAAAAAACAACTGTTTTGCTTCTAAAGGAATAAAGTTTAGTTATTTATCCAAGGGTTCTTTAAAGGACAAAAGAAATTAAAAAAAAAAAGTTTTAACTACTGTGTTGCCCTTGGGACACTATGAATGGTAACTCCCAGACAACTGAGTTGGGACACCAGCATCACCTGATAAAACAAGAATGCATTTTCTTCTTTACAACAGCTTCCAAAACAGACTCAAGAGAAATGCATGTCTCCCTACCTCCACCTCCCTCTAAAATAAGACCTCTGCTCCCAGGATTCTTTGGATAAAATGAAATATCTACAATTGTAACTTACCTGTCAAAGGTGAACTGTATGTGCCTCACTAAGAATATGAACTGCAGTGACCATAACCTAGCACATGTACTGATAGGTTTATTAGTTATTAAAAAAATAGCAAAATATTGACATTTAACAGAATGAACATTCTCATCTCAGGGATCAATCTGTATTAAAAGTGAGGTGCTGAAAAGTAGGGGGTCTCTGCTAGTTGATGAACCTCAGTAAAAAGAAAAAAGTTGAAAATAAAACTTAACATTACAACTCTTGTATAGCATGCTATCATAAATTAATGGGAAGGGCATACTTACATAGAAAATCTTGTTAAACAAACATGAGGTCTCTATTTAGAAAAGTTCTCATTGCAAATAGTTAACAGAACACTTTAAAGACCTGCCAGTAAATGTAGTCTATTATATACAGAGACTATAATTTCTCAATGCTCTGAAATTCTGTAAAAATCAATCTAAAATACTTTTAACTTACAGAAAGCATCTTGAAGGATGCAATACTTAAATCTACTCCTTAAAAATCAGCTTCACTGCTCTTTTTGATGGTATTCCATAACCTACACAATTACCATTCCACAGCATGATAATGAAGTTAATCTTCAAAGCACTACATAGGCTTCATCACCTCTTCTTGGTGAGCATGTCAGGAATGAGATGTCCTCTCCTGGAAGACCCTGAAACTCCCATAGCTGTATTGCTATAGATAAGGAATCAGACTCTCCTCCTTCAAAAATATAGCCAACCAGTTCAATGTGACAACAATAAAAGAGTGGGATCCAAGAGGAGACCATTTAAGCTGGATGTTCATAAGCAGGATAACAAATTTCTGGGTCTGCGCCCAAAAAAATGTCAAGATGTTGGGACCCAAAATCAGTGTAGCACATTGGGTGGTATCCAGTCCTGCCATTGTTGCTAAGCCCTAAAGTAAGCTACACATCAGCTCCCACATGAGCCCTCTCAGACATTCTTGGAACACAAATCCCAAGAACAAGTTAAGATACGTCCTTCTGAGCAGGCAGGAAGCTAACAGTGTTCCAAAGAACAGCGGAACAAAGATATTCCATAAAACTAATATATCAATGGGTTACCTACAGAGAGAGGTACATGCACAGCTTATGTATTGCTCAGATACTTGTATTTCAAAGTGCTAATGGCACAAACTTACCAAAAGTGGAATGAACTGTCTCTTAAAATACGTCACTTCTCTAAGATTGAATGTGCTGTGTGCTACACCATTTTTTTTAAATTATAAAGAACCTTAAATAACTGTTGCTCAGATTTTCTATAACTTTACGAATTCAAGAGGTACAGGAATTTGCGCCCAAATCATTTAGCATATCCTGTGGCAAGAATTACAGGGATTACTCATTTCTATAGGGAAAAAACCCCCAAACCTTGTATTCTTCACCACTTAGGAACACACAAGTTATAATAAGCATGTGATTCCCCTTCTACTTACGTAAATGAATTAGGAAGCTACTATAAAGCCACCTGTATTTTAACAGGTTTTTTAAGCAATTGCTTGGAAGGAGTAGTTGCTTACTTTTTAAAGCAGATGATCTATTTCAGATGCAGCTGTTTCTCTCACATTCTATATTGCCTATAAACTGAACATAGAAAACCCTAAATATATCTCATTGATGTTAACAGTCCATTGAAGTTAAATATCTTAAAAGGTAAATCATGTATTTCTTTGATTTGTTGTAATCTTTTATCTTAAAATACTCTCAATTTTTATTCTTGATCTCAAAATACTGATCCTTTTATATTATCTTTCTGGTTTTGAACATGGCAAGGAAGTAAGTCTATAGTTGAAGTTGGTTAAGTCTTAAAAACAAATACCCAAATCTGTCATGTTTTCTCTTTGAAACACTACGACAGAAGAAAAACTTTGTTTTTTAACAAGGAAAATTTACTGCTTTTTTTAACAATTACAGAACTATTTTTCACTTTTTCCTCCCCATCCCCCCGCAAAAAGCAGATTAAAAGAGGACCTTGGATCATGAAGTAGGACAAGCTACTGGAGACGGCCATAACAGCTCCTGTTGCCATTGCACACCGCCCCTCTCTAAGTTTCCTGCCCCCAGTACTGAGGCAGCAGCACCACTGTACTTTCCAAGAGCAGAAATAAAGTACAGCAGCACCAGTTCTGGGGCACTTTAAGGCTCTCTGTTACCAACCATACTGAGCTGTCACAACACTAACCGAGTTACCCTGTCCTTGGAGAAAGTGGGGACTAGCCGAAGCAGGAAACAAACCAAGTTAATCCCATGACCTGAACAGAGCCCCTGTCACTTACTCTAATATGGAAGCTCTTAGTTCTAAATTATACATTCAATATCAAAAGCTCTGTCTTTGAAAAATGGAAACCACAGTAGTTGGACCTACTACTGTAGTAGTTGAACTACACACAGGTTCATGTAGGAAAATGGGATTAGAACTAGACATTCATGTTCTCTGCCAGTACACAAGTCCTCTTTAGAAACAGTACTGTTGGAATACTAGATAATTACGTAAGGCTCAAACTGCAACTAACAAATCCTCTCACAAATATAGACATGTCTATTTTAAATTAAATGTTAAGTGAGAAATATTTATAGTTTAAGTTGCACACTTTGCTACTTAATTATCATAATTTTAAAAAGAAGCCCCTGCAATTTCCTCCTCCAAAGAAGTTATTTACCTGATCTGCAGCTTGGGAGTTCCCAGTAGTCAGTTCTGAGATTCTCATCCCACTGAATGTCAAGGACCTAGCATTTGAAGGACGGTATTTCAACATCAGTTATTGACAACTTAACTTTGACTCACCAAAGATAAACCAACCTTCATTCCCACTCAGGTCAAGTCATTGATTTCACAGAAAACACTTTTAGAAAGCAGAGCTGAATGCTTTCAGAAATTCCACCCATGAGATAAAAAGAGGGAAAAAAACCCCAGCCAGCAAAAAGGAACTGATATAAAATGTTTGAGACCTCTTGATGCATTATGAATCAAGTATTTTTGTATGCTTCTCTGCAAAGTAACATATAACCAAAATTACTCTTAACTGCTTGCTGAAATGATATAATCTCAAATACCTTACCTTCTCACTGTTTAGATACAGGACTCTGTTCTTTGACAAAAACCCAATTTTATCCTTGCACCAGAGGTTGTGTGAGGAAAATAACAGTTCTGCTGAAAGAGTCTGAAAAAAAACCCCACACTTGCTGCTCTCAATATCCATATTATAGACACCATAAGCATTTTTATGAATAATGCTGAACTTTGTTTCTGTTTTACTCTTGTCCTACTTTGGGTTCAATGGAACTGTGTTCCATTAAAGTTTGACTTCATGTACAGCCAGAATAGATTCTCACCAGCAGGACCTAATAAGCTTAATAAATATTGTCCTTCAATTACATTAAAAATAAATTTGGATACACCAAAGCCCTCAGTTTTTATAATTCTGCATCATTAAAAAAAACCCCAAGAATTCAAAATTGTATCTAGTGAACACTATTCATAGCATTCACACTGCAAAATAGGACCAGATAATTCTGGTTTGTGATGATTTTGTTGACAGGCATTTCAATTTTTAGAAGTACACTGAAGCAACAGCCTCCTTTTCACTACTGCTGTTCCTGTTTGGAGTACACTAACAGTTCAAAAGCTATTTTAAACTCTTTTCTGACCTCTAATTATCCATTACATTATAAAGCATTTATTTAAAACAACATCTTCATGATTCCTACAAGAATGAGGGGACTAAACTAAAGGCTTACACTTAAAAAAAAGCAATGCTCTTTCTACATCACGAAAGTTCTCAGCATCAGTTCTCTACCAGGAAGGCACTGACAGGAAGTCAAACGTGCATGAAAACACACAGAACAGGAGCCTCTGTTTCCAGATCCAAAAGATACCACAGTAATATACCTAAGAAATTTGAAATTCATTTAATTCTGCAGGATTTTTAGCATAACAAATGATACTGTTAAGGCTTCCCAGATTACAGATGCATCTAGAAAGATGCAAATGATCCAGAAATTTTACTAATAAATCTAATTTAACTAACCAAACGAGTAATTTAACTAACAGAGTAGACAGATACAGATATCATTAAAGGATTCTTGATTTGTGCACCACTGAAATGGCTGACAAACTGTACTCTACCTGATAAGAAGCATTTGGCTGTTGGGTTTTTTCCCAAACTATCATTTATTCGTCTGCTGGTTGGAACACTAAACCCATCGCCAGTTAAAGAATCCCCGCAGTTTGCAAAGAGAACACAAGAAATTCAAGTGCCTGTTTAAATATTCACAATTATTTTATTAATTTACTGCCAATAGTTCTTATTGACTGTACATTGCATATAGCTCCCATACAGAATATTACTAGAAAACAACTTGTGCTGTGAAGTCATGATTAAGTTATAAAAATAATTGGATGTCTTGAAAAAAAAAATAAACACAACATACAGAAACCATTAGTCTAAAATTAAATCCTGGTCAGCTGTTACAATGCCAAGATTTGATAACATACTTTAAAAACTAAAATTAAAATAAATTTTTAAAAATTCCAAAGCTGACTTTTTTAAAGTAGAAATTTTCCAAGTTGTGGAAACCTAACTGTGCCTTCCTTTTTACTGCCTCTGAATGACTTGAGACTTAATAACATTTTGATCAAAAGCAACAACTCAGTCTTAGCAAAATACTGAATTTATATAATAAACACATACAAAAAGTCTGAAAAAAGCATGCAGCAAAAGGGAATTGCATCATTAAGACCATAACCCCCATTTACAGCTACTCTCAAGATAATAAATGGTGCCAGAATTATTTTTCAGACTATTTCCCTCCACACACCTCATAAGTATCTGTGCTCCTACATGTGCCTTTTAATTTCAACATACTTCATGTGTCAAATGACCAACACAAAGGCTCTGACAGGACACAGCATATATGCTAATGTAAATGAAATGCCAGCATACCAAACCCAAGTATAATTAAAGAAAATGTACCTGGACTTGAAGAAGCACCCTTCGCTGCATCAGTGCTAATTCCCAAATGAAGACTCTTCCTTGCAAATGAGTGAGCTTTCTTCAGATCATTATTCTGTGGCACAGGCTCCTCCAAATGGCAGAATGAATGTATTGCCATTATTGAAAATTTACAGATCATCTGAAGTAATTGAACTGAAAGCAAGAAATACAGCAACTTTATTTGGTCTAAAGTTACTAAAAATACTTTACTTAGTTTTCAAGAACTTGTTACTTAACAATATCATTTAAAATACATAAAGGATATGTATATGCAGTGATTGATAAAGTATAAATGAATTCATTAAACCAGACAGTTCATCTAAGCAGAGATGCCCAAATAAGGAACTTCCATTTAATGCTACTGCAGAGCACCATTGCCATGCATTTTAGGGATGTTTGTCATACATTATATATTTCTTCTCTTCAAAGAGGCTTTCACCTGGCTATCTATAACGATACATATATTTTGCAGAATATTTGCTTGTATTACAGAATCTTCAAGTAGCTCAAGTTACTCCCTCCAGCATAAATTATTTTGTAACTAAAACCACCAAATATCATCTACTACCATCGTACTAATACAGACAGCTTTAGAAGGCTGCCTTCAAGTTTCTCACAACTTTCTCTGATTTTACAGAATGTATTCAGTATTTCACTGGAGATGCTTACTTGAGGGCAAGATGAGTCACAGATTCTAGAGACATAATCTGATGAGCATATATTTGGTAAAATGCCAGTTCAAAGAGAGAGGACCCTCCTGCTGCTTGTTCTCATCCTTATGCCATGATCCCATCTCCTGGTGGAGCCTCCCACTAGACCAGAGTGAGGAACTAGCTTGGGTTAGAAATTGCTGCTTGCCACAGACCCCTCTCGAAGTCAGGATCAATTTTCTGATTCAAGTCACTGCATGATGGCACAAATCACTGTGCTAATGCAACAGGAGGGAAAGTGAGGGAACAAGACCACACAGCCAATTGCAGCTACAGTTGTCAGTACTTAGGAAACTGCTGTTGTCACCTGAGTGTAAACTACAAGGTACATCACAGCTTTGCCACTGAAAGCAGCATACCATACTACTGAACTGCTTTAACTTTCAGCTCCACCTCTGCATCACTGGTCATCATCCCCACAATGACATCAAAAATGAAGACCTGTAGAGCCTCACAAAAATTGCATGGAATATAATTTCCTGCCAAAGGCCATATACACTGCAAGTTTAAGGTGGGATGAACTAAACAGGGTGCGTGAGTGTATCAGTGTATAGCTTCATCCCTCTCTTGTCTGCTAATAACAGGAGCAACTTAGTAATTGTTTAGACTGCTAAACACAGACGAGATTAATGCAGTTAAACATGCCTGCTTAGGTTAGGCCTGGCCTTTTATAACTTTCAAATCCACTACCTGATTTCAAACTTTATCAAAAAGGAAAATTGAAAAGACATTTATAGTTCAATAAGAATTCAGAGACTTCAAAAATCCAAGTAGTGGGCAAATAGATATAGAAGACCAAGCCACAAACAGATGAAAGTGAAGTACAGACTGCAGCCTATGCCCTTGTTATTAGGGAACAAACACACAAGCAAGAGACACATGACAGGTACCCCAGCTGCAGCTGGTATTTTTCATTACCTCTAAGATACAACTGCATAGAAAGCTGTTGTATCTTGTGCTCACTGAACTACTAGACTATCCATGCAGAATTCAAAGCTACTTAAGTGGCATTAAAATAAGAGTCCTTGGTCTGCAAATTCCAGCTCTGCTCTTTGTGTTCCGTTTAGAAGTACAGTATGTACAGCCCTTGACAGCTTCCGGTCTCCTGGCACAGCATCTCATCCTAACGAGATGCATTCTTCTTAGCAGATCAGCCACTTCATCCTTTACAACCACTAAAGGAATGAATAGCACCGAGTCCTGGTGACTTAGGAGTCTTTAGCACTTCATTCTAGCATTCAGTCTTTTGCCACTCTAATCCCATAATCAGATAACATCCAATCAACATTATTTGAAAAGAATAAAATGCTCACAACATCACTGTGGTGAAGAGCAGCATAAAGAAATAACTCCACTCCTTCCTAGCACCTCTTATTCCTTTTAATTGCTTTCTAAACTCCCTAAAAGCCCAAGAGACCTGCCAGGTCCTTAACACATTACTTGCAATGCTACCATACTCCTTGTATTTTTAAATAAAAGCATACAACCAAGTGTTTTCCTGAAATATACTGTCACCAATAAGACAGGACAACAACTATAGCCTGTTTCTGAGATTAATGTAACTATTGGGAGGCTTAAAATGTTACATAAAAACATTTCTAATTGCATGCAAGTGAAAGTGATTGGCCTTTTACAGACAGCAGTTAAGAGATTTCCTTTCTTACCACCAACTTCTTGCTTAAAAGGAAGCAATTAACAATACTAAATGAGAACAGTTACAGAAGTATCAATGGGTAGAAAGTTTATACAGGCACAGGAATCCATATGATTCCCTGCACATAAGAAGGATTATTGTTTATTAAACTCAACCAGCTGTGTCTCAACATCTACATATATTCAGATTCTACATAGTATATTCTAACAGTGGGGGGATTTGTTGGGGTGGCAGTGGGTTTGGGATTTTTTTTTCAATATAAGAATGCCCTCTCACATTCTGAGCCCTTGCTTTGGAAAGTTTTTAGGGCCTCAAGCCCTTCTTAGGCTGCTAACCTGCACTGATGCCTTTGTTACCATAATCTCAGTACTAGTGGTACAAGAATTAGGCAGAGTAAGTTTAAATCCATTCACGCACCTCAATTGTGCATAAAGCATCAATTTTCAGGCACTCTACTCTGGACTAATTCTAGAAAAAGTCAACCGTATGCTAGGAAAGAATTTCTGCACAAGGAATTCAATCTGACATAAAACTGTATACAAAGAATTTGAGGCAATACACAAAAAAGGCAGGGGTGTATTCCTCTTATTGTTTTTAATCTTAAACTTGGGTCAAATTTGCAACTCCACGCTACTACACGATGCAATTAGGTAAAATAATGGCAGTGACTTACTAGAGTTCAGCTTATGCAACTAATGAATTTTTTTATAAAGGAAGTTATCTATTTGCATAATACAAGTGTGATAATCAAAAAATCATTCTAGTAGGAACAGGCCTCTGAAGTCATCTAGTTCAATCTCTGCTCAAAGCAGCATTTATATGTGAATACTCATTAATGATACGAGTTGTACTCTCAACCTTGCAGCCCACTAATCGCATGTAATCCTTAATCAAATGCACTCAACTGCCTTTGATAGGATTACTTATCTGCAGAAGGGTTTGTGGGACCAGTCACTGGCCACACGTTATTCCTAAGCATGGAACATCACAGCACTTCCAGCTGCACTCAGAACCAGTCCCACACTTGCATTTCACTTCAAATGTCTTCTAATCAGGTACTGTGATGAGAGCAGCTTTCCAGGGGGGCCTGCTGTACAGGGGTAGATTTTGATGGATGACAAAAGGATGGAGTGAAGTAGGGGCTGATGAACCCCTAAGCACAGGGCTGGGTCCTGGTTTCAGGTGGTTCACAGGTTGATGAATGTGGGATAGAGGTCCTGCTGAGAGATACCTATAAAAGTAATATAAAAAAAATAAAAACACCTATAAATAGAAATTAACACCATTGGCACCAACAGTCCTTTAGATATCAAGGTCAGTGAGCAAACTTCAGCAGAGTAAGTTTGGGAACCTCTGCTATAGTACTGACATTTTGTTTTGTTCCTCCAGTTTTGCTCTGATAAGGACCTCCATTTTGGATTTGTGCCTAAGTTTACACCTTTATTTCATGCATGAAATATGGTACAGTATTGCTAATTACAAAAAAAAAAAAAAAAAAAAAAAAAAAAAGTTAAACACTCACTAAAACAATCCACAAGTAATAATAAAAAAAAGTTGAAATGTTTTATAAAAACATGATTACCCAAGCTGGATTACAAAATAAATTTGTCTTATATTAATTCAGTCATATCCTCTGTTCTGAAGCATGATTTATAGTGACAGTTTATCTATGCTGTGTGACAATACATGAACTCTGCCAAATAAAAAAAGTTAATCTTCTAAATAATTATTTCATTTGAACATTTAATACCTGCTATTGTAAGTAACTTAAAATATTAATACTGTGCACACTACTGTAAACAATATAAGCACTATTTAAGTGGTAACAACAAGAAATAAATAGCAGAATATGTAGAAAAAAAAATTACTTTAGCAGCTTTGCTAACTTTGGTCTTAGGACCATTCAAAAGACATTTCAAAACACTGAGTTCTGGGGTATTTTTAAATACACTGAAAACCTTTTAAATTCTGCAGTTCCAGACATTATTTACATGACTTCCCCAAGCATTCACTAGTAGCCTCTGTTGTTTGCTAGGTTGCATAGAGGGCCTGTCCCTATTTGACCTCACTCACTTAAACTACAGGATGCTCCAACAACATCCACAAAAGGAGTGAAATTTTCCCCAGTGTTTAAGTGGCAGAAGTTAGTTCACAGGATGGTGCACCCACATCAACCACGAAGTCATGAAATAAAGGGACATGGTTCAAAGATGCAGCTAAGAAGCAGCAAGAGACAACAATCAAGCCAGCAATTCTAAAGCCAAAAACAAGAGGTCAGTCAGATTCACAAACTGACACAGCATCTTCACCAGCAAATTCCTACCTTAGATATCTTTATTTTATACTTGTGTTATGAAACTTCAATATTTTTTCTGATTAATAAAGGTAATTGATTCTACTAAATATTTAAGTTCCCCTTTAACAATAAACTCTATTGCTTTTGTGTCTTAAAAAGGAAAAAAATTACTTTAGAATAGTTGTTTGCAACAAAACTAACTGCATTTCCATGTTTGCAACCCTTCTTAGAAGTGTGGCATCTGGCATAGTAGTTTAGAAAGGAAGGTCAATACCTGACTACCAAAGTAACAAGTCCCTGTCCTGGCACCCTGTCTGAGAGAAGACAGAACAAATTTGCAAGGAAATGTTCCGTGGTATGTTCACATTGCCAGGTGCTGCTGCCATGTAAAAAGCAGATGATTGGTTCTGAGTTTTGGCCAAGGTGCAAAATTACTTTAGTGAAAACTTTAACTAGGAGAAAAGCAACCAAAAAAAAAAAAAAAAAAAAAAAAAAAAAAAAAAAAAAAGAAAAAAAAAAAAAGAGAGAGAGAAAGAAACAAAGAGTTATGTCAATTATAGCGTATTGCGTACAGAGAATGACATCAGCACACCTCAAAACTTCTGCATTAGCACACCACAGGTTACATAAAAATTACCAATCTGCCTAGTTAATAACATTTCTGATATTTGGAAAAAGCACTGTCAGGCTGAAAAGGACAATTACAGCCATTCCCTTCTATTCTAAAGGCAAAGGCAGAAAT
Organism: Onychostruthus taczanowskii; assembly: GCF_017590055.1. Classification (NCBI taxonomy): domain Eukaryota; kingdom Metazoa; phylum Chordata; class Aves; order Passeriformes; family Passeridae; genus Onychostruthus; species Onychostruthus taczanowskii. The sequence continues at coordinate 2,451,334 of NW_024502569.1, read as the reverse complement.
GATGCCTTACAGTACTGAATGGTGCTTTAAGTACTGAACACTACCACAGCTTTGGAATATATCTCTAATTTTAAAGTACAAAGAAAGGTTGAGCGATTGACAGGGAAGAGGACATACAATTAGATACACTTAACAGGCCAGTGGGTTGCAACACTTGAGAAGGAGAGAGGCACTAAATTTACATCAGCAAACCAGAACTCAGCAATATTTCATTTCAACTAGAAGTTGAACTACTGATATTTTAGGCTAGAGGGAAAAAAGGTAATCATTTTTTACCACCATGATCCCACTCATCGACTCCCTACACCCCCTGTCAACCCAGGGTCCAAGAAGTACAGAAAAAATGTTCTAAAATTAGTTTGGAGACTTAAAAAAATAATTTATTTAGAAAAGGGTAGTGGTCTCCAGGCCCAAAACGTCTCCTATTTGAGAGTGAAGAACTACCTGCATTCTTACAGCAACCAGCGTAACAAAATCATGCGATGATTCAGCACCAGAAGCAAATGAAAACTGTGACAAAAATATCTGGGTCCTACACCTTAATAAAGACAAGTTATTTTCTTTCATTAGCCCTACCTAAGGAATGACTTCATATACAAATAAATTTTTCAGACATTAAAAAAACTAAACAAAACCACCACAGGATAATTCAGAAACAGGAAATACTTTGTAAGGGCTTTAAGCTCACACAGAATTAGTCCTACCAACTTTAACAAGCTCTTTAGACTCAAGCAACTCTGTGAAAAATCAGGGAAGTATGCAATATCCTGGCAATTCCAGAAAGAGACGACAAGACAGGCATTTGAAACTCTTCAGAAAAAGCATCAGTCTTTCTTTGCATTTGCACAGCACTCACTCGAAAGAGATGCCAGAAGCTGGAGTCTCTGTTCACACACAGGGTAAAGTGGCTGTAACAACACCAGCATCCTTACCCAGGACGTTTACCCAAATGGGACTGCAGAAAGCAAAAACCTCCCAGACTAAATAAGAAAAGAACCACAAAATAATGGTGATAACATGTAGCTCAACTGCTTCAAGTACCAGAGGGGGAAGACTCCAATGGACAGGTAATGCTACATCCGTATAAGTTTACACAGTAAGTAAGAATGGATAATCTCTTACTTTTAAATTTCACAAAATGGATTATTGTTCTTTTTTCCTTTGTCAGTACATCTTACAAACTTAGAATCAGTCTACTTGAAAAGACTTCCTCCTTCTGAAAGCACCGGAATACATGAAAAATATCTTCAAGCACATTATGGAGTACAAAAAGAACTGGCCAATTTCTTGGACAGCAAGTGTGTTACTTAATATTCTTTGTTCTGTTAACACAGGAACTGAGTTCTGCAGCTAAGATACTTAGATTTATTTTTTTTTCCAAGATTCATGAGAGTTCAACTTTAACTAATATATTTGATTACCACTTCTTTATTCAAGAAAACAAACAGCCTTTAAGCTTACTTTGAAAACAGAATGAAACAACTAAGATTCTTTCTGGAAGTGTCATTATATCAATTATTGTTTACTTGCATAGATATAATTTAGTATTAATTTCCCTTTTATAAACACACAAGAGAGACAACACCTTTTACACCATCCCAGTACAACACTGTCTTTAGCAGCTGTTGCTGAAAAATCACTATTCTTAAAATTAATGAAACCTTACTGACAGTACCTCTTGGAATTCTGCTGTAAGTCAACCAGTTAAACCTACAACCACCTTAGAAATTCCAGACTTTCATACAGAGGAAGAGAAAAACAGTATAAAGGCCAAACAAAGGAGAGTCAAATATAACCTGGCTTAAAAGAGCAATTAATGTATGAAACCAGAAACCAGCATATCACATCTGGGCTAGTGTTAACTATTTGTTCATTTAATTTCAAAACCCTTGGCTTGCTGAATCCTCCTTACTTTGTAAGTCTTTTAACCAATGCATCTCCAAACTTTCAAGTCCTTAGCATCAAGCTAGCCAACATCTTTGCCACTACAGAGACATGAATTTTGACTGTTGTTATATTGCTTCATGCTGAGTCCTATCCAAATCCTTCCATCAACATTAAGCTGTATTTTCTATTTTCGCCAATTTTCACAAGAGTAGCAATACAACACCACAATGCCACAGAAACATAACCTAAGTACTGGAAGATTCCTAAGGACACAAATGCACAACACAACCACTATGATCATATCACATAGCAATCAGCTTTCCATGGTTTTCAGAAACAACATTTCACCACTGGTATTTTCCCACTAGAAAGATCCCTGAAAATAATTCACTTCTGAAAACACAAGAGATACTAAGTTAACTCTTGGATATTGTTCCCTACTAGAATGGGGTCAGAAGCCTACAGGCTGTAGGAAATGAAAGTAAAATAACTTTAAGAATAGCATGAAAATGAAGAAATTATTTCAAAGGCCAGCTGCAATTCCCAAATGGAAATCTCTGCAGCGATTTCTGAGAGCACTGCATCAGGTGTCAAGTGTTCAGCTTCTCTCTTTCTACACGGCAAAAAACACACTCCTGTTAAGGATGACAAAGTAAGAGGCACTCTTATAAGATCCAAGAAGAAAAAAGAAATCTACCTTTACCTCAGAGCAATATATAGATTTCTCCTGCTCTGTCAAGGCTACAGGCACCATAGTAGGGAAAAAATGCAGCACTTCTTTTTTTTTTCCCCTGTACTTTTGAAAATGAGTCATAAAAATGTAAGAGGTTTTTACTCCAGAAAAAAAAAGGGTTGAAAAAGGCAGCAGCTGACAAAAAAAAAACAACAAACCGTGGCCTCTTATTTTAGACTCTCCCTCTTAGAAAAGATCTCCCTCCCTTTGGTTAAAGTATTGCAACGCAATAGCAAAAGGATACTATGTGTATATATCACAATCAGTACTGTTACTAATTTGTGGGCTTAAAAATAGTTGAGGAATACAAGAAAGTTTACCATCACAGTCACCTGGACTTCATATACAAATTATCTGAGACAATGGCTTTCTTGTGGTCTGTACTTGAAAAACAGAACATAATTAATATATTAAGCAATTAAACAGAGAAAATGAGGTACATCTATAATTAGTTACTTTATTATTCTTACATTAAAATTTAAACTTGCAAAGTGCCATTTTGGAAATGTTCTTATGTTAGGTTTTGGAAAAAAGAGGAAAGTCAAGCAGAAGTAAAATCCAAGAAACAAAACCTTCAAAGCAAAAGTTTTCAGCTGGTAGCTCCCACTCCATTCTCAGTTTCTCAGAGACCATCATGCAGCAACAACATGGTTAGAACTGAGCAGCGGGTGTGTAATTTGCATGTCAAAATATTTTTAGAAGACACACATGAATAGTGTATGCTCTCAGCCCAAGTACAATTTTCTACACAAATAAATGCCCTGAATATTGTTTCCCCAACATTCTTAACTATGTTCCAGATAATGGTTTCTTGTACAGATTTTTTACTCTTTGAAAGCACCATATCTATATGTATAGATATATACATACATATACATAGATACACACACATATGTATATATCAAGCATTAAACAACACTCATTTCAAGAGTTCATCTTGGGGTTTGGGGGGAGACTGAGTCTTCACTGTGTCTGTGTAATCACAAAGTTGGCAAATAATGCTTGAACAGAGTGCAACAAGAGGATGATTCCCCAATTCAGGAAGTTAAATCAGACATGGATGTTCATTCACCTGCCTGAACCAAAGGAGCTTCAAAAATTGTATCTTAAAACACTCCTAATTCTTTCTATGTTATGCAAAAAGTTTCAAAAGGCAGATAGAAATTGATAAAACAAGAAATGAGCCATGTGCTCATGCACTGTTAGTTAAATCGCAACCAAATCTAGTCAAATTGACACAACATGCAAGACGAAACTCTATTTGAGCAAACAGCAGTCTAGCTAGATCCCAAAGTCATTACCAGTCCGCATCTGGAACACTCAAATAAATTCCTAGTGACTGTGGAGTTGGCATCAAGCAGTAATTATTACTATAGGACTGTTTTGTTCAGGAGAAATGAAGTTCTATGGTAAAATGAGATGAAAAACATCAGTTTCTTTTCTTTGCCAACACACAAATTCTGTTCCTCGGGCATATGGAAAAACTCAGGTTCTGGATTCTGTCTGTGGCAGGAGCTTTCCTTTAATCAACTTGAATGTCAGGGAGGAAAAAAGATAAAGGACACCAGTAAATCCTACTGTGGTTCTCAGGGGTATATAAAAAACACCTGAAATCATAGAATACTTTGGGTTGGAAGGGACCTTTAAAAGCTCATTTAGTCCAACCTCACACAATGAGCATGGACATCTACAAGACCACGTTGCTCAGAGCCCTGACCAAAATGACCTTGAATGTTTCCATGGATGAAGCATCTATCACCTCACTGGCAAACTGACAGTTTTTCACCACCCTCATTGTAAAGTATTTCTTTCTAGACCTTGCTAAAATGTCTGTCCCCAAATATAAGTTAATTTACCAAAAAAGTTGGGGGTGGGAGGGAGGAGACAAAGTGGAGGCATTAGGTGGCTTTAAAAATCTTAACAGTATTGAGTTATGAATTCTAACTTACCAGAGAACTGGGATCTAGTACTAGAGCTTTTTCAAAATCAGCCCATGCTAACAAGCAGGAAAAAACATCTATTTAATCCTTCCAGAGCACAAACACACACAAGTAAACACCTTTTACCACATTATCTCTTAGGCTGTACACACTTGAAACAAAAGTTTGTGGAAGGCTAAAACAAAACGGCAGACTATAGTCACCCCTGGGAAAAGGTAAAACTTACACTACAATCAAAACTAATGAAGCAAACCCCAACATCAATCTTAAAAACAGGTACTCGTGACATAATTCTTCACAAGTCTCATTGCAGTATTTCTCCAGTCAGGAGAAACTTCCTCCAATAGAACAAAATACTCTCAAACATTAATTCAACCTTGACAACACTGCTGCACAAATTAAAGGAATAACTACAGCAAAAAATTAGATTACGGATGTTACAACGGACCCGTTATAGTAACACAACATTTCACAATGCAAATCATACAGTGCTAAGCGCTTTTTAAAAACGCAACCAGGAGCAGCGTGTTAGGAGAGCAGAGGCAGGCAGCAGGAGACAAGGCATTTCTGTGCTATCACTGGAACAATCTCCTGACTCACTGCTCAGCCCCGGGGAGCAGGAGGCTGGGGCCGCACTGACAGCTTTCCTGACGCAAGAGAAGCGGAGCACTGACCTAAATGCCGCAGCTGCTGCGCTCCTTGCAGCTCAGCCCGAGGAAAAGGGACCAGCATGGATTCAAGGGCCAGCCACAAGCACTCGAGCTCCTGCAGCCCGAGGCTGCTGCTGCTGCTGCAGAGCCGCTCGCCGAGCCAGCCACAAGCACTCGAGCTCCTGCAGCCCGAGGCTGCTGCTGCAGAGCCGCTCGCCGAAACCCCCACATCGCCTCGACCTCTTGAGCCTGATACTTCCAAAAACGACTGCGAGGCGAGCTCTAGGCTGACATTTAGAGCAGAGATTTTCAACAGGGAGCTGCGCATCCCCGCAGCGCTTCGGCGGCAGCAGCAGAACTGGCCGCCCCAGGGTCTCGGGCAGAGTCACACGGGAGGCACCGAGCCTCGGACAAGGTTAAACCCCACCCTGGGCGCGCCTTTAGGCAGCTATTCAATGGCCCGCAGGTTAATCATTTACTCCCTGCCCCGGGCACCGCGCCGAGCGGCGGCGCGGCCGCTCCCGCCACAGGGGCGAGCGCTGCGGGGCCGCCTCCCTCCGGGCCTCGGCTGGGGGGGAGCAGGTGCGGGCCCCTCCCTGCCCGGGGAGGCGCCGCAGGACCGGCCCTGGCCGCCGTCCCCTCCCACCGCGCCGCGTGAGTGACGGAGCGGGGCGGAAGGACGCGGAGGAGAGAGGGAGGGAGGGAGCGAGAAATACCTCGGGCGCTGCTGGCCCCGCTCGGCACAGCCCAGGGCCCGCGGGCCCGGCCTGGCCCGGCCCGGTCCCTTCGGTGCGACCGGAGCGGAGAGCGGGGGGGTGTCGGGGGTCCCGAAATGCCGACTGAGTATTTCATGTCAGTAGCGTTGCGGGGGAGGGTGCGGGCCTTCCGCGCCTCGCCCGTCAGAGATGCGCCCAGAGAGGCACCGCGTGTGTGTGTCCGCCCGCATCTGCCCCTGGCACGGCTTTCTAGTGTTCAGCGATTAACTCTGTGCACGCTTTTTTCCTCTGCAGTAGCGTGTGGATCACTCTGGAGGTGGAATAAGAAGTCAGGAGGCAGCGTGTACCCATAGGTTTATCTGAAAAGGCCGGGCACGTTTCGGGGAGGGAGGGAGGGAGGGAAGGCAGCAGCCCCGCGCTGGGCCGGCCCTGCCCTGACGGCTGGTTAGGAGGCATCCACGCCCCCGTGCCTCTCGTTTCCACTGCCTTGGGACACAGATCGCCTGCCTTCCTGAAATCTTGCCTCTTCGCTGCAGCTATAATAAATAAACAGCACTAGTTCAGGCTGTGTTTCTCCTACATTCGCATTTTTGTTTCGGAAGGACTGAATTGTTTGCCAGCAAAACGTAGTCCCTGTCCCTTGTCATACACCCATAAAAGCATTTAATATGTGGGCATCTCAGAGAAGTCTGCTTGTAGAAGAAACTCTTAGAACAGTGGAGTAATGATGTTGCACACTGGTTCGTTTTGCAGTGTGATCAGATTTATCTTTATTTGCTTCGTCTATGTTAGACTATTTTCAGGAAGGGAATTATGTTTGCCCCCACACCATGGAGCCTTGCAGTTCTGCCCAGTACTTGCAGGCTGTGCCGGAGAGAGAGTTGCTTCTCACAGGAACAACGTTACTGTTGCATGTAATAAAATATATTTTGTGGCCAAAACTGTCAATTTTTGAGGGAGGGACTGGGATCTGGATATTTCTAGTTATGACCTCAGATAAAGAAAAACCTTAGTACTCTGATTTCTTATTGTATAAAGAATGGAAAGGTAACTAATACCACTTTCTTTTTCTTCACATTTCTTTCTTTTAATCTTTTCCATATCCCCTTGATGAAGGAAACAAGACTTGTAAGATTTACAAAAAGGTTATTTTTAAATGTCCTTTTAGCCTGTAAACAAGGAGATGTCCTCTTTTCTGTAGTGTAATCACTGTTGTTGCCTGCTTTTTGCAGTTTGTAACTGATTCTAATTCATGAGGTATCATTTCTCAAAGTACAGTTATTGTCAAAAAGGCCCAGGTCCCTTTTCTGTAGAATTGTTTGATGCAGTGGTTTGGGCTGGAAGGGACCTTTAAAGATAATTTAGTTCCAACCCCCGCTGCAGCGGGCAGGGACACCTTCCACTAGACCAGGTTTTTCTAAGCTCTGTCCCACCTGACCTTGAACATTTCCAATGATAAGACATCCATGGCTTCCTTGAGCAGCCTCTCCCAGTGTCTCACCATCCTGATTGTAGATAATTTCTTCCTTTAATCCGATCCAAATCTGCCCTCTTTAAATTTAAAAGCACTGCACATTGTATTGTACCGTCACTACAGATCCCAGTAAAAGGCTTCTATCTCTTCCTCACAAGCCTTTTTTAGTTACTGAAAGGCTGCAGTGAGGTCTCCCCAGAGCCTGCTCTTCTCCAGGCTGAACAACCTCAGCTCTCACAGCCTTTCTGCACAGGAGGGGCACTCTGGACTCGCTCCAGCAGGTCCACATTGTTCCTCAGTTCGCAGCACTTAATGGGGACTCTCGCCATACAGACTGGAGGGGCAGAATCCTGATCCCACAATCTGTGTCTCTTTGCTGAAGATAATAAACAGTGTTTGCCTCACTGTGGACCCTTGAGGGACACCACTGGTTTGTGCTTGGTACAATGAGCTGCAGCTGTTTGGTTGTGGCCATCCAGCTAGTTCCTCAGGCATTTAGCAGTTCAAGGCCATATGTCTCTGGATATTCATCTTTTCCTTATTTTCTGTCTTCTGCCCTCCCTAGGTCACTGGAGTTTTCATAGGCCAGTTTAATTCCATGGATTAGCAGAAAAACTTGTTCTTTACTAAGTTTTCTGCTGTTTTGTGAGTTCATTTAGTTCATAAAAAATCTGATTAGGACGTGAGCTGGCAGGGAAAGTGTGGGGAAGGGAAATAAAAGAAAAGTGATGCCCCTTTTCTGCAGCAGCAAGTTGTTAGATTCACTCATCTACTCAAGGAAGTGTAGCCACGGCATAATGATCATTTAGTCCTATTCACAGCATATTTTGCATTACATTTTTCAATATTCAGACTTAAAGAAGGAAAGTAGCATTAATTGTTTAGAACATGCCCTAGTAAGGCTGAGCATGTGTTCCTTTGTACTTGCCCGTCTGTAATGCAGTTACTGCACGTGGCTGTGATGAGTTGTTGCAGTACTTGATGCAGCAGTCTTTTACTTGGCTGTTCTTCCTGGCAGTGTTCATCTGATGCCCAGTGTTTGTACATTGTGCAAAATCACCACTACCTTCCTGTAATGTGATGTTAGAAACTTTCAAGAGTACAGGCAGGCCTCTTGGTACCACTCTTCATATCTAGTATTGGCAGACCTATTTTATTTGCTCATTGCATTTGTCTTTGAACTAATTTTTTTTTAATGCTATTAAATTTGTAAGAGAAATAAAAGTATTTCTTTCAGTGTTGTGGTACTATTGGCTGGGTGATTATAGCTGGGGAAGGTATTGTACATCTCAGAAAACCTTATACATCTCAGTATTCAGTCTTTAAAAAGAAAAGCAGAAGTAACAGAAACTAAACACAATCAGAAGAAAAAACTTGTTTTCCTTTTGAGAGAGCTGATAGGGTAAACAGGGCCTTGCAAAGAAATACCAACGTTTTAGAAAACCAAGGGGCATGCTTAAAACAGAATAACTTGCAGGTTCTTAGTGTTGCTAACCTTTGAGTGTGTGATGAATTTTTGTGGTGAGAAATTTCTCAGGAGTTTCTATCATGTCGTGTAATCTGTTTTTTATTTACTCTGGAGTGCTGAGACTGCTTCATGCAAAGGAATTGACTAAAAGTCCCTTGAAAAATAAAGTTATGTATTTTAGTATGATATATCCAATGATAAAGGTTCTTATCTGTACAGCTTGTAATTGTATAAACAAGTCAACTTCCTGGCTAGACAAAATATATGATAACAGAGTTGAGTAGCAGTGTGATAGTGCTCTTGCCGCTGTGTGAAAAGTCGGGTGCTTGTCTTTCCTTTACACTTCAACAAGCTTGTGTACTTGAGCTAATTCATTAATTTTCACCTTGTATGAGCCCTGGGCCATGCTGTTTCTTGTGCAGCCTACAACATTACTTGGAAAGCTAAACATGCTCTAAGGGACATGGGTTAATATTTTTATGTTCTTGCCTTCTATTACAACCATTAGTTTCATCAGACAGGGAATACTGTCTCTACATGCTGCAGAGTGGTAATTCTGAAAAGGGCTGCTGGACACACTGAAGGTTTAAATAGGATATCATCTCATTTTGACCCACTCTTAAGTTGCCAGGGGGGTCTGATTTGAAATCTGAGTGGTTGTGTTTTTCTCTTGTGCTTTTTTACTTCAAGCTCTGTTGGTTTTTAGCATTTCATGCAGTTCTGTCGGGTCTCTTCTTGCCAAATATTATAAGTAGGTCTAGGTTGAACTAGTATTTATAGAATGCCTGGAGAATTTTTTTTTTTTTTTTGTAAGGAGTTGTTGCTGTACTGTATAAAGGGCTGAAAGGACATCATGGTGTGGGAGAGAATGTTTTTCATTGAAGTAGTGAAAAGGGAGCAGTGTGGCTGAAGGAAAGATACTGCATTGATGACTTTGCAATTCAACTTCCTCATGCATCTTGAAGAGATATATATTTATTCTAGTTAATTTCAAGTCAACAGGAGCAGGATTGGATCCCTGTAGTTCTTAATTTAAAGTTTTGAGTTCACAGTCTGCACTAGAACAAAAAAAAAGTATTTTCAGTTTAGGAAATACTCTTTTGAATTAATTTCCGCAAACTATGCAAGCTGCATTGTTGTTGGTATTTTTTTTCCCCCAAACTTCAGTCTAATTTTTCTTTAATTGTTTTATTTACTTCTTATTTTTCAGGAGTCTTTGAAAAATCCTTAGTGGTCATGACATTGTTACAAGTGACATAAATTAGCCAGTGGCTCAGAATGATGGATACCCAGAAGACAACAAATGGTTTGCAAGTGATTGGAGAAGGGACTGGTATAGGGAAATCGACACTCCACATGGTGGGGTATTTGGGAAAAGTCAGTTGAAACTTGTTTTACATATGTGCAAAGTTTATATCTTTCTCTTTTTTGAGAGATTTTTAATTGGTCTTAATTTTACAAAAAAAAAAATCTCAAAATTATTTTCCACGGAAATCTATAACAATGGCGAAAGATTATTCTAAGTAAATATGTGCCTCTGTTTTTTACTGGCACTATTTTTACAACTGTTTGCATTCCTATGAAAATTGATCTGTCTTTCAAAGATCTGAGCTTGTTCAGATATTGCTATTCCCTGGCAATAAGGGTCCTGTGGTTTAGTTCAAGTAAAATAAAATGTGCATAATTTTGTTGTTAATGACACCTTATTTGAATATTTAAATAAAAAGATAAATTTATTTAAATCATGCTACCATACAAATATATTAAAAATAATAAAAAAGAAACCAATGTAGTTTGCTTTTTATATTGTATCATATTATATCTAGAAATTGAACGATGATTTTGTATAAGTATGCTTTACCTTGGGATAATGTATGAAATACATAAACTTATGCTGCTTTATCTTTCTTGGCTTGTTTTTATTTTAGAACTATAATCCTGTGGAAACAACTGCACATGAGTATTGCCCAGTCTGCAAAGAGAAGGGTCAGATCCAAGGTTTACGGACTTACCGCCTTAATTTTCAAGAGTCTATTTTCCTTTGTGAAAATCCTCAGGTATTACACTAATAAAGAGTTTTATTTGGCCCTGCAGAGGCCTTTACATTCAGCAGTTACATCTCTCTCAGTCTGTGATTTTGTTGGTGGTAAGCAGACTGTTGGACCCCTCTGAGTCTGTGTGCTGGAGGATATCTGCTTGCAAGTAGGGAAAAACAGAACTAACCTGAGTATATGCAGTGTTTAGGCATAGGTAGCTACCCTAAAGCATTAAAAAGAGTAAATAAATAAAGAGTAAATAAATAATGAAATAAAGCAGGGTTCTTCTCAATTAGCAAGGGATCACAAGTGGTACTAAATAAGTTTTTGTACAAGTCAGAGTAGAAGGTGAATCCTTGATGATCCATGGAACTAATACATAACTGGCAGATCTGAGTCTCCCATTTTCCCTTCTTTAAGGCTGGGTGATGCATATAGGTTTATGATTGCAATGACAATGTTTTTATTTCTTTTTCCCCCCTTTTTAATTTAACTTTAGCTGAATTTCTGTGCTGCTTAATATTTGACTTGTGATTTTGCTACTGCTCCCTTCACTGCTCCATGTATGTGGCGAGGATATAGCAATCCCAAACAGACTTAAGTTGCCCTTAAATTAGGAAAACTTGACTAGATATGGGTCTCAGAGTTGTTTTTCCCATTCTTTCCTGCTTTTAACTATAGTATAGTTGTGGAGATTGGTAATAGGGATATGTCTGTATTCATTGAGCTAGCCTGAAAGGTACCCTGTCAGTTTGGGCACAGTAATCTCTCAGGCATGAGATAATAATGTCAAATCTGTACCCTAAAGGAATGGATTCAGCAGAATAAGACAAGAGGACTCTCCTTAGCAAAATTAAGTTGTTTGTAGAGGTTGGGAGAATTTGCTAGAAAAGTAGTGTTGAAGTAGCACTACTGATATATTTATTTCACAGTTTCTTATAAGACAGTGGTGGGATAACACACACTTCAAGTCATACCTGTGTTGAATATATGTATTGATTTAATTAAAATATCACTTTACAGGAGTCCCTATTGCTGGGTTGCATGGAGGTCTAAGCAACTTGGTCCAGTAGAAGGTGTCCCTGCCCATGGCAGGGGGTTTGGAACTGGAGGGTGTGTAGCATCCATTCCAAACAAAGCCATTTTATGATTCTGTGATTCAACTCCATTTTAAAAGTATGTTTTGTACTTTTTTTAGCTCTTGTTCATCTGAAATTGCTTTGTAGATTTCACTGTAACCTTTTTTCTTTCCTTTAGTGTATCTACCCACTTGGTTATAAACCATTAAACAGCATAATTACTTCTACTGGTTCAGAAAATCATCAAGCTCCATCTACTCACAAGAAGAGGAAATTTGGTAATACCAGTGACTTTTCTGCTGTTGAATCAGATCCAAAAAAAGCAAGAACTAACAACGTGTTCAATGTTGAGCACGCCATTAGTGCAGATTCCATTGTCAAAGGCTGCCAGAATAGTTTGTGTATTCCCAAGGCAAGCCAACACGATGTATTACAAAATGGCCAGCAAAACCCTGGCAACCATGTGGAGTCTTGCATGCAGAATGTGGATTTTGAAACAACCACCAAGATCAACAACTACCAAGAAAGTCCACCAAAGACTTCTAGTTCCAAAACACAACTGTTGCCAAATTCTGAGCTTTTATCAACAGCATCTGAAATTTCACTCAAAGAGGATAAAGGTTCCATTAATAATAGAGATTTGTGTCTTCAGTGGAGAAACACACATAATCTTTGTTGGTTAGATTGTATTTTGTCAGCACTGGTACACTTAGAAACATTAAAATCTGCTCTAGCAGAAGAATGCAGTGGTGGAAAATGCTTACTCCAGAAGCTCTTAACAAAGTATAATCAAGCATCTGTTCTTCTGAATACCTGTAAAAGGAGTAAAGTAAAAGGTGGGTAAATTTAGCTGCTGTTTTCTCATAGTTAGACTGATTTGCTACAAATATGTGGAATTTAGTACAGCGCACTTCTATATGCCTCCATTCTATTTCAAGATGATAAAAAATATGACTGTTATCATGAATTTGCAAAATAGTGTGCTTTATCTAGCAAAATCCTGGTAACATCTGAAATTGTTTTTCTTGGGGCAAGCATGCACTCTTTGAAGACATCAAACACCAAGCATCTCTTAATTTTTTTTTGTCATATCCAACATAAAGATATTATGAATTATTTATGTAATTCACCCTTACTTTGTTTCCTTCCCCTCTGTTGGTTAACATGTTAGGATACTGTTATAATCTTGATCTTGGAAACAATTTCTGTTGTGGTTTATACCCTTCTGTAAATGGACAGTTGCCTTGTCACACTGAAAATAGTAAAGCTGGGAACATAAGTTCTTTTCTGGCTCCAGCTGTGCTCATGGAAGGAATGCTTCCCCTGATGTCTGCAAGCTGCTGTAGATGACAGAGTTTCCTGACCTGCTTCAGTCAGAAGTAGTGAAACACATGAAACAAACACTGGATCATATGGTCTGGAAAGGGTTAATAACTCAGTAACCCTTAACAGGGTGTTAACAGGTCAGCTCAGCTTAACACATTGGAGGACTGTAACTGAGGAGGATGTGTCACTGTATTCTGCTGTTGTGGCCTTCAGTAATTTTCTGTTCTGTGTATTCTTTTTAAGACTCCTAAACTAAGATCATGGATTTTTTTATTGCTCTTGAACTGGACCACTGGTGTCATAAGTCTAAACTTCTAAGATATGGTCTGCTTCAGGAGGAGTAAAGCTCTCTGGTTAGCCAGTACCTCTCCTGAATTTCAGTGGACACTGTTGGACTATGTGTGTTTGAATATAGAAACAGTCCAGTCACAAAACAGCCCTAGGCAACTTGAAAAAGGTCCTATCTTTCCTGGGAAAAATAATGTGTATGGGAAGTGGTTTAATCCGTGTGACAAACCAGGTAGAAAACTCCAAAATATTTTGAACTAGTTTATGTACTGTGCTTGCCAGGAAGTCAGGCTGCTTGAGTTTAGGTGTTCAGCTGTTACTGGGAAGCCCTCTGCTATCCTAGCACCTGTCTGAGATGTTTTTCTTTGTTGGGCTGTGTTTGCAAAGGAGCTCTGCTGGTGTGCAGTAACCCTTAAATGGGAATAAGTGTTGGAATACAGTGTTGTTTTGAAAGAACTTAAACCTTTTCATTTCAATTGCTGCAAAACAAATCAGTTTATTTGGGTAACAGTAGAGAGAGGATTGGGTGAAGCATATCTTTGTGGAGAATAGGTGTAAAATTCATTCTATTGTATAATTTTACAGTATCTTTTGTATGCAGCTGTTTTTAAAAACAATTAAAAGCAATATAGCTGGAAGAAACTTTGTTTCTTTATTTCTATACACAGTTTATATGTATTAAGCAGTTTCAACAGCTATTCTAAATATTTCCTTTAATTTCTGCATGATCATGATTGTGTAGTAGAAGTTATTTTCTTGCTTGTGTTTAAAGAATGTATTTGTGTTTAAACAACATGCAAAATTAAAATACCAAGATATATGAAGTAAATAATTATTTTTAAAGTTATTTTTATTGTTTTAAAGGCTCACTTAGGAATTTGATATTTAATCTGAAACAATACATTAAAATATTTTATTATTTGAATTGTATAACCTTGGAAAGCATGTAAGCAAATTCTTGTGCTTTTGATCTTAATGCTTAAGTTTTAAAGTTTTCTTTTAATCTCTAAATCTTCAGGATTTGTCATGTGTGGTCACACTATTCTTAAAAATTGTTACTACAAAGCTGTTGGCGCAGGGTCTTAGTCATAGTTTAAGTCAGAACAAGTTGTTTTTAGTCAGCAGACTGCAGTAAACTGTGAGTAACTTGTGTAAATTCTTCTCCAATGTTCAAATCGATTAATACCAAGAACTGGCTGTTCTACCAACAAGTCTTAGGCAAGTATGGGTAAATATGAAAGGCATTGGTTTGCAAACAGCGAGTGCATGCTGGGGGTACATATGTGTGTGAAAAGGTGTGGGGGCTGTTAAATGTGACTGTATGAAGACATACGTATTTTTTTCTTTAGATGTTCTTCCAAAAGCAGAATCTCAGCTCAATGAAATCAGAAACGTAATGTTTACAGAACTTCAACCTCAGCTGAGGTGTGAATTGGGTAAGTAATTAGTGCAGCGTCTCAGTAATTACTTTCAGGAAAACCTAGATGTTAAAGCCTTTTATGCCATACATAAAAGTATGTTTGTAGGAATGCATACAAGAACGTTTGGAAATACATTTGTTTCTATTGGTGACTTGCACATACTTTACAGTATGATCAGCTGGTTTGTTTTTTGCCCATTTTGACATTTTAGAGAGCAGATAATCTTTGTAATTATGCTGTAGCCATGAAGTTGTCTCTGATAACAACCTAATAACATGGATCAATTCCTTTGCTGTGAGAATTGCAAATAGAGCCTTGAAATAATAACTGAAATTTAAATCATAGTAATAAGCTTATCTTCTTCGTTTTTGAGGTACTGAAAGGTGATTTCACATATTTAGTAATCGTTTTTTTCTGCCCCATCTTTGAAGGTAATATGAAGAATCCAGTGTTTGCACTTCAGCTACTCTTACAAGTGGATCAACAAGCTGAGAAACTATTCTTGCATTCTTTTTCATGGAAGTTTGAATGTGTACATTGTGGCCACAAATACCAGGACCGGTGAGATTTGTACAGAAGTAGCTTCTACGTAGCTATTCTACCTTACCTTTTTAAATCTGCATGTCATAGTTGGTTTTCTTCAGATTTCCAGGTTGAAGCTTGTTGAAGTTTTGCATGATCTGCTTTTTCATTTGCAAATAGTTTACTGCTATTCCATGTCTTAAGCAATCATGTTATCAATTAAGAAAGAAACAATAGGTAACTGTGTGAGTCTCTGGACATACTCTGATATTTTGCTGAGAGTATATAAATTGCTGTGGTTCTAAAGAGTGTGTGCCCAGTACACTTTTGCTGTTTAGAAATACCTGGAATACTCACTTGGGTTACAAAGAAACAGAGGTTCTCTAACATAGTTTGTCTATTTTGAAATAGTATTGCAGGGGAGCAATTCCTTGAGAATTGATTTAGTTCTGTGTAGCTGCAGGTACAAGGTCGTAATTTAGGCTCCTTTTAGAGTCAGTAGGAAAAGAGAGACACTTTCAGAAGACAGCTCATTCTATTTGAAAAATATCTGTATTAGGTAGTAAATTATGCAGATCCTGGAACAAGCTCTGTCTCATGTTGGAAAGAAAACAGAGATAACATTAAAATGGAGAAAAAGCAAATAATGTGAAACTGAAGGCCACAGGGCTGCTGAAAACAAATTGTGACTGATGCTGTTTGGCAGAACTGAATTCAGGGCTGACTTGGATGGGATTCACAGTGAATTCCACACAAATGGCATGAACATGAATGGAATTTGGGTTTGCCATAATGTTTTTATAACTTGTTTCCTGGTAAAGTATGTATACTTACTGTTTTCTGATCACCAACTCAGCTTCCTCTTTAAATGTGTTTGTGTGTGTCCAGATTGAAGAAAACACTAACAACGTTCACAAATGTAATCCCTGATTGGCATCCGCTCAATGCTGTTCATATTGGACCATGTATTAACTGTGGAAATACATCTCAAAGACAACAGATGATCTTGGAAGAGTAAGTTTGAATATGTGAACTTGAAAGTAACATACATAAATTTCTGAGCCTTCATTTATTGAACCTATGACTTTTGAAACCAAACTATTACTGTGGATTTGCAGAGATTCTAAACCTTAAATTCTGATCAGTACTCACTTTTAAAGATTTTTAGATCATTCTTAAAAGCTGAAATAGCAAATAGTGTTTGCTGGAGATGAAACAGAGCAGCGTTTAACATGCTGACCAGCACGTGTTTGAACTAGGTCATAAATACTTAACTATCAAATAGTAAATACAGACAACTGATATCCAGTCAGCCTTTTCACAGCCCCTGCTGTGGATAAAAGTTGTTTGATCATTTGTTTACTTATTTGACCTGGGAACAATGTCCCTTGCTACTGTGTTTATGGCATAGGAGCATTTTTTCCTCAACTTTTCCCCACTTCCCAAATCCCTTATTTGGGTGTTGGGTTTTTTCCCCCCTAATCTGTAATTAAATGGAACATCCACTTGGGATATTCTTTTCCCTTTGCGCTTACTGAGCAATCTGAAGAGTCTGTGAGGAAGCAGAATAGTAAGGGCAGAACCAAATACTCTTAGAGACATCTTACTTTTTCATTAGGAACTTTTGCCACTGTAATAAACTGTAAAAGACATTGTAATAAACTGGTTATTGTTTCTTTGTCAGAGTACCCTCAATATTAACGTTACATTTTGTGGAAGGCTTGCCACATAACAACCTGGAGAAATATTCATTTCAATTTGAAGAAGACACCTACCAAATAACATCTGTTGTTCAGTACCAAACAGATAAGAAGCACTTCATAAGCTGGTCTTTGAATCCTGATGGTAAGAATCACATAATGGGTCAGGTTGGAAGGGGCCACAGGGTCATCCAACTTCCCTGCTCAAGCAGGGCCATCCCAGAGCACACGGCACAGGATGGCATCCAGATGGTACTTGAATATTTTCTGTGAGGGAAATTCTGAACCTCTCTGGACAATCTGCTCCAGTGTGTGGCCACTGTACTGTAAAGAAGTCCTTCCTTATGTTCAGGTGGAACGTAGTGTGCATCAGTTTCTGCCTGTTGCCTTCTGACCTATTGCTCATCACTGCTGAGCAGGGCCTGGGTCTGTCTTCTGACACCTCCCTCTGGATGCTTACAGACATTGATGAGGTCCCCTCTCTGTTGTCCTTTCTCAAGGCTGAACAGGCCCAACTCCCTCAGTCTTTCCTCATAAAAGAGAGAGATATGATAGAGTTTATGGTTCTTATCTACCATAATATTTCATGAGTCTACATGAAATGTTTTATGGGTTACTGCAGTATTCTCAACCGTTGATATATAATAACAAAGATTTCTTTTGTCTGCGTTCTAAACTTCATATTAAAACATTGTGAACAATTGGGAGGACTTGTTTCTCAGAGTGAAGGTTTTCGGCTGGTTTGACTGCACTGTGCTGTTTTACAGTGCATTTACTGGAAAAAGTAATTTGGCTGTAGAGTTTTTTTCCCCTTCATTACTTCGTAAAAGTTAAAAAATGCAGTCTGACCATGACTGTGGAACAAATAGTATTGTTTATTTTTAAACTAGTGATTCATCCTTTCTTGGCTGGAAGCAAGGTAACCTATGGTGCTATGAGCAATTGATGAAGTTATTTTTTATGTCTGAACTTTATGGCACCTCAGGGGTGGGAGGCACAAATCCATCTTGGAAACTTTACTAATGGTATGATGGTTGTACCACTGATGGAAGATCCATAATCAGAGAAGGTGAAAAGGTGATATTTTGATAATCATGCCTTTGTAGAGAGCATGGGGTACAGTCTTATGAAGTGTGACAATACGAAAATTGTCTAGGTCATATTGCCAGAGATAAAATAAATGGGAGGAGGAAGCAGCTGGGAAATGCCTAGTTAAGAAGCTCCTATACGTGATATATATCTATTTTAAAATTCTTGAAGCTACAAAATATTCTTTCATGATCTATGAACAGTTTGCAGGTGATGAGACAAGAGTATTAAAATAATCAGTTTCTTTTTAGCCCCTGTGCTTCCTACCCAGGCGATTAAAAGGTCTACAGAGAAACTTAATTTGAGAGGTGGATCTTACCTCAGACTTGTGAGAGTGTTTTCAGACAAGATGTTTCAGCCAAAAAAAACCCCTTAGCTAGCTTTGTTTTATGGTTGACTTACTCTGACCTGTAATAATATTGCTGCAACTTCTTGTAGTTGATCTTTTTACAGTGGAAGTCTCCCAGTTTTCTCTGGAGGGGAAAAAAAAACAACCAAACTCCATTTTCTGCTTGTCAGGGGAATGGGTTAATAAAAGTACTTGACAAGTGTGAGGATAGTGATTTCAATTTTAAAAGTCTCTGAGTCTCTGCACTGATTGCTATTTTTCAGGAACTTGGCTTGAATGTGATGATTTAAAGGGTCCATATTGCAAGAGACATAAAAGATTTGAAGTTCCTCCTTCAGAGATTCATGTTGTTATCTGGGAAAAGAAAGCATCCCATGTGCCACAAGAACTGAATTCACAGTTCCAAAGTAAAAATAGTGAAGATATTCCTCTTAATAATGTACATTCAAATTCCACAGTGTTTCATTGTGGTTTTGATAACACTGTCAGCAAAACACCTGCAGAACACTACAAAGAGGATTCTGTGAGGACTCCAGAGAAGAAACAGCAGCAAGTAACTGAGGACAAAAGTATTGTTCATCATGGTTCAGAAAATCTGGGAGATGATGATCTCGTAACACTGATGCTTGAAGAAATTCTAGTTGACTCAGAAGATAAATCGCTGCCTAATGGACAGATGGTGGGAAATAACCTTCTTGGTGGATGTGGCACACCAGAACAGCAGGAACCAGCTTTTTCACTTAGCACTCCATATACAGGAGAGTTTGCTGGAACTAATCTAGCTATGAACAATAAATCCATGTTGTATGAAAATTCCAGTATTTGCTTACCTCTAGAAGAGTTGAACCCAGTAAATATTATTGCTCCTGTGCCCAAAAAATGTGACCCTGATTCATCTGACTCATCGTCTTTTCAAATAAATGACAGAACTAATTTAGCTAACAGTGAACATGGATTAAATTCAGAACTACTGCTAAACAAGAAGTTGTTAGCAGTAGAAAATACTATACAAAAATCACCTGACCTGAAAGATGCAGGCAAAACTGTAGTTAATTCTCAGGTTGGCAGTTCTTCTGGTGCCAGTAATTTAGTTCAGTCCTCACACAAAGAACGAAAAGGAGGATTTGTAGGAAGCTGGGTAAAGAAATTAAGCAGGAATACTTCTTTTATGCCTTCAAGTGCCTCAGCTCTCAAGAATGAGAGAAGTTGCAAAACTCCCGCAGTGCAAAAAATAAGTGAAGTTCGGCTGCCAGTTAAGGGTGCAAGTAACTTTGATGGATTTCAAAGCAGAGGTACAAAGAAAACAACTGAGACCCCAAAGTTACTGGCTCCTCAGACTAATAATACTCATCTTCTATCAGATTTCAAAGGATTTTCCCAAAACACTTGTCTTCCGACAGCAAATTGTACCACTATTGTAGGTCCAACTTGGATTAAGTCAGAAAGTACGTTGGGTACCTCAGGTAAAGTGACTCAGTTCCCTTCACCTGGCTATAACTCTGGTAAGGCAGAAGAGTCAGACAGTGACAAAACAAAAAAACTTCGCCTAAAATTGTTAAAAAAACTTAATGCTAAAAAGAAGAAGTTAGCTTCACTGGATAGATTAGCAGTGGAACAGGTGAAACAGGAAAAACCTGTGAGTGGAGACGTAAGCACCCCCCCATCGCAGACTGAATCTCAGAATGACAGTGAATTATTGCAGAGCTTTTTAAGGGAGCTGCAGTATCAGATTGATGTGACAGGTAATGAATCCAAACTCAATGCAAATGCTGTGCCAGGGTGCACTGGCCATGATAACACTGATGAAATACTGGCGGAATTACTGTCCCCTACTTCGACTGTCGCTTCCTTGGAGACACCAAAGAGCGAAGATGAGTGTATGTACATGGAAATGGTGCACAGCAGCGTGGCAGCGGCCGTGCCCCATGAGAACACCAGTGTGCCACAGGCAGCACTGACAAGTGAGGACCACAATTACTACAGTCCTGTAAAGGACACTACTTCGGAGCTTGATGCAATAAACAAACACAGTGTGAAAAAACTTTCTTTTGAAAGTCCTACAAGAGATGATATCCTCGAAGACCTGTTCTCCGTTTCAGCACCAAGCTCAATGGCAGGTGACATGGATTTACCTCATTTTGATGAAACTCTGTTTGAAACTTGGTAAAACTCAGTTTAAGTATTTTTTTCAGTATTATGTATATTTTGAAACAAAGCACTACTAAATTATATTTTATAACTAGTTTAATTGCACACTGGCTGTACTTGAACAATTTACATTTGAGATTTTTTTTCTTAATATTTTACTGTAACAAGCAAATCAGGGTTTAATGTATTTTATTCTTCTGCGAAGCAGTTATTTGAGCTGTCAGATATGACATTGATTTTTAATTAAAAGCTCCTATGAGTCTTAATTTTTGCTGCTTTTAATATGAAAAACTTCCATACTCTAGTGAGTTTGAGAACTAATTAAGTTCTGTAGTCTTGATGATGTAATGGTATAAGAAATACTATTTATGTAGTAATGATTTTACAGGACCACTCAACTCCTGAAGTTACTTTGTCCAACATTTTTAAAAAAATTAAAGTACCTTCTGTAATTAGAGAATTTTGCATCCTCTGATATGAGTTTACAGGTATCTTAGAATTAATTTAACTGTAAGTTAATGCCTATTACTGTTGTCACTTGGAGTTTTTCATGACTCAGGCAGTGCACCCCCAGCTGTATGAGAGATGCCAAGGAGAGGCAAGGTCAGTAGGAAGAAAATGGAAAAATGTGGCAAGACAGCAGTGAGTAAGCAGAGGGATTCACACCTTGGTGTTTCTGGATATGTGTAGCTTTCATTTTGCTAGATTGGAGTCTTTTTAAAATGCATGGCCACAAAGCTGAGGGTATTATATGCCAAGTTAGATTAGCTGTACATTTTTCATGTTCTTGGAAATAAGAAGGATTTTATCAGGAAGTCTTTATATCCGGCATATTTAGAGCTGTTGTGCGTTTTTTCATTCTTTCAGATCCCAAGTTCAAAACATTAAAAGCTCAGTCTTACTTTTCCAGTGGATGCAGTTAAACATAATGCTATTACAAGGCATGGTTACAGATTCTAATGGTTTTGGATTGTTTGAACTACGTTTAAAAAGTGTTTGAAAAACTATCATTGGCCCTGAACTTGCTCTGTCCACTTATTTCTGCTGCAATTGGGTACATTGTTATCAAACTGGCACTTTAGGCAATGAATTTCTGAAATTCAAGTTATTGTGAAGAACCTGAGCTTCTTCTTTGTTTTAAATACTGTAATTGGTAATGTTACAATAGAAAACAAATGAATGGATTCTGAATGTTAAGGGCTGGTGTACTGCTTGTGAAATATTTGCCCATTTGTGAATTCCTTAATTAAAACAAAAGAGCTGACTGAAATGAGTTTGATTTATCCATGAATGGATTGCAATGCAGCTGTAGCTGTGACATGGGAGCTCCTTCACCACTGGCTTGGGACCTTACAAACACAGACCCAGGGGTGAGTAAAGCAGTGAGCCCAGGGTTGGTGATGCAGAATGCACAGGGCAACAGGAGGAAGAGAGACCCTGCTAGAAGATGAGGAGGTCCTGGTGGAGAGGTTTATAATGAAGTTCATGCCAGAGGAGGGAGGGTGTGGGGGCATACCTGCTGTGCAGATACACCTAGACAGAAGCAAGAACCTCTGGTCACCACTGGCACCACCTCCACAAACTGAATTTGGGAGTGTGGTCTGCAGCTGTGTGGGATTCAGTGTGTGAACAGGTATATATAGAAGCTCCAAGAGCAAACAAATAGCACTTGAGATTAAAGAAGGTATGAAAATAAATCTGTTGGTGCTGCATGTTCCTGCCTGCCTTTTTCTCTGAAAAAGAAAACTGAAGATGATGCAGTGCAGATTTGTTTGTTTCCATTAATGTTTTACTGCCTCCGATCCTGTGTAAGTGAGAATTCAGCTGAGGTTGAATGAAAACCTTATGACTAAAGAAATTGTTTGGAATTTGAAATGTTACTGGGTGTTTTATATTAAGAGTAGTTTTTTAAATGCAGCTCTTAATTTGCCATGAAGAGATCACAAAGTATTGTAGTAATTTTCTGTCAATTGAAAGTATACCAGGTGGGCACATAGGCAGTGATCAGAAACTGATCCCTGTATTATGGAGGTTTTATTAGTGTTCTAGGGTAGATTTCCCAAAGTCTAAGGGCTTTGAGCCCTGCCATCTTCACCACTAAACCATATCCCTAAACGCCACATCTACATTTTTTGAACACTTCCAGGGATGGTGACTTTGCCACTTGGCTGGGCAGTCTCTTCCAATTCCTAACCATCCTTTCAAAGAGGAGATTTTTCCTAACATCCAATCTAACCTCCCTTGGGACAACTTGAAACCATTTCTTCTCATCCTGTGTCTTACTACCTACAACAAAAGGCCTGCCCCCACCTGGCTACACGCTCTTTGTAGAGTAGTTGAGAGCAGTAAGGTCACCCCTGAGCTTCCTTTTCTCCATGCTAAACACCCTTAGCTGCTCCTCATCAGTTTTGCACTCCAGACCCTTCCCCAGCTCTGTTTCCCTTCCCTGGAAACATTGGCTCATCAACCCAGCCTGTCCAGAGCCCTCTGCAGAGTCTTGTTAGTCTGTGTCTTCTGCTTTGGGAAAGGCATAATCTTAGCACTCAAGTTTGGAATCAGCTCTGCAGAGAAGGTGCTGTGATTCAGATCTGACTACTTGATGATACATTCAAACACTTCTTATAACACAGTAAATGGTGAAAAACAGGGTTGCCTTCTCGCATCCTGCCTACAATAAACCAACATATCTGCAAAGGAGCTGCCTGGATGGATTTCTAGCTGTATACCTGCTAGAGCACTTTTCAAGAAATCTATTGTGGTGCTGATTACAAATCTGACTTTGATCTTGATGTTTTTCATGGCTGGGCATTGCCATTTATTCTTCTATCACTACTTTTTGCTTTAAATAATTATTCCCTTCCTGACAATATATCAGCGAGAGCCAGTGTGTCTTGTCTGTGTTCCTTTTGCAAAGCTAAACAGCTGCTCTTGATGTGAGCCCCTTCGTGCCTGGAGCAAAACACATTGCCTTTTGAGCAGCTTATACTCAAAGCTGTGCTTTGAAGACCACCAGGATTCGGTCTTGGAGTGGAAGAACTTCCAGTCTGAGTATTGATCAAAGACAGTGTGTAGACAGAGCAAGAGAGAAGGTTAGCGGGATAACAAGGCTGATGGAGTTTGAGGCATTTTTCTGCATTCTGCTGTGTACAAACACGGTGTGGTTGTTTGCAAGGGAGATGCTGAAGCTGCACAGCCCAAGAGAACACAGTGGAGCCACAGAGCTCACAAAGGAGAGAAATGCTGGGAAAGGAGTGTAAAGGAAGAAGGGGTGCCTCCAGCGTATGTTTTCGAGGAGGAGGCTGAGGAAACACTCAGGAGATGCTCCTGCCCCGACCTGGATCTATATTATTCTTTGTATGTAAGTTAATATCTAAAGGGGGTTCTGTAGTGCCCGCGGCAAGTGGTTGTAGCTTTTGTCTCAAGTTTTCTGTTGATGTTCAGACCGTTTCAGCTGAAGCTCCTTTCCCCCCTCTGGGCTATCTTTCCAGGGAAAGTGCGTTTGCCGAGGAGCTGGAGAATGGGAATCAAGCAGACCTCCAGCACAACCCCCAGCCCTACCCCTGCTCCTCCCTCCCGGCCCCCCTGCAGCCCAGGAGGCCGCTCGCCCTCTCCCACTGCGGGGCGGGGGACGAGCCCCGCGGCTAGAGAGGAAACACGTCCGTGGTGACACGGGAAGGGAAAATAAAAATGGTGTTTCCGCCCGGTTTCGAACCGGGGACCTTTCGCGTGTTAGGCGAACGTGATAACCACTACACTACGGAAACTGCCGTTGTAGAATTTTTTCCTGCAGTCTCCCTTGAGCAATCGGACGCAGCACACGCAGCCCCGGGAGCACACGGTGCGGGTGAAACTCCTCTTGGCGCTGCAGGAGCAGCGAGGTCCCGGAGCAAAAAGCTGGTCTCTGGCACTTCCCGCCGGTATAAAGGCGGCGCGGGCCGCTTGCAGCCGCCGCCTCTTGCAGGAGGGAAGTAAAAAACACACGGCGCACAACAAAATGACTGCCCCTCGTCCCTGGGTGGGCTCGAACCACCAACCTTTCGGTTAACAGCCGAACGCGCTAACCGATTGCGCCACAGAGACACGCTGGCAGCCAGCGCCGCCGAGCCACACCTGGGTCCCGCGGCGGCTGGGGCGGGCTTTGCGCTCCTTTGTGCTCTTCCTGCTCCCGCTCCCTCGGGGCGCTGCGTGGGTTGGGCTTTTAATCACCAGCTTTGGGGCCTCACTGCTTTTCTAACCTGAAAAACGGTCCTTCCTCGGTGGGAAAAATGCGTATTTTATGATTGGCTTTTCGCAAATATTAAAATTAATATTATATGTGTTATGTTATGCTGTATTAATTTTCTTAAGTAGTGTGTTAAATATAGTTTTAGGTTATAACGTAATGTTAAAATAGAAACTATGCTATGTGACTTACTTTATTTAAAGAGAGGAATGAGGTACTTGCGCTGAGATAGCAGCCACAAGACACCTAAATTTTCAAAGAAAAGGAATTTATTGCTCCCTTGTCAGAAGAAACTAACTTCTTCCCACCTCGTTCAGCCCTGAAGATGCCGTCAGGATTAAGAGGAAGAAGTTGACAGTGACCACACAGAATCCTTTGTTTGAATGGAAGTTATACATCAGGTATGAGATGTATGAATATGCAACAGGCTGTTGCTTTTAAGGGTTAATCCTCTGTTAACGTGTGTCCTTTTTGGGGCTTATTTGGCCCAGAAAAAGGTACCCAGACTGTCCATAACTCTTTGTTTTTATTGTCTTGTATTGTCCTAAATCCTAAGTGTCCAAATTTTTATTACTCTAATTAGATTACTATTTTATAACCATTTCATTACTATTAAACTTTTAAAATTCTAAAAACAAGTGATTGGCATTTTTCACACTTGGCTTTCCTTTTTTGTTTTCTCTATTGTTTTGTTTTCTCTGTGGCCTTTTCTGTTTGTTTTCCTGAGGGATTGGGGAAGAGTGGACAAGCAGAAAAATGTAGTGGTTGAAGTTCTGCCTGTTTGGACTGTGGAACAGTTGCAAATGGGAGCCCGAAAGCTGCCCTCTGAGACAGCTCAGCTGGCAAGAGGAAGCTCTGACAGCATGTGTCAGGGATGTGGAAAACAAAAATTAGCATTGCCCTGTTGTTAAGGTGGTCAAGGGATCCAAAATCTTTCCTTTGGATAATTACAGTAACAAAAGGAGTAGTTGTGACCAGAGACTTGAAGAACAGAAGACAAAATTCGCTCCACAGTGACTTTTGATTCAAAGACCTTTGATAATTATTTGCAAGAGCTAATGGAACGCGGGAACACTGACAGAAATGAGACAGGGCAAAAGAGACTTCTCAGAGTGAAGTGGAGAGAAAGACCTGTGAATCTGCTGCCCAGGCAGCCTCACCTCAGCTCTAAACAATCCATAAAATGAATTATTAATCAAATTGCAGCCACCTAAAAGCTAATAAGGTGATAATGGCAGCAAACATGAGTTACAAAAACCGAATTAGCTAGGAAAATATACCCTAGATGGATGAGGGGCAAGTCTGGGAATACTTAGGTAACCTGCATATACATAAGTGCATTGGCCCTGGTGGGATATACCCACAGGTGCTGAGAGAGATGGCAGATCCATTGCAATCTCAGTCAGCTTTGATCAGTCATGGCAATGAGAAGTGCCCAAGGATGGGAACAAAGCAACATCACCCCCATCTTCCAGAAGGACGGGAAGGATGACTGAGGGAACTACAGGCTGGTCAGCTTCACCTCAGTCCCTGGGAAGGTGATGGATGAGCTAATCCTTGAAACCATCAAAGACAGTGGAATCGCCGGCAGTTGGTCAGCATGGCTTGAACAAGGGGAAGTAATGTTTAACAATTTGGTAGACTCCCATGGTGAAGTGATTGGCCTGGTAGAAGAGAAGAGAGCAGTGGGTATTGTCTGCCTGGGCTTCAGTGAGGCCCTTGACACTGTTTCCTGTGAGATCCTTGCAGAGAAGCTGTTGATGTGTGGGTTGGATAAGCAGACAGTGAGGTGGATTGAAAAGTGGCCAGACTGTGTCCAGAGTGTGGTGGCATGATGTAGCTGGATGCCAACAACTATCAGGGATCAATATTGCACAACATTCCATTAATGATCTGGATGATGGGCCAGAGTTTAGCCTCAGCAAGTTTGCAGACAGCACCAGACTCACAGGAGTGGCAGACAGAGCAGAGGGTGATGCTGCTATCCAGAGGGACCTTGACAGGTTGGAGAAATGGGCTGATGAATGATGGAGAAATGGCCTCATGAAGTTCAACCAGGAGAAGTTCAAAGTCCTGCAGCTGTAAGACAAAAAAAACATCATGCACCAGGACATGCTGGGGGCACCCATCTAGAATTCAACCTGGCAGAAAGGAATATGGGTATCCTGGTGGACAGCAGGTTGAACTTGAGCCAGCAGTGGGCCTTTGTGGCCAAGAAGGTCAATTGTACCCCAGGTCACATGAGACAAGGCATTGCCAGCAGGTCAAGAGAAGTGATTCTGCTCCTCTGCTCAGCTCAGGTGAGACTACATCTGAAATACTCTGGGTAGAGTTAATTTTCTTCCTGGTAGCTGGCATGTTGCTCTGTTTTGGATTGGTGCTGGAAAAACATGACTGCTGGTCACAAAGTGATGTTTTAGTCACTGCTGAGCAGGACTTATGCAGAGTCTAGGCCTTTTCTGCCTCCCACATCACCCCACCAGCATGTGGACTGGGGGTGCAGAAGAGTTGAGAGGGGACAGGGTGGGGACATCTGACCACAGCAGATCCAAGGATTACCCCTTACCACATGGCATCATGCTCAACATATAAAGCTGGGGGAAGAAGGAGAAAGGAGAGAACATTTGGAGTGATGGCGTTGTCTTCCATAATAACCACTGTGCATGATGGCTTTCCTGGAAATGGCTGAAGACCTGCCTGCCTGTGGGAAGTGGTGAATGCATTCACTGTTTTTATTTGCTTGCATGTGTGGAATTTCCTAACCCTTTTCTCACTTTTATCCTTCTGATTCTCTCCCCCTTCTCACTGGGGGGGAGTGAGCAAGTGGCTGTGTGGGGCTAAGTTGCCGGCCGGGGTTGAATCGTGACAATGGCGCAAAGAGGGTGAGGAGGAGGAGGCTGTGCCAGGGGACCTGGAGGGAATACAGCTTCTGTCTTCCAGCTCTATTTTGAGCTGAATTTGTACCAAAGGAACATGAAAACGGTGAGTGAAAGGAGGAAGCCTGTGAAATGTGTAGAAGGAGGGGGTTTTGATGCGGTGCTCTGTCGGCTCATTCTCTTGGCTGTGCAGAATGAAGGCAGCACTTCAAAACCTGCAGCATTGCCCTTTTCTTCGTGCTGCGCTTCACAGTTCCAGCTCTGTTCATGTACTCCACTGGGGTTTTGTCAGGGTTCAGCAAGGCTGTGATGCTGAGGCAGGCTGTGGTGACGGCAGGGAGTCACCCACACGTGTGTGTGCGCTGCATCTGATGGGGCGGCGGCGCTTCAAGTTTGCAAAGCACAGTGCTCGTATTAACCAGACAGACCAAGGGGCTTGTGTCCCCTTGCATTTATGACAAAGCATGACAGCTGGGTGTCACCTGGCATTCATATGTGGGAGCTTCACACGAGCAGCCTTTATTTTATCAAGAGACACACTTTGATTAGAGTCCTTTCTCCTGAGCTCTGATCAGAGTGCATGAGAGGAGGATGAACATCCCAAAAGATATTTATAGATCTGCATTCCCACTCCTTTCCTCTTCACCATGAAAGCAATTCTACAAAGTGATTATTTTGACTGGCTGTTCAAGTTTCCAGGGGAGGAGATTAATGTGCAGGCAGCCTCGCAGCGCAACTGGAAAAGCTCACTGGCTTTGCACATTTTCGTGAGCTTCATGGCTCACTGTGTCAAGGTTATCTTCCTTGGACAGGATGATGTGGATGTCCAACAGCCATGCAGCAAGGAGTCTGACAGCAGCTGCTGAAGTGCTGAATTGCCTGTGCCTGAAGAGGTCTGACCACAGCTGGGGGTTACAGAAGGTGCAGGCACTGTTCCCCAAGGGATGTATCCCTCCCACACACCCCCTTTTCTTTTCTTTTTTTCTACTCGGGAAAATCCCTTATTTCAAATGGCCAAGTGAGATATGATGGAGGTGTTTTGCACTGATGCTTCTCCCAGGTGGACGGGGTTTTTCAGTGATGCCAATTTTGTCTTATCCAGACAGTGATCCTGTGTGTGTTTAGGTCTCAGGAAGAGGGAATGATTTAGTGTGTAGATGTTTAAAAAGCTGCTGGCAGAGTCATTTTAGCCCTCCCTTGCCAATGCAATTCCCCAAATTGCAAAAATATTGCCAGAATCTCCTTCTACCCTGCAGCTATTCCAGTGCCAAGGGGTATGAAAAGGTAATATTCCTTCCCACAAGAGGTTTCTACTCTGTCTGGCAACACAACAGTGTTGCCTTGCCATTGTAAAGGGACTTCTTCCATGTCTCACATACCATCTTGATTTCCTTGTTTTTCCTCAAGCAGAGCCTCAGAGTGATGCTGCACTTAAAAAACCAACCAAACAACAGAAAACAAAAAAAAAAAAAAAAAAAACCCAAAACACTGCAGTTCCTTTCTTAAGGCAGCCATACCAAAGAGGCTCTTGCTGGCAAAGCTTTTTTCTCCTTGCACACCAAGAAATCATTTTAACAAGCCCTGGAGCTGATGTCATGGTTTGTTTTTTTTACTGCAGGGAGGAGTGTGAAATCCTGCTTTCCTCCATGCATACATGTGGGATGGCTTTGGAGCAAACCTGGGTGAGAGGAGGGAACGGGCTGAGTTTCCAGAAGAGCACTGGGGATGTCAAGTGCCAAAATGCCAAAGTGGTGCCAGGGGATGGGGGAAATCAGAAGGAGCAGAGCAGGAGAGCAAAGTGGGGATGAGTCTGTGGTGAGAGGCACTGAGCAGCAGCAAAGCCAAGAGCTGCAGAACAAAGAGCAGGACAAGGAGAAAGCAAAGGCATCAACAGCTCATCTCTGACGATGTGTCCAGCGCACAGAGTGAGGGCTGGGAGCTTGGGTCAGCCAGCTGGAAAGCCTGCTGGCATAAACTGCAGGTGTGTTGTGGGGTTTTTTGCATTATGGCAACTTCACACCTCAGCAGCCTGATTCTTACCCTCTTTTATACAAGAGTTCTGCTGAGCTGAGGTCACCTCTGGGAAGTCTTTGATAGCGGGGAAGTGTGTGTGTTTTCTTGGTAGGTTGGAGCAGGCTCATGTGCTTGTGCTGCCACTTGTAAATCAAAAGCAAGCTGCAGGCGGCCTGGTAGGTTTGCACCAGCACAAAACAGGTAGCAGAAGAAAGCCTGCTGCAGGAGGATGAGTGGAAATCCTCCTACCACAGATGCCCCGAGGACCTCTGTGCTGTCCCCTTAGCCTTCTCCTGTCAGCAGCTCCCTCCTGCTTGCCCATACCCATGCAGAGCTCCTCTCTTTACAGCCATAACACTGCTTAGACAATATTCTTCTTTTGACTTAATTACATCATGGCTTTTAGGTGATGGGTTCTTCTTCTCAGAGCGTTAGTAGATGCTTAGCATTAAATGCTATCCCTAAATACCAGCTACAATCCTGTGCTTAATAGACAACAAAACATAAACATTGATGTTCAAGTAGGAAAAGATTGTATTCTGGGGAAAAAGAGAACTTTAGCCTGAATAAAAGCATTCTCAAAAAGCTGTACTCCTTTGCGTTTTGTTCTTGGATTTGAGTTTTTTCCTAAAGCAAATCTGGCAAGAGTTAAAAATCGGAAGAAAAAAAATCACAGGTCAAATCTAAACCTTGATATTCTTTATGGGCTGCTTCTCACACAGCTGTATCTGTATGGACTGTAGGGAAGGCATCCCAGAGAGACACCATTTTCCTATTCTGATAACTATGTCACAGCTCACGGTGTTAATCACCTCCCTCTGCCAGTTCATTTCTGTGTATTTGTTTATACCCAAAGTATATGAGAGTTTTCCATATGTAAGACTATGGATTATAAAAATTTGCATGATAGAGAGACTGGGTAAAAACACCATTGTAAATAAATGTGTCCCCATTGAAAAAGATAGGTTTTGCAGGTTGGCTCCTGCTGGAGCTCCTGCCTGGCTGTGTCCCACCCAGGGTGAGGTCTGATTTGCCTGTGACAGTAACTGGTGAGTGATCTCTCCCTGCCCTTATCTCAACCCTTTAGCCTTCTGTTATATTTTCTCTTCCCTGTCCAGCTGAGGAGGAGAGAGGTAGAGTGGCTTGGGTGGGCACCTGATGTTCAGCCAAGGTCAACCCATCCCTCTGCACAACACCGCAGCCTGTGCTTCTGTGCCAGCTTCATCAGGGGCTTGGATCCAAGCTGTGAACCTGCTGCAGCAGTTGTGATCTGCTGTATTGGCCTCCAGGGACTAAAACTGGGGCACAGCTGTGAAGTCTGAGCCTGCAAAACACTGAATGCTTGTAGCTGTCACTGTCTTCCAAGGAGTTATTCGTAGGGGAAGGGATGCAGGATCCATACCTGGTAACAAAGGACATATTTCTGTGCTCAGCAGCAGTGCTCACAGCACTGCTGTACTGCCCATTCCAATACACCAGGGGGTTCAGGAGCTCTGGCTTGTGACGTGAAGCCCTGGGGTCTCCTCACTGCTGAGACTGATGGAGATGTGACCAGGGAGAGCATCTTCACGAGGCCAACACCATTGCTAAGACTTGTCCACATTATTTCTTCTCCCAGCTGCTTGTGGAGTGGCTGGGCACTTGCTGACAATGCTGTGGTAGCCTGACTGGTTTCTTCCGGCCTTCTGCTGTTCCACACAGCTGGCCAAATGCTCGGACATGCTTTAGACATCCAGGATTTGCTTGTGTGTAGGAAGGGCAATAGGCGTATTTCCACATTTCATATCATCTTAGATCACAGATGTGTAATCTCTTTTTTCCTGGGCTTCATCTGTACATGACGAGTGAGTGAGCCTGCGGTTGTTGGTCTGACAGGCACCAGAGCAGAGGGTGCTGCCACTCTCCTGTGAAACCATAGGAAGTGTTTCATGATTCAAGATAAGACCTTCACTTCCTCGTTCTGTGCTCCTAGCACTGAGCTGCCACCGAGGCTGCACCATTCACCCTGAGAGCCCTCTCACAAAATGGACCATGAGACCCTGGGAAGCATTGTCCTGCTGGTCATTGTCACCCTGATCAGTGTCGTCCAGAACGGTAAGACAAAAAAACATATTTATTTAAGGGATAGAAGGGAGCTGAGGAAAGTTCAGGGTGATATATGCTGAGCTGATCTTTGGATAGATAATCTTCAGTTATAAGTGCATGCATGCTTAGGCATGGCTTTGGCTTTAGAAACGGCCTTCTAAGCATGGAATCTTGTGTGACATTGTGGCAGTATCCTGACTGCCACATGGTCTTACTCTCTGACATTCTGGAGTGAGTTTGTTATGCTTTTCAGCTAATGTAAGGACTAATATGCTGGGATACCCTGTGGCAATATGAATTTTGATTTGATGACTAAGACCTCCTTTTCTGACCTAGGTCCCTGCTGTGGCCTCTGTCAGCCAGAGCTGCTCTCAGGCTGCAGCCCTGCTGCCATGGGCGGGGATGGAGTCCCGGGGGGCTGCAATGGGTCAGACCTTTGCATGGAGCTGGGTGAAAGGAACAGAACTCGAGGAGTCTGTGTGGGCTATTTGTGAGCAGGCAGCTCTCCTGCTTTCCTGCATCTCCAAGTCCTGCAGTATATCTAATCCCAATTAACTGTGGTCCCAAGAACACTGTACATTTCCTGAGATGGTGAAGTTTTCTTCTCTAGCTCTTACTCAGACCTTATATAGTCCCATGTATAGTCTTCAAAATCTTTTAAATTAAATAAGTATCTCTCCTGTGCAAATTTGATTTTAACTTCTTCATCCTCTCTTACAAATACTTTTTTTAGCAGGAAATTTTGCCCTGAATTCAAAGAAAGGATTGAGTTTTGCCTCAGCTGCACTAAGTTCGCCCAGGTTCAAAGAGATTCAGCAGTGGGCTGGGCAGCTGGTGAAAATTCCAGAAATCTGTAGTGAAGGCTTCTTATTACAAATGGGAGATTCCCACTGAACACAAAGTCCTAGGAAATGGGCTATTCTTGGGCTGCTGCAGAGAGGGGGAAGTGCTGGGAGCCTAGCTGCCAAGGAGCAAAAAGAAAAAAAAAAAAGAGATGCAGACTGGTTTAGTTTCAACATAGGCAGTAAATGCCACATCATTTAACCAATGTTGTTCTCTGGCAAATGCATGACATGTGACATCACCAGAATATGGCACATTAAGACCAGGGCACATACCATAATTAAGAAAATGTGTCAAATATACGTTTCTTGCTATGTAATCATATGACTTTATATATAGGTGTTTTTTTTCCTCTCACTCAGACATGTCAGACTTCCATCCATATCCTTTTATCTGTCTGTGAGTTTATGGACCCAGCTGCTACGAAGGGGAAGTAGGATGCTTGGCAGAGTCTGCCAAGCACGTGAGGCAGTCAGCCTTAACCATGAATTCAAGCTTTGCGTCATCTGATTTCCTCTTCCCAAGCTTGCTTTCAAGAAAACCAGGCTTGATACGCTGTCTTGCAGTGAATGCAGTTATGAAAGCAGTAGAAATGTTTGTCAAGGGGTATCAGGAGTGCTGAACTCCTGCTGTGACTCTCGTTCAGCAAAGCACTTGGGCCTCTGCTTGACTGTCTCTGACTGCATGAAGTCAGTACCACATAAAATTGTGATTAAACGCTTCTCTGCATAGGCTGCAGGACTAGAAAACAGCTTGAATGCTGTTATTCCTGAGGATGGAGGTGGGCTGTGGTGCTGCCCCAGTCTGGTCCATTTACTGTCACCGTGTTCATGATGGAATCTCCACATCCTGCGGAAAGACTCCTGTGGCCGCATACCACTGACTGACGCATGCAGCCTAAAGTTTTGGTCTTTTACTGGAGATATGTTGCAATCCAGCAGTTTTCAGGGCAAATCAGTGGTCTTTTCTGAGCAGATCAGGACAGAGGAAGCAAAGTGGAAAGAAATAAGGGGCATATTTGCAAGCACTGGCTATGCGGGATCATCAGCTCCCAGTTTCTGTTGGCACGGACTTGTGAAACAACCAGGCTTACACTGAACTCTTGCACATTACCTTGATCAGAGTGGGACTGCCACTGTTCAGCCTCTGGGCAGTCTGTGGAACCTTGGAGCCTCAGGGCATTATCTTCTGGAACAACTGAGGTGAATTAAACCTCTCCACTCCAGCCT
Organism: Onychostruthus taczanowskii; assembly: GCF_017590055.1. NCBI lineage: Eukaryota > Metazoa > Chordata > Aves > Passeriformes > Passeridae > Onychostruthus > Onychostruthus taczanowskii. Next base: position 2,417,240 of record NW_024502569.1, on the reverse strand, counting down.
TGCTCTGCTCACTCCTCTCATGATGGCTTGTGAAAGCACCCTCTTGCCTCCTAGCACAGTGGAACTTCTCTGCAGCAGCAAGCTGATATTTGGGAAGTGGCAGCACCTGCAGCAGTGGAGAGGAAGATAAATAACTTGCTTGGCTTTCTTAGAAAAGAGAAAGCCAAATATGTGGTATTTTCTAGAGATTTTCAAGCATGATAAAAGAAAGGGAGGAGGTGTGCTACTAAGTCCATGTGGTCCCAGACCTGCAGAAAGTCCATTGCTGCAGCTCAGCACTGGACAAAAAAGTGCTGATCAACTCTGTCCTCTTCAATTAGGTCCTCTTAGTGGCTGTAGGCAGGGTAATCTCTTGCCAAAGGCTGTGCTGGTGTGCAGATGGAGATGCTGAGAGCTCTGCCACCAGATGGTGTCTGGTCCCCCAGGAGCCAGCACACTGTGCTGGTGGCATTGGGAGGCTCTGCAGCCTTGCTCAGAGTAGGGGTGCTGGCTTAAAGCACTGTGGATTTTTCTGCAGAAGGGCTGCATGTACCCAGGGGATCCCACAATACTGGGAACCAAAAAACTCAGTAGTTTTTGTTAAGGACAATGGAAGTACAAAAGACCTCTTTACAGCATTGATGAAGGGGAAGAAAAGAGGCAACTCTTCAGATTGCAGGGATGAAATCCTGCAGCTTATCTAGCTAAATTTTTATTGCTATAATAATGTATTTCCTGATGGGCTATCTTTCATGTGTATATATTAGGTTAATATTCCAAGCCATAGAGTGATTTGGACGCACTTGAGATGGGGTGCACAACAACAGAAAGCTTGCAGCTTGTAGCCTGCCAGAGCTCTCTCTGGAGTACTTAGACATATGATTGATGGTCTCTGGTTTAGTGTCATCAGATAAAACGTGTTTGTCAAGAGCATGATACATTATCTTGAGGTGTTGCCTTTTTGCAGCAGCTAACACTCAGACACAACTCTGTTGCTTAAAACGAGGATCAGCCATTAAGTCCAGGCTTTCTTTGGGCCTTTCTGGGAAAAGAACCAGCCCTGCAGGATGTCCTTGGTTTGGCAAATGGGTTTCACTAAAAGAGAACAGACTCCCTTGTCTCCCTACTCTGTTGGAGAGTAAGATTTGGGGTTGGCAGCTCTGACTGGAAAGTTCTTTTCCCACTGGGAGCTCAAAGGACTGGGTCAGGGCAGTGCTTCTGCAGCAGAGATGCAGTGCAAAGTTGGGATTAAGCAGGGATTGGAGGTGAGAGCCTGCTACCAGTCACATGCTGGCATGGAGGGTTTGGTTAAACCTGGGTGACAGTGTGAGCACACTGGCCACATCCTGCACCCTCACTTGCCTGTGTCTTCTCCTGCCATCTCTCCATGGGAACAGTGCTGAGCCCACAATGCCCAGCTTCTGCAATATCTTCAGGTGACATCTCAGACTGAATACTCTGTGGTTTTTTAACAGCTTTTTTTGCTAACAAAGTGGAGCATGAAAGCAGACACTGCAATGGGAAGGTGTTGCAGCGGCAGGGATCCTCCTCCTTCGACCGTGTCTACACTGCCAAGTGAGTAGACAAGTACTGAGGGGTCAGTGAGGGCAGAGTGGGGTTCATCATGCTCTGCATTAACATTAAATCCAAACACTTTTGGGGGCCAGGGGTGGATCCCAACTTCCCTCAGATGAAGGCTTTGTACTTAATCCCTAGCTGTGGCTCGGTGTGCAGACATGAGGTTTTTGGATATATCTGCTGGCTGAATCCAGCACCCTTCTTGCCACCTTATGCTGCATCTATATAGGTCTTACAGCCATCACAAGTAATGTGTCCCTTCATTTGGGAACCAGTTCACTCTGCCCTGCTGGAAGTGTGGCACAGGCACAGCCACAGTGTCAAGGGCTCAAAAGGAAAGAGCCAGCAGAGACGTCAGCCTGCTGAGGAGCAGGCAGGTGGCAGAGCTCACACAAATCCCTTGGTCTCTGGCACCTCCCTTGGCACACAGCTCTCCACTTCTCCACTCCTTTGTCACGTGGAATCACTCTCAACTTCTTCGCTTCTCCCCCTCAGAAAACATTCACAGCTGAAGGAGGCAGCTGGACACCATTCCTGCTCCCCTGCAAAGACACATGTTAACTCTGTGAGACACTCTTAGTTGTGATGTAATTCTACATTCGTTGGTTTCATCCAATAGCTTTATTAATAAGACTCAATTAAAAGGACTTTAAGCCAATAAAGCTCACATCATCTATCATGATCGAACAGGTTAGGGAGAAAGTGGCTTTCACAGCTGCCAGGCAGGCACAGGGTGGTTTGTTTTCCTCATCAGGCAGCACAAAGGCATCCATTATCTGAGTGGGAAAACATGGAAGCAGACCTAGGTGAGGAGCCCAGCCCTTGGCAGGTCAGGGGCCTCCCACTGCTCTGGGGTAAAATCTGCTTTCAAGGGCACTAGTGCAGCCCAAATCCACCTGCCACCAGTCTGATTTTTTTTCTATTTGCCTGTGCTCTGATTTCCCTCCTATAAATTCCATTCCAGCCAGAACTGTGGACATGCATACCCTACTTTCCTCGCTGTGCTTTGGTGTGCTGGCCTTCTCTGCAGCCAAGGTAACACTCTTTTGTTTGTTTGTTTTCTTTTCCCCCTTCAACCTGGCATCACATTCAGCAAAGGATGGTGAGCATTTTGGAAGTTACACTTTCAGGGACCAAGCCTCCTGCAGCAGGGGAGCCTCTCTTGCCCCCCTGTCCTGGGGCTAAGCATGCTGCTTGAGTAGCAGCATTCATGGCGTGGCTTGACTTATGCCAATAGATGTTTCCCAGACTTAATTCAAGGTAGTCCAGGCCAGGGACATTTCCTATACTGGCATTATGGATGAGTTTCCTTTGTTTTGGTTAGAAGGTTTAGTGCTTGGTTGCTGGATTATTGCCACATTATTCAGTCTTGGGACAGGAAATGGGCTTAATTTATTAAATTGCCAGAACTGCCAGCTCTCCCCTGTGCTGAGGGCCACCTGGGACTATTGACCTGCATTTCTAATTGTGATCCCCTCCAATGCACTGTGAATTTATCTAATATGAAGATGAGTGCTTACCTGGGGTACCTGTCTATTCTTTGTGGAAAAAAAATGGGATTCATGATCACGAGAAAAAGAGATTTTATCTGCAGTTGTAGGAAAAGCTAGAATTGTGGGGGAAAGCCCCTTTTTAATGCTCAGAATTCAGTGTTGGACCGTAGTGTATCCTCCACCTGCTCCTAGTGAAGTACATCTACCAACAGCCTTCTGTTTCTGGTGAGGACGGTGCCTGAGCTGGGACTGTCTTTCCTGAGCCTGGTACGGCCCACAGTGGGTTTCACAAAATCATAGAATGGTTTGGGTTGGAAAAGATCTCAAAGATCATCTCATTACAGCTCCCTTGGCAGGGGCATGGTTACCTTCCACTAGACCAGGTAGTTAAAAGCTCCCTCCAGCCTGGCCTTGAACACTTCCAGGGATGGGGCATCCACAACTTCCGTGTGAAACCTGTGCCAGTGCCTTGTCACTCTCGCAGTGAAGTACTTCCTTATATGTCATCTAAACCTGCTTTCTTTCAGGTTAAAGCCATTTCCCCTTTTCCTATGAGTTCATGTCCTTGTGAAAAGTCCATCTCTAGCTTTCTTGTAGGCTCACTTTAGGTACTGGAAGGATGGTGGTGAGTGTGTGCTCTGCAGTGGGCACAGCTGTGTGCAGGATTACCCACAAAGTCTTCAGAAAAGCTAGAGTGAGGGCAAGGCAAGTGTTGTTTCCCATGCAGAGGTCTCCATCCCAGTTCCAGTGCTTGTCCCATAACCCAAGACTGCAGATTCCTGTTTCCTTTCCAGCCCAGGAAGTAGATGGAGACAGTGTGTACAGTGAGACCTGGGCTGGTGTTTTTAATGCCTTGTTTTGTCCTTTACCCAGCTCCTGCTGCCTTTGCTGGCCTGATGTACCTGTTTGTGAGGCAGAAGTACTTTGTGGGCTACCTCGGGGAGAGGACTCAGAGGTAAGGAGTCACAGAGCCTCTTCAAAAAATCCAGAATGTGGTAGCAGCACAGCTGGATGCTGCACTTGCACAGGCAGAGCCACTGGCTTCTGGAGCTGCCTGCAAGAGCTGCTGGCATTGGGCAGTGCAGGAAAGCCCCTCGCTTTTGGATGAATGAGGGTAGCTGTGGGAGATGTCAGACATGCAGCAGCACTGGGGTCTGGGGGCCTGCAGCTCCTGCTCACAGGACTCTCTGCAAACACAGGTATGCATGTTTGTGCCACTATTTGCACAAGATTATCCATTTATATATATATTTATATTATTTATATTGATAAAGCAAATTACAGCATGTGAAACAGAGTTGTCCCACAGCCTGTAATGGATGAGAACACATTCAAGTGCCTCTGAACAGACACCTTTGTAAGCAGCAGCCTACGCTGAGAACAGAAGGCCTAATCCAGATCCAAATGGATCCTGAACATTAAGTTCAGGATCCTTACATTTAAGTTCCTCTCAACTGCCCGATGCAAGACAGAAAATAAATTTTCCCCCACTCTCTCAGCCCCTGAGGTCTTTCAGTTGGTCTCAGCAGTAGAGTCCAAAGTCTGGGGATTCTCGTGTGAGATGATGCACATTAACAAATTGCTTTCCCCCATTTCTGTCTCCTCAGCACTCCTGGTTACTTGTTTGGAAAGCGCATCATTTTGTTCCTGTTCCTCATGTCTGTGGCTGGAGTACTCAACTATTATCTCGTCTTCTTTTTCGGAAGTGACTTTGAAATACATATTAAGACGATAACCAGCGCCATCTCTCCACTGCTGCTCATACCCTAACTCCCCACAGCACTGCGGGGGTCAGCATGCTTCATGTATTGATGCCCAGAAGCTGCTATTATTCAACTGTTTAAGAAACGAATCCATAACCCAGTGAGATTTCTGTAAATCTCATGCTTGACAAGCTCTGTAGTTTGATTTAGCCTTGCTTTTTTTTTCTTCAGGAAAAAGATTTATCATGAGCACTTGGCATGGCCAAGGAATGGTAACAACTTTTCAGTTAATACTTTAGAATTTTTTCCCTAAAGGGCATCTTGCAAGCTGACTGCATGACTGGAAGGGACATTATATGCTTGCTTCATAACTGTGTCGTACTTAGCTTTTGTCCCAAAACCTAGGGTCCTCCCAGTGTCGTTCCTGACTGGTGGCTCCCCCAGTCACACTCAGATGCAAGAACAGCCTTTCACCAGCATTCCACACACTCCTGCCCACACAAAGGCATGGGCCAGCCTCTTCACCTACCCTTTCCCTCCAACTTGTTGATGACCAAGCTCTTGCTGTTGTGGGAGGGTGGCAAATTGGCCCCTTTCTGGTCTTCCTTGATAAATATTCATGCGCATAACACTCACCACACTGATCTCATTTACACTTCAGCCTCTTTGTTCTCCCAGAACTGGGAAAAGGAGTGGTGTGTAAATGAGGAGCTGGTGTATCGCCGGTGGGGTTCGGTTTGTTTTGATTGGCTTTGTTTAATAAAACAGTCTAAAGCGATGAGATGTGTCTGCTGCCGTCTTCTTTGCCCGGTGTGTGATCCCAGTGCTCCGTGGCTCAGCAGCTGGCTGGAGAGTGGAGCAAGGGCAGGAGAACCGGGCTCTGTGCAAGCTGCTGAGCGCCCTGTGCGCATCCCGAGAGAACCGAGCTTAGCAGCTGCCCTCCGTGAGCACGTTCAGTGCTCTGCTTCCAGCTCTGACCATGTGTTCCACAAGTCCTCGCTGAGGAGAGCTTTGATTAGTGGTGTAGACCGAGGCAGGCAAACGGGTCTGTGCAATTTTTTTAAGCGTTGCTACCCTCCGAGCGCTTAAGCTCTTAAGCCTGTCTGATTGCTGCATGCAGGATGGATAAAGCTGTATTTTATGACTCCTTCGGGAGAGAATGAGACTCCTCGCTATGTGAGATGAGGGTTTGCAGAGCTGTTCACAAAAGCAGGTGCAGAAAGCCATCTGCCTTTCTACTACACCAAGGCTGGAGGATTTTGGTTCTGTCTCATGGGGCAAAGGTGCTTGTGCACGGTTGCTCTCTTCTGCAGCTGGCAAGTCACATGCACCTTTTTTTTTTTTCTTTGTGTTCTACAGGAATCTTAGATGTGAAAGATTAGTAACAGACACATTTATTGCATGATGATGACAAATGTTAGAAGAGGTAATTAAAAATATTTAATCTAGCCTTCCAACTTATAGCTGCTGAGACACCTTATTCCCAGGCAGGGCACTCATGTTCCTTCCCTCCCATCCTTCTCATAACACACTCCAAATACTCCTCACACCATGCTTTTCTGCCATAGCTCTCTTCACAGCTGATGCCAGCTGCCTGTCATTGGTGGAGACCCTTCTGCACCATGGTGTCAACCCACCAAGGGACAGCAGCACCCCAGGAGGAGAGGGGTAACCCCAGTGGTCTGGAGCTACAGAGCTCTTCTGCATTGCTGGGATCAGCAAAGGCTCATGCTGCCACCACCTTTAGCCAGTTCAGAGAAGAAAAAGCTTCACCAGCACCAGTCCCTGCTCTCCAGCCTGTTTGGTCTCCCTGAGGTCTGGGACTTGCTACAGGAAACCATCTATTGTGGGAGGTGACTCTTCCAACTCTGTGTCCACCTTGAAGGTCTCCTCAGATGGCTGAGTCTCCCCTGGGGATTTTTTGTCTTCTATATCAAGAAACAGCTCACTTGAACTCCTGCTTTCCCCTGTTAGCATGAGAAGTGACTCTCCACCAGCCAGCTATAAAGGGAAGAATATTCAAGTGTCTATTTCGGGTCAGATAACATATCAGCACTCTGTGCCCTCTCCATCAGATTTGATGGTCCTTGTGGGTCCCCTCCAACTCAAGATATTCTATGATTCTCTGTCAACTGCATGGTTGGTTTTTACATAGTTGTACTTAGGTATGATCCGGTCATCTTTCAGTGGAACCAAACCCCATCTTTTGCTGCAATGTTTTATTTTGCAAGAACATCTCCTACTTGCTTCCTCAAAGCCTTTCTGATAACAAAAGAGATTAAAATGTAAGCAACATCTATTTTCCATCTATCTGTAAATGGAAATAGTGGCAGTATCAGACAAACAGGTGCAACATAAATTGATTACTATGTAAATTCTTGGTGAATGTCACAATGTGTTTTTCATATTACAGGCAGGTCTTGTGGTTGCATTCCCACTCTTTCTGTGAAAAGAAGGCAACATCAGTGATATTTGGGCTTTTTCCACAGTCTTACACAGCTCCAGTTTTTGTTTTCAGCAGCAAAACTGATCTTGTTGGTACAGTTGTCAGCACTTAGCACACCATCTACTCAGAAAGCTGCACACACAGGCTCTTTGCAGCCGGGTTGGACTAGATGAACTTTAAAGGTCTTTTCCATCCCAAACCAGTCTATGATTTTATGATTCTACAGACAAACATGGAAAAATGCAAACACCACTGTAAACCTGCATGCGGGGGTCACACACAAGAGCCTATGAGGACCTACTGAGCTGCACTGGACTTGGGGATGTGGTTGGTGGCAGAAGTGGCAGTCCCCTCTGGTGGCTGATGGCTCCTGCGTAAGGCTGGCTTGAAAGCTCCAGGGATGAGCACACTTTTGATGCAAAACACAGCATGGCAGCTTCTGACCTGGAGCCACAGCTGTATGTGAAGAGCTAATGCTTCCCAGTTCTGCTGATCAGCAGCACTGTGGCCAGCAGGACCAGGGAAGGGATCATCCCCCTGTACTCAGCACTGATGTGGCACTGGAGGTCTTATTGCTCTCTACAACTACCTGAAAGGTCTCTTTTCCCAAACAGCCAAGCAACAGGACGAGAGGGAATAGCCCCAAGTTGCACCAGAGGAGGTTTAGATTGGATATTAGGTGAAATTTCTTTGCTGAGTGAGTTGGTCAGGCATTGGAACAGGCTGCCCAGGGAAGTGGTGGAGTCATCATCCTTGGAGGTATTTAAAAGCTGTGTAGATGTGGCACTGGGGGACATGGTTTAGTGTTGGACTTGACAGTCCTGGGATAACAGTTGGACTCAATGACCTTCTAAGACTTCTCCAACCTGAATGATACCGTGATTCTATCATTGTGCTGATGCTGCTAGTTGTTCCCCTCTCTGTGTTGCCAGGCTGTGGGCTTTGCTTCACCAATGGTGCCCTGACTCACTGCCACAGCATGCCAATGCCACACCTTGAGGCTGTTCGTGCATCAAAATCCCAGGTGCACAAACAACATTCTGTCCACCGGTGCATATGCATAGGCACAGTGTGTTTGTTTACCATCTCTCTCTCTCTCTCTCTCTTATCTATCTATCTATCTATCTATCTATCTATCTATCTATCTATCTATCTGTGTATTTGTGTTTCTAACCATGTTGTAGTTGCTGAGGCTGTTCAGGGAAGGCAGGGAAGCAGGCTGCTCAGACACCAGCCCTCCCAGCCTGCCGGCTGTGCACATCAGACACTGCAGAGCCTGCTGGAAGCCGGGATATGGCAGGTTGCTTTTGATCTGCTGACAAAGGCCTGGAATGCATGCAATATTTCTGCCACAGTAACCACGTCTGCTTCCTCACAGCACTACAACCCTCTAGTGGAAACTCGGCCCCATCAGCACGAGCCGTTCCCTCACGGTTTGAAGCCTGACAGCAATGCAAAAGCATCCACATTTCTGAACAGGTGTATTGTTACTACTGAATGCTGGTTTTTATTATTCTTTTAAATAGGAGGCCCAGCCCTGAAGCAGGACCCCTCCCCTATCTGTGCCAAAGGAAGCAGTCCTGCTTAGCACAGGATCTGAGCAAGCAAGTAAAATCCGAGTGAAATAAGAAATTTGTGTGCACCAGCCACAAGGGTTTCCTGCAGTAATTCCTAGATTCCTGGTTTCCCAGAGCTTGAAAAATCATCCTGTGCAGTATCAGCTTGGTCTAAGTCACACCTCTGCCAGGTGAGGATTCCAAATGTGTCTCTGAAGATTGGGAAAGTAGTTCTGCTGGCATGGAGAAAAGACTGTCACTGGACTCCTTCTTCAGCTCTCACCTGCTCTGAGGTTACTTTCTTCTAGCAGAGTAGTAGGTTTAATAGTCACAGAAAGTTTTCCAATGCTCTGTTGGAATGGGATACTGCAAGGCACTGAGCACTGGCCCTAGGCAGTGGTGTGCCACTTGTGGATGTCACTGGGAGCTAGACTAGCCCATGCTTGGAAATAGTCCACCCACGATAAGTGAAAGGACAGTAAAAGCTGAGAATAGTGGTAAAACCATTCATTGTGTGATTTTAAGTCAGTTGTATGTTCCCACTGGAGTAAGCAGGATGAGCAATCCCATGAAAAATGAGGGGCTCTGCAGAGCCCAGCAGAGCCTACCAGCACCCTTGCAGAGAACATGCGGACTCCTGGGAGAGGGAAGGATTTTGGATGTCATGATATTCCTTTGGAGCACGTAGGGGACAGATACAAGCTTCACAATCCCCTTGGGTACAGAAGACTGCTATCCCTGGATCTGCCAGGGAGCATGCAGGACACCTCAGCCGTGGTTCCCATCAAGGCAGCTCCATGCCCCAAGGGGTGAGGGTGGAGAATCAGCCATTGCATTGCTGGCTGACTGCAGTGGAGGAAAAGGTGCTCTTGGCAGGGCTGTTGTGATCCCCACATCCCATGGAGAGGGGAGTGGTGAACCGTGCTCCTCATTGTACCTGCCCTGGCACAGGGAGGCTGTGGGCAGCAGAGCATCAGATCTGCTCCATCCTGCCTGCCAGAGCATCTCGCTGCTCCCAGCCAGCACATAGAAACACAGAAGCTGGCAAAAGTGAGATTCTGCCCCAAAGGACAAACAGCCTCCACAGTGAGATGTTTTTCCCCTTTAGAGGAGAAATAAATAACTTTTCAGTTTCAGCTGCAAGGATCTTCACACTGTGAGATGATTTCATTAGACAGAGGAGCTCCCGGGGCTTGGTGCTGGCTGCCTACTGAGCTGCTCAGATGCTGTCCTCTGGAGCTTCCTGCTCATCCTCAGGGGAAGGGAACCAGACACCAAAGGGGCAGCTGTGATTTGGGGTGCAGAGAGGAAATGGGATGTGCTTTCCACCTAAAGAAACTAAGGTGTGATGATGTTGCAGTTATGGCAGTGCTGTTTCTGCCATTTGGGAGCTGGCAGGGACTTGCTTGTGTGCCATTGACCTCTTGCAAGGCCAGGGGATGCTTTGGGAGGCCTCAGAGCAGCAGGCTGCTGCCTGCTGTGCTGCTGTTCACCACCATTTGTACATGCATATGATTGATTTACTGTTCCTGTGTTTGCCCAAGAGAGTGCCACCACTGCCTTCATCCCCAAACAATGTTTTCTGGGTTTTTGGCACAGCACTTCGGAGGGTGTCAGTCTGATCCAGCAAGAGCCCCCTTGGTCCTCTGGGACTGAACAGAACAGCATGGTATCTTCTGGCCACTTGCTTCCTGCTATTCCTTTTGCTGCATCAAAGGAATTTCTTTTCAAAAGGCAGTGCCAGCCTTGCCACCGCCCTCAGCAGATGGGAGGGGATGTTGGAAGTTCCTGCCAGCAGCTGTGAGGCTGTAGTTGTGTGTCCCTGTGCTCTACCACCACTGTGGGGACCACACACCTTTGGTGGTGGACAGATTTACCTCCTTCTCTCAGGCCAGGCAGCTTCAGACATAAACCAAAGCAGGCAGTCATTTATCACAGTTCAAGCTGCAGCTCAGTCCTGAGCTATGTTTAACAATACTGAGGTTTCTTGAAGCATATCTTGCCTCACTTGCCTTCAGCAGAAGCATTGCTGAAGAGCAGAAAATAATAGTTTTCATGGCATGACCCCATTGCTTGGTTCGGCCCTGGCCTCATTCCCCAAATCTCATGTGCCCACTCTCCCTTCTCCCTTCAGGCTGCTTCCCAAGCATTCCTTTCAGTGCCTGCTTCACTCATTCATCCCTCTCTGTGTTTGTTGTCTCCTCCATATCCCTCCTGATCAATGCACCTATTGGCAGAGCCACCTGATAAGCAATACCTGATCTGGCTGAAAACAACCTTTTTTCCCCTTTATTGACTTGTTTTTCACCTACCTCAAGTCTCTGGTCCCCATTGCTACTCGTGGGGACCTTAACAGAGGTCCTTGTGAGGCTTACGGTGTGTCCCTTCTGCGTGGTGTAAATGCTGTGCTGATGTATCTCAGTCTCGAGAATGCCCCTGTGGGGTTTTGTTGTCCTTCCCCTAGCTCACACCAAGTCACCACAGAGTCACCCAGAGGCCAGCCCTCCTTCTCCTCCCTCACCCTGTCTGTAGGATTGGCACAGCACCCACGCCGCACAGAAAGCATGACTGACCTGGGGCTCTTGACCAGCTTGCAACCTCTGCTGCAGATCTCTGTCAGCGCAGACCTTACCCATGACACACCAGTGACACCACTCACAGGTGTGAAATAGCAGCAGGAAACTCTGCCCAAGCTTGTTATGGGGACCAAAACCCCTGCTGGTCACTGCCCATCCCACCCACAGCTGGCTTTTTTCCTGGGCTGCTACATTTCAGAAGTGTACCTTCATTTCCCAACGAGGGTCTTTGGTTTGTAAGTTTGTGGGGGCTTTTCTGACTGAAATTGAAGGATGTAGCCCTTCTGACAGCGTTGGCAGCAGCACAGACTTGGCTCAAATTTAGAGGTTGCTAATAACACATTAGTTCCAACTCCTTAGCAAAAGTCAACTGAACTTTTCCTGTTCCCACACAATTCAGACAACCTTGGAAACAGTCTTTTGTAGCAGAAATGAAAACCAGAAAGGGGGACAAACAGTGACATACTCCTGCCTGTTCACAGCTCAGCCAACTCAGCAAGATGCCCAGAGTCAGCAGGCTGTTTGCTCCCATGAGGTGACAAGTCCCCATCCCACCAGAGCCACCACTTCTCCATGGGATCGCATGTGCTTCCCCAAGCCTGACATTTCTCAGATGCTGAAGCCCAGAGCTCATGACTTATCACATTTGCACCTCAGTGATAGCTACCTGCAGTACTTCACTGTAAAATGTGTTTGGAAGAGGCTGACCTGCTTTCCAAGGTGTTGAGTGTCCTGCATCACCACTCACTCCGTGGTGGGCTGATTTGGCATGCTGAATCACCTCTTGCCTCTCTTCCCTCTTCTCTCCCAGATCCCCTGTGGCATGTTCTGGTTTTCCCCTGCCCTGTGTGGTCTGAGGAGCTTTCAGATGACAGCATACTCAATGTGCTAATTTGAAACAGCAGGATCCCACCAGGGCTGTGTTCCCATCACTCATCAGGCACTGGGCACAGCGTGCTGGTTTGCTTCCTGTGGGATGCAGAGGTGCTCATCTGTGGCCATGGGCATTGCAGACCCACCGACAGCTGTGTGATGCACAGAGCTGCCCCAGGAAGCCTCTTGCACTGCTGAGTGGGTGTGAGGGGATCTGGGTGGGTCTCCCACATCCTGCCACCATGCAAATTTGGAGGGTAAGGAAGGTTGAGTTGTGAGATTGCACATCACATGAAAACGCTGTGGCTTCAAACACCACTGAGCACATTTGATATCTTGCAGGCACTGGAAGGAGGTGGTTCATAACTTTGTGTGCTTATCCCAACCATTGCTTTTTCAGTCCTGGTCCCAGTGTCTCATCACCACCTCTGCTTTAGCACCAGCACTCAGCAAATCTCTCCCTGAACCACTCTATCCCTTCAAATGGCAGAAGACCTCTCGTTTCTGTGGGTTACACCTGCCTGCAGAAAGAGCCTGGGAGGCTAGATCTTCTGCTAGCTTAGTTGCAAGGTGGGAAGTTGTGCTCATCTCTGTGCAGTGTGTTCTGCTCAGTGGAGCTGAGGCTGCACTTGAAGATGCCTGAGTAGTTGTGGTGTTGAACTTGGGATCAGCACAGGCTTATCCTGTGCAGGCTCAAATGCTGCTTTTAAGTACAGCCAGAATTAATAGGAGGCCTGGGGAGTATCATTCTGTTTGCCTTGTGTTTACACTTAGTCACAGGGATCTCACTCTCAGCTGCCATCAGAGGTAGGATCACCTTGACAAGCATTTTTTGGGTTGACTCAGTGCAGCTGATCTTATGTTATGATGAATTTCTGCTCCCAGCCAATTTTGCAAAGTACACCATTGCTGTCCAGCAAGGCAAGGGGAACAGTGGTGATGCACACTGCAAAACAACTAAGAGACACCCTGCCAAATTTGTTTCTTTGTCAAACAATTCAGCAAATTACTACAGGATGGTACAAATGGCTTTTATCAGTGTAGCATGAAAAACTCAACACTGCAAATGAGAGAAAGATTAGTCCACAGGCCCTCAAGACCATAGCTAGGCAGGGCTTGTTCTCTCCCTGCACCATCTGATGACCATGACTCACGCACAGACCTCAAGCCTGGATGGTACCAAGCTGCTCCAGGGCTTGCAATGGAGAAGTAGCCATCTCCTGACATTTCCCAGGGGAGGAGACTCCTCTTCTGGCCTGGAGCATGCCACAGTTCTTGTGCAGGAGTTCCACAGAGCTGCAGCCCCAAGGCCAGTAACAGCATCGAGGTGGGTGCGAACACTCTCCTCAAGGCTTGGGTGAAGGGGACGTGTCCTGGGACTTGTGGTGATGGGAGCAGCAGCCCACAGAGTAAAGCATCCCATTGTCATCCCCAGTCCACTTGAGGAAGCTCACACAAGCCAGCAGAGTCACGCCTCCTGCATCCTGTGCTCAGCCTCCTTCAGCAAAAATGCCACCAGGCTTGGGGAGGCTTGGGGCAGACACAGGTCAGACGTGTGGCTCCAGCAGCTGTGAAAGTGTAGCTTAGGACAACATTTGGCAGGATCCTTAATGCTTCCTCCCCTCCCTTTTAGGCTGAGAGTGATGCAGCAATAGTTTCTTCAGCACAGCCTGTGTTGCAGCTCTTTGTTATAGTGGAGCTGTACCAAGCCTGAGAAGGCAGCACATCCCAGGAAATCTTTGTATATGGACAGCTCTCTAACCCTAGTTCAAACCAGCCTGCACTGGGTTTTGGCAAGTGTCAGTTGGGGATCATTTCCTAAAAGTTTCATTCCAAACACATCAGTATTTTTTGCTGTTGCTTTGTGGGGTTTTCTAACCCAGATGGCAAATTCCATTTAGCTTTTTCCCATGTTTGGCTAGTGCAATATATGTAATAGTGTGACAGGTTTTACACTAACAAGAGATCTAATGTTGATTATTAGTCCAGTTTCTTAGTCTTTCCTTATAAAACACAGCAGAAATTTGTGGGAGATTTGCTTAAGGTATCCATCCCTACCCTAAGTGCAGTCGTGATATAGCCCTGTCAGAGCTATACAGGGGTACATAGCTCATTCTTTATACTCACCATAAATGTGGGTAAAGATGAAATTATGACGTATATCTAAAGTTCTGGGGGCAAAGTACTGTCCTCAGTGTGCCAGGAGACCCTACTGATTACATGATGGCATTTGTTGTTTTACCACTGACAAAAGTCTAGTGACATTGAGATTTTAGGTACAGGATTAGGTGTGCCTTGGAGGGAAGGTGCAAAGAGCACTGAAACAGAGTCAGCTTCTCACAAAGAACCTCTCTGTGCAGTAGCTGTGAGGGAAGCAGAGCTGTGTCCCCTGCTCCTGAGGACCTGTCACTGTCTGGTGCCTCAAATACTGCAGTTTTGGGGTTGGGGTAAGACAAACTGACCTGGGCTAACTCACACGCTCCTCTTCTGCCTCAGCACATATTATATCACTCAGGTCAGTGCTTTCCAACAGGTCTCAGGATTTAGTGCCATTCTTATTTGATCAGGCAGAGATCCCCAAGGAACCATTTGAATAGCAGAGGATATGAGTACAGAATATGAAGGGACCACCTGGGCCATTAAACCTGGTCCCCTGTTGTCCCTTGCAACCACATAACAGACATTTAATCCAGAAAGGTCTGGATTAAATGGAACTGCCTCCATTCCTCCTCCCCTGTGTGGCTGAAGTCTGCAACATGATATTAAAGCCATCACTGAAAGCACATTTTTTGCTGCAAAAAGGCAGAGCTCCCAGAAAATGGAAAGTCTCTGGTGTCTTTGGCCATAATATATTGCTAGGAATAACACAGTTCCTAGCAATAGCATTTCACACTGAGCCAGACTTGGCATTTCCCCAAACAGTTTCTCAGCCATTCTAGAGATTTATAACTAATAATTGCATAGCTGGATAAATAATTAGACTCTGAGGTTTTGTCTTAACGTTTTCCTTATAAATAAATCCCTTATTCACAAGCTATATTAAAATACCTGTCGGTGGTGTAATGTGCATTTCATATCATACTTGCTTATTTCCTGCCTGGGTACATTGATTTCATTTCCATTATCTGTACTTTATTTATGCAATTACCAGACCCATCTTTCATCAGAAATACACTTATCCCATCTGTATAGGTGTATATCACTCTGCTGGAGATGGTTCACATACACAAACTGTTGTGGTTTAACCCCAGCCAGAAACCAAGCACCATGCAGCTGCTTGCTCACTCCTCTCTACCCCCATGGGATGGGGAGGAGAGTTAAGGAAGGGAAAAAAACCCTGTGGGTTGAGATAAGGACAGCTGATAATTGAAACAAAGTAAAATGTAATAATAACAATGATAACAAAACAATAACAGCAACAGCAACAGTAACAATAACAATGAAGGATAATCATAAAACTTAATTGAAAAAAATAATGAGTGATGCACAATGCAATTGCTCACCCCCTGCTGACCAATGTCCAGCCCATCTTTGAACAACTATCAGTCTGTCCCCTGATCAACAGGCTCCAGTTTATATACTGGTCAAGATGTTCTGTGGTATGGAATATCCCTTTGGCCAGTTCAGGTCAGCTGTCCTGGCCATGCTCCCTCCCAGCTTCTTGTGCAGCTCCTCACTGGCAGAGCACAGGAAGCTGAAAAGTCCTTGATTTAGGGTGAGCACTACTTAACAATAACCAAAACATCACTGTGTTACCAACATTATTCCCATGATGAATCCAAAACTGTAACAGCACTGTACCAGCTACTGAGAAAAAAAATAAAATATCTCTATCCCAGAGAAAACCAGGACACAAACACACATAGGAAAAGAATAACAGAGAAGTGGGTCAGCACAAAGCACAAACCCATCGTGAAATGATGGAGTAATCCTAAATTGCATCTGATTGCCCTGAGTGAATGCTGAGATACGGCAGAGCTTTGGCAGACTGTCTTGTCCCACTGAAAGAGCATTTTAAAGGAAGAGGAGTGATTCCCAAGAACAAACTCAAACCCTGCAGAAGAGCTATTGGTTAATGTTTAGAAGGTATTTATAGGAAGACAGAAAGAGCTATTACAGTGCTGCACTCTCACAGGACCTGGTGTTAGAAGACATATATTAAGCATGTAAGAAAGCGAGGGATAAAGAAACACAAAGAGCAGCATGAGGAATATATATTCACCTCTCAGAATTTTACACCACTCCCTTTTTCATTCTTGGCATGCCCAGAAGTTGCACAGCTACTTACAGTCAGAACAGGACCAGAGATATCAGATTTGATTTATAAAAGGACAGGCACCCTCAGCACTGGAAATAGATGAACACATCTCCTTCCATCAGCTTGAGGCAGATTTGTGGGAAGGAGGACGTGGGAGGCCATCAGGCTGTTGCTCTCCTCCATCCTGTTTTGCTGCCTTGCTTGGCACATGCACTGCCCCTTATCAGCGCTGCTACCATTTTAATTTCTGGCCCCATTTTAATTTCCACCACTGTCAATCCCTGGTGCAGCTTTATCCTCTCTCCCTGTCTTCACTCCTCTCCTGTGTTAGCCAAAATCTCTTTTGGATGGTTTGTAGCCCACAGTAATTAGCCTGTCCTTGGGAAATGTGTGGAGGGGAGCAAGCAAGGCAAGTGTTGTTTGGGAGCAGACTGATTCTTACTCAAAGAGAAATGTAAGCTCAGAAGACCCAAAAGACCAAAAAGTCTTTGTTTTCTCCACACATGATTCTCCTTCCATTGCATGCCAGCTGGGTGCTGCTGTGAGCTAAAAGCAATGGAGCTGCACCAAGAGGGACGGGCAAGACCTGTGGCCATTACTGAAGCCTACAACAAAGGCTGGATATAGCAGTATGGACCTGAGTCCACCTGACCTCTCTCATGAAAACTGAACTCACTTCTGTGTCAATAAACTTGATTTCATGGTTGTGTTGGGGAAAAGAGCAAATAAAGACACTGGTTTCTGGCCCAACATCTCATGCCTCAGCTCTGACCCTGGGCAAGGGTGACAGACAGATGATGTGCAAGATGTATTTCTTAAAGACACTAATTTCTTTTTGTCCATCTGAAGACCTTTAGCAGAACCCCAGGAAGTTCCCATAGTAAAGCAGGTAGATAAGCACTGCTTTTCCTCTTCAATCTAGTGATGGGCATATTTTGCTTCACTCAGTTGTTAAACACAGACTGTAATGGGCTGAGTCAGACAAAAGCAATCTGTAGGAATGCATTTCTATTAGCTCCTAACCACATTTTTCTTCTCTCCATTGGGCTCAAGCCTTGCAGCAAGGGTAATAGAGACGCTTCTAAAAATGCACAGATAGATGCATGCATACAAATGAATATGATTCTGCTGGAATTCCACAGAAAGGGGAAGGACAGTGGAACCAGGAAGCCAGGCTTGGCAACACATCTTCCCCTCGCCCAACCCCAACAACACTCTGGGCTTCTGAGTTCTCTGCAAAACTGAACATTTTCATATTGCTGGCTGGCAGGAGGTTCACTTGCTCCTGGCTTTTGTCGAGGGACACTGCAGAGCAGCTGCTCCCCCAGAGCCAAGGCAGGGCTGTCAAGTGGTCATGGTAGTTGGCTGGCTGCTGGAAGGGGGCCAGGAGTTTAAGGAAAGACATTAGCCATCCCACTTACTAGAAAAATCTTCAGTAACCACCAAGTGCTTTCCTGATCCTATGAGAATTTTTTTGTTGTTGTTTTTGGGTTTGTTTTGTTTTGGTTTGGTTTTTTTTGTTTGTTTGGTTGTTTGTTTCTTTGTTTGTTTTGGTTTTGGTTTTGGGTTGGTTTTCTTTTTCTTTCCATTTCTTTGGCCTGTTGAGTTTTGGTTTTGATACTACCTTGTGAAAATAACTGATTCTGTGAAACAGCCCAGAGAACCTCTGCCTTCAGCAGCCAAACCTGTTCTGCCTCACTGAGCAGGCAGCTGTCCCCATGGCCCTGTGGGTGCAGCACAGCTCTGCTGCTGCACAGCCCTCAGAGGAGCATCCCTCAGAGAGCAACCAGACAGACACTGCTGCCACTGCCCTGCACTCACAGAAGGGCAGAGGCACTGAAAGAAAGTCAATCTCTTCTTTACACTGTTGGGTGTTTTTGTGGGTGACTTCACGCTGTATGTAGGAGGGAATAAGGGGGGTGAACTTGCCTATGTTTATCATAAATTTTCACACAGTTTAAAGACTTTCTGTCTAGGGTCCATGCTGGCCCATGCAGACTTGTGCAGTAAGATGTGATCAGGACAATGTAGTGGGAACAGCCAAACTGTTCCTTGATGAGGTGGCCTGCGGGACAGAAAGGCTGAAGGACACTTCATAGGGCGCCACTGTGTCTGGAGTTAGGGAATTCCACTTCACAACCCACACAGAAGGCATTCCTACTGATGTTAAGCCATGTCCTCTCCAATGAAGTTAGAGAAAGGGCAGAGAGGACAAGTAAAATGATCAAGGTAATGAAGCAACTTCTAAGGAAGGCTCTGGAAACAAGGAAACTGTGGGTTATGACTGATGTTTTCAAAATCATGAAGACAGTGGATGAGGTGATTGTAGAATGGTTACTCATCCCTAGAACTAGGGGAAGCATGATCAAACTAGTGGTAGATTAATCTAAGATAGATAAAAGTGCTTCTTTGCATTTAAGGTAGCGAGCCCTCCTCAGAACCCTGTCTGAGCTTCCTCGTGGAAAGAGCTAGATGGACCACATGCAAAACTGAACAAAGGAACGAGCCAGAAACCGAGCAGTGCATTGGTCAAAAAAGGTCAGGGTCCATTATCTCCTCTTCTATTAATCCCAGCCATATGTACATCTCTAGTGTATATTAATCAGTACTTTTTATATAAGCTTTGTAGGTACTCATGTTACAAGAACACATCCTCAGCCTGTAATTCTTGCAAAGAAAGCAAAATAAGAATTAAGAGCAGTGATTTACAAGAGCAAGTAAAGCAGTATTTAACCTAGCCAGCTAATTCTTCTTTAAATCTCTGCTGAAAGCCACAGGCAGGCTTCCAGAAAGTGAACCTTTCTTCAGTATTTCCTATGATCTGAACAAGAGTTCAGCTGGAGTTCTAAATTACTGAGGGAAATTAGTTCTTCTCTGTCTGGTTTCCTCCCGGTTCTGCAAAGATCACACAGAAATTGAAACAAGCTTCCTAAAATGTCAAAAACATGATGTAACCATTGGAAGTTAGTGGGAAACACTAGTGCAATAACCTACCAGCACAGCTGACTGCAAAAGAAACTGTACCTCTAGCTGCAGCGCGACCTGAGCAGTTTGAGAAGAAACAATTGCTAGATCATGTATAAGGAAGAATTCCTCATCCACCCAAGATAGTGGCAGCACCAGAGTGGTTTGGGAACTCCACTTTCAATTCAATCCACATGGAAAGAAATCTGGAAATTGCCAAACCACCCCCCGCTCCAAGTCAAACAAAAACTTTGTCAAGCCTAAAGGAAACATGTTTGCTAAAAATGTTAGTGCTTCTACCCATGCACATTTCCAGTGAAAGGCCAAGAAACATCCTGGGGTAAGTCTCCTGCCTTTGCAGTATGCTCAGCAGCTGTTCCTGACCACTGTAAGGAATTTGTTGCGGGTGAGGTACAGGCAGGTTGCATGGAGCTGCAAGTGGAGCCTGGCAGAATGCAGAGAGGAGAAACTGCTGTACAGATCGAGATGTTTAATGTGAACATTAACCTCTAATACTCACATCATTGGGGACACAGGAGACTGCAAGTTCAATTTAACTCACTGCAGAAACCCTTCACTCACTCTGGAAATGTTTGTTGCATGCCGATTTGTTTAGCAAACTTGTGGAGAAAGCTGAGAAGTGAACATTTATCATCTCTCAGGGCTGCTCAATCTATAGGATTTACTTTTAACAGTTATTTTGTAGCTGTGACTTTCAGCAGAGAATAGAGCAGAGCTTCGTGAAGTGAATGTTAATACTGAGCTGCTCTGGGCTTGGGAGAAAGAGAGGCAGAAATCTGGATAGTTGCAGCCTTTGGACAGACAGCCATTTCATAGGCTGGTCTCAAACTTTTACAGATCTGGGCAGTGTTTACAGACTCCTGTTCTGCTGAGAGCCCTGATGACACAGGCAGGATTTCCCCACAGTAGCAGGGCATCTTTCAGCAAGACGGGAAGCCTCGTCCCTCAGCTGCGTTGTTTGTGGGAGGACGTAGAGACCAGCCCTGGAAACTTATCCAGTTTACTAATAATCTTAAGAAAAAAGAGGTAAGGGGTTATTGCTGGTCCATATCAGTGTGCTGACACAGACATGGTAGTCAATAAATATTCAGGTGTGGAACATCCATGAGCAATTAGCAGCAGAAGCTGCTGAAGGTGGCAGTGCTGCAGTAAGAAATGTTTGTACACCCATATCTTGAAAAGTTAAAAAACTTTGGCCAGTACTTCAGCAAAGGACTTAAACTGATATGCAGGTCAGCAAGTAGGTAAAGTGATGCAGACCAAGAATCTTGTCCCTCCCTTACAACTTCCAACACTTGAGTTTATCACACTTATCATAAAAATTAAATACCCTTTCTCAGTATATCCACATCTTAAATATAGCATCATCAATTCAAGGATTCTTCCAGCTCCCCTTGAGATTTCAACCAACAGATGGCAGCAGCCCTATTCATAATGGCACTACTAATGCAGTTTTTCTTCTCTTCCAGGCACATGGTCGCCAGGTTCCCTGGGATGCTCTGGACCTCACTGATGAGCCTGGTGGTTAGAAGGGCAGAAGAAATGTCCCTGTAACAGGGCAAGTGGCCATGAAACACAAAGAGTCTTGACTGGCTGCATTCTCCACTGCTTAGGGATGGGATGGTTTAAGTGGGATTACATCTGCCTTAGAAAGCACAGCTGAGCTCTGTCAGAGACATTAAACACCACAGCCCCACAAGCTGCATAGCAGCTGACATTCAGCATCACTGTTTCTTCATACATGAACTCTGCATGGTCTGTGTAACATTTATTTAGACACTGCCTCCACCGTGTTTGCAAAGCAGCACTTGGCGCAAAGCTGTGTGGGTGGTCCTTTCTGTCAGACACCACAGGCACTTCTCACTTCCACTGGCTCCTTGCCACTTGTCATGTGAAAGCATTTGGCCATTCACAGACTGCCACAGGCTTTTCCCTCTGAAAAACCACTTGAAAGTCAGTCTCCTCACATGAAAGTTTTCTTTCTCTGAGAGCACTTACCTTTTACACCTGCTTTGTATTTTACAAGTGTAGTTAGATTGTCCATGCACATCAGTGATATGAAATCAATGTTTTTGTGGTTATCCAACAGTTCCCACCCATCTCATACACATTTTGCTGTATGTGTAACATACAGCCCCAGGGCTAGAGACAGTTTACCAAAATATTTCCTTGGCTTGCCACACTACACTGAGGCAGGGATCCAGTGGATCTGAGAAGTTGGGTATTGCAGGGCTGACCGTGCCTGGCTGAATTCTCTCTTCTTCCTGATGGCATTGTGATGGTCACGTGCCTCTCCTGGGGCAGTGGTCACTGCACATATCACAGTGAAAGGGTAAGCATGGGGATGGACAGGAAAAATGCCACTGGGAGGTGGCAGCAAAGGGGAAACTGTGGGCCTGCTGCTGAAAGGGGAAGGGGACCTGGTGACAATGAACATGAAAGATGCTGACATACCCAATGCCGTCCTTGACTTGGTCATGGTCATTCCAGTAAAGCTTTCCTCCAGCAGTCCCAGGCTCCCGAGACTCATGGGAATGTCTGGAGCAAAGAAGAGTTACTCTCACTGGAGGAGGCACAGTTTAGGGAACTAAATCAACTTGATTAGTTTAGGGATTTAAATCAACCTGATGTATAGAAGTCTGTGGGACCTGATGGGAGGCACCCATGAGTGCTGAGGGAGCTGGCTAATGTAGCTACAAGGCCACTCTTAAACACACTTGAAAGGTTGTGGTGATCAGGGGAAGCAGCTAAGGATAGGGAGAAAGCAAATATGATTCCTACCTTCAAGAAGAGCAAGGAAAAAGTCTGGGGAATCACAGGCTGGTCAACCTCACATTAATATCTGAGAAGATGAAGGAGCAAATAATCCTGAAAACCATTTCCAAATATATGAAGAAGAAAACCATGACTGGAAGAAGTCAGTATGATTTATGAAGGTTATGAGGGTGAAATCATGTTTGGCCAGCCAAAGAGAGTTTTAAGATGAGATGACTGGTGGATGAGCTGAACACAGTGGTCTTTGTTTACCATGATTTTAGTCAAGACTTTCTCCACAGACCAATCAATGAAGTTCAAGGTAGGTATGTGAGTGCTAGGCTGGACTGAAAGCCAGCTGAACTGCAGCATTCAGAGGACTCTAACTGGTGACATGAAGTCCTGTCAGGCTCTAGTGTCATACCTCAGGGTCTTACTGGGTCCAATACAATTTCATTAATGAACTTGATTATAGGCCAGAGGGCACCCTCAGCAAGTTTGCAGAAGATACAGAATGGGGATGAGGTTTTGATGCACCAGCTGGCTGTGCTGCGATTCAGGGGACCTCAAGAGCTGAAGAAATGTGATGGCAGGGATCTCGCCAAGTTCAGCAAAGAGGAGTGCCAAGCTTTGCCCCTTGAGAGGAATAATGGTGCTGGGACTTGAGGGTCCTAGCCTACCATAATCCAGTGATGTATCCTTGTGAGAAAGTTGGCCAACCTTCTCCTGGGCTGTATTAGGAAGAGTGTCACTAGCAGGGCTATGGAGGTGAACATTCCCATCTGCTTAGCCCTGGTGAGACACATCTGGGCTGCTGTGTCCCAGTCTGGAATCCTCAGTACAAGAGATATGTGGGCATACTGGACTGAGTCCCTCGAAGGACCATGAAGGTAATTAAGGGATTGGAGCACCTGACATATAAGGAAATGCTGAAGGACCTGGAACTGTTCAGCCCAGAGAAGGGAAGGCTCGGGAGGCCTTATAAATGTATACCTAAGGTTGGGAGACAGTGAAGAAGACAGACAGACTTTTCTTATTGGTGCTAAATGAATGGCTGGGAGGTAATGCCAACAACTTGAGATGCAGAAAATATTTTTTTTGCCCTACAACACTTATCCAACACTGGAACAGGTTGCTCTGAGGGGTTATGTAGTCACTGTCCCTGGAGGCATTCAAAATCCATCTAGATGTGGTCCTGGGTAGCCACCTCTAGGTGGCCTTGCCTGAGCCAGACAAGGACTCAAGCTAATTTCCAGGTGACTTCCATCCTCAAGCATTCTATGATTGTTGTATTCTTTAAATAACCTTGTTTTAAAATAAAGTCAAATGCATATTTTTCCTGAAGTGAGAGCCAAAGCCAAGGAATGACACAGAAAGATGAATCAGTGGAATCTTATGATTTCAGAAAATGTTTTCACTGTTCCTTAAAGTAATTGTGTGACTGAGCCTTGTTCTTAAATGTATTCCTTGGAAATTGAAAGCCTGCTTAATTCCAGTCCACATAAAAGTCAACCCTGCCAATACCCCGGACACCAGACCAATAACCTTCCTCCTCCATCACCATTTGGGCTAAACAAAATACACCAGGCAACTTAATTAGGTATGTGCAGTCATCTTGGAAGGCACATAGAAAATGACCTAATCCATAATTAGCTCACCGAGTCTGGATTCTGTGGGAATTTTCTTACTCTCTTGATTTTGCTGCATACATTAGCGAACCCCTGCAAAAAACCTTGGGGGTTGACAAGAATACACAAGCACGCCCACGACTGCACTGTCCTTGTCCTTCCTCTGCTACTACTGGCCTGTGCTTTGTCCCTGTGGTGCCCCAGCCAGGGACCCTTCTGGAGCTCTGCTCCTGAGTATCCCAGGCACAATGGGGCCCTCTTGATTCTGCTGCACATAAGTAAGTTAGCTTGCTGCTTTCCATCGCGTTTATGCAATCCCTAGGGGAGCACCAGTGGTGCTTGCCTCAGAAGAAGGATAAGAGAAAGGTTACCTTACCAGCCCTCCCTCAAGGGCCAGGTGCAGCTCCCACCTCTGCACTGAGAGGAGAACAGTGCCCAATGGCCATCTCAGAGCATGGCTGTCTATACCTGGAAGGAGGGAGCCGGGGATGTGCGTGGCTGTGATGTTCACAGGGAAGGTGACAGCAGGGCTCCCAGTCACAGTCACGGTACTCAAAGAGAAATGGGTACACAGTCACAGTACTCACAGAGAAATGTGCAGCCCTAGAAGATGTTTCACTCTTTTGAGCAAAAATGAGGCAAAAATAAATCAAAATAAACATTCCAGCTTCCACAGAGTCACTGAAATGCAGCTCAGCTGTAAGAAAAAAAAAATCATGCACAGTGTATAGCTCATTTTCCCCTCTGTAGGTTAACCAGAGAAGGTCACAGCAATCATGTTTAATAAAAGAAGGTTTCCCTTATTTCCTGGCACTAGCTCTGAGCAATTGGCCATAAGGGCTCCTTTCAAATCACTCCCCAGTTATTCTGTCTCTTTTCTGCTCAATATTCCTTGAGGCACTTGCAACCAAGTAGATTATCTCTCTTGTTTTGGTTTTTTTTAAATGAAAATATTATACTAATTTAGCTCAGATTTCAACCAACACACATTATAAGTCTCCATAGATTGTATATTAGCGTGGGAACTTCAAATATGCAATAATTGAAATATATTACGTTCAAATGAAGTCTCAAGAGGTCAGCTTCAAGTTCCAGTTTAATTCTATTGGTTTTTTAAAAGTCTGATCATGGTATGAAAATAAGTCACTGGGAGACACTCTCCCCACACTGATGAACTGTTTCACTGCTTTCTCCTAATGGTACCTTGTGTTTTTTCTTTGACAGCTATGCTGAACGTTTGGTTTGATTATCAGCAGATCTTTCAGGCTGTAGTCCTGGCTGGAAATGGTTTGTGTGGTGCAGATTGTCCTTATGTCATGCCTTGCCCATCACTCAGAACACAGCCACTTCTCAGTACCAGCTGACTCACATTACCTGTGGCTACATCCATCTTTCCCAAGAGCAACCACACCACCTGCGTGCCCAGCCTAGCTATGGACTCTGCTGCAGCTCTGCCTGCAGGATGACTGTGCCAGCCCCTTCTCAGAATGGCAGCAGGATCCACTGTCACCTGCTTATCTGGAACCCCACCTTTGGGGTCTTCACCGGGGCTGCTGCTCTGTGAGGGCCAGGCAGTGCCACCAGAGCTGAGTTAATGCCCACAGAGAATGACTCAGGAAGCACAGCTGTCACTGCCGCCCACCCAAGGAGCTGAGAGCCCTGGCAATGGAGAGGGAGCTGCAGCTTGTCCTAAAAACAGGGCTCACAAGGAGTGTGTGCTCATGCACATGCCACCAGTATGGGCTCCTCGGGACACTGGCCATGCATGAGCCTCAGCCATAAGTGACAGTAACCTTGGGACAGCCTGGTCATGGCTGGGTTGGGATACCGGACACAGAGGTGGCATCTGCAAAAGGCAGGGAACCAGACAGACATCTCCCAAGCCAGTACCCTCCTGCTGGGAGGTCTGCTGGGGAATACGCAGCTCAGTGTCCCCAGGAGATGAAGTGCCCTACACAAAGAGCTCCCTGCCACTCCAGATCCACCTACCAACACAGGTCCTGGAATAGCCAGGCCCTCCTAACTCTCAGTGCTCTGGCTTTGCTGGTACAGCTTCAGCCTAAAGCAGCCCATGGACTGGGGAGATTTCTGCTTCCTTTCCTTCAGCCCCTTTTGCTTATTGTTGATAGAAAAACACCCAAAAGTCTGTCTTTCAAGTCAGCTTAGGAACAGCAGGGCTTTGAGAGCTGGTGCTCCCTGGGAATGTCTGAGGGCAGGGTGTGAGAGGAGAAGGACAAACCCTTATGTGTCTGTGTCTGCACTTCCTCATCACAAAGCTGTCTAGATCCCATGAACACCCTTCTTGGTTGGAAGATTTTAGTGGGAACCATGATTCAGCAGCCTCAGTCTGCAGACATCAGCCTTCCCGTACTGCTGGTCTGCATCTCTCATCCCTGCTGCCCACACCCCAGCAGCCAAAGTCTGCACCCCAGCCCACCCATGTGTGGACCTCCCTCCTGCTGACCCCAAGCCAGTTCCCATCCTGCCAGCACTCAGAACACTCTCTCCTGCTCATACACCTATCTCCTGTGGCTACTCACCTGTTGTATCTTGCAACTGAACACCATGCACGCCAGGAATATTCATAGAAGATAGCCAGCAGAAGAGACTGAAAGATGCCTCAGGCTCTTCATGCCCTAAGGATCTATAAAAACGAAATATTTTGGGAATTAATTAAATGCTTGTTCATGGTTTTATCTTCAATGTCAGGTTCAGAAGCTAAGATTGATTACCAAGATTGTGGCTTTTTATTGGCAAGCTGCACTAAGAGGTGGAAAACTGGGAAATGGCATGGCCACAGCACGAGAAAGTGCTGAGGATCTTAGTGCCCTAGAAAAAAGAAGGCAGGGCAGGGAAAAGCCAGCAGGTGAAACACTCCCCTTACTGAAGTTAGCTAGAAACAGCTCCCATGATGATGTTTCCAAGAAGGGTCATTCCTGACTGGCCTGAGACGGGGATCTGTGCAAACAAGTCAGTAAGTGTCATTGCAATGCCTTCAATCTCAGCTGCAAGAGCAGAGGCAGGACAGCAAAGCCTTTAATGTACATATCCCTCTGAAATCCCAGCACTCTCTGCAGCATGATAAGATAAGTGGTAGAGCCCAAACTGCTCCAGGTTTCTGAGAAAGAGTTTAAATATTCACACAGGCAATAGGACAAGAGTTTAGGTGGAAATAGGATATTGCAGTTTAACAATTGATGTTACTAAGCACTCTTATTCTACTTGAGGCCACAACAGGACAGCTGAAATCACTGACTCCCACAGCTCTCAGTTTTAAGAGACAGTCCCTTGAGAAAATGCTAACAACACTGAGGTGTGTTATTTCTCAAGATGTGCTAGTCAACGTATTCTTTTCTACAACACAGAGATTTTTAAAATAAGAGGGACCTTTCAGAATACCTGAACAGAGCAAGTAACTTTGACCTGGTACAGCTGAAATTTTGGGATTTATGAACAAAGTAGGTTTATGGAATAACAGTGCCATTAATTCCAGAAGGATAAGTGTCAATAACATGAGGAGTTAATTAATGTTTTTAAGTACTAAAGGTCTTGACTGTGGAAAAGGCTGGCAGTATCTTTAATTTAAAGAAATAAAAACTGTGTGCATTAACTATGATGAGTTTTTGTTCTAAGCACAAAGAAGATCACCATGGTCAACAGGATGAAAAGTTATAATTTTAAAAACAACCACCAGGAACACGGAAAGAGATTATTGTGAGTTAAAGGAAAACACGGACAACAAAACATGCCATTTCTTCTTGGCTAAGAAGTACTGGAAAGAAGTAAGCATTGACAAATATCAAAGTGAGTTTTGAAACAGGACAACAAAACAATAAAAAATGTGGCAAAAAGCTCTTAGAGCAAAGGGAGCTATTTACAATCAGTACAGGATAAAGACTAGAGACTGCCCATGTATAGCATCCAAAACTAACACCCATTTATAGGCCTGTGTTGAGAAACTATCTGGAATACAGTGTACAATTCCCACAGATCAGCTTCAGGCAACATCTGAAATGAAACAAGTACAGGGTATAAATACAAAGAAAGAGAAGGGCTCTTCTAAATGGAGAACTGGCTCCCAAAGAATCCTGGCTGGGTATCTGAGGGCAGAAGAAGGATCCTGCAATAATTTGTGAGAAAAGGTAATGAGAAAAAGTAGGTCAAGTAATTTTGAACCTAGCTCATGAAAATCTTTTCAAAGTACTCCTGAAGGAGGCACTGCTGTAGACAATGCATTTCTGGGGCCTGCAAGGGCAGAGCACTGGTTGCAACATACCGGGGAGTATCATCAACACAAATAAACTTATGCAAACTGGTTGTAAGGGGGCTCATCTCCAGTAAAAGAAACGCTATATTCTCTCTTAAACACTTTCACTGTGTGTCAAATAGAACTTTTGTATTGATACTTTTTAAAATTGAAGTATTTCAAGCCAATGAGCAAAACACAAAAAAATCTTGGACTCATGAAAGAGATGTTAAGTGGTTTCACTCCCCGTGTCCAGTACAACCTGATTGCTGACTTTCATGAAGCTGATCTCTTTAAAACAGAGAAAGCATTGGTTTGGTGTGACTAATTTTATAAAAAATCTCTTAACTGCAGTGATTTGTTTTTTGTTCACATTTTTCCGAGATGTATGTGTGCTAAGTACAAATATTACTAAGTTTTCAGCTCAGGTTTCCTGCATTGTCAGTAGATTGCTTGCAGCACTGTGAATTCAAAGAAATTAGTTTCTCTAAATAGTTGTTTTGTTCACTGATAATGGAAATATCTTGAACCTTTCCTTTGCATTATCATCAAAATGACCAAGGAAGATGAGGGAAAAAACCAAGCAGAGCCCCATGTCAGCATCTGGGCTGTGTCCTGGATATTCCTAGGGTAAAGCCATTGCAGAAAAGCCGGTCCCACTTGAATGGTGCCCTACACTCTTCTGTTCTCTGATGCTGCCTAGCTCCATGGACCATGGGTTTGCCCAGGCTTCCCCTAGGACTGGGACAGTAGATCTCGCTATTATTCTTGCACTTCCTCACTGGTTAATGCTACATGGTCCAGCAGGACAAATCTGATCCCAATTAATGCTAAATACCCAGTTTCCCTTCTATTACATTATCCTGAGCCCATCAGGATATTTGATCTGACTTTATGCTTCAACCAATTTTCTGATGTGTTGTGGAAGGACAAGCCATGCCTTTTCTGGCATGAGATTACAGTGGCTGACAGCAAACCCTGTCAGGTGTGAAGTGTGATGGACACTGCCTCTATTTCTTGTGCAGTGGCTGCAGGAGTTTTGATTCATTATTGGCCCATTTAAACCCAGATTTACGTCTCTTAGAGCTGCAGCACTGCTCTGATTAACATTGTGCGACTGTGTTTTCTCTCCTCTCCACCAACACCTCATGACGTTTGAGAGGAAGGATGTCCCTCTCTTCAGGAATCTGATTAAGAATAGCAGTTCTGACCTGGAAGGTGCAGTGGGCTCTTTTCTGCCCTGAACTGAGCAGCACTTTCCCTGTGCTCCCCTCATTGCCCTGTGGCACGAGTGGCAGTACCAGAGCTAAACCCCAGCTTGGCATCACAGCAGCACTGGAAGTAATGAAGGGGAGGGCTCAGCTCTACCTCAACCACGGACCAGAAAGTCAGGTGGGCAGCACAGCAGAAAGGCAGGCTAGGGAGAAAGTCTGTTATGCATTTTCAGACTAATTTAGTTTGTCCTTGGTTGTCATTGCAATGCCTTCCACGCTCATTTAAAAATACATTTCTGCAGGCTGAGCAGTGACTAAAGTGGAACGGCACAGTCTGATATGCTGCAGGAGGCAGGACAATAGGAACATATCCAGTTTTTCTTCCTCCCCAGAGGTGCTCCTAGAGTAGCAAATTTGCTCTTGGCCATCAGGACATGATTTTGGAGCTGCCAGTGCTTTGGAGCTGAGCCCCTTCCAGCTTCCCCATGCTCGGTGTCCCCAGCTGCTGCAGGGGCAGCCGGGGCTTGCTACGAACCACCTTGTCCTGCTCTTGGCCCCATCTCATGCACGGTTTGGTTGCCTTCAGTTAAAAACTCTGCTTACGTAAGCAATACTAAAACCAAGCTTTTCAAGGAGATTTAGTTTCATTATGTCCTTAAGGTAGTTTAGCACTTAAAAAGAGTAGCTCTTTGTATAAAACACAACATAATAGTGAAGTATTCCAACTTCATGTATCACAGGTTCCTTAAAATTCAGCTTTGTTTAGAAATAGAAATTTTCAGTTATTTAACATTAGAAAGAAAAAATTTGAAGCACAATTTTTTCTGCATGAAGTGTCTGTGGATGTTGGTTGGTGTTCAAATCCTCTTTCTGAAATGTTTAATGTGAATTCTTGGTGATTTTGTTTTGCTGCTGTCACATATGCTCCATCTGTAAGATTTGAATCACTCTTGAAGAAAACAGGAGGATCTCCATGGTGACAAAATCCTGTGGTCTGAGAAAAAGAAATGAGAATATTTTTTCTATATTCTTATATTTTTATTTTGGGATTTTTTCCCCCTCCAAGATGAATTAACAATGATAAACATATAAGAGCATGGTTTGTAATATTCAGTATAAACAAAATTTTCCTGGATGTTCAAATAATCTGTCCTCTCTTATGTGCACCTGCAAAAAGCTGTCAGCACGCTGCTATGTAGTGAGAGCTCTGCAGGAGGGATACATGAACAAAAACTGCTGCAGTCTCACCCACACGAGAGTTCCAGAGCTGGAGAATGTTTTTTCCTTAGCCTTCCCTTATGAAAAATTAACACAGAAACATCCCTCTTGTAGATCCTACCAAGGTGAAAACACACAGCATTCTGTGTTTATACGCCCTAGTGAGTGATGCTGGTGAGGCTGCTCTGAGCAAGCGGAGCAGAGGGAATCCCCTTGAAGGGGGCCAGGCTTTGCCCCCCATTATGGTGACAGCAACACTCAGAAGTCCTTCTTCTTCCTATGACCACTGTGCAAAGGAGGAAATGGAACATTTGTCCCAAAGGTCTCACATTCCTACAGGCTTTGAGCTGATTTACTCAAATCACAAAAAATTGTAAAAGACAGAATATCCATCAAAGTCAGAGTGAAAAAACACCCAGCCCCTTCTACTTTGCACCACCTTGGAATGGTTGGTCTCAAAAGCACCATGGGATTGAACTGTGCTTTTAGCACAAATTCAACTTACATTACATAAGCAAAGTATTTCTAGCAGTTACCTTGTTGTGGGTACATAATAAAATCTGTGTGGATAAAACTATATGGGTTTTTAACCGGAAGATTAAACTGTGCAAAATGGCTGGCAAAGAAAGCTCAATTTGTTTTGCTCATCTAGCACCCTGGATTCACATTGATCCTGTTAAAAACATTACAGGATTCCCTGTAGGATAGCAGCCAGCTGAGCTTATGCATTTTCTTGTTGCTCCTAACACACTATATAGCAAATTCATTTATGTTAAAGCTTCTTGTAAAATATTCCAGATCATGATTTTTCAGTAAATTGCTTTTCATGTGAAGTTTTTTCAGTTTCTGTAATTATGACAGGGTATATGCACAGCCAGTTCCCCAAGAAAATGGCCTTGGCTTCCCCTAATCTTATACAGGTTTTATAATAGAATATTTATACTTATTCAGGAGGGTAGTTCCTGATTTATATGGGTTTGTCATTGAAAGTAAAAAGGTAAGGAAAAGGACCAGAGAATTCTAAGGGTCGTGGATTACCCACAGCCAGCACCTAAGCCCCAGCAGCTGCTCGCTCGCTAACTCAGTGGAATGGAGGGAGGGAATCTGAATGGCAAAAGTGATAAAATCTCGTGGGTTAAGAGGAAGACAGTTTATTAGATAAAACAAAAACTATGCATGCAAGCAAAGCAAAGCAAAACAAGGAATTAATTCACAGCTTTCCATGGTCAAGCAGGTGTTCAGTCATCTCCAGGAAAGTCGGACTCCATCACAGTGACTTAGGAAGACAAGAGCCACGACTCTTGACATTCTCCCCTTCCTTCATCTTCTCCCGGTTTTATATGCTAAGCATGAAGCCACATGTTTTGGGATATCCCTTTGGTTATCTGAGGTCAGCTGTGTCCTTTCCCAGCCCACTGTGCACTCCCAGCCCACTCACTGGCGGGGTGGGAGGAAGAGCAGAAAAGACCTGGATGATGTGTAAGCCCTGCTCAGAAGTTACCAAAACATCCCTACGTTATCAACTCTGTTTCCAGCACCAAACCAAAACACAGCTCCATAGCAGATACTGTGAAGAAAATTAACTTTAACTCCAGCTAAAGTCAGCACAATAAGATAGAGATTTTTAAACTTTGAATTCTGGGGAAAAAAAAAATCTGGAACAAATTAGCAATTTCCAAAAATGAAAATTAATAAGAGATAAAATGAATTTGTCAAGGACAATCTGTCAAATTAATCCGCATCTCTTCTGTGTGATAGTCTTGTGACTAAAGGAGAAACATAAGAAACATAAGTTATACGTCTAGAATACAGCAAGATCTCTGCTGTCTTATGTGAAGCTTTCATTGGCAGGAGAGGAAAACATGGACTAAATGAAATTGTGGCTAAAAGGTGTAAAAATAATTAGATCACATACCAGGCTGAAATTAAAAAGATTAACTCATCAAACGAGCAGATAAATTGACTGTAGGACATCTGCTGCCTGTCCTGAAATGAAGTCCATTGCATTATTTCACTAGTAATTGACAGCAGCACTAAGCACTCACCCAAAAAACCTGGCAAAAAAGGCAGGTTGGAGTTGTGGCCATTTGAATCACTGTCTAGACTATGCTGATGGTACCAAGTAATCTCCATCAGCTGTAATAAGAGCTGGGATTCCTGTCTCACACACAGACCCCCTACTTTTCTTTTCTTAGTTCAAAGTGAAGTTAGTGAATCATATTTCAGCCATTTTTAAAAGAAGTTATTTTTGACATTCAGTAGTTTAGGTCCCCTAGCAAACCATGAAAGAGAGTAAGAGTTTTGCCCTACCCTTCATAATGGAAGAGGCCTTGAAGTTCTTGGGAACAAAATTCCTTCATTTGGTTCATTTTATGGTTCTACTGTTACTGACAAGGGGAGAATATTAGCTCCTATTACCTGTTTTCTCCCCATTAGCACCAAGCACCTCACAGACAGGGTTAGCTAATCCTGCCTTTCTCCAGACACAGAAATAGAAACAACAGATACATGGAAAATCAGTGCAAAACTGAGAGCAAGACCGCATGACTTGTCATATCCACCCACCAGGTCTTGATGTCCTGTGACAAATTTTAACTGCAAATTGTCTTTTTCCTGTTCTAATGGAAATCTGCATAATTTAATGGAGGCACCAGGCACCAAAACACAGAAGCAATAAAGAGAAAAGTGTGGAGAAAAAGAAAAACTTACAAACCACTGCATGTGTATTCAAAGTACCATTGTCTCACACTTCTCATCGGGGATTCCTGCTCTGGATACTTTGCTTAGGCATGTTTGGGATCAGATCATGTTAAATGGAAAAGACTCAATGTCTCCTTTCCCCCTTTTATTTTACAGGGCTTGATCACATTGTGCAAATATTTGACCCCCAAAAGGAGCAGAATCAGACAAGAAGGTAACAGTCCTTCTGCCATTATTAAGTCATTCATGTTCATTAACATCACAGTGGGGAAAAAGCACAAAAATAGAGGTTTCCAGCCAAGCAAAATTTATTACAGAATACTGAGAATTTGTGAGTAATGAGATGTATGATCCAGCATCACTCAGTTTTCTCATTTCCAAATTGCAATGAGATCTGAAATTGCCCATTTTCTCCTCATTTGCCGAGGGTTAACAAAAAGAACCATTCTTTCTCACACTGTGCTCCCTAGAGAATTTCTAAATCATGTGATTTTGCCATTGTGGCCCTTTCTGCTTTCAGAAGTGTCTCTGGAAAAATGTCTATTGTCCCCAAACGCCTGTTAATTGTGCTCAGTTTACTATGAAATCATTGTTTTTTCTTCTAATGGCTTCTTCTGCAAATCAAACAGAGATCAGCTCATCCATCTGAGCTCACGCTTTCCTGCACATTAACAACAGTGCAGAAGGAAGCTAAATTATGCCCACAGTTATTGCAGGCAGTCATGATCTTCCAGCTAATCTCAGAGTAATGTCACTGCAATCCCATTATCTTCAGCAGTAGAGATTAGGCTGATTTAAGCAGTTATTTTCTACCAAGTTTCTCCTCTACCACGTACTGCAATTTCAGGGCTGATATACAGTGTTAACAACTTTCCAACACAGCTTGGATTCAGTGCTTCAGTGAAGTGCTCACTTTCTTGGCTGCATTGGCACGGCACACGTGTGCTCAGAAGTGGGGTGTTGACAACAACGCAAGCAGACAAATTTCATTTGCTTTGAGCTTCAGCAGTGCAGAAGAACTTAGTTTAAAGATGGTCAATACAAACCATCACTGAACAGATCAAAACTGACGATGAGCAAGGTCAGAAACTGGAGCTCTTACAGTTAGATCAGTGAAATCCTGGCACAGGTTTTTTTTTTAAGAAAAATTAGGTGTTGAAGTAGGAGTAGGTCAGATGTAACCCTGCTCCTTCATGAGGCTGTAAGAATGCAGTGCTCCAGACTGCTGTCCAGCAACAGACAGCCTCCAAAAGTGACTCCAGATAGGAAAAATGCCTGTGCATGCATGGAGACTGCAGGCTTCCCACCTCAGCACCACCTGCCTTCACCTCCCAACCCTCAGTTGCAGGCTTCCTGGGACAACACTGGAGCTCCAGCAGGGAAGTGTACACTGCTCACCAGTAAATACTTTCCTTTTTTTGATTAAATTGATGTTTCATCTGAGCTGGTAATTTGCACTCCTAAATTATATATCCCAATTAAATCAAAAAGAAAAAATAAAGTGACAAAAAATTGATGTGAAAACTGGAATAATCAGTAGAACCTAAAACCTATGATATATTTTTAACATTTCAGTGTGCACAAAAAAGCTATAAATGTATCTCTATAAAACTCCAACTGCTACTATATCAGAAACATGTACATAAATTATCAGGAAATTTGTAATTGTGTATTTAGGCATTTGCAGGCTAATTTTGCCCCACAGCACTTAATTTCCTCTCCTTCTCCCATAATTTTCTTGAACTGTAATCTGAATTCCTACTCCCTGCAAGACCCACAAGGTGGTATGGCATTAGCTACAGTTTTACTCAAGGCACCTACCAGTTTGCCAAACCAAAGGTGCTTAAAACATATTGCAAAGATATGTTCAATAGCTCAATCAGTCTATCAGTCACATTAAATTGTAGTACTTGAGCATGAATGGTTGGATGTTTCAAGAGCAGTGTTGGCACTTCTGTATCTGAATAAATTTAGTCGTTAGTTTTTCTGGTGTTAAAATTCTCCATTTGTTCTTGTTACAAACTCAAGTTTACATATGAAGTGTATTCTCAGTTTAAAACATCACGCTTGCTACTGCTACCACAGTCCAAAATTGCACTTGCTTGGGTAGTACATGGGAAACCTCTGGCATCAGGGAGGTTGTGTGGAAGGGAAGGAAAACCCTGGAAGTCTCCAAGGCAGCAGAAGTTTGTAAGATGGGAAACCCACACCTCTTTAAGATGCTTTCTGTGAAAGCTCAGCAAACTCCTTCTCAAATTAATTTTGCACACTTCCAGAGGCCACTAATGGATGTGAACACTGATGTTTTCTCTGGCAGCTGCAAACAGGGGATCATGCATGAAATCTTACTGGAGCCAGCTGAGGGCCATGTGGTTCAGCTGAGCAATTGAAATACCTGGATAATGCACTCAGTGTACAATTACTGCATCTTCTTACCACCTCATAATCTTGAGGCTTTCCAACAACAGAACCTCTGTTCTGGCTTCTGAACACAACCAAAGAGCAGCAATTTATTAAAAGACTTGTTAAGTTGACTAGAATATTTTCAGTGTTTTGGAATGGCTTTCAAGCTAAGAAATCAATGAAGCCTTTCCAAATATCCATAAATCACCTTGAAATATTTCTCAATAATTTAAACTCCTGCCCAGCCCTGTTGAAACCAACAATATTAAACAGGCATGGTTGTAAGACAGAGCTCAGTGAAGGACACCAGCCAAGGGGGAATTTTAGGAAGAACAACAGAAGTCTGAGTAGGGCTCACAAGAAAAACAGTCCATGGTGGCCCTGGGACACTTCCAGCAGAAAACCTCCTGCAGAAATAATTTTTAAAAGATCACTTAAAATTTTACCAGTAGAGGGAAACAGAGCACCTCTGCTGCAACGTGCTCAGAGACACAGGGCTGACACTGCTTCTCTGATGAGGAGCTGTTCTCCTGCCCCTTCTCCTGCTTACCCTCTTGCACCCTACAGCTGCACACTCGCATGCAGGCTGCCCCATGCCTGGGGGCAGCCGAGGGCCCTGCACTGGCCAGTCCATCTAGTCAGGTCAGAGGATGAGCAACGCCTTTATCATCTTGCTGCCCAGGCTTTTCTCTTCCTGAAACTGGGATCGTTTGCCCTTGGTATATAAATGAAACCTTCAAAATTTGTTTCGTGAAGTTAGGTTGCTAAATATCCATTAAAGCTCTTAAATACAAGTAGCTTAATCTTCAAAGCCGTTACATACCTCTGACTTAATGGAATTTGTGGCTTCTTAGTACTTCTGAAAATCCGGCCCCTAAATGTGTACTTCATCACTCATGTTTGGCATTAGGATCCTGCCTAGAGAGACAGGGTTGTTTGGAGCGGGGCAGGTTGATTTGTTCTCCTCAATCTGTCATGAAATATTTAAATGCTTTTATATTAAACCTATAATTGCTATTTTCACTTGCTCTTCAGACTCTGCTTTTTTGATAGGTGTGATTTGCGGTGTACAAATTTAGATAAAAAGGCATTATATCTGTGCCTTGTATGGTATGAGCACAGCAGCAGTTCCTTGCAAGAATATCATGGAGTCTCAAAAGGAAAAATAATTCTTTGCCTTCCCTTGGTTGGATCCTGTCTTTGGCAGACGGGTAGAAATAGCATGGTCAGAGGAATTTTCTACTTGTGCAAACCTACAGGCAACTTCTGCTTCACCACCCATCCCAACTTCCTCTTCTACATTCCATGTTCTGCCGTGGCACCTTCATGTCCTGAAAAATTGCTTCTGTTAGCAGTGGTACAGAAGGGAAGCTGTGTTTCAAATCTACCATCATTAGTGCAGCAGTTACACAGAGCTGTGTCAGGTCAGCTCTTTTAATTTACAAAAAGTTGTAAATAACTTTTTAAATGGATTTCATTTCCTGAAGTCACACAGTGGGGAGGGATCTGGGTCCCCAATCACCAAAGTCAGATGAGGTTCTGCCTTTGGCCAGAACATGTCAGACAGTACAACTCGCTCCAGGTTGCAGCCAGGATGTGACTGTGATGAGCACTCAGGCCTTAAGGGCACTTCTGGATCCTGACACCGAGAGCACTCCTTGAAGAGACCTAAAAGTGCAGCCACTTACCTGTGTGCACAAAGGCAGCAGCCTCAATCGATGCTTTAATTCCTGAAAGCCACAGTCTCACAGCAAAGTGGTCCACAAGTGTGAGTCATCATTAGTGGAGCTTTTACAGGTTCAGTTTCACTGTTGAGTAGCCCCATGCCCATTAATACAGTCTTCTTCTTAAAGGAGTCAATATTCTACAACCATTCAACAGCAATTAAAAAAAATGTGTCTCATTTGGAGGATTATCATTCTCTAGATGATTTTTCCAAGAATCTAGGCTATTTTGGGGTTTAGTCTTCCCACTAAAATTTCCTTGCATTGAGAAATTTGTCTTACAGAGAACCATTGAGGAATTACTGGAAATGAGAGTCTGGAATTGTTGCACAGGAAATGTGTGTTTTTTCAGTTGTGCTTTTACAGGTTTTTCAGTGAAAGGCGTAGATGTAGCACCACATCAGTATTTTATGCAAGAATCTTTATTTTTACTCTTTACTTTATTTTTACTCTTTTTTATTAACCATACCATTATAAAAATCACTGCTTATCATGATAATCTTGTACATTGCTGGGAAAATGTTGAACAAATGATACAGCACATGAAATTATGGGTATCATTTTTTTTCAAAGTGAGGGTAGCAGACTGTTTCAGTACAGGCATTTTTACAGGCTTTTTTCTGCAGTTTTGTTCTGTTTGGCTTTAATAACAGCCTGTGCAGGAGTGATACAGAGAAATAGTTACAACCTTTTTCTCAGAGTAAACTATAAGCTACAAGTAAAATACAACAGATAGGATTATATTAAATTGCCCTCAGCTATCAAGCCTTTTCTTCTGCCTGTTATCTTTTGCATTTGAAGCATTGCTTATTTGATTAATTTTGATTCATCTTGTTTATTGAGAGGGGGAAAGGAGAAATTTTCTTGCACTTCACTCATTTCAGATCATCTTTTTTGTAAAGAATTATTGGATTATCTAAAAATAAATTTGGTATTGACAGTGACAGCTGTTCTGCAACATGAATTAGGTAACAGAAATAATACTGGATCAAAAAGAATTTCTTCCAAATAATTTAGTCTGAAAATTTATTTCCTTTTTAAGTAATCTGGATCATGCTTAAAGGGGTTTCCTTCTAGGTACAAAGACAAGGAACTTGCTTTCTAATGGAAGAAGTGGAGTTTTTTCCCATTTTCCTTTGATACTAAAGGATAAATATCAGATACATTACATGTATAATAATGAGAACTTCCTGAGAGCTGGAAAAAAAAATTAACAGTATTGTCAAGATTTTCAAGGGCTGGTGGATAAAGCTGGAAAACAGCTTCATCAAAACCCTTTTATTCATCTGTTTAGCTCTTGTATTAACAATTGGAAAGAATAATTTTGTAACTTTGAATGGTTTTTTAAGCTTCTCCATTTCTGTCTGAGTTTGGCTGAGGGATGCTTTAGGTAACAGAAACTTAATTATATGGTTTTTTCCTTTTCAATAAAATATGAGCCCCTGTTTAAAAAAAAAAAAAAAAAAACAAAAAAAAAAAAAAAAAAAAAAAAAAAAAAAAAAAAAAAAAAAAAAAAAAAAAAAAAAACAAACAAAAAACCCACACACTGAAACCCAGAAAAATATTCTCTTCCAAGGCAATAGCTGATAGCAGTACCAATGATGTTTGGCTTAACTGAGTTCTATTGCTCATCTGCCATGATATGAAGACTACAGAGAAAATAATTTTAAGAAAGCCATTAGTATTCTTTAAAAATATTTAAATAAAATAAAGTATCCTAAACCCATATGTATTGCCTGTTCTGTTTTTTTTCTTCTTGCATTTACAATCGTTACAATAAAAAAACCCAACAAATCCACAAACAAATAATAAATAACAAACAAAAAACAGCAGAAAACCCCCAAACAAACAAGCAAAAATAAATAGTCCACCTGGTGCTCCCTGTCTCACTAAGAGTGTGGTTTTTTGATCATTTGGGCAGCAGCAGTGTGTCTCCCCTAGGTCCCCTAATACTTCTAACATTTTCTGGAAGTTATCATGAATGATGACTGCTTGATCTGAAGTTATTTTACATTTTGCCACCTATTTCTCCCATGTCCTGAAGATTGAAGCAAATGGCAAGGCAGATTTGGAGGTCCAAGCATAAAATACTCTTCATATTTCACTAAACTGATCTACATTCAAAGTAGTTATTCACTGAAAAATGTACCTTCCCATGGCAATAAGTTCCAAAAAAAATTACTTTGTAATGACCAGGTGAAAACCATCTTTGCATCTGTATCTCTGCAAGTGTTGTCATACCCTTCTTAAGTGCTTTTTCCTTGTAAATTATTCAGATGGAAACATTTTGCTGCATATGATCACACTGAAGAGCTGTGAAATGAAGAGTGCTGCACAGGGACAGAAGAAAAGTATGCAGGGACTTTGCAAGTAGCTTTTTCTGTCCCTCAGAATCCTAAATCTGCAAGGATTTCTGATGTGTACAGGACAAAAAAATCGCTCTCCAGTGCTTAATTTGATAGGGAGTGTTCTCCTCACCCTTCCATGCCATTACTTCTGCTGAAACACTGTAGCAGCAGACAAACACAGTTCACGGCAGATCCTTCTGGGGTTTTGTGCTATTTGGTTAACTTCATAACACTAACAAGTTTAATATTGGACCAGCTTTCTTCTCCTTTACTTTGCCCCTACAGTCTTGCCTTGTTTTTATTTCATAAGCTCTTTGTAATACCTCAGACAGTGTAGCAATAGAGACTGTCAAAGACAAAATAAAGCTCCTGGTACCACTCAGTTGTGCTTACAGCAGTCTCTGGTGCCTGGCTTCTGTGTGGACACAACACAAATTCCAGCCTATGTGACAGCAGCTTAGGACTCAGGGATTTTTGGCCTGCTTGTAGTCTTATGCATGAATTTCATGCTAACAACTCAATGTGGCAGTCACGTACAGCCTTCCTCTGCCTCCTCCCCCACTGCTGGTGTGTTAGGAGAAATAATTCTCACTCTGCGGCTGCTAGATAACAAAAGATAAAAAAAAAAATCCCTGTAATGCATGAACCAGGCACCCCTGACCGATTCAAGCTCAGCTGTGACATTGTGCTACAGGATGGCCTCACAAATGACCTGGAATATAGGCCACAGCTCCATCACACAATTTAGTAAGGATACTCACGGGCATGATTTACAGGAGGCAGGGACTGTAAGTGTGCTGCTAGTTGTAATCTCTGCTCAAGTGTGTTTGGGTTTTCTTTTTCTGCATGCTGGAGCCTGGATGAGGCAGGCTGGTTTTTGATTATAGGGATTAGAGCTACATGCATATTGTTCTCAGTTACACAGCATGTTAGATTACTAACATTTCAGAAATCACCGACTCTTCTTCTGGTAAAACCGATTCTTTTCTGCAGTCTCACAGCATGAGCATTGTTGTCACTTGAAAATGAATTTTTCAGGATTGTGGTTTATATCATAGTTCTCTTCTTCCCCTAATTTAGTTTCCACCTGTGTTTTTCATAGATGCAGATAGAGTATGTGCTGGAAAAACAACAAGCAGGGCATCATTCTTTTGCTTTCACTAGTAACATGCCCCTATTGATAGTAGCTGCTGTGACAGGTGGGAGCCCTGAATCTGTAGCAGGTTCCCACTGAGCTGGTGACTCCATAAACCCAGGAAAGGATGAGCTACACCATGGGAGTTTACACCAGAAGTGTATGCAATAGGTACATATCAAATACATGAGTACCAGAAAATCTGTCATATGGTAAAGGAGGGGATACAAATCAAACAAGCTTAGTGAACATAGGATGGCTTGGTTGGGGAGGGGCCTTAAAAATCCTCTAGTTCCAACCTCCCCCAAGGGCAGGGACACTTTATACCAGACCAGTTTGCTCAGAGCTCCATCTAGCCTGGCCTTAAACACTTCCAGGAATGGGGCATCTACAGCTTCTCTGGGAAACCTGCTCTGGTGCCTCACTCCCCTAGCAGTAAATAATTTCTTCCTAATATCTAGTCTGAACCTGCTCTCTTTGGGTTTGAAACCACTCTCTCATTTCTTGTCACTGCATGCTCCTGTGACTTGTCTCTCATGGCAAATGCATCAGAGAGTACAAGCGCTCAGCCTCACTCCAAGCCTGCAAAGAGCTTCTGGAAAGGAAATGTGTGATGAATGCTGCACTGTGCATCCCTCAACCCCTAAATCTCTCTTCTGTGAATAGGACTTGGCAAAGAGGAGCCAGACAGCCAGACACAGAGCTGTCACAGGCAGTTTGGGAGAACCTAATTACCAGTAATGTGTGAAAAGACCATGGGTTTGGCATGCTGAATTACATGGCTGGCTGTTCAGATGGAAGATGGAGTATAAGCCAAAAACATCCAAATGGTTCTGCAATTCTAACTCCATATAGTCCTAGATATTGGCTCTGCAATGAGCAGTTCTGATGTGACAGAGGAATCAAACCTCTCATTTTATAGTATAGCTTCCCAAAAGTGGGGTTGCTGCTCAGGCAAGCCATTCCCAGACACTTGCCTGTGTCAGTCAGGCCACAAGCCAACAGAGAACCCAGCAAGTGTGGAGCTGAGGTGAAGCTCTGTTTTTCCTGACTGAGCTCAGCTTCCAACTGTTGGAGGAGAAATGAAAGAACATGTGGATGGGCAGGAGGTAACACTGAGGAAGAGAAGCGGGGAGCCTACAGGATTGTTTGAAGGAAACAAAAGCTACTGAGGATGTGAATCCTTTGGCAGCAAGTGCAGCTAGACAAGCATAGGAGAAACTACTAACTGGAGGAAATTCCTGCTCATGAATGTTGGCTGCTTTGTCTTCTGAATCAGGCTGCGTTTCTGAGAGGACACAGTGACATGAGCTGCTTCTTGGGGAATGACAATGCTGAGGCTGTGTGCAGGACCTGAGCGTGCATGACGTGAATAACAGATTTCCACAAGTCAAATCTCTCTGAATAAAGAAATGTCATCTCTTTCTTCAGCCAATTATTTATTCACTTTCAAGAAAGCAGGATGGGGCGAGAGAGAGAAAGAATACCAGCATACATTGGTATTCCAGGGTAGAATTAGAATTTCAATCTGTCTTTTACTCATGAAGCAAAATTCTTAATATAAACGTTAAGTATTGCATGCTCCTATTACGATGGCTGCATGAATAGGCATTGCTGCTGCTGCTGGTGTGGGGCCCTGCCTTGTCAACAACTGGCTTTGATGCAGTCAGGTGTA
Source organism: Onychostruthus taczanowskii (assembly GCF_017590055.1). NCBI lineage: Eukaryota > Metazoa > Chordata > Aves > Passeriformes > Passeridae > Onychostruthus > Onychostruthus taczanowskii. Next base: position 2,374,748 of record NW_024502569.1, on the reverse strand, counting down.
CAAGAAAGAGAAGTAAAGGGGCCAGGCAGCAGCTCTTCCTCAGGGCCTCAGCAAGAAAGGGAGCCAAGACTGGGATGGATATAAGCTGGGTTTAAAAGAAAGTTAAAGTCAAGTCTGGCTGGGACCTTCTGCTGTGGGGGAGATAGAGATAACATTAACAGGATCAGCAGCTGGTGCTGTCAGGGCTGGGCTTTGCAGTCTCTTGGGGATGCCTATACAATCCTGCTGGGACTGCCTTTGGAAGGCCAAGAGAGCTGAGCAAATTTCCATCACTTTCAGTATTGCCCCTCTTACTTCCTGCTCCACTCAAATCCCTTCCCAAAGGTTTCCTGTGCAGAATTTAAAAATGTCTGCTGTGGCCAGCCCTTTTGCTGCTTTCATCCTGCTGCCTCTCCTGCAGGATCTACCCAGTTCCTGCTTCAGCAGCTGGATCCTGGCTCTGGGCTGTTTGCACAACCTACTAATGTGACAGTGTGGCTCTGGATCCATCCCTGCTGATGCCACCTGCAGTGTGTGTACTGATAATGAAGCAAAGTGCTGCTCTGCCCCACCACTTACCACCTCAGGATCTTGTTAATTACTACTGCTCAAGGAGCTTATTTGTGCAGTAAATTATTGATGAAAGCAGCTGTGTGAAAATTTGAAATTCTTGTGTGTCATTCTCCGGAATGAATAACAGTGCATGAACACTTGCAGCAAACGCCACGTCTCCCTGATCTGAAGAAAGGGAGGGGAAAATAGACAAAGGCACTTTCCTTGGGTGACTGCAAAGGTAAAGAAAACATTTTACTTCTCTGTGACCATATTTGATTTTCCTAGGAGCTATGTTCATATTAAAGAGTGACTGAGCGCTGGAACAGATTGCCCAGAGGGGTTGTGGATTCTCCCCCACTGGAGATATTGAAGAACCATCTGGATGCAATCCTGTGCCATGTGCTCCAGGATGGCCCTGCTTGAGCAGGGAGGCTGGACCAGATGCCCCACTGTGGTCCCTTCCAGCCTGACCCATTCTGTGTTTCTGTGAGTGTAGTGAGCTCCCAGCAGCTATCAGGAGACACTCGGCTTGAAATGAGGAGACAGCAGTGGATTAAATATAGGATGCTTCCTTCAAAGTGTTGTATCCTCATTGTCTTATTTTGGGAGTATGTATAAATGGGATCTCGCTTGCATAAGTATAGTAAATTTATTTAAGAAAATAATCTGAGAGGAAAAGAATTGTCTGCTGATTAATCCAGAGCTGCCCCTTCTAGAAGCACAAACTCCAGGCGCTGGGGCAATATACTGCACAGCATCACTGTGACTGTGACTGACAGTACCATGGGTGACTTTTGTCTTTAACACTTGTTTTCTTCTGTTACTTTGCAACTTTGGACAAAAAATGACTCTTGAAGTATTTCAGAGGCTGAATTCTGCATTTCAGGTATGGGTTTGCCAGCAAAATTACTATCTCTACTACAACATGAGAACAAATGCCCAGAGTGGGCCAAGGAGGGAAGGAGAAAACAGCTGTCAAAAGGGAAAGTTCTGTTCTGTTGGAGCAGGAAGCCTGGCACTTGCCTAGAAAGGCAGGAGTAGGTTGGGCAGCTTACACAAATCAGGCTGCAATAGTGCCAGAGAGGCAGTGCTATTCCTTTGCTCCCCCTCCAAACTGTAAATAGGTAGCTAAATGCATCCCTTTTCCTGCTGGTGTTCACAAGATGAAAAGCTGGAGCTGTGCTGGGAGATTCCCACATGGCTGTGGGTTTGGGGGGAGCAGGGGTGATCAGAACCTCTGCCTGTGCTCCCAGCCATGCCCCAGCTTGGGATGATGATCCAGCATGGGAGTTTTGGCAAAAATGAAAAGAGCAAGGTTTTAGTTTGGCAAATTGCTCGCTGTGGAGTCCTGGGGATAGTGCTGTGACCCTTTAAATAATAAATAGACAGCTCTGGTTTCTGGATGACCTGACGTGATCACATCTCTTGGAACTGGCACGTGGAGTCCTGGCTCAGTCTGCCCTGAGGGACAGCAAAGACAGGAGGAGACAAGGGCTGCCTGAGGAGGTGACACAGCCTGGGCAGAGGGCAGGACTGGGGGACAAGGATGCAGTGCTCACACAGTTTTTCCCATGGAAATTGCTCTGTGGACTGGACTCTGCAACAGACTGAGCCTCAGGAAGGAGAGAAGAGTGGGAATGAGGACCTGAATGTGGTGAAAGTGGAAAAGAGAGATGAGAGAAAGGAGCAAGTGCAAGGAGGCAGGGAGGAGGAAAAGTCAGAAGCCAGACAAGATATGCAAGAAGGAAGAAAATCAGCCCAAATCAGAAAGCCAGCTTCAGAGGTGTCAGAAGAATGGAAAGGTGTGAACAAGTCGGCCACTTTCAGGTTAGAGTATCCTGACAAGGGCATTTGCACATTTCAGAGGGGTGTGGGGCTGCAGTGGGAGCACTGCTCTGCATTTCCAGATGCTTGGGGACATGTCCCACCTGCCAACCACTGCTCAAAAGCTGCTCTCAAGTCCCAGAAGGGGCTTTCTGGGTATCCAGAAAAGATTGTCCCACTCTTGTGTACACAAGATCCATAACTTAACCTGACACATTTAAAGAACTTTACCATACTTACATAGACTTTTCACAATGTGCAAACTATGCTTTTCTCAACAATGTATTTCTAAGGAGCCTGAAACTGCCATAATTTGTTTTGTATTGCAGAAAAAAATCCTGGGCTTCTTTTCTGGCTTTTGTTTTCCTTCATTGTTAAAAAATATTTATACCACTGTATCCAGATGTCTAAAAAGTAGCCAAAAGGTTTAATTTTACTTAATAGTATAGCCAGGTTAAAAGAAGAAGGGAATTAAGCCCAGTTGTCGTGATCTGCTGGAGTCAGGTGAGAGGATCCTTCCCAAGATCCTAAGATAATAGAAAGCTGGAATTTATCAACTACTGGAATAATGAACTCATTACGGATTTAATAAAATTATTGTATTTCTAGAGAGAATTGTTCAGAAGTGCAAGCTCACATTAACACACTCATTTATGAATTATCCTTAACCCAAAATAACCTTGGTCAGAAATGTGTCTTCCACTCCCAGGAGCTGGAAAAAAAAAAGCTATAGGTCAGTGCCTGTGGAAAAGTTCAAGTGGGTAATAAAGAAGTTCATGAGTCCACATAGCACTGTCCATGAACTACAAATTTTAAAAGCCTAAAAAGTAGAACTGTTTTATGCCATAATGTAGCTCTGTTCTGTGGACCTAATCCTGAGGACAGGAGATCCTTCAGCAGCAGTATAATGTTGGAGACACTGAATTGCCCAGAATACTCTGAAACCCAGATTATTAAAAAATATTAAATTAAAAATTCTAAAAATATGGAAAAGCTATATTTTTAACATACATTTTCTCTCCATGTCCAGAGTGGTTATTTGTTTATGGTTATGGAATGTGGGAGTGTGAGGTGTTTGCCTTAAGTAAAAACTATAGGGTAACTCTGCAAACAGTATTACACAAAATTGGGCTACATTCATATTTACTTCGTCATGACAGATATGACATTTTAATGTAAAAATTAACCCTTATCTAATCTATATTTGGGGAAAAAATTAATTCCTGAAATTCTGATACTCGTCCAGAAATCAACACAGAGACAAAGCCTGTGAAACCATATTATTTCCAGCTGAGTAAAAATCTGCTGTGAAAATAAAGCATTGTAATTCAATTACTCTTCACATAATGTCTGTGTCAAAGTTGTATCATACACACTTTTTAGAGTCATAGGCAAGTTGAAAAACCTTTCATGGGAAAGTCTGCATTGCAACAGGAAGAACTCAGTGTGTGTATGTATCTGTGCATGTGGGACAGCTTTGGGGTCTTGTAATTTGTTTTTTTTTCACTTGGAGAACAAGTCTTTCAAGCAAAAACAGGAATAAGAGCGGAAGCCTCAAAGTTCATAACTAGGATTTTAGTAAAGGTTTGCAATATATTAAAGAGAGGAAGTATTATATGAGATGCAAATTTCACATTAAAATTCACCTGTAATATGAAAATTTTCATTCTATTTTAGACAAGATATTGCTTGGGTTTTGTACAAATTGAGCAATATATTTGGAAAATTATCCCGATTTCCTGATCCTGCTCAAACTGGCCCAAAGGCAGGATCCATATCACTGTCCCTGCTTCTTTCCCTGTGCAGCAATAATCACTTGTGGACACTCTTCTAGAAACCACAGGAGCATTTCCATGACACTCCCAAATGCAGCCATGTGTTGTGAAGACCTGAGGCAGGGTCAGCCCCACTGCCAGAAAAAGGTGCTGTGGAATAGCACAGCATCCTTTGTCCATGCCATAAGTGACGAGCAGGATGCTGATCCCAGGTGGATTTGATGTCTCTTCCTTCTCCATTCTATTTAATAAGAAGCTCCTGTGCTGCACTGGGCCTGGTGAGGGTCACTTTCTGTTTGCCTTCCCTCTCTGCAAGGTGCCTGGGGTGTCCCCTCAGCTGCATGAGAGGACAGCCACACACCGAGACCTGAGGTGGCAGCAGCACCTTCTCTGCTCACGGAGCGTGAGGGTGGCAACTCCTCATGTGCTTTTTTAGGAGGCTGTCAAGGAGAAGCCAAAGTGGGTGTTGACTCTCACTGTTTCACAGCACAGCAAACTCCTTCAGGGGAGAGAGCAAGTGATTCATGCTTGCACTATTGGGTCCCCCTGGCCTTGATATCAACTCAATTCTTATGTGATGTTCCTCCACAGTGTGCTGTTGGATGTACGAAGCTGTAGTGTTAAATAGGTCATTTTGTCTCTCTTCATTATAGTCTTAATTTTATCACTCTACTCACATTACGTGCTTGGGTGTTTATTGACCTTGAAGTCAGACATAAATGGTAGCGTATGGCTGCATCCTGCCCTTGATGTAAGCGAACGTGGAATGCAGCTAATGCCATTTGAGGGCCTGCCTACAAAAGATTTGGCACTAAGGCAGGTTCAGTACAAATGGGAGGCAACACTGATTGACAATACCAGTTTCTTGTGCCTAGCCATTCCCTGCTTTATACTGGGGATGGAGGAAAATGTTTTACCTCTTCCAAAGAAAGGCGTTTTGCCTTCTGCTGTGAGAATTGGAGGCCATTTGCCTGAGGAGAGCAGTGGGTGAGTGGGTTTTCTTTCAAATGCCAAAAAGCAGGGTTGGACCCAATACAAGAAAATGTCTCTGTTAACCACCGTGTGGTATACCAAACAGCCTGGTGTTGCAATAAAATATTTATAACTAATCATTTTGTTAAATGAAACGTGTACTTTATGACACCTTTTGTAATTAACAAGCCATCATCCAGCTGATTGTGCACATGGTGTTTCACGGTTTATTACCAGGTACTACGAGGAGACATAATAAGTACCTACAAATAACCGCCCATATTAAGATGTAGTATTACGAAGAGAAACAATTAAGCTCCTGGGAAGCTTAGTGTTATTTGTTTGTAAACAAGTGTAAAGGGTAGGATTTTGCCAAACAAAAGATTGGGTTAGTGGAATGATAAAGCAATGAACCTCGCAGTGCATGAACACGTTGTGGTGGAGCTACAGTCAGGGAGTAATGAGGAGGCTTTAGCAGAGACTTTAATGAAGCTGGATTTTGCTGACAAATGGTGCTTAAAGATACTGGTATGGTTAAGCTGTATTTAATGATGCCTTAGATGTCCTGAGTGCTGGGATTAACACTGAAATAATGGCTCATGATCTCAGTAAGGCATTCTCAGTGGACTTTGGTCACATGAACAGATTCAACATTTACCATTAAATTCTCTAATTTGCAGATTAAAGACTAAAGTAAGAGGCTTGAGGGTGTTGTGCTGAAGAGAAACCTCAAACACCTGTCATTCATACTGTCCTCAACAAGTCAGATGTTGTAGATACAAGAAACTCTGATAGATTCATTTTAATCAAATCAGAGAGCAGCGATGTTGCAGAGATCACTGTCTTGATCACAGCAATGCAGAGAGCTAAGTCATCTCCTAAATTTTTCTGCTGTACAAGCATGGGACAGTCACTGCCACCATTTTCCATGGCTGTCTGTCAGCACAAACCTAGTCAGGATGGGATTACTCACCATGCTTCATCTTGTAGTTAAAAGCTAGAGCAGGTTAAAACAACTAAAACTCAACATTTTCAAACGGCAGAGGTGGTCTGAGGTCACAGCTCCAAATGCTAATTGAAGTACCTTCTGAGGAAGAGTTATCCCTTGATTAGAGCCAGCAAAACAGGTGTCTTGCTCCTGTTATCCCTGCCTGGCAGAACAAGCTGGGTGGGCAGCGCTCAGGCTGAGCAAGGAAGGACAAATCCTGGTCTGGTGCACCTGAGTGAGCCTTCCTCCGTCAGTGCTTCCCAGCGCACACCTCAGCACTCCCTGGGGAGGGATGGAGTGGGGAATACCCCTCTGATACACACAGATGTCCTTCATCTCTCCTGAACTGCTGCCTGCTTGCCTGGCTGACATGTGCAACCCCCATGGCAAGGGGACAAGGCACCTCACCCCAGAGGGGCACCACTGCCACTCAGGCCAAGCCAAGGGACAGGCAGGGACTCTGCATGTTCACTGCCAGACACGTGCCATGGTCTTGGGCCCCTGTGCTGCAGGACTGGGCCATCCTGTGAATAACCAGAAATGTGGCATCTTCTGCCTTGCTCTAAATGTAAAGGCTGAGGCTGGCTCTGTTGGTTATTTGGAAACTGGCAGTCCTCATATATTTTTACTTTTATTGGTGCTCCGGGTTCAATTTTTGCAAATTGCTGAGAAGTTTTGCCAAACCAGTGGCAAAACTTCAGCTTTCACTGGCTTAATTGGTCCTTTGGTAACAAACATCTACAATGCGAATTAACCATCTGCAAATGCTGCCCCACTCTATTTGTGCCAAATCCCCACATCCTTATTTGAGATCAGGGACTGAGGGGGCAAAACAAGTCTACATACATGATTTTCTTGCAAAACATTTCCTGGCTGGTTTTTGTTTTTTTAAGACTGTGTCAATATTTGGCTCAGGTTCTCTACAGGGGTAAGATCTTGTGTTTCAAATAAAGTGCAAAGCCAGGTAAAAAGTTAAGGCTCAGTTTGAATGCTGACAAAATTATTGTGAATTTTCACTTCATTTAACTTCCTTATTTTTGTTCTATCTTACCTTGATCTGTCTGCAATGTTTCTGATGATCCCTGGGCAGTCTTTCTCTGCTTAGGTATACCCATCCTGGTTGGGTTTTTTGATGTTGTGGGATCTGTTTCTTTGAATTTGCCCTAAACTGGAGGCAGAAGAGCTGAAGAGACATGAAACTGGTTGAAAAACTCCCGTTTTTTTCTTTCATGCTGAAGCCAGCAGATGGTGCTTACTGCCTTTGCACATTTCTTGGAGGAGCCCTACATTATCTGTCAGTTCATTTATGGTATTTACCAGGGAACTGCAATAAGGCTCACAGCTACTTGTCACTTTTCAGAGAGATGAAGAATTGAGTTCCAAAAGCAAGACACATCCCACAATGTTGAGAGCTTTAGAATTTCAACTCCCTACAATTTTGGATGTTTTCATGAACTGTTTTCTCAAAAGGATGCTTTGCTGCTATCACAATAATTGGTGCAGTTTGTGTTGTTGTTGGGAGTTTTCTCTCCTTAAAATTGGAAAGAGCGAGGAAGAGAGCAAGTCATAGCATCTCCTTGGGTGGGTTTTAAAGTGGAGCTTGCAGAAGAAGGCTCTAAGGGACAGGTTATGCCTCAGGTATGGGGTAGCTGAGGCCCAGGGGAGCCACTTCAAGTTGGGAGGATTTGCAGGGATTACAGAACAGCATGAGCTTCCAGGAGGGGTGTTCTGAGACCTCTTCAGCCCAGAGAAAAAGGGTAATAAGCTCTCAGAAAAGCATCTTCCAGACCCATCCCCAGCACTGGTAAAGTGCTATCTATCCTCACCGATGAGTGTAGAAAGTCATCGTGTTCCCACGTTGCTTTGGGAGACTTTTACACCCTGAATATTTTCCCAGAGCAGCTATAGCTGTTCTCTCTCCCAGTGTGACTTAAAGCTGCTGAAAGGTGCAGAGAGATTGGGTTACATGGTTTAGAAAAACCTCATAAGCAGAGGTGCTCTCTCATGTGGTGTGGTCATGGTGTGAGCAGCAGTGCTGAGGATAAAAGGCTCAGTTTCACATTTACACTCATTTCTTCTGTGCAAAGAGCTTAACTTGTATATTTTATTTATCTGTGTATTTCACCTATGCATTTCCTTTCTATGAACAAATCAAAACAGGAACTTACCTGGCAGACTGCACCTTTCTGTGAGCATCTTTTATCCAATATTATTCTCATTCTCTTCCTTGTAGCTGAATCATTATGTCTACATTAAAGCTGTAATTTCTATTTCCAACCACAAGTCAACAGCTTTAGTAATAGGCAACAAATTTGCTTATGCTTAAAACCAGTAGGAATTTCTTTCAGGATAATGTGTGTCCAATTTCTCCCTGCTCCAGCCCCAGCATAGTGTCTGTCAGTGCCATCTGCATTTCTAGGAGCAGCCTCAGGTTTAAACTTTTAATTTGATGATGCAAGCTGAAGAAGTATTCTCTTTTTATTTTCTTTTTTTTCATTATGTATTACCTGATGTACAAACACAGCTAGGTTTTCTACATGGGAGGGAAATTTCTAAACCCAGCAGAGCTTATTAGAAAAGTCAGCAATCTGACAGCTGGGCTGGGTGAATTTTCTGACCACTTTTACCATATTTGGCAGCTAACCCCACAGAGTGAGAGCTTCAGGGAAGCTGTGCTGCTCAGTGCTCTACTGTTTCAGTCCTCAGATTTTCTCCAAAAGACTTTTTTCCTCCCCATCTGCATGTTTACACTGGAAATTTGGTGACATTACAGAAATATTGGTGTTTTCCTGAGGCTGACAGCTAGTTCTTTTTACCTCACTGACAATAATTAAGATAAAAAGACAAAGATCTCTGACAATTAATATCTTTATGACGTGATCAAATGTGGGTAATGTGAATCAAGGATTTTCTAAATAATACAGGACAAGAGTGTGGCTAGGCTTGGGCAGAGGAACCAGGCAGGGTCTGGCCCCTAGTGAATCCTTGCTGAGAAATTGGTGTATTTCAAATACCTGGAACTGATATCCATGGCTTTAACAAAAAAACAAAAAAAAACAAAACAAAACAAAAAACAAAAAAAAACAAAAAAAAAAAAAAAAAACAAAACAAAAAAACAAACCAAGACAAAACAAAAAAAAAAAACCCTCTTGGGATATCTTTAGTTTTCATCTGTGTCCAGGAGTGCTGAGCACCTGCCCTTCATACTAACATTCTATCACTGTCTGAAAAAAATGAATATTTGGAGCAAATGACAAGTGGTCGCTGAGGTATTGTAAAGCTACTACTCAGTTTTTGGTTTATGTCATGTGCAGGCTGACCCACCTTGGTCCTTAAATAACCTATCTACAAGAAAAAGGTTGCATAATCAGGGTTTTTTTCTGTCCTACTTCTGGGAGGTGATGTTAGCAAAAGCAAAAAGTGCTCAGCAACTCTGTGGCCCCTCTTCAGCAAAGCACAGGCAGCTCCTGAGCACTGAGCTCCATAGGAGATGGGAAAATGGCCTTCCTTGCTTTGATGCACTGGAGACATAGAAAGGTCTCTCAAATCTGCTTTGCCCCCAAAGAAATCAATTGCAGAGTTCTTATAGATTTCAATGAGAAAAAAAAACCCTACTGTTTATGGGAAAGTAAATAAATTTATTTCACAGGTATAGAGGTCAGTGCTCACAGAGCTTTGCAATATGAGGCACTGAGCACCTCTAGCACCACGGTGAGGTCAGTGCTGCCTTGCTGTGGTGTTCTTTATCACTCAGCCCAGACCTTCCCCCATCCAGGCTGTCTTCCATCTGCCCACAGGAACAAAATGAGAGGAATCACATTTCCTCCAGGTCACCTTGAGTTTCCATAGTGACTATTTGAATGTGATTGTCTTATCAATCAGAACCTTCTTTACTCTCATAAGCAACTATAAAATCTCCTCTGGTTTCTATAGCAACCATCTTTAAACCCATATATTTATTTTCTCTAGGCTTAGCTGAATTGTTGGAAATTGTGCAAATTAACTGCTAGTGCAATATTTCTTATATTTTTTCCCTTAAGCTATCCTTTACTGTCATCCAGAACAACAATTATGTTGAGGCTGCTGTCCTTATGTTTCAGTTACTCAGAGACCCTCTTTGCTTGACTAACCCCATGAGCAATGCCTCTTAAAAACCATGGGTTTCATGAGGAGCATGGTAACCCCAAAACCTCTGGAGTTCAGTCTTTCCCTTCCCAATTCAGGCCCCTATGCCATTCCATCCCCATGTACTCAGCACAAAATAAAAAGGTGTTGTTTTGATTCCCAAATCTCTTCTTGTAATAATATGCAAGATTAGCACCTTCTCTTCAGTAAGCTCAAAGCAAACTACAGTTGTTACTCAACAGCAACCCTGTGAATTACTTTGTGGTATTTTCAGGGTCCCCTGTCAAAGGGAGGAGATGATGAAATCTGATTCCATGTTCTTAGAAGGCTACTTTATTCTTTTATCATATTATATTATATTAAAGAATACTAAACTAAACTATACTAAAGAATACAGAAAGGATACAGACAGAAAGCTAGAAAGATGCTAATGAAAAACTCCTGACTCTCACCAGAGTCCAGACACAGGCTGACCGTGATTGCTCATTAAGTCAAAACAATTCACATGAAACCAATCAAACATGCACCTGCTGGTAAATAAAGTCCAAACCACATTCCAAAGCAGCAAAACACAGGAGAAGGAAATCAGATAATTATTGTTTTCATTTTTCTCTGAGGCTTCTCATCTTTCCAGGAGAAGAATCCTGGGTAAAGAGATTTTTCCAGAAAATATGACAGTGACTTTACTTAAATATTATTGTTGGTGCAGCACAATGTGCACAAGTTTAATGGTCCATTTACACTCCAAAACCAATAAATGTCAAGAAGTTTATGAGGTTTTTTCAACATAAGTGTAACTGGTGACAAGGCTGATACCACATTGCCTATGGTTTTCTTTCACCAGGCAGCAGGTTCACATGAAATTTTCAAGTGTAGCCACAACTACACTTTTACTTCATGATCTGGCTGTGAACACCCATTGCCTTCCATCTCAAAGTTCGCCTTCCTGATGACATGATTTAACTTGGTAGGAACTAAACACCATACAGACACTCTCACATTCTCCCCACTGCCCTCCAGCAGGATAGGGGAGAGAAAAAAAGTAAAATTGGTGGGTTGACTTAAAAACAGTTTAATAGAACAGAAAAGGAAGTGATAATAGTAACAGTAATTGTATTAGAAATAATAATAATTAATATAATATACAAAACAAGAGATGCACAATGCACTTGCTCACCACCCACAAGAATTCAAGGTTATAATGTGCCTCATTCAAAGTTATAAAGTTATTAATAGATAATTATTCTGCTCTGTGGCAGTGTTTTCTGGAATCCTGTTGGAAGCAGCAAGTTGCAGACATACCATATCTGCTTCTGTGCAACTTCCAGGTTACAGGGCAAGAGAGGCTCTCAGCTCCATCTGTGGTGCTGCTTTCTAGCTGTCCTGGACTTTTCTTTCTCCTCTTTCTCTGTAGAAGGAAAATTATTTTAGTTTTGGAATAAGATGAGAGACTTGTTTGTTTTTCTCTTAATTTTTAACTTTTCTCTTTGGAATGTTTAGTCCCTACAGTGTCTCCATCTGCTCACCCTTGCCCAGAGCTGCTGGGTTGCTGGCAGAAGGCAAATTTGTGCCTGTTCTGCAATGTGCAGAGACACCAACAAAGCAGCAGTCAGTCCACCTTGCTTCTTAGGAAAACACTCACAAAAGAAATGGTAGAAGTTCAAAGAAAGGTGAAGAAAGAGCCAGGAAGCTGAGGCTGTGGTCACATATTAGGGAAGGACAAAAGATTTTTGTGCCAGCTGAAATTCAATAACTGAAATCCTATGGGTATGAGAGGAGGAATACATCGAGATAATAAAAAGGAGAGGAGTTAACTACTTCTAAAATTAAAAGGAGGAAGGTGTAGTGACTCAGGATCACACTGCTGAATTCACAAAAGGTGGTTGGTACTGCAGGGCTTGGGGCCCTGCAGCTGCCTGGCTGTGCTCAGGGAGGTTTCCAGGTTTTTCCAGGGAGTACCATTGGTGGTCCTGATGCTGAGCTGCAGATGAAAGAGAGGAAGGGGAAATGAGATGCCTTGGGGCTGGCTGTGAGAGCTCCTCCAAGGAGAGCTGTAGGGGACCAGACTGTATTTAGAACCCCCAAGGAACATTTGTGCTCAGTAAGGATTATGGTCTGCTTGTGACAGGAGGGGGGCACTGGGCAGTGGCTGGTTTGTGGGCCAGGGGCTGTGGTGTGTCAGCACAGAGCTGGGGCAGAGCTGTGGTGGCCTGGCTGCCAGGGCAGGGAGGAGTCACTGGTGTCTGTGCTGACTGTGGCTCAGGGCCATGGCTCTGCTGCACTGCTTCAGACATGGCCAGACACCCCAGAGCATGGCAGCTCTTTGCCCTCAATGCAGCAATTCCTCTGTTTATACAAACCCTAGAGTAAAATTACTCCTATAAAGAAATGTTTTGCAGAAACACAATTTTTTTTTCAGTGGAAGCTTGCCTGGAGCTTTTCTTCATCCCTAAACGTTCAATCCCCCAGCATTATTTTTGCACACAGGTGCCCCCCCAGGTGCACAGGGCTTTCAGCTCTGTGCAGGGTCCTGCAGCACTGCTGCATGCTACCAAGGCACTTGCAAACCTGCTTACAAATCTGCTGGGTCCCAATCAGAGTGGGGATGCCAGGAGCCTGGGTGACTTCGGGTTTGCAGGGGAGATGGCTGCAGGCAGGGATGGGGCACAAGGCAGGCACAGAACACTTTTCACCAGAAGGAAGAGCTGCTTCCTTCAGGCACACACTTGCAGTACCTCTGCCTTCCTCCAGTAAAGGGTTGCTTCTGCTGGCTAAACCTTCCTGAGGAAAGCGTCACAACTTCACTCTCTAAAACACAAGTGTTGAGGGACTTGGGACCATTACATTTGACTTGGTATGGTAAGAAACTCACAGGTTTATATAAGAACTGTCTAACATGAGGCTGTTCTTATCTAAACTTCAGCCAATGTGCAGGCATGTTCAGAAGCCATACAGCACCCGTCTTTTACCTTTACACGTCTGAAGACACTAAAATCATGTAGTCATAGAATAATTATATAAAATAATGTATATGTCCCCTGTTGAGATCTGTAAAAGCTGGAACAATCTGTTTCTTTCTATGCAGATTTCCTGAATTGTCTAATACCTGAATGTGTAACTCATATATAATCTGTAAAAAACAAGCACATGCCCATTGCTGGCAGCAGATGAGCATTTACAGAGCTGAAGTCAAGCACTTAAGAACAGGGAGATGCTGCAGTTATCATTGCAGTTTTGTCTTGTAAATGCTCCAAAGGACAGAGTGTTTCTTGCTCCACTTCCCACCTCCCTCCCCAGGCAGGCTGAGCTTTTCTTTCTTCTCTTTTCTCTGTGGACTTCCAGAGCTGCTGGCTTTCAGCTTGCACAAGGACAAGCAGGGATGAGCTCTGTTCTTGCTTTTATGCACCTGACATGCAACCCCTTTGTGTTACTGTGGATACATTTGCTTTTCACTTCCTAAAAGTGAGGAAAAGGGGCAGCTGGGGAGAAGGGGTGAGAGAGGGCGTTTTTGCATTGTGGTTTTCCCCTGAACCCTGTGGTCAGGTGTGTGTAAGGCACAACTCAAAAATGACAGCAGGAGTGCTGTATCAGGGGCAGATAAGAACCACATTGCTTGCAAGGACTGAAAGCCTCATTGCCCTTATCTCAGCTTCAGAGCCACTGAAGCCCTGTGTCTCTCTTTCTCCTGTTTTTTATTGTATTGGGAAACTGCTGCTGAGCAGCTACACATGCTCTTGTGGGGCATGTACAGCATGGCCTGCAGTCCCTCCCTCCCTCTCTGCTTCTCTCCCCCCCTCTCTCAGGAGCGTGGGGGCACAGGCTGTGCTTATTTAACACCCCACTCTAGCTGCACATCCCAGGCATCTTCTCAGCAGCTGCCCCCAGGAACACGACTTTGTTATTTATGCTGCTCCCACTCCCAGCATGCTGTGTGGGTCCGGAGCCTGCTGTGGGTTTTCCCTTGGGTGAATGACTCAAGTGGCAATAAGAACCAGCAGCTGTGCTGAAGAATGCCACAGCAGTTTCCACTAGATTAACCCTGGAGGACTGCCAGTAGGATAGAGGGACTGGCATGCTGCTCACTGGGATCTCACATCCCTGCAAAGTGGCCTCAGTCCCTTGCCTTGAGATGACTTGACTTCCAGCCTTCCTCTGAAGCATCTGAGCAGCTCCCACAAAAATAGGAGCAGTTTCTGTAGGAGGGACTGTGGAAAATCACTGGACTCAGATTTAAAACTAGCTAGCAACACCACTGTCTCCATCCCTCAGTGGAAGAGGGTTGGATATGCTCTGAGCGCACTCACAGAGCAGGGCTTGCAAATTATGTGATGGTTGTCCTCTCCTGTGACCCACCAGTGTCCAGGGAAATGCAGCCTGGGTCTGGGCAGCTGCCCCCCAGCAGTGCCTGCTGACATGTAGCCCCTAGACAAACAGAACCAAATTCCTGTCCACCCTCTGGCCAGCACTGTAGTACTGCTCAGGGATCAGAGATCTGAGCAAAGGTGATATAAGGACACTCCTTTTCCATGATGTTCAACAGAAAAGAAAGCCACAGCATGAGTGGGGACAAGGAGTGAGAATTTCAGCGTAACCTTTGAAATACCTTTCTAAGTCCAAACTTTCTTTAATTTTCTTTTTAAATTTTATTTAAAGACATCTGAAGAATGGGATTTTGAAATAAGAAAGCGGTTATTTGAGCCTCCTGTGCTCATAGAGAGGCAGGAATCATCTGTTTGACTTGATAGCAGTGGGTGAAGCTACATTTCCTTGTATATTGGTTGCACCTCTGTAGGCACTGGTGCCTGCAGCAGAGAAGGCTGTGTTTGAATCCTGTGCTAGGCTGGCTGCAGGAGGCAGAGATGGAGGTCTGAAGAGAAGGGGTTACAACATCAGGTGGTGTCTGACTGCTCTGAAGAGGGGCAAGCAGTTAGCAAATTTCTGGAAAGCTCAAAATATTTAAAGGACATAAATGAGAGTGGATTGGGCTTTTCTTTTTCTTGCAGAAGGAAAGTGTGATGAGATCTGTGACTGCACCTATGAAGATGTGAACAGAAGTAAAGTTTTCCCTGACATTGTCTAAGTCTTGTCCCAGGGTCAGATGCATCTGGTGGGAGTTTATACTGCAAGTAACAGTGCCTTTCTGTGGGAGGTTCCTCCCCTGAGACATTCCTGAGGGATTAGTCAGATTTGTATGCCTCAGAAAGAAATGTGTACTATGGCTTCTGGAAAGAAAAGAGCAGAAATGTACCCAAGCAGAGCTGTGGCGCAAGCAGAGGGAGCTGCCCAGCCTGGCCGAGCAGGCTGAGGCTGCCCATGGCTGGCTCTGCCCACACGCAGAGAGTGTGCAAGTCAGACACAGCTATAAAAAAATGAATTGTCGGTGCTGTTCAGCAGAAAACAAAACTGGGGCTTGCAGATGGGGATGAGGGTAGGAAGTAAGTTTGCAGACAGCACCAAGCTGGCCGGGAGTGTTGATCAGCTGGAGAGCAGGAAGGATCTATAGAGGGTTCTGGACAGGCTGGATCAAAGGGCTGAGGCCAACAGTGTGGGATTCAAAGAGACCAGGATCTTGGTCCTGCACTTGGATCACAACAACCCCAGGCAGTGCTACAGGCTGGGGGCAGAGTGGCTGGGAACCTGCCAGGTGGAAAAGGACCTGGGGGTGCTGGTCAACAGCTGGACATGAGCCAGAATGTGCCCAGGTGGCCAAGAAGGCCAACGGCATCCTGGCCTGGATCAGCAATAGCGGCCAGCAGGATCAGGGCAGTGGTGGTCCCCCTAGACTTGGCACAGAGTGTCCATACCTCAATTCTTGTGCTCAGTTCTGGGCCCCTCGCTACAAGGAGGACATTGAGGGGCTGGAGCCTGTCCAGGGAAAGGCAACAGAGCTGAGGAAGGGTCTGGAGCACAAGGCTTATGGACACCTCCTGAGGAAGCTTGGGGGAGAAAAGGAGGCTCGGGGAAGACCTTATCACTCTTTACAGTTGCTTGAAATGAGCCAGGTGGGGGTTGGTCTCTTCTCCTGGACAGGACAAGAGGAAACGGTCTCAAATTGTACATGGGAAGTTTCAGATTGGATATCAGGAAAAAATTCTTCACGGAAAGAGTGGTCAGGCATTGGAACAGGCTGCCCAGGGAAGTGGTGGAAACACAATTCCTGGAAGAACTCAAAAAATGGGTAGATGTGGCATTTGGGAACATGGTTTAGCAGTAAGCACAGTGCTGCTGGGCAGTTGGACTCAATGGTCTTAGAGGTCTCTTCCAACCTTAACCTTTCTATGATTCTATACTTTTAAGTGGAAAGTTTGTGCTACTTTCCAAAACCCAAACTTTCTTAGTTTCTTTTATGTGTTTACCTTTAAAGACAGCTGAATGGCACTATGTAGTCTTGCATAGCCCAATTGTGCCAAGCAGAGAACCAAGTGCATCAATAAAAGGTTTTGTAGCTTTCAAGAGGAGCACTAATTCCAGAAGGGAAAATTATTACTATTCCATCCCTTTAGAGACCAGTGGGTAAATTTGCTCATGTTTGAGTACTTGAATTAAAAATGTGTAAGTACCACATCTCTTTCTAATTTCTGAAAAGTATATTGGTAAGTCAAAGACATCCAGAGCTGTGTCCTGAATGTTTTTCTGGGTGCACTGTGGATGTTGGGTGGGAATAAATGTGTGCTTTCTAAGTAGAAAGAAAGATATGATCTATTCGCAAAAAATAATGTGAAATTGTTTTAAATGAAACCCCAAACTTGGTGTTTAGAACTTGGTAAAAAATAAAATAGACCAAAATCACTACCACCAGTAGAATTGGCTTTTTGGGCTGGAAACCTAAACTCTGCCTAAGATACACAAAAGCCTCAGGGATCTTTCCCCAGGGCAGGTGCTAAACTGTCCATCTGCCCTCTCTGCCCCACTGAGAAGCCACCCAGTTGCTTGGCTGTGGGCTGACTTTGGAACATGGAAGCAATTTTGTTGGACTCAGTTTGACTAATCAGCCCAGAGTGCTGGGTGTGTCTGTACATTTTTGCAGAAACACCATGAGGTTTTATTGTCCTCTGAATGCAGAATTGTGGATGAGGATTTGGCAGATGAGGTCAGTTCGTGCTCAGGAATGTCAGCCCTTTGGCAGAACAACACAATAAAGATCCTCCTTGGGTCAGTATTTCAAGTGTATTATTTAATTAGAGAAGTAACGTATTGCATAGGGGAAGGCAGCATGGCACAACAGATAAAAACTTGGGTGTGATTTAATTCAGGCAAATGAGACTTTTGTGTTAAGATGTTAACCTAATCATAGCATTGCATGATCCTCAGACACTGCCTTTCATAAGGTCTAGGAAGAAAAGTCAAAGACAGAAATAATAAAAACTTGGGAAGGGCCAGGCTGTTAAAACTGCACGGTTGTGAGCTGAGATGGGAGGGGGAAATCAGGCACCACCAAGCTTGGGGCAGGGTCAGGTTTATGTGTATGGTCTGACCAAGCTGAAGAACTGCCAGAGAATGAAACAGGAGGACAAACATTGCTTCTTTTGTGTTTATTCTCTGCTTCCATCTAGCCCGCAGCTACAAAGGTGATATCCTCTGTGATAGCCACTGTCCACTCCCTGTCCTTTCTTCACTTTGTTACAGAGATGATGCTTTGGTTTGGGTCTTGACTTCCTGCTGCAACTGCCATGGAATTCACACTCTTCTTCCCACTGACTGTTCTGGTGGAAAAGGCAAAAAAGGCTTGGGAAAACAATAAATATCACCCAGCTTCCAAAAATCTCTGCAAAACAAACATTGAGAAAAGTATTTAAGATAGACTGAAATGGTTGGGTTTGATTTTTGTGTTTGTTTCTGCCATATATTTATCTTACAAAACTAATTTGAGGTGTATTTCTAAAGGAAAACAAAACTGGCTTTGTTCTGAAAATGCTTGAACAGCCTCTCTTAGAGGCTTGCTGGATTCTACAAAGGTTTTGCCCTGAAGGGAAACCTTAGTAAAATCCATCATTCAGAAGACTGTTTTGTATTTGACTCAGGTTTTCTGGTGTAAAATCTTTCCAGCTTTCTTGGACCAGCCCTATTGAAAGCTGTCAGTGGTGATATCTGATGCAGCAGTGGCCTTGTGAGGCAGTGAAGGGAGCTCTAAGAAATGCTTATCAATGCATTACCACTTGCTTCAGAGAAAGATTTATTACTTTACCTTCAACATAGTAATGGGGACATCTTGCTGTGTCAACATGAAGTGTTTTATTCATTTAACACCATTTGTTAAAGAAAAGTAATTCTGAATACTGCAAGTTGAGTAATTATTATGTCTTTTCACACTTAAGCAGGCTTGCAGTGGAATACAGGTTTTTGCTTCCTATTGTTTTCCAAGCTGCAGTCACAAGTGGTACCCAAGCAATATCTCTATAGGCTTCCATGGCTGGGTTGGGGTGTGGAGCAGTGAATTTCATTTCCAGTGGGCCTCAAGGCAGGAGTTAACACTAGAATGTTGCCTATGTTACAGCTGTGTGCTCTATGCATACATGTTCTTAAAAAGAAGACTACGCTTATGTGTTTATTGAAAACTGTGAATTGTTTTGCAGTTTGCAGTGATAACTATTCTTCCATGTCCCTCTGCTTTTAATTCATGAACACGTAGATGCAGATTATTGATTTTGCAGCATCTTAAAACAAATCTCTTCCTTTCATGACAGTGCAACACTCTTCTCCTGTGGGGCAAAAATCTGCAGGACCTCTGGCCCTGCCGTGACACAGTGATTCAAGAGAGCTCTGATTTTCCCCTGACAATAGGAATTGCTCTAACATTTTTAGGTATTTTAAGGTTGAGGGTTTTTTCCTCAAACATGTAATTTTTTTTCTATCTCTTCCCTTTTTTTTTTGTATTTATTAAAGTTTTGAATGAAAAAAAGGAATTTCTAAGAAGGAAAAAAGAACACACCCAGAGAATACTTGAGGTGGATGGTAAGACTGGAAAAGGCAGTGTGCTAGGGAGTTCTAGTAAATATACAAACACCTTGTTAGCAAGATGGTCAGTGGAGGATAGTTTGGGATCACTGCTTCTAACTATAATTTCAGCCCCTGTGTGTTCCTCTTCCAACAGACTCATGTTCTGCCATTACTGAGAAATGGTTTTGCCATCACCATTTGTTTTCCTGCAGGTTTCTTCTGTTCCTGGAGCCTGCTTGGCTTCACACCTTTCAGTGTGTGTACACCACGTAGAGCCAAGCTTGGCACCATGCGTGCAACTCCGGACAAGCCACACATAAAAGGGAGGAAAAGCATTTTCTCTCTGAAAAATTGCTGCTGATGTGCATCCAGCCATTCTGGGTTTTGATACAGCCTTCCACATGATGCAGTGTATGTCCATTAAACAGCCTGTGCTGTGCTATCAGACTGTAAACTGCTGATTAATCACACAGCCAGCCTGGATGTCCATCTCAGTCTGAGCTCAGCTTCTCCTTGTGACCGATGGCAATGGATGTGTGCATGCTGACAGCGCCAAGTGTCACATCCTTGGGAATTCAGAGCAGGAGCCACCACAATGAATGTGGTGCAACGTGCTCTGACCTAGATAAACTGTTTGACGGTTGTATGTATGTGTGCACATTTGAGCAAACACGATAAGAGAAAATAAGGATTTAAATGAGCAATGTCCTGCCCTGTTTAACAATAAACCAAACAAATCAAAATCCCTTCTTCTTCCCACACATTAATCTCTTTTCTCTTCTTGTTCATTCTCACAAATCCATCCTTGCTATTGCAGTGGCTTGTTTACAGCATAGCAAAGTTTGCCCCTGTGTAGCATTTCAAGTAAAGCAATTTAATGGCCCATTGGCTAAACGCTGACTAACCTACTTTGAATGCAGTGGGAGGTAAGGACTGAGCATAAGCTCAGCAAGGATTTTGGCATAGCATCCCGTGACACTCACATCCTTGCAGTTTAGTGGGAGCTATTTACCCACATGGGGCTGTTTCATGCTCTGCATGAAAACTGTTTTAACATTTTGCTGCATTGAAACAGCATTACTGAGGCCCTCACTCAGTTTTCACTTGTCAGGTTTTTTGCTTGGCCCTGCACGAAGCGTGGCCTCTTTGAGATGCCATTCAACACATTCTTCTCACTGACCTCCATTTGTGCATGACTGGGAATTGTATGGGATGTTACACATTCATTCCCTGATTTGCTGTAGATAGGAATCACAGGCAAATACACACAGTTATTAATTGCAGGTGTGGCCTTCCATAGCTCAGTTTGGGCTGGAAATATCCAAAAGCACACAGGCCTGTAGCCAGCTGCTTTCCAATGGCAAGGTGATTAAGTTACTTAACTACCATCCCCCTGGCAGCAGGAGAACCTCAGCTCTGACCGAAGAGCAGGCAGCACAAGGCAGTGATGCTGTCACAGGGCTTCTGGTAGGCACCTGTGGAACCTCAGCGCTGTTCTGCCTCTGCTTTGATAGATCAGAGTGGATGTGCAAAGACAGAGTCCTGCTGCCCCTGCCTTTGGGTGGCACAGCTCACCTCTGGAGTCTGCCTGCAGAACACAGGGCTAAGCATGCTAAGGGCTAAGCACATAGCAGGTGTGCAGGGAGGAAAACCTGCAGGAAGGCAGCGTGGCCTTTCCTAAACACCCTCCTGCTGGAGCCAGGGGTGGGAGAGCCCATACGGCTCAGATTCATGGACTGCACTTAGTGCTCAGACCTGTGCTCTTCTCATGTCTCTTCTGCTTCAGTCTCCATCTGTATTTTAAATCACTAGGGCCTACAGGTGACAGGATGAGGTTTCTTCTTTCCCCAAGGGGTGCCTTTGGCCTTTTCTATTTTTTCTATGCAACTTTCATTCTGAGGATGAAATATGTGGTCAAAAATTTTTACTTCCTTTAGCCAGGGTAACTACAGGCCAGCTTATAAGACAATCCAAAATCTAAAATGTTAAGAGGTTTTATTATGCCTCCTGTGCCTTTTTAACAATAAAAAAACATGGAAATTTTATACTAAATTTCTGGTTTGTTCTACTCAGTTTTTTCTCCTTCACCACTTCTGAAAGTCAGCTGAAAGCTCTCTGAATTAAAATTCATTGAAATCAATACCAGTTTGGGGGAATTGATCAAGGTCCATGGAATAAACAAACACATCTCTCTTTTTGGAATATTTTTCAAGGAGCTATACTGTGGTTTAATCACAGGGAAACACAAAGCATAAATATATGCATGGAACATTATCTGTACCAGAGCAGTGGACACTCTGACAATCAGATGCTCAGCTGTAACAATGTTAAAAACTCCAATCAAATTTAGCAACTCACCTGCCAGTTCAGTGACTTCACCTGCAGAGTTTACCAGTACTCCTAATTTACATTAATAAAGAGCCAACCTGACAAATGAGAACTTTATTATAAATTATATATTTGATATTTCAGAGAAATTATCTTATTTGGGTTCCATCATTTGCAATCCATACACCTTCAGGAAAGTCAAACCTATTACCAAATGGGAGCAGTAAATAATAAAATTATATTTCACTGAGGGGCAAGGTACCTGACCAAGAATTAAAATGTATCATTTAGACTTCGGTGGTAGCCAGTCTATGTAGTGGTAGTCTGCCAAAACATCCTACACCAAATTTGTGTGAAAGAGGTTATACAATAGATAAATTTTAGGACTTTACCCTTTTTTATTACTTATTTTGTCCATACCTTTTTTTGTGGTTCTAAGCTTTTCTTGGCTTAAAATACTTTAAAATTTCATGTAAAAATATAGTTTCTCTGACTGTGCATAATCTCACAATTCTTCATTCCACTAAAGCTTTCAGGAAAAATAAATGGCAAAGGAAAATAAAACAGTTATGACAAGTCCCATGTAATTTACATAAATTTTAGTCATCTAAGATTCCAATTGGACAAAGAGTGAATTTTAGGCAATCTGATGTGTGTTGCAAATTTATAAACTCTACTTTAAAGACAGAGTTAACTCACAAGTCTGTTATGTTAGGAAAATAAAGGTGGTTAAGGAATACTTATATATGTAATTAAGGTTAATAGTGATCCAAAAAGGCAATCTAATTAGGTCCACTTTGAGTGTTTTCTCCTAATATGACCTTAAGCATTTTTAGTGGGTCATTTGAGTTTTTTGTATACAGCACACGTTTTCTGAATAATAAATAAACGTTTGTATTTGTAAGACACTTTTCTATGATGTCAAAGGACTCTCAAGCATTTCAGAGCACAGCTTGAGAAAGGCCATGCCTCAAAAATAAAACCACACTGAATACTGATGTAAATTCTCCCCTATTAATGATGTCACTACAGCAAAACAGCTGTAAAGACTTGGGTAAAATTGGGAACCCTGAGAAACACATTATATGTGAATGCAACAATACATAGCACCAAAAATCTTTTTTGAAAAGAATTGCAAAAGCTTGCTTTAGAGGAATCAAGTTATCTTTCCCTCTCCTTCCAAAAGGAGAGTCAAACCTTTGTGCAGTATTCAGTCAGTAAAATATTAAGGTCATTACACCCTTGTACCAGTGAGATTCAACTGGCCAGTAATCTGTGTCTTGTGGTGCTGTTTTTGTGTTATGTTGCAGCACAAAGGGAACTGCCATCCTGAACCTCCTCACCTCCCTGTCACTGATACTGAGCTTGAAGTGAAACTGGCACAGAGGAGTGCCACATGTGTCTGGTAAAAGGTAAATTAGAAAGCAAGGGCATTAAACTGGGGCAAAGGGAGGGAAGGTAAAGTTGTATCACTGATATATTCTTGCTTTCCTTCTTCCCCCTCTCAGGGTAAAGCATAAGCACTGTAAAGATTTAAATAAGTCACTTAATCAGAAGGGATTCATCACTTGCCACATCATTAGCTGGTATGAAATGGTTAACATTGCAGAAACCTGGAAAAAAAAAATCCATCCCAGATTCATCTGTTTCCAGTGCAGACTTTTTATAAAGGTTCATTAGAGGAAAATTAGAGGGAAAATTCAGTACCTTCTATAGAGGTAACTCAATACATGGCAATCCATCAGGACCAGAAAAGCTGCTTTTTATAGATTCAGGACTAGTTCTCCTGACAGAATTCTACTTCAAATGCCTCTACAAAATTTTCTACTGATTAAGCTAAGCTTTCTCCTAAGGCATCTTACTGATTTTACAATATAAGTCCATTTCCATTTCAGCAATAATGTAAGCAAACAGTAGTCTGTTAGTAAAAGTTAACCCTTGATGAATCCACTCTACTGGCACCAACACAGAGATACTTCTCCATACCTCAGACATGGTTTTGAAGTTTGGTCTGACTTCCTATCCCTGAGCACTAGGAAAAGGATAAATCAAAATATTCCTATTGTTGCTAACTATACACCATTGTCTAATGGATCAGCAGAAGTGTAGCACAGGCAGCTCAAAGCAGCTTGCAACAGTGATCTGCATTTTGATAACCCAGTTATCAAATGGGTTATATGTAGTCAATATAGTAAATGCAGAAAACAGGGCACTACTGCTGGAAACTGCACACACTGCATTAGAGCTCCTGCCCCTGGGGCTGTGAGAAGACTCATGGAAGGCTGATACTAACAACACCAACTAGAAGAAAAAGACTTGCCTGGACAAGGATTAGCTGGCCCTTGAAAGCACCAGTCTTCTCATCTGTACTCCCTCTTTAGTAGCTCCAGTGGCACCAGTTTATCTTTTCTCCATTAAGTTTTGTTGTTCCAGATGAAATACTGCTGTAGCCACAGTAAACCCTTACCAGAAAAACAAACCAAAACACTATTGCATTTAGTGACACTGATCTTTAAGCATCTGGTGGCACATGCTTACTACATATGGGATCTGTGCTTCCATGCATCAGCAGAGTTAACACCCGTCAGAATATGCTTCCAAGAAAAGTTCTTCCCACAGCATTTCAGGTGCTAGTATAATTTGATGTTTAACACAGAGCACCCTCCCCTGCACCAAGTATGCAAAAAAATCTTCTCCGATAGACTACAGAGATTTACTTGAGAGGAATTAGTTTTTAAAACCTTTACCAAGGTCTAACCAGAGCAACTTGAATGGGATGAAAATATCATTATTTCAGTTTAGTCTAGAACAAAGAGCAGAGCCTGGCCTGGCATTCAACCAGGGCTTAACATCTTACTCTGAACTGTGGATTACAATTTCTAAGTTACAAGGTTCCATTAGGCTGGAAATAAATCCCCACAGACCAATTATTACAGAGCAGGTATTTGCTTCTTGCAGCACTGGTGATGAGGGGGATTTCTTCACCTAACTCACCCACTTTTGTCAAGTGCTCTGGTGTATTTATACAGTAAGTACTCCTAGTCACTACAGCATCATCACATGTATGATCTCATGATTATTACATAGTGCTTTTGCATTGCACCTGTGCCTACCCATTTCGGGGGTCATCAGGGGTCTTTGATGAAGGCTTCCAAGGTTGTCTTCACATCTGAACTTTCAACCTTGTCTTCAGAGCATGTGCAGTTACAGTGTTCCGTGGTCTGTCTGGTCTTAACCGGCCTAAATTCTTTGTTTTGTGGCCAATTGCCTTTACATTTGCCAATTTCTCATAAGTAGTATACTTATCTATCCCTACAGCTGGTGAGGTTTTCCTTTTTTGTCTATTCAGCATTAAGCAACTAGTTAACCACATAGCCATTACATTGCATAGAAAGTTAATTTATATCAGGTTACATAGGTATAAAAGTTATGATTCAGGTTATATTGATATCAGGTTATACAGATATAAGATATCAATATAACCTAATGTAACTTAAGCTATATAAGCACGTTGTAACCTCAGTTATATAGGCATCAGTTACAAACACTGTCCTATGCTCTAACACCTGTGAAGTTTCCAGGTTCCTTCAGGTGTTTACAACTCTTGGGCCAAAGAAAGGAAGAGGCATAACTCATTAAGGGCCTGAATTACATTCACCTCACTGCACAACTGGTTCTGTGCAAAGTGTGAGAGTTTTAAGTGTTTATGACTCTCCTGCACAGAAACACAAAGCAATGGCCTGTCAAACTGTGAGGAGGGCAATACTTAGAGCAGAAGTATCGCAAACAGTTAAACTCAAGAGGTCAGGAGATACCAGTAAAATGAACTTTATTTCAAAGCTCTTTAAAAAGCTTCACAATAACACTAACAGAATTAGCATTTCCTTCATTTTATGTACCCCACATGAAAAATGTATTGTTTAGCAAGAGATGAAACGTAAGCGTTTCTGCATGCTACTAACACATTTCACCATCTCATTACCTGATAAGTACTTTGGACTGCAACAACCAAAAACCTCAGACAGAAGGATTTCTTCTGCAAAGTCCTTATGAAAGGGACAGACACTGGCTTTTTCTGACATACCCAATTAGATGTCCAGACAAAAGGAAACTACCTTGGCATCTACAAATGCCTACGTGTGTTTTTCGATTACAACCTTTTAAAGGAGCAGTACATTTCAAAGCAAGGGCTTCTTTTCATCTTTAGTGATGCAAAAGGTTAAATACTGCACAGAAGCTTAGTATGAACTCACAATTCCACAGGAATCTGAAAGTTACCAAGGCAATTTTCCTTTTAGGATAGTCATGACCAACACTTTTACTATTCTTCCTCCCACAACATAACATATTCCCAGACAAGTCTTAAGAAAAAAAAATATAAATAGTTTCCAAAACAATGCATTCCCACCCCCATCACATATGACAGCCAAAACATCTTCTGTCATGGGATGAAATAATTTGCTGCAAGTGCAGTGGCTTAGTCCAGGTCCATATTAATGGTGTTTTGATCACTTGGATGACATTCACCATTTTGCTGAGGCATTTCAGAATTTTTGTCATCTTCTCCCATGTCTTCAGTTTTATAATCACTCTGCTCACTTAATGGGTTTTCCTCCTTAGGAGAGTCAACCTTTGGTTTTGGTTGTGTCACAACAGGCTCACAGACATTGTTTAACTCCTAAAAAAGATGGAAAAGATGTGGGCAGAATGTGTATTAAGGAGCCACCAGCTTCACTGGTGCAAAAAGTCCTGTGTCCAAAAGACTGCTTGAAATCGGCTTCTGCACTTGTTCCCCTGTGTCCAAACTGACAAATACTTATTTTACTCTGAAATAAATTAATTGGTATACTTTATGATGTTCTGTGGGCAAAGTTCAACTCAGTATTTTGGATTTCACATTGGTTTTTTTCAATACTATTTTGTCTCTCAGTAAAACACTGAAAAACAACCTGAGCTTTTAAGGTGACTGAAAGACCAAGTATCAATGAGCCCCACAGAATTGTATACAGTACACTAGACCTCCTCTGCTTTCTGCTGGATCTCCTCCTTTCCATACTTTCTACCTTTCAAGAGCACTAGAGCAGCAAGAAGAAACTGGGGAAGACAAAAGGCACAGATACCAATCAACTTTTAGCACCAACCTCTAAAGAGAGTTTGTTATGGTACTTACCTGTAGCTTTGCCTTAATTTCACTTGAATGCACAGCTGGATCCTGATCTAAGCTCTTCTTAGCCTGCGCACTCACAGCATTATTCATCCACTCTACCACTTCACTAACACACTTCTCTACTTTCATCATTTCCATCTCATCGATATGGATGTATTTCTCATCCTGTCCAAATACAAACATTTGGTATTAGTTAATAAAGTCAAGTGTTAATACTGTAATCAAGTTATGCCAACAAGTCTATCTCAATTATTTGTAACTTGTAAATCATTTCCAATGGTCAAAACAAATAGAAGTTAGCCACAAGGGAGATCCATTACATCAAGAGACAACAAGAAATACAGGTGTCAACATAAAGCTTCCTTTACCCAAATGAACAAGAAATCTGGTTCAGAGGGCACGGAAGCTTCACAAAAAGGTCATGCAATAAAATATAACATTCTTAACAAAGCTGATAAAAGAAAATATTCCCTCCCGTTCTGGAGGAGCTGCCTGCACCCAAGGTAGTTTAGACATTGAGATTCTGATGTAAAGGGAAAGGATCAGAGTTTTCAACTTTACCATTCCCTACAATGCCACAGTCACACAATTAACTACTATCAGAAGGGCCTGCCCAGCAACACAACTAATGAATCCATGTTTAGAATTCTTAAATAAAACCAAGTTTTTAAATATACTATTTACAATGATGCTAGTTATTTCACATATAACACTACTAATGATTTCACTTAATTTTGTAATTTATAGCTGTGAAGACATAATTGCTTCTGATGTTAAATCTCAGATTGAATTATTCTGAGTGTTGTGAGCCATCCTATTAAAATTCTTCAAGCTGAAATTCAAGGAGCAAATTTTCAGACTGGAAAGATTA
This sequence comes from Onychostruthus taczanowskii, assembly GCF_017590055.1. Classification (NCBI taxonomy): domain Eukaryota; kingdom Metazoa; phylum Chordata; class Aves; order Passeriformes; family Passeridae; genus Onychostruthus; species Onychostruthus taczanowskii. The sequence continues at coordinate 2,347,227 of NW_024502569.1, read as the reverse complement.
TCAAGAACATAATCTTCAAATACCAATAAAAAAAAAACCCAAACACAAAAACCCCACAAAAAACCAAGCCCCAAATACCCACATATAACAAAATAGTGTTTTTACTTTATCTGCAATGAGGTTTTACACTAATGCTTCTCACCATACAATAATTCTTGACCCTGAAAGAACTGGAAGAAGAGCACTTTTCTAAAAAACAGTCAGATCAGTTTTTTAAAGGTCAAGAATCAGACCACAAGTCTAAACTCTTTATAGGAACACTCTCTTCAGCCTGAAAACATCCAGAAGTGTCAAGCAGCTGAAGATATGACACACTGCATGAGATTTTTTTGAGTGCTGGGAAACATTTGTGGTGTTAAATTTGTGACCTATATAGCAGTAGTTCACAGCTCATCTGAAAGTGCATTTGAAGCCCTCCAGCCAATGAGCCTCACCGAAGCACTGTGGTTAAAAAAAGGCCACTTACTTTATTCCTGAATTCCCCAGCTATTGTAGCATAGTACTGGAGCCTGTGTCCCAGTTCCTGTAATAGCCTTGGTCGCTCCTCTGCTTCTTGATAGCGCATTTCAATTGGAGTACCTAATTTCTGGAAAAAGCAATTTCTACATGTTTATGTGATTCCTTAACGTTGTTTAGCACAGTCTTTTGGAAATTTTCCTTTTTGGGCATATTAACAGGCCTACCTTTAAATTCTCTAATTTTTCTACATACACCTGCTTTGCTTCATCCTCACCCTCTTCATACAGCCAGCCTTCTGTCTCTGCTAGGAGGGCAGAGAATCCCTGCAGATCCTGTGTGTCAATATAATTCAATACATCAAACATCAAAATACACACCAATCAACCATGTTTGTCTTGAAGTAACACAAAGGTAAATATACACATGAATCCTTAGCCTCCTGTATAAAAATTTAATTTCTACTCCAGCCTTTGCCTAATTTACTTACTTAAACCGTGCCAGCTTCTGGACTGAGAAACACACATCTACAACAAAGGTAGCATTTATAGACCTTTGTCCTTGATTAGGCCAATGATTGGGGTGTAACTTTAATTCATGGTTTTGATTACACATAAAGCAACACAGCTTCCCCTTCCAGTCACCAGCTCCAACTGGAAACAAAGCTTTACTCCATTTGTGACAAAACCTTTTTTCAAGGATATGTATTTGTTACGCCTAAGCCTAATTCTGGGTTAGTCACTGCCATCATTCAGATGAAGTTCTGGTTTTGCAGCTGTGTCCAGGGTGGCTTTGAGAAAGTTTAACCAAGGTACACAAAACAGATTCTTGGTATCAGTATCTTCAGAGAAATTCCTGTAACCACAACCTACCTTTTCACAAACAAACTTTTCATATGGTCCAGACAACTTGTCCCTGAACTCATATACATATTCCTCCACTGCATTCTTTGCATCATTTCTTTCTTTCTCCAGTTTATCTTGCATAATCATCTTTCCCTGTATACCACAGAAAATATTTTAATTAAAAAATAACAATGTTCAAACAGCATTCTGCGAAGCACAGCTCCTGTCAGATCTCCCAGAGGCCTTGGTTCACCTAACTGTTGAAATTCTCATTATTATGCAGTAGACTCATATGAAGAAATGTGTTGCACTTCTCTGAAACACAACAGTTTAAATGAATCTGTGATGCCATTCCACAGATCAGTGCCCTGATACCAACTGCTATAAAGGACACTTCAATCCTTCTGATAAACATTTGTCAGTTATGTGTTAGAAGGCAGACAGTATGTTAGCTCATTGTCTCACTGTTAATTGAGCCCACACTCCGGGGTGACAGTGCAAGAACAGAGGTTGCCTTGAGAAGCAGGTGAATGGTTAGAAACTGCACACAAGAAAGCAGTCTACACCACACTAACTCACCTCTGTTTCAATATACATATTGAGGAGATCTTTTCCTAACTGCCAAACCAAGTTAGCTTCAATGGGTAGTTCCACATTCTTCACTTTTATCTTGGGTTTTTTAGCTTCTGGGGGCTGATCACCTTTCTTCTCATTTGTCTGAGTTAGAAAGAAGAAAAATAAGATAATTTTCCTGACTTCTTTCTGATGAAGTACTACTATGATGAAAGACACATTCAGAGGAAGAAGACACAAAGGTTTTTCCATCTTCTTTTAAAATCTTCAAAATATGCTCATGAGGCACTTTCCTTTTGGGGATTCCACCTCCTGTCCTAGTCTCCTTACAGTCTGTTTCCAGACACTAAGCACTGAGCTGCAGCAAGGACATTCCTCAGATATATGCTGTGTTTGCAGATTTTCCAGAAGTGTCCATCTGTAACGTAGCAGTTCACTAATGATGCTGATAGGGCTTAAGATTTTAACCCAAAGCATTTTTCATCTCATACAGATGAAAAAACAAAATCACTAGCAATAACATGCAGACATGTGTTTCATATTGATTTTTTCCTTTTCAGTTTATGAATTTTATGATCCCAGCTTCCCTCAGCAGGCCTAATAATAATAATAAGCTTGGCGTCTAACTGCTGTTTAAATTGAAATGTCTGCAACCCAAATAAACAAGTTGTACAACACTGCAAGAAGACAGGGAAGTGGTAGAGAAAGACTTCTTGCAGGAATCCTTTTGCAAACTCTGTACAAAAATCATCACAAGATACAGACATTATTTTTCACTATAGTAAAGATGTGAAAATGAAAAAGGTTCCAACACCAAGTTCCTTACTTTTCCTGAAATATGTTACCATTTTAAAAGCCATTATATAGGATAACATTTTCAACAGAGTTAAAGGGTCACTCACTTTCTTGACATCTGGGATTTTGTTTTCTTCAGAGGGAGGTTCTGATGAAGGGGGAGACTGTGACGTTTGCTGACCATCAGTTTGTACCTGGGACTGTGTTCCAGCCTCACTGTTCTCTTGCTGGATATTTTTCTGAAATGAAAGCCCAGGCACAAAGGATGTAGAAGGCATGTGCACTTGCATTTAAGTATAGGGCACTTCACTTCTGACGCACATACGGTACAAAGTGCCCTACAAAGCATTCTGTGCACACGCAGAAACACACACGCTTCACTATGGAGATACAGACTAGGTGCAAGTTCAGGAGGAGTTCATGAAAATGTTACCAGTGCCAGGCTTGCTGCACAATACTTGTGTGCGTGTGTGCACATGCTACCACTTTCTCTTACAAAAAGGGGCTTTTAATTTATTGAGTCAATGTTTACTTTTTCCCCCTCAAAATTAATAATAGATCAAGTAGACTGTAACAATGTGCATTATTCCCCAGTGTTCCCCTCTTCTTCAATGCTGTAGAGAACAATTCAGTTTTCCCTTTCACAAAAAAGTTTCAAAAAACTTTACTGATACAAAGGATACATACAAATCCTTTCAACACAAAGCACATGGATGATTAACAATCCAAATCCAGTTTTCCTGTTTGGAACAGTTGGATAACTATGGCATCTGCAAGCAACCCCACCCTCAAACAACCAACCTGCTGCTATTTGGCACTTCACAGAAAAACTGATTTTGAAATCCACACACTTCCAAGACAGCATAAATTTTCTCCTGTTCTTGTAAAGGCATTTCCTGACAGCTACACACAACACATCTTAAAATTAATCTCCTTTTGTTTCCCTAGAGGAAGGTATTTTTCTTCCAGAGTATGTAACAGCAAAACACACTTTCATCAATCAGTAAGGACATTCACACACAAGAAAGGTCAACTTACATCACTGAAGTTTTCACTAGGCCTCTGGTCCTGAGCTTCCACTTCAGTCTCAACACTGACATCTTCACACTCTTCACTTTTAACTGGTTCTACCATAGATGCAGTGGACACACTGAAAATGCCATGAGTATTGACACGGACTTTCACTTTGACTTTAGACTTCTCTCCGTCTTTCTGGGCTGCCACATTCTGGATAACATACCTACCTAAAACCAAAGAATCAGAACTCACACAGTGGAATTAAGCAGGTAACCCTATAGAACCAGGAAAACATCTCCCTTTTTCATAGGCAAACTGTTTTCTAAATATTTGATGAAGACTCCATGCTAATCTCATGGTCCCTCAAATTAACTCAGTACTACCAGAAGAAAAAACCATAAAAACAACAAAACCAAAGTACACTGCTTTTCAGCCAACTTCATCTTATAAATCAAAGAGTAGGTGCTCCTGATACCACTAATAAATACAAAACTGGTGCCCTCTGTGTTACTAGTGGGCTGAAAGAAAACTACTGAAGGGCTTAGTCTAATGCCAATATTAAGTGGTGTCTTTCTAATACAAGTTACTGCCCAACATAGAAACAATATTTCTAGAGGCTTTCATTACAGCTTCTAACATCCATGCAAGTCTGCCATTACCTTTTATTCTAGGGCAAAACCTAATTGTTCTGTAAGTACTGTAATACTTGAAACAAGAATTGTGAAACTAATAGACAATTAGTTCAACAGTAAATGAACAATCAGATGTCCTTGACATTAACTGCAGACATTTTTCCTTATTCATGGATTACCAAAAGAGTGACCTGGAGACCAGAATGCTCACTTCACTGCAAAGTACAAGTTCCCCAGTTTCACAGGCCAAATATACACATTTACAAACACCATTCCTTCAGCAACAGACCTAGATCACAAACGCACAAGATTTTACCTGCCCGTCTCACAGGCTATGGGATGTAATCTTCTGTCTTCTAAATCCAATAATACTGGACCTGTTCTCTCTTTTGCCACCCTCATTAGAACTACTACTTCACCCATTAGTCATACCAATAATTCTGTTCTGAGCAAAGAATTAATTGGCAACAGAGTTGAAACAAACCTGATCTTCAGTTCTGTTCTTACCAGTTTTCAGAACAGCAGATAAACAGTTTCTCATTTGTCAAAGCCAAATAAATTGAACACTGACAAACCCCCGTATCAGTCTTTATGGTAAGAGTTAACCACAAAAGGAAATCTGATGTTTCTGTAACTACAGAATACAGTCAGAGAATCATAGAATAGCCTGGGTTGGAAGCAACCTTAAAGATTGCATTCCAAACCCCCTGCTTTTCATTAGACCAGGCTGCTCAGGACCTCATCCACCTGGTCTTAAATATCTCCAAGGATGGGGCATCCACAACTTCTCTGGGAAACCTATTCCAGTGCCTCACCACCCTCACAGCAAAGAATTTGCTCCTAATATCTAATCTAAACTGGCTCTCTTGCAGTTTTTAAAGCTATTCCCCCTTGTACTATCACTACTTGTGCTTGTAGTAAGTCTCTCTCCATTGTGCTGGTTTTCCAAAATACATGGCATGCAAACAACAACATTTAATTGCATGTTTAGAACTCAAGAACAATTATTTAATTGGTCTGTCTTTACCATCAGTTTTTTCCTAACTAACCATATTGTAAGCTCTTTGTAAGTATCAACACTGTCAAGTGCTGCAATTTGTCAGAAAGTATGAAATAACTGCTTAGAAATGTTACATACACAAATCAATAGTGTAGTCTTGTAGCTGCTGCCTTTTCAGACTGCTTTGATGAAAAGTTACCCAGCATTATGACAATCCCAGAAGGTATAGGTAAAAACAACAACTAGTTACTCAAGACATTTTTTTTATATACAGGAGATATTATTCAATTATTCCTAGCTTGCTTCAGTGATAAGCAGGAAAGATTAAAAAAGTTAAAACGCTATCTTTAGTAGTGATAACTACATTTTAATTGTAGGCATTGATTTGTTGCCCCTCATTTCTTCCTTTAGCCAAAGCAACCTTATAAGCAAGAAAAATAAAAAATACCAATTCAGTTGCCTCAGGAATGGGAAAATTCTGAGACCTTCAGAGACAAAAACCTGAATATATACATCATAACCACACTGCACAACAACAGTTACTGTTTGATTTCAAATTGTTCTATTGGAGACAACACTATTTCCAGGACAATTACTTACCAATTTTTGACTCAGGATATGGGACTCCATTAGGATCAGAATAAAAAGCTTCTAGCTCAAATGGACCTTTCCTATAGAATGTAAGTACCTTAGAAAAGGGTGCTGCATGATTTCTGCTGAAGACCTCATGAACTCTGTAATTAAGGGAAAAGTATCACTTTTAGCAGTGTATTTGAGCTGGAAGGTCTTGATATAGGGTCAGAACTCTTTAGAGGAACATGTTTTGAAACATTTACCCTTTTGAACAATTCCAATAAAGATACTTCACTACTGTACTGCAAGGGAAAAGGATTTACTGTTCTCTACTGTAATGAGAACTTGTCCTATTCCACTATTTGAGCTTGGAATAGTGTATTTTGAATCATAATTTGCACCCTTCCTTAGTCTCAAAGGGATAATTATAGCCCTGTTAATTCCTTGCTCATTTACTTTCCATGGCTCAGTTGAGAGCCCTGACACCAGATTATTATTCATTCCTCAACATGACAGAAAAACAACCAGCTTTGCTTCGTGTTCGACAGCATTGTCCGCTTTTATGCCAGCCTGATCCTAATTTCCAACTCAGTTTTGTCTCCTAACCATGGAAGATCTCATCTAATAACCTAGATGTGAGAAAATGAGAGCTTTACCGAGAACATGAACCCACAGGCTGCTCTCATAAGTGACAGAACAATTAGGCCCTGCACCTCCACAGAAAACAGGAAGAAAAAAAGGCTGAACTACAAAGACCATGAAAAAGGTATGAACAGACCCCTCTAGAACTATGATTTTTCCACAGGTTGAACTTGGAGCTCTTTACATCCTAAAAAGCAATTGCATTTCCCACAGGCATGGCACAATTAGTAACAAATTAATGTCAGTCATAAGAGACTGCAGCAGGAAATTGCTCTTACAAATGTTAAATTTTTGCTAGGTGTTAAGTTCCTCCTTCAGTCAGATAAACAGCATCCATAAAAGTTCTGGAAATTTCCAGAGTACCTAGCATTACTAATAAATCAAGAATCTTAGGTGTCAGGAACACCTTGAGTAAAAACTGAAAAGCCAGAAGGCAAAGTGGAATCAGGACCCAAGCACTAATCTAATTTTATATTCCTAATTCTGAAAACCAGATAAAGGCAAAACAAGACACTAGTTGGTAGCTCTTTCACTCACTTTTTAAAAAATCTTTATATTTTTACAAATTATGAATTACAGTTCAAATTTCAACCTATGTCTTTACAGTCTTCCCTGTCAACCATCTCTGGTACATGGCCTATGGGTTTTTCCACATGAATGCCAAAGTCCTAGTTTAAATGCAAGCAAGAACATGACCCCTGAATTATGAGGTCAAAAGCTACATGGAATGGAAGTCTGAGCTACCTACCCTTCAGTGTCCTCTGCTTCTGTGTTCCACAGCAGAGATATTGGAAAAGGTGTAGCATCTGTCACAGAAAATTCTCTCACTTTAAAAGCTGGAGAAAGAATGGCACACTGAAAAAGGAAAAGAACACCAAAAAAGCTTGCATTAAAGCTGGTTACCTTCTCTACTCACTCCACCAGCCAAGACAGCAAAGAGTTTTCAAACAAATGAGAAATGTATTGATTTTATTAGGCAGAACTATTTCAATACTCAATTTTAATGCAGTATGAGAAGACAAATCTCACATACAAGTGTTTATGTGCTGTGTTAGCAGGTCTTTTGCAGCTTGTGAGTAAAGGCAATACTTAGGAAATAGCAGGACTATAAAAAAGGGAAATGCTGCAGTGCTTAGTCCTAAAAACTGTATATCTGGAGGGTCCTGCTTCTTCCCCTGAACACAACTGATTGCTGGCAATGGGAAGCTGTCAGTGAGATGGAGTAAAGACACAAGTCAGAGAAGAGGGTGAAATAAGACAAGAAGTTAAAGGAGAAAAGGAAGAACACAGAATGAGTGGTTTGCTTGTTTGGAAACAGTAAAAATGGGAGTGAGACAGAATAAAACCTGTTTCTCATAGATGGCAAGCTGGATACCAGGAAAGTCAAACTTGCAGTTAGTTTGGGCTCTCCATAGATACTCCTTATACCTTGTTGAGTATAAGTATCTTTCAGCTTGAAAACAACTTAAATTTTTGGCATTAAAGATCCCTAGATCGTGTTCTTCTGAAGAGCAGAGTGGGCTGCTTACAGAATACACTCTGCAATAAAATACTGCAATAGAGTACTGCAACATGGAGAGTACTCTGGACTTTTAAACAGTATAATCCTATAAAAACACCTACTAAACATGTATATTCCCTTGAGTACTTTAAAATGGACCACTTCTACAATTTTTCACAACTGCTTGACTAATTCTCCATGGAAGAAATACATCTTTTAATTTCATCAAGTGCTGCCTCTACTATACCTGCAGAGCACAGCCCCTAGCTATGGCTTCATCTGCATTCAGTGTTGTACTGACATCCTTGCCAAAGAATTTAGCAATCCTCTCTTTGACAGCAGGAATACGAGTTGCTCCTCCCACAATCTCTACAGCATTTACATCTTCCACTTTCAGCTGTGTTTGTTCCATTAATGAAAGCAGAGGCATCTCTATCCTCTGCAGCAGGTCAGCACACAATTCTTCAAACTGTGACCTAAGAAAAAAAAATGGAATTAACAAAAGAATGCCTGTCCCACAAGAAGCTTGCCTGGTATTTGTTTCCAAACTGATGCTGACTAGGTTGGTTAACTACACTGCAAAGAGACCTAAAGCTAAACCCCTGTGAGTAGGCCAAAGTGGCAACCATAGACAAGGTAGTACACAAACAGCTGCTTTCAAATTTTCCTAAGCCACTATCAATGTAGTTAAATGAGATAAAGGTTTTGTTTGGGCAGCTGCTATTTATTTGCCTCAGAGCAGAGGTCAGAGATAAGAAATCAGAAAACACTGACACTTCCTTTATAATGAAAACTGCTGCCCACATACTGGAAGAAAAAGAACCCACCACTCTTAGCAGTAGCTACAGAGCTAACAAATGAAGCCATGCCTGTGAACATGTGCAAGAGACAGAGAGACTTCATCTACACTTGGACCATAATCAAGTGATCACCCACAAATACTGTTTCTGTCCTCCATTTCTCTACCAATATCCAATATCTTAGTACACAAAGAACAGGAAAAAAAAGAAAGAAAGCTTAAATTGTTGCTATCTTAAGAGAGTATGGAATTTAGGTTACCTAAAATACCTAAAGGTCAAAATATACAACCCTCTGGTTTGCATGCATCAATCCATGGTTTTAAGAACATATTTTACAAAAAGAATCTAAACTTATGCATGCTTTATTGCACTGAAACATTACTCAAATAGCTGAACATCACATTTCCCAGCCTTAGCTATTCTAGCATTACAAAATGCCACAGCTATTTAGCACTCACACTTAATTTTAGCACATTAAGTTTCTTCCAAACACAGAAAGAAACACTTATTTAAAAAAATAGCCACTAAAGCAAATGCCTGTCTTGTATAGAACTCACCTGTTCATTTTTCCAGATACGTCAGTATCATTCATGAAACACTCAATATTTAGGGGAATGTCTGTGCTATTTGAACTCATTAGTTTCTTCAGTTTCTCACATTCCTGATACAGACGAAGAAGAGCCCGAACTTTGGTTTTTGGATCTAGTTTGTACTTTGATTTTATTTCTGCACAAAAGTAATCTACCAGCTTTCCATCGAAGTTTCTCCCACCGAGGAACGGGTCAAATGCTGTGCCAAGTACCTGGTTTGAAAGAACACTATTTAGTCTAACATTAATAAAATCAAATGCAATAGCAGTCTTCCAATATCAGCAAGTCCTTGCTTCAAAATAATACTGGAGACAGGTCAGCCTACCTTCCAATGCACAACCACATCAGCTAAAAATTGATCTTCACTTTTACAGAGGAAATAAGACTAAATAGTTAAGTGACAATCCTAAGTATTCAAAATTTCCATCCATACACACACTCATTTAGATAAAGCAAAATAAATTATAGTACTTGCATTATATATCTTACATTTGTGTATTGCAAGAAATTTACAGCCTGTTTGAAACAATTCTAATCAAATGAAGGATACTGATAAAAATCTTTGCCTTTTGACTTGTTGCTACTTTCAATGCATTAAATTATTTCAGAATTTAAAAAAGAAGGCAGATTGGCAGGCTATTTGATTCTAACTGTTGGTAAACCTTTCTATTTCCATTTAATCTTACTACCTTCAGTTTACTCTTGTTGAATGCACAGGCTGATACTTGAAATGCAGAATGTCCCATATCAACAAACACAACTATCCGTGGCTTCTCTTCAGGAGCTGGAAGGTCTTGTTTATAAATTCCATAATTCAGAGCCACTGCAAAAGAAGTGTCAGACATTATCCACACAATCTCTAGTTTGCAATGGCATATCACAACATCTCTGTGAACATTAAGCTATAAGATCAAAAGCATAAAGACAAACCCAGACATACACCTGTGCAAGATATACTATCTTCATGGAAGCTTTGTTCCATTAATCTAAAGCAGAACCTGAAAAGCAGAACATACTCCCTTAGTCATGTATATACTCCCTAACCATTTATTTGGGTTTGTTTAGTTCTGCCTTGCAAAGTAATCAAAACCATACAACATCTTAAAAGCAAAACTCAAACCCAGTTTTGTATTTACAGTGAGTATCTTCCAAGCCGGGAAGTTTTGTCTGAGAGTTGTGTAAATGGTCAACAGAGCCATGTGTCTGTTTAAAACCCCAACTATACTGAAAAAAGCCTTGGAAGTTATGAAGTGTTGATGTTTAACCAAGGAACTTCCTTTAGGAGTGTCTAGCTCCTACAATTGTGCAGCTGAGCAGCACACTAAATGAACAAGTAATCCAGGCACATATAGTGACTCCTAAATAAGTGCTCAGGGAGATAACTATTAATGGAGCTTGATCTCATCTACCCCTTCACACAGAAGGCATTAAACCAAGAAAAAAACAGCAAGTTTTTCAAATATTTGTGTCTTATATTTGCCTTTTCAAGTCAGTCCTTTTTCTTAAAGTAATTCAATGCACCCTCTATCCCACCTGTCAATTGCAGAAACTGCTATTTTATCCTACTTACCTGCTGTCATGTCATTCATTAATCTAAGACAATTTAGACCAACAATCTGAGCTGCATCCAGAAGAGATCTCCTTTCAGCATCTGTGAAAAATGATGGAACCTGAAGAAAGTAGGTGAGAACACAGTTATTTCCAGAAAATGAGACATTACACCACTTATTTGAAAGTACTAATCTAAAAATTGCATCTATGCCTCCTCTTTGAGGAGGATACTTACTTCAAGCCTCTAAAATGCAACTACCATACTGAATTGACACTTTAAATATTCTATTCAGAGATGGAATTAAACCAGCATCAGCTAGTTTACATGAGCACACACTAGCAAGAAACAAATGAGTTATTTGTATACAAATGCTGATAACATTAAGTGCTGGCTCAAAATGTGAAACTGGACATTATGAAGACAGTGACATGGAATACCTTAATCAGAACTAGCAGGTAGACTCCTGTCCAAACAAGGAAAGAGGGAACTAAAAGCATACAGCAATACTTCAGATGTGAGAGATGCAAAGAAATAAGTGGTAACAAATGAAGAGAACCTATTTTGGCAGAAATTTCTTTGGGCAAGAAATGCTAATAAATTCTGAAGGAATATGCTGCTGAAAATTTTCTACAGATCTCTAGCACTGGCATTGGACAGTGCCTTCTGATGTCCCCCCCCCTCCAGGGACACATGAAGAACTAGCTTTCCAGGTTCAACTGGAGAAACAACATTTCTAATAATAACAGAGCTAAATATTCCTAGATGCAACATGAGACAGACTCGTTCAGAGTCATTGAGAACAGAGAGGCAGGTGTTATTTTATACTCAGGGCTTTGCAACGGAATGACTGATCTTGATCTGAGGCCATTTTCTGTGCAGTCATAACAGTGAAAAAGAAGCAAAACAAAGTTTGCTGAAAGGATGGAGATAAACAGGACAAACTAAAATTTTCAGCTGACAGAGGGTAAATCAACAATAGAAATTGTTCAAAGCTGTTATCAAATTGTTTTAAATTCAAGGAAGAACACAAATGTATGTATTTACTTTAATGAGTAATTAGTATGCTTAGTCATGAAAACAAGCTGTTCCAGAAGGGTATATACCTGGATCCAGAAATATTTTGGGTCAAAAGGTCCAGACATTTCCAAGAGAACGAGTTCATTAAGTTAGTCAGGATCTGGAATACGGCAGCAGCCATGGCATTTCTTTAAGTCAAAAGCTCCAAAGCTAGTTAGGATTAATCCCTTTGTAAGTCCTTAGCAGAGTTCTTTTTCACTCTGCATGAATAGAAACAAAATGCCCTCGATAGCTGAAGTTGAAAGACATAATGCTCCTGTGTGCTACAATTACTTACAGAAATAACACAGTCTGTTACTGGCTTTTTCAGGTTACTCTCTGCAGTCTCCTTCAATTTAGTCAATAGCATAGCTGAAATCTGTTCCACACTGAAGATGTGCTCCTCATCCATGTACATGACCTGGATAGAGTAGGTAAAATAATTCCATTAGTTCAACTGAAGGGAAATTACATATATTTAATGTTCTTTGATACACTGCTGGCTAGTACCCTATGAATCACGACATGCTTCATTATTTCATCATAGAACTTCAGTTTACAATTTAATTTCCCAGCTGAGTGTTTATAGAAGCAGTAATTCCATTCTGTCTGAAGACATCAAGAACTGTATCAACTCCATAGATTAAGGAAATGGCCAAAAGCGACACAAGTTTAAAATGTGGCACATCATTAAGTAAAAATAGCCATCATTTTTCAAACGGATGCCAAATGCAAAAAATGTACAGAAGTACTTGCTGTGTATCTTTCCCCAGCATTTTTATCTTTCTGCTCAAATATGTGAGGCATTTCTGAAAGGAAGAACTGTGCAACAACAGTTCACCTATGCACATGAAACAGCTAAAAGCTTAAGATAAAGCTTTGCAAAGAGTTTATTTATTTATTGCTCTCTTAGCAAAAATCATTCTTGAAGCACCATTTTTATCATGCAATAGAATACGTGACAATGATGAAGCCAAGTAACACATTACAGCTGATGCTTGAAAGCAACACTTCACTTTTATTCACTCAGTATGATTTGGGGAAAAATTAGGCATTTTGGTTTTTAATAAAAAAATTGTTCTCCGAACCTCCCAGTCTTATTGAATTTTACTGAATCAATTATTAAAACTTTTAAATCACAGTTAACTAGAAATAAATACTAATTTGTTCTCCAAGCAGCCTAAGAAAAAAAGGAAAAATACCAAGTAGTCTTGTACTATATGAGAGTCTAGTGTTGGGAGGACACGACTCCTACACAATGATTAAAGGAAACCAATAATTTCTGTCTGAATTTATCTGTTAACCTCATAAATCGCAAGCATCAAAAGAAAATGCATCTTCTCTTTTGTAAAGCTTGGCTACTTTTCTAGTCAGGCTTCTTTCTAATATATATAATTCTGCAATCTATTCACTACTTAGGACTAATCTATACTGAAGTTATGAGGGACCAGTTCAAGCTAAAGTCTTCAGCAGTGAAGCAACACTGATTGCTGTGCCAGCAGGGCTTCATTATCAGTAACTGTACATATTTCTGTAAATGGACACAATGTTATTAACAGCACCTTTTCTATGAAAAGCTGACATTGTAGCAGTGAAGTCCTTGAAATGTAAGCAAGAGCCAAACCTGCAATGTGGTAGGAGCTGGTTTTGAACACCTTTTTGCAAGTAACTGACTCCAGGTAGTCCACTAAAGACACACTTGCTACACATTTATGGCACTCATTCTAAAGAAGAGTTCCAACTGTTTTCTAAAGTGTTTGTAAAACACCGAATAAGTCTGCTGTAATGCATTTCACACAAGTGACATACTTTGAAGTAGAACCATACGACCTTGTAATTATCTTAGCAGTTTTTCTGCCGGTGTGTTTGAGCTAGATATGCAACTTGCCAAAAGGGAAACTTGCATTTCAGCAATTATTTGTAAATGAACCTTAATTTGAAGGTTAACATCCGCTATTTAAAGATAAAGCTATCTATTCGTAGAAGAGCTCTTCTTTAACAGAAAGATTAAAACAACCCACCTTCAGGGTAATTAAAAGAAACCCATATTTTCATGACTAGGTGCTGAAATGTAAGACTTCAGATTTAGCTATACAATCCAGAAAGATACACTGCAGATTTACCTTCACTCCAACACCACCATTCTTCATGGGAACCAAGTCATAGCTCAACTTTTCTTTTTCTTTCTGAACAAAAGGATCATTAAATGCACGGCCATGGAATCTCTTGAAGTTAGATACAGTGTTGTGGGCATGAGTAATTTGCTGTAAAGAAATAGAGGATAGTTAGAAATCTACTCTTAATCAGCCTGCAATGTTCAGTGCTGTTCTGTATGACCCCAAGCACAGGTCAAGTTTTCAGACAACTGCTCACTCCCTTGTCACATCTGTTTTATTTAACACTGGTAATTACTATCTGGTGCTCTTTATCAACTCATTAATAAGTTCGACACAGACTTCCAGACCATTACTTATTAAGGATTATAAAACTACCTCTGAAACCTTGAGACAGCTGGGTGAACAATAACATGATCAGCAGCGCCTACTACTTTAGTCAACTAATTTACAATCATAGAACTGTTTAAGTTGGAAAAGGCCTTTCAGATCAAGTCCAGCTATTTACCTAACACAGCCAAGTCCACCCATGTCCCCAAAAGACACATCCACACACCTTTTAGGTACCTCCCAGGACAGTGACTCCACCACTTCCCTGGGTAGCCTGTTCAGAGGTTTACAAACAATTCAGTCAAAAAATCTTTTCCTAACAGCCAATCTAAACTTCCCCTGGTGCAACTTTGTGCTCATTTTAGGTTATTTTAGATAGTAATAAGGGCACACCTGAGTTTCCTCTTCTCCAGGCTAAACACCCCCAGCTCCCTTAGCTGCTCCTCATCAGACTTGCACTCCAGACCCTTCCCCAGCTCCACGGTCCTTTTCTGGATTCACTCCAGCACCTCAGCATCCTTCTTGCAGCGAGGGGCCCGGAACTGAACACAGGATCTGAGGTGTGGCCTCACCAGCGCCAAGTACAGGCAGAAAATCAATCACTGCCCTGGTCCTGCTGGCCACACTACTGCTGATAAAGGCAAAGATACCACTGGCCTTCTTGGTCACCTGGGCACACACTGGCTCATGGCTCATGTTCAGCCACTGTCAAACAGCACTCCCAGGTCTTTTTCCACCAGGCAGCTTTCCCAGCCACTCTGCCCCCACCCTGTAGTGTTACAAGAGGTTGTTGTGACTCAAGTGTGCAGGACACTGCACTCCTTGAACCTCATACAGTGGTCCTCAACCCTTCAACCCAGCCTGTCTATATCCTTTTGTAAAGTCATCCTGCCCTCCAGCAGGATTTAACTCCATTCACCATAACACTCTGGGCCTGGCTATGCAGCCAGTTTTTGACCAGTTAGGAGTAACACCCCAGTTGTGCCAGTCATATCCCCATGTTGCTATAAAGGCAACTGTGTCAGAGTTTTACTGTTGCACAATGGTGTCCAGTTCCTCCTCTTTATTGCCTGTGTTGCAGGCTGGGCTATTGATCCTGCCACTTTTTTGCAGAGGACAAGCCCCAGTACCCATGTGACCATTCTCAGGAGTTTCCACAGTTTTTGAACACATCAGTAATAACCCTTGTGTCACTGCTGCTGCATGGATCTCTATCCCATCTCCACCAAGGCAGCAAAGTGAAGAACCTCACCAGAGCACTCTATCTCAAACACTGCTGTGGAACATCCCAGGCTTATCTCTAGCAAACTTGGCTGTATGTCTTTCTCCCTCCAAATCTGGTTTAAAGCTCTCAGTGATCCCTGCTAGCTCCTGTGCAAAGATCCTTTTCCCCCTCTGAGACAGGTGTACCCTGCCTGTTGCTAGCAGTCCTGCTGTCATGTAAACTGACACATGATCAAAACCCCCAAATTCTGTCAGTGGCACCAGGCTCAGATATTGGTCTGCTGGCTCTTCCTGTTTTCTCCTTGATTTCCTGCAACTGGAAGGACAGAGAACACATGATAGCACTGTTTGTGCTCCTGATCCCTTAAGCAGTCATTTCAAGGCCCTGAAATATCTCCTGATTGCCCTTGGACTTCCTGGCGCAACCTCATCACTGTCAACGTGAGAAACCAATAACGTATAATTATCTGACAGCCATACCCAGGTAGGAACTTGGACCCCAGAGAGGCAGCAGACTTTCCCAAGAAGTGGTTCCTGCCAGCATATTGGGCCTTCTGCTCCCTTCTAAAGGGAGTCTCCTATGGCAATGTCCTGTCTCTTTTTCTTCAGGGAAGCAGTTTTGACATAGGCCAACCTAACCTTGACAAATTGCTCCCTATCCCTTCAAGTCACTGTTTTCCAGCAGGTGGGGGAGAGAAAAAGGAATCCTCTGAGTGTCCTGTCTGCCTCCCAGGCATGTTCCAGGGAAGGCAGAGTGCAATTCCACTATACCATCTCTCTCACACTCCCTGATAGTCCTCAACCTACTCAGCTCTCGCCAGAGTTCTGTCACTAAGTGGAAGAGTACCTGGGCACCCTCCCAGAGCTGTGCTCACAGGTGCCACCCAGTACTGGCAGCTTGCTCCTCCCAGGGCTGTCTGGGCAGCTGTGCCAGCTGTGGAGCTGACGAGGCCGTGGCTTTCTGCCAGGTGGATGGCACTGCTCCCTGGCTGGGCTGGCACTGCCCCAGCAGCCTTCCTGCACACTGCTGCCACACCCTGCTCACCAGTGCTCCCCAAGGGCTCATGTTATATTTGGGGGAAACTGCTGTTGTTGCTCCTGGCCCCACCTAGGTCCCATCAGCCACTGCCACTCAAGCTGCAGGCTTCTGGCAGCTCTTGTCTCCCTGTGACACTCCTCCAGCTCAGAAAACCCCCCTGTGCACAGCACTGGAGCGCTACTGCAGACCGTGCTGGCTACCAGAGCCACTCACCTTGCTCCTCTGTCACCTAAGGTGACAGAACTCAGACCAAATTCAACTGTTTAAAGATTGCAACTACACGTGAAGCTGGTTTCTCTGTTTGTAAGCTGGCCCTCCCAAGCCACACCACCTCCACTTTAAACATTATTACATTAAGCACAAGCAAGGGTTTTCCTAGTTTACTAAGTGTCAAGCTTAAGCATCCCCATACACTTCAACACTTACTTTTTCCTCCCTGAGCTACTTTGAAATCACATCATTTCCTTGTTCACACTCACCTAGCAGCAACTCAAGCTTCTGCACCAGACCAAAGAAGATTACAGTGCACAGACAACTTGGAACTTTTTTTGCTAACATCAGCCTGAACTATGTGCTAAACTACAATGCAAGCTCCCCAGAGCAAGTGACATAAAGAAGCATTTTTTATCAGAAATGCAAAGCACAACAGAAACCAGACAACTAGAGCAGCCTAAGAGATAATGCAAGTATTTCAGAGTAGACTTAATTCTATTTTGTTAAGAGTGAAATTATAAAAGTGTGTTATTATCTACAGGACAGATTTAGGCAGGGACCAACAGACTGCATGATACCAACTCAAATGCTGAGCATACAAGGAATATTTCTAGCATTTGCTACCCTCAAAGAAAAGCATCAATTCCTGGTTGCATAAAAAATTTCCACTACGAAATAGAAGAATTTGAGCTACATCTTGTATTAGAAAACTACTCAACTAGGACACTTCTACATAAAAGCTCCCTGACAAAAAAGGAGGCCATACTCCCACTAACAAACAGTAACTTTCAGACAGCTGTGTCTGTGGAAAGATGTCACACTTGGACTGCCTGCTGAGAATCATCCTTGGTTTATTCTAATCACCAAACAGTGCTCAGCAATTAATAGTACGAGCACAAGTTAACACAGGCCAAAAATCATGCCAGGAACGATTCCAGTACTTTAATGTGATCGAGTAGTTAGGTTCCTGTGTCAAAGATTGTTGCCCAGCATGGTTTTATTTATTTGTATAGCCACAGCTTCAGAGTGCTTGAATGCTACATATTTCACAGCTGTATGACTGAAGAACGTAGCAGCAGGAATTATTACCATGTAGTGGGTAGAGAAGTGCAAACACTCTGGCAGCTTTTATAGCCTAATTTAGAATTAACCTCAAAGCCTTTTCTAAGAGAACAATCTTAAGATATTTTTAGAGTAATTGTATGCCATTAGGTCTGTAGCATGTTTTAATATCTTCCTGCTTAGTCACAATTAAGAAAGCTGAGAATTATGGTCTGTTAACTAAAGTACTGCTCTCATCTCCAGTGCTACCACACTTACCTAAAGGTTACAAAAATTCTCAAAAAATTTGCTCCAGCAGCAGTTTCTCAAATATTAAAGAGAGCACCTTTGAGTATTTTGAGCTCTCACAAAATCATACCTTAGAAGTCACCAGTCAAAACCTCTTTCTTTTTATTTTGTGCGATTTTTTTGTTTCTTTGCTTTTTTTTTCACCCCCCCCACCCCCAAATGAAAAGAATCGTTGTACTCCTTGATTTAAGTAGCTACTAGACCCTAAGACACAAAAAATGTAACTCTCAGTAGTCCATGTCAGGAAACTTGCATATTTACAAAAGAAACACAATTCACATCTCAGGTCATCAGCCAAACCGGGCCACTTACAA
Source organism: Onychostruthus taczanowskii (assembly GCF_017590055.1). Taxonomy (NCBI): domain Eukaryota; kingdom Metazoa; phylum Chordata; class Aves; order Passeriformes; family Passeridae; genus Onychostruthus; species Onychostruthus taczanowskii. Next base: position 2,328,611 of record NW_024502569.1, on the reverse strand, counting down.
CTACAGAAATAAATGATCTGTCATCTTTTATCATTTAAAGTATCACATTCTTATTTCCTGGCAAAAATATTTAGCTTCAACTTCTTGCAGAGCCAAACAAGAAACACTCAATCAGTAACATCATACAGGTTAGTCTGAAGGTAACTAAAGCAACAGGTGCTCATCACTGCAAATACACACTTGTAAACGGAATCTAAGAGAGAATCAGCCTCACTTGCAGCTTACTTCATGTTTTCCACAGCATCTACTGGAACAATCTAATATTGAAACACGCTTGGGAGTACATCGGGTTCAGATCATTTCCCATTTCAAGTAACAATTCATTTTTGCACACTAATGAATCATACTAGTTTCTGACTTGCCACAATGTCAGCAGTCACTTCAGCAATGCTGAAATGAAATTTAAGAAAAAAAGACAAACACATGTATTTACTTAATTGCTCCAAATGCTAACCTGTAACTGAATGTGCGTGTGCTTCTTAACGTGTAAAGTATTTGTATTGCCTCGGCTAGTCAAAATTAAGAGAGCTATTACAGTAGAATAAAGTCTCCTTTAGTGCTCTCTCCATGGAAACCCACTGCAGTCCTTTTGCTACATGAGAGAGATGCACAGGCCAGCGGAGGCTGCATGCTTGATCTCCCAGCAGCAGTTATGTAACAACATACAATACCTAAGGATTTATTTAATCATTACAGTTTGTTATTCTGAGACTTGTTGGAATCAAGTTCTCTTTCTAAACTGAAAATACTACTTCAACAAAGAAAATATTCAATCTTTCAGAGCACCTCAATTAAAAAAAAACAAAACAAACCCAAAATAAGGACTTGCACACCTTCAAAGCCAGAGGCATTTAATTTACAGCAAATCCAAAGGTAGCAAGCTACCCTAAATAGCTTTAAGAATCTGAGCCAAACTTCTCCCCTTACATCTGATTTTAAGAAACTATATACAGCATTTAAAATGTTTTCCTTCAAATACAAGGGAAATCCTGTATACAATCATTAGGAAAAGAAACCCAGTGACCTTAACTTGTCAGAATATGAACATATTCAACTGGAAAGTATCACATTAATGAAAGAGAGAGCAGAAGCATTCTAGCAAAAACATCCTACATTTCCCCAAAGAAAGCATGGCAGCATAGTGCAGCATTTCTAAAATAAAAGGCTCAACAAGAAACTGGGGCTGTTTGGCTTCAAACACACACAGCCAACTCTCTTTACACCCACTGGTACTTCAACAGTTTGCAGCAGGAAATGACCTACCTGGTTTTTAGCCGCAACACCAATAGCTCTGTTTTTGGATCCAAATGAAACCACCGACCTGGAAAGAACAACAGGCTAATTAACTCAGTCTTTACAACAAACACCACCGAGAACTGTCACGGATTCATTTTCTACTACTGCAGATAAAACACCTAAGTCTTTCCGTCAAAGGGTTTGAGTTTGCATTAAAAAACTACAAGAAGACTTTTATCCGTCTTAAAGCCTTGGCCCGAATCCAGCAGGACTCTTCACAATGGCTTATCCAAACGGTAAAACACGATTATAGCAATTCAGCGCTCACAGCCGGACTACACCCTGCCCGGCTGCTTCCAACTTGTCAACTAACTCCTGCTTTGAGCCAGAGGCTTTCTATATCTAACCTCTGACTAAAGGAGAGCTGCCCGGGAGCAGCTGGCAGAGCCCATCCTGCGCAGCCCGAGCGGGACTGTGTTCGGCCGTGTCCCCCTTAACCCGGGCTGCCCGCACGGGGATTCTCCCATCCCGCCGCACCGCGACCCGAGCGGCTCCGCACAGCCCCGCTGCATCCCCGGGCACTGCTCCGGGGCAGGGAACGGGTCGGGACACGGAGGAACAGAGAGGGTCGGGACCGGGGAGCAGGCGGGGGGACACAGGGGAACAAAGCGGAGGGGAGCGGGGCGGCGGGCACAGCGCGGGTCTGGGGGGCACAGCGGGACACAGCGGCTGCGGGGATCGGGGCACGCAGCGGCTTGGGGCGGGGAGCACGGGGGCACACAGCGGGTCGGAGGGACACACAGCGGGCTGCCGCCCGGCCCCGCCACCCCGTACCTACCCCCGGCAGCCCCCGGAGGCGGCGAGTGCCGGGAACGCGCCGGCCCCGCACAGCGGGAACCCCCCACGCCCCACCGCGGAACTTCCAGCACCTTCTCCGCGGCGGGCGCTCCGCCGGGCACAGACCGGCCCCCGCCCGCCCCCCCACCACCACTCACGGCGTGCACCGGTCGCTGAACTCGTTGGCGACGGTCTCGATGCCGCCGGCCCGCGCCACGGCTATATAGCAGCTCTGGAAGCCCAAATCAAAGCCCACCACGGCCATGGCCCCGGCACCAGAGGGAGGCCCCCGCTCTGCCCGGCTCGCTCCCGGTGCTGCTGCGGCCGCCGGTCCCCGTGGCGTGCGCGGGCGGGCGGGCGGGGAGGGGACACAGCGGCGCCGCCGCCGCTTTAAATATGACAATGAGGCGAAGTTTCCAGAAACTGCGGCAGCCACTCACCGGCTCCACGTGCGGCTTCCGCTTCCGCCCTCGGCCGCCTTCTCGAACAATTCCCGCCAATCGGCGGCGCCGGGAGCGGTGACGCGCGCCACTGCCATGGCGACCGTGGACGCCGCCGGCCCCGCGCGGGGCGGGGCCGCGCGGAGGAGGTGGTGGCGGCGGGGGCCAGGAATAGGCGGGGATCCGCCCGGAATGTGCGGGAGAGGGGGAGATTAGCTGCTCCCCGTGGCCTGCTCCCACTTTAATGCACTGGGCAACCTCTCAAGAGCTCTTCGTTGTCGGTATCTCCCTCCTGCGCTGGCCGGCGAAGCATGCTAATTGTACGCATCAGTGGCTCTGTGCAGAGGGCTTTTGTCTCGGTGTGCCACAATCCGCTCTAACTTAAATGTCCTATTGCTTCCTAGCAGCGTAACTCTAGCCTTTAGTGCAGGACCCCATCCCTGCTAGAAGAAGCATTCCGCATGGAGGTGTGGTGGGTACAGAGACCCTGACTGTGGCTGTCAGCAGCACATCCATCACAGAATCAATTCGGTGGGAAAAGACCTCTGCCATCAGCGAGTCCAGCCTGTGACTGAAGCATAATCAACCAGACCCTGGTACTGAGTGCCTCATCCAGTCATTCCTTAAACACCTTCAGGGACAGTGACTCCACCACCACCCTGGGCAGCCCATTCCAGTATCTAATTGCCGTTTCTGTGAAGAAATTCCTCCTATGTCCAGCCTCATACTCCCTTTTAAGCACAGCTTAAAACTATGTAATCTCTGCATGTTGGGTGCTGCCTTGCAGGTCCTGGCTGTTGCAAAGGGCAGGGAGAGATGATAGCATTCACTGTCCTGAATGTCTCTGCATGGAAGAGGCAAGGTATTTCCACCCCCATCCCCAACACCCCTTTCTAGGAACTGTGATTCAGCAATTTCTGATAAAGCTTTGCTTCAGAGTTGAGTAGCATTCAGCTCTGCTGGATTTTGACCCCTCTTGGGGGTGTATGGGGAGGATTTGGTCTCCTAAAATAGTGTTTGCCTGTTTCAGAGGAGACACAGGGCTGAAAAATTCATGAGACCAGCGTGACTAGCTAAGGATGCAGCTTCTAACTTCAGAGTGAGCTGATAGGTTGGCCTGGTAGATGTGCCTGTGTGTGTGTGTGTGTGTGAGCTGATGAAGTTTCATGTCCTTACTTGACATGGTAAATATTCATGGTAAAGTATTTCCAGCTTTGAATGAGGAGACAGACTTCATCAAAGTATTTAGCTGCTTAAATATCCTGATACAGAAATGCTTAAAGTATTTAAGCGGCCTTCGTGAGCGCCCAAAGTCCTTGTATCCTGGATAACACTTCTGTAGAACTTGAATGTTAAAAACCAGTCTTTTCATGTATCAGTTTACCTGTGTGCCAGCTGTCACCCTACCTGACAAGAATGGGGTACCTAGCATTTTCAGTGATTGTTTAGGAAGTCCTGCTCTGGCAAATTATGGACATGCAGCATATCTGGTGGTTTAAATGTTGCCATAGATGATAAAAGTAGATACCAAACATTCTTTCTGCTTTTTCTCTTCTGTTATAAATTGTTTATCCTTGAATAGAAAAGAAGAAAACTTGACTGTTTGCCCAGATTTGCAGCTGCTCTCTAAAGGGAGGAAAAGATCAGCAGCAAATTTGGAAGTTACTCTGCTGGCACCATCTCTGATGGTGCAGTGCAGTGGCTGAATTACGGCTTCAATGGACTGGAATCCCAGTATGGGAATAAAGTTTATTTTTACTCAGCCTGGAGCAGAAGCACATATTGGTAGTGACTCGCTGTGCGTTCCCACCATGGAACTGTAAACGGTGTTGAGGAGGAGTAGTGGGGAGATGAGAGCTGCTGAGGGAGGTAAAATTGGTAAGGTGCTGCTAGAGATGGTTCCTACCTCTGGGCCTGGGGCAGCTGAGGCCATGGTGAGGCTGCTCTGAAAGGACAGGCCAGAGCTGCATGCTGCCAGCAAATCTGCAGCCTGGAAACCCTGTGGCTGTGGGCACAGCCCGCTGCCAGCAGGAAGTGCTTTGTGCAGGGATGAGCTTGAATGTTATGATGGGAATAAGAAGCCCCTGTTTTTCATCACCAATGAGAGCCAAGAAATACAAGATCAAAGAGGCATCAAGAAATGACACGACATAGGCTGGCTGAGGTTAACACACTGGTGGGGCCTGGCAGTGAGAACACTTGCATCTCTCTGTTTAGACTGATGCTCTGGATAAAGCCAGCAGGATGGAAATCCTTAAAACCATGATTTACCAAGGGCTATAGAAATGAGATGATATGCTTTGTTTCAAAAATCTAAGAAAAGATTCTGAAAAGTCTTGGTTCTTCTTACCAGCAATGTGGAGACTGTGTGTGTCTTCCTTCTAAACTAGAGACAGGAAGGGTTACACATGGAGTCAATCCTCTTGTAGGGGCGGGTGGGAAAACATGTAACCTCTGCTGCTGCTTGTTAGTGTTGGAAAGCTTGTGAGTTCCAGAACTGAGGCTAACCAGTGTGCTGCCCTTCTTTTTGGGTGTCACATCAGCCTTTACTGGATGTCCATGTGGGCAGTAATGCTGGCCTGATGTGAAGTTTCTGTTAATGTTCTCCTTGGTCATGTAGTCTGTGATCTTAGTGCTGCTGGGAAGGGGAGAGTTCTGCTACTCTTGCTTTCTCGTTGTTCAGTGGGGTATTTGGTTCTTTCATATTTCTTTGTGGTTTTGCAAAGCATCAACTATTGTAGCTTGTTACCAGAATATAATGACTGAGCCACGTTTTTCAAATTTTTAAGGTTGCCTTGCACATTTAGGATGAGTGTTGCTCAGTTTACCCAAATATTCTCTCTACTTTGGTGTTTAACTTATGATAAATGGAGAGAGAGTTTGGTGACAAAAAGGTGCCTCTGGTGGATTTTTCTTCATCCCTGAGTACGTGCAGGGAGTTTAGCTCTCTAAATGCTCTTACTGTGGCACTTAATGGCACACTTCTGTGAACGTGCCCACATTCTGACCTGGAGAAAAGATCAATCTGACCTTCTTCAGTGCAAGCAATGCTTTAAAATGGTTGCTGATCAGGCCTTTAAAAATTATTTTCATATTTGGTACTGTGGCCTCTACCAGAACATTGATAAGTATGTTCAGAAACGGAATTTAACTTGGGAACAGGAGTTATCTCATCTGTTAAACCAGTCCTAATGTTGGTAACCTGCCATGGGCAGCCGAGATAGAATGACATTAGTGTCTATACAGGGAATGTTACCATTATAAAACATGACCTCAGCCAGCTAGAGGATGGGCTAATGTCCCTGTGGAAGGCCAAGCATAGGCACTTATTCCAAATGAACACAGGAATCAATTGAGTACTTGAAATTTCTGCTGTGTTGCCAGAGGCCCTAACAGAGATCTACAGGACTTCTGCTGGGAGAGTAGAGGTAGCATTCTTTGTACATAATCTTCATATTTTAATAGAAACAGAAAACAGGAAAACCCATCCCAGTATAGGCAGGCAACACCGAAACGTTGCACTCCAAGTAAATAGGTCTCTGTCATTTATCTGGGGACTTTATATATGTTCTCACTTTCCATTTGGGGATTGAGCTGCATTCCAGCCCATGCTATTGTTCTAATCTGTTTGGAAGTTGCCTGTGCCAGCTTTACAGCAGCTGCCTCTCTGTAAATGTGAGCAGTTGGCTCTTATGGTAGCACATGCTGGTCAGTCAAAGCTTCTGCACTGTTTCTGTCTCTCATCATTTGAGAAGGTCTTTAATGCAACCTAATGAGATTAGGGTTCATTTGTTCTTGGGTTCCCAGCTAAGTTTTAAAAGGGTAAAGAGCATTTCAGGTCATTGCTTATTCCGAAGGAGGACTGCCATTCCTATCAAGCTGTGGTTCTCTGGAAATATGAATTAGTTCACTAGACAGCTCCAGTGGTCTCACCCTTGTGGTACAATCCAGTACTTCAGCTCTTGCTTTACACTGATTTTCATACCACTGTGTTACCACTGTATGGTATTTATTTTCATGTATATAAACATTTTGTAAATCAAGTGAAAAAGAGGATTGTGTCAAGGAAAATAATACGAGTTGCCAAAAGTCTATCCATCTATGTGAGACTACCACATGATGCTTGTATTTTCTTTTTTTTTTTTTTTTGTCTCTTCTGTATAGGAAGTGTTAATGATAATATCTACAGTATTATCTTTACTAATACCTCCATTCACATTCTTATCCTGGAGAAAGAGAGGAAAATTGAAGAGGATATGTCACCCATGTGGTAGTGTAAGTAGCCTGAAGCATAGCAATCTATGGGCACTGCTTTCTGAGTGTTTGAAATCTGAGCTGAGCTGTTCAGAGCATCCCTACTGAGGGGAAAATCCACTTTGTATGAAATGCACAGCCTCTTGGGTAAGGCAGATAAACTTGATAGATTTTTGCATTCTTCCTGCTAAGAGCTTCAGCACTTGGCAAATTCTAATGAGGCTCTTTGCAGCTCTGGCCATGTGTCAGCACTTGTACACACAGCACAGCACGGATCCAAATCCCACAGGAACCAACAGGGTGATGGCTTTATCTTCCTCACACTCTGAGTAAGACTCTTAACCCAAAGAAACCTTCTTAATCTGAATTTCTTGTGACTTTTTTTCATTTTCATGCCTATTAATAGATCTGTGTTCTTATAAAACGTGAGTTAAAATGGAGCACACTTTATTTTTGAGGTTAACATGAATTCCTCAAAACCTGTAGCTGTGAATGTTTGCTTTGATGGCTGGGAAACTACTGTTACTGTCTGATGTTGATTAAGCATTATTTGTATTTAGAAAAGCACAAATTAAGACTGAAACTAACACAAAGATGGAGAAGATAAGTTAAAAGTTACGGTGCCAAAGTTATTGTGAAATTCTTAGTTTTATTCCCTTGGATGTACAGATGTTTTCATCCTGTCACTTAAACAACTGGATTGTCCCACTGGAAAATGTTAAGATTTTAGGAAAAAGAACATTTACTCTTTATTTGCTTTGTATTTAATAAACTTAACACAGCAAGGTAGGTTTACCATAAATGTTTTAAGATCCAAAATTATGGAGACTGCGCACATTGAAATAGTACTCAACCTGGAGTGCTCATGAATCTCAAATACTCTGAGTGATTATATGTTTATAATTCCCTCATACACTTTTCTCCTGTTGCTTGGACACAAGATGTGTTTTAAATAAGAAAATCAGAAAATATTATTATGGTTTGAAACAAAATTAATATAGGTGACCAGCTGAACATCTCTAATTGGAAGAAGGAGAGAGATGGATGTTTTTTAAGTAAATATGGAATTAGACTGTATAAACTCTCCGAGGCCTAAGTGCAATTAATAAAATAAATGTACTTGTAAAAGCAGAAAGATTGCAAATCCTCTTTAGACAGTCTGTATTGAAAAAAAAAATCTGTGGGGTTTTGACTGGTTTTTATACATGAAATAAAAGGAACTGAATGTTATTTTTAAGTAGGGAAATGCAACGGGATGAAAATTAAAATAAAGGATGAGGGGAATGGAGATGAATAGCTAAGTTATTACTACTTGATCTGATAGAAAACCATCTGGCAATATGCTGCCAAATCATTATGTATCATTTATATGACTCAGTGCTAATTAGATGTGCATGGATTATGCAGACTTCTTGTGCTTTCAACATTGATAAAATGTTTTAAAAATATCACTTACATTATTAGTATGACATGTACTTGTTATGAATTTCTGACAGCAATCCAAGCCATTTTTTCACGAGAAAGTATCCAAAGCACTTCAAAGACTGTTCAGATTTTGACTTATTAAAAAAAAACCAAAAAACAAACAAACCAAAACTGAAAACCCCAATATAATATCAGGATCTTCTGTCCAGACACTAAGAAATTAATTTCTTTTGCTTTTCCAGTGACTTTCAGAAAATCTGCTGACTGAGTGGTTAGGCCTGGACAGCATGAAAAGTTAACTAAGTACATAAATATATATACACTACAGATTACAGTAAACAGGCTTAGAAAGATCAAGTAATAAAGCATCTTTAGAAGTGTGTGTGCATTGCACCATGTCTATACATACACAAATCAAACACTTTTCTTTCCAAAAAGAAATGTAGGTATGCAATTTCCCCACTTTTATTCTCATAGAGTCAAAAATTGCCACAAATTGAAGCCTATAAAATTTTCCTTTGAGTGTGTATAGTACCTCTATTGCTATACTTAGGATCTATTAGCTATTATATGTCTATCTTAAATATGCTGCAACATAAACCTGTTAATAAAATGTATTCTAAGTGTTGAAAACTTCACACTGTTTTCATATGAAAGCTATAAAAATCTATTGGATGGAAGATGAAATACTGAGAGTTAAAAATGAACAGGCTGAGTGATTAAGAGGTGAAATTCTTTCCTTTTCAAGGAATGTCTCAAAGGTGGTGCATCTAAAACTACAGATTTTTTTTTTTTAAGAAAAAAAATCAATATGCTTAACAAAAAAATATTATGTGCTTTTTGAAAAGTAAAGGCCTCTGAAGGGAGCTTGTTATTTGTCCCATGAACATAAGATTTGGTGATGAATATGGTGAAAATAAAGCAGCACAAACCCATACTTGCATAATGAACTAGCAAGTGCAAAGAAAGAAGTAATATTAAAAAAATATCAGAACATTCTAGTACCAGGAAATAGATCTTAACAAAATAATACTTTTGGTGATGTGAGTACTTTAGTAAATATGCATGACTTGGCATGTGCAGTTTTTTATTTACATTTATAGATGATTTGGAAGAGTTGTAAGATAGCCCAAAGAGCTGGCAGAATGCTTTACAGCGTAGAACACATGATCTGCAAAGTGGTATAAACAAGCATTTATAGACTGAGAATTACACAAGAAAGAGGTATATGCTCATTAGAGCATTTTTTTTTATTTCAGAAGAAGTCACATTGTGTTCCTCAAGTAGAGGGATGAGGGCAAAATTCCAAACAAAAGTGAGATGTGTATTTTAACAGTAATTGTCATTAATGATTTTCTGTTGATATTTTCCAACATTATAAATTCTTTCTTTATAGTTGCAGGGGCCGTCCTAAAAAAAGTTACTGTCCTTTGAACACAGGCTAGATACATCCATTTATCAAAACTGGATTATTATTATTATTCTGTGCAAGAATTTTCATTTAGTAGTATAATGGTAAAGTCCCTGCACTACTTGAAACATGCTGAAACTGATCTCTGTGAGAGGCCCCAGCTGAGAGGGCTCAAAAAGTGAGAAAATGAAATAATGAGGACCTTAGGAAAATGTTGGTAGAAGTGTTTTGACAGCTTGAATGGATTTACCTGGGCTATGCTAATAATCATTTTACGGAGAATTCAAGCTGAAACTAAAAAAATATTTGCCTGCTTGGAAATTTACCACATCTGTTAATCTTATGCCTGAGCCAAGCCTTCACATACAGTTATAATTACTAATAACATTACACACAGCTTGTCGAGGTTGGAGGGTTTTTGTTCTTGGATCAATAAAGAAAAAACAATTTATGTATAACTTCTGGACATTGGGTGGCACCATTGCCTCATGTAAACCTTCACAGTGTTGGCTCTGCTCCTTTTTTCCTTTAGCATAACTATATAAGGCAAGTCAGAACGCAGAACTGGTTGCCTTCTTTCTTCTCTCACTCTTTTTTTTTTTCCTTTTTAGTTTGATTTTAAGTAATCATCTTGCTTTAAATAGTAACGGATTTTTAACCAAGAACTGATGTTGTGCAGTTTAGGGAAGTGGTGTTTTGGTTTCAAGTGCTGAAATGGAAAGATATTTTGTACAGCCAAACTGCTTTCATGTGCACGTGCACCAGCCAGCCTGTGATGAAGCTGTACACTAATGCAAAAAGCAGGAATAGCACCTGTGTGGTTTATTGTCTTTAATAAAATTCAATTTAAAACAAATTTTAAATTCAGAGCTGATTTGTGTCTGTAGCAGGGCTGATATATCATACTACCATACCACTATGTGCTTCTTAAGGTCAAGATTCCTCTAGGTTTACTTTTAAGTTGTATTTAGGTCTTTTTAATTGGATCTTGATCCCCTTTCTGGCAGGGACAAAAACTTTGCTCCCAATAAGGAGACTGTTATAAAAACTTACAACAAATACACTTTTCCTTACATCAGTGTGAATTTTTTTTTCCAGGGTTCATTAAATTTATTGTACAAAGTACTCAGTCATTTACACAACAGTGTCTTGTCTTCACATTAATTAAACCATCAGAGACTTCATTTTGAACATTTTCTGACCAGTTACACAGCACTGACTACTGTGGAAGTAGTCCAGTAATGAGCCAGTAAAAAGAAATGCAGTTTTTCCATTAATTTTTACTTTATGGCTGTGCATGTCACGGTCATTTTCTTAGGATTGATTGTGTTTTCTGTAGAGCTGTGTAAAAACTTGGTACTGCTGTTATAACCATTGTGCCATACTGCTTGGTCACAAAGAACCTTTTCCAGACTCTTAACTGAGTGATTTTGATTTAGGACTGTGTATTTTGAGGGTTTGGGCAATGTTTTCCTAGATGATGTTGCCATCAAACTCTGAAATTTCTTTTGACTTGTGTAGTTTCCCTGTGTCATGTTGACTTGATGTTGTTGTACTTGAATGGTTCTGTACCAGATGTGTCATTCTGTGCTTTTTTTGATCCAGTTCTGTTTGACTTCCCATATCAAAACAGAATGAGAGAGTCCTAAGGGAGCAATTGTGGGTGGACATAATCTAAAACTGCTTTGGGGCTAATAGAGGCTGTGATGAGTGACTTGCTCTGAAGTGACACCAGGCTGTAATGGCTCCTAAGGGCCACTCCATAACTGAAGACTTCTGAGTGAGAAGTGCTCTGGTTCCTGCTGTCGGTTTTGATCACTGAGCTGCTCATCTGGTTAACTATCCCAGCCCTTGTTTCCCCTTATGTCACTGAGAAGGACAAGGCAGATGTCCACCTTTGAGTGAAGACAATCAGAATGCAGAAGTCCTTTTCAGATAATTAAATCTATTTTTATTGCAGAGAAGATATTTCATGGGGCTTTGTTCATATCGAGGGATGGTTGTTAGGTGACTTATTCATAAGCAAGGATGGCTGGCAAGCTCAGAACTGAATCATTTTACCTTCAATAATGACTGATATAATGACTTTAAACTGCTGTTTTGCCTAAGTGGGAGGTCTCAACAGGCAGCAAATACCAACTTCTGTTGTTGGTGGTGAGAGTGAGTTCACATATTCAAAGTTGACTGTTTTTGTCTGCAGGTGAGTGTCTTTTTCTATTCTTCTCCCTACCATCTCAGAATAAGAGAATAATTAAGCTGGGAAAGAAGTTTTGAGGTCATGTGGTCCAACACCCAGCTCAAAGGTACTTCGGCAAGATTTTCCAACTCTGCTTGTTCAATGGCATGATTACTGTGCACACCAGAGCTGGTTCAAAAGAAAACTACTTCAACTGAAGAAACTAGATGTTATGCACCTGCCACTGTTTAGAGTGTTCACATCTAAGTATACAGCCCCTTTGCTTCTTGAGATTACTGGCATTAAAAGCTGTAAGACAGACATACCCCAAAATCTTTGTGTCACCATCTTACAGGATGGATTTTTCCAGAGTCTAAAGCCTCGTTAAGATGCCCCATGCTGGCTGAACATCTCTGGATATTTCTGTGACTGCTTGTCTCTTCCACTCTCAGGGATTCTTTTATTTTTTTTTTTTTTTTGGCTGCCAAATTGGGATGTCATAACAGCATTTGAGTTGGTTTCTGAACTGTCGTGGTTTACAGGGCAGCTGTAATAAGGCAAAACAAAATATATGGAATTTATTTGTGAGGCATGGGACATCTTGAGGCACAAATCCCAGGACATGATGCAAGTAAATCAATGCTTGAGTGATCATGATATTTACAGCTCAACAAACCAGCAGAAATGTTAAAGACAAATACATAGGACATTATTTAACCCCCCCACTTCAGTATTTCTTGAACAGTTTGCCTCATTCTTTTTCCCTGCCACTATGAGTACACAGTTGAGAAAAGTGGGTGATTCTTTACACCACTGTTTCTTTTCTTGTAAGAATTAGAAGCTGGGGAAAGTAGCTAATGTAGCCACTAAGCTCTTTAAAACTTATGGAAACATTTTGTACATACATTATTTTGCTCAGTTAAATTCCTTATTATTTATCTATATTTTGACTTTCAGTTGACAAGGTAATATTTCCACTAACTTATTAAAAGACAGGATCAGGTAGTTTAGGACGAATGTTTTGTGGTTTTAAATAGCTACATTTCAGCAGGGAAATTATAAAGAGCTCAGATGTGCTTGGTAGAGGCAGTTATGTGTCAGATGGAAGCAGCAGGAGACCAAACAGGAGAGAGCAGCAAGTCTGACAGTTCTCTAGGCAAGCTGTTCATTTGACCAAGGGAGTGGGAAACATGCCCTTGGCTTATAATCAAGACTGAAAATCTTCAGTCCTCTATGCCTGCCTATAGAATTTTCTCCTTGACTGTGTGCAGTACAGTTGACAGGAGCATCTGATAATCTCATCACCTGAACTGTGAGGACCTGTGCTAAGTTCCACAGCTTGATAGATCTGTTTCTTATCTGTAGCTTCGTCTGTAACAGTTCAAAGATGTTGAAATTCCTGTGTCCTGCCCCCTCCCCTTAGTGCATATATTCTGCCTCTTGGACAACCCTAAATGAGCACCAGAGGATATGGTGCAGATGGTATTTGCACTGTTTCTCTGCCAGAAGACAGAGGAGCTGACTGGCAGAGACAGTTAAGCACTCATTACTATCCCATAGGAAAGGAATTGTCTTTGATCCATCTTTACAATCTTGTAAGAATCTGTGACTGATGGCTTCACAACCAGTGTTTGTCCAAGTCCTTTCTAGAGAGTGTGTGATCTAATAACAGCAGTCTCTATCACGAAAAATTGCTTGGTTGAACTCTGATCCCGGGATTCTTCGCTGCAGCCGCACACCAGTTCTCTATAAAGCTTTGATTGAAGGTTCCATGACTTGGCTCAAATGGAGTCCTCAAACTTTAATTAAGAACAAGCACTTCCCAGGTTAACCCAGGAAGAAGAGAGACTAAACTCAGACTACACTGTGGGCTGCCACAGGGGTTGGCTGTAGCGCTGAGTTCCCTCAGTGATTTGGTTGTCAGGTTTACAGCATGCACGTGCTGGTACTGCAATGTTATCAGTTCTCCCTGATGGAGCAAGATGGAGCAAGTCCCAAGACTGAGTCATGTTTGGAGTATAGGGCGCTTTCCCTGCTGCTGCAGGTTTCTCCCAGGGAGAGTTTGTAGTGGTCCAAAGGGGACAAGCGAGTATAGTTCAGATCTGAGTGCTGCAGAGCTCAGTCAGAGCTCCCCTGCTCAAGCCCCCTGCCTAGTGTTTGACAAATGTAGTTGTATGCACAGGGTATCAGTATTTTAGGGTACAAAATAATGGACTGGAACTGGCATTGAGTAGCTGAAAGCTGAGAAACTCTGTTTCCAAATGCATGTTGGAATTTAAAAGTAATTGTGTGGTTCCAAACTCATTTGGATTAGTTTTGCTCATTTCCACAGAATTAGTCATCACTTAAAGTTATGCCCCTCCTTACGTAACTTCCTGAGTAGGACAGAGGGGTCCAACTGCAGAAGCCTGAGGAAGAGCTGGAACAGAACTTGTGATTTGCAGGCCTGTCTCTGAAGAGGTTTTCTGCCCAACCTATTGAAAGAAACTACGGAAACTCTGTCATTCCTGGGTGAAACCTTTCTCAGATGCCTTAAAAGAACAAAGTAGTTGCAGTCACGTTCTCTAACTCAGTAACTGCTGTTGTGTCTGGTTCATAATTTCTCTGTTTCCCCTTATTATAGTCCTTCTATAGAAAGAGATGACAGAGCCACAAGGGTATCCAGAGGCACTGCTGCAGTGCCTGCACAAAGAGCAAGCTACCTTTGAACCCCATGCCAGCCTTTGCACTTTATATACATGCATCTATCTATCATCTATCTATCTATCTATCTATCTATCTATCTATCTATCTATCTATCTATCTACTATCTATATCTGGCAGCATTTATTTGTGTTTGCAGCCCTCCCTTTCTAATCTCAGAGATGGGACAGCATCAGTAACACGTTTGTACTATTTAGGAATCTAAAATATATGTAATACTATAAAGAAAGGAGGCTTGGTGGTGTTCTAAACCTCTGTGTTCCTTAACAGAAAGTTCATTATTTTCAATTTTCCTGAGATGGAAATTCTCAGTGCAATAGTTAGAATAACAAACAAACACAATCTGAATGTACAAGTAGAGTAGAATGCAAGAAAAAACTTTATTTCATACTTCTTCCTCACAGACCTAAATATAAGATTTAAAACACTTAAGTGATATTTTTCTTAACAGTTGGAGAACACCAGGTTTCATGGTAGAGTTCCATATTTCTTGGGGGTTGTTACAATGGAATTTTTCTTATAGTTGTGGCAAGCCAAAACACTTATTACATCAAAGCAAAAGGCTGGGGTTTTTTTCCTTACAGACTCACTGCGTGAAGAAACATTGGAACATGGGTATATCTTAACCATTTTGAAAGTGAAAAATCTTATGTTTATCCCAGATGCTGTGGGCATGATCCTTGTGATGTGAGTTCTTAAAGAAACCAGCACAAAACAGAGAAATGGAAGAAAGGGTGGGAAGTGCTGCTGAAACTTATAAGGAAAACCAAGCAAATGCAGATATACATGTTAAGCAAAAAGTTTCATATATTTTATATTGTTGTAGTTCTAGAAGGATAACTTTATGCTTCTCTCTTATTTTTTTTTTCCTGCTAATGATGAGCATGCACATAAAATCAGAAACAGTATGCAAGTTTCTACTTAGTTGGCATCAGAATTATTATTCTTGAGGCCAGTAACTTATTTAGTGAGTCGGAATGTCAGCAACAAGCAGTTGTTTTTTAAGGCAAATAACAAGCTGCTCTTCATGCTTGTGCCTCATTTTTCCCTTCTCTTATGATATGAAGAGGTGTGTGTTTAGAAAATACATAAGGCAGGTTGAGTACTCCAAAGAAGTCTGGCTAACATATTTCTATTGTGATAGTTTTAAAGGAAAGTGTGAGGTCTACTATGAAGTTACTGTGATACAGATGTGCTTGCCTGAGCTTGCTGTGAAAAGGGTTCCATTCATCTTCACAATCACTTCTCTGGTATATTTAAGGTATCCTATTGTAACCACTTGACCCTGAGGAAAAGAATGGCATAGATCTAAAGGTTGCAATGTTTTAAAGAAAGATCCAAGTTGGGTCCTGTGCTGTTTGGCCTTGCTGGTTTAAAAATAGTTCATGGCTGACTTGGACTCTGCACCATTTTTCTCCAGTGAGGTCAGTGTATATTGAATGGTTGGGTTGCTAGGAGGGGTCTGTGTGAAAAGTATTTGATGGGAAAATGTGTAGAAATAGACCTGGCTGGAATTCATGTTTATATGTAGCCAGCAGGAAAGGAATTGTTACATAGGGCCACTGGGTGTTACACTCAAAATCATGTTTAAGAGCAAAAAGTAAGCATACCTTACATGTTATATGCCAAGAATTTTTTGTTTCTTGCTACTATACTTTGAAATGTGAAATTCAAATAGTTGAAATATGAAATGTGAAATTCTAATAATTATTAATACAGATCGAATTGTTACAGAAAAAAGAAAGAATAACATAGTGATGAAAATTTTGTACACACTGCTTAGTTTCTAGTCCTATCACTTCTTGCCTTTCTGAGGCTTCTCTGGGTCTGAAGGACAGCAGTTTAATTCTGGGATGTATAGAGGAACTTATAACAAGTTGTAAACATGGAGTGCTTCACTAGGACAAATCTGACATTCCTGTGGATGGTTTCTTCTTCCTTGTGCCAGGATTCATGTTGGATCATTTTTTGTTTATTAACAAGGTTTCACATTCTTGATCTTTCTTCACTGGTCGGTGGCTCTGTTATATCCAAATTTACTGTCTGTATTGTGACATATATGCACAGGGTTAGTCATTTTAGCTGTGGAGTCTCCAGGGCCAAGGCTGTGCTCCAGGTCACACGCCTTACTCCAGGCTGCACCCCGTGTCCACACTCCTGGTCACACAGGTAGTTTAGGAAAGGCTGTCTGAAGGTCCACATGCTCTCTTGGGTAAGGGTTTGTGAGGGTTGGTAGAGAGATTAATTAGGTCCCCTGCTTTGTTGAATGAGGTTCCTTTGTTGAATGAGGAGTGCTGGCTAACATTTCACAGAATAACAGAACCAAATAGGTTGGAAAAAACCTCTGAGATCATGGAGTCCAACCCAAGACTGAACACCACCATGTCAACCACACCACGGCACTGAGTGCCACGGCCAGTCTTTCCTTACGCACCTCCACAGTCAGTAACTCCACCACCTCCCTGGCAGCCTGTTCCTACGGCTGTTTAGGAAGAGTTAATGGCTAAGGGGAGCTGAGTTTACTGGCATTATTTCGGGCAGGATGCTCCCTCCCTGTCCCGGAGCCGGCGGGTGTCCCGTGACGAGCGCCCGGGAGCGCGGGGAGCCGCGGGAGCGCGGGGCGCTGCCTCTCCCGCTGCTGCCGCCAGAGGGCGCCACGGCCGCCGAGCGCCTCCCCCTGCTGCCGGCTGGCGGCCGGTCCTGCCGGGAGGAGGGAAGGGGAAGGCAGCGGGAGGAGGAGGAGGAGGAGGAGGGCGGGCAGGCGGCGACCGCGGCACCGCCGCCAGCCGGAGGCCGCTCGCCCGCGCTCCTGCGGCAGAGGCGGGCAGCCGAGCGCACCGTGCCCTTCGCCTCCTCCCCGCGCCGTGCGGCTCAGCGGCCCCCGCCAAGATGTCTCGGGAGCCCGGCTGCAGCCGCTGGCTCCTCTTCGCTGCCTGCGCCCACCTCGTCTTCCTTCTCCCGCCGCTCCGCGCCCGGGGTGAGTGGCGGGGGCCGGGCCGGGACGCCATGGCGAGGTGAAGGGAGGAGACCCGGGACGCTCGGCCCCTCCGAGGAGGTGATGACAGGGAGGAGGGCACGGAGAGCTCGGAGGGCGCCGCAGCCGCCGCCGCTTCCCGGCCGCTCCGTCCCGCCCCGCGCGGGAGGCGGGCGGCGAGCTGAGGCGCCCTGTTCCCGAAGTTTGTTGGCGATGCGGGCTGGAGCGGGCCGGTCCCTGTGCGGGACCCTGCGCGGCCCCGGCTGCCGGGAGCGCCTCCTGCCCCCGGGGCGGGTGCGGGGCCAGGGGTGCGGGCAGCGACAGCCCGCACCGCGGAAAGCGGCCCTGGGATCGGGAACAGCTTCGTGGAGCAGCCGAGCCCAGCGCGGAGCACTCGTGCTTGTGTCTGGGCAGCGCCGCACTGACGGAGTGTTCTGTTCAGGGCGGGCGGAAAAGTAAAACCGCCCGCCTAAAATGCCAGCCGAGAGGAGGAAATATATTACTGTGTTTTAGAGATGGTTTTCATGTGTCTAGTCAGCTGGGAGAAGATGAAAGGAGAAGGATTATTAGAATGTCAGCGTTTGGGTTGCTACAGGCTCCTGGAGTTGGGAGCTGTTGGCATGAGTGTAAGAGGCAGAAGTAAGTATTTACATCTGTTCTCTTTCTCATTATTTCTATTCCTGAATATTTCCATCTCTGTCAGCATAGGCTTGTCAGTTTGTTGTGAGCCTTTGGATTTTATTCTTTTCCATTGTTAAGGCTTGTGCATCAAAATCATACAGGAGAAAACTGGTACTAATAAATCACGTTTCCAGCAAAGTAAAACTGTGATATTTTGGTTTTCCTTCTGCTAAACACTTTTGCTTTCACAGTCACAGCTTAGTTTTGGAGTAGTCCTAGTATTCTACAGCTCTTCCTAAAGCTGCATTTCATTCTTTCCGGAATGAGTAGTTTTGCTCCAGTAAGGTACTATAGCACTTCTAATAGCAAACAGATTGTAATCACAGTCAGAGAATAGCAGATTCAGTTTTCCCCATATCTGTATTTATTGTACGTGCATAGATACTTACCTACATGCAGGTAGAAAGCAGAAATGGAAACACTTGTGTTCTTGTTTAGTAGGTCTTGATTAATGCTTGTATGGAATTTATTCACCAGAAGCTTCCTGCAGTATCATGGTTTTCTTTTGGTTTTTTAATACCCGTTTATGTTACAGAGTCTGTCCTTTCCCACATAACCCATGCTTTTGAGATGGCCTGGATAGTAAGTTTGTTCTACGAAAACAGAAATAATTTGAATTGCCTTCCACAGAAGCAAACAGCTTGTCTGTCAGTAGTTGGGTAATTTCATAAATTCCAGCTTGCAAGTGGCAGCTTACAGAAGAGGAAAATGTATTCAGATGATTTTGTATGGTGTAACTTCTAGGCAATAGAAGGGATCATGATGATGCTTTTTCTTCTACTGTTTTTCTTTGCTTGCCTTTTATAAGGATAGTGGTGTACACAGCACTCATTTAGCCATTCCAGTGGTTCAAAGTACTGATTTCAGCTGCCTTCTTCCCATGTGTGCCATTTGTGAAAAGAAATATAAGTAGTTGCTTTTTTTTAATGAAAAGCTCAGATGCTGTAAATTTGCTTGCATCAGCCTCTCCTCTTCCTCCTTCCCCTGCTCTCTCCCCATTTTGTGCTGATGAATCTGTAATACATTCTTATCTGGCTAGACCAGAGTCTTTGATGCTGACAGGGTAGCAACAGTGAAGAAGTATTATAAAAGCTTGCATATAAATACACAAAACTAATTTATAGTGCTCACAAGCTGTCTCATAATGGAAGATCCCAACTCTTTGACAGTGTCAGTGCAGATTTTCTCTGGAATCATGTCAATCCATAGAACCTTATATTCTTTGAAAACTTGTAAGGGGGAAGAAACCCAACCAAAACAAAAATAGGCCTTTCATTAAATTATTATTAGAAGTGTAAAGAAATTCTGATTTAAATGTTTTCTCTGTTGCATACAACGTAATCACTGGCTGTCATTATTTGAAGTGGTTATTATCAGTCACAGTTTTGCCATACTTTAAGTCATAGAATTGTTACTTTTTTTGTAGCTCATTGAAACTGACCCACAGCTCAGTGAGGTGGTTGGAATGACACTGGGTCAGTCAACCTTGAATCAGACTGTAAAAGAGGAATATAACAGAAGTATTGCTTTTCTGTCTCAGGTGGATTAGTCTGTGAAAGCAAAGAGTTAACTCCTCAGTTTTAACATCCTTGGCACTTCAAGGACATATAATTTCAAACATTTGGAAGTTGTTTATGCATGAAAGAGTATTACCGAAGAAAGGATTGCTTCTGCATATAAAATGTGGTATTGTATAATTGTATATATTTATACAGTGTGTTGTATTTTAATGCTGCAGTGTTTACATCCATTTTCCTATCCTGCACACATTCCTGCAGTTGGGTTGCTGAACAATGAAAAGAATTGCTGAGTTTTACATTCTAGTGTTATAAGCAAGTCTGTTTACTTATTAAAATTTTAATGGAAATAATGGAACACTTAACAAAAATAAATAGGAATTGAAGGAATTGAACTGAATAGGAATTCTCATATTACATGTCCAGGTTTTGAATGGATCCAGAAATGTTGCCTGTCTTTTCCAGTGGATTTTAGTCATGCTCTCAAAAGACATGACGATAAGATTGGTGGTAATATAGAACTTTAAACTCTTTCTAAAATTTCTTCTTTTTCTTATCCTCAGTTCTTGGCCATTTAGCAAAAGGAGAGGAACACTGGTGATTGACAGGTTCTGCTTCTGTCTGCTTGTGCCAGATGACACAGTGTTAATGCACAAAGTGTGTTAACAGCCTTCAGAGTACACAATGCATTAAATAATGAAGTGATAAATACAAGATTACAGTTGCATTTAAGATGGTACCTTGCTGGTTTTTTTCTGCTTTGGGTAGCTTTGTTTGGGAGAAACTGTACAGTCAATCACCCTGGTCTTTTGGTTACTGCGGTATCTACAGGGCTTGAACTTTTACCAGCTAGTAAGTTTCTTCTTGCAATGTGTTTTCTCTGTGCTCTGTGGCAAATCCAACTGAGATATGCTTACTTTGTATTAGAAAACACAAAAGGACTAGGGGAAATTTTGGATTTTTCAAAGGTGTCTCTAACTCCAAAGATTTATAGGTGCTTTAGGGAGTTACACTGAAAGAAATCTATTGTGATTGTCTGAATTATTAATGACTTATGAGCTTGAAAAATTACTGTTTTGTTATAGTAGCATCTGATAGCTCTAGACATAGGTTATCCTTCTTTGTGCATGTATGCCTTGCACACAACAAAAATATATCCTTCACACAGAGAATTTATAGTTTCTATAAATTAGCCCATGTTGTACAAGTGACCTGGCCATGAGCTGCATCTGGAGTTAGAATTTTTCTGTCAGTGATCCATTCTTGGGAACATATTTTTCAGAAACCTCCTGGAAGTGAATTGCATGTGAACAAATTAATCTTGGAGTTGTCCATTTGTTTCAAGGCACTGTATTTTCTACCTACCCTGTGGTCTCTTTGTTGATATGGTGTAGGCCAGATAAATTTACCATGTTCTTTTCCTGCTGCCCTTTTCCCAGTAAATCCTTAGAAGAGGGTATTTATTTCCATGCTGAGAGATCCGGTTGCTTAGCCAGAACAGTCTTGGCCACAACTGACTGCTGAAGACTGCTTTATCAAATCAGATGTGCATAACAGATTTGCTAATCAGGTAGAAGAGTGTTGCTAAGATAAATTCATACAGTCTCTGTGATGAAATTCTTCACTACTGTTGGGTGAAGACTCTTGAGGCTTTTTTGGTGGTGTCTTCAGGGGTCTGTTGGTCTGTTTTATGAATGGTTCTTCAGTAGTTTAAAAATAGTCTGAACAGTTCTTGTCTTATTAAAATGTATTAGCTGGAAGGAGTCTTCCTGATATACTTAATGTAAAAGATACCAAGTCATTTTAACGTGTTTAATTTTTGAAAAAGGAGGGGAAGCTGCCTTAGTGAAATCACAGGGAATAAGAATAATGATATAGCGAGATACTTTAGCATTCATTTCATGTATTGGTTTGTTGAATAAATTATATGTGTGAGTGTTGAAATTGCACTGTGTGACAGAGTCAGAGCTGGTTGACTTTCAAGGTTCTTCTCCTACAATAGTGATCCATCCCCACATGCAGGAAGGCAGGCAAAGATGGCAGGAGGCCCACATGCACAAACAGGAGCTCCTGGCAAAGCTCAGACATAAAAAGGAAAGCACACAAGAGATGGAAATACAGTCAGGTAACATGGAGACACTGTCTGAGAGTGCAGGTATTAAGAAAGCCAGAGCCACCTGGAGTTGAGTCTGGTGAGAGATTCAACTTGTGAAATATAAGAATAAGGGCTCCTGCAGGTGAATCAGCGAAAGGGAGACTAGGGAAAATAATAATAGGCTTTCTTATGAATGGAGGACAGGGTTAAAACAAGGACATGGAAGAGGGCAAGGAACTTGGAACCTTCTTTGCCTTCTTCAATATTATTAAGACTCACCTTCAGAAAACCCAGGCCCCTGAAACTCATGAGAAAGTCTGGAGCAAGGAAGAGTTACTCTCACTGGAGGAGGACTGGTTTAGGGAACATTTAAACAAACTGGACATACAGAGGTTCACAGGACCTGATGGCAGGCATGTACAAGCTCTGTCAGAGTTTGACGATGTCAGTGCAAGATTTGATAACCTTTGAAAGGTGATGGTGACTGGGGGAGATTCTTCAAGACTAGAAGAATATCACCCTGGTCTTCTAGGAGAGCAAGGATAAGTTGGCTAGTGGTACCTCAGTCCCTGGGAAGGTGGTGGAGCAAATAATCCTCAGTATCACTGCCAAAAAAGGAAGGCTAAGACAAACCTGTGAAGGACAAAAGGCTGACTGTGAGAAGTCACCGTGTTTTTATGAATGGGCACTCATGCTTACCAACCCAAAGGACTTCTGTGATGACATGACTGCCTTCATGAATGTGGGGAAAGCAGTGGATGTTGTTCATCTCGACTTCAGCAAGGAGTTTGAGTTCAATCCTGTCTCCTATATTGTCATAACAAACAGATGGAAGTGTGGGCTGTGTCTGTAGACAGTGAAGTGGATAGAAAGCTGTCTGACTTGGTGGGCTCGTGGGCTCTGATGAGTGGCACGGTGTCTTGGCTCCGGTAGTGTTTAACCTCATTAACAACAATGGGGTGTGCACCTCAGGGAATTTGCAGGTTCGAAATGTGCAGGGGGAGTCGATGCACCAGCTGGTTGTGATTTGGGAAACTGAGTTCAGTGAAGGGAAATACAAAGTCCAGCCCCTGGCAAGGAGGCACCCCATGCTACATTGCACACGGGGGGCACATTGTCTGGGAACAGCTTTGCAGAGAAGGACTTGAGAGTCCCAGCACGCAGCAAACTGATCGTGCACCAGCAGTGTGCCACTGTGCAAAGATGGCCGGCAGCCCCCTGAGCTGCAGGGGGAAGAGTGCTGGCAGCAGGACAAGGGAGGTGATGCCTCCTGTCTGCTCAGCACTGCTGTGACACACCTAGGGTGCTGCATCCAGGTCTGGGCTCTCCAGTACAAGAGAGACATGGACATACTGCAGTGAGTCCAGCAAAGGACCATGAGCATCATTAGAGATTGGGGCCCCTGAGACAAGGAGGGGCTGAAGGAGCTGGGGCTGTTTAACTTGGAGAAAAGAAGGTTCAGGGAGAAGCTCCAACGTGTAAATACCTGATGGGATGCAATAAAGAAGACAGAGCCAGACTCTGGTACTTAACAGGACATGAATCAGTTTTCACAAATTGAAATACAGGAAATTCTGTTTGAACATAATTACTTTCTTTGGGTTTTGTTTATTTTGTTGTTTGGGTTTGGTTGTTTTTTGGTTTTTTTTAATCTAAGAATGAACACTGGAAGAGGTTGCTCAGAGAGTTTAGGGAGTCTGTTCTAGGAAATAACCAAAACCTAACTAGAGAAGGTCCTGAGAATCCAGTTCTGGGGGGTTGAACTAAATGACCCTTAGGGATCCTTTCCAACCTTGACAAATCTGTGGTTCTCTAATGCCAGGATGAATAGGTTGTTTAATTAATTCCCTGAAGAGCATTATCTGTGCTCTCAAAGAAATGGTGTGAAATATGTGATCTGATTATTGTTTGATTTGTTTCAAGGATCATGTGTGTTAATATTTTATAAAGCTTAGGAGCAGTGTGGCATGGGTTATTGAAGGCACTGTGGTGACAGAGGCAGCATCTCTTGTCAGTCACAGTTGTCTCAGGTTTCATGTGTCATTCCTCAGGTGCATATTAAAAACTGAAAATTAGGCTTGTGAATAAGCTGAATTTATGAGGTGACACTTCTTGAGGTTAATACTACATAATTAATACATTTCCTGGAATAAGGATGTTATGTGTTGATCTTGTAATTAGGATTGTGTCAAGAAGAAGGTGTGGATCAGTTTGTGTAGGGGAAGCTATTCCTTGTCTGAATCTGTAAATACTGTTACATTGTGAGACAAGGAGGAGAATGACCTTGAGATATGCTCAGCTGGTTAGAGTCTGGTGCTTATAACATGAATTCAATCCCTGCACTGGCCACTCATTTAAGGCTTGTGGGTCCCTTCCAAGTCAGAATATTCTGTGATTCTGATGTATGACCACCATGAATCTTCTGTGTTAGAATGATTTTTGGGATGTCTGGATCTAGCTGTGTGATTTGAGATGTAGGTTAATCAGCACCTGAGGTGTCACTGTGAACCTCAGCTCCTGGACACTTGATGAAATTTGATCTCCAGCTGGAAGAGCATAAGGATGTAGGTGTTCAGAGATGGGGCACCCTAAACCTAGGACAATCTTGTCTTGCTGTCCTATACTGTGGGTTTTTAGGGCATCAAGGGAATGATAATGTCTAACAATTCACTCTGAAGTCAATTTCAAGCAATAAATAATTTAAATTTGTTGTGAGACAATCCACTTGAATCTGTTTTCTGCCCCAGTTTTTTTAAGAAAACCATCAATTTGACCATGAAGAATAGTATTTTGAATTCCTTCCAAATTGTAACAATTTACTTTCATTTGCATCTCTTTAGTGCTTTTAAGAAAAGGATTTCTTAAGAAGAATGTTAGCAAGGCTTTCTTGTGTTAAATGGAACTACTTTTACAAATGAGCAGGCTGAGACAAATTAAGTGACTACATAAACAACCAAAAAAGTAGCACCAGAACCCATTTTATGATTATTTTTTCTAATACAAACCAGAAGTATGTGCAGAGGGTGGTGTCATTATAAATAGTTTAAGATAATGCTACTTCTGTGCAGATTAGTTCTGTGGGGTCCCTGTTCTTTTGGTAAACATTTTTTGGGGTCTGACACATTTACAAGTTCAGCTGTTGTTTAAAGGTGCCATTCAAAGCCTGTGATAGGCATCTTCACTTTTGGTAGAGATTTCTGTCAGGCACTGTAAGTTTCTGTGGTTCCAGGAGAAGCTTTGGTAATCCAAACTTTAACCTAAAAACAGTGCATTGCAGGTTTCCTGTGTGGTAGCACATTAGGCTGTTACCAAGTGAGCTACTGGACTGAACAGATTTTAAGGGATTTATTTGCCTTGAAGCCAAGAAAAATTTGCTTTGTGTCCGAGTGATTTTTTTCAGTGATGGTGTGGGACTTGTCAGGCAGCAAGTGTATAAATTCTATAAGAACAGACTCATGTTCACAAAGATTATTGCAAATACAGTATCATTTAATGTGAAAAATCTACCTAAATGATGGGGGGGGGGGGGGGGGGTTGGGGTTTTTTTGCTGCAGAACTTCATCAGTTGTGAAAGTGAGCTGCTGTAATACGAAAGAAGTCTGTTTTTTCTTTCAGCTTTTGCTGTAAGTGTAGTTTCTGAAGGTGCAGAAGATGAGACTGAACCATCATTGCTGCAGGTAATAAATTTTAGTTGCTAGAGCAGGAACATTTTACAGACATGATAAAATAAACTGGAATAGAGCTGAGCAAAAAGCCTAATATCTGTGGCATTGATTATTTCAGTTATTGACTTCAGTAGTACCAAATTACATGTGCTGTCTTTCTGTTCTGTGTCGTATAAGTAATTAGTGCTATTGCTGTTGAGAAAAGTTTTTGAGTATATAACCTTTATTCATTCAAAGTTTTTGAGTATATAAACTTCATTAATTCAAATTAATTCATTTTCATTTCTTCTGGGTGTTATTAAACATAGAATACATAGAGAGGGAAATGGTTGTCTCTCTGCCAAATTAACATTGTTACATATTACCACTCAAGTCACGGCTCAAGCAAAGCTCATGTATGAAATTTCAAATTGACCAGATGAGGAGAACTAATGGTCAGAGCTAGCCCTAGCTTTAAACAGCATCCTGAGTGTTAGGTGTGTGTGCACGCATGTCCTCTGACAGACTTGTGACTCCCATTTTTATATGAGTACATATTTGTAACAGATGTTTGGGTATGTATAAAAGAAATTTAAGGGAGGAAAAGAAAAGAACTGGAATGAATCAATGGTTAGAATCCATAGCTGGCATTTAGATCTAGTGATCTGAAATCAAATACAATAGCAGTATAGCCAGAAGTACATATTTCTAAAATTTTTGTTTTGATGGTGATTGCTCTAACTACAGTATTTTTTTTTAAGTGAAAAATATCCCTATTGCAAACTGCTGATCTGCCTCAGTGTCTGGGAGCCTTGATCATGTAATTCTGTTGCCATTACTGCTAGGTTGCTGTTTGTTAAATTCTATTGCTGTCTCAATCCAGCTCTTACCCTTCTTATATAGGTTATAATTTATGAAGGCTTTCCTGCTATTTTAGAGTTTCAAAACCTTCCCTCAGATGAGGTCAGAGGTGCTTCCTACAACTCTTCAGGCCAAAATATCTTTTTTCCCCCCCTTTTTTTAAAAAATAGCATTAACAGGAATATAACAGGCAACAATTGTTTTGTGTTTTAATAAAAGTAATTTTAAATATGGCTTATTCTTCACACAGTGTACCACAAAACACAAAGGGTTTTGTTACTATGTTTTTTCTGATACAGGCTAGCTTAGACTGTTAACTTACTGTGCTATATAATGACAGTGTTGTGTATAGATATAAAAATAAATTAATGTTATAATACGTCTTTTAAACATTCTTGACCCAGGCAGCAGGAAAAGGATCATAAGAATGGATGCAGTTGCAGTAATTTTTGGAAAGGTTTTACAGATGGTTACCAGGGAAGTTGGAGCTTATTCATTTCAGTGTAAAAGTCAGAGGAAAGATTGATGCAAGTAGAGCTAAAAGGATTACATACATCTGCTATTTTAAAAAAGGAAGGGGGCTAAGTATTTAGAAGTAGAACTTGTCTCAAGGGTAGGAAAACTTTGTATGAGCTTATTACTGAGGAAATGTATGGCATTTCTATCTGGAAGTCTTAAAACACTGGAACCAAGATAGGTCCTACAATATTCTTATGCAATTTGCAAAGATGAGTTTGATTTTCATGTGGACAAACCAAAGCACTGGGCTGCTGTCACCTGGGATAAATTGTGCAACAAATGAAGGCTCTGTTTTCCTTCCTACAGTTTTCTAGGCAGTGCAGAGATACCTGATGTTTGTCATACCTGAGTAAATTCCAGTGGAATCATGTTATGTGCAACAACCTTTTGATATTTGTCTTGATATAAATTGCACTTGAGTTTTCCTTTAAGAACTGTGTTTTGATGGAAGCTTGACAGTAAGTCAAATTAATAGAATGTGTTGGGTTTTTTCCCCTACACTGAACAGATGTGTAGAGCTCCATATTCCAAACTTAGTGCTCAGGAGATACATAAAAAAAGACACTGTGAGTAATAATTCAAAGAGCTCTGGTATAAACTGAGGTATAATAAATGGATATTATAATAATAAGATATAATAATGGATATTATAAATGGATATTATAAATGGAAAAGCATTTTCTCTTGTTTTTCTTATTCTTACTGTATTTTCTGAGTATTGGTATGCAAGCATATAGGATATCTCCTGCAATTCTTGATGATTTTTCATATTAGTTTTTGAGTTAAAACCTCTATGTATGCATTTATAATCTCATGAGTGCTTTGACTCCCAGTGTGTTTCTGTAGAAATATTTGAGGCTTTGTGTGTATTCTTACTTGGTTTTTTTTCTTTCTTTCTTCTAGAACTCTGGAAAAAGAACAATTAGTAAAATAGGCAGAGGTAAGTAGAGTATAGTGCTGTTTCACAAATACTCTTTTTTTTTTTTTTGTTCATGTAGTCTCATCAAACAGAAAATTCTAAATCTTTGATTGTACTTGCAGTTCTCGTAGTTAAATTTTCTGTGAACATGTGCACTTGCACTGTGAAAAGGATGAATTGCTTTTTGTAGTGCACTATAGTTTAAAATAAAATTTTATGCTACTTAGCTGTTCTTGTAACAATTTAAGATGAAACTGAATTTTACCATTCTGCTAGGCTCTAACTGTACTTGTAATAACTAGAGTTATTGTAAATTTCCTGTAACAAATTATAATTACTTTGTAATATCTAGAAGCAAGGATTTAAGAAGCATGTCAAACATTAATAGGTAATATAGTGGTAAAACAACTTTTTGCTGCTGGACAGGTGATAAATAATGAGAATAAAAATTCTGCAAGGTTCTGCCTTCTCTGAAATCCAGTCTGATGTCCTTCTGGCAAAAAGTTAACAGAACTGACTTGCATTCTCTGCACTGGAGCTGTGGACTTTTCTCTACCAAACCCTCAGTACTTGGCTCTGCTTGTTCTAAAAGGACCCATCTTCATTATGTCTGTCTTCTGGCATTTCCTGATGTAATATTTGTCAGTTCTGTGAGGGTATAAGGAGCACTGGAGTAAGTGAAGGTTTTGTGGTGTCTTTCCTATTACTACTGTTAAAAAAATATACTGGATTAGATGGACTGCTGGTCTGATGCAATACATAATTTTTTGCCTCTTCCTAGTAAAGTTATTTTGGCTTGAGGTTTCATGGGTTTTTCTTTTGTTTTGTTTTTTTGGTTAGGTCTTTTAACCCATTTCTATAGGTAAAATGTAAGGGCTTGAAACAGAATGTAGTTCTTGATGGTTCTTAGTTCATCTGATATTTCATTCTTCTCTTTTGAACTGTTATATACAGATCAGTAGCACCTTTGGAAATTTATCTTTCAAGACTTCTTTCTCTTGCTTCATTGGGTGTTTCTCAGCTTGAGAAACAATTGAGATGTTCAATATTGTAACTATTTTCTGTTGACATTTTCATACACTGAATATGTCTTTTATTAATGACTTTACCTGTAGCAAAGGAAACCATTTCCATTTGATTTAATCATCAAAGTAGATGTAATCTTACTCCTAGAAAGTGTGCTATTGTGGAATATCACAGGTGTTGTTAAATGTACCATAAGTGAAATTAAGTGTAGTTCAGATGCTTCCATGTCTGTAAATATACTGGTACTAAAACAGCAATTACTAAAAACAAGGTTGTGCTTGCTTTTTGTCTCTGTAGGTGTTTTTGGTATTGTGCATGTAGATTTAGCACTTTGGCTCTCATTAGCATCAACCAAGTGTAGTTTCAGTTTTCACACTGATTTTAATCTTTGCACAGGAAATCTAGCAAGGATCTTGCTAGGTAGCAATTAGTTGCTATTCAGAAGTTTTTATTATGCATGGGATTTTTAAGCAGTTTGTTTGATGAACACTGTTGATTCCTACACTCTGTGGGAAAAATGGGAAATGAATACTGATATCTAAACCAATGCTTATTTCATCTCCGTAATATATTACCAGAAACCTCATACAATTTTACAATTGTCTTGATGAATAAGCTAATAAATGGAGGGAAAATAACATTGATGGAAAAATAGAAAAACATCTAACTGCAGCTTTGAGCTGTCATAGGTCTAAATTAACAAATAACTGTTCAGAGCAACAAAGCAACGTAAGCGATGTTGGACATAGCAATCTTCTATGTTGGACATAGGTGTTGGACACAGCAATCTTCTCATTACCTTAGTGCAGATATTTGTGGTTAATTCTCTTTCTGTTCACAATGTTTTCCTTGTGATCCTTCTTCATGGGCTCAATTTTACCCTTTTTCCTTTTGATCACTTCTTTCCTTCTTCCTTTTTTTTTTTTTTTTTTGGCGTGAACTGTGTTCCTTCTCCACAATTTTCAACATTCTGTACAGTTCTCCTGGGCATTAGTTTCTTTCCTTGTGGCACTGTCTCAAGTTATTATATTCTGAGTTTCCTTGTTCACTTTCTACATAGTATCTGTAAAGTTCATCTTTTTGTGGCCAAACAATCCTTCTCATTTATTGATACTTAGCTAATGGTCTTGAGTGGGTTAAACAGCATAGATCAAACTTGCTAAGAGTTCTGGAGAAGGCATCTCTCCTCTTCCTTTTATTGTCTCATCCTCTGTTGTTGTCTGCTGTGCTCTGCTTCTGAATGGGATCATATCTTCCTGTTTTCTAAGATTTCCTAGTATTGAGGGATTATTCCATCTCCTAGTATCAAGAAAATTTGGCTACCTGCTTCATCATCTACTTGTATTTTACAATAGGCACTTTTATAATCCATAAATGTTTGCAAAGCTACTTCATTATTTCATTTTAAATTTCTCTCAGTCTTCTCTCCTGTTTAAAGTTTTTAGTTATGATGCCTTTAAACGCTGTGGAGACACGTGTGAGATATTGGTGCTGTCATATTGGATAAGAGTATCAGTTCAGTGTTCTTGTGTGTGTGTCTCTCCACCTGATGTTTGTTTTTGGGTAGGGTTTTAAACTGATTGTTTGGGAAGCAGCTTTTCTGTTTCAAGTTCATGCATTTCCTGGTGAGGGGAGATGCTGGTCTGTGACGGACAGATTTTTACTCTGGTGGCAAAGAGTGCTGGTGTATTGGAGAAAGAGCACCCTCAGGAATGTGGCTGCTGTTAACTGCTTCACACCTTCCAGTCATTCCATGTTCTTTTTAAATGAATCTGGAAAAGGGCTGGTTTGGATTTTTGTGTGTGTGTTAAATAATGCCTTTTTTACTATTTCATGAAATATTTCAACAATTGAAGAAATAGCTTAGTGTGTAATAGATTCCTACATACACCTGGGCTCTCACTAGCTTTGGAGCAAATCAGAAAATAATTTCTTTTATCTTTAAATATTATTTTCTTTCTTACAGAATTAAAAGGAATTGTATTTGTCATCCAGAGTCAAAGTAATTCTTTTCATTCCAAGAGAGCAGAAGATCTAAAAAGAGATATTTTGAAACAGGCTGTAGATCTTGGAAAGGTATGTTGAGATAATATTAAGTGCACCTTGTTATATATGCTGTTACTGCATTTTACTAAAAATATTGGGATTTGTTGTGCCTTTTTTCAAATCCATTCTGCTTCTTTTCTAATTGCTTTCTGTGTGCTTATAAGAAACCTGTTCCAGTGGTTATTTACTGATTGTGCACTGTGATTTATCACTACTTTTAGTTTCAACTATCAATCTTTTTGTGTAACAGCTGTTATTGTTTGGATGGCATTTAATGCAAAAGTGATAAGAAAGACTTGGAAGAAGGCAGTTTTTCTATATGTAGTGTGTTTACCAAGAAAAAAAGATGCATTCTTTATGAAGTGAAAAACACAACAATTTAATTATTAGTTAGAATAATTTTGGGTGAATATTTTAATGGAGCCAGTGAATGTGCTGTAATGTAGATTTTGTCAGAATTCCATTGCACAGTTGTGACATGGTGGCAGTAGAACGGAAAAGTGTGTGGACATTAAATTCCTAAGGCAGGATTCCCCCCTTCCTGCAGCAGCAGTCCTCCACACCTCTCTTGTCCCTGTCCCTCCCTGATGCAGTACCTTCCGTGACTATTTCTTGTTCCTCTGCTGCTCCTCTGCAGATTGAGCAGAGCCACTCCTCTGCAGACGCTCCCCTTGAGCCGCTGGTGGTCACACTGACCTGGGAGCTGCGTGTTGTGCTTTACATTCTAGTGGGAAATTTGATTTGTAAAGCGTAAGCCTAGAGAAGAGGTTTTTAAGAAACTTATACTGAAAGTTTAGTATGCATAAACAATGCTTTATTTTCTTTGTCTTTTATAAAATTAAGAAAAATTTAAGAGTGGCATACATCCCCTCATATGAAATAGCTTGCTGTGAGGTTACTTGACTATTTTTCATTTCTTTGTTGTAAAGGAAAAAGAAATCTGATGTAAATTGTCTTATGTACATTGGTCTTGTAGTGCCTAAATCAGATTGCAGGATGTTTTAGGCTTCATTTATCCAAGCTTATCAAACCTGTTGTAATTAAATCTATCCTAAATGCAATTTTTAATCCCTTAATGAAATCAGTCATGTGAACAGCCTTTGTTCTGCAGAGTTCTGCTCTTTGAGAGTCCTCCTCGGAATTGAGAGAAGTGTTCAGATGCAATGTGTGCAGGGAGGATTATGGTGTCAGTTGTTAAACCCAAGGATTTTAGTTGAGTTCTGTAATTGCAGAATATGAGTAATAAAAAGTTCAGTAAGCAGAAGTACAAATGGTTTCAGTGAGGCTGGAATATAAGCATGTTTTGTGGGAAAGAGGTGAAATCATTTTGTAATCAGAGTTGTACCTGAAACTGACCTGGCTTCTAAAAACCTTTATTGCCTGTTTGAGAAGATGCCTTTATGGAAATGCTGAAATGATGATGCTTTTCCAGTATTAACAGTTACCTCTTGAACAGCAGTCATGGTGTCTTAAGAAAAGCAGTGATGGAAATCCCACCAATAATGTCATATCTGAAATTTGGGAAAAAGGGAAAGCCATCAGTGTAGAGGAAAAAAAAATGAATGGGCATAATCAGCAGGTTCTTGATACATCTTGATTGTTTTGGTCAACTCACAATACCACTGTGAGACCAGTAATGCTGATTATGGACGTGGGGCAGATCATCTCTGCAATCCTGCTAATCAACATTTGAAGTTGGCATGTTGCACTGCACAGAATTCATATGAAATTATTAGCTTCAGGCAAAAAGTTAAATCCTTGTGTTTTCAAAGACAACAGCTGTATGAAAACATTAGTTATTTTCTGCTAGTTTAAAATGAGAAATGGAATCCAACTGCTAGATTTGTGTTACTTCAGTAAGCTAGCACATATATCTCACTTCAAAATTAAGTAATGGACATTAATCTTAACAAATGGTTTGTCCATTTATTTTCTTTTATGGTGTACTTAAAACATTTTTTTAATGTGAAACCAATCTGTAATTCCGGTCTCCAGTAGATGTCAGTATTTTGTACTTGCTTAAAAACATTTTCTGTAGCAATTTATTGATTATTAGCCAAAACTCTTCAGTTAGAATTTAGCAATGGCAAAAATTCTTTACAGTTTCTACCAGTCTTCTTAATTTTTTGAGATTATGGAACATTTAACCTCTGTAAATGAGACCTTCGTAAGAAGTACCAAATAGGAAGAAGGAAGCTGTTGGGAGTGTAAAATGGTAATATTTGGGACTATGCCCTTTTTATCTTAAAAAAAAATCAAAATCAGGATTTCTTTTTGGCTATAACTTTCAACATTAGAAAACAGGATAAATAAAGTTTTTGAAAAATTGTCAGTTTAGGTGCAGTCAGTGCTTTTTAATTGCCTGTGATTGTTTAGAAGACAAAAGTCTGTATATTTCCCTATGAAAACTGGTCTAATAGAGTAGGAGATTTTTTTTTTTTTTTTGCCTTGGGTCCTTCAGGGTTCTTGCATTGAACACCCTCACCAAATTCAAAAAACTATAATTTTTCCTGAAAAGTCTAAAGATCAAATGGGGTCCTATTAATAATGGTGTAGTTATAGGATTTAGTGGAAGAACTTCTTTTTCGAGGCAACTGAGTTAATTTTAAACTGATTTGTATATTTAGATAAAACAGACATAATTTGCTTGAGACTTTTCAAAATTAATGCCATTAATTCAATGCAATCTGTAATATACCTCTTGCTTCAATTTTCAGTTACCTGCTCAAATTCAGGATTCTAGTATGAAAATCCTGTTTACTTCTCTCCCTCCTGTAATGGCTTCCCATTTCATGGAAGCCACTTTCCAGCTGAGACTGATCAGGAAATTCATTTTTTGATCCTGCAGTTTTAACAAGGTTTAACAGATTATATTTAAGTGAAGTGTTGGGCTACATTCCGACCTGCCCCTCCATCTCCGTGTCTACAACAGTTTGTCTTTATGGCAAGGTTTTCCACCATATCAAGATCAACCCTATTTTTTAAATTAAAACAGGTGTGTTTTGACATCAAAATTTCTCAGTATTACTAGATTGATTCCCTTTAGTTTTTTGAGTAAAATAATAGTATGCCCTTTATTTCCTTCCTAGCAACTACTTTCCTTTTTTTTATACAAGGATTTATTCATTCTTGAGTTTGCAACATCATTCACAACTTTAATATTTGCATTTATTTTCCAGATCTGTTCGTAAAACTACATTTTTATCATGTGGGGAGAGCTTGCAATATAAAATCCTAATGAGAGTGGGCATTTAAGTGGTCAGTGTATGAAGTTCCTATTTCTATTTTTTTGTCCACGTTAGCACCTGTGTTTGTTTTATGTTTTGTTACTTATTCTGCTTGCATACATTGCCTAGTATCAGTATGGTCTTGGTCACTTTTCTTTGTTTTTCTTCCTAATGCTTCATTCCTTATAGGATTTGCATTTTAAAGTGCAACTGCTCATTCTGGGGCTTCAATATTTAGGTGCTCCTGCTGTGAAATGCTTCTAAACTGTTCTGTGGAAAGCTGAGGTGCATTCAAAATAAAACCTTTTGAAATGGATCCAGGAAAAGTGTACAAAAGATACTGCTTAGTTTGGAAAATGTATTTCAGAGTTGTCTGAAATCTCTTCAAGGTCAGCTTGCAGGGCTTTACACATTTGAGTGACTTTTGTTTTATCTTTGCTTTCCTCTAGCTGTTCTCCTAGCTTTTTGTTTTAATTGTTTGATCTTTGACTTTCTAATATGCCCTTGCTTCTCATTCTGCAGAGGTACTGGCATCCTTTTGACAATTGCTAGGCTTTGTTATCAGCAGAATTGATGCCTTGCTCATTAGCTGTTGGAACTGTAAAAGTTACCTACACTTTGTGCTGGAAGGTGAACAGGATTGTTTTCCTCTAATGGATGCTCAGCAGATCTAAAGGAATTTGCAGCAGTCAGATAATTCTGCACTAATGAGATCTTCTAAATGTTTTAGTAGTGATGAGTGGGCTGCCCTCAGCCCTGCCTTGCACATCATCTACCATTTTTATATCGCTGCTTTTGCCCATCAAATATGTGGTAGCTTCCTTCGCTTTTTAAATGCAGAAAATAGGACCTGTCACCTCACAGAGATGTCTTGCCGTGTCAGGGCAAAATATAAACAAGAAATTCAGAAGTTTAAAGTGCCTTAGGCTAAGTGTGTCTCTCAGCCTCTTCAACAGCAATCTCTGCATACTTAATAGGATTTGAACAAACCCCTTTAACTAAGGTATTTATTTTCTTAGTAAAGAATAAGAGATTGCTATAAAGCTTCCTCCTCCACTGTTGTTGGCTATATTAAAATTGCTCAGTCATCTTTGAATAGAATGCTCTAGTATACATGAGACTAGAATTAATAAATCATCAGATTAAAATCATTGCCTGGTGACAGTTGTTTTGTTCTTGTAAATTCTCCTGAGCATCTATACTGGTACTTGAAATACATTCACCAAATTTCTTGCCTTGTGGAAGCTTTTTTCTGCTCTCCTGTTCCTTCTCTTCTTCCCTAGTTAAAATAGGTACATTAGATTTACTTGGCCAGAGCTGTTGTGGGGAAGGGACTTGCTCCCCCATGTATGACACTGATTTAGCTTGGGAGACAACTGTCCCAATCTTGATGTCAGTGAAAGATGCTTCAGACTTTCCGTGAATATAAATCTACTTACACCGCTGATCTTGCTCATATTTAAAGAAGCATCTGGACCCTATAAATTGCTTAATTTCATTGCTTGAATCACAGAATCATTAAGGTTTAAAAAGATCTCCAAATCATCAATTTTTTGACTGAATACCACCACACCCACTAAACCATACCAGGAAGTGCCACATCTGCTCAGTTTTTTCAGGACTTCCAGGGATGGTGACTCCATCACTGCCCTGGGAAGCTTGTTCCAATGTTTAATCACTCTTTCAGTGAAGAAATCTGTCCCAATATCCAAGCTGGAGTGTTTTTATGCACTAGTTTGGATTGACAAAGGATTTTGCTTTTAAGTAAAAACTCACTTTACCCATTAATATTATCAACTGCAATGCTAAAATCCTATCTTAAACACATTCTAAACAAAGACCTTACTCAGACCAGGCAACATAATTACAGTGGTTCATCTTTAATATTGGATTTCATGAATAATAGCTATGTACTGTAAACCACGTCTGTCTTTTGTATGATTGCATTTATTTAGAATTCTTGTGAATTGTGAGCTTGAAGAAAGTATTCCTCGCTGCTTTTTATTCACTCAGGTGAGGAGCAAACAAATAGCACTTTACTGCAATATGTTGTTGTCATTCTAGGCTACTGTCTTATTATACACATCTGTGGTAACGTTTATAAAAAGCACTCAAAACTTTTCCAGATTTTTTCCACATCTTTTTGTTTGTCTTGTTACAAAATAAAGTCTGATTTGTTAATTTGCACACAGTACTTGCTCTTGATTTGTGAAAGCAGGGTAATGCTGTGGCCTTTCACTGAACTCTCTGAAATTGCACATAATATATTATGAAAACTCGGTTCTTTTTTAAAATGATAACCGGGCATCTGAGAGTAGAACAGAAGTAGAAATTCTCTCTAATGGCAAATAGTACATTATACTTTTTTACTTTGGGCTTCCTGAGGAGCAAAGATTATTGGAAACTGTGACTTATTAGAATCATGGGTTTTGTTGTTGTGGGAGTTTTTTTACACTTTATTGTGGCCTTTCAGTACTTAATGGGGGCTTAAAAAGAAAGAGGGGAACAGACTTTTTAGAGGCCCTGTAATGATGGGGAAAGGGTAAAGTTTTTCAACTAAAGGAGAGTAGATTGAGACTCAGCATAAGGAAGAAATTTTTTACAGTGATGTTGGTGAAACACTGGCAGTTTGCCAGAGAGGTGGTTGATATCCCATCCCTGGAAACATTTAAGATCATTTTGGATGGGGTTCTGAGCAACCTGATGTAGCTGAAGGTGTCCGTGCTCACTGGAGGGGCCTGGACTAGAGCTTTAAATATTCCTTCCAACTCAAAACTGTTCTAGGACTCTATGAATGAAGCCTAAAGAAAGAGAGCAAGAAGTTAAAAGGACTGGACAACTTTGGAGAAGCTCCTAAATAACAGATGTGTTAAACAGAAACAAGGTTCTTTTACAGTGGTAATGTATAATAATATTTTAAATCATCCATGAGTTTTATTTGAAGGGGATTATTGAAATAGTATTTTGTCTTGGATTCTTGGAAATGAGGCTCTGATAAAATTGATAATTATGTCTTTAAAACATGAAAAATAATTGAAATGTGTATTGTAATTTTCAGTATTTAAGGAAATTGTTAGAATATAGAGAACGTGAAGTGTTTGGTATAATGTTTGAAGCTGGCAATTCCCAGTAAATTGTCTGGCCCACTGGGCTTAGAGATAGGAGATTTGCTTTACTATTGCTATTGGTATTACTTTATTTTAGAAATCCTTCAGGATGTCTACAGAATTGGCATGTTTTTGAAAATAAAGCTGTAGGGAGACTTCAGAATGTATTCCACAGCTGTACTTTGTCAAAGTAGTCATAACAGATGACTGTAAGAGCTTGGCTTATTTAACCTCCCAAGGGAAGACTGAGAAGGTAGGCTGGCTCTGAATGTGTCTTAGGATTGATTACTGAGAAGAAGATAAGAGAGTAGGGAAAATGTTGTTACTGCTTGTAGGGTATGTAGAGATAGGAAAGCATTTCTGAGTCTGGAGCTGTGCAGTTCAGCAGCAGTGCTCAGGGTTTAAGGTCCCTGCCCCTCAGCTCTGGGCTTCACAAGGTGGTTTAATGAGCTCACAAAGCACAGAGATAATATATGCAATACACCTACAGATATGAGCAAACTGGACTCATTAGGAGCAAATTCCTGTACACTACTTTATTTCTCTCTAGTGTATTACAAGATGGCTTTTGCTCTGCTCAGGTGACTCAGTAATATAACAATGAACACATTACCATCGTGTTTTGCATTTCACCACAGTTCTGGATCTGCTTCTATGTCTTACTTGCAAAATCATGTCACACAGGACATATAATTAATAGTGCTGAGCAAGATCTAGTGTGACTTGTGTTCTAATATAGTGGTTTCTCACAAAAGAATACATTTAGGGCAAGGTTTGGTTATGCTTAGATTAAATTCAGTGAGCTACTTTGTAGGGAAATGAAGCAAACACATTTCTGCTAGAGGATCATAGAGGATGTGACCTAACCTGGAAATCCCATTTTAGCTGGGGTGGATCTCTGCCATCCTGGGTGCATACAGAAGCCCATTTTGGCCTCGTAGTCTATGAAACTGTAGCATTTCCTTTTGTTTTTACCCTGTACGGTTTTGTTCTCTATAAATTGCACATTTCTCATGTAGGATTTGGTAGATTGATATGAAATTCCATGTAGTGCTGAAAGAATACAGATACTTGTTCAGGTTACCAATTCCCTTACTTAGTTCTTAATACATTCTTTTATTCTGAATTACCTTTTCTTTATTGGATATGCTGGTTCTCCAAGTTTTTTCATGTTGATGAAGAGAACTTCCAATATTTAGATTAAAAAACTGGAGTTCTCTTGATGATTTGGTGTGAAATTGATTGGGTCATTAGCAACTTCAACTTGCATAAAAAATATTAGATGATTTTAAGGTAAAAATGAAGCTGTGTGAGTCTGTGTTTTTGGAATTGTCTTGAAAATGTGGATCTAACCCCTTTATTCACACTTAGATTTTGACTTGTGTAAAGTTTTCAATTGTCATCTGTGGCAGGTATTGCTGATCTCACTGTGCTGATAGAGTAGGTG
This sequence comes from Onychostruthus taczanowskii, assembly GCF_017590055.1. Classification (NCBI taxonomy): domain Eukaryota; kingdom Metazoa; phylum Chordata; class Aves; order Passeriformes; family Passeridae; genus Onychostruthus; species Onychostruthus taczanowskii. The sequence continues at coordinate 2,290,066 of NW_024502569.1, read as the reverse complement.
GAATTTGGAGTAAAAATGTCTCATACTGTATTTCAGACCACAAGCAATTCCATTTCTTGGTTTTGCCCTTTTGTCAGCTCAGTTGTGTAAGTGGAGAGAGTAGTTTCTCAGTCTTCAAAAAGTGATTAAATTATGTTATTTAGATTATAAGATACTTGTGTCATATGTAGAATGTTGGTATGTGTGAAAACACGTGTTTTGTAACTGTGGAAACAAGAGATTCAAGCTAGAATAACCAGTGAATGCAGTGCAGGCCACGGATGCATTTGTAGGAGAGTTTTATGAGATAGACACAGTGTGCAAGTTACATTTCATTACCTTGACTGCATGTGCCCTTCCCCTCCTCAAAGCTGACACCAGATACATTTTGCTTTTTAGTTCTGTCCTTGTACTGAAGATGGAATAAATAAAATTAATAGGTCAGCCCAGTTCCACTAGGTTCAGAGCAAAAATGAGAAAGGAAAAGCAACAGAAATCCTCCTGCATTTTTGAAAGTGGCTGTTTTAGATCTCTAGAGTGTGTTTTAAGCATCTCCTTTATGAAATTAGAATTAATGCATGGTTCGAGGTGAGTGGAAGGAAAGGATCCTGCAGGACATGTTTTTTCATGTTTTAGAGGAAGTTGGGTAGAGAAAGAGCAGGTTTATGAGAATGTCAAAGACAAAAGATACCTTGTAAGAGTACTGGATTAGCTCAAGAGAGAGTGCTTTTTCTTTATCATCACTTCTTTGCTCTGCACAAAGCAAATAGAGTATAATGGTACAGCTACTTAAATTATGTCATTTACTTCGTATCTTTTGCATGGGTAAATGCTGCTTTTATCTAAAATTAATCCAGTTTCAGCCTTCAGTGTGATAGAGACACTGAATATATTATTATTAACTACTATTTTCTTTGTCTATTATACATGAAATACATGGCTTCCTACAAATACTAGCAGGTTTTGTATGCGTGTAAAAATAAATGTTCTTGTAAAGACAGAGGTCTTCCCTTTTATCTTCTTATCTGCAGCCTCTTAAGTAAGCATAATTTTGTGGTTTTACCATAAACTTATACTAAAAATAAAAATAAATAAATAAATAAATCTAAGTAAATAAAATCAATAAAGAGAAAACCATACCCAAGTAAATTTTACCATTTTCACATTTTAGTGAAATACAAGGTGTTGAGAATACTATGACTAAGATTTGCCTCTTCCACTAAAAGCTCTGAACTTTTGGTTTTTCAGTAAATTGAAAACAAGCAGAAACATATTTGCTAGGTTAGTTTGAACTGGAACCATAAATCAGAAATGCTGATTTTTGAGATGCAGGTGAATATTCTGTTACAAATTGGAGTTTTGGCATTGTTTCTTTTCAATTTGGGTCATTGCAATAGCATAAATCCTTATTTTTGTGTAAGGTTAATGCACTCCTGAGAGACACTGTTATTCCTTAGAGCAGTAGAGGTGTTTTCTTTAGTATATGAAATTTGCAGGTTTTATGTATATCTGGATGCTGTGCTTAACTGCCTTTAAAAAGGATTTAAAGTAAACTTGACAGAGTCAGCAAATAGTGTAAACTTTGTCTTAGAGATTTTTAATTTATTTTTTAATAAATTATTTTTGAGTCTTGAGTGTGAATTTTATGTTAATGGCATCATTCACAAAAAGCATTCATCAAACAGGAATTTTTGGCACATGCGAGCTGTAAGTGGAAAAGAGTTAGGGCCTGGAGAGACACGTGCATCCCTACAGCTCATGGTCCTCTCTCTGGCTGTGGGAACACAGACCACCAGATACAGACACACAAAGCCTCCTGCCCAGGAGTTAGAAATGGAATTTATGAAGAAGACAGGACAGACTGCAGTGATCAGAGCAGGCCATGGCCAGACAAGTGTCCTGCCCAGCAAATTGTTACAAGTGACCACCTCCCTTTTTGCCCTGTACTTACTGATGATTTTTTCCTCCTTGTGCTGGTTTCATCTAGGACAGGGGAAGAGGGGATTGGGTGAGCAGTTGCATGGTGCTTAATTTCCAGCCGGCTCAACCATCAACTCCTCAAACACCATGATCCCTCTTTCCTGACCTTGTGCTCTTTCCTAAGTATCTCATGTGAAGTTTTGTGCCAGCCCAAAGTGCTGTTCCCCTGAGTGCTGTGGTGAGTCCCATGCCCCTGTGGGCAGCAGTGACCCCTGTCAGGTGAGCAGGACACCTCTCTCTTCTCTTGAACTGGTGTCACACCTGGACAGAATGATGCTGCAGTGGGGGATTGGGCTTGCTGATGGAGTAAGGTACTGCCTGGGTATCGAGGGATCTCAATTTGTATCTAGCTTTCCACATGTATTACAAACTGTGCACTTTGGTTTATCAGAAGGCTGTTTTTAAATGGTGTTTTCTTGGAAACTACCCCAGAATTCTAGCTTATCTGCTATACACTGGGATCTGCCACATCAAAGAGGTTTTGAGTAACAAAAGAGCAAAGGAATTTTTGAGAAGTATTCTCCTTTGTAGGAAAGCTTCTTTGATCTTTCAGGAAGAAAAAAATGCTAACTCCTCATTTTGATTTTTCTGTAAATCCATCGGTTTTTGTCATGATGTTAGTGTGACAAGTCAAAGCTCAGCTCAAAGTAAAGAGTGTTGGAACTCTCACTTAAGCCGTGTGTAATGTGATTGTCCAGTGGAAGCCTTTGGAGAACACCCTTCATTATTTGTAAGTATTTTTTCACAGGATTTTATGGTATGGCAAGGAGATTACTATGATCTCTTGATTACATGGGTTCTTATGCAAAGCATTGAACTTGAAGTCTGTTAGCTTTATAACTAAAAGACAATTAAGAAATTAGGGATTGGAAGAAGCACTGTCCCTAACTTGCAGTTCACCTTGTTTCATACCAGCCTAAGTAATCTATTCTTCAGGGCTCCTTGCCAGTCAAAACCAATGAAAACTAAGTAGTCATTCCAGAATATTTATTGATGTTTAGGAAGAAAGTATATATAATTCAAGTTTAATGGGAATATTTTTATTTTTCTTAAAGGAATTGCCTACGGTTCTGCTTATTCATCAGATCAACAGGCATGAAGGTGCATGGACAATATTGCCATTAATGACAGAGTAAGTGTAATGAGTGCCAGTTATTTTCAGAAGTTTTTGTAACAAAGAATATATATATTAGTTGCTCAAAACCCTTTTTTTCAGAAGCAAATTTTTTTAATGAGAGTTGCAACTTTTATATTTTAACTTCCTTACTGTACTTCTTTTTTTTTTGTTGTTGTTTTATAAAGCAATTTTCTGATAAACTTAATTAAATCAGAGAAACTTATTTAAAATAAAAGAACAGTAATAATAGAATTTAACTGAGCAACAACCTTCTTCAAATCACGGTGCATTTCAAAATTATTAGGGAAGTAAACTAGTCTAAAAAACCAGCATTTTAAATGTGTATTTTTCTATTTGGTCCCCAGTTCTTACAGTGTAAGGTGTGAGGTATTACAGAAATTTTGATCTTTCAGATTACTTGACTGAATGAAGTGGAATAAATTTTTAAAAAATAGATCATAATACTTGTTTGGCATTTTTATTCCTTATAGAGTTTGTAAGAGGCTGTATGTCTCTGTAGTGAGAAGTTTTAGGTTTCAGCATCTTTTTAGATGCTTATATGGCAAATTTTCGTATTATTGTGATCAGAAAAGACAGGTAGTCTCAAATATCTTTTCTTCTTAGCTTATGCAGATGGCTCCAAAGAGGACATGCTGCATTTATATGAAAGTATCTTGCAAACTCTCAGGAAATTGTTGTACTAATCCTGAAGCTCCTTGGTACTGAAGACTGTCTTTTGCCTGAGGCTTACATTTGAAATCTGCAGCCTACTGAGGTTTAATTTAGTAAATATAATTTATTAGACATATTCAGGGTGAGGTTTTTATGTCAGAGGGGTTGCAGGACAGGTTACTTTTCCTTCTGCTTTCCATTCCTTTGTGCATAGAAAAATGTAAATAGTGCTTGTGTAGCAGCTGTCTGTGAGATATATGTAAACTGTGAAAAATAGCAGAAGAGATTTGAAGTAAATTGAAAACTGGAAGATGATGTTCAAGCTATCAATCATCTTTCTTTTCTTCCCTGCTTAGCTCCTGTTTCAATGACCTTGTGGTTTCTCTTCTGAATTATTTATGTGATGGTGACAGGGTTTACAGACACAGCTCTTATAAGACAGCAAAACTAAAAGAAAAAATACAAATGCTCATTTGTGTGAGAAAGCAGAAGAAAATTCTTTAGAAATCAGAAGAGGAATCATAAGTAGAGGATTTCCATCTTGAGATTTCTGGAATATGAGTTTTCTTGTGTGTGCTGTTTCACTTAGTACTTTTGGCAAATGAGGACATGGAGTTGTTTAGAAGTATGTTGATGTTTTGAAGCTTGTATTGTTTTGTTTTCTCAGTGGACAAAAGAGGAAGAAGGGAGTTCAGCCTATCCTGCAGCAGCTGATGATGCTTTTAACTGTGATATAAGATGCATCTGTATCAGAAAACTGCTTTCAAAAGAATAGATTTCTCATTCCTGTAGCTGTCAGCATTTTTAAGAATGTCTCTAAGCAGTTATGAAAATTCTTACTTTTTAGTTCTTGGGCACAGGTTAAGTTGGACAAAATATTTAATTTCAGAAGATACAATCAGTGTGTTTTATCACACAGTATCCTTACTGTGCCCAGAGGACCTGCTACATTTCATCTCAGTAACCATGTTCATTTAGCAGAGAAGAAATCCCTTTTTAAAAAATTATCCAGAACAGGATCTTACCATGGTATCTCCAAGGTCTCCTTGCAGTCTGAACTCCAAACTTTTGTGCTCTGAGGTCTCCATAAGACTCTCTTGGAGACCTTAAGTACTTAGCCTTGGGAATCACTCAGGCCGTGCAAAGGAAACTGGACAAATAAAGATTGTAGGGGTTTTTTTCCATTAGCATGTCATTAATTAATATGTATCTGTTTTGATGAGTAGTGGAAGAATTAAGGCTAGAGGAACAGAGAAACAGGGAGTGTCATTTTTCTGGAGGAGTCAGGAATCCTGCACTGAGATTATTGCTGTCTTTGAGGAGTCCCTCCAGTCTGTGCAGTTTCACTGTATGGAAAAGCTAATGAAGTTTTTAGGTTGGGAATGATCAGTGTCCAACAGATGTGAGAAAACCTGTCATTAGGCATTTTGATGATGGTTGCAGTGCTGTTAGATTTTGGAAGAAGGGGAATATAATTTAAACTGCTGTCTATGGATTTCTGAATTCATAGGTGGCCATTAGACCTGTACATTTCTGAATGGAAATTCTTTATGTATTTCTGTTCCCTTCTTTCTAGCATAACTGGTGCTTTATAAATAGATAGCAGCAGAGTCAGTATCTTTATCCATTCACAGTAGTCCCTTGATGTGTAATTCTAAATCAGTAGTAAAATTTTTCACTTCTGGGTAAACGAAGAATTGATGGCAAATTACTTATATTTGGGGAGTGTGCCTTGAATTTGCCATTTTTGTTCATAAGCCACCTTATTAGTAAAATGTCTCTTTCTTTTTTTAGCTTCTCTTTTACCTATGGTAGGAATTCCTCATGGATTTTCTTCTGTGAAGAAGATACAAGAATACAGGTCGTAAAACTGGTAGAAACACTCAGAAGATTCGACAAGTCTAAGGTGAAATAAAAATTTAGAGATTTGACTTTCTTTTTGAATGTGATTGAGTGTTTTGCCAAATGTTGGAAAAGATGTGTCCAAACACCTTAAAACAGGGGCACAGATTTCTGTTGCTGAGGCTGAGAGTGAGTAACACAAAGCAGTACAAATGCCTGTATAGCTGTTGAAGAACTGTCAGAATTGAGCAGAGAAACCATTTTTTTGTGAATAGCCTAAAAATTATGTACCATAAATAAAAAGATGAATATAGTCTGTTTTGTGGTCCCTTCTCCCCATTTTCCTGTCTGTTATCAATTCTGATTATCATCAGACTGAATGACTGATGCTAGTTTGTCTCTGATGTAAAATAGTAGGGTGTTTTACTTGCATTCTGTTTCTGATCTGTCTTGGTGATAAATATTCTGTACCTATTGGAAAAAAACAACACCAAAAGATTTGCAGAACAAAATAGAAGTATAATCACCGAGGAGCAAAGCAAATTTGGCAATGCAACTGACATGAAAGGTGCTAATATTTAGAATTTTCAGTGTTCAGAAAAAAAAACAAAACCTTGCTGTCAGTCCTTTCCCTGTAATAAAAGAAGCCAAACTCTTCTGTGTGAAATGTGTTTTGCTTCTTTATTGTAATTCTGCTTCAGGACTCACTTTAGCATACTTTCTTCTTTTTCAGGCACATGGCCATGTGTTTTCTCACAGTTCTTTTCTAAAATGGTAATAATAATAATAATAATAATAATAATAATAATAATAAAAAAATTCAGAGGTCTTATCTTTTTAAACACTTGGTCTTTGAAACGGAGGACTGAATATATTGAGACCTTTGGAACATCCTTTTCTTTTTGTTTAAGAAACATCTACTTGCAATTGATATTCTCAGAATAGAAACATGAACATTTTTGTTCTAGATGCTGCCCTTTTGCCAGTTTTACTCTCTCCTTTGCATTACATAGAGTCTAATAAAATAACAAATTATGTTCCAACCCACAATAAAAGGAAAATCAAACACTTTGCTTTTGTACATGTAGTAATTGTCATGTTAGTGTAACAGTCCATCCCTGATTCCTTATATACAGTAGTAGTCCATCAGATACAAGATTCAAGGTGATTTATATCAGAGCTCCTTCAATATTCATTTTAGAGTCTCAGCAGTCTGCATAATAATAAAAAGTTGGTATACAGCTTGCCCAGAGAGATTGTGGAATGTATTGAAAACATGACTGGACAGAGTCCTGGGCAGCCTGCATTGGGTGATCCTGCTTCATTCCTGGGGCTTGGACTAGATGATCTCAAGAGGCCTCTTCCAACCTCAGCCATTCTATGACTGGAATTCAGTGTTCTTTGAACAGGTGGAAGCCAAGGCGTGTTCTGGAGTTTGAAAATGCAGCCTGTATTTGATTTTAGAGAATAAACTTTAGTTTCATTTCTCACCAAGTACAATTTTTGTCCAGATTATTAATTGTGAACAATGTGCTTCCCTTGTTTTTGTTTTCAGGTTTGCTTTATTCAGCATGAAAGCAGTCATCAACTTCACTAAAAGGATGCTGTAGATGAACAAAATTGTTTCCTATATTCCTTTACAGGAGTGGTTTTTAGGTAAAGCATTATATGATGAAGAATCTACAATAATTCACCATTATGCCTTTGCTGAAAATCCTACCGTCTTTAAATTTCCCGATTTTGCTGCTGGTTGGGCACTTAGCATTCCACTTGTTAACAAGTAAGAATTGAATTTTAAGTAACTTCCTGTTTATTGTCCATTATTCTACACGTTCCAGTTATAATTATTATAAACATTTCAAAATTAAACAAGAGTGTAGAAATATATTTCTGTACCATTGCTGTGCATGTGATTTATTTTGCTTCACTCTGCCTACATGAAGAAGCTAATAGTTGTCCAGTAGTAACTGTTTAACTAGTTCAATTCCATATTATAATTTTAAGAATGTATTCTCCCCCAGACAGTGGTTTTATTCTTGGGTAGTAGAGTGGCTGCATTGCCCTCTAGAAGTGCAGTGCTGTTTTTCTCATGCTGTACACACAAACCACATATTTATTTCAGCTTAGACTCTTAGGTGCTTTCAATAAGATTTGAAAAATTCATAGATTTCAGAAGCTGGATGTGTCTTACCATAGCAAGGATCGATGTCCTCGTGAATTGAAAGTCCTTAAACACTATGCTTTGAAATACACAGAAAGAGAATCTTGTCTGTAGTTTGAGATGCTGATCAGTACTGAGCTTCAAAGGTGCTGCTGCTTTTAATCTGTTGAAAATTTTATGGGAGACTCTCTACCTTCTCCAGATGAGAACTTTCTGGTAGTGTAGGAAGAATTTATCAAAGTGTGTGTGTTGAAAATTAATGTTAACATCATGACACTGTCAGATTTTTTTTAAAAAAAGGATTTATATGATAAATATAAGTTTCTTCTTGAGGCAATAAATACAGAAATGTGATTTATTATTATTTTTCCCCTTATAACATGGTCAGTAGTACCAGACACATTCCTGCATGTAATAGTGATTGGTTTTTTTGATATGTTTGATTAAGTTTCTTCATCTCTAATTGCATAGGCTTGCAAAGAAGTTGAAGATCGAGCCACTCAAATCAGACTTCACAATAGATTTAAAGCATGAGGTAAGTAGTGGTGTGATGAAAGAAAAAAATGTCTCAAAGTTATATATTTTAATGGTGTTAAATCATAATGGAAATAAGAGATTATTCTTAAACATTGCTAAAAAGTTTGATTGCAATGGCATGTTAGATTTCTTTTCCTTCCTTTAGAATATTGTAATACTTTAGAACTATATTTTAAGCATAGAAAAATGTATCAATAAGCTTGCATTCATATAAAAATGCATACATGGTTGTATGCATTAAGATGTCTTCTAAGGATTGCTCTGTAAGGAAGGCGAGAGACTTCCAATTCATCAACCATAAGCTGAGGTGAGTAGTAGCTCAATTCTAGCCAGCTTCACTTTCTGAATCAAACTCTCAGAACTAAATATGGTGGGGTTTGCATTAAATACTCGGAGGAATCTACCTTTGTGTGAAAAAAACAAAGGTTGAATTGCAGCTTGGAAGTTTGGAAACACTTTTTTTTGTCTCCGGTATGCAACACTTTCAAAAGGTTGGCAGAAGGTATTTCAGACAGTGAGTGGACTGACTGAAAGGAACATGAGAAGGAGGCTTTGAAAGAGTGTCTGTGCTACTTTTTTGGAGGCTTTTTTATTTTTTCTGAATTTAAAATGTTTATGCTGTCCAGCGTTTTGTACTGTCCACAAAGTGAACTTCTGAACTACAGGTGGAAGAGGGAGATGAATCTGGAATAAGCTTCTGGACTGAAATAAAAATATAATTAAGATTAGGATTAGGAAGTGAAGAAGAAGGGAAGAAGAACAGGATTAAGATTCGGGCCTGAAATTATGAGTGACACTGAAGTAATTTTAATTATTTTAACACTCCTGAAAAGCATCTATAAATTGTTGTTCTGGTCCAGAAAAAAACCCACCTTTACATAAAACTACTGCTGCTTTTTCAGATCAGATAATGGTCATAAACCTCCTCATTTACAACATAAATTGATGGTGTATTTATAGAGTATAGATATGTAGCATATTTAAATCAATTTGGTTTTATGCAAAACCATTCTTTTATATAGTTTCCCCTCACTTTCTCAAAAGCAATTGAATCCCTCTCAGCTTTCATTTTGCTGTAAGAAACAAGACAAGAAGCTGTTTTTTCCTCTTGTTAATTTTTCTCAATGCAAGACCTTGGGCTTCACAATGTCATTTTATTTTAACTTTATTTTTAAGGCAAAATCATTCCTATATTCACAGTATTCCAGTCTACCTCAGCACTAAAAAAACATATTGTCATCAAAACAAAAAACATATTGTCATAAAAAAAGATCATTAAGAGCCAGTCCTTTATGTGCTACAGATTGCTTAGTAAAAAACAGTTGGTAACACAACCAACAAAATTACTTCCATCCGCTTATTATTCTGTTAGCAGGTCCTTCCATATGTTTTATTTCAAATTTATTGCCATTGATAACCTACTTCAGCCCTGTAGTTATTCTTTCTGCACAGTTTCATGTCTCCCTAGAGACAGTTTCATTCCCTCTCATTTATTTAATAAATCACTGTCTTCTCTGTCTTAAATCATTTTTTCGTCTACACTCTTCTTGTGTGTATCAAGATTGACAACAAATCAAAGAATATAATCTGTTGTTTTTATGGTTGTGTATAATGCTTAAGTTTATAAGAAATAATTTAGTTTGAGGGACTCCTAATAACATATGTCTCTAGTCTTTGGTATTTTATTGTGCTCTGCATCCTTTTTATTGTTTCTTTTTTGTTTGTGTTACTTTATTACTTTCCAAGTCCCTATTCCCTATATCCATAACATTTATATCACTTTGGTATCTTGCAGAGGTGGTAAAGTGTTTTTGTCATGCTGCTGCTCATTTGTAGGTTGTTGCTTAGACTTTTTGTAACTGTACAGTATATGGCATATTCCCTGATGCCTGTTTGAAGCGGGAATTGAATAACAGAATTTTTTGTACATCTAACGTTAGGTCTGAACTAGCACTAAGACTGTTTTTGTCTTTTTGTTGTAAATCTGTTTCCATTGTTCTAGTAGCCTTGTGTCATCCTGTGCTACAACCCAAAATGGCAATCTAACCTCACTTCTGAATTAAAATAGCTTCATACCATTCTAAGGCTTTCTCTTGAAATTGCGTTTTTCAGTGGGAAACGTTAGCACATTGTGAATTTTCATAAATAGTAAACGATAAGCTACAATTGTCAAATACTCTTTGTTGTCCAGGAGCATTGCTTCTTTGTTGGTTCATATGATGGATATTAATTCTGAATAGCTGAAGTCTGTACTAATGCAGGGTCAATTGGTTAAAGGACCCAGGAGCAAAAGTACTGTTCTCTATCCTTCCACTTGGAGGGAGTGACAGGAAGAGCCAGCAACCAATACCTGGCTCTGAGCATGCTGCCACCAGCAGAATATGGAGGAATTAGTTAATCAGCTCAGGAAAAAATCTGCTACACCATCCCGTATATTTCACTTTTCTTGTTAATATGATTTCTTTGTATGCTCTGAAAATTTTTATTTAGTTTAATTACTGATGTAGATGTTTCCAATTTTGATAGATTGCACTGTACATTTGGCAGAAGGGGGAAGGACCACATCTTACTCCAGTGCCCGAGTTCTGCACAGATGATGTGAATTCATATAAGGTTGATCACTGTGCCACAACTTTCAGTAATTTTCTGCCACTTTGTGTAAGTACAATATTTTAAATACCGTTTGGTTTGTAAAAGTAATACTCTTACTAAAATATATAATACTTGAGTTCAAAAATCTCAAAACTTGAGAAAATATTTTTAAGTAAGCTAAAAAAAACCCCCAACAAAACAGTTTGTTCTGACATTTATCTAGGATGTATTTTGGATATGCTTTCAGGCTTCTGTGGCACAGAGTATTTCCTGGCAACTAATATTGTGTGTACTTTAATGAGTCTTTCTACCACAATGTTTGGTTGGCGCACGATCTATAAATTATTTATCTTTGCACTCCTTGCACAGTGAGATACTGAGGTATAGATGATCTTTTTTTGTTTTTTCCCCACAGATGGGAATCTAAAACTTGTTGAGGCTAAAGATAAAATGTATTGCAGTATTTGGTGCCTTAAAGTACAACCCATCTCTTCCACCTCTAGGAGAATACATTTATTATATTATAAATGTAGCTAGTGGCCAAAAAGTGTTCCATGCTTCAAGGAGAGCAAAATTTGAGGTGCCAGAAAGGATAACAAATCAAAGTGGTCAAATGGTTTATTACAGTTGAGGAAATTCAAAGATTTCTAGTGTGCATCATTTTAGCTGGTCTTTCCAAGTGTGATAAAAGTGTTCTCATAGTGACCGATTTCAAAGAAGTTAAGATAACATTCTTTTTCAGATTAATCATTCTTAGTTCAACAAGTTTTTCTACTCACGGTCTTTTCCTAATGATAGGTGTTTTAGTTCTTGTTAGAGTACTATATCAATAGAAAAAAATTTCCAAGAATGTTATTTCAGCAATTTTAAACAACCAATGCCTTTTTTTTTCAAGAGATAAAAATTTACTTCCTGGTGTATCATGAGAATACTGCTTGACAAGGTATACAATGAAAAGCTATTTCCTGTTTTATTATATGTATAGATATACATGTCCTATAAAATACTACAGGCACAGCCTGCACTTAAAAGATTAATTTTTGTTTTGTTCATATAGGGAGAGCCAGTGAATAAGGAAGATGTTTTTGTTGCTGTAAAAACATGTCGAAAATTTCATGGTGACAGAAGTAAGTTGTTGGCTGGTCAAGGTAGTAGTTTGATGCAATGTAGTTCATAAAATGAATATTTAAAAAGCAAACTGATAATGCTGTCTCTGTAGCTCTTGGGACTAAACGTTTGCAAAATTGACTCGGAAACTTAAAGTTTTGGAATTATAAACAGCTTATCCTTCACGTGGAATCTTTTTGCTGTTCAGAGTCCTCAGGAGTGCTGTTAAACATTTAAGATTAAAAATGTTTTCATCATTAGTCACTGTTGCCAAAAAACTTGGAATTGAATATCTAAATTAAAATATGCATAGGATTAGCTCATATTGTTGTAAATTGGAACTGTTACAATATGAATTAATACAGCAGCTATTAATATCCTTCAGTGAGCTCCCCCTAGATAATTGCTTCACTTCTTTTCTTTGTGTCAGCAGTGACAATTGTGCAGCTCTTTGGTGGCTGACTTAGAAATTTGAGCAAGCTGAAAGGTTCCTCATCTCCTTCTTCCTTTTGTCCTGCCCTCCTCGCCAGTAAAAGATTGAGCAGTTTATGCTGTCATGTTGCCTCTAGCTGTTCCACGTGCACATGTATTTTATAATGCTTAAAATGGGAAAATCCATCCCTTCTAGGAATCCAGAACTTTGTCCAACCACTGGCCCAAATCAAGAATGTGTGAAACACTATAGCATGTTTCATCTGGAAGTTCATCTAGAAATTGTAGAGTTACACAAGCAGTGACAGTCACCATGCTAAAAACAACAACCAAAAAAACCTCTGCAAAATAGTGCAGCCCAATAAGATACACACAGTGAGCAGTAACTTCCTCCTCAGAGGCACAGAAAATAGACACAGAGACTCTCAGCTCCTGCTAACACATAGTAATGCTCAGCTAAGTTGAGGGAGATCAAGTCTCAATAAATCTTGGAAGGAAAAATTCCAAATCCAGCTATTGAACATAAGACATTCCACCTACTTGGTGCCACCTACCAGTCTGTTCTAGTTTGCTTTTAGACATTTTGTTAATAAGAAAGAGATTTGTTTCCAGGAATTTGCTTGAATTTTGTGTGGTCTTTAATACTCCAGGTGCATAATAGTCTGTCCATTAGGTTTAGTTTGTTTATAAGCATAATTTAAAGGGATTATAATTGGCAAAAAATTGAAAATCAAGTAATTGGTTAGTAGTTGTACCAAATTTTGAGAGGTTTTTGCCATACCTGTTGTCAGAGGACAGGATGAAAGTAAAAGCTCTTTTCTTAACGAAGTCTAGTTGAAAACAGGTAGGATTTTTTTCATAATAAGATTTATGGAATTATTTTCTTAATGCTACTGCACCTGATGAAAGCACATTTGTAGTGTTTTAGTCATGTAATTGTTAGGTTATCTTTAAAGTAGCTTTTGACAAAACAAAATTGACTGTCCTGTAATTGGAGTTCACTGAAGAGTTCTCCTTCCTGGATCCATGTTAATTTTTTAACATCAAAATTTAAAAAAAGAAGAAAAAGAAAAAAAAAAAACAACCTAGAAAGTCAGAAAGAAACATAAGGCCTCAAAAAGATAGCATAAACATCCTTCAAGAAACACCTGTTGAAGACTGAGGAAAATTCTTGAACTTTCCTCACAGCTTCCAGTGTTATGCAATAGAGGATAATCTTACTGCAGATTTTGAAAGATTAATGGATGCCAGCTTCAGAGAGCTCTTTTTACCTGGTAAGTCATTCTTTATTGTATGCCAGAAATACATTAATGCAGCACTAAGGCTTGGAAATTGATGTGCTTTTAAAAGCAGCTAAATTTTACCTCAGAATTTACTTCAGATACAACTCTCCTTCTTACACATACCATCTGTAGTTATAAAAGAAATTTTCAAGACTGCAGACATGCATCAGGGTTCTAGAAATAGCAGAAATGAAATGTCATTAAGAGCTTAGAGCTGATCTTTAAATACATCTAGTGGTATTCAAACTTTGGTGTGATCACAAGTATTAATACATATTGATAGATATTTGCATTGTCATCTAGTCCAAAATTTCAAGTAGTCTTCTTTGGAAGATACAATTTGCCAGAAATTACAAAGTATTGTGGGATTCAGTTTACAGTTGACAATAGTCTGCATGGTGACACTTCCATCAAGACAAACAAGGGAAAGACTTCAGCCAACAGCCCCCTTGCGAGAGCTCTTAACTGAGACCCAAGTCCTTGCTTCAGTAAGCTTTTCTTCATTTATAGAAAGAAAGGGGGGCTCCACTGAAGGAATTGAGAGGCTCAGTCTCTAATTGCAAATTGTTAGAGGACCTTGCTGAGTGTGTTAGAGGACCCTGCTGAGTTTCAGGTCTCTGTTTGGAGACGGATAAAACAACCTTCACAGGTGCAGCTCTTTTGCCAGGGGAAGTTTGGATGCTCTTGTATATCTGTGATTCTTCTGTTCTGAAGCCTTGTTGTCTGAAACTTTTCTGGTTTTGTTCTGCTGAGAAACATTTTTAAGTAAAACATTTCAACAAAATAAGAAAATAATTTCCTGCCTATACATTTTTTTTGTACATAATTCCTTTTTGGATTTTTTATGAAAAAATGAGAATGCTTTTAAGAACTTTTAAAAGTAGTATGGACCATTGTAATATGCTACAAAAGTAGTTTTTTTTCTTTTCAAAATATTAAAGCCTTTCCATTAGTACATTGAGTTCTTATTACCGTGTCTTAACACCAAAATGAACGGAAAGGTAACTGTTACCAAACTGACTGTTGATCAATCAAGGGTAATAAATCCTGTGTGTTCAGAGTAGAGGGAAGTGAGCAACTAGGTAGGCAACAAACATCAAATTAGGTGATGGATGATTCTAGCAAGGGGTTAAAGTGAGCTGTTCACAAGCATCAGGGTTGTATAGCAGCAAAGGGAAGTTATGTAAATGTTTCCTCCATTTGAAGCACTACCTGTTACTGGTGAGACCTCCTGGATGGTGTTGAGAGCATAAAGCAGAGAAGCAGTAACAGCAGAATGCAAAGTACCTGCTCACCTCAGGCCTGACCTCCTCATTTTTAAGCTGGAAGAGACATCATCATTTCAGTCTGATGGTTTTCTTCTGAACACCCTGCAGATGGTTGGATTGTTTTTGTGTTACTCATAATTTATTCACTTCTTGATGTAATGTAAACACTCATGGCATCATTATTAGAATTTTGTGGGATCAATTTTAAATGCTGATGTGAAATGGCAAACTAGAAAAAGGTGTTTTTTTTCAGAGAAGCATTAAGCAATCCTCGTTTGAACAGAATCTCCATGGGATCAAAATTGATTGTATGATATTTATAAACTATACTATACAAATATTCTTATTCATAAATGAAACATAAATATTTATGTTTGTAACAGGAATGGTTATAAAATATCCTGTGAGTGTCTCCAGAGACAGGTGCTTTGGAGCATTAATGTAATGTTGCTGTCAGATAGGATGTGTGAAATACCAGCAAAGTATTTCAAAAGGTACATTTGGCCTCTTTCTGATTCAGAATATGTTTCAGACTGTACCGTTGGATTGAAATGTGCCATTTCAACACTGGAAGAAGAACTAATCTCTGATAGTGTTCATGCTGATGTGTGCTATGAATTGTAGAATAGCAAGTGTAAAAGTAGAATTCCATGCTTTGGTTATGCTTATTTGGAAAAATGTAAATATCACATTTTTCAATTATTGTTATGAATAATAGTATCATGAAAATATAGTCATATTTTAATAGAATATTTTTGCATCATTTAAGTAAAACTGTCCTGGCTGGCTTTCATAAAATTGTAAAATTTTTTCTCTCTAAATATTATAGGAAAGAAAACAGAATGGACATTTAGAATCATGATGCTGTATTTGAAGCAGCATTTTTATTACCATGAGAACAAATGTGGCTAACAAAACATGGTTTACATGAATATTTGGATCAAGTATCTATTTTAATTAAGTCCCTTGTGTTTGAATGGCAATCATTGTCTTGCAGTACCAGTTGTAAAGCAGACCTGGGAAAGAGAAGCTGCCCTTATTGAGTACTACAGTGATTATGCAGACATCTCCATTCCTACTACAGACCTAGGCATACCTAACACTGACAGAGGTAAGCTTTTGTCTGCACAAATGACTGAAGAAGTGAAGTTTTATGGATGATATGTGTCTTTCATGTCAAGCTTGTCATGTAGAAATTCCGGTTTTCTCTAGCACATATGTGCTGCCTAAACTAAAAGAATGCTCTTCACACAGGAAATGGATGGAGAGTACATTCAGAGTCCCCCTGTGTAGATAACATGTTCTTTTAAGCAGAAACCTAAATACTGAGATTATGAAAGCATGGTATACTGATATACTCCAAGAGAAGAAAAATTGTTTTATTACTTGGGGTAAGAGTAATATCTCTACAGTTATTTATGATTTTCAGTAGGATCATTAACAGTGAAGAAGACTTAAATTTATTTCAAAAGACCTCTGGCAGTGCCAAGTGGTTACTAAGCATAAACTGCTTGCCATATGGCATTCAGATATTATATCCATGTGCCTTGCAGGTCTTGATTTAAGCACAAAAACTGAATGTTAGGATTGAACATCTCTCTATAGCACGTAACAGGCATTTAAATCAATTTACTTTGTGTTTGAATATAAAAAAAGGCTATGGATGTGCCCAGTAGTTCTAGTCATGCCAGGAAGCTTCCATTTTTTTTAATAGAATATAATATAGAAACCTTGAGATTCATTTTGGAAGTGTTCAGATATCAGCCTGCGTTAGTCTCACAAAATCACCAGACTTCCTTCATGTCTTTAGCATAGAATTACTGCATTTTCTCAAAGAATATTTTAACTGAAAGTGGCTTCAAATATAATACTGTTATTTTTAGTGATTGTTTACTAAATGTAATATTGATAGCAGTAATTACTTTAGACAATCAACTGTGATGAATAAAGACTGGCTGAAATGAGGTTTGCCCAAGATCTAAGAAAGACTCAATAGATGTCTGAAACAATAGAGGTCTTGTTTCTCCAGTCTGCTTATTCTGAACAAGGGTGTTTCACTTCTGCACTCCTAGCAAAGGGTGTCTTATCTCCTGAACTTCCTTATAATCTTGTGATAAATGTTCAGACCTTTCTTTGGAGTCAGAGATCTGGACCTGAGTTGCCAGTGAGGAGTACAGTAGATTAAAATAGATTTAAATATATCTATAAAAGCAATGGATATGCCTGAAGCATCTTGAAATGCTATGACAGTGTCTTGGAGCATTTTGCAGAACATTTGTTTCTATCACAGTCTCCTCATTTTTACAGCTCTTTAAATTGAGTAGCAGTTAGTCCAGTATTGTTCAACAGCTTGACAGATAGCTGGAATAAAGCTTGTTTTTAGTTTAATTCCTGTTTTAGTTAAGTGTATATTCTGTTAATTTATCTTCTTTTTAGGTCACTGTGGGAAAACTTTTGCCATTTTGGAAAGGTTTTTGAATCATACTTCTCCCAGAACCCCTTGGTTAGTTGTAGTGGATGATGACACACTGATAAGGTATATATTGCATTACTTCAGGATGCAACAAACAATTACTGTTTATGTCAATAAGATGTTTAGCAATATTTACATATCCTTCTTTATTTAAGAGATACAGCTATTTTATTAGTCATGTTGCTTTGTATTACTTGAAGAAAAGAAATTGTCATTTCCCATCAGTATTCTTTTGCCAGATACTAAAAACAATGTTGTAACCTGGTTAAAACTGTGCATATCAGTGCTATTGTGTAATCTTATAGTCTGAATACACCACATTTTGTGATTCCTCAGAGTAGGTATGTTTGAGCTGATAGCATTTAGTCATTTGCTGATAACCTTTCTAAGATGTGTTCCTCAGACAAATGTGTCATAAGAAAGGTTCCATAAGCTCAGGGCAGTTGTCCAAGCTGCCCAGAATGGTGTTTTGGAATTTGCATTTGTCAGAAAATTAGATCCCATTCTCATAAAATCTGACACTGCAATATAAGCAAAAAAAGGCACGGTGAGCAATGCACAGGATCACCTGGTCAGGAACAGTGGTTCAAGACTTTACATTAAATCATGTGACAGAAAAAGAAATAGTGAGAGGATGTAACTGTGGATAATGCAACATTCATAAAATGAAATCTACCTTTACCTTAGTTTTCAATTTGTAAATGTTCATAGATAATTTGAAAAGAAATTGCACAGTCATTTCTCATATTAAATTATCCATCATAAATTTCTGTTTAGCACTTTGCATCTCTGGGGGAGTTTTTTTGGGGTAGAATTTCCAAATTTCTCCTGTCGTCTTTGTGGTATTTAATAGAATGCTGTTGAGGCTAGCAATGTCTGTTCCAAAAAGAATGTTTACAAGATTTTTTTTTTTTTCTAATGGCTTTTCATATTATAGTATATTCAGACTCCGAAAATTGCTCAGCTGCTATGACCCAAATGAACCAATATTCCTTGGAGAGCGTTACGGCTACGGCTTGGGAACAGGAGGATACAGTTATATCACTGGTGGAGGAGGGTAATTTATTTAAGTTCCTGCTGAGATCTACATTACTTCCTGTTTTGAGTGCAAATGTTTTAAATTATGACACAAATCAGTTTCAACAGAAACAGTGATGTTTTCCCCAAATGTGTGCAATTTACCTCACACCTTCTGTGTAGTGACACATGCTGGTCTCAAGTCCCCAGCTCTTCTCGCTTACATTTGGGTAAGATTGAGGAGAACATCCCTTTTGAGTCCAGGCCAAATTTAGGAGGAACTATCAGCTGTAGTGAAAATGGTGGGTGGCTAACTTATTGTTGGAATAACAACAATGGGTATAATTGGTGTAATTAGTTTTCAGTATAAAAAGTAATTATCTTTCAGAAAATGCTTCTTGCACTATTTGTCAGTTCTGACTACTTAAATTTTGAATTTCAAATGTGTTGTATCAGAGGGCTACATTCAGTCTTACAGTTTTAAATAATTTACCAATATTTATTAGTTACAGATATTTGGTGTCTTTAGAAGTTTTTATACATTTTATGTGCTTTTTTCTCATTCAGGATGGTTTTCAGCAGAACAGCTGTTCAGAAACTACTTGCTAGCAAGTGCCGGTGTTACAGCATGGATGCACCCGATGATATGGTCCTTGGGATGTGTTTCAGTGGCTTAGGAATCCCTATAACACACAGTCCGCTCTTTCATCAGGTCTGAATGTTATTTTTGAGTATTAAAAATGTATTTCACTTTTTAAGTGTACACATAAAACAGTCATAAATATTCAAATTCCATCAATATTCCATCCAGTCACAAATATTAAAATTCCACACTAACCACGATGCTGCTGCTGCTTTACCTTGATTCTTGGCAGAACAAGACTGATCAAATAAGGACATTCTCATACCATGGATTACCACAATGCTTTGCTAGTTTATGTGATATTTTAGCTAACCTATAACTACATTTTATTAGAAATGCAGTCAGAGGTGAGGATTTTGAAAAAGAAATAGCATTAGGAACCACATGCATTGAACAGCTGTCTTATGTCCTTCATGGGAAAAAACCTACAACAAAATACTTTTTTCTTCAGGTAATGGAGAACTGAGTGTAAAATTTTTCAATAAATCCACCTGCTCTACTTACCTGATTTTTTCTATTGATTCAGTATTTACTATTCTGAAATACCTCATTAGTGGAGATATAAAATATGAAGTTATTGCTGTTGTGGTGGATTTTGAAGAATGGGATAAGTACGATACATTGCTCTATGCTAGCACATGGGAAAGAAAACTTGCAAAGCATAATTTTCATGTGAGTTTGGGAGAAGAGGGCTGGAGTAGATTTGAATCTTGTTTCTGTCTTCCACAGTATTTAACTGTAGTGTCACAGTAGAAAGCATGATGCACTGAGGCCTATGGAGATTTTCTTCCTTGTAAACCAAGTAAAACCCAATCCTTCCATGGTATGAACGGGAAGCACTAGAGATTTTTTTTTTCCCCAAACAGTGCACAACTTTCTTAAAAGTCAACATTTAAATCAGTGTAACATTTGATGGTTTTCAGTTGTCAATCTAGTTGAAAAACTGGGAAGACCTGCATATCTGAATATGAGCTGAGAATAAGATAATAAGCTACTTGAGAATTAGTAAATTACCCTGTAGTTCAAAGCAGCTGTCATTGCAGGGGGGAGTTTCTTATTTAAATTATCAGCTTTTCCTATGTTAAGATTCCCTTTCTGATTACATTTACTATTTAGAGAAATTGGAAGACTGAGAACATATTATTCAATATTTTAATTCCTTGTCCATATAAAAAAAAAATCTGTTTAGTCTCCTGTTTTATCATTGCTTACTCCTTTCAATATAAAAAGAAAACAAGTCATGCATGTTATAAAATCAATAGTTACTGAATAATTTTGCTTGCACATGTGTTAAAAAACCTCAAAACAACAAACCAGCCTAATTAAAGGAGTGTCAGAACAGAACTCATCCTGCAAAATTGTAAGAATGATTCTTCTTAAAAAAAAGCACCTCCTTGTAATCCTTAATAGTGTGCATTTGATACTGAATCCCTTTGAAAGTGAAATCCTAGCAGTTTGATTTTCCACATAGAAAATTGCACTTGACTTCTAATTCATCTTTACTGTTGCTTGTAACAAATTCTAATTGAACATCCCTTGAACAAAAACTAACCCATGAGGGAAAACCACTGAATAAAAATTGAATGTTCTTAATCTGCTAAATCCACTGTTGTGCAAAGAATATTTTAAAAATGAGGAAACCCAATTTTGGTTTTCTGTCAACCAGAAAAGAACTTTTTAAGGACTTGACTGAAATATTATGATGTGTGATGTTCCTTGAAGTATGTGAATCTAAAATTGCACTGAGACATAGCTTAGGAAACAGAAACAAAGATGCCTTCATTTTTGGAGTGTCTGTGATGTGTTTGCTCACTCTCACTGGTTTCCTGCTGCCTGCTTGCTGAACTAGATACAAATTCTGTAGCCTGTTCCAGAGGTTTTTGACATGATCAGATTCTTAAAGAGAACAGGAACCTTCCTGTTGATTTTCAGCCAGAATTGTGGTCTTAAATATAAAATCTCTAAAAATCTCTAAAAATTGCTAAAGCAATATATTTGGCTTCTCTAGAGCACCAAATACAAATTTTACCAAAAACAAAAACAAAAACCAGTTACTAGAGTAGGTATCATTATTTTAGAATTATCAAAATGCCAGAATTTTGTCTGTAGCTTAATAAAAAGCTGATTCATTTCCAAACAGCAAAAATCTTTGGTCTCAGATATGTAAAAACTGTCTCTTATCCAAAATAAATTCTTCAGGTTCTTGAAACCTAAGTGTTCTTCAAAATGTCTTTCAAAAATCGTGAGGGATACAGATTCCCTCTTGCTTTCTCCAGTGGAATTTGTAAAAATAAGCACTCTGTGTTTTAAATATCAGAATAAAAAAACCCCCAAAACACTAACAACACATGCTCAGTTTTCATAATGTCAAATTCTGTTGCCTGATTTTATGACTGTAATGTATACAGAACTGCATGAGGAATTCATAAATACCACCAGAAGTAGGTGAAGCATGCAGTATTGAATCACTTACCAGCTTAGGCATCAAATCAATTATTTGTGAAACAAATAATTCCATTTTCTTCTTGTTTTTTTTTTTTTTTTTTTTTTTTTTTGGTTTTTTTTTTTTTTGGGGTTTTTTTTTTTTGGGTTTTTTTTTTTTTTTTGTTTGTTTTTTGTTTTTTGGGGTTTTTTTTTGTTTTTTGGTTTGTTTTTTTTTTAATAGATGTAAAACACAAATATTTGTGTCTTCCATGCATTTTTCTTACAAAAACTCTAATGGCAAAATGTAGTTGTTTTACCAGGGACCACTATAGGTGGGAATTTTTTTATGTAATGATGCACTTAGTGTCATTGAACTGCCAGAGAAAATGAAATACACGTGGAGCATTAGGACAGCAGCTGCATTTTGTAGCTGTGTTGTAATTCTGTCTGGTTTGATATAGCCTGATAAAGAATAACAACACAGTTTCCTGGCACCACCATGTATCCTACTTTTGGAAGCTTTACCTATCATAAACTCTATATATTTTGGCTGCTTATGGCCTTATTAGAATCCTGCAATCACAGTGGCAGTGCTGACAACTCTCATTAGAGGAGGAAGCGAATATAGTTTAAAATATTTTTGTCATTATCGAGCCAAAACTGCATATTTAAAAAGATTTCATACCAGCTACACTGTTTATCACTTGACTTCTGAGATGGTGGCTATTTCATCCTGAGAAATAGGGCATATTTAGTATCAGTGTACTTCATTCCTAGCATGATGGCTGCAGTGTGAGTTGAAGATTTAATCTAATGCTTTGTCAATTGATTTAATAGAATGATAAAAACCCCTTTGTTACCATCTTGTGTATTTTGTCAGTGCCACATGGTTGTGTCACTGACAAAATACACAAGATATTGTGTCACAGGGGCCATTGAGCAGTGATATCTTTTTAAAATTATTACTGATCATTAATACTGGTGCTTTTGCTTTGTTCTTCCATCTTAGGCAAGGCCAATGGACTACCCAAAAGACTACCTTTCTCACCAAATTCCAGTATCATTTCACAAGCATTGGAATATTGATCCAGTGAAGGTGTATTTCACATGGCTGGCACCAAACACAGAGGAGTCACATAATGGAAAAAAAGTTGGATATAACAGAGAGGATTTATGAGCACTAGAAGAATGCAAGTGTTAATTACTATTCTACAGCTGAGAGACAGTCACTACTGTGATTTTTGTTTTGTTTTCATGTTGTTCATATGTTCATGACATAAGAAGACAGTGTTTTGTTCCTGTTGGTTGCATCCCTTCAGAACAATGGAAGAAGGCACTTAAATGACTTTTGTGATCTTTTCCTCCACTTACTTTCTTTTTAGAATGATTTTGGGCTTTGTGTACCAATGAACTTGACTCACATTTAAGAGTCTTGTACAACTTTACCTGTGTTCTGCTTTGGACTTAGTTCAGACAGCATAAATTTACATTCCCTTCCTTTGCCTTCTCAAAAGCTGAATTTATGTATTTGGGAGCCTAATACTGAATAAGAGTTGAATATCTATTAAACATCATCTCTCGCTGACTTACAGAAAACAGTTCTCTAAAAGGTTCTGGAACAGTTTCTTGATAAATCATAGAGGACACTTGACTTTTTTTGTTGCGACCAGGAGCTAGATTGTGTGAAGGCTGTGCTCCTTTATGCTCATTTCAGATAGAAATACTGTTGTTTGCTGGAGTAGCTGGACCAGCCATGAAACCACTGTTGTACCTTTTAAGTTTATTGGCATTTGTGTGGAATGTCATGTACAGAATGGAAAAAAAGGTTAAGGACAGGGATCTCTTAGGTGGCCACGGGAGGTCACTGTGGCTCCTTTAGAAACCCAAGTCACCGTGCATCAATTTGTCAAACATAAAAGTGACTCTTAAAGATTTTTGCAGAACTAACATTTCAGTATTTCTGATGTGTGCATTTCAATAGCATATGAATGCCAGCTTTAAAAATTTTGTAGTATCCCTAATTTATATCATCAAGACAAGTAATTTTATGCATCCAACATGTAAAATGTGATTCATATTTAAAATGTCCTTGAATTTTTTTTAGTAATTCAGTTTTGTAAAAATGTTTGTACAAAAACTGGCTTTAGTATGTTCTAAACTAATTTTTATATTGTAAAACCGCTTCTTTTAAAATGACAGTATATGGCACTTGTATGCTGTTATTTAACTTGGCTTGCTATATTGTAACCAAATACAGGGTCTTAAAGCCATACTGCTATAGCAATTCGTGTTTGGGTTTCTTTTAGTAAGTTAAAAATTCATTCCACTCCAAAGAAAAGCAATACTTGCTCTAGAGTCGAAGTAGGGGAGCCACTGATTCCTGTCTCGGTAATCACCGAACTTGTATAAACATTTGTTTGTGAATGTAGCTTGTGGGTTTCTAAGCACTGAATAGCAAGCACATATTCATAATAGATTCAAGTTCTGATTAAGAAAGAGCAATCTGTGTTATGTCCTTTTTTCTTCCCACTACCAGTGCCTTAAACAGTAGACATTTTACTGATACCAGGACTGTGTTCTCTGATACCATTGGTGAATTGTTAATTATGTTTACTGTTTAGAACTGTGAAAGCAGAAAGCTGAATAAAAACATTCTTTAACCTTTTGTGCCTTCTTCTTCTTTGCAAACCAAGTACAGGATTCTTTAAGCACCAGTGAAATGAATTCATCACCTTAATTGTAATTACTGTCAGTTTTATTAAAAGTTAGTGTAATCTTTGGGGTTTTTTCATGTTCTGTCCCAACGTCCACATTAGGTCAGTTTTCAGCCTCTAGTTTTGTGCAAATGGCTGTTTGAATAAACACCTTGTGACTGGGAGCCTTGATGCTATCACAAAACATATTTCACTACCAAATTCTCCAAAGGTCTTGCAACTCAGTCCAGTCAGGTCCAGCTTCCAACTGGTGATATTTAATCTCTCCTTGGGCCCTGTGGAGGCAGACTAGATCAACAAAAGATTATTAGATTTGAGTCCATGCTGTGTTGTATTTGTAGACTGCTTATTTAGATGTCATTGGGAAGTCACTGACTCGTTGATTGATTGCTTACTTGACTTCTATTTCTGGTTTGACAAATGTAATAGTAGCTGTCCTGAAGTCCATCTTTTCCCTTGCTGTTAGCTCTGGTTTTTACTGCAAGGTTTCTGGAGGTATTTGTAAGCATCATACTTCTGATTTTAGTCTCCATAGTTTTGAAGGCAACAAAGCCATGATTTGCTCAACTATTTTGCCCCCAAAACTCCAACTTTTGAGACACTGCAGCAGCATGGCACAAATCACCTTTTAGTCCGCCACCTAAAGATTTTTTCAAGCAAAGGATCACAAAGAGTTTATATAAATAATATGTGAAGCCTTCTATGTGAACTTGAGTTTTAGAAGACTCAGGATGACTGTTACTAGCTGAAACCTAAGGACAAAACTGTGTTAATAAGCCTGAACAGTACTTATGTTTCTAATGAAAATCAAGTGGATTATAAATGGTGTAATGTTAAAGAAAATTAATAGAAGAGGCATTCACAGCTCACTTGGTAATAGGCAGATTAAAACAGGTCCGCAGAGTTGATTGCTTGAAGTTGCCTTTTCTGAGACATTGCAAGGTTGTGGCATGAAAAAGAAACTCTGGGAATCATTACTGACTATTTTTTTTAATGTTCATAGCATGAATTTTTTCTATGTATTAAGATCTTTCACAAAATTATTTTGATAATTTGTTTGGTCACTTCATCTGCCAGGAGCCAAAAACCCCCTTGTGCCTTCAATAGAGTAGATATGTAAATGAAGCCCGATGTAGTATTTGAGGCCCACATTTGATCATGAGCAAGAAGGAAGGCTGTGAATCTATTTTGATTTCCCTACATCTGCAGATGGCCCAGTGATGGAGAGACCTGAAAGGATGTGACCTTTGTCTCTTCCTCTGCAATTTGGAAAATGAGCAGGAGTCTTGAGGCACCATGCAAGCTGGGTAGCTTTCTTTTTGTGCAGCACACTTTGCCCTGACACCAGCTCTGATGACTGCTGACTGGAGGGAGGAGTCCGAATTACCTTTTTTTCAATTCTTTAATTTCTCATGGATTTTATTATCATGGCTGGAACTAGACTGTGTCAGCCAGAGGCCTGAGACATCATTCAATGAGATTCCTGGAAGGTGAGATCAACACTGCGTAAGACTGCCATAATTACTTACTGTGAGTACCTCCCTGGAGAAGTAGTAAAGAGATTTGCTTTTTGCAGCACTGTAAAACTCTGTATGCTTTTGTGCATTGGACACCATAATAATAAATATATTTGGGTTTGCATCAATGCAATTGTTTCTTCTTGTTGTTGATATGAAACTAAAGGAAAAATTTAGAATTCTGAGCAAAATGCTCCCTGAGGGTGTCACCTCATCACACCTTGGCTGGGGAATCTAAGGGCACTTGACTCTGCTCCATTAGTGCTGCCTGGTGTGGCTCTGGCTCTGAGGTTCCAGTTCCACAGCAGCATGGTGGCTTCACCCTCTGTATACTCCTGTACACACATCTCTTGTGTCAAATTCACCTCCCCAGTCACACCGAGGGTTTTTTCTTAAATTAATTTTTTCATTCAGCAAAGAAATAGATTTAATATTGATTTGTAGGCAACAAATTTATCTATTTCAGTTTGTGACACACAGTGTGCACATATAAAGAACAATTTTTATAATACAGAGTCTCGTAGTGGTATCCATAGTGTAACTACTTCATTTAAATTCTGTCCTGAGAAGAAAAGTACTCATGCTTTTCAGATCTCAGCCTGTTATTTGCAGGAAGAGACCTGTGGGATTAGAGGAAGTAGAGAAAGGTGAACAATGTGGTTTTATCTACTTGCTTGTGGAGATTCCCTTTACTTATTTATTTGTGCCCTTGTCAGCCAGGGAGCAGAAGTACCTCCACTGAAATCAGTTAATGAAACTTCTTCTGCTAGGACCTGCATTTGCATGGCAGGAATGAAACAGCTTTGGTGGAGTGTGTGTGCACTGGCTACTTCTGAACACAAGGGGAAAAGACACAGTAGAAATAATTTATTTAAAGATGAAAAGGTAAGTAGGCATTATGCAAATGCATACAGAGGCCTAAAGGACTCACTGTCAAAGAAAGGAAGAACTGGTTTGGAAAACAGGTTATGGAGACAAGTGATAGGAAATTACATCAATGGAGTTTAATGAAACATTCTTTATGGAAAATCTATAGGCATGCTGCTTTTATAAGCTAAAAAAACCCCAAACAGTGCTAAGCTATTCCTGTGAGAAATAAAATTTTAAAGCAATGCTTTTGTAAGTCTGAAGGCTTAAGAACCTGACTGTTAAACAGAACAACCCCAAAAAAGTTGAAAGCACTAGGCTGTTGTTAATATTTTACAGACTCAACTTACCAAAAGAAAAAAAAAACAGTGTAAGCAGATTGTTAATTAATAAGAAGCCATTAAGGAAAATCATCTACTGGGAAGATTATTGTGCATCATCATCTGATTTGTGCCCACTTCTCATTTATGTGTTTCTAGCTGGGACATCCTCCAGATGAAGGTCTAATCAGACAGTTTATAATGTACCCCATCAAGGTGCTCATAGCAGGAGCTCACGTGTTGCCCTAGTTCTACAGGCACTGCACTCCATCTTCACAGGCATGCTGTGTGACACTGTGTGACACCTGCTCCCCAAAAGCCTGGGAGAATGGCAAGAAATACAGCACATATTCTTCAGGAAGGAGTGAAACCATAGGACTCAAGACCTGTGAGTTCCTCAGTTGTCTTAAGGAGAGGTCCTCCTTCAAAGTGGCCATTCCCTGGCTAGCAAGGCAGCTGAAATGATGTGGGGTGTAACCCTGAGTAAAGACAAATATGCAGTGATAGCCTGGAGCAGGTAAAGCTTGTTTGTAGCTCTGGAGGCATTGGTAGCTCTAAGGACAGTCAGTCAGAAGTGCTGATGGGTGATGTTGGATAATTCACCAGCCTTTTTTTCCAGACTTCTAAGGATTTCTTATATTGCTAAGATTCTGTTTGCAAGCTCCATGAGGGAGCCTTTTACACAGGGCAAGGGGAGCTGTGCTCCAGCTGCAGGGCTTTGATGCAGCCTACGCTGTGGTCCCATGGCCTCATCCTGCCCAGTCATGAAGCTCTGCTGAGATATACCGCGAGAGATATATTGAGAACTGAAAAATTCTCGGTATATCTCTCATCCTGACAAACCAAGTTACTAATTGGTTGTTCCCCTTTCTGTTGCTGTTTCTTCAGGCTAGAATTTTCCTGTTAATGGATTTTATGTTAACTAAAACATCTGATCCTACAAATGCAAGTTCCGGAATAACTTTACACTTAATAAACAGTGAAATACATTTTTAACAAAATAAAATGTGGATAATCATCTACAGTTGCCAGGTTATATTTTTATGAGAAACTCTGTCAAGTGCCATTTGAATGTCTGAAAAAGATACAATTTTGTTTCATAAGAGCTGGCTTACCTCTACCATGGCTTGCCACTTGTTCAGTTAAATGATATGATTAATATGTAAACAATCCTTGCTTTAGAAGCTCATATTTGCCCTGCCACCATTGTCCAAACCCTGCTCTTGGGGACTTGGTGCTTGAAATCCGAAGCTCCAAGCAGGGAAGTTTCTTTCTTGTCTACAATTTTCTCTCGTGCTCTGTACATCCTGCAAAATCTGTTTAATGCTGGACCTGTGGACTGAGCCCTACCATTGTTCCTGGCTTGAGGAAACGAAGATGGAGCCTAGCTTCAGCCAGGCTGAAATGTCTACTCCAGGTGAGTATTTCATTGACTCCCATCAGCATTAATTACACTTGGTCTCTGAGAGGACTGCAGTCAGTGCTGTACCAGCTTCTTCTGGGTGAGCAGATCCCTCATACTTCATGCCCCTCAGGCAGTGCCTCTCAGAGCTGTTTCTCAACAAGAACAGCACATTTGCAACACAGAAACTCAGAACTGCGAAACAGCCCAGGCTCCTCTGGAGGTCACCTGGTCCAGCCCCCCTGCTCAAGCAGGAAAACCTGCAGCGGACAGCTCAGGACATGACCAAATGGTTTTTGAGTGCCACCAAGGATGCAGACCCCACCACTTCTCTAGGCAACCTGTGATAGTTTTACCATCTTCACAGTATAGAAGGATTTCCTTATGTTCAATTAAAATTCCTTGCATTTCAGTTTGTTCCCACTGCCTCCTGTCCTGTCATTTGGCTCCACTTGGAAGATTTCAGATCAATCTAATCTACACCTTCCCATCATGTACTTGCTGCTAAGATCCGACCTGAGTCTCTGCCTCTGAGAAGTCTCTGAGGCTGCCTAAGTGGGGTTCAGATTCAAGTTGGTTTTGTTTATCTGACAGTTTCTCTTTAACACAGCAAGGTGACTCCAGGCACTTTCCACCAGAGCCTGTTTACAGGTTTTTAATAACTGTCACAGTGCCAGGCGTTTGCTGCATGGTGAGAAGCTGCTGGGAATAATTAGCACCAAGGGGAAAATGTCAAAGATATTCAAATGTGACATTTATACAAAATGCTTCTGCTTTTAAAAATTCCGATCAGCAGCAACACAAAACCTCTGTGATTCCCTGTACCCTGAGGTTCATGACACCCACACAGCTCTGCAAAGCAAGTTCCCCACTCAGAGTCCCATTTCCCTTCCCTGCAGGAGTGGTGCCAGCAGCACTGGGAGCTGGAGAGACCCATGAGCTCCTCAGAGCCCCGGCACCCTGCATGTGGCACCTTTCTGCCAGCCGTGTTACCCATGGATCATGGCCCTCTAGGAAGGTGCCCAATCTGTCTGCATCACTTACATCACTGCTCAGGCTGTCTCTCCTGTTGCCTCCGTGCCCTGCATGGTTTTGCCTCCAGCCACGCTGTCACTGTGCCAAGCTTTCCCGTTCTGCACATCAATCCCCCAGTACCAGCCGTGAGTTATGTGACATGTTCCTCCTGCTGCCCTCATCCCACTAAAAATCAGTGGGCAGTTCCTGTAGTCTGCAGGTTTTGAATCGTTTGCATGTGATGGAGAGTCAGTTTTCCATTAACCCTTTGCCCCCTTGCAGGGTTCATTACCAGTATCCAGCATAAGGTGTTATTGCATCCTCCCTAAGGATTGTGCTACTTCAGCTGAAGGTGCCAGGGAGGAGATTTCCTCCAAAACCACTTGCTCTATGCCCTCCCTCATAATCCAGTGTGGAAGTGTCCTCATCTTGCTAGCACAAATGTGACCTCCTCTAAAAAGCACATGCTTTGCTGTGTTGGTAATTTGGGGGTCAGACTGAGGCTTCTCCTTCCAGAGCTTCTCTCTCAGTGCAAAGAATGGAGGAGAAGTGTTTGCTGCTGAGGCTGAGCGGAGAGTTTAAAACATTTGAGGGATTGGTGCTGGCATCTATCTCCCTAAATGTTCACATGGAATTGCTTCCATGGTGAGAAAAAAATTAATACATTTCTCTGGAGATGCCCCAGTAGGTCTGAAGTGCCAGCTTATATTTTCAAAGCAGGTTTATATCTTCAGGAGCAGACATTTAGTTCCACAGCAGCCCCACCACAGAGGGCAGAGTAATAGAACTACTTTTAGTCAGCTCTTGGGGATCTGACCTATGAGTGGTAACTTGGAAATATAAGGTGTTTAAATTGGTAAGATACAAATACTGTTTTCTGTAATATCCCCAGGCCTATAAAATGTTTGCTTTCCCCCGTTAAGTCCTCCTGATTAGTGAAAAAACAGTTATTATTGCAGATTTCCAGATAATTATGATATATTCTTCCCCCATCCACAAATAAAAAGAAAATTTAAAAAAAATCAGCAGCAATCTCCTTGGATTGTATGACTAAAGAGAATTTATAGGTATGTATTCTACAATATATATGCACATTTATAGGACCTCTTTCAAAGACCCATGATTCTGATAAACCTCAGTGTTAATAGCTCCCAGGAACTGATTTTATGCAGTCACCACCATTAAGGTCCTTTGTTTACATTTCATTATCCCTGGGCTGGGAAATAATGGCACAATACAGGGGAGCATACAGGTAACGATTTTCACTGTCCTGTGTAATTTTCTTGGGTGCTCCTCATGCCTTGGTTGGCCAAATCCTTTCTGAAGTGCCCTTTTCAGCTGTGCTGAGAGGGAGTGCCCATCTCTTAAGTTTTAAGCAGAAACACTCCATACTCCCTGGAGCCACAGGACTTCTGGAGCAGCAGTGGTGGGCAGGTTGCTGTTGCAGATGTTTCATTTTAGATGGAGTACATACACACCCAGAGGAGCAGTCCCCAGATTTCAGGTCTTCATCTGTAGTGGCTGAGTGGCTGCAGGATCTATTGAGATAAAGAAAGGTAAGGGGTCCCTATTCAGGTGACAAGGCTGCAGTTACCTACCTTTATACTGAGAAATGCTTAGTAAAGTTCTATTTGTATTGCTGTGGATGCAGAGCACCTCTCTGCAGTTGAGGGTCATTTATCCCCTCTCAGGAATTGAGAGCCAGAAATAAAAAAATACATGTGGGGTATGCTAGTGAATACTGGGCTTTTACCTCTCAGGCACTGTGAGGAATGTAGCAAGGCTTTCTTAATTCTGTATTTTTAGAATTTATTTTAAAATACAGTCTTTCTAATTTATCTCATGCAATGATTATTGTACAGATGGAAATATCCCACACTACACAAGTAACCTCATGTTTGAGCTGACCAAATCATCCCTTTCAGGGTGAAATTAATGATTCAAGAAGTACACATCCAAATGTTACATAAGAGCTCCCTTCCATCTGAAATACCAAATATAATTAAAAATGTATAAAGGAGGAGGCAAGTTTAGCTTCAAATAACTTTGTGAACTTCTAATTATATTCAAAATAGGTTCAAAGCCAGGCCTATAAAATGTTTGCTTTCCCCCGTTAAGTCCTCCTGATTAGTGAAAAAACAGTCATTATTGCAGATTTCCAGATAATTTGACTTCCATGTTTAACCCACATCTCTGACGTCTGTGTGCCACCACTCTGCCCAGGCAGCACCAACCACAGCTCATCTAAAACCCTGGTCTGATTACAAATAAAACCAGGGCAAAGCTTTACATTTAAATCACTTGCTAGAAGAGATTATTGAATAGAAAATTATGAGAGTTTGTTTTTCCTAGCAGCAGGAAACAGGAATTTTCGACAATAAGCTATTGAATAACAAACATCATCTTTGATGGGCAAGTGTTTCAATTTTATTTATAAATAAGGGAGATAAAAACCAGGAGATTTACTCACAGGTTGGAAAACATAACAATCTTTCCTTTCTCTAGTTATTTCTCAGGGGTTGTGGATCAGCCCTGTCAGACAGGCAAAGGGAAATGCTCCGTTAAAGCAACAGAGGCGGATTAACCTGGTGGGGCTTCTTCACAGGCATGCTGCAAAGCTCCACACGCTTCATCAGCCCTACAGGGATAATTACACGTCTGTCAGTTCCTCCTGAAACACTTTAAACTTTCACACCACTCAGCTCTCAGAGTCAGTATTGCTTAACAAATCCCAACGCCTGTAACGCTCCTAGAAACTTCATGCAGTCTTAAATTTTAAATACCAGATCTTTTCTATTTCTTCCTTTCTTTCAGTCTGTGTTCTCTCTCTAATCCTCAGGTTGTTTGATTTTTTTTCTCTTTTGCCTAATGAACCTACCATTCAAACAGATTTGGTAGGGAGGCTGAGGGGACTTTAGTCCCACCCCAGCCCAGCGAGTCTGGCATGCCTTTGACATGGACACAGACATCTTGTTTAAACCAAAGCTACCTGTGAAGTAGAAAATGCCCAGAGCACCTGAGATTTATTCTCCTGTTTGCCATTTTTGCCAGTTTATGCCCTCACATATGAGTGAATTTTACTACATTTTGTTCCCACAGAGAAGACAGATGTGCCGTTGGTTGACAGAGTCCATGCAGAGAAGCACCCCGGGACTATTGTGTGTCAGTGCTCCCATCGGTGCCTGCTGCAAGGAATACTCTGGAAAAACAAAACGTGGTATTTTCCAGCTTATCAGTGCTCAGCCACCTTGGGCCCTTAGCAGCACCCTCGTCAGTCTGCCTCCTGTATTTTGGATAACCCATCCCATACCTGCGGCTAAGGTCTCTATATGTAAGTGCTGAATGCAGTTAGGAGATTTTGTCCCAGCGTTACGGTGAAGAGAGAATTATCAACTCGGTGAACACACTCAAAGCTGAAGAACTTTACAAGAGGAGGCAGAACTCAGTGCTATACAAACCCAGAAAAAGGGAGAGTTTTGCAGGCTTTTAAAGACCAATACACAGTTGCTATTTTGTCTTTAAGAAATTCCTCTGCACCCAGTACCTGTGAACACTGCTGTGGTATAATTTCGCTTCAGAACTGGAAGAAAAATTCTCCATGGCCAGTGTGATTCCTATCAACATACTTTTCCCAAGAAACGAGGCTGTTTTTCTTTCTACCATGACTAAGTCTCCAGTTCAGTGCACCAAGTTCCTGTCTTCATTCACAAGTGCCAAAAGCCCCCAGGTCATTCTGCTCAAGCTTGAGCCTGCATCAGCCTGGCTTATCCTGGTACCACAGCAGCAGCTTTGGGTACTCAAGGGCACATGAAATTCCTGTCTTCAGCTCTCTTCTCCTGATGGATATCACTGGATTTGGCCCTAGGCTTTAAGGCTGAAAGGACCTAGTTACTGTCTGGTCCAACGTGCTGCAGAGTGAGAGCCCTATGCCTGGCTCAGGGAACAAAAGGATATGTGCACTAGGGGCAGGAGGAGCTCTAACATCTGCAGTGAAAAGGAAAGGAGACCCAGGTAAATTGTGCTATATAGCACAGTTTCTCTGTTGCTGTATAGCCCTCTTAAGGGCTAACTAGGAAAAAAACAAAACAACAGCAGAGGGACCAGTTTGTTGAATTTTTAAAAATTAAAACCAGTTCTCTTCATATCTTGGAGTGCATAGCTTTCCTTGACATTTATAAACCAAAATGTTACTTTATAGATAAATATGGATCTTTAAATCATGTTTGAATGTTATAAAAATTTTACATAAGTTCAAGTATTCAAGGACTGATGTACAAATGGCTCAGTTGTATTTCTTCATGTCCACTGAAATCCCTTTTTTGTGATGATTTAGTTTTGGCTCTCAGCAAAATTTCATTCAAAACCAGGCCCCGGTATTGGCTTATCATTGGTTAAGGTTTCTAAATATGGTCACCCATAAAAATTTCTTCTCCACTTTCAGATTTCCAGACAGTGTCTGTATCCTTGTTGTTTTGACTCATCCCATAAAATGCCTTCTCAGATGATTTTCAAGGCCTATAGCAAATTTTCCTGGATGTGCCTGTTGCTCAGGGGTATTTAATCTCCTTCTTCCAGAGCACTGCTCCATGCTGCACTCCTGGCAAAGGTGATGAAAATCCACAGAGACTGACAAAATGTGAATCACATAAATTTTGGGGTTTTTTTGCAAAACGCTGCATGACCTCAGGCAAGTTACTTTGTGTCTGGTGAAATGGGATAACTGTAGATGTCAATTGGTACTATAGTTTCATCTCTGTAAGTCCATGGAAAGTCCTAGACTGCAGTACCTCTGAAAGTAAAGCCACAGACTCCTAAATCTAGACACATAAAACCAGATAACCTTCAGTGAAATGTGGGTCTGTGTTTTATTTTACCTTATTTTTCTGGGCACAGGAATAATCTGTAGCTTCAGAAAACTATACATTTGGTTGAATTAAATTTAATTTCTATATGATAGATGAGTCCTCATGAATTGTTTGGTGCACCTATACATTTGTCTACGTATACATGAGCTGGGTAATTGCACAACTCCTGCAAAAAAAGCTTGTTGATAACACTTTTTGTATTAAATCCCCAGAGAGACACTTTCTATCACAAATTTCTTTTGGCTGACAAATGTATTTTAAATATTGCTCTCTATATCAGCTCTGACAGCCCTTCTTAGCTAGTGAATTTGTGGTTTGGGACTCAAGACAAACAGAATATACATAAATGAAAACCTTTGTGATATAAACAGTGTCAGTCACCAAGTCATAAAGGTTAATTTATTGTAACCCATTAGTGGTAATTCTGGCTATATCTGGCAGTTGGAAAGGACTAGATTAAAATATTTTAGAAGGCTCAAGAAAGTCAAATTTACACTCAAGATGCAAAGCTGAGGTGAATTGTTTGCCTTCAAAGCCAAGAAAAAAAGGAAGATGAATGGCAGCCGCATGCTCAGCAGCGTGTGGGGTTGCACTGCCCATGGTCTTGTCTCACACAATTCATGTAAGGCTGTTTGCCATGGCCAGCACTGTGTGCCTCATGGCCTGTGGCAGACTAAAATCAGGCTCACAGGTTGATTTCCTTTGAGGAGGTGCTGGGGAGGGATCCACCACAAGTGTAACAAACTCAAATCCATCCCTGGGGCTCCGATTCGGGTTCAAAGGGAAAGGTACTGGCTGTTGAGTTCATCTCTTAGAGGCCATGAAAGCTAAGCTTCTGCCTAGAGGGACATTTCTGTGAATGCTGTATTTGTATAGCCACCTCCTGCCCTCACTGGGATAATGAGAACAGGCACAGGGTCAGAACCCCTTCCGGAAGCCCTCTTGAAACATCCTTGGTGCCTATGGGTGTCTTTGCAAGTGGATTATTAAAATCCTTGGAATTATTTTGAAACAAGCTTTTTATCAAGTAACAGAGAGTGGTGTACCTATGGCCTGGTAGCTTTGGAGTTCTTTTTTTTCCTCTGAATGCTGCTCAAGCTCAGTGTTATGCAGTCGTCCCTCTTATGCTTTATGGGAAGAGGATCTCACAACTGTTCCTCGGGTTTCTTGCAAGTTTCAAGAAAAGCAAGGGATTTTTGGTGATTTTCACTGAAAAACTTCGCTCAGCTCTACAGAGTCCTGCAAGGTTAAATCCTTGTATAAGGTTCTGCCAGAAGCTAAGTGATGCATTAGCAGCTCACAGCTCCCATTCATTTCTGTCCATTTATCTTGTCCTAAGGGGGAGGATGATGTTTATATAAGAACAGAGTTGCTGTTCTTATATAAATATAAAATTAATAATTTGAAAATAGGCATACATTTACTTATGTTTCTGTTGTTGAAAAACTTTTCCTACCTTATTATGATGATTTAAAAAAAACTCAATTTCTTATTATACTTTTTTAAAATTCAGAATTAGAGTCAACCAGTAATCTTTGATTAGAAAGGCATTTTAAAGAAAAATAATTATAAGGAAACCTGCAGTGTTTTCATGGGGAATATTTCTTTTTTTTTTCCTCCCCACAGACTTGAAGCAAGTCACAATGTTCTGTGAACTGCTGTGAATTGTCTGGACTTTGCAGCATTCAGGGAGTCCTGACTTCTTTTCCCTTTTTTTATCGCTCATGGGACAGGGTTTCTAGAAAATGGTTTGTCCCACTGAGTGTGTTTGGAGGTCACAGCACCCTGAATTTTTTCCATCCTTTTGCTCACAAAGATCAATAAGGCAATAATCAACTCTGAGCTGAAAATTATCAAATGAGCTCAGCAGCAAGATCAATTAATTGTGCCAAAATCAGAGTACCTGTATCTGATTCTGCAAATGCTGAAGTAGTTCTTTCTGATATTGCCCAAAATTATACATCCCAAGTTTTGCCCTGGAATGGGATGAGAATCATGGGTTTAAGGGCAGCATTTGCTGCAGTCTGGATCTTCTGGAGGCAGCTCAGTTTGATTTGGTAGAGCAGCCCATGGAGGAGTGTCCATGCAACATCTTCTCTCACCTTTGCAGCGCAGACTGGAATGAATCCAAACCTCTAAAGGTCACTGAGCTTTTCTCAGTGCTCAGTTATAGAAGAACATGTACTTTCTGTGGTTTCATAGTGAGAAGTGATGCCTTGTGTCTATCAGGGTGATAAATGCCTTGCCTGGGGCCATTGGAACTGTACTTCAGCTTGTACGTGGTCATGCAAGAAAAAGTCTCTCCCAAAACCCCTACAGGGATCAGCCCTTCTCCTGCTCACTTGAGTAATGGCTCAGTCTCCAATTTCCCTCCAAAAATGCAACAGAAATGGTCACTGGTTTTCAGTGAGCAATTACCCAGATAGCAGTGCCTTGGGCATGGAAAGCTCAACAGATTTTTGCTTTTCTAAAACAACACACAAAGAGCTCCCCTTTGGATCCTTTCATCAGGATCATGTAAGTGGTACCTTTAGAGCTTTGCCTAGTGGTTTTGTTTTTTTCAATCTTCTGCCTCTTGGTGGTGTGTGTCTGCTGTGTATTTTGCTCTGATATGCTGCTGAGAGCCACTCAGCTTGCTGCCTCTGCATTATCATTGTATCTGCTGTGGGAAACTCTGTGATTGAATGAATCGATATCACATATGGCCTGATTCTAGGGAGGTAGAATTAATTAGTACAAACCATCACTGATAATGTGTTTTTCCATTGTTTGGCCAAATCTGTCCAAAATTGTCATTGTCCATTGTCTGGGACTCAGTCCATGTGTGAGAGTTTTATCAAGCACTCAGAAAAATTTGTTGATCCAAACATACATGAGTCTGTCTCTCAGTGAAAAAATTCCCAGGGCTGATCCAAACAGAGGGAAGTAAGGGGGGGAAACTGAGTTTCAAGCTGCAAAATAATAAAACCATTGGATGTTCTTAGTCCCATTAGGCTAACAGGGTCTTAGGGTTACATCCACAGAGACTTCTGTGAAGATGTGGTGCTTAGGGTTTGTGGCTCTGTTATTCTTTGTACATGGTCATTACTGCAGCAGCTGTCTCTAAATAATGCATGTCTGTTTGCATGTTTTATGGGCTTCTTGTGAAGATGTGGATCTCTCTTAAAGCAGTTAATAGAGGTATGCACAAGAGAGTTTGACTCTGTTACCATCAGAGGAAAATCAAGGAAAAGACTCCAAAGCTCTCCAGGATCTGCAAAGCTGATGTTTGTTTCCTCAAGGCAAAGTGAGCCCAGCAAGGAAACACCAGGCAGAGGCAGTCCTGATGAAGCAGGTGTGCTGCCTCTCATCCAAATCTGAGCAATGTGGAACACTCTTCTCAGCCTGCTTATATCCCCACTGTCCTTGTACCAGCACCAGTGGCACATGCGGGTTTTCATCAGGGATCACAAGGGTAGAAATCTTTGAAAAAATCTCTGCTCAGAAACACCACCTAAAATGGGATTGTTTTATTTTGTAGACTTCATCTTACTATAATATTACACCTTCACATGATAAAGAAATCAATGGATAAGACTCTCTAGATTATAACTTAATTGCTATAGGATATGTCAAATTAACTAATGTTAATATGTTAATTAACTAATGTTGTTTTGTTTGATTCCTGGAGTAATGCTTGGCACATGCATAAAAAAATTGATTAAGTGGAGATGGTGCCAGTCTTGTTTCTGCCTCAAGGCTCAGCTAAGCTTCAGGGCAGCCCATCCCAGACCCACTTTATTCCTGGTGCCTCAGGAAGGATCCCCATGGGGCAGGAGGTGGATCAGACTCAGGGCGCAGGCAGGAGGGTAAAAGTGTGTCTGTAGTCCCAGTTGAAGAAGTGCCCCGCTATGGGCTGGTGCTTGCTGGTGCATGCAGACACCGTGGGCCAGCAGGGAACACCAAACCCAGGACAAGTTGTACACCTGGATGGAGGTGGTCAGTACAAAGGCCAGGTGCAAAGGCCTCATTTGAGAAGAAGGAGATCACCATCACACAGTCCCAAAGAAACTGAAGGCTGGTTGGAAAGGACCCTACCTGGAGTCCATCCATCAGCCTTTGGATGCTTTGGCATCCAACTGCTGCACCTCTCTGCCTGTGTGCGCTGTACCCCTTTGCCAGAGGAGCAGTAAAACACGTGCAGTAAAATTACTTGGGAGAGTCCTGCAAGAGTTCATGTGCAGGAATTTCCTTAGTGAGAAGCTGTAGTATTACCCAAAAACTCCTCACTGAGGGCTATAAATCAACTCAAGCCACTTCCACATCCACGGAACCAAATGGCTGTAAACTCAAGTGTCCATGCCCGCAACAAGCTGTTCTATGGCTCCTCCTCCTGGTGTGGAGGGCAGACATTCCACCCACAGGGTGACTGGGAGGAAAAAGGAACTAGGAGAGCAACTGGATCAAAACCTTTTCTTCCATAACTAAGCAGCAAAATGAGAAAATGAGTTTTCTGAATCATGTTAAAGTATTATTCCTGGAAGGGCAGGGTTCTTAACATGTAAAGCAGGAATAGCCTCTAGAATTTGTTATTTAGAAAAATCTGAAATTAGCTGCTAAATTATTCTCCTCTCTGCTGGTTAAAAAAAAAAAAAAAAAAAAAAAAAACATCCAGAGATTACTCACATTTGACTTAATTTGAATAAATGTACTATCACTGACATGATTGCTAATTATCCTTGTGCTCAGTTGCTCAAATTAGCATCCTATGAATTGATCAAAATGGATAAGCTGTGTCAGGGAAAATATGTTTATTTGCCTAAACCTGCAACCTACACAGAGAGAAGCATATAGCAGGGCTTCAGCCTTTGACAAGGTGAGACCATGCTACTGTTTCACAGTATTTAGCACTTTTCCTACCTTGGGGTGAAGGGAACAAGGCTGGCTGACCTCCCTCAGCAGCAGATAACAAAGGACTGATGGTACCCTTTTCATAGGACCTGACTGGAAAAAATGAGATGGACACACTCAGCTGCTCCAGCCCCTGTGTTCTTCACTTTTTTCCTCATGTCTTAATCTCATTATTACATTTCTTCATGAAACAACACCACGGGGAAAGAAAGGAAGTTAAGTGATATGGAAAGAAACATCAGGAGAAGAGCCCTGGACGTGTTTTCCCTTTGTCTGAGGAATATGGCAGAGTTTCCTCAGCAAGAAGAAATACAGAAATGTGCTGAGACAAGTCAGGAGAAGAAAAAGAGGGAGAAATAATGAGTGGAAAATTTACACTGGGGCTATGGTTGTGTAAGAGGTGAAGACACAGATGGAGGTAATGTAAAAATGAAGCAAAACCTGTTTGTTGTGGGGTGGAAGTGACTAGTGACTTGAAGAAGGGGCAGAGGCAGGGAGCCAGGAGTGGAGACAGTGTAATTTTGGAGTCCCTGGAAATGCTCTGGCCCCTCACACAGTCCAGCAGCTGATTTTTTTTTTTTTTTTCCAATATGCCTGATTTACTTGGTGGGATCACTTAGCTGTGGGACACCATTTGTTGTTTTTCTTTTTTTTTTCCTCCCATCCTAAATGTATGACATCACTTACTGCAGAGCTCTTCCAACAGACATGAGACCTACAGGGCTTTGACCACAGGAATACAGTCTCACAAGAGATTTATTCAAAGGTAAGTGAATCATGACTCACTGCTTGAAAGCAAGCATTTAAAAGTAAGAAAGGAAAAGACTTCCTATTTCCTGCCAGAAAGAGCAGGCCAATGACCATGTTAAGTCTTGCCAGCTCCAGTTGTCCCATGACAAATCCATCACTTGCAGCTTTCAAGATGTCAGTGGAGATTCAAATAGATGCTCAGCACCTCTGAAGACCATACCTTTAACAGTATTAGATCAAAAATGTTCCTACACTCTATTAAATTGGTTCTTCACTAGGTTTTTCTTTACTTCTTATTTAACCTGCCATTATTGAGAACTTGGCCTGGGGTTCTTAACTAGAGTTCCAATAAAGAATAATGTTTGATGTGAAGTAGGACTGAAATTAGCTCACTTTCACAGAGTACCTCAGCTATGTACTAATCAAAAGAATTAACCCTCGCTCCTAATCGGCCAAAGGGGAAATGTCACTGAACATGTCATGAAGAGCCCTTTCAAGTAGACTCAGTAAAAACACTTCCAGCAGTTATGTTACAAAGGCATGCTGCCAGGTAAAACAGACTCAAGAGCCATAAAAGGCATCCTATAGATCCAAGTCTTAGAAGTCATAAGTTATGTTCTTTTCTGCACAACTTTCCATCACCTGCATTTGGCTCTCTTTTGCCAAAATTGCTGTAAAGAATTATTTTGGAAAAAGAAATATTATAAAATGATTTGATTATGTTCACCAACTATTTGCCTTTGCATAAATAAGCTATTATGTCCAACCTGTGATGATCTTTCCCTCCCTCCATTTTCACCTTTTTCTTTTTAAAATCACTAATTGTCCTTTGCAATATTTCCTGGTATAGATCTTAAAATATATCACAGGCACAAAATGTACTCTCCTCCAGAATCCTTCTACACCCCAACATATTCCATCAGTGAGAGGAGAAGCTGACTCACACTCTGATGATTGATGCATCTCCTGCATCATGCAAACAGTCAGGAAACTTGACATACAGCATTACTTGACATACAGCATTACTAAGGGGTCATTTATAATCTGTTCACTCCATTTTTTGGCTAATCCAACTGATTTGCTGATCCTGTTGAAGTGTGCAAAGCCCCTTGCCTGAGTTACCTTTAACATGAGTCTGAGTTATTCTTTGTTTCATTGTGAGCGCAGTAATGCCATTTAAGCCCCAGAATGACATATTCCAGTGTCAAAGGTGATTACCCATTTCTACATATAAATCTAAGCATACATAAATCTGGGCTCAGCTCTTAAAAATTACTTCAGGCCCCCCAAAAAAATCCCTGCCATTTACCTTTTGTAATTAATGTCCATTATTCTTCTTAATTAAAAGATTCAATTAAATTAATTCCATCAACAGTACTGTGTTTGTTACTCAGTGTCATAAATAAAATACACTTTCAGGGAATTACATCAGTGCTTTTTTTATTTTCTAGAAAGCATCTTATTCCTTAGCTGGTCTAAAACTGCCACTTTTTCCCCATTCTTGTCTGCTTTGGTGCTACCATTGTAACCACCCCAGAGGAGCCATGGAAGAGCTTAGGGGGTGATGCACAGAATCACCACATTTCTCCCCAGGCCCTCAGGATCTGTACTTCCAATTTAATCTTTGCCTTTCATGCTTTGCTGCTCTTGGCTGGGTTTGCCAGACACAAACGGGCTCAGCACAGACTTACCGTCACCTCCCACCTCCATCCCATTAACAGGCTTGTGGCAAAGGTTTGGCTCATACAGGATTTCACTGATGGTAAGAGCTGTTCTGCATCTCTCCTCAGGAAACACAAACCTTTTCTCTCAAATCAAAGCAATTGAGCAGCCATGAAAACCAACCCTTTCAGTACTATATGTCACTGCTGTAATTGAATCTCTCTCATTTCAGCAGGGTCTTTCAACAGCTTTGTGGACTCAGTGAGATGATGAAAACTTGGGCTGGAAAAAGAGATTAGTGCGGCTGCTGGCCAGGACAGCTCTCCTGCATGATATGTGCCACATCACTGTGTTAAGACAGGATTAATGCAAACAACAACATCCTACTTGTACGAGTGTAGCTATTGTGTAAAAAAGCCACATGACTACATTTAAGTGCAAGGCTGTGTTTACACCTGGTGTAATTCTGAGTCCTGGAGCAAATCCCAGTTTATAGGAGCAAGGTAAAGCTAATGCTATATCTCTATTAACTCAGCAGGTAAAAGTGCAAAAAATCAAACCATTTTCCAGGTATGCTAGTTCTCAAAACCATGGAGGCACAGGAAGGGCCACTTCAAACAGGGTCTCTGTGCTTAAAATCTTCTTAGTCTTCCATTCTCCCAATAGTCTGCTGAAGGACAGTTATCCTTGCCTACAACCATTTGGTTCCCTTATGCTCCTGGGAAGTGAGGTCTACTGACTACAGGTATTGCTGATTCATTTGTGCCTCATCCTACCATCCTTTGGTCTTTGGAGCCTTCTGTTTGGAGCAGGAGGGACATGGCTCCAAGAAATGGCACCATCTTCCCCAACCTGGAGCAGATTCCTCCTCAGGAATGTAGGTCAGTGAGCTGTCCCTTAAACTTACTTCATGGCAGCATTGAAAGGTTATGGATTTAAATAAGGTTGAAACAAAAACCACTGACATTTATTTATTTCCTCAAACACTGCCCAGAAATTAAACACACTTATTACTGCAGTTTTGTACCAGACATCTAGAAATTTTTACAAGGGCATGTAGTCATAGGAAGCAGGGGTGGCTTTAAACTGAAAGAGAGCAGATTTAGATTATATGTTAGGAAGAAATTCTTTACTCTGAGCATGGTGAAGTCTTGGTTCAGGTTACCTAGAGAAGCTGTGGATGCTCCATCCCTGCAAGTTTTCAAGGCCAGGTTGGGTGGGGCTTTGAGCAGCCTGGTCTAATGGAAGGTGTCCCTGTCCCTGGCAGGGGCATTGGAAGCAGACGATCTGTAAGGTTCTTTCCAACCCAAAGCGTTCTATGATTCTGTCAGTAACACCTGTGGAGCTGAAAGTGTCTGCTCCACAGAGTGGCTTCTTTATCTCCTGAGTACCCAGGTGGGACAGGGCACCTCTTTCCTTTGTGACAGTCCAAGATTTCCCATAAACCTTACTTCACTACAGAGCAACCCATAAATTTCTTCTTTCTTTTGCATGATCAAAACCCCTCATTTTATTTAAATCACCACTGAAAGACCTGATTTAACTCAACTTTTAATATTTTTTGCACATGAAAAACATTTTAATGTTTTATGCTCATACTTTCTGAATTCCAAAGAGCACTTGTTCTTTGCAGGCTCACTTCATATTCTATTCTCTTTGAGGTGAGTGTTCACCTCAGTTTGTATTATTCATCTACAGTCAACAGCTGCAGCTCTGATCTTACAAGTATGTATCACCTCCTTAAGATACAGGTTCCAATGTTATTTCTATTTTTGAACGGAACAAATGTTGAGTTCTGTCCACATTCAAGACCTTGACCACTCTGCATGCATGGCTGATCTAAGGAGGTCCTTTCATTTCTCAGTACATTGTCTGCTGGTTGAGTCTTGAAGAATGAGAGGCATTTACAATGTCAGGTTACTAAATTTTGAACATGAAAATGCTCAGCATTCTGTCTGCCTCTGAATGAGTGAGTTGCAAAGGAGGAAGATAGGAAAGAACTGGGGTTACAGGAGTCATTCTTTGTCTGTTTTCTGCTTGATTTTAATTTATTCTGTTTTTTCACCTTGGGCAGAATTTAAGAATAGAGGGAAGAGAGGGAATGTCAGGAGTATATCTATATTGATCAAGCAGATCATCAAAATTTCTTAACACAATAGTTTCCCTGGGTAACAGAGTAGACACGATTGACTAGGGCTTCCAGGACAGCTGGAAACTTGGTGACTCAGGAGATCTATAGTTGAGGCTGCTATAGGGGAAGTTGTCCAGGACTTTATGAATGAGCTGAACAAGTTTCTCATCCTCCATCCACAGAAAGACTGCATGTCTTGAAAGAGTGGTTTCCCCACTGCTTTCAGTGCTGTTACTCTCCTGCCATCCCCTTGGTCTGCTGGTTGCCTCCCTCAGTGTCCTTGGAAATTCAACCCTCTTTGAAGGCTGGCAGCACTTCTGCTGGTGTGGCTGCTCCAAGGAACCTCACTGGGAACACAGCTTCCATGACCACGTCTGTCATTACTTTCTGCCATAGTTAAATGCATTTTCCAGGTGCTTGTTGAAAATAAGGTTCTGATCTTCCTTTCAGGCACCATGCTCAGCAGTTTAGTGCCCAGCTCTGGCTCTTCTCTGCCTGCTCTCAGCTGCTTCAGATAAGAGCCCGATCTTGACTTTTTCTCAGGTTGAAACTTGGTGTGCACCTGCAGTGCTGTCCTGCAGTCCTCTTGTTCAGACTTGGACAAATTTATTTTGCCATTTTCATAGACACAAAGAATGTTGATGTTAAAAATAATTTCTAAGCAGCCCATTTCAACCATGCCAAGTCTTTCTGAATATCTGTCTACTAGGTATTTTTTGTCTATTACATCCCATGTTGTCTTCAAACCTCTTTAGGATTTACCTTTACAGGCACTGTAGCATTGTGAAAGTAAACAGTTAGTGACACAGCTCAAGTTCTGCTCATAGGTGCATAAATGGAGAAAATATCAAATTGAAATAACTCAGACCTGTTGAAAATGTGGAGAAATACCTGCAAAAACCATGCTGTTAACATTTTCTGAACTACAGACTGAAATTTCTAGTGCAGAATACACTAGTAATCCCAGAAACTAATAAAATAAACTATGCAGAACAATTTTCTTTGCAGAAGGCTATGTCAGGATGTGATGTCAAATGTCCCTAAAATAACACATGCAATACCCATTTTCCTCCTGAGCTGGGAACTGCCTGCTCCTGCAGGGGAGACGAAGGACTGTGCAGGGGGACTTCTTGATGGAGATTGATGAAACAGTTGCTTAACTGCTGAATTGAGAAAAACTACCCCAAACCATCCTTGGCAGAAAGAAAAAAGGAAAAAAAAAAGAACATTTTTTGCATGTATAAAGATACCTAGATATACAAAATGATGCTGTAAAAATTGGTAAGTGAAGGC
This sequence comes from Onychostruthus taczanowskii, assembly GCF_017590055.1. Lineage (NCBI taxonomy): Eukaryota > Metazoa > Chordata > Aves > Passeriformes > Passeridae > Onychostruthus > Onychostruthus taczanowskii. The sequence goes on along the minus strand of NW_024502569.1, from coordinate 2,245,114 downwards.
ATTACAATGCGGAGGTACCCTGTATTTCTCAGAAAAACATGGGAAGCTCCCTGCTACAATTGTGCAAATGAAAGCTTTAATTTTTCTTGGTTTTTCCTTCCTGATGCCTAATAAATTTTGAAAATCAGCCATTTACAGTGATTCACAAGCTGGGGAGGAGCAGTGCAACTGGAACCCCACATACACAAAGACTTCTTGGCTGAAGAAGCACTGGAAAGAAACACAGATAAGAGGTCTTTTGTTTGATAGAATATTTTCTTACAGATATTCTTCTAGCTGCAGTTGCTAGAGATGTTTTTTACTACATGAACATGCCTAAAAATCTACTAGAAATGTTAGACAGCTGTCACAGTGTTCAGATTTGGGATATGAGAGTGTAGCATGGGTTTTATTTTCATCTGAGTGAAATGGCTGAATAACATTCTGCAGTAGTACAGCATATAAATAATTCAGTTGCTCAGAGGGTTTTATCAATAAAAATAGAAATTATTTAACACCACTTTTAAAATTGTAATTAGACCAGCTAGCCACTCTTAAAGTCCTGTATTTTTTCCTTGTATCTCTCTTTTTTCATCAATGATAAATGTTGGATTTTTCCTTCAGACGTTAGTGTGTTTGTTTTGACACTGAGAAAACCAAACTCTTTTGTTAATTTTTAATTAAATGAGCAGAATATGTCCTTCTGTCTTCTTTGTTGCTGCAGCTTCTCCAGCATTCAATGTATGATAATAGAGGAAGAAAAATAACTCTGTGTCAGAAATGCAGATAATATGTATTTACCAATCTCACCAGATAGTTTGAGTTCCAATTTTCTTTGCTTAAATGTTTAGACTCTTAGAGAGCGGGCACTATATTTAGATCAAATATTGTTTCCCATCTATTTTTGTGGGGTGACAGCCTAAAGCTACTCCTCTGATTTACTAAGTTGTTGAACACCAGCTGGTCTTAACAATCATGTTCACACAGCTCTACCAGAAGTGGTTCAAAATGGCTATTGTCACCTGGAAGCCATTTCCTCTAGAGTTGAAAACATTATATTTGTGTGAGCACTCCAGGCTGCTTCACAGCAAAGTAACCATAAATTAACTTAAATCATCTTCAGTGTCAGAGGTCAAGGAGCATTGTCATAAGGTGAGAACTGCCAAAAGGTAAGATAAATTACAGCCTGCAATTACCTTACTTTTTTTTTTTTTTAGGTTACATTAAATAGAAAGTGCTTTTTGAGTCATAGCAATTAAAAGAGGAAAAAGAAGATATAGGGTCACCAGTACAGGGAGAGAGGAGCCGCTTGAAAACATTCTAGGCATGGTCCCTGCCTAAATGTTTAAGATTTTTTTTTAGTGGAATACTTCTGGAGTATGATGACAAAGGCAGGGTGAATGGTCAGAAGCAAGCTGTGGAAATAGAAATCTGAGGACAGACTAAAAATCAGCTTCATGAGGAAGGGCATAAATCCAGTTTGTGCAAACAACTGGCTTCAGAAATGGTGGATGTAATAGCAAGAATCTCTAGTAAATTTCTTGTGCTGGGAGTGGTGATTGAGAAAGGGAGCCAGGTAATTGAAAGTGCAGCTTAATATTCCTGTAAAAGTGGCTGTGGACATTATTTATTAGCACTCAGCCAGTCTGCGTCGCTCTGCTGCGCTGAAGGTGACCCAGCTGTGTCCCCGCCTTTGCACAGGCTCAGCAAAAGGCTGCCGGGGGCACGGGGTATCCTGAGTCCATGGGCTCCTTGTGGTCATCCTGCTGTTGTCTCAAAGGATGCACTGGCATGAAATGATAGGTCAGGAGCATATGGCAACTGTGGTGCCACAGAGCAGATTGAATTTGCCTCTAGGAGAAAAACACAATGAGGAGGAAATGAGGAGAACTGCCAAATCTACTGACTAGACTGAGCACAGGAAAACACCCCAACAAATGTCCTTTATGTGGTAAATAACATCCCACTTTATACATGTTTACAGTTCTGTTGCAAAAATGTCAAATATGCATTTATTTGTATAAGGCGCTCACCAAGGTACCTCATGTACTTTCCTGAGGAGCTGAGGTTCACTGTGCTGCAGCCTGCAGCATGAGCTCTTGAGGCTGTCATGGACCAGCCTCGTGTTTTCAATTTATGACCATACAGCATAAACCAGAGAAACCAACATTACCCTGGCAATGCCTTGTATAACTGACAATATTATGACACATTGGAAAATAGAATAACAGTATTTGACCATAAGGTATTAGCTACTAGAGCAAGATGCAGAGCACACAAACCACTCCTGATCTCCTTTGTCTTTCTTTGTTCTGCTCAGTTTTTCATGCACAGCAAGCATGCCTGCAGCCCAGCCTCAGCTGTCATGGGACCTTCTGTGCTATTTGTAGGAGTAACTATTGATTTTAGGATCGTAGAAGATTGATCACTGCTGAGTCTGTGTGTGGGACTGAGGCAACAAAATCTAATTTAGGGGTGTTCCAGGTAACCTGTAGTTTGTTTCATTTTTCAGGTAATCACTTTTATCTATCACAGCTTGTTTTCCTTTATGCCACTCCCAGAGGAGAGTTGTGTTTAGTCTCCTATGCTGGCTGATATACATGTGCATATATATACATATATATATATACACACGTGCACACACACATATATATACACACATTTCGTATATGTATGTGTACCTGTATATTTATATATACATGTATTGCTTTTTTCCATTAACTCAAAACAATTTTAAAATGTGCTTTGTAGTTGGAACAAGAGATTGAAGAGCAGTCCAGAGCAGTTTTCCTTTAAAATTTCCTTTTTACATAAGCTGTTTTCACTCTTTTTCAACAACTGTTTTTCAATGAATTTTAAAAGTCAGAATGTACCATTTTGAGGTTTTTTAATGACAAAGTATCAAATTTTGACCTTATTTTTGATTTAGATAAGTTACATTCAAATATAAATTTCAAAATACTTTTTTTCCACACTGTTTACAACTTTTTAAGGCAAATTTTGTACTTACAGAATAATCCACATGTCCAATCTGGAAACATTGAATCATAGAACAGTTTAGATTGGAAAAGACCTCTAAGATCATTGAGTCCAAACATTAACCTAGTACTGCCAAGTCCACCACCAAACCATGTCCCCAGTGCCACATCTACACATCTTTTAAACACCTCCAGAAGTGGTGACCCCACCACTTCCCTGAGCGGCCTCTTCCAATGCCTGCCCACCCCTTCAGTGAAGGAACCTTTCCTAACAAACCACTCCTGGCACCACGTGAAAGCATTTCTGCTGAAGAAATATAAAGTAAACAGAAGAAAAAGTTGGAACACAATATTTTAATGCCTTCCTTTGTTTCAAAACACAGTGAGAATTTTTTGTGTGCCATTAGTGTTAATTTATCTGTATATGGTATGTAGTATCTTTATATATTATTTTAAATACATTGTGATTAATTTACTATGAGTGTAAATTTACTACTATTTTGCTCCAACTTTCTGAAGGTGTAAGGCTTCCTGTTAAACAAGTGTTAACAGGAGTAAGAAGTAAGAATATATTTTAATTATCTCCATGGAAATGTAGAAATTTCAGCTTGGCATCCAGAGGTGGAAGAAAATCTGTTAGAACAACCAAGGAGAAAACTTGGTGTTTATGTACAAGTGGATACCTGATCTATTATTTGTTCCAGTAAGCTTGTGCAAGATGATGGAGTCTGAAAATGTCCGCCTTTATTGGCTGTGCTGCAGCAGAATGGCTTTGTCCTTGGTCACAGTAGTTTTGCCCTTGGTGACAGTATTTTCAAGTAGTATAAATTCTGTATAAATGAATATTGTGCAAAGTACAGCTGATGAGCAGGTGTAATCCAATTGATTTTATTCTGTTTTTCATCACGAAGTTTGTGCGAGACATTTTTGCATCAGAAATTTAGGCAATTCAGCCAGTGGATTAGACATCAACCTTAAACATTCATTCATGCACAAAGCCTTTAGGGCCAGAATATTGAAAAGATTTCCTGAACATAAAAGCCCAAGACACAATGGGCATGTCTTGCTGCCTAACTACACATTTCTGAAGAGAAGAAAATTTCATGAGCAGCTCATGAAGCAGTTTTCACAAAGAAGCTCTTCTTAGGGGATCATGGGTAGAATTTGCTAAAGATAGCTACCTTTTCTAATGCATTTCCTTTGAGTTAGAAAGTCTCACTCTATACTAGAAAAGGGAATTGGTGTCAACCAAGATGAATAATATAAAATTTTTGATCCCAGGTTCAAATGACACCAGTAAAATCACAGTGAGCTTGTAGTGTTAGTGTCATGACAATGAATCCTAATTTTTTTCAATAATTTAGTAATTTGGGATATTCCTTGCAAAGCAAAAAATTTGTTTAATATAAAAGTAGTTGGCTGTATCCACTGTTCAACTTACTGCTTTTCAAAATTCTCTAGCTAAAGGGATTGTTATTTCTGCAGGCAGATATTGGAGGAAACCATGGGAGCCTTCAGAACATAACAGGGATCATTGGCTGGCAGAAAGCCTTCAAGCTATGAGATTCTTCCACTGAAGAATTTTTAGATTAGATTGTCCAAACATTCTGCCAAAATCTTGCGAGAAATACATCTGAGAAACAGAGGATATGAAATGTAGAGCCAAGGAAAAACTGTATTCTTTTTTAAAAAGCACCGGTTTAAAATTAATAGATCTAAAAGATTATCCATTGAGTCTTGGAAAGCTTTCCATTCCATTTTCAGGTCTCTTTCTGAGAATGTTATACAACACATTTTTAAATAATGGACTGAATTATTGCAGCACGTTATTTAAGGGCCATACACCCTGATTCCAATTACATCAGCCGTTGCAGATGAAAGAATAATTTTGCCAGTGGTACACTCTATAATGAGGATATGAGATCTGGAGGTGGGGGGAAATGTTGTCCTCTCAGAATTTTTATTATGGAATAATACCTCCTTTGAAGAGCCTACTTCTGGGAATTTCCCCTGAGGAAAACTAAACACCAAGTGTGGGCCAAGCAGTGTACATAAAACTCACAAAGAACCCAATGTTCATGTCCATACTTATTTTACCCATTCTTGAATTTAGAGGAGTCTAGGAATGATCTATATGGTGAAGGGAATGGCTGTTTACTCATTCTCACAATCGGATTGCTCTGATATATGAGTGATCTTGGATAGAAAGTGATAAACACAGGCATTAATCAAAACTACCTAGATTTGCAGAAAACCTGATGGAAGCAGGAATTACTGCTACTGCCACCTGTCACTTCCATTTCTTCAAACTGGGCATGTATAGAAACAGCTGTCCAATTGAGATTTAAGTACCTATGGCAAATCTAAGACTCAGTGCAGTAAATAAAATAGCTTATTCTGTTTATTATTCAAGTTGCCAGCTGGAAAATTTGCTATAATATTTTGGAATGGCTACAAATTTGTTTGAAATTGTAGGACTGGAGTGGAAGGTAACTGAACTGCTGGTTTGGCTGGAGGAAAAAAGTGAGTAGCACATCTGGGTCAGTCCATACTAGAGTAACCTATGCATGGACTGGCTGCCACAGGGGAATCCAGCTTAGCTTTAGCTTTGGTGGAAACAACTGGGAGTGGGTATTTTCTCATACCTGTAGCTTTACAGCGTGTTTTCCCACTGTGATAAGCCTGATCACTATTTTTACAGTAATGCCTCGAAATTGACATTTTCACCTTCACTGTGGATTTGCACAGTTTAGAGTCACTTTCCCTGATGCACAATATGCCTTTGGGTGCCTGTCTATGGGCAGACTTGTATTTGAAGTGGGCAATTTATCTCCCCTTTCCCCAGCACGATTTAGGCTTTCAGGGACTTTGTGAAGAATTAAGACCCAGTGGTGGCAGAGTCTTGACAGCAACTAGAACCAGATCCACACCTTGCAAGTCCTGCTAGTCGACCAGACTTCTTGGTTGACCTTGTTTCAGTCACCAACCTAATCCTTTCTCAGCTTTCTTGCTCAGCCTGTCTTTTCATTTCAAGTCCTTGCTGTGCACAGTTTGAACTGATTTTCAAGTGACTCAAAAAGAGTTTTGCCATTAAATTTTGGTATAGGTATACCTACAGAAAGTGAACATAAAATGACTATGAACTTAATAAAACCATTTCCTGAACAGATTCTTTGGTATTCATGCATTAAATATTTCTGAAGCTTGAAAGGAGATGTAATGGAAAGGGCAACATCAAAGACATTACCAGTCCCCATCAAGAGAGGTTAGAAAATTACTTGCTTGGGAAAAAAAGACTATTCATGTTTTATTCCTTTTCTGAAAGACTGTTATATCATTTCATGATGTGATGAGGTTTAGAATCTGATTGGTAATGAGTTTTATCCTGTTTGGTTACTGTTTGATGAACATGAATATCTGCAATCAGGAAAGTGGTGTTCGTAGCAGTAAAGTAAGTGTGTGTGTGATAACAATTAAACTTTTCTTTCACTTACATTATCTAATTTTTATCCCTCCATTTACCTATACTTTCCAACTTATTCCAATTATTTTAAAGCTTTCACTGCTCACTTTCATTGCTGGTAAGAAGAAGCTGACGTGGCTGAGTGTGGCCAGGAGCAGCTGTGGAAAATCTAAATTGCCCTAAGGAGCACTGTGACCAGGAACAGTAGGATCAGCTGGGAACAAAAAAATAATGAGGCTTCCCCTAATACGAATTGATGTTTCCACAGTTGTTTTCCTTTCCTTCTCCCTTTCTGCAAAAAAACCCCAAAACATATTATAATGCTATCAGATTACAGCAGCTCTGAAAATTGTGTGCATTGGGAGGCAAAAAAGGGGCAGATTTTCTATTTCTTATGTTCTGTGTGATTAATTTGCAAACGGAATTAAAAGCAACAACGAAAAATTAATCAAAATTTTGCTTCCATTGCAATATAATAATTATAATAAATGAAATAATAAAAGCAGTAGATGGAAAGATAGGAGCAACTGTTGTCTTTCACAGAAGGAAGCGTTTCATAATCAGACGTGTAGTTTTGCAGGTTGCACTTCCCTGACCCCATGTGTCTGGATGGCAGGTAGAGCTGAAACCTGGACCTTCCTTTGCACCCTGAGACCTACTCCACTGCCTGGAGTCCACAGGGGATTTACACCTAGAAGAGACATTGCATGCAATTTCCTAGGACTGATTGATCTCCCCAGAATGTTCACATATGGAGCTACATTTCGTGTTCTAGAGCCTTAAGTTTCTCAAAGCAGGCTTAGAAGAAGTAAGAATTATTTTTTATTTTAATTTGTGACCTGATTGAAGGCTAAATGCTGTAATTCCAAAGGCCCAGTGAGAATGAGGATGACTGACAAGTGCAAACTCCCACAACCTGCTCAGGTCACTACTGGCCATAGCTGGGGAGGCAGAGCTGCAGGAATGTCCAGGGTTGGCTGGCAGTGGCAGAAAGCCCCTGGGTCCTCAGGTCCACAGGGACCTGCAGCCTCCAGCAAAATCAAAAAGCCAGAATCTATGTATATTTATGAATGTTTAGTATGCATTACAATGTTTCTACAATTTGACATTAAAGTAACAAACATAAATTCAAAAAGCCCCTGCAATCAAAGGCAGTGTCAGAGGACAACTTATTTCATTTGAACCTATGAAATGTCACTCCACAGCAGTTCCAGTTGCTAAAAATATATTTAACTATTTCGTACTAAGATCAGTTTTTAAACAGTAACTTGCTTACTCTTTTGAACATAACACCTTGATGTCTGTCTATATATAATTTCATTTTGGAGTCTACAGAAGTAAGAAAATTAATTTTTCATTATGATTTCATGTAGGTTTGAACATGAAAGTTGGAAGTTGACTAAATGGCTATATATATAAATATAAATTATATATTCTGTTACTATCTCACTTTCAGAATTGAATGCTTTACAGTCCTTAGGAACACCAAAAACATTTTCCTGTAATTTTTAAGTCACTTTAATGTGGAAAGCCTTTCTAAATCTGAATCTAATTCAGCTGCCTGATGTGCCAGGTAGAGACAAGAATTAATCTTTTGTTCTTGATTTTTTGAAATAAACTGCATGAATTCACAGAGGCAGCAGACATACACTGCACACAAAACCTGGGCACTGAGTTTATGAAATGGTTGCTGTTCTCTCTACTGATAATTTACTGTTATTATCTCTATTTGCCAGGATATTTTTGCCATTTTGAGATAAATCTTGCTTTCGGTTTTCTGACAGGCATAAATACCTCCCTTTTACTATCTTAATTTCTAAGGCTTTCAACAGCTTTTCAACACTTTTAGACTGTGAAATTTCATCTGAAATTTTCACTATGAGGGGAACAGCTATTTGCATCATAACTCTTGTAATTACCTTATCACTCAATAATGTAATTGCCCCAGTTCGTGTGTGGGTGTGGGTGGGAATACTGTTAATATTTTTGAGACTTAGAAGTAAAAACTGAAGACCTGCATTGTTTTCAGTTTGACTGGCATTACTTTGAAACACCATTTAGGCAATATCCTTTTGCTCAGAAATAATTACCAGCACTTCCCCAAGCACAGTTCTATTCCAGAGTTCTGACAGAAGACAAAACTCACTGTTTTGCCCTGTTTTAACATTTGTGAAATCACAAACCTTGTTAAAATGGCAAAATCCCCTGCTGTTAGGATATCAACTACTATATGAAAGAGATAAGTAATGCAGATATGTGTTGCAAACAACTGTGCACTCCAAAATTGTGATTTTTGGCAAGTGCCTGAACAAACAATGAGAACAATATTGCTTTCTAATATGCTCCAAGCTTCCAACTGTTTTCAGCTCCAGAGACCTCCTTAGGCTGATGTGGTTTCTGTGTAGTTAGGAAAGCACTAGTTCACCCTTCCATGAAATTATTATTTCTTTGAACCCATATGAATGGCTGCTATCTTCAATAAGCTGAAACAAGGAACTCAGAGATTTATTATGTTTTCAATTAATAACTCCATGCACGGCTGTCACCTGATCATGCCAGAGCAACACACAGTGCTTTCAGCTGCTGTCACCCAGAGCAGCAAAAGAACCATAAGTGGAGCATCACATGCAATTTCTGAACTGCCACTCCACTGGTAATGGCACACTAAAAAACATGCAGTTCCTGAAAGTCCTTGCAAATTTTCTGTTTCACCAAAAGTTCAAGAAACCTGAGGCCTTTACAAACAGTTCACAATTTCTTTTTTAACAATGCTTTATCTTTAATGCTTTGGAAGGCATCCTGTCATCAGCTTTGCCTCTCAGATAAGGTAATGCATAAAATACACTTAATTTGAAAAGCAAAAATAGATTAAAAATCCAGATCAAGCATGTTGCCATTTTGAATTTTGTCTTTTCCAAACTTTTTAGAAAGGGGTCAGAGGGTCTCTGGTGGTTTTGGCACTCCTCTTCTCTGTGAGAGACTCAGACACAACACTGTCCCACAATTGTTGTTTGTTTAGGTAGGTACCCAAGATAAGGAAGATGGAAAAGTGCTACCTTGCTTCCAAAAGACCCTATTTTCTAATTGCATCCAGTCATCTCTTTGGCATTGTAAAGTTCTTTTGCTCTTCTGCCAAGTGTTTGAGATATTGACTTTTTCAGGTTTTCAATCTCTCCCAACAAGTTTGTAAGAAAACCAAGAGTCTTCAGAAAATAAATGTTCACAGAAAGAATAAAAAGAAAAATTCTATCTTCTTGCGTCCACATGTCAAACTTGTTTGTCAGGATCAGTCCTCTGTTTCCATGAAAATCATGTCCTAGACTGTCCCAAGGCTAGAGACCTTACAGCTTCTAAATTCCCAGTAATATTGTCAAAATTTGGACAAACTAGAAATCTGTTTTTTCTGCACACCTGGAAGCCTCATGTTCCTTAGCTAGTCAGTGTCAGCCCCATGCAACCACATGTAGAAAACATGGTTGTAAATCCTAGCTTGGCTCATTTATTTATTTATTGCGACTCAGTAGGAGAAGCAATATGACTGAAATGAACAAAGTAAAAATTTATTAGTGCCTCCCAGAAGACACTGCCAACATAGTTAAAAAAACTTTAAGTTGCTATTTTCAGAATGAGGTATTGCACCATCAGCTCTTCCAAAAATTTTCTTTTATGGTTTTTTGGAAAAAGATGCTGAGGATTAGTCACAAGTTGAGAGATGACTGCAAAAACATTTGGAAACTGCTGGTAAGCTACAGAAGTAGGGACTTTTTCCCTGGCCAGCTCTGACGCCTGTGTAATTTTAGTGTGAGGCATGTTATCATGTATAAAATGGCATCTAAGTCTGCCACAGTTCATTTATTTGGGGAGTAATGCTAAGCTTGTTTGGAGAATATCCAGAAAAATATTTCCTTTACATCTCCCCAGCAGCTTGCTCCTTTCTCATCTGAGTTACCACAAAGCTGTAGAAGACCCTTTGCAGAATAACAGACAATAAAGACAGTAGATACTATGTAAAACAGAAGAGCAAGGAGCAGCAATGAGGGTGAAGTACACAAGACATGCCACTGATTCAAAACCTGCAGAGTGACTGGCGCTGAGCGGGGCAGGCGTGCGTGACCAGCAGGGCTGCTGAGAGATCTTTCTGACTAATGAAACAGTTCCCTCCCTTCTCACCCTGTCCTCTACCACCCCTCAATCACTCCTACTCCACTCAGAGAAACTGCCCAATCTATGTAAGCTTACTCAACACCACTTGCTGCCAGCATCCCACAATGATGGAGCTCCAGGCAACTTCAGAGAGATCCATTTTCTCTGTTCCGAAGACATGCAACAGACAGTGACCAAGACATGGTGCAATGGATTCACATTACTAAAGTGACAGGAACACTAAAATGATTTAATGGCTGGAAAGTACCTAACAGGTTGCAAAATGTATCAATTTGACATCAATAGTTCTTAAACATGTATTTTACATTAGGCACTTTTGAAACCGAAATGCTTTTGAGTACAAGTTAAACAGCCTTAAAAGAACCACTTAAAAGGTTTATAAACCAGTGTTTAACCATAAGAATTTTCATTTAATTTATGTGTGGGCTTGAACCAAAACCTCAACATCATATTTTGCATTTCCTTAAACTTAATCCCTTTTTATTTGCGTTTCAGTGGCCTTCTGACTGTTTGTATTATGTATGAGCCTGCCCTCAAAGAAGTTGTGTTGGCAAAATTGCAGTGGGGTATTTCTTTTTAATAACTCTAAAGATTATTAAAGTAATATTTTTTTAAAGTATAATCAAGTACTTCTAAGGAGATATCAATTGTGCCTCTTGTATTTTGGGTATATGTCTTGGAATGCAACAACTGCCATAACACCATATCATGCTGCAATATGAAATAACATCAAAGAGTTAATAAAAGTTTTACATGAGAGACTTTTCTGTGGGAATGTGGGAGCTCATTGAAGTTTGCCATCAGAAAGAAGAGTCTTTCTGTAGATATATCTGCCAGGAAACTCCACATGACCTACTGCATGTGTAAAATTTCATTGTCCCTGCCTGCCTCAGGTATTTCAAAATTCTGTGCTCATAATCCCATTTCTGCATTGATTCAGCTTTCCATTACATGTCCATGAAAGAATTATAATAAATACATAAATTTAGAATTAATTATATCAATAATTAATTATAATATTTCATCCTACTTGGCATATACACTGTTTCTCAAAAAGCTTAACCATATAGGAAGTAGATATTCATCTGTGCTATTCCATTACTTAGCTCGTTTGGGGTGGGAATAGAGTCTGACACAGATGCTAAATTTCTTAGAGGGTTCAGTTTCCATTAATTTCAATTCCTAAACTATCCAGCAGATTGGATTGTAAAATCTCAGAAAGTCATTCAGCTCTCAAAAGAGTATTAACACTGTAAGGGGAGATTATGTTGTATTTCTGATACACAAAAGAGAGAATTAATCTCTGCTTCAAACAAAAAATTATTATACTGTTATAAATCTGTATTACCTCTCAATGCATTCATGGTTTTACTTCCACAATTACCTGAGGCTGATTGTAAATAGCCAAGATTTACTCTCAGAAAAATTAGGACTGAAAAGTCCAACCAGACAAGTCACAGCCATCTTGCTTTGGACTGTATGATCTACACATTGGACATCTGACTTCATTATGCCTTCCTTTTTTCACTTTGTACTCTCACTTGCACTTTGTAGTCATATTGTCCAATAAAACTAGGGGAATTCTCCAATCCCCACAAGTCTGGGTGTAAGATTGCTACTTGCCACCATTTCATCCTCTTCACTGCAAGGCACCATGACAGGAATACATCTTTACAAGGAAGATTGCTAGGAGTGAAGACTTAATTTTTTTCTGTAACTCAGACCAAGAATAAAATATTACATAGAATCGTAGGATCATAGGATGACTCAGGTTGGAAGGAACCTTGAAGATTATCTAGTTCCTACACCCCTCCAAAAACAGCAACATCTTCCACTAGATATGGTTGCTCAAAGCCCCATCCAAGTTAGCCTTGAACCCTTCTATGGCTTGGGTATCCACAACTTCTCTGGGCAACCTGTTCCAGTGCCTCACCACCTTGACAATAAAGTATTTCCTCCTAATATCTAATCTAAACCTGCCCTCTTTCAGTTTAAAGCCATTCCTCTTTGTCCTATCACAACTCACCCTTGAAGGTCCTCTCCAGATCTCTTGTAGGTCCCCTCTCTCCTGATGTGATAAATCTTCCCTTTTCAGCCTGCAAGGCAGTGAGGTGGTTCTGAAAGGGCATGTCAGGCTTTGGGGGAACCCTCTTCCTCTTGTAGGTTCTTGCTGTTGCAATCTTCCATTTTTCTATGTTACTCGTCCCCTCTCTCCCTTCTGTGTGTGCTTTTGGGGCAGTTTAGGCTGCTTGACCGAGGCTGTGCTTGTGCCCAGATATTCAAGTCCTTCTCAGTCTCCCTGGCATTATGCAGCCCTCTCACCATGTCCTGCAGCTGAGCCACCTGCAGCAGGAGGTCCTCTGAATTATCGTGGTTTCTTCCGGGCTGTTGGGGTCCACCCCGGCTAGCTATCAACCCTTGCCCACACGATAATTCATAGACGAAGGTAAAAGATTGAGAAGAGCTCCTCTTTCACATAGGCAATGTTCTCCTTTATTCCAAGAGACACACCAGGTGGACAAACCCATGGGAGAAAGAGAGCGTTCCCTGGTGGCAGGGAACTTTTATACCCTGGGGATGGGGACAGAGGGGGAGGTCCACAGCCAATGGGACAACAGGGAGGAGTGGCAACCCAGGAGGGACCACCAGGGGGTACTGGGGTGGGTGAGGCAAAGGCCACGTGATGGGGGAAAGGGGTAACAAACCACATGATATAGCATAACCTGTTCAGCGCAATATAAAGACTACTCTGTGCAAATTTCTAATCACCCCGTGCAAAAGAACAACTAAATAAACTAGTGCAACACAACACTGGGCACACCTTTCACATTGTGCAAATTTCTAATCACCCCGTGCAAAAGAACAACTAAATAAACTAGTGCAACACAACACTCCTCCACTGGGCACACCTTTCACACGCAGGTCTGCTGACTGTCCCTGCCCCAGGAGAAGGTCTTGTCACCTCTGCAGCCTGAGATCTTCCCTTCCCTTCAGCAGCTCCCTCTGGGTGCTGGCATCGGCCACCACCAGCTTAGGGGGTCCATATCCCCCAGCCATTGCTGCAGCCTGTGCTCCCAGACAAGAAAAAGCCAGTGGAAGTTTAGAAAAAGATGTAGTGTTTTTTGTTAAATTAATCTGCAATCATTCATATTTGTCTCATTAAAGAGAGGGTGTAAAATCCCCTAAACTAGCAAAAGATTCGTTAATGATGTAATTGTCATCAGGATCTGGTTCATAGCACACAGCAAATGCTTCACAAAGCAACGAAACAACAGGGGCTATATGGGACCTTTCGTGTAATGAATCATAATGGTATTGATCACTGCACTAATTTATCATACTTGCCTTGCTCCTGGCATTTGCTCCTCGATGGATTCTGTTGGCAAAAACAAAATACTGATTACTTGTTATCATGGAAATGTGCAGAAAATCTAATTGGTATAAAATGCAGCACATTCTTGTGTCAAAGCCATGCAAAACAGAAAGACCACAAATAGAATAAATTTGTCTCATCGATATCCAGGAGAGGAAGTATCCCTGCAGTTTACTCTAGTAATTTAAAATATATAAATTATTAACAATAGAAACAAACTGCAAAATAACTAAGATGAGAGAAAAAAATTGAGCTCCTTTTATAAAAAAAGGTACAATTAATGATTTACTGACTGTGAATTGATTTTAAAATGTCCATATTTCTTCTCTTTTCTATCTCCTGACACAGTTACCTTCATAAGGACTTTTCACATGGACTTAAATTTCAGGTTTTATAGATCCAAAGCTCTTTTAAGTGCTAATAGTTTTCTTTGAATTTCAAAGAGGATATGTGTACAGGGGGGTACTGTATGAATTTATAAAGAAGAGTAAAGTAAGACCTAAAATATATCAAAACATATGCAAGTAAACAATGGACTAAGTTTTAAAGAAGAGGTTAGTAGCTGGAAAAAAATTTAAAAAATTATATCATTGCTTTGTGTCTTTTATAATAAAACAATTCCATCTTCCAGAATTTTAGGAACTAGTACAATAGAAATACAGGGTTGTTACCAACAGAGAATATAGTGGCTGCAGCAGTTACTGCACCATTTTCCCTGTAACATGAAAAAGGATCTTTGACAGGTGTGTCTATTCAAGAAGCATGTTCCTGTTCATTTTTCAGTAGAATGCATTTTGAATGCTGGAAATAATTACTACCTAAACTATTTGTAGCCATAACCTTGTTGTAGAGCTATGCACTTTAGGGGAAAAAAAAATCATGGTTCACCTCCATTTTCTTTGAGTACTGAACTATGTTGAGAATAGTAGGGCTTAGGAGCAACTTAGTCTGTTGCACCTTTAACAGACTTTGATAAAAACAGGTTTTCTTAATATTTAATGAACACTTACTTTCTTGCTACTTTTTTCTTTATGTAACATTTCATGTCTCATGTACTGTTTGTATCTTTTCTGCTCTTTTGATTCAGCTTCTTCTCAGTTATTTATGTTTCATGATTTCTGATCTTGCCTGTGGTTCTGCAGGATTTTATTTTGTAGGGCAGAAGGAGAAAACACCAGTAGTTTTCCACACCTTAAGCTTACAAAGGGAAAGGATTTTAAAAAACCCAAAAAGCAACTAATCAACCCTCAATGAAAAAACCCTGAATGCTTATAAAAGGTGGATTAGGAGTTCACGAACGCTATCCAATATAACTGTTGGCTAAGTACTGATGATGCGACTGAGAAGTTCATTGGCACATTCTCACAGTACATCCAGGTAGCTGCAATAGTTAACATTGTGCTAAAAATAAACCCTCAAATTTTGTTATAACAGTGCTGGCATGATTTACCAAGACAGCTCTGGCATTCTGTATGGGGAAAGTGCAGGCATATCCTTGAACTCTGGTCACAGCCTAGTAGGAAAGCCTGCCAGGGTACTTTCTTGGTTTTCTTGTTTCTGCTTTTCTAAGAGGAGCAAGAAATCCATAGCCTGATTCTGTTGTGCCTCCTAAGTTTACCTTCCTCTTTAATTGCCTCTTGTAACTATTGCCTTTTATGATACTGTCTACCTTCTCATCTTTGAGAAGTAGTGAGAAAGGAAGGCAAACTCTTTTATCCGAAGCGGCAGGCGCATTCTTTCTGCAGTGAGAGAGGCTGTTTGCTGTGTTTCTGCAGGGCTCATGCTGTGCCCCGAAGGTGTGGGTATGTTCCCAGCTCATCTTCCCCTTCCCTTCTCACAGCCTTGCTTACACATGATGCTCCCCTGGTGCATTGCCACACAGACAGGTGGGAAATGCCTTGAAGGAAGTGTTTCCCTCTGCCTTGCTTTATTAAATGCTCAGGACATTTCTGGACGCTTTTTGTAAGCAACAAGAATTATTGTTTGTGTGTAACTTTAGGACACAGACTCTGATCATTTACCATTCACTTTCAGTACATTTATTATCTATCTGATAGATGAACAGGATTTCCACAGGAATCTTTCAAACCATGAAGATTTGGTCTTATTCTTATCAAAATAAGGCTTCCTGCTGGCCTCAAGTGGTGCAGGATCAGGTAATACAGCCTTGAAAACATTCTTTAGCACTGTATTTGAACTGCGTGAAGTACTTAGATTTATAAAACTCAGTAAGCAAATACTCTATAAAAACAAAAATCACAAGGCTCAGTCCTGCAAGGATTTGAGAGCTGTGGTTTTGATCCAACAAAGCACAGAAGTATGTATTTAGTTTTAAGATATTTATGCCCCAGGGTATTCTTATGCACTTTAAGTTAAATAACTGTTTAAGTGCTTTACTGGCCGGAGCATTTTTGGCATCTTTTGAGGCTGAGTTCTTACATAAGACTTCCCTCTGAGATCTCAAAGCATTTCACAAAACACACTAAAGACAATTCTCCAAAATAATAAGATAAAATACTGTTGTAGGACAGAATATTGTATTATTCCCCTGAGTAGGTACAAGATCCTATCCATAACTACCTCTCCTAGATTTCTAAATCTGTGATACAAAAATATTGTCTACTTTTGCTCTATTTACTAGAAAATACCCTTCTCCAGTAAACAGTGAAATGAATGAGTCATGTAAGAAAGACAGGTTTTAAAGTACGTTACAATGATGAAAATCCCTAGCTACAGGGGTTTTGGGGTGTGTTTTGTTTTCTCATGAGAGGATGCAGAGGGATGGGATTTATTTCTTTAACTGGGAAGAATTGAAAACAGTAATAAGATAAACTAAAGACAGTTTATAACAGGGGCAGTAAAGTGCCTTAAGAGAAATTACAAGGAACTGAATAAAATGTCCTCAGGTGCATCAGGCAGAGCATCACCATCAGGTCAAGGGAGGGGATTCTCCCACTCTGGTCTGCCATGGTGCAGCCTCACAGTAGTATGTGTTAATACTGCACATAAATCCCACTCTAGATAAGTATGTTATAACAACATCAAAAGACCCTATCTAATTTCTTTGTTCAAGCAATTCAAACACATACGGAGAGTTAAAATGTATTAAAAAAACCACTGCAGCACATATGCCCAAGAAAGACAAGAAAAAAAACTTTTCCTCCTTTCCTAGAAGGCATCCCTCCCTACTAGTAGGAGTCTTTACTGGACTAGTTGTTTGCCTGAAAAGCTCAGTTCACCTCAGGACACAGAACTTAAATTTCTGAGTTGTCACCTCTGAATGACACCAAGGCAATCACTTGACCTCTCATATATGAGACACAAATTTCCATCCTGACCCAAACTGTAAGAGCTGTGATAGAAGATTCTTGCCCTGTTCAGTTCAGCCAGACTTTGAAATCACTGTGAATTCTCAAGGTCACCTAATGTTCCCTAGTTCTTCTGTCCCCTTCCCTCAGGACTCTTTGTAGCCTCAGGACAGAGAAGAGGGGGAAAAGTCTTTGCCTTCCATTCACGTGGCCCTCAGCTGAAATCACCTCCCAGAGCTGGATGTGAAGGTGTAGGGGGGCAGGCTGAGGACAGGAAAGGCAGCAGTGGAGCATCATTGCCTCTGTGCACCTCCAGCCTCCCTGATCCTGCCACTGCAGCACTCCAGTATTTAAAGGTAGAACAGCTCTGCAACACACCATTCTGGCTGTTACAGGGGGTCTTCACCGACTGTGGGGAAATCTCTCAAAGGTGTGTCAGGCAGCTACAGAAGGATTGTTTTCGTATAGGTTGCAGTAATAAAGGAGTATTGTGGCTGTTCTCCATGTCTACTAAAGCTAGAAGAAAAAATAATTAGCTTAATTTTCAAAAATGGAGATATCAGGCAGATATGAAAGAAAACCTTCTTTTTTAAAGGCTAACGTAGAAGAAAGTGCTAAAAGGCTTTAATAGGCTTTAAGAAAGATAATAAAATCCCCAGCCCTGGATGACTGTGATTCAGACAAGTATCTCTCAGAAGAGATGTAATCTTACTTGATTACTGGAGCATATAAAAGATTCATTTTAGGTCCCTTTCACTACACATTTCTGTGATTTTTATGATTTGACAAAGCAATGGTAATTAAAACACTAGCTTTTTGCCATGATCTGCCAGATGGATCTAGTGATAAATCACATTCCCTTTGGTGTCCTTTTCTCAGCAATACAGAATTTAAATGAGAGCTGACCTAGTTTACATATTCAGCATGAAAATACTTTTGCCTATTTAAAAGGTGAATCTATTTCTAATAATGTGCTATTTAATTCTGCCAACATAATTGCAATGGCTCAGCTTAAACATAAAGAATATTTTTATTAGCATTTTTAGCATCTATTTTATTAATTCCCAAAGCCAGAGCATTTTCACAATACCTCTGACATTAGCAAAATGAGATCTTGGTTATCCTAAAGGCTACAAGCACATGTTACTGTTTTACAATGATTGTTGTAGCTTCTCTCCTCCCTCTCTCTTTCTTCTTGCCATTCCCAGTCACTCATCTCTGCCATGAGAGATTTATGCCTCCTCAACTTCTGGGTGCTTTATAACCATATTTTGTTTGTTAAAACTTTACAATCATGGATTAAGGTTTACATTTACATTTCACTGGATGGACATTTATACACAAGGTGCGTACATGAGTCACATTGCAAACAACTGGTGTAGTGAGCTGTGTGGTGGTGGCCTTCTCTTCTGCATTTAAACTTAGGTACCTTTCAGAAAACAATTTTATTACTTGCCTTATTTTATGAGCATGTCATATTCTCTCAGCACAACACCACTTTGGATGGAAGATAACTTTATGCTGGGAAATGAGTCAATTTTTCTTTCAGGATTCTTGAAATGTAGAGATCATGCTAAAGGCATTTGGGACAGCTTGATGGAGTGTCTAGTCTGATATTATATCCACAAAATGTGCTATATTTTGATGTCCCTGATAAATCACAGTGTACTCTTTTTTTCTCTCTCTTTTTTATGAGAATACTCATTGAACAATGCAGCTTTAGGATTTGAGGGTGAACTGCAATTAACTGAATTGAGAGTCATCCCAAGTATATGAGCCAACTGAGGGAGAAAATAACAGTTTAGAATGTATTTTTATGGAAAAGATATGAACCTTTGTTCATACCATGGTTCTTGACTATGCATATTCACACTGGCTCTAAAAATGCTATAGTCTCAAGTATTAACTTGCATATTGTCTTTAAGTATCTCCTGTTCTACACTAAGCCACTCTAACATGCTTTTCAGAATTTCTCCTAACAGGTTTCAAAATCTTTCCAGTAATTTTTACCATATGTTAGGGGAGAAAGACTATAAAAAACTTAGCTAAGATGGCAATTCATCTATTCATGTTTCTCAGTCTCTTAAGTTTGGCTATGGAGTCACAGAACCACACAGTCACCGACATGTCTGTAATCACTAAAGACTCAAAACATATGTATTGATATTTCTAGTGCAATTGACACATTCAAGAAACAAAAATTT
Source organism: Onychostruthus taczanowskii (assembly GCF_017590055.1). Taxonomy (NCBI): domain Eukaryota; kingdom Metazoa; phylum Chordata; class Aves; order Passeriformes; family Passeridae; genus Onychostruthus; species Onychostruthus taczanowskii. The sequence goes on along the minus strand of NW_024502569.1, from coordinate 2,225,645 downwards.
CCAGAATTTTATGGAAGTACAGCCAGGAATTCAGTCTGAGGCACTATGAGGAAAAACCCAGGGTGGAGATTTGAGCTAAGCATGATGCCTCCAGGAGCCCTGGAGGCCTCTTGCAGTCTGCTCCCACACAAGCTCCATGAGATCTGACACAAATAAGCTGTCAGGAAACAGACACTGATGGCAGGAACCTGTGGGCATCTATTAATTGAAGCAGAAATTTTAAAGTAGGTGGCTCCCTGTTTCTGCTGCATGACCCCAAATCCTGCACAGGAAACTGGATTTGATCTTTGACTTCTTTTAGAAAGGTAATACATTCTCCTCCAAGAAGCTCAGTGTGCTTTCAGCTCATTGTGCTTTCAGCATTTAAGTGATTAAGTGTGTTATTAAAGTTTTGTGTTCTTTTTTCTATAGGCCAGCTAGTTCTTGAACTAAGTGAGTGAACTTCTTCATCAAACAAAAGCAGGAGACCAGAAGGAAGTACCGCTGACAGCTGTACCACCACAGACCAAGGCAAATATGTGTTTAAGCAGAAAAAAACCACAATGGCCTAGCATGTTTTTTTAAAACAATGTGTTCATTTTTTTTTCCTAGCAGCAGAAGGCAGATTTTGCTCCACCAAGGAGCAGTGGGGGGCAAGAAGTAAAATAGAGACACTAGAAAAGCAGAGAGCTCATTCACCTCCAGACTTTGCTGTCATAAAAAAATGACAGCAAAGCTTTACTTTTGTTGGCCAAAGGTTATATTTTTCCTTTTCTGTTATTATTTTTATCATCCTTTTTTTTTTCTACAAGAAGTATGACCTACAGAGTCTGTACTGAAAAGTGTTGCATGTGTATGTTGTCCTACTGCCCCATGAGAAGGCTCCCATAGAAGTGTTGCAAGTCATTGTACTGGCAATTTCCTTTGAGCAATTTCTGAAGAACAAAAATGTTAACGTTACATCACTGTGGCTGCCTTTCTTTATCTATTTGGGTTGTTACTTGGAAGCTTTTGAGACCATCTTTTAACCAGTTTAATATATTTTGAGATGTGCAATGAGGGATTTCTTTGTAAGAGCTGATTGAGTTTAGATACAAAAAGGAAACGAGTAGCCTTGTTCACTTTAATGAGTATGATGTGGCATTCTTAATCCAACAAGGTCAGCACTCCAAAGTGCCACCAGAATTTTAGCAGTCAATCAAATTACTACATAGTTCAGAATGGGGGAGAAAGAAATCATGAAACTTTTGAGATTTTTAATGTAAGCAGAAAGTTCAATATTTTCTTTGCATGAGCACACATGAACATACAAAGAGAATTTAGGTTGGCAAACTGACCCATTCAATGGAATTTAAGTGTCCATCAATGGTCAATTTTTAACTGCCATCAAATCCAGTCTTAAAAGAAAAGTCAAGTTTAATTATTTGCTTGCTAGGTAAGTACTTGTCAAAAACTTGTGCAGTTAGGAAAACAAAATGATACATGAATAGAGAAAGTGTTTTCCTGAAAGGAATGACAAGCAAAGGATTTTAAATGTAGTGATTTTAATTACCACTTTTCTGATGTTCAGCAACTTTGAAAATAGTGAAGGACTTGCTGGGAGTGAGGGAATTGTGACAGCCTTTCCTGCAAAACCACCTGCTGATAACAAACCCCTGCTGATAACCTTTTCACTGGAACACACATCTTGCTTCTGTCAAAACAGAGCAGCTACAAATTACCTTCTGGGCTCATTTCCGAGGCTGTAAAGAAAAAATTAACAGAAAGACCAGAGGATAATTTACATGTGAGTGGTTCAGAGCTGAGCTTTATTAGTTATGTTTCTAAAAGTCAGACCAAAGGTCTGACACAGGATATTCTTGATGAACTGCCCAACTTGACAGACTCTTAGGTCCTCCAAAGAACTGAAAGATCTCATCTATGAATTTATTTATTTTCAAGTCAGACACACATTCTCAAGGTACTTAACGTCAAAACAAATAACTATTCCTGACATTCATTGTAACTCAGCTGATACTGAGAAAAGGGAACATAAAAATAAAAGTAATATTGCAATAGAATTACAATAAAAGAAACATTACAAGAGTGTAAAGTGCAATGAACCCACTTACCCACTAAGCAACTGGCCACTTTGCAAGGGCAGTGCCTACCTTCTCACTTCCCAGTCTCCTTTGTCTCACACATTCACTTCATTCCTTCTTTGCAGGGAATTACAGTTGCATCTGCTCTTGAACCTTCTCTTTCCCATCTTAATGCTTGAGGTGTAGACTTTGCTGGGTGGAGCACTCTCAATTTGGGTTAGGGCAGTGGATTTTTTGTTAGTTTTTTGGGGAGAAGGAACACAAATCTTGAAGCACAGGTAATTTGAGTACTCATTTGAGAGCAAATGAACCTTTTTTTTTTCCTTTCAGGATTGTTTATATACTTTATCCAATCCCTCTTGCAGCAGAAACTTATAAGGACCATGATGACAATACCACTGATAGTCCCAAGCATTAGATACGTGTCCCTGATACTTCTCTATCCTTCTTTCCTTTCATTATCAAGTAGACTTTGATTTTCTACATGCAGAGAAGCAAAACTTACTATCATGCATCTAAAATAAGGTACCCACACACTAGAAGGCTCAGGAGTTGAAATCTTCTCTTCTCAGCCTATCTTTTTAGAAGCCGTGTGCTAATCACATTGATTTTGAGTTCTAATTAGTGAGCTCAATGTATTAGAAGCTACAAATTGTCATCTGGAGTCCAAATTTCCATAAAACTCATATAAAGCATTAATTTTAGGTGCATCTCACTCTGAAAGGACATGACTTACGTATTAAGTCCTGTGGTATATAATTTCTGGCATAAATGTTAAAGCATTATCATTTAAGGCTCTCATAAATCTGTGCTTCCTTGAAAAGAACAAGAAAAATTTCCTAGACAAATACCTGAGACCAGCACCAATTCTTATATTCTGTAACACACACCAGCATCCTTTTTCTGGGATATAAATACAATATATCAGCTAGAATGCTGGGTAGGTATGTAGGTAGAAGGAGTCGAAATTTTAAAAAAACATAATACAACCCTCACCTGAGTCAACCACAAAGTTTGTCTTGATTACCTGACTATTTAATTTGGTAATTAATTTAGTCTATTTATTAAATTTAACTGTTAATTCACTTTTCTTCTCGCAGTGTTTTATCTTTAATTCATCTTTTTCCAGAATCTATTAATTTTCTTACTCTTGTTATTAAAATTCCAGAAAAAATACATGAACCCAGTTTATGTTGCTGCAGTCAAATTCCAAAATAAATCTGAAACTCCAAAGATGGGGGTAACCTCTAATTACAAAAATCCTGCCCACCAGGTGCTGCTACCAAAGAAAATTCTAGTTCCCAAGAGTTGTTTTCTAATTCTTAAAAATAAAATACTCTCATGTCCACAGAATATAAAATATTTTATATCAATAGCTTATTTTAATTATGAAGTGTCTGGTGTCTTTGTGAGCTATGTAGTTTCTCAGCTATTTAGGCCATTTCCAGAGGAAGATATTTTTAAAACATTTAAATATGTTAAATTTGTGGACAATTACATTTTAAATATAAGCATATGGTTCTATTGTGTTAAATCCTTCAATAAGTCTTTGAATATCTCTTATCTTTCAGTTAATGTCACAAATGTTTTCACTTATTATCACATTCCGTGAAAATATTCCCCCGTGTGTCATTCTGATTGTATTTTATTTCCTGTTATAACTTACAAAATCTATAAATAATTTTTCATGTGTCTTCTTGTTTCAACAAATGTCAGCAATAATGTATGCAGAGGGGATTTTTTTTTTAATAATCAGTCTATTTTTAATTTTCATTACATGCCTTCTTGGCAGTAGACCAAATAGCTTACACAATATTTGGAAAAGCATTACTGTGGTTTATGTTGCATGTTTTTAATCTCAACACAGCTATCGTACAGAAAAAAAGCAACTTTTGTCAAAGCAATTGAGTCAAAGGATATAAGTTCATTTTTCCCCACGCAGTGAACACTATTTTCCTCACATTTGTGTTGGAATTCACTGTAACTAATGTTAGCTCAGCAGTTTTTGATTTTCTGTAAGTAGTGCTGCACTGGGTTCATCCTATTCTCAGATTCTTTGTGGATTTCTTCTGACTTCTTGCATGCCTTTAGTACAGAATAATGCACCAAAAAAGGCATAGACCTTGATCTCCAAAGCAGAGAGACCTTACAGTGACATCTGATGGGATGTCTACCTGTTCTACCCCTACCTGTTCCTGGCTCCATCTTCCCACCACCTCTCTTGCTTCTCTGGTGCCTGGCAGATGAGCAGTGAGCTCATGAAAAAAGCTAAACCAGCAGAAAGGTACTCTTGCAGAGTAACTCTTTGGCCTTAAGGAAAAACCTCACCTTCACTTAGCAGCCTGGCAACACAGCATCTAATTAAAAAATTAAACATCTACTGGGTCCTCTGTCACCTGCAACATCAGCCCAGACCTCTTGTGCTGCATGACCAGGCACAGGAAATCAGCTTAAGCAGAGGAGGGCGAGGAGAGGCTGACAACAGACATGGGAATCACTCACCACAAAAAGTTTTCATTCCTCCTTTCAGGCTAGGTGACAGCTCTAATTCCTCAAGTTCTATTTTCCTGCAATTCTGGTGAATTTTTATGGATATGACTGCCACAAACATTGTTGCAAAGGTCTATATTTAATATTGGAAATCCAGGTTGGGAGCACCATGAAGCCGTTGTACATCTGCCTCTTGTTTTCGATGGCATTTTGTGCATTTTCAGACACACAGATGCATTAAAGCCAGACAATTAAAAGGCCAGCATTCAAATTTAGTTTGATTGGATTAATTAACCAGAAGGTTAAAGGGAGCTTGCCTGGGATTTGTGCTTCACCCCCAACAACAAGCTGTCTTCTCCAGCTGATGCCCTGCAACCCACTGAGGGCGCAGCTGTCAGACCTCCTGCTTGAGACCCAGGAGCCATCCAAGGAGATGCCTTGCCCTGAAGGAAGTGGAGGGAAAGCTCAGGCATCCAGTAGCAGCCAAACAGCTCTGGCTGCCCACATCCCACAGCCCTGGCTGGCCTGAAAGCCTCAGCCCAGGCAGGGAGCTCCTGGCAGCAGCGAGGCACCGATCTGTGCACAGCCATGTGCATGGATTCCAGAGAATTCCCTTTGGACTGAGAGGGAGGGAGGGAGGGAGGGAGGGAGGGAGGAAGGAAGGAATAACTTTTATAACCTGTCGCTTTTATTTTTTTCTGAAGGCAACAAGAGTTTGGCTTTTGGTTTTTTTTCTTATTATTTTCATTAAATACCTGATTTGAAACTGAGGATTCAAAACCCTAAAAGACAAAAACAATAAAAGAAGTTACCTACTTCAGCATTCAGGGAATCAGGGAGTTTACTTTTCCCCTTGCTTGATGTCACAAAGGCTTCCTCTAGAATTTTGTATTATGGAAATAGCTTCATGGAAATAGTTGCTTGGTTATCGGTCCTTCTGTGGCTGGTAGGAAGTTCTTTGAGTGTATCCTCAACATCTCAGAAAAAAAAAGAAGTGTTCCCCACATAAATCTCCTGAAAACAATGAATGAAAATTAATTTTTTTTTCCTCAGAAAGCACCTATATATGTATCATTTTCAGCACAGTTTATTCTAATTTACCATCTATTTTAAATAGTGCTATGTTTTGTGTTTCAAACCATATATACTATATAAATGCAGCTACAGCTGAATGGAGCATACAAACAGTTTTTAAGGGGAAATTACTCAGGCTATCATGAAGTATGAAAACAAGTCACTCTTCCCTGCACATGGAAAGAATTATTAAAATGGTAAACCAAGGCACTGAAGAAACATAATGTCACAGAATGCCTCAGGCCAGCCTTGTACTATCTGAGCAAGAAAAGTACCTGATGACAGCACTCTGGAATGGCTTTTGCAAGGAGTGCTGACCTAATAGTGCCCTCATTGACTCAAAAAAAAATCCATTGTGTGAATGTTAAGAGATAGGATTTTAAATATAGGTAAAATATGTTTTCTTCTGAGAGGTTAGAATTGTCTGGGAAAAAAGTTATGATGCATTGCCTGAAAGTCTACTAGCTTGTTGAAAGTGTTGGAGGGAATTAAGTCGTATTAATGTGTAGCTGATGCAAGTTTGAGAACAAAAGCCACAGTTGCAAAACAACATTTTTGATACTTTGTCTTTCAAACCTTGAACCAGTTCTAGTCTTATCTAAAGAACAACACAAACAATATTATGTGAGAAAACACAATGAGAAATGAGAGTAAAGGAGCAAAAAGGAGAACAAAATTAACTGTATCTGGTAACCTTGAAACCCTGCATAAGAAAATTTCCTGTTCACATCTACACTATTGTGGGCTCTACAGTCCTGCCTACAGCACAGATGCTTTTCTTGTTCAGAGCTACTTGACAGTAGACAATGAAAGGAACATCTGTTTTCTGTTTTTGAAAGACTGAAGCAGGAGTAGAAACTATTTCTCCCCTTGAGAGTTCAGTCACTTTCCTGATGACAGTTTTAATCAAGCAACAAACAGAATTAGAAACATATAGCTATTCTTCATAGCCTGATGAGAAATAGCAATGACCCCAGCCCAGCAGCATTAAAAAAATCATTAGATGGATGGCAAAATGTTAGGGGACCGACTGAAAGTTCTAAGTTTCCATTTTAGTTTTTTAAAAATCTCACATTGGAAGTTTATTCGCTCGAAAGGAATCTCATGTTTGCTTCATGAATTCAGTATGCAATGTTTGACATCCACAGCAGACACCCTACCTTCCTTTTTACCAAGGGTCCTCCTCAGCATCTGCTCGCATCCTCCTGAGCTCTGTCCTGAGAACTCTCCTACACTTTTAGGGGGCACATCACAGCCCATTGGCCACAAAGAGTTCACTGCCCGCTGCTCATCAGCCAGCTCCTGCCTGAGCAACACACTGCCTTCAGGCCAGCGTCCTCCCTGCACCTTGCTTTTGCTCATTCTCTCATGCAGGTGAGCTCACTTCTGTCACACTGTGCCTGGCCCTCTGGCAGAGCTCCATCTTTGTTGGCACCCTAAGTGAAGGACAGGATTCTGTTCTTCACAGCCTGAGCTGAGCCTTTAATTCCTTCAGTTTTTACATCTGCTTTTCCAGTTCAGCACATTGCAGATGAAGACCTTGGTGTAGCTAAAGATCTTCTGAATGTCTTTGTTATCCTCTTTTTTGGGGGAAAAAAGCATTTTATTAAGGGAGAGACATATATAAGACAGCCATAGCATGGGGCAGAAAAATACTAAATTTCCAGAATAATAATTAGGACAAAGGGGTAATGATTTTTCTTTGAGAAACAGTAATTTCAGAAATCACTCTGGGACACAATTGAGCAACCTGACTTCAGCAGGCCAATTCCATGCAGTGTTTGATTACCTGTTTAAATATTTGGATATTTATACTTAGATGGCATCGAATCTGAAAAATCAAACTGATATCTTTGTAATCCCAATTACAATACACAGATTGTAAATTCAAAATTTTCATCACTCTTACAAAGCAACTTGTTATTTTCATAAAACAAATTTCTCCAGTAATGCAAAATTACCTTGTCAGGAATCACTCACAAATCCAGTGAAATTAAATCTTACAGTCTTTCTCAGATGAGAGCAGTAGTAATCCCAGTCAGACAGAACTGTTCAAATGCTTTAAACAGTTGCCAACAACCTAAAGGGTGACAGATTTCTCCTCTAGAAGTGGGAAGCAGCAGGCTGTGAGCATGCTCAATGCCACACCAACCTGAACTGGAGATTTCTTTAGGAGAGCAGCTACAAAGGTGACCAGACCCTGAGCACTGCTTGATGGCCATAAACATATTACTGCCTTCTAATCTGACTGACTTCAGACTGTCAGCAATGCTATTTCTGCTCTGTTTTGTTCCTTTGTTAGAAATCCAATGTAAGATTGCTTCTTTCTTAATTCTTTATAAACCTGGCTGACTTTTGGGACATAGTCAGCAACTTTACTTCTATTAAAGAATTATCAAGGTATTTCATCTAAAGTATGTAATCAGTAAGGAATTCTCATTTACAATATTTTAAACCACAAAATTTTATGGCAAAAAATGTTCACAGCACATGAGAAAATTTGATATCATAAAATGACAGAATTGTCCAACAAGGTAAGCATAATTTTTTACAATATTAAATTCATCCAAAGTACATATACAGAATAAACTGATGCTTTTAATAAAAGTAGTTATAATAAATCATTGTTGCAAACAGCAAGCTTCATACCAGTGTCATAACACATTTCCTACTTTTTAAGTTAAAAAATAAGTATTTAGCTTAACAGCAGAGTTTTCGTAAGTACTTCTCTATCAAAACAAAAATTGTGGTATTTTGGTGAGGAAAATCCTTTCAGTGTAAGAACATTAGAGTTAATCATTTGATAGAGCTCTTTGAATCTCAGAAAATATTGCCTGAAATATGGCATCTATGAGAAAAGTTTTTTCCCATTGAAACACTGTGTATAATCATAATCAAGTAGAAGTTACAGTTTTTCATTTACACAAAATTTCTAGAATTAAGCCTTTCCAGTTCCTGCACAATTTATTTTTCAATAATAACATTTTTTCTTATTCCTAGTAATTCCTGAAGCTTTACAAAGGCATGAATAAATGGTTCTCTCATTCATTAGCTTATGAATGGTAATTTCTCATCCTGTGTAAAATTCCCTTTTTTTTTTTTTTCCTAACAGTGCACAAAGGACAGGTTATAATATAATCTAAATAAGATACTGAAATAGAAAACATATTGCTCTCAGGAAATTTTCAAAATTACCAGCCTATTAGAGACAGAAGATAAGCAATAGAGAATGTATTCATTTGTTCTGTAGACACCCTGTTATTACAAACTAGTGAAATATGCCATGGTTTAATATACTGAATTTCACTTAAAAATAGCTATGTTAAATTCATTGTGTTTTCTTATTGAAACTCTACCCATGAAAAATTTTTATTTTTGACATAAACTTTATTTAATTATGTTTTCAACATTTGGATTAAGACAGTGTAGTTAATAAAAACCATATAACAACTTACTTTTTCATTAGACAAATTAACATATTGCTTTCATTATTACAGTTTTGACTAGAAGAAACAAAAGTTGGAAAGAATTTATTAGCAAAGCATATCTTACTTTGCTTCCTATTTATACACTATTAAATCCATCTTTATTTATTTTCAACTGTGAGAAAAAAATATTCACTTTACCATTCTTCCAAATTTCTTTTTCCATATGCTCTCTATCAATAATTGACAGTAAGGCCTGAACCAATTTTGTAGTTAATTATCTTGGTTTAACTATAGGATCTCTGCTCCCTTTAGCCAAACCAGAGCAGTTCAGACTGCTCCAGAGGCATTCTGAATTTGAGATTACATTTGGGCATTCCAAGGCGGTTCAGAATGAGTTCCTGCTCAAAAGCCTCAAATAACCACAGGTGCAAAGAAAAACCATGGGGAAGGAGATATGAAAAATCAGAGAGATTTTTCCCGCATGGATGAGTCCCACATCCCTCACATAACTGTGTTCCAAGTGGTACAGAAATATGAAGAGAAAGGGAATGCTTGATCAGCTCCTGACTTGCTTCCTACTCTTAAATGTGTCTACAAACGAACATGTTCAGCACAGCAGCTTTGGGAGTGTCACAGGACGCAGTTATGCCTGGGAAACCCGCACGTGCAGCGTGTTTGCGTGGAGAACTCCTGCAATGTAAAATGGACATTGATTACAGGCTGGTTAGGCTTTACTAGGTGTGTACTCTACAAGTCCTAGAAGAGATACGCGAATCCGCCCCAAAAGAGAGGAAATCATCACTCGGTTATAAATGCTGTTGGTATGCCAAGGGCTGGTTAACCTTGACGGTGAAGTGCCCTTGGTGCGAATGAGCAGAGCCTGGATATAAAGGATATAAAGATGGAGCTTCGCTGCCCTCTAACGGCTGGCCGCAACCAGCGCCCTTCTTTTGCATTTATTCCCCAAAAAGCTCTCCCCAGCAGGCCACTGAGACACAAAGACTTCTAGCCAGAATGAACCTCACGTACTTCTCCTCACACGCCAAGACCTGTGAAAAGCAACTATACAGCACCATAGGCGTGCTGGAGAAACGAAACTAGAACTCTCCTGAACGGAAGGAAAGTTCCTCAAACCAGAGATGTAACTTAGTAGTTTATGGTAGTTGGACAAACTGTGTTTAAAACACTGAAACTTCAATATCTGAACAAGTCTTATCAGTCTGACTTGATAAGCCCTGAAGGACTTCTGATGTAGCTGAGAGAAAAGGTATCTTTAACTGCAGTTTTATATTTTTTGTGTCACTGCCTAAAATTCTTAGTAACAGATTTACGGATAAAATATTCAAATCCAGACTTTTAAGTCTTTTCTTTTTATGGTAAACCACTGTTACAGAAGCCATAGGACCTCTTCAGAGTTGCTGCTTCTCAGTGTCAAGAAGGGATTTACAGTCCAGTCCTTAATAAGGGTACCAATGACAGTAAAAATCCCCCAGCTATTAAAAATGACACAGTCAATCCTATTTAAGTGTTGTACAACTACTGAGCATGAATTATAGTCTGAGTCATTTTTTAACCAGGGAAATGAATAAGCTGGTAAACCACCCATTTATTTCAAAAAGAGCATTCAGGGAAGTTGTTTTCCTGTGGAACACTGTGGATGAAGAGTGTGTCACCATAGTAAATGCAGAAACCCTTCATTCAAAAATGGATGGTATCTAAATTGCACTGTTGCTTTAATCCTTCTCCACTCTTCAGGCATGGATGTTTCATGTTGATAATACACAGAATTTTCAAAATTTTATTACAGTAATTCTAGCAATTCATCAACTATCTCTTCATCCTGCAGTTGGAATTTATCCAGTTCAGGGGTTTTCAATGGAAAATCTGATATAAGACCAAGTCTTTCCTTTCACAGCTAGAAAAGACACATGGGAATTGGGGGGGAATGGTTAGGAAAATTTAGATCTGTCCACAAGTATTTTTTGTATGTTTTACTCTGTGTGTCTTTATTGAAACAGGATCCAGAAATGAGAAGATTTCTTTTTCCATTTTCCAATTTTTTTACTAATTCTAAGTGCTTATGATTCATTTGACTTGGTTTTTTTGTTGTTTTCTTTCTTTTCATCTCTTCCTTCTTATGTAATAAGTGAACAAAAGCTGTGCTTCCACTGAGCTCTCAGCCAGTATTTTGAAGCTAAGTAAAGTAAACTGTCTCACAGTGACCTGGGAGCAGTAATAATTGGATCAAAAGATATTCTGTTATCATCTGAAATGTGCCACAATTACGTGTTACAATGGCTTCAAGCAGTATTGATTCAACTAGAGGCTTTCAATAAACCAATTTTAACCAGTGCTGAAATCTCTCAATCTGTCTTATTGCAATGGAGACCTTTTGCACAAATTGGATATTTGCAGAGAATTTTTTGGTTTTTCTGCTTTAAACAAAACGGTTCACCACAGTCACCAAAGGAACCAACGTTCCCTGTTTGCACTACCACATTTGCAATCAATTTACAGACTTATTTCAGTAAAGCAGTGAATAATGACGACACGTTTGAGAGCTGTGCACATGTTGCATGAATTTAATGCATGCAATGGTTTGGTAGATTTTTTGCGCTTCAGAAATTTATTGTGAGAAATATGGGAAATGTAGTAGTAAGTGGAGAAGGTGCAACTTCATCATAGGCGGAAATCTGAAGACTGAATTTTATCACATGGTGAAGAAAGGACTGCCTTTAGGGCATTATTGCTTTGAAAGGGCAGCTTTTGCTTTATCTGTATCTATTCATCAGCCAAAGTGCTGCTCATGGAGCAGTAAATCATGAGTCTTGTGGACCTGCACCACATAACACCGCAGGCATCAATGAGAATGGATGTGGATACCGAGCAGATGACGCTGTTGTTTGTGTGTCAGCATTACTGGAAAGTGTGTCAGGGTTACTGGAAAGTGTATCAGGAACAGGTGCAGCCTTCAGAGCAGTAAATGCACTGTGCTTGAGAAAAAAAAGCAAATTAAGACAAGTTAAAATTAATTTAGAGACTCAAAGAGAAAAGCTAAAAGAGCAAGCCCTTTCTGTTTGAATAATAGCTGGTTTCTTCTCTGCTAGGGCAATTAACTGAATTAACTGAGAGGGAAGAGAGATTCAGGGTTCATTTTGAGCTCTGCTACACCACATGCATTCTATTGCAGCTTTGCTTCTCTCAAGAGGTCATGGACACACTCAGCTCTTGAAAAGAGACTGTCAGGCTATACTGAACATCTACGTGTACTTTAAAGAAAGGCTTTTTCTGTACTTGAACAAATACACAGAGAAAGCTTTTTCCAGCCCAACCTTTGTGCAAGATTCAATACATGAAAAAATGTGTTAGAACTAAAAATAGCAGCACTACCATAAGGACTTCCATGAGAGCAGCAAACTATCAGTCTATTTGTTAAAATACTGATATATGAAAATCTATAATTTAACCAGGCTAAACTACCTATTTCTGTCCATGCAGTAGGCTTTTGTCCTACAAAAGCCTTCAGAACAGCTAGTTTTAATCTCATCTTCCATCTTCAAGTTTTGTAGCAAGAGATTGTTAGAAAAAACCCCACAAAGCAAAGAGTATCTTGAAGTATCCAAAACTAATTTTGTGGAACTCAAGCCTGGCCTAGGTATCAACTATGTTTCTCAAATACAATTCTTTGTATTGGGCAGTGTTATGAAACTTACTTTTTAAAGATCAAAATTTAGCTGACTTTTTTGTTCTTTCCATCCTTGTTGATTCTCATCCTTATTGATCTCATAGAAACCGGATTACTTCACTTTGTTTCTGTCATTCCTTTTCATAATTTTATCCCATACATTTCATTTTAATCTTGTCTATATTCCATTGGAATCTCAAGTGTCTACAGTCAAAATGTCTCTTTGCAAGCTGAGTTCATAGACATTTCTACCTCGTCAACTAAGGTTATAATAAAATTTACTTTTTCAAATTAGAACTTCTCCTTTGAAAGACATGGCTAACAAGTAAAAATAGAATCAGCTCTGTATAATACAAAGAACTTTCCTGTTTTGTCTGGTTTGCTTTTTATTCCAGTTTTAGCATTCTTTCATTGGTTTTTCTTGGTTTCTGTAATCTTTTTGAAAGGGAAGAAGTGTTTTACAAGTGAACATATGCTCCATACATGTAATGAAACAATAGAGCAGATTTCCTGCAAATGTTCTACAGAAAACCAGTAATTGATGATGTGCACCAAAAGAGGAAATAAAAGCTATATTCTGGCTTTGAACATCTTGTTTAAATTAGTGATTTACAAGACTGTAAATATAATTTCACTATTGCAAAAAAGGAAAGCCATGAAACTGAGTCCAACTCTGCAGATTTGTACTATGATTTCACTTGCCAATTGTTCAAATATTTTACTGTAATTGGGTACAGTAAGTGTCCTATGTAGTTGTACATGTCTGATTTGTAAGCAAACAATTCCCTGCTGCACAGCTGCCTTCAGTGCTGGAAGTTGCTTTCCACATGCTTCAGCTGGAATTTGTCTCTTCACATGAGACTTATATTTCATTTCCCCCAGCCATGAAACTTACATTTTCCCCAGATATCACATCCCTGTCCATCCCCAGCCATGCCACAGGGCACTCCTGCTTAATGCTTACACCTCCAAAGAGTCAAAATACCAGGAAAGTGCATTGATATTATGGTTGGCACAGTGCTCTGCAGATGATGGGAAAGAGAGAAAAAAAACGCCAAAAAACCAAAAACAAATTTTAAGCTATCTCTTCATAAATTTCAGTGGTGCTAAGCCATTTGTGGCTGACACTGTAATCCAAGAATTATAATGACACACAATGCATTTTAAAGTAAAAAATGAAGTATTCAAATGTGGTACTTGCAGTTTTATCAAGCCTTTCTAATTTAAAACTTAATCAGCTATAGAGGAAATGTCTTCCCATGTTTTCTCAGAATCCTGGCTGATGAAAAACATTTCTGTTGGAAGTGTCTGCCAGAAGGGTTATTTTCCATGCAGAAATCATATGCCATGCCTCCCATGGGCATTTCACTGTGATAGCATAAATGACTGTGGGAATGGGGCAGATGAAGAGAACTGTGGTGAGCATTCCAACATCTGTTAAGTACAAGAAACAAAATGTGGCTGTGAGATGTGCTCTCCAGCTAATACACACTCTTATTGCTAATAGTCAGCAGATGATGCACAAACCTGATAAGCCTGGGAGTTTCAACATAATTTAATATTTTCTTTACTTTAAGGAATGAGGAAATTACACCATGCAAAGAAAATGGACAGGTTTTTAAAAGCATGCCTCAGATAAGCCCCAGCTGTGGGATCCCTACAGAATCCCTGTTACATTATCCTCTGCTGTGGACAGTGGGTAATCACTGCATATCAGTGTGCTGAATCCTTTAAAGTGGATGCATGAACTCCCACACACAAGCAGGGATACTTATGCTCAGTGGGGCTTCCTACCAGTAGAAGTTCATGTTCTATGACAATTTCAATAATTTGAAGTATCATAGATGTACACAGAGGTTGGTAGGTGTGTATATGCACATATGTGCTTGGTGTCTCATTGATCTCCATGCTGACTCTCAGTCAAACAGCAATGAGGAAGTCAGATCAGTGAGACCAGTGCTGGCTGGCAAAGGATCCCTATTTTGGAGTATGATGCCCTTTACATCACATTTGACATGTGTGGCTCTGAAGTATGTTGGGCCAGAAGATAATGTGTCAACTTCACTGCCATCTCTCCCTGTCTGCCTTTTTGTGAAGTTCTTACATCTCTTTCACTTCCTTTTCTTGTTCTGAGTATTTCAAATCATTCTTATGTGCCTCTTTCCTGTTTCTTTACCTTCACCCCTCAGTTTCTATCTTTGGATGCATTCATTTGTGTTTATGACTTTCCACACAGCACCTTTCCTGTTTATAGTTCACCCACAGATCAAGTGCCACACTGCACTGGGGTGTCCTAGCAGGGATTCCTCAAAGACTGGTAGTGTCCATATGTAAGAAAGATTTCTACCTTCTACCAATCCATTAAAAAAAATTCTCTTACTTTCTGTCAAATCTCAACTTGTACAATTGGCTCAACATTTATCTGGTCCAGTCATGATCTGTTCTCATCATCTTCTATGGTTTTTCCTGAAATTTGAATTCACCAAACATATTCATTTACTGAAATTGATGCAAACTTTCTGGTTTTCACTGTCACTTTTTGATTTTTAGTCTTGTCCTAGAACATTTCCATTATCATGCAGAGATTTTTACTATAAACTGTTTTTAACTCTCCATGATATACTATGTACCACAGTATGAGATTCTTGACTACATTAATCATTCTATTTTAGCATTCAGTTCTTTTTATAAACCCATCTTCTAATAACATTTTGCATCAACATTAGATTTCTCTATTTGTCTTTCTCACAGCCCTGCTTATAGTCTAGGAGACTTCTGATAGTCAATTTATGTGAGAGTTCTTAATTGCTGCTCACAATCAGCATAAAAGACAATAAAAAATTTGCATCCTGTATAAGAAAACACAGGTAACCCACAGACAAATCAGCATTCACATTCTGGTTTTCATTAAAATCTGATAGATGATTTACCACCAGAAAATATTACTACTTTTTATAGGAAATAAAGTGGAGGGGAATATATCTTTGATATAGTTCAGGGAAAGCCTAATTATCTTGATTTATCAGAATTCCAGCTTAATCTGAATGTCCTTATTAACACCCTTAAAATATTTTACACTTCTAAGGATTTTCACTGGGTACATATATTTACTAAAATTATAGAGACATCTGGAATTTTAGATGCACTCAGGGAACTTCTTTACTTCCCCACAGCTTTTTGCAGGCATATCAGAGTGTAGCAAGGTAATGCAGTGGAGAACTCAGTTGCTAGTACCAGGTTGCAGCTTTATAAAGTTGCAGGAAAATGGTAATTGCATTCTTAGAAACTTTTGGAATGTGGGTGTTGTTTTTACAGCACCCTGGAGCAAAAAGAAAAAGAAAGAATTCTGTATGAAACGTTCTTAAAAATCTTGAAATGTTTCATGTTGATCCCTTCTAAAATATATCTTCCTGCCTATTTATTAGGATTCATAAACCCAAAACCCTTAGCTTGGTCAACTTATTACAGCACTGGGACAACTCTTCAGAAGGGCTGCCAGGCTGGGGCCTTGCAAAAGCCCTTCCCTTAAGGAAAGTGTCTTGGCAAGCGAGAGGCAAGTTTAGATGCTGTTTTCCCTCTGGTCTGCACTAATTTCTCAGAGAAGTGGAGTGACTAAAACACATCTGCATTCTCTAGTGGAAATTGTTCTGTCGGCAGATGTCTCAGATGTCGTGAGCTCAGTAGGTCAGAGCAGGGGGCTAAGAATGCCAAGGCTGCAGGTTGAACTTGGTTGACTGGTGTGGGCTATTTGCTTAAGAGTTGGACTTGATGACAAATTTGACCTTATCCCTCTCTGCAAGTCCCTTCCAACTCAGGATATTCTATGGTTCTGTGATTTGTACACATATATAAATGTACATGTATGTCAAATACCTGGTTTGTTTCAGTTACCCTTATTGTAGCATATGCACAGTAGGATATTAAATTTTATTTAAGTGCTACTTACATTTGCTTTTGAAGAATGTAAATCACTGTATTCCTAGGAAGTGCAGCATCTGTTTTATAGCCTTTCTGATGAAAGAACCTTACCGAGGTAATTTGGGGGTGTTGCATCTAGATGTCCAATCCCTTACTAAAAAGAGGTTCCACAATGACTTTCCATGTGATCAGACAAACTTGGTGAGTCATGCGTAAGACATTCCCTCGAGAATTCCTTTTCCCAGGCCTCCACTAATACCCAGAAAGTTGGAGCTGCTTGGAAGCAAAACTGTTTGTTCAGTTCCACTTGTTTCAAGTACCTGTGAGTAGTGTTCCCTTTGGTCTCCAGCCTAAAGCTGTTTTACAAGCAAAGAGATGCCTAAACACACTCTGCATTGCATGACTGCAGAAAAGGTTGAGCTACTATAGATATTTATTAGGTGACTTACTAGTACGTAGTGAATGCTGTGAGCATTTTGCTGCAAGGCTCACTTCAGTGTGAAGTGAGCATTCATCTGACAAAATATATGTATCAGCAGGGCAAACCAGCCAGCCAAGGTCGTAAGGATTGCACACGGAACATGTTTATGTCTCTCCTCAAAAGAGAGCTTGGGGTGTGAGCTGAGATGTGCCTTTTGAAGTGCAGATGTTTGCCATTAGGTGAGCTGGATGCTCCTGGGGTTTGTCATTCCTACTGCTTAAAGCCTGACAGCCCCAGGCCACTCACTGAAGATCACTGGTTGTGCAGCCATCAGTGGGGTAAAGAGCACCCACCAAATATTGCTGAAGTTAATAAATCAGGAATTTCAGGATTATTGATTCTTAATGATGACTGACATTGGTTTAATTTGGCCAGTTCAGTCCTAAAAGTTGTCAAAATTTATGTACTGCTGAATACTTGTTAATATGACAAATTCTTGAAGACCTGTCTGGTTCACCTAAGGAAAATAGTTAAAACTCAGCAATGAAGCTCCCTGGCCTTCAGCTAGTTTAGTACAGTTTAGTTGAGTAGATTTACTTCCCAAACAGATGCCTGTCATTTTCCAGCATCTCCAGTCCCAGGAGTCCACTGAAACTTCATCTCAGAATTTAAACAATAAGGACAGATGACAAAGAAGCTGAGGTTACCCAGGCTTCACAGGCAAGGTGAGTCACTCAACATACTACACCTGGCATAATATAAACCAAATGTGCCTAAAACCCTTCCCTGTCTCTGACCCTGTGTCAGCTCACTCTGCTGTAAGGTCTGATTTTTGACTGTTGCAACACTGATTAGTTAAGACCTAGTTTTAACATAGGCTAATTTTAACAACTACCTTTAGGTCACTCACAACCAGATCCATTTTCTCCCAGATGAAGTTTTCAGCAAGTGTACAAAGGTAAAGAAAGTGTATCTTGGAAGTTTCTTTACTTATTATAGGAGTTTCTTGCATTATTACACGAGTCCTGGAATACATACATTGAACAAAATCAATATACAGCCACTTTTGCGATCACCTTTTTAACAATATAGAACAGCATTTGCCTTTGAAATTAATGTTTTGATCATGTTAGTCAGATATGCCAGATGTGCACAGGTGCAGGCAGTTTTGTACGCGATTCACAGAGATGTAGTCTTGCTCCATGCCACCGAAAAATAACTAAACAGAAAATAAGTCTGTCTAGTAAGAAACACCTAATTTTGTCATGAAACCAAGCTGTGAAGCTGTCATGAAGTGTTTTTTAGATAAGTACTCAGGTCCCACCACTGGCACTTGAAAAGATGACTTCTTGGAGTGTAAGAAGCTCTTCATTTACATTGTTTTGAACACTGTTCCCTTTCCAGAATTGTCCTGTGGAAGATGATGCAATCTTTGAGGAAGATGAGAGCCAGGACTAGCAACTGCTGTCAGTGACAGAATAAGGCCTCAAACACCCTTGTGTGTGGTGCTCAAACGCCATCTCCAGACGTGTGACCCAAATTAATTGGATTTTGCAGCAAGAAAGTGGATTGCTTAAGCAAGCCCCCAAATAAACCTGATGTCATTTCCCAGTGTATTCCCAGATCCCCCAGATCAGACCTGAGATTCACAGGGGTTTTTCTTACAGCAGTACAATAACAGGAATTAAAGAAAATATGAAACCTTATGGCCAAATTTCTAATGCTCATTGCAAGGGCACTACTTTGATGTCACTGATGCTGTCTTGTAGTGATTTTTACCATTCTGTGTAGTCAATCATGTCACAGACCACTAGTTCATTTTTTTTTTCCAATCTGTGTGCTGTCTTCCTGTTTTCCATGTTATATGATTTTGTCAACAGGTATCTCAGGCAGAAATGTCTCACTAGTTTTAAACTTGGGTTACTTGGAGATCTACACAAATTGAAGTGGCTCTAAGTGCCCATTTTCTCCCTGCCTGTGAAAGCCCCATTCATCACCTGTGATGTGTTTCTACACCACCAGCAGCACATGTTCTTATGCCATTGATTTAAAAAGAAATGAACAGGCAGTGAAGATGTGTCTGCAACTCAGCACAGGTGAGGGGTTGCACATTGAATCCTGTGATCAGTTTTGGACTCCTCACTACATTATTTAGCAGGTGTTTTGGTTTTGGCTTGGATTTTTTTTTTTTTTTTTTCTTTTGGGGGGGGGGGGGTTGGTTTTTTTTTTTTGGCAGAGGGAGGCATTTATTACTCTTGCATATTTTCATATTGATATTGCTCAATATCCAGTAACTTTTCATAGAACCATAGAAGCATTACCATAGAAGTAGGATAAGACCTTTAAGATCATTAAGTCCAACAATCAACCCAGCACCATGTTCACCATTAAACCATCTTTTTGTTTTTCCTCCATGATCTTTTCTTTCTTTAAGACCTTCAAACATCTTCATGAAAGAATCATGCTTGTCAATCCTCCATATTAACCATGTCATCAGGATCAAAACTGGGATCTGGGTTTCTTACAGTTTTCTTCCATGCTAGGAGTATCCTTACTATATTTCTTTTAAAACTAAACATTCCTTGAGTTGCAAAATTGATGAGAATTATTTTTATATTTATTATATCTCCTTTCTCAAGAGGCCTGCTGGAATCTCATGATCTAAACTGGAAATCCTTGGATGCAACCAGCAGACACCTAGCATCTCCTTTTAGAAAGCTGAAATAGCATTTAGTACTTGGATAATTTCCCATGCAGATATCACTGTTATGACTGTAACAGAAACTTACATATATGGCAGAACTTACAGAGTGTGGGAGGGAGATGTTAGCATTTTCCATTGCTCCCATCAAGGAAACCAGCATCTCAAAAGCACAGTCTTGATTTCTCATAAAAGCTGTTTTTAACTGTGTCCAGGGAAATACATTATTTGATTTTCTAGCAGAAAATTAAGGTTTTGCTGCTGGTCCTTTGGCTCAGGGCAAAGAAACTTAACAACTCTATGTCTTTAAAGATACATTGACTCAGCCAAGCTCAAGGCAGACAGCTGCTGGCATCAGAGCTGGCACCAGCAGCCTTTGGTCCAGACTCCACAGAACCAGCACTGAAGCAGGACCTGAAGGGAGCAGGAGCTGAAATACTTTTCCAGCCTTACTAGCTAACATAGGAACCCACAGCAGGGAAAAGAAGGTCATAGCATGTATGGAAAACCTACACTGATCATACTGAGAATGTCAATTATTTAATAAACATGGGTTTTTTTTGAGCTGTTCAATTTAGCATATTTTACTGGCAATCAATGAATCTATTGCCTGTAAATAAAATACATTAAAGGGCTACTATCAACTATCACTATTTGTGCTATGTCTTGCTACTGGCAATTTAAAAAAATCTTTTTCTTGTGCAGTTTCTGTAAAACTTACTTTAAATTTCAAAGCAATGTAACAAAATCTAATCTTGGATTCTCTCAAAAGTTTACATTTGCATATTTCTTACACTTACACATTGTGCTATCAAGTATAAAACATCCTGTTTTCTAACCATGATTTAATTTATGAAGATCAATGATAAACAACACACTAGAGATTTTTCCTATGAAGATCTGTAGTCAAATATCTCTTATTGACTGGATATAAATGATGCAAAGGTTTTATTTGATAAATGAATATATCTTTTTCTGTGAAGATAAAAATCCATAATCTGTTTATTCCATTAGACCAAGCCACTTTTAAAGGTGTGACATTTTAAAAAATATATAACCTTGCCAAAGTTGAATCTCAGTGATTTAACTGGCTGTCTAAAAGATATCAGTCCTTTGCCAGCATAAACCTTTAGGCTGCTTGTTCTCGTGACTGTCATGAGTTTAGCAAAATTTTCCCTTCACTTTAGTTTCCCAAAGAAAATTAAATCAATTACTGTGAATGTGTGTTTATCCTAAGTATAATCTAGAATATACAATCATACACTGCAATGTAGAATCTCCACCTAGTGGTCTCTATTTATTGTGGTTCACAGATTACACATCAGAAATGCCAATATATCAACCTATTATTGCTGAGATGACTGGTGAGTTAAGCAATAAATAGAGAGAAAAAAACACTAAATAAAGGGTATAATCTGTTTTATTTGGTATTTACATTGATATTCAAATCCAAGTAATAAATTTAGGCCATTTTTTGAATAAATAGATAAAGGCAAGTCAGAATAAAAGAAGACTAGCCCAACCTTAAGCTCTCTCCTGCAAAACTATTACACAACACATGAATAAAACCCCTTTCCTTATTGTTTTTCAGGGATGTTGGAGGCAATCACATTAATTCCTTAACTAATCTCACCTTCCTGGAATGCGATGTGCTCACTGTACTGTAAGAAATAAGATGTATTCAAATAAGGGAACAAAACCCTTTTGAATAAGTGTGGCTCTCAGTCCTCAGCATAGGATTTGTCTCGTTGTATAAAGCCTCATCAGGACAGCTGTGCTATTGTCAATCGTAATTCTTTACGATTAATTGCATTATTGTATGTGCAGTCACATGACACTTTTTGGCAATTGTCACAATCACTTGTTTCAACAAAGTGAATAAGAAACAGGCCTACTGTATTATTTTTGCCTTGTGATAAGATCATGAGCACCAGGGTGCTTTTTAAACTCCACTAAATCCTGGGACTTTCAATCTGATTACAAAGCAGAAACAATATAGTATGCCTGTATCTCAGCATACAGATATTTTCTCTTGTTGAATCCATTCCTCTTTCAGAATGGGCTTTCCCTTTACTGGAAACCCAAGCAAAACATTAAAATGAAAAGAAAATATATTGGTTATATTAACTAAAATACAAATAATTAAATATCTTGAGTAGGGTAACAGTTTTTATATATGTATATTCAGCTATCTCTCATATAACACACATGACAAGAAAAGGAGGATCATGAACATGAATAGATATTCTACAGCTTAAGAAACGCAAAATGTTCACTGGTGTTATTCATGTTGGATCTTACCAGTGAGGAACAGGAATTGGGGCTGTATCAATCACAGTGAAAGGTAAAGCAAAACATGCTAAATTTGTACATGTAGCATTTCTCTGTGAACAAGAAATTTCAGTCTTTATTAAAAAAAAAAAAATCCACATTTCTCTTTTGATTTGCAATTTCCTAAATTAAAACTAAGGGAAATTTTACTTAAACAACTACTTAGTCTTGGGTAGTTCTCTTTTGCAGTGACTACAGTAACACACATTTTAAAAAAATAAACCAGATCCTGTGTAATTTCTAAGAAAACTAGGGGAAAAAGCATCAAGCAGTAATACTGAAACATGAAATTAACATTCAATAATAAATTTAATCATTAGGTACTCACTCTAATACATATTTTATTTTACAGGTTTCTTCTTGGAAAGCAAATTCACTTGCTACCTGCAGATACATTTTTTGTCATTAAAAGATTTGGGGGAATTATGAGCTTCCTAAAATCTCTTTTTAAATCACAGAGTGTGAGCTCTTCTGTGCCTGTAATTTGTGAGAGTACAGCACCTTTGCTGCCAGAGGTGAGGCAGGAGACTGTGCAGAATCAAAGGCAGGAGGACAGAAAGTGATAAAGCAAGAGGGAGCTGCAGGCAGGCCTTAGAGGAGAGCGGAAATTTATTTCAAAATTTGGTGTGGTTTACAACAGGCATAGTTGTATGGGCTGAAAAACAAGGCCTCCCCCTGTCTGGGTGACTGTCAGGATCCCTCCCTTCTGGGCATATGAGAGCCCAGCTTCACCATGGAGCCAATTAGGACATTTTCCATTTGCTTCGGCTCACACGCACTGAGGATAGCCATGGTCACTGTGAGGTCTGTAGGATTGCTAGGGCAGCATCTCTGTGCTTTGGAGGTGAACCTCTCCCAGGAACTGTCTGGGGAACTGAGACACCTCCTGCGAGATCTGAGACCTCCACTAACCCTGGGGATAAGCGTGCATCATTAGGCTCATCTGCATACAAAGTAGTCGTGCTGCATCTGGGTTTTGGGTACCTCATTATCAGGCGTTATGTGCTTAGGCAGGAACATAAAACAGCTGAAGAAAACGTAGAAGCTAAAAAGAGAAAGGAAAGCTTGAAGGAGAGGGGAGCTGTCAGTGACTGCAGTGACATGAGTGATTGAAACCAGCTGCTACTGGCTGTGGAAGGAGGGTGGAAGGAACTGATGTTATTTGTTGAAGACACTGATTTGCTGGCATAATGAAAACTCGTTCACTAATATCGGTCTTCAGAGGTGAATCTACTTTGGGAGTTTAAATTTTTTTTGCTTTGTTTTTCCTTGTTCTACCTGTATTAAATGTGAAAGCTTCACATCTATGTAATTAGGCTTTGATTCATCTCACCTCTCAGCAATTATTAGGTTCATAAATTATAGAAAGACCCTCAGGCAACCAGGTTCCCAAATTAGATACCTCAGCTGAATTAGTTATGATGAATCAGAGCTGAAATGATCCATGTTTAGCAATTGCCAAACATCAGTGCCTGTACCAACTGGCTTCAAAGTGACTTATGGATAAAATCAGAGAAGGGAAGTATTGGATTAACTGAAGTGATAATAAAAGCTAATTTTGCTGCTATTAAAATTTTAAGATAGCATGCTTCCTCACCTATAAGGAGAAAATCTCAGTACTTACAGTACCTAAAGGTGGCGTCTTGAAAGGGATGGGTGGAATACTAAGGGTAAAACTGACTGCTTTTGCTCTCTCAAAGGGACCTTTCCAGCAACATGATTACAGACTCACCATGTTATTTGTTTAAAGATATGAAGTATTTACAAAAGCTGTGAGTTATAAAGGAGAATCCTGCCTGAATGTGAAAATATAATAATTTACCCTGTCTTTTTCTTGAAATAAGTATTTTTTGTAAGTAAAACCTGAAACATTTACTAGCATAGTACATTAAATTAAATCTTTTTTTCCCATGAGAAGTACTAATCAATTACTAAAAGTGTGTGAAGTATTGATTGCCATTCTGTAAGATGCTGAATGAACTTCTAATTTCTCTTCCTTCAACACACTAAGGTGGCAGGCTAGAATACAAAATTACAGTTATACAGTTCACTCAGTTTTAGGGCTATTCACAAATTATAAGCCTAGGAGCAAGCAAAACACATAAATTCAAAACAAATTACACAAGCACTGACAGGGCACTGGGACACACAAGGACATCAATAAATGATGACAAATAATTTAGAATATCTATGAAATCTTTTTCAGGGTAGTTTATAAAACATTCACTTCTCAATGCTGAGGATTCAGTCATATTTTGGTTTTTAACCAAGCATTTTAATGAAAGCTTGAATTCTTAAGATTTATTGTTTCCTCTTTAATTTGCAAAAAGTGACCTTCATTTAAAAGTCCATCTCATAACTTCATTGGATTAAAGGATGAAAAACAAGCCTAAACCATCTTTTTTAAAACTGTCACTCTGCAGTATGGCTTTTTCTTAAAAAGCTGTCCAAAAAAAAAAGGACTAAATGTTATTGTTAAATTCACACTATTTTTTCTTAAGGAAAAGGAAAAGATCCTGAATTAATCTGAATGATTAATCTGAACAGTTTTTCTGCAATTCATTGTTTGGTGTTTTTCTCTTCTGCTGCCCAGTAAAAGCACTGTGAGGAAGCCAACACAAGACACTTCCTGCAGACCCCTCTGTGTGCCCAAGGGCAGCCGGGCAATCCATGTGTCCTTACAGCAAAGCAAAACAGGTCAAGTGTTTAGTGCTTTTGACATCCCTACACCATCCCCATTCCAGAAAATCTTTGGTCTCTTGTGGCTCCCATGTCATGTCTTCCTGCCCACATGGATGTCTCAGTTACCACAGGACATGCCAGAAAATTCCAGATGGAGTGTTAGTCTGGAGAGCCAAACAGCAACCCAAAAGGTAGTCCAGGATGGATAAGCAAGCCTTTCTACAGACCCCTGTGGCTGTGCTCACCTCTGCCTGATCCAGCTGCTCATGCACAGGAGTCTGGTGCCATTGGAGATGGCTGTAGGTATCCACACCTCTGGACTACCCCCTGCTAATCCATAAAACTTGCAGGTTTTGTGTCTTATCAGACATGGGCACCTCAAATGGGTGTTTCCAGGACACCTCAATTGTTTTTTGATGGATAACTGAGTCAATGATGCAGCAACTGGGCCAGAACGATTTCCTTTTAGATTCTTTGTGAAGTTGCCTTACAGCTCTCAGTTTCATTATTAGTCAGAGAATTTAATACATCAAATATCAGCATTCTAGTCCATAAGCCAACGCAGGAACAAGGCAGCAATCATAAGACAGGACATTGTTTTAAGCCATAGAGGGAGACGTGCTCTGCTGCCATACAAACTTCAACCAGTGAGGGAAAGTGTAGCTATTTCAATCTGAGAGCACATTAATGTGACAGATTTGGTACTGCCAATGTAATAGTACCACCTGCCTGCCTGTCAAAATGATTGCCTGATCTACATTTCCAGGCGAGAATATGCAGTGCAGAAACAAAGAATCTAAGACAGACATAATGCCACCCCCGAAATCTAACTGGGCTAGAATTAACCAGAACAAAGTGATTCAGTAATCATTCATTTTTTCCAGAAGCACTGCTGACAGGATGACAGGCATTTCATTTCTTGGGATAGACAGTATATAATAAAAAAAAAAAAAAAAAAAAAAAGAGTTTAAAGTTAAAAATCTTGGGAGGGGAAATGTCTGTTGGCTCAGGCCAGGACAAAAACCAAACCAAATCCTCAAATAAAAATTGAAATTCTTGTCTGAAAGAATCTCCCCTGTGTCTTTCTAGAAGTGAAAAAGACAACAGAGCAGAGAATAGCTGAGGCAGGAATATCTGCTAGGTTCTATGGAAATACAGGAATCTCTGATCCTGGATTAGGTATCAAAGGGATGTCTGCCTTAGCACCAAGGCCCTGGCATTCATAACTCAGGATTTCATATTTTCCTGTAACAGACATGAACACTCCACTGTCTTAGTCATAGAATTGTAGGGTGGTTTGGGATGGAAAGAATCTTTAAAGCTCATCTAGTCCAATCCCTGCAATAAGCAGGGACATCTTCAACTAGGTCAGCTTGTTCAGAGTCCTGTCCAACCTGACCTTGAATGTTTCCAGGGATGGGGCATCAACCACATCTCTGAGCAGCCTTGATACAGCCCCAGCAATAACGTTGTATTGGTTGTAAGTCCTGGATAGATGCTCCACACACATTGTCACATCTGCCAAGAGGATCCCCACAGTTCTGTCTCTGATACTCTTCAGAAATGCAGAAATCATTGTTTCTCTCCTTTCATCAACATAATATCAAAGTGACACAACTCAAGTTGCCTTTTATCCAAGTGGATCACCTGTCTTGGTTATTTTTCTTTTTGGTTCAGTTGCAATATTTCCCTTTTCTAAAACATGATCAAAGGATGTTTTTTACACACTCTCTTGCCATTACTGTGAACCAATTTCAAGTTATACCAACTGAATCATATGAATATCATGGGGTTTGTTTTTCATGTTCCTAGAGCCTCGTTGACAGGAATTCAGTTCCTGCCACTCTTCCAATAATTCACACACCTGTCCATGAAATATTATCTGTGCAAATATTGTACCAAAGCCCTTGAAATGCTATTGTCCAGCATAAGAGGTGAAATTTATACAATGCAGTCCAGATGTGCCAGTATCTGTACTGAGTGTCTCCTGCAATGGACTCACTCACAGGTTTCTGTCACCATTTTTGCCTCTGTCAGGTAGCTACCCTTGGCTTTGAGTATGCCAGCAGTTTCTCCTCCATTTTTGGATCACAGCTAACCAAATAAACTGTTTCCTTGGCTTTTTTTTTTTTTTTTTTTTCCCCCAATATAGACAAATTATGCAAAAGATGGAAGTTCTGTCCCTGTTTCTGACCTTTCTGAGTCTGCTAATCATCCAGCACATGCACTCCTGACACTGAATTTGCAGACTGAAGGTCTAGTGGGATGCTGCAGAATGAAGCACAGCTTTCAGACACTTCAGGAAATGGTTACTGAATGTACTCAGTACACAAAGTGTTCTTTCACAGTAGCATCACCATTAGGTTTTTTAGAAAGCTGAACACTTTTAAGGCTCTCAATGCCGGTGCTGGTTTTGCTTGCATGTTTGTAATGTTATACAAACCTTGCTTTCTTGTCTTATGTCTTCCTCTCTTCTGATTCTGATAGCAGAAGCTGCCTTTTATCTCTGCCTGTTCTGGGCTTATTCATGCTTTCTGTTCAGACTCCTTTGTTAGTTGGAAGGCCCTCTGGCCAAGGTTTGTAACAATAAGATTTTGAATCACACTGCTGTGAGCAGCTGAGCTTAGCACCCAGGGAAAGAGACAAAATCCTGTGCAATCACTTCTTGTGCTTCCCTTAACGGATATCGCATCCTTTCAGAATGGCATAACCACAAAGGAAGTTCAGGCTAAATGTACCCCCCCGCAACACAATCTTCCAGTAAAAAGCTCAGTGTGATAAAAAAATCATAGGATTATTCCTACTGAATATAGTCAGGATTTTTTCCAGAAGTTAGTTTCTTTAAGACCTATCATGTAAGAAAAGGCTTGTTTGCGTAATTAAAAATTTAATATCTACAAAATCCCCCGTTTCATATACTTCATTTACAGATCATGACATTTACATATTTTACAGGTACTGGGAAATGAATGAGCTTCTAGGTGTAAATGGAAGAAATTTTCAGTCTAGGAGGAACCTTTTGTACATGTATATATGCAAAATAAAAGGAGTTAATTAAGGAGGTGGAAAGCCTATATATAAATGTCCTAAACCACCCCAGGGTGTTGCTTTTCCACATTATTTCTGAAAAAAATAGACAAAATATTTCACTGTTTTACACAGATATATATTTTGTTCCCTCATTTCTACATCATATCACATTACTTTTTTTTTTTTTTTTTTTTTTTTCCTGGCTGAAGTGGAATAAATAAACATGTTTGCTTGCTTGGGAGTCACTGTAGCCTTAAGCTTAGCAGGCAGAAATAGAATACTTCATTCATATGTTTCCAAAAGTGGGAAGTGAGTTAAGAAACAGAAAATTGATTATATTTTTTGGACAGGAAAAAAACCCATCTATGTTCACAGGAAAGATAGATGTATGCTGAAGAGACATCTTAATTATCTGCCATAAAGCATGTTCTTTTCCTCCACAGTATGTCACAGCTACAGGCCAGTAACACCAGGTGACTCTGAACTACAAACCCTGAGCTGTGATAAAGAGCTTTGGGAGTGTCACCCTTTCACAATACAGGCCGGCCAGGAAAAATACTCAAATACTTCTTGCCTCTCTAAATGGTTGAATTGTCCTTCTTGATGAGAAACCTTTAGGCTCAACTTTTCCTTCTGATTTTTCTCTTTTAGTCTAGAATAATTCTAAAATACCTATATTTGCTTATTCTATTCCATGAATGTAAACATCATCTTCAACTGATTTTTTCAAGTACCTTCTTCCTTACTTTACTGCTAAAGAACTCATGCTATACTCCACTCTTTCCTACCTCTTGAAAAACAAAACTCAAATCAGCTACTCTCCACTTACTTACCAGCAGATGGTGAATACAATCAGTAAGACCACACAAAAAGTTTGTGAAAACAAAAACATATGCCAGCTCTGACTACTGCATATTAGAGAGACCTGAAGGAAATCACTGGTGACTGGGGCCACTACCAGCAGGATTGTTACCAGGGACTGAAAGGACACGAGCTGCCACCAAATGCTTAAGTGAAGCCTCCTTTGATTTAATCTCTCAAAACATGCCCCTTATACACACTAGGAACTATTTTCTTAAAATTTCATCTCTGACTGCTGTATATCCCTTCCAACTAAAGAAATCTCTTCTAGTCTAGTCTAGTCTATCTCCTTTTTATTTTGGCACAGGAACTAATAAGTGCTTCTGTTATTTTTGAATGGTGTATTTCAAAATGTGATATTTCCAAATGATTGCACCATATCCTATCCAGCATTTGTTCCCAAATAAAGAATAATGGAGCCAATAGAAATGGGGGTCCAAATTCATATTTGCTGTGGCTAAATCCTACTTCCTTGCAAGCTTATGGTGCAATAGTGTGACTCTTGTTGTTGGGTTATTAACTCTTTAAAAGCATATGAAACCTATTATTACTTCCTCTCTCTTTGTTCAAATTAGTCAAACCTGTAAACGCTGCCTCTGACTGCTTCTTAACTCCACACAGGAAAGATTTTATCTTGCATGGCTTCAGGGGTTTACAGATGTCTATGAAATGGTCACTTTGCTCTCTCTTTATAGTCAATGAGTTGTACAATTTACCTAATTCTGAAGAAGACATCATAAGCAGGCCTAGTGAGTCATGCCCCAAAATCATCTGTTGACTACATTGGCTGTAAAGCCAGACAAGGCATGACTGGCTCAGATCTTCAGCTTTGCAAACGACCAAAGACAGGTAAAATTAATTCATTGCTTATAGATATGAAGAGCTGAATCCAAGGCAAGACATCAGAGGTCTCCTGTGTATTTACTATATGTGCCATGTATGTGTTGTATAGTGCCATAGGCCTGCCAGGTCTCACACACTCTGCCTGAGATCCTTCCAGCTTGTTTCTGCCTGGAATGCTGCCGCTGCAGTATCTCTAACCTGAGGAGTTAGAGATACTGCCCAGACACTGTTGCAGCTCTCTCCAGGTCTGGCTGCCTGTGTGCCAAGTGTTGCAATGATTCAATATTCTGCTGGCCAGAGCCAGGGAGCTTGACCCCAGGTCATCGCATGCTCACAGAAGACCCATTTGGCAACACTTCCACTCTTATATCCTGACACCAATTTTCACTCTCTCATTTGAAATGAGGAGGTTTGTAGCCCCATAGCAAATGAATTCTGATGCCACAAACACAGAGTTAAATTATTTTTGAATGCTACCCCAAGTTTACCTAAACATGTAAGCATATTATTGATAGAGTATTTCATTGCTATTTTTCAGTAAACTGTAAAATCAATTTCTTAAATAGGTGATGATTGTCTAATGGAAGTATATTTGTGCTTTGTTAGAGTTTTTGATATTAGATACTGTGGACAGCATAAAAATAAAATTGTAGATGAAAAGTTTACCATGCTATATCATGGGGCTTATAGCATGCTATCAACAGAAGTATTAATCCTGTTGCTGACATATTTGACACTGGATATGTATTTCGTGTTTGTCTTTCCCTTCAGTAAAATCCATCCTGGAAAGCAGCAGACAGCAGTGATTCTTATATCTGTATGGATTGGTAGATTTTTTTGTTCCAAACAGTATTTCTAGAGCAAGTGCCTGTTTTTAGGTTGTGCTGGGATGACCCTGGCATACATCAAAGCTGCTTTATCACTCCCCTTCTCAGCTGGGCAGGGTGACACTAGACAGCCATTGATGTCACAGGCAAAATAGGTTTGATTTGGGGAAATTACCTGAATTTATTGCAAATCAAACCAGAGTAGGATAACAAGAAGTAAACGCAAATCTTAAAAACACCCTTCCCCGACCCCTCCTTTCCAGGCTCAATTTACCCCTAATTTTCTCTCCCTCCTCCTCCCCTCAGGGGGGCAGAGAACAGAGGCTGTGCTCAGTTCATCACATGTTGTCTAACTGCTCCTTCCTCCTCAGGGTGAGGACTCCTCACACTCCTCCTCTGCTGCAGCATGTGGTTCCTCCCACAGAAGGCAGTCTTCCATGGGTCCTTCCCATGGGCTGCAGTTCTTCACAAATTGCTCCAGCATGGATCCCTTCCATGAAGTGCAATCCTTCAGGAACAGCCTGCTCCAGTGTGGGTCCCCTGTGAGATCACAAGTCCTGCCAGCAAAACCTGCTCCAGCATGGGCTCTTCTCTCCACAAGGTCTCAGGTCTCTGCTAAGAGCCTGCTGCAACATGGGCTTTCCACAGGGCCACAGTCTCCTCTGGGCATCCACCTGCTGTGGAGTGAGATCTCCCAGGGGCTGCAATGGATATCTGCTCCACAATGGACCTTCATGGGCTACAGGGGTCAGTTGCTTCAACATGGTGTTCCCCTTGGGCTGCAAAGGAATTTCTGTTCTGGGACCTGGAGCACCTCTTCCCCCTCCTTCTTCACTGACCTTGGTGTCTGCAGGGCTCTTTTGCATATTTTAATTCTTTCTGCTGTTGTTCTTCCATTTCCCCCTGCTCCTTAAATACTGTTATCCCAGAGTGGCTGCCACTGTTGCTGATGGGTTCAGCTTTGACGAGTGTCAGGTCCATCTTGGAGTTGGCTGGTATTGGCTCTGTCAGACATGGAGGAAGCTTCTGGCAGCTTCTCACACAAGACATCCCTGTAGCCCCCCCCAACTGCTAAATCCTTGCCAGACAAACTCAGTACACAGGTGCTGGGATCTTGATGTAAATAGCTCTTTCAATGGCTCTCAGCTACTTGTTGCAGTTCTCCACTCCATGGTGTTGCCATGTGGTGAACAGTAAAAGCCTTGCTCTGAAACACAGCACAATGTGATTAAAATCTGAGTTGTACAGCTTGTGCTGCACATATTCTTCCACCAGTACTTTGGGACAGATATTAATACAGAACCAAGAACACCACTCTGAAACAAATGCATGCCATTTGTCACGATTTGTCCCCAGTTTGTCACGATGCTGGGGAATATGTTGGTTTTTCCATACTACGGGAGAGATCTGCAGGTAGCTTCTGCTTCAGGTCTACTGCAGCATTTCTAGTCAGGAGACCAGATCTCTGTGGAATCATGAGCCCACCCATGCTGTGCATTAATTGTGTTTCTATAGTAACTTCTTACAACTTATTCACATCTTGCTGTGTAACAGATGGGAACACGTGATATATGATATATCACGTGTCTGTGGGACAGCAGACAATATTGAGGAGCTGTTTCTATCATAAAATTGGTATCTATATACTACAGATACATTAAAATTATAACAAAAGAATGGAAAAGAATGAAAAAGAAAAGTGGTCGGAAGAAAGGGAAGAGAGGAAAGACTGTTTCAATGCTCTTTGTTCTGAATGTTCTTTCCCCACAGGTGTGACCTGGCTAGCCTCCATCATCATTGTGTTTTCATAGGTTAGCGTGTTTTATTTTGTTCCATTCACAAAAAAGCCCTTCAGGCATCAGAATTAAGGAATCACATACACAGGAATGTTGTGGTTGACAATCAATATTTTTTTCAATAGTATTCACTGATGCCATCTGCTGGAATCGTGCATTTGTCATTGAAATGCTCTCCTCATTCTAGGTGGAAATTCCAAATAATGCTGTATGTGTGTGACATCCTTTGTTGAAGAGTCAATTTAAACCAAATCAATTCTGCCAGAGGAATTCTAGTTAACCAGTGGTGAAGAGTAAGTCTTGCTCAAAATATTTTACCTTGTCTACATTGAGAAATTGACAAAACCTGCAAATACGCATCTACTATTCATCCCTCTCCCGCAGAGAATCAGTTTATCTAATATTCATATAACATATACATAGAATAAGGAAAAGGATCTTTGTCTCATTTGGTCTGTACCACCTATTTCAAGACACAGGTTTGTGGTGAGGTGTTTTTCCCAGGGTTGGAAGTCTTTGGTGGGAGAAAGCCAGAACAGTCTATGCAATGTGTAAATCTATATTAATCTTGTAGGATTTAAGTAACATATGAGCTCTGCAGAGAGGTGAATGTCTCTTTGTGCATATAAAGTCACTACTCAGGACTGCAAGACATAAGCAGTGTTATTACTATATTTTAAGGCACTAAAAGTCAAGTGAAACTTCCTGTGTAAGCAACAGAGCCCAGACTGAAATAAGAATTAAATAATGAAGCTCTCAGAACGACCCTTGAAAGCAGTCAATTCAGTTTTCATTGCAGCAGGTTTTATGAAGCATAGGCATCCGGGCAGCATGGGCAAGCATATGCTTATGGGGAGTATTTATGGCACTGAGGCACTTGTAAGGAAGAACAAGGCCCTGTTCTTACCTATGTTTTCATAACCACCTTAGCTATATATTGACTTCATTGCATATGAGTTGCTGACCTGTTATAACCAGAGGAATCAAGTTCTTAGGGAGAGAATAAAGCAAAACTTTCAGCAAACTTTTAATTTGTTTTAATATTTCATAAAGATCAGAAACTCTAGTTCATCATTCTAAATGTCAACAAAGGGGTTTGGAACAATAAGATCCAGAAATGGAGAAAAAACAAGTGTGTGAAAAAATCACTGAAAATGAGGAGCCTGAAGAGTTAACATTTCAGAGCTGAGATGGTGGGGCTGAGTGTCAGGCCCACACACACTCCAAAATATGATGGATATATTTGAACCACCACGAAAGCAGGAAGTGAATAATAAGGTCATTTTACATGGCAATGAGCCCAACTGTGAAGTTTGGAATCTTCGCAGCACAGACTTCAGCACGGGATTCTGCCTCAAGGTATCTATATTTCCATTTAGGTACCAGAACATTCTCTCAGATAGCGACACGGTCGACCTACTTCCCAGTACTGACCAACTCACTGGGCGCCTCAATTCAGTAGACACTGTCCTGCTTGTCCTGCATAGTCCCTGGAGCCTCCTGGCTTCAGCACGTGCCTGGTGACAGCAGAGCAGGAGTCCAGGGACAGAGCAGCTAAGCGCAGCTTGCTGGTTTGTATCAGTGGTTTCTCTGTATCTGTTCAGGTGAATTTGGGTTTGGCTGTTGTAGGTGCCATAGGAAATGTCCTACCTCACACACACCAGGACTTTGGATACAACCACACTAGCATGGGATGGGAATGCCGGGGGAGGAGCAAAGTAGTTCCACTGTTGGTACTGCAGAAGAAGTGATGACATACTGGGGCAAAAGTTGAAGGCCAGCACCCCAGTGAGGCTGCTGTGCCACCTAAAATATATGCTGCCTCTGCAAACAGATGTGCAGGCAGCTAGCCATCACCCAGACTTCATGTGCCTGCCTTGAAGAGAATTTCCTCCCATGCAGCCTCTCCCGACATACAAAATGCTGCACCTCAGTAGCAAATCATGTGCATTGCACTGGCTAAATAGTGGGGATGAGATAGAAAACTGGTCTTGACTACTCTAGGCACTTCCCTAGGATAATGCAGACACCGTCTGCCATGTTTTCTTCTCCTTGACAAAATCATCACTTAAAACTTACTTTCTCTTGAACTTCGGGATAAAGTAGAAATTGATCTTTATCCAGCCTTGTCTCCCTCACAGATTTGATTTACAAAGACAGGACACTTTTCCACATTAATTTTCAATCTGTTCCAACAGATTAATATTTAAAGTATGCCATTTATTAAAATAAACAAATTAATTCAAATTTGTATTTATTGGGTTTACATGTGTAGTTACAGAACTGCCTATGACTATGAAAGACGAAAAAAGCTATCTTTTTTCTGACTAAAATATCGCAAACATCAAAGTGTCATGGTATATTCTTAAAAGCTATTTGATCTTTTCAAAACTGCTATTTTTTTTCTTTAATTTGTACATCCTGATGGCCCTCTCCTACTCTGATAAGTTGCAAAACATGAAAGACAGATCATTAAAAAGTAATGAAGGAGAAATTATGCAAAAAATAGAGATAACAGAATCACAGAACCAAAGAGAAATAGAGGTTGGAAAGCATCTCTGGGGATCTAATCCAAAATATGAACTCAAGCTGGATCAGCTGGCAGGTCTTCCAGGATCATGTCCATTTTGGTTTCGTGTATCTTTCAAGAATGAAGATGTCACAGCATATCTGGGCTGCCTCTTCCAGTGTCTGACAACTATACAGTAAAGAATTTTTATTTTGCTTACACTTGAACAGAATTTCCTGTATTTAAATTTGTACCTATGGTCTCCTGTCCTGGCATCGGGCATGACAGAGAAAAGTCTGTCTCTCTTCTTTGCTCCTCCCCAACAGAAATTGAAACACATGCTTAAGATCCTCAATGAGCCTTCTTTTCTCCAGGATGAGCTGTCCCAGCTCTCTCTCTCATCCTCCTCCTGCGTGTCAGGTGCTTCTGGCCCTGAATGATCTTCATGGACATCCTTAGTCACACCTCAGCACGTTCATCTCTCCGCTGCTGGGGAGCCCTGATATGGACCCAGCACTCCAGATGTGCCTCTCCAGGGCTGAGCAGAGACAAATGATCACTTCTCTTGACCTTGTGAAAACGCTCTTCCTACCTCAGCCCAGGAAGCTTTGCTCTTTTTTACTGCAAAGGCACGTTGCTGGCTGTGAACCTATTAGCTCTCCACAAGGACTCTCAACTCCTTCAGAGCTGCCTTCCAGCTGGTGTGCCCCCAGTGTGTACTGGTACACGGCAGGATTCCTCCAGAGAGGAAGGGATTGGCCTTTTCCTTCACTGAACCACGTAAAGTCCTTGTTAGCCCATTTCTCCAGCCTGTTAAAGACGCCCTGAATGGCAACACAACCAACTGATGCATCAACCCCTCCTCACTGTTTTGTGTTTTCTGCAAACTCTGTCCCATTGTCCAGGTCATTGTTGAAGACATTAGACAATGCTGGATCCGCTACCAACTCCTGGATTACTTCACTAATGACTGGCCTCCAAGCTGGCTTGTTTGCCTCAACCTCTGAGCAGCTCAGTTTTAAGTGCACCTTACTGTTCATTTATCTAGCTCGTATTTCATCAGATTTTCTATGGGACCTTTTGCAGTGTCAAAAGACCTTCTTAAATTGAGATACACAGCATCCACTGCTCACCCTTCATCCACCAAGGCAGACAAGTCATTCAAGAAAGCTATCAAGTTAAAAACATGCTGATTGCTCCTAGTCATCTGTTTGTCCTCTATATATGTTTGGAAATGGTTTACAGGATTATTTGCTCTGTCACCTTTCCAAGTACCAAGGTAAAGTTGGCTGATCTGAGGTTCCCCAGATCCTCTTTCTTGACCTTCTGATCATAGGAAGCGACATTTTCTTTTTTCAGTCTCAGAAATGTCCCTTTATTTGACATAGCAAAGTTTCTTAGCATATAAAATATCTGGGGAGTTGAAAAGATTTGTGGGGCTTTTTTTTGCCTCTAATATCTGTAATTCTTTATTATTATTTCCAGCTATTTGCTTAATTTTGAAATATAAGAAAAGAAAAGAAGATCAGAACAAACAGCTGTGCCTGGACAAATATTGTTCAGATAATTGCCCACCATGAAGAACTGAAAGGAGAATTGCTTTTGCGCTGTGCTAAACATTTTTACTCCGTTGTTACTGGGATCTGTTTAACAAGCAAATGTAAAAAATCCTAAAGTTAGCTTTACAACATAATTTTTTGACAGAACACAATGATGAATAAAACAATTTCTCATCCCTCAGAACTAGTATGTAATCAATGACAAATGAAACACAGGGGCAGGAACTGAAGGTGAACACTGAAAATCCCAAGTGCAGTTCAATTGTCTGCAATGCAGGGAAGTTTTTTAAGGTCATTATCAGCCTGATAGCAGCAGAGAACATTCCCTTGTACCTTTTATCAGTGAATAACTGAGCAACAAACACTTCAGCCTTAGAAATCCTAACAGGAGATAATCTAACTCAGAGACAGATCTTTCGAAAGGTAATCTTCTTTTACGTTATCTTCCTACTTGAAATACAAGATAAAATGGATCAGACAGGACTGGTTGCAATGATACAGAGGATGATGTATTTTAAAATAGGGACTTTCAGACTGTTGCAGATATCCATGTTATTCAGCATTTTCAATATTTAGTGTTTTACAAGAAGTATGTGCCCTTAGGATAGTCCTAAAATACTGTGCATTATTCATTGTTTGTCCAGGATAAAACCACTTGTTTTTTCTACTCTGAACAAAGGTTGTTCAGGAAGCACACTGTAATATCAACAAAGGTAATCTCAGGTCAGCACATGAATAATGGAACAGAAAGTAAAGTTAGACACCTTCCTATCTGCATAAATCTATAAAAAGTACTTCAGTATGATAGATGGTGGTGATGGTGGACTGAATGTAGAATTGTCTCTGCATTGAAACACAGAGATGCCTTACATTATTTATCAAAAGAGATACTCTTAATTTTAAAAACAAGGCTGCACCAAAACATATTCATGGCTTGGGCTGCTCTCTATTATTTATTCATTAGAAATCTATAATATCAACATTTTCTGAAAGGTCAAACAAGACGATTTCTTCATTGGTATGAGTAGTATTTCAGTGTTACTTGTTCTGCAGCCTAAAAATGTATCAAAACCAATGACCAAAATACACATCACATCTAAGATAAAATGCTGCAATGCTGGTTGAAAATTATTTTTAATTGCCTAAAAGCATTAAAATGCCTTTGTTTATAATTTGAAACTCATTAATAAAAGCAAGTGCAAGTATTTCCTACAAGACACCCCTCCCTCCTTGAAAAAGCTAGGAACCCCCAGAAATGTTCTGGGAATTTTCTCTGCACCTTAACCCTAAGAGTTTTAGGGATTGCAACCAGCCCTACACTTCCTGAAGCACAGTGTAATTGTAATGCCTGTAATGGTACTATTTTATAACCTCACTGCAAGTCAAGAGAGAAAACTAAAGAGTTCAATGTGAAAAAGAAAGATGCTCTACTCTTTCAAGGTTAAACATTTTTTTCAATGCTCCCTGCCATTTGCTGTCTTCTCTCCATCTGTGTTTTATTCCTGTATTATTTTTCAGCTCTGTTCCATGTGCACTGATAATAACATCGTCTAACTGACTGAAATGATGCCTTTCAGAAGCTGACATTTTAGTTACTTTTGCTTTGTTTCTGCTACCACACAGAGAAAGGGGCAAGGGAATGACAATGGAGGAATTGGAGAGTAAATAATCTCGTTTGTAAAGGTTCACCAAGCAGCACAGCACAAAGGAATTAACAAAATGTTCATGGCAGCTCTTTAGCTCTTTAATCACTTCTCTAACATGTGGGAGACTTTCACTGCAAGGGAAAAGGTATCTCAAGAGAGGAGTTCACTTTTACTAGAGATATTTTTGCCCTTATTGACAGCACTATTAAAGGTAACAGCTGTCCTTGGATTTTATTTCCACTTAACAATTAATGTCTCTTACACACTCCCAGAGCCCACACCTCTGTTACAAGAGCCTCCACATTGACTGCCTGGAGCAAATCTACCATATACTCCTTCAGAGACCCTTTGGCACTTAAAAAATGCCCCCAGGGTTTGTGGCATCAATTACAAGTCACTGCTGACCTTGGTCCTAACTCGTATTTCCCCCATCACGTCCTGTGATGCTCTCATAAAATTCCAGGTAACGAGCTGCTCCTGGTGCAGTCTCTCAGCATCCACAATGACCCTGGTGGTCCCTGTGTGAAAATACCCATGAAACTGAGAAAAGAAAGAGAGAAGATCTGGGTGCTTCAAACAGCTCCAGGCACTGGACAAAGCACCATCTGTCATTCTGCAGTGACAGATGCAGAGAACAACCAAGGAATCGTGCCACCAAAACTGACACCAGCCACAATTTTAGGATCTGGCATTTCTCCATGCCTTGGGAGCATAGCCAAGGGTTATCCAAGCCCTGCTAGGCACGGAATTTATTTGCTAAGGAAGTGGCATAAGCAGTAAAACAAGACTTCAGACACAGCCTGTAAAGCTTTAATGTTTTTACATCAATCAGCAGCAGTTGGCTGAACAAGAAGGAGAGTTCACACTGTACCTATTCAAAGGGAAGCAGAGCTGTGACCGCAGTGTGACATCCCTGTGGACCTCCAGGGTTCAAGGTAGCTTTGCTACATCTGATCCCTCCCCACATGACTCTGCTGCCCAGAAAAGATCCAGCTACACAGGAACTTCTTGCTGTCTTGCTTTTCAACACAAACAGTATTAAACTTAAATCATTGGAGGCATTTGAACTAAGAAAAAATCAAGAGATGAGATGAAACTAAACTTAATTTTTTTTTAAATGGCATATATAGATGAAACTATATACAATTTGAATGCAAAAGAGTTATTGAATGCTGCACTTATCAGTATTTATTGTGATGGGGAAAAGCATTAATGCCATAAATCTTAAAAATTACCCATATATAGCCACTCAGAATCCAACTCTTTTTTCACTCTGACAGAGTGAAATTACATCAGAGTAAAGCGCTCTTTGCCACATCAGACAAATGTTCTTTGACACTTTTGTTACAAAACAATTATTAAAAGGGAAGCAGTGCCTCAGCATCACTTTTCAATGCTAGGTGATCCTTGATGAGATAGAGTTTCCCAGATGTATAGGAGGAAGTAGGAGCTGTGAGACTATGAAATCCAAAAGGGACACGGATCCAAAAGTGTGGCTTGTGATGGCAAAAGTGTTGTAACTGAAACATCTCTCACATTTCTGCTACCATTTCCCCTCTATGAATCAGTTCTGCACCCTGGATAAGAAAGCAGACAAATAGAGAAACATCCTCGTATTGCTGACTAGTGTAAAAGTGGCCCTCAGCTCTTTAAAATCAGCTCCACTGAGCATGAGAGAAATGCTGTCCCAGAACAGAAATATCCAAAAAGAGCTGAGATCATACATGACTGAATGAGTCTCCAGTACTTCATACCTACAAAGAAGTCTGTAGTCTTCTTTGGGGGTATAAAACTCCTCTGCTCTGATTTCCTGGGATCTTTTAGTACCACTTGTTTAAATCCGTTTTGGGCACATAGACAAGATGGTAAACAACACGGTGCTAACAAATAGCTTACAAAGCATGAAGAATATAAGAGATACATTTAATATGAAAATACTAAGAAATAATTTCATCCTTCCTACACATTACTCTTCATCTGTAGATCTGAAAGCCATTACTAATGACTTTTTAACACAAAACTTTTTTTTTAATTCAAGCATTCATTTCTTATATCACAATTAAAATGAGTATTCAAACAAGATTTTTGGAAAAAGGATCTGTTTGAAAGCAAATACGTATTATAGTATATATTTTTTATCAGTATTCATATTATATTTTCTAATGAAGACACGGCTACCAGAACCTTTTAAGAGGCAATTGTTGTCTATGCACACTTATGAGTTTTTAGGTTTGTATTTTCTGTCAAATGTACTAAAACTATTACACTTCTAACAAGGATTGCATTGCACAAGAAAACAGAGCCTTTGATAATAGCCAGGTTTAATTTAGGATGTGACACACTAAGCACTTACATGAAATGAGCACACGCAACAGAGAGCAGGAGATTATTATAGTCCTGTGCAATGTATGGTAACTTCAGGTACAGAACTAATGACATCAGGACAGCCTAAAAAGGTCTCTGCACATCTGGCTCTGAAGAAGAAGTGGGAATTTCTGACAATTTCTAAAGAAGCATATGCACCCCTGCCCATCTTTATCTTTTCATAAAAGTTAAAAAAGTTAAACTGCTTCATCCTTGCAGTTACAATCACCAGTTCACACTTAGTAAAGATGAGGTTCACTGTTTTCTGTTTGATACTGAAAGCTGCTGTTTAAGGAGGTAAATCCTTTACACAAGAGGGATGTAGAGGAACAGCAGGCAGGAGGACATAGCAGGTTGTAGAACTGATTTTCACCCAGACAAATGAGAAACAAAAGCTACAACAGCTGCTGAAGCAGACTGTATTAGACCTTCATCACCCTTCCAGCCAGAGGACTCGCAAGTGCAAAGCAAAATCTGGTGATCTGGTGCTCTGTGCTACAGCTCACCAGGAGCGAGGTGTGAGAAGAAGGCTGAAAAGACACAGGGCTGTGTAGGCACACATGCCTTTGATAAATGCAACCAAGACATTTCAAAGCCACCAGGGGCTAAGGCTGAAGCCTGTCCACTTCATGCTACCTTTCCAACTTCCACCTGTTTGTCCAACTGATTTACTGGGACAAGTGTTGTGTCCTCAGGTGAAACAACTCTCCTGCTTGTTGCTTCACTATTTAGCGTATGGGTAAAACAGGTTCATCATTCATAATAAATTTGAAAAAAAAGGAAGCCAAGGGACAGCTGCCTGTGTCACCTGAATTCTAAGCACAGACATGAAGGCAAGGTCTAATTATATCCTATTTCCTTTCTAGAGTTTCTGGAAATGTGATGATGTTTCAGGCAGCAAAGGGAACTAGTTTTACATAAGCAGCACACATATACATCACTCTTCAATCACTCTTCCTCAAGTAGCTTCATCATGTCACCTCTGTCCTGTATTTTCTATTAAGACATTTAATTAATTAGGAAGGTCTCACCTCCCATTTTGGAGAAGCTTTGTTTCCACTGATGTACAGCTATGAAAAACAACACTGTATGCTGTGAAATCTAAGTGAGAAAGGCCTCTTTCACATACTCTTTCATATATTTGATATTATGCAATAATATCCATCCAGACCTCACACTACTGAGACAGCAGAACATTTGATTTGAGATATAATAACAGTCAGAGACAGTATTTTTTTCTAGAATTTCAAAGAGCCCATGTGTTAAACATAGTAGACTTATTAACACTCTTGACAGTCTCCAGGTGAGCATGAGAAGTCTTGCTTCTAAAATTACAGTCTCCAGAATCTTAACAAGTGAAAACACACTGGATTTGTGTGATTTAATTTTGGTCCTGCTGCTACACACAAATCCAGCCAAGCAGACTGAAGTTTGATTCCCATATGTCTTATTCAAGGCACAGCTATGTCATTCACCAGTGCAGATCAGGGAAGCAGCATGCAGATGAAGCTGCTGTAGTGCGTATTTAGTGAGTAACATCTTCTTCTGTGTGCTTTGTCAAATGTTCTAGCATGGGGAAAATAATTTCTGTGCTTGGTCTGGTATTGTAATTCCTGTTAAGCAACTATAAATGCTTCATTAAGGTTTACTTCCCAATCACCTGTGACCCTATTCAAAATTGCTCTAAATCAAATAATGCTATTAGAAAAGTCACTTGTGCAAGGTGTTATAAATGATCATGTAAAAATGACAGAGACGCAAGCAGGCACTGAAAACTGCACTGAATGCTCGAGTCCTTCAGATGGGACAAGCAATTACAGTCTTATTTATTCAGAATTTAGCAACCAATTTCTACCTTTTGGTTCTCCTGCCAGAAAAATCAGTACAATTAGATGCAAGTGCACAGCAAACAGTTTGAGGAAGACATCTGAAAAGTGTGTAAGCATCTGAAGGGTGGTGAACCTGAGTACATCAAGATGGTGCCTCACTTCATGAACAGATGAAAGCTGTTTTCAAAATGCATTTCCTCCATTATTCCCCAAGGATGAATCTGCATCTGGCATGTTTTGAACTGGTGTTTTGCAGTCATCTAATGTACTCCCCTCGTCTCTTCTGACAGATGCCAAAGTAGCTCCATCATCACCTCCCTATCCACCTCAACCCAACCAAGAGAAACTGGCAGAGGTCAGTTCACACATCTCACAAGTCAGAAGCTGCCAGAGTCCTGCCTGAAATCTCATTGCTGGAATAAGACACTCTTGGACAAAAGACTCTGCTAAGAAATGCAAACTTTTAAAAGGTAAGACCAATTCCAGACACTGGAAACAGCTATTTAAGAATGAGACTATTTAAGAATGTAATTTCTATGATTCCCATGATCCTGGCCTTCAGTGAATGGAAACAGTATTTTCTTGGATCAAAATTAAAAGAAATGGATGAGCTCTGAATAGTACAAAATGATGTAATTGTGGATATTCAAAATTTACTTAAAAATAGTTTTCAATATCAGGAGAAAAAGGAAGTGTCAGCTCTTAGCACTAACAACTTCCTCTTTTATCTCTGTTAATGTAGCAGTGTTATCTCAGGAAAAGGAATTTGAAAAATCACATGTTTAACAGAACTTGTCACAACTGAGCAAATATTTGATCTTTGAGATTTACCAAAGTGTAAGTAAATGTAATGCAGCAGCTGAAGAACACTCATTCTCGGTACATTTTGAAAAAGCAAGCAAGAATCAAGCAGAAAGGTGTATAATGCTCTGTCTCACCATCATATAAAATAATTTGAATATATTAATTTGAAATTTTCTGAAAGTTTCCCTTGTCCTTCATTGCTGACAGGTCATTAATTGAAGAAATGAGAAGTGGAAAAGTTGGGTAAATAAAGCTGCTC
Organism: Onychostruthus taczanowskii; assembly: GCF_017590055.1. Lineage (NCBI taxonomy): Eukaryota > Metazoa > Chordata > Aves > Passeriformes > Passeridae > Onychostruthus > Onychostruthus taczanowskii. Next base: position 2,182,528 of record NW_024502569.1, on the reverse strand, counting down.
TGAGAGTTGCCATCTCTTCCAAAATACAGTGCTGACAATATTCTGCTCTTGGGTGTGTCAAAATACCCAAATTAGGAAACCTATATGTTATTAATATAATCAAAAAATAAATTACCATTTGCAACCCCAAATGATTTTTCCAGATATTCATTTCAAGCATATTTCCTTGTTTCCTTGGAAACTGAGAAATGAAGAAACCAAATTAACCCTAACTCCTCTTCTGTATCACTATCTGTCAGGGTACAAAATTCCTTCCCATTAAAAGCTGTGGTATAAAATTTCTCTTATGTGTAGGGTCCAAATATTTGTTAAGTCATCAAAAAAAGACATTTTTAAAGCCAAATGATACATAGGTCAAATTTTTTAAAAATCCAGCTTCTTACTCTAAGATATACTGTGCTTTAGAGAGCTTCCACACAAATCATATGATCTTTACAAGTGTGCAGGCCAGTTCATTAAATGACAGACCAGGTCTCAGCCCTGAAGCCACCATGAATGCACAACTTGTGAGTAATCACTTCAGGCTGGAAATTCAGCTTTCAGCATCCTTGTAGGAACAGAGGTATTCTAATTTGCTTATAAGGGACTTAAGCACTGCTATTTACTATTATGAAGAACTGACACTGTTATTAGACAAATAATAGAAAATAAGGAAAAAAGAGTCCAGATATTCTCCATTTCCTTCCTCTTCCATGCAGTGACCTTTCTTGCACGAATTCCAGTTCAGTATTTCCTCCACATCAGCCTGTCTCCTCTACAATGTCCTTTGATTTTCCACTTCATACCCTGGTTCCCACATTCAGCAACCCAATACTTTTTCCCAATATACCCCTCATAATATCTTCACCATCATCTTCGTCCCTGGTTTTCATGGGGGTGGGGGCCACTCAAGTAAAATTAACCCTGGCCCTTTCCATTCACTGTCAAACACATCACAACCTATTGCCTATTTTTGTCTGCCTTTAGTATTTGTCAAATACAGGACACAGAGATGTAGGATATCATGTGTTTTGCTTTTTAATAAAGTCAAGTATTTCAAAGGGTAACAGATAAATACAGCATTATGCTGTCATAGCTCCCCCCTTCTACACCCAAAAGGACAGATGGGATAGAATTGCCTTCTACAGGATGTCACTGGTTCTCAAAACTGTTTTCTACAAACATGAGAAAATCAGATTTTCTCTAACCTGTGGCTTGAAGAGATATCCTAATTAAATGTAATTACAAAATCTAGCTGCCCCGAAGACAAAGGGCTCATCCAGTCCTTTCTCAATCACGATTATCATTCTGATTCTCTTTTTCCCTTGAATGATAGAAATTTTGTCCCAGCATTCACAATTACCATCAATCCCACAGTGCCTCAGCTGCATTGGTTAGTGCACTCTAGGGAATCAGCCAAGATTTAATTTAATGCCCTCTAGGAGATGAATATTGTGTAACCTTTAAATTAGGTTACTGTATAACCTTTAAATTCTTGTTTCCCAGTGGCTTTTGAAAGTTATGTGTAGAGATTTAATTGGGCTTCTCATGAAACTTGACACCCCTACAAAATTCCAAGACATTTTCCGAGAGCTTAGTCTCAACCTATAAGATGGCACAGCCTGAAAAGACATTATAGTGCTCAAGGTAATTACAGTGTTTTTGCTGTATCTCCTCAGAGTGACCTTCCTTTTCTAATGAATTGTTATGGAAGTCAAAATCCAAAATGAAGATTCTAATTTTCTTATAATATAATCCCCTAGACACAGTTCTGGGTAGATGAGATGCCTCCAGAGCAAGACAAACACCTGACATCATGTGCAGAGTACAGGAATACAATGAGGAACACAGTAAAGCTGGTGAATTGGGAAAAGGGAATGGAAAAAGTGAACCCACAGTAAAGGGAATACTGGTTCTCAGGTCTAAGTATTTATATGCAGTTTTCCTACAGAACACCAAAGCTGAGATTTTAGGGAAGGCTGAAGCAGTGAGGTAGCTGATGGTGTAGAAAACACTGTCTGTTGCCTCCTCACTCTGAGTGCTCTGACATCACCCCAGAACATTTAAGAGGCTGCCCTGCAGAATGCCGAGAGCACTACAAGGCAGGCAGAGCTCTATTACCCCACTCTCTCCTAATGGCTCTGTGCTGCCTGCCAGTAATGCACAGCACAGATGGTGTATGGATGATATAGAGACAATACCTAATTTTTCACCAGCCTGTGACACCCTGCTAGATACATGTTGGATAAAAAAATTACCATTTGTAATTACTGAGATTCACAGTAATTTAGCTCCCACAGAGGTATCTAACTGTAATATAAATATGCTTTACTATAGACAACAAACTAACATGAGTCATATGTGGTCCAGTTTTCACCTGGAATCAACCCTAAGCAATGTGAGGTTTATATGACTATTTAATTATTCTGTCCTTTTGTCTGTCACTGCATGCCCCTCACAGATTTTGAAGCATTTACCAGTTTGACAAGTCAAGTGGAGAATTGGGATACAAATCTCAAAGCCAGCACATTTTATGAAATTTCATGAGACTTCAAGGAGTAGAAGAGACACCCCATTAGTCTCTTGACTAATGTCACCACTAATTTCACAGTTTTACTTAAGCCTCTTACGAATTTGGAAAGAGTAATGACACATCTCTTGACTGGTGGCTCTGCACATGGGTATCAGCCGGGCATACAGGCAGGAGGAAAAAACTACAGGTGACTTTGCCAAGAGGGAGAGAGCCAGAGGACTCAGAGGAAATAAACAGGGAGAAAAAACATCCCTCCCTAGGCAACCAGGCCTCATAAGCTGTGCTGCTTAAGCAAACAGTTGTGTTCCTTGTAGGAGAAAGACACCAACCCCCTTTTACAAGCTCATCTGCCTAAAGCTGAGTAGAACTTTATATATATATATATATATATAGATATATATATCTCATTATTAACAGCTGACAAAGTTTTTATTTCCCAAGCAAACACATTCACCTTTATAACAACCTTCTCATACTGTCTGTGTTCCTACCTCGGTATTATTACTAATGATCTAAAGCAACATGAATGGGTTTAAGTCTTTCCTCGCTGAATCCTTTCATACATAGTGTTACCTTTTAAGTTACCTGAGACCGCAGACTTAAAACCCCATCCTTCACCAGCCCCTCGGCGAGCAGATAATGGAGCGCTGTTCTCGGGGTGCCTCTCAGCAGCGGCACCGCGTTCCTGTTCCTCCCGATCAGAGCGCAGGGCACTCACTGCAGCTTCTCTGGTTTTTTGGACTTCACTTAACCCTTTCCGCCTTATTTTAGACCCGCACCCCATCCAGGACTTCAGATTAAGACCTCCTTGCTGTCAGGTACCACCAGCACTGCTGTTCCCCTGGAAATTCTCATTTTACACTCTCTTTTCTATTTCGCACACCGAGCATCTCTCCTCACTAGCGAGGTTATCCGACCCGGCACACTTGCTGCGGGAGAGCGGAGCTGGGATCGTGTGGCACAGAGGGAACCCGCCCGGCCTGCAGCCGCTCCAGGCGCTGCCAGCCGGGCTCCACAGCCCCACCGCCGGGCTCTGCCACCTCCTCCCGAGAGTGCGGCGTGATCCCGGCCGGCTCTGCCAGGAAAGCTGCCCAGCTTTCCTGCCGCGACGCCCAGGTCCCCCGAGGGATAGAAGGCGGCTGCGCCCGCCATGCCCGCCCGCTCCCGGCACGGCACAACCCGGCACGGCACGGCCCACCGCCTCCCTCGCCTCTCGGGGCGTCCCGGCGGGGAGGAGCCCAGGGATCTCCGGGCGGGGCGGCGCGATCTCGCCGCTGGCGGGGACTGCCCGGAGCCGCCTCCACTGTCCCCATCTTCCCCCGCTTCCCCGCGGCGGCGGCGGCAGGACCAGGACCAGGTGAGGGCGGGCGGGGCGGTGCCCGGCTCCGCTGGGGGAGGGCCCAGGCGGTGGCGGCCGCTCCCGGTGGCGAAGGAGGGGCCGGGCGGGGGGAGCTCGGGCGGAGGGAGGCCGGGCTCAACTTGACAGGAGGGAGGGAGCGAGGGCAGGAGGCGCTGGTGGCTGCGCCGGCCGGGCGCGGGTGAGTGAGCGGGCGGCGGCGCGGGAGGGCAGCGGGCGGCGGAGCGCAGCGCAGCGGGCGCTCCCGGCGGATGGCGGGCGGCCGGAGCGGGGAGGCGGCGCTCGGCCGCGCCCGGCGGACGGGGAGAGAGGCGGGGACACCGGGCAGTGCCCGGCTTCGCTCCGGGGGCTCGCGGTTTCGGCGGCGTCTCTTCCCTGGCGGCGGCCCGGAGGAAAGTTTCGGGGATGCCGGTGAGGTGGGGGCTCCCCCTTCCCCTCCGCCGCCAGCGCCTCTCCGGCGGCTCCTCGGAGCTCGGTCACCAGCCGGCGGATGCCAGCCTTGACGCCGCCGTCGCTTAGCGCCCGATCGCAGACAAAGCCGCCTCCCCACCTGCAGCTCCGGCCCCCTCCCCGCCCGAGGCGGCCCCGGGGACCGCGGGCCGGGCAGGCTGCCCTGCCGGGGACGGGCGTGGGGAGCGACACCGGCCCGCTGAGCGCCAGCAAACTTATTTTTAGATGTGCTTCCCATCACAATGCGTCTTAAAAATAGCATGGTTCTTATTTAAGGAGTGGGAAATAAACTGGTTCTGGAGGCCTTGTGGTGGGATTATTTTTTTCTTAAACCTTTTCTTCTTTAGAGAGAAAAAAAATAATGTTTCAGTGATATAGGCAACTGTGGGCCGGTTAATATCCACAGGTGCACCTAGGGTGCTTTTACTACGTCTTCATTAAGGTCACCCCTGAAGCATGTGAACAAAGGTGCTCATGGCGTTGTCCTCTGTAGTGTGTCTTGGGTGTGAGACGGGAGGTCTGATGTAGTGCACACCTGATTCAGGCAATACTTCCTGTAGGGTCACTCGAGCTTTTTTTGATCTGTTGTTTCCTTCGTTTTCTGTCCTGTCACTCGTCTCCAAACGCCTGCAGCTTGTGGGTGATGCACGCTGATGGAGTGATAACAGCCTGCAAGGATCAGAGCTGTTTATTACTTTGTAAATGAATCTTTTGCTTTTGTTTTAGCTACTGTATCTCAGCAGACTCTGGTGATGGAACTACCATAAAATAAATGGGTCTTGTTGCACCAAATGTGTAATATTACATCATTTCTGTCAATGACCTCATCATGATTGCTCGCAAAACGTTTCTGATTTTTATTTTGAAGTGACTACAAATAATTGGAAGACTTGTGTAAAATGAAGCATATATGAAAATGGAAAAGTACACCTCCAACAGGGAAAGGAACTTTAGGGGGAAAAAAAGCACTGATTTGCAGAGTATTTTAAATTGCAAAGGACCTCTGGATGTCACCTAGTTCTGTCTCCACACTCAAAACAAGTACAGTTGGGTAATGTTTCTCAGACTTTGTCCATGTGAGTTTTGAGTATTTCCAGGAATGGAAATACTCAAATCTCTGTGATTATGGTGGTGCCAGTGTTTGACCATCTTTGTGGTCATTTTCTTAATCTGTTGGCAATTTCCTGTGTTGCAGTTTGTGTTTCTTCTTACTCTGCCACTGTGCACCTCACATCCATCTGTGGGTAATCACCCATGTACATCTCATGTACATCTGTAGTTTAAGATGCTAGAAGAAGCCATGCTAGTGTTCTGAACCAAAGAACTGATTGTTTAATTACATCATTTTAAGTATAATAGCTAGATTTTGTTCTTATACATCAGAAACTTATTAATCCCAAACATTTGCTTAACATTTCTTATTTATTTGAATGTGGTTACTAGCAGATTAGCATATTAATTTGAAATGCATAAACACGTGGTGAAGACTATTTGTTGGTGCTTTCCTTAAATAAATGTCTCAAATAATTTACCCATCTCTGTTCCCTGGCCTTGTGTTCCTTAACCTGAAATTGAGATTGTTTGCTCCCAACTTTTGCTAGAGTACTTTCACCATCAACAGTGTCGTGTGTAATCTCTTAGAATGACAGATAGTCTACTCATTTTAATAGAAGGAAAGCTTTTTGGCTTTAGTCTTGAAATAGATTTTCCTTGGGAAGGGATGTGCCATGAACAATACAGTACAACCTGTTATTACTGAGAAGTTGCCTTTGTACTATATAGGCGTTGTTTAATGCTCTGGAGCTGGTTGGTATTTATGATGCTGTTGATGTGGTAAATATTGTGGGCACCTGTGGGTTTTTTTTTTTTAGTGGGTTTTTTGGTTTGGTTTATTTGGGTTTGTTTGTTTTTGGGTTTTTTTTTGGTTCAGCAGGAAAAGAAAAAAAAAAGCTTCTGTGCTGTGCGGAATAAAAATCTGCATGTTCTCCACCATGGCACAAGGCTGTCAAAATTACTTGTTTCTTAATTTGAGTAAATTCTTGGATGTTGCTGATAATACCTCAAAAGCAGGGGAATATATTTGTAATGTGATTTATAGCATGTCACTTCTGGACATGTCTGGGTAGAATTTCAAAACATTAGTGTGGTGCTGTTAATAGCAAATGCTTCTGAGTAACTCATGCTTTCCATTACAGCCATATCAAATAATTTATTAGAAGCCGTTTGAATGACTGGCTGCACTGAATTTGATGATATTTGGAGTCATTTGATAAATAATTTAACTTATGTGTCCAGATAGCAGCTGCCTTTTTATAATGCTGGGAACACCTGATGGGTCCATTCATTGACTTGTATTAATTGTAGTGAGCTTCCACTCAGGAAGAAATCAAATCTATGGGTCAGGTTTTTTTTGTGGTGTTATTTTATATTATTGTATTTAGTCAGGTAATGATTGCGTGAGACTTAGATGCTCATGACATTTATAAATCTCTTCTGCAAGCTTACTAAACTCTAGATTATGTATTCAAGATTTTAAATTTTACCATTTAAAATTTATTTTAGGTCTTTTAAAATGCTATTTTCCATTTCAGATGTGGACTGCATAGTCTGTTTATGCTTTTCCCAGTCTGTAGTCTCCTGCTAATTGTGGTAAAATAAATAAATAAATGACATTACATTTCCACAAAATCAAACCTTTTCAGGGGTATAAAGGCTATATTTTATTTGACAATTTATTTGAGGGTGATTTGCATAGTTGGAAAAACAGTTTATCTTGGACTGTTAAGATCAAAGTCTTGGAAGAGGTGATCATCAGGACAGCAGTGATTCATGTAATAAAGTTCAGTTTGAATTTGGTTAACAACATAAAACTGGGAATGCTCTTGTCAGACTCACAAATGGTTTGCTTATTGTAGTGGGTACAGAAAGGCTGTCAGTGGCTTTAACTTTATTGTTATAGGACAGAATTTCATAATGCAGCTCATACGCTTTCAGTTTTATGGCCTGGAGGACTGAACGTTGGAACGGCTGTGCTAAATTAAACCTGGGGTCTGTGACAATGACTAATAAAACATGCTTCAGAGGGAATTGTGAGAACAAATGGGAGGTAATTTGCATCCCCTGCTCAAGGTGAATATGATGCTTTGTAGTTTGGAATTGGCTTAAAATCTGAATAAAGTTTAATAGCCTCTTCAGATGTTATTATGCATAATTATGATAATTTCCGACATACTTGTTGCTGATAAAAGTAACCAGTCTAGATCTGTGGCTAATTTGGGGGGCAAGTATTTTATGCTGGTGTTTATTTGCTTGCTTGTTGCCAGACTGTTTTAGACTCAGGCCAAATTAATTTAATGTTTTCCACCAGACTGAGTAATTTGGGGTAATGTGACATCTGGGGAAAAGAGGTTCTTCCGCCCACAAAGTTTATAGTTTGAACTGTAGTGGTGACTATACTCATCTGGATATGAAACCTGCCCAGTTGCAGATTGCTTTTCTGTTTGTCTTAGAGCAAGGTCTGGAACAGAAACTGTTTCTCAGAGAATCCCATTATCACCAGTTTGTAAGAAGGTCTGGGGTGTGTATCTTTCAACTTCTCTTGTGGAATTGACGTAGAGACCATGCCTGTACTTGCTAATTTGGTATTTTATTTTGGACTTGGAAAACTTGGGAAGTTTGTGTTCCAACAGCTGTCCTAGTGAGTTTTCAGGTATTTTAAATGTAAACAACATCTACAAAAAAGCCTGAAATTACACTGATACATACTAACTTGAGTCTCTTTAGCTCTGGGCTAGACTTAAAACTTGGGATAAAAAAGCATTGTTAGAGTACAGTCTATTCCTGAATATTGCTTAATTCCAGTATCATATCATCTTGAATGAGGGATGCTTATCATCTGTCATTTATTCTAAGCAATTGCTTCTGAATACAGTTAGATTTTTGGTGTTTATGTCTTCTGGTAAGAATAGGTTATGCGCTGTATATGTTTATGAACTTGCCATTGTATAGTGGAATGGCACCAGTCAGTATACTCGGTGAATACCTGTGATTCTAAGTATAAAGTTAATTTTGTTACTGATTAGGAACTTCTTATGACTTTTTTGAACTTTATAGATTTCACATGAAGCTCCATGGAGGGTTTTGAAATGGTCAAATTCTGCAGTTCATACCACAAGCTCCTGACAGGCTCCATACTATGTTTGAAGACTTTACATGTTTGAACTTTGATTGAAATTGCAGATAATGCTGCTCCAAATCAGCTTAGCTTCTATGTTGCCTCAGCTTCTGTGTATGATGGATGGCTTCACATTTGTCTTTTCCATAAAGAAATCCATTATTTGCATATATACACCCAACTGGCCCTGAAAGGAGTGCTGTTGCTCCTGCCTGAGAGTTACCTTTCCTACACTGGAAGTCAGTAGGCTGTGGTGTTAATCCCATGAAAACTCCACCAGTTTAAGTTATTGGTCACTAACATTTGTACTCATGTACGATCCAAACTTGTTTTTCACAAAATGCTTTGTGTTTGCAACACAACCACACGTTCTGTTCTCAGCAGTACTGGCATCACTGCTGCAAGCATGAGACTGCTATAGATGGCAGTGTCAGGCTGGGGAAACGATGGGAGAATTTCTGGTGACTACAGGCACTGGAGGTGAGAACTAAATTTAAAGCCTGGATTTCTGTCCCTAGTAATTGAAGTTTATTTCCCAAAATAGCACTGATAAAAATCATAGCTTTCACTGACTTTTTGTTGTATTATCCATGTCAACCAAGAAGTAATCTTAAATGCTTTAGGCAAATGTCTAAAAGGAGGGTTAAAAATGTAGTAGGTGTTTACTGTCATACTTAAGACTTCTTGAAAATTTGTTCTTCAGAAGAAAAGATTCTTATAAACCTCTAAACATATTTTTAAATGAGCTGGAACAAGATGTGATATTACAAATAGTATTACTAAGGACTATTAAATATTAGCCCATGCTTCATGCTTCACTTAATTAGAGTGCTTTGAAAGGAGTTTAAATACAAGTGTCAGTCGTCATCATAAATGAGTGATTGTTAGGATGTGGATTTATTTTATTCTTTGCATCATAATACGTGGTTTGTCTTGGAGCAGAAATTGCAAGACCTTCATACCAGGCCATGACAGAACATACAAATTTGGCATGGGATTCCAAACTGGAGCACCTCACTGGAGTAAGACTGGAACTTCTCGGGCCACTTCACTTGTAAGAGAGTGGAAACCATTCAGCAGTGCTATAGGATATTGCTGTCTTCTAAGTTAAATAATAGGTGTATTCTTATTTAGGTAGAATTAAGATAGATAGGCTCTTTGCACAATAGATCACTGAAAAAGAATCTTTGTCTCACCTTGTGGAAGGCTTTATTTGGAAACAGAACACCTCTATTCATTCACTACAGGACTTTCACTGTGATCATTTTATGTGTACCTGACAAGCTGGATAAAAACAATGCAGTGACATTTGGATTTGGTTTTTTTAACTTGATTAAATCAGCTACTACATCCTTAATATTTTGTTTCAGATGTCTTTACTAAAAATCTGATTCCATGCAAAAGCACAAATATTTTGAGTAGATGATATTGTTCTTCAGAAAAAGTACTGCATACTTGGGTACTTGGCATAAGGAAAATACAAACTGGTGCTTTCAGAAAGCAAGCTAAATTTCTCCTATGGTAGAAACAGGCCTACTTGTCTAGACTGACAAGTTTAGTGTTGCTGGGCAAGACTTTAACCTCTGTGTGTGTGATGAAATATCCCAAATGATGCTGTAGTTAGTGTTGGCACTGAGGGTGAAATGACAGACAACAAGTAACATAATTGTTTGTAATTGTACCATAGCTGCCTAGGCTATTCCTAAGTCAGTGATTCCATACATTGCTGTTTAAAAGGCAATTTTAACAGATTTCACAGAATTCATCAGTCTCAGTTGTTTGGTTTTTTTCTTTTTCCCCACAGCATGATGAGATTTGAAACGAGTTAGAAGGAAAGCTGTATGCTTAGCATCTGTTCAGAAATTGTTTAATTGATCTGGTTGATCTGTAGATGTACTGTCAACTTGGTTATTACTGAATGAACACTTTCAGGATCTGAAAATTCTTCATCTTATATACATTAAAAAGTTGTATGTATTGCTTGTTATAGCAATAGACGTTCTGAGAAAGGGATTGTTTTGGTTATTAATAGTTTCATTAGACAACTTTTACTCGGAGATTGAAAATTAAAATAACATGATTCACATCTTTCATTATATTTGCCTATTTCTTCTGTCTCCTGGTTAATCGTGATCACCATTAAAGAGCAAGTATGCCCTCCTGTGAAGTCTAGAGTTAGTAAGGCTCATTTTCTCATGAATTTGTATTTTATGGTTCCTCTGATGGTTATGATCAGTGTTTTTATTATGTTGAAGGTAAGGTTTGTCTCCATGCAAACTCTGCTAATGTGTAATATGATGTGACTCCATACTCCAGCTTTCATCTCATTCAGGGCATCTATTGGAGCTGCTTGTCAGAAGCTGGTTCTTCACTTGGCCATCTGTTTCTGTAAAGCATGTAGCACTTTAACCACCTTAGAGGTTGCTATGCTGTCAAAAATCAGTAATATCTGTCAAGTGGTTCAAAACTATTGTGAGGGGAAGAGAGAGATGTTCGCAGACCCCGTGATTGCATAAGCTTCTTAGCTTTAGCAAAGCAGACCTGAAATCTGTGTTTTAATTATTCTGCAGCACTTGGGATTCTGATGCTCTACTTAAAGAGATATGCCCCCAAAAAGAAAATTATTTGTGTATGAAAAGTTTAAAACATGTGCTGAAACCAGATAATATTTCTTATAATGCTTAGTGTCAATAGGACACTTCTAAAAATACTGACTTATTTTTAATAACTGTCAGACCCACATTTTTTTCCCGCTTGTAAATTCTAAGATTTCATGGGTATTTTGTAAGTAGTAATACCTACAATTCAGGCAAAATATTTTGATGGGTGTTTATTTTGTTTAATATCCTTTACTTGATATCCTTCAGCTTAATATCCTGAATGTCTGGAAGAGTTTGTACAAGGAGTGCAGAGTCACATGTAGGTTTGGATCACCTGTAAAGAAAAGTAGCTTTAACATATACTGTAAATACAAGGCTCCTGCTAGAAATACTTGTGGAGTAACACATTCCAACACAATGTTTGTCTCAGTTTTTTTAATGATGTGTTATTTCGGTTCTGGTCTGTTGTAGTGTCATTTAGCAAACTTGTTCTGGAAGTCATATTACAGAAGTCATCTTGAAATTAATCCATACCATGCAAATAGGAAGTTGTCCCATAACAAATTAAAATCAATATCCTGCTTCTCTAATTGCAGAAAGAAGAATAGAAGACTGTTTTCAGTCAATAGTGATCAATCACATTTAAACCTTGCAGGACTCTGAAGTGTGCTATTGGTATTGACATGCTGTACATTCTCAGGAGTTGTCTTACTGTAAAAATAGGAGGTGAGAAGTAAAATCCCAAAGAGGGAGATAAAAGCAAAGATTGCAAAAATAAATATAATTTTTAATTTAAGGAAATTTAAACGATTGATAGGAAGACATTGGAAGGGTGAGATTGGATAGAGATGGAATGAATGAAGAGCATAATAAAGAATCAAGGGGAAGAAATTAGCATTTATGGGGGAAAAATGAGGGCCAGTAAAGCCTTTTGAAAATCATCGGTGTCCCAGTAAAGGTAGAGCATATACTTCTGAATATACTAATTTGAATACGTTCTTCAAAAGGATCTGCATCATTCTTAGATTCATGTCAAGCTGACTTTTTGAATAACTTCTTAGATTTCAATGCATGATTTAGGGGTGATGATTAGTTAGCTGTGAGTAATTTGCTAGCTGTAAATCATGTAGGCCTGAATCTTCACTTCTCAAAGTTTGTCTCATAAAACAATAAAGTAAAATACTTTGTAAGTTTGGATAAGCAGTGTCAGAACCACGTGCGAATTCTGTATTCTCTGTTTAGGAGCAATACTGGAAGGCTTACACAACCAGGCCTTTCTGTCACCACATAAGCTTAATAATGCTGCAGTGGTATTTTTTCCCCAGTCTAAGTATGGCAAGTAAAACAACTATGGCCATTTACAGTAGTCTCATTAGGCAGGTGCACTTCAGAACAAAAATGAGTATTGTATTTCCTAAAATCCTTACTAATGTCATCTTGGAAGGTAAAAATGCGCAATTTGTTTTCATGCTTTGTACACATGTTGTGTCTTGTTGGAAAAATACTGCTATCATGCTATCATGAAAGGTTGAGAGAGCAGCTGCCTGTGTATTTAGCCCTGAGTGTTGTCTTTGGTCAGACTGAATGTTTCTGAAAGGGGGAGAGGAGGTCAGTTACCATCAAGGAAGCTGTGATCCAGCTGGAGCAGCTTCTGAGGTGTAACAAGAGGAGGAAGGAGGGAGCCGATCAGAAGGTGCAGTGCTGCTGGCGTTTGGAGATGGAGAAGAAGGGGTCTGCCCCTAGCAGAAGTCAGACCTCGGCAGCTGTGTCTGTACCGCTGCGTCTGTGGGTCTGGACCTGGACACATTGCTCAGCTGAGCTCAGCCTGGAGCAGTTTGTTGTACAGAGCATGAATTCTGATCCAAGGACAAGCTGAGTGGTGAACAGTATAATGAGTTGGTTTGGTCAGGATGGCTTCTTGTACTGCCTTTTGTTCTCTGGTACAAGATTTTTAGGGCGCTAAAGGTGTATATAGGTTTATGGAAATACCAAATTCTTAGTGATGCTATTTAGAACAAGGTATTCTAAACTATTTATGAGTCCTTGGAGGAAACAATGTGGATATTCTTTGTCTGAGAAAGTGGCTGAAGATTGTTGAGCAAGAAATAAGGTCCAGAGGAAGGCATATTTCCCACAGGGGTATAGTTATGGGTTAGATTTGATTCTGAGTTTTTTTTTTTAATAGTGTCAACTGGCAACCAACCAGCTTGAATTCTTGTTGTGTCCAGTTGCATTGCTTAAGGTTCCTATTTTTGTATTTTAATTAAATACAACTTCAGAACCCAAAAGCTATGGTCTCGGGTTCTTTTCTTCTTACTTTCTCTCTGTTTTAGGGGGGATGGGGAAGCAAAACTGTTTTCATCTGAATACTGCACTGGGTTTCAGCTGCAAATGCTAATGCAATTTAAACAAATAAGAGGCCAAAAGGAACAGTCAAGAACATATTCTTATCTCTGACAGACTGCAGAGTGCACAAAGTTCTTTGTAAATACAGGTATTTAATATGATGACATGATTAACTTTTGTCAGCTTTCCACTGAATTTTTTAGTGAATTTGCAATTTAAATTTATAAGCATATTTAAAGAGTGAGAGTGGGATTTTTAATACATTTATTACAAAAAAAATGGAAAAGACTAAAATTTCCTTAGTTCATGCAGTCAAAGTTGTCAGTAGAGAGAAACAGTGTGGAAAGTTAAAGTTAATCTGACTATTTTTCATTGTCTTTAGAGTGATTTCTATGCTACCCTTTTCCTATCACTACTTTCTTCTGCCTTGTAAGTGTTGCTGTGGAGTCTTTCTTCTGTTAATAATTCTGGTCTAGTAATTCACGTGCTAATACCTAGCTTTGAGGTATATAGTAACAGGATCTACAGTCCCACTATTCACAAATGAGTCTTCGTTCTTTAAACAATCTGATTATGTTCCCCATCCCTTGGGAGGCTCCACAGTGCTGCCTCTGGGACTCTAGAACAATTTCTGACTGATGAAAGTCTGATGGTCCTCAGGCCAGTGAATCCACCTGAGAAGGAGCCCTGTTCAAATGATGTCTGAAGCATTCTGTACTGTTACTATTCTTCTTCTCATTTCTGCCATTATTGAAAAGTGAGGGAAAGGAGGAGATGGCCAAGCTGGTTGCCTGTTGTTTTGACAGATTTGCATAAATCACATAGGTAGTTTGTTGTTTCTTTTCCACTTTGGGAGATGGGGAAGAATAGCTATACCCTTAATATGCCATGTAAGTCATGTTTGTGCATTGCTGTGGCAGGTAGTTCCTTGTATACAGTTTATGCTGTTATTACAGTAGTAGTTAGAGTAGGTTAAGACTGTAAATTAGCATTTTGTTCTCATAATAAACATTGTGTTTGAAAAAGAGTGCAAAAGGCAATTGTTAAACTGCTACCTATTGATTGAGTGCTGTAATACTGTTCTGGGTGAAAAGTTAATATTGATACGCTTGAGGATGGCAGGTTACTTTGCTTAGCAGAAATTACAGAAGATTCTGAACAAGTTTGTGTGTTATGTGAAATTCATTGTTGACATATATTAGGTTCTACTTTGTTGACAAAGGAAATAAAATGAGATAAATACACATCATTGGGACATCAGAGTAAATATCCCTCTGTGTTGATGGCTTGATAGATAAGCCATGCCCTGCAATTATTTTTTTCCTGACCCAACCAGTTGTGAGCAAAGACATGGAGATCTCTGTTTCTGTGAAGCCATTTGCTGTCAAGAAAGAGAGTAGAAGTTGAACTTGGAGATTGTCAGCAATGATAAATAGGCTTTGGAAAACCTTCCATATAAAGCAAGATTGAGAAGATTGTCACTTTTAAACTTTTCCCTTTGGAAATATATGCAGAATACTAGCCTTCATGAGGAAAGAGAATTGTGTGTTCTCTTTATCCCCTGATGAAAGGCTAAAGTCTGTGTAATAAACTAAAAAAAATTCAAGTATGCAAGAACTTCTTTTTTAGATGCTGTGTCATTAGTTTATGTAATTAACTGACAAAAATATCTGAATATTATTTCTACAACAGAAGATTACATGCTTAAATGCAATATATGCATTTAAATATTCTTGACGTCCTTTCTTCTGTGAATCCTTGCACTTCAAAATACAAGCAAACTAGTTGGAGCAACTAAAGAGACACTTTCCCAATCCAGAACTGTCCGCTGACGAATTTCTTGCACCTTCTGTCAAACCATCTGCCACAGGCTAATGAACAGACAGTGTGCTGGATTAGATGTAGCACTTGTATGAGCTATTTTGATAGCTCCTGTGTTCCTTTCAGTGGGAACTCTGTGATTAAGGAAGCTTAGAGTTAAAATTTTGAGGGCAGGGATGGGCAAAGTATTCTTTCTTTGAGCTTCCGCACTGCAGGATTCCATTGACAGAGAGGAGTGACAGACCAACACTGCTTTTTTTGAAGCATGTTTCAATGTTTTCTTATAAGCCTTCATTTAGCAAAAAACCATCTCAATAACCTCTGTCACATGCTCATGGGCAGTAATGACTGAATTGAGAGGAGTGCAGAGTTGTGCCCATTTTGGGCTGGTGGGTCTTCGTAATTCCAGGCACCAAACATCACTCTGTAGTACAAAGTAGATACCAGAGCTGGAGCTACAGCCTAGCTAGAACAAATACCAGCTTCATTTCAGACCTCTGTCTCTGAGGAATCACCACCATGACCTCTTAGAGTTTCTTCCTGGGCAAGACCACCTGTGTGAGCCGACGCTGGCAGGCAGTGCAACAGCCACAAATTTGCAGCTAGAACACAAAGAATGAATTTATTTCTATTACCTCACTAACTGGGGGATCCCCCAGCAATACCCAGGCAGAGGCACACAAGTGGAGAGGCAGGCACTGTTAAGTTTCGGTCCAATGCTAGAGAATCACTGGCCTGCAGTTCACACAGGTTTATCAAGGGCTATTCCAGCTGCAAGGTCATTTGAGCTATTTACAGTCCTCCTCATCAGTCTTTCACTTTTTAACACATTCCTCCCAGCACACACAAGTATTTTTTCTAGTAGCAGACACAGATCGTGTGTTTGAAGCTCTCTCTCTACAGACTAGCAGAGAAAGTATTAATTTATTTATTTAATTCCAGCATATGCCCTTTTGAAGTATTTTTATATATGCTTCATAGATGTATTTATATGGGTTCCACTTTT
Organism: Onychostruthus taczanowskii; assembly: GCF_017590055.1. Lineage (NCBI taxonomy): Eukaryota > Metazoa > Chordata > Aves > Passeriformes > Passeridae > Onychostruthus > Onychostruthus taczanowskii. Next base: position 2,166,262 of record NW_024502569.1, on the reverse strand, counting down.
ACTTTAAGTCAATCATTCTTGCATTTGTCAGGTTTAAAAAAAAAAGTTAATGGTGCTGTTTGGTCACTCTTTAGTGACTCCTACAATTACTGTTGAAACTGCTCATAAACATCAAAGATCAGTACCAGCACCAGCAGGTGGAAGCGACTGGCATTACAGTCAAAGCTGTCAGCACTGCTGGTGGGTTCCCAGTCTCCAGACCTGCTCAGGATCAAAGCAGAAGCACGTCACTGAACACAGGTGGGCTGCTCTGAGGACAAAGGATCAGTGAACCAAAGGATGCTCTTTCTACAGTGTGATAGCTGCAGGAAGAACATCCTTTTTGCCTGCTAAACCAGTCTTACAAGCAGTTGGACTGAATCTGTGTTGACCTGTCAAGAGTTCTTGCTGGAAGCTTTTGCCATACTGCATTTGTTCTCTATACAATAACATTTGGCTCATCATTACTGGCATTTTGCGTGTAGATCAACAATGCAATTTTTTTCTTTTGTTTGATTGGAGGTTTTTTTATAAAATGTTGAAGAGTGGGCATGTCCAGGTGTTCCTCAGCATCACAGGAGCTTCTTTGCTAGCAGAAATTCTGATGGCTTAAATTTTTTGCTGAATCTGCTGTGACTTAATGATGCCACTGCAAGGAGAAAAAAGTGAAAAACCATGATGGTCATATTGGAATAGTCTGTGTTCTGCCTGCATATGTTGTGCTAATAACCAGTCATTGGAACGAATTGATTTTTTTGCCCAATCTGATATACAGCCTGTTATCTTTGATGTATTTCATGAACTCTCCTAATACAGTAAGTTGTATGTAGATAGTGCACAAACCAAAAACAAAAATGCTGTGGGTATGACTAGTAGATCAACCTATTTCAGTCCGTGCTTTCTGTCCTACCATAACTTGGGTGACTTCATGCTTTCAGTGTGCCTACTTTCAATAAACTGACCAGCTTAGCTTACGTAACTGTCAAAGAGGGCAAGAGTCATTGCAGTTCACTTATCATTCCTCATCTCCCCCAGCTGTGCATAAATCCATGGAAGTTCAAAATAGATTTGGGAACTTTCTGCAGTTAATGTTACTGGGTTGTGATCTCCATTTCAAACCTGAAAAGGCTCTGACATCTCTGTGTAAATACTCGTTTTTATTCTTTTATATGTAGGGATGTCAATTAAACTCAGAAGCTAAAGTTGCTAATCATAGGCATTCTGGTGACCAACTAGGGTATGATATTGTGTAATGCAATTCTGTAGTGAGTCTCCTTACATTTTACACAAGATAGAGCTAAATGAGCTAAGACAGATCTGTTAGAATTCCTTTTCTTTTTCTCTATCCTGTTTATTTACCAGTTTTAATGCTTTAAAACCATCATTGTTGTTTCCTGAAGCTTATTCAAATATCTTTAGTATTTGGGGGGTGGGGAACAAATTTCAGGGTCTGTCTCTTAGTTTTGTTTGTCCCAAGGAAGGCCATGAAAGGGTAACTGATTTCACCCATTAGTGAAATTAGAGGATCTGTGTCATCCCCAGATGACACCTGCAGCATCTCAAGCAGCTAGTGTGTGTGTGTGTGTGTGTGTGAAACTAAATCAAGGCCTTTATTCCATATAAGAGACATAAAACTGTTTCAGTATCCCAGAGCTACAATAGCCTAATAATTGCTGACATGTGTCCTCTGAAGTGTCTTGAGGAAAAATACTAAGGTCAGAAATTTTATGGCATTTGATGTTCTTAAGGAGGCAAGGAGCATCATTTAATGAACTATTAAGATGTGGACTGCTGTACTGTAACTCTTTTAAATTCATCTGTATCCTCACTGCTGCTGGAAGGTTCAATCCCACTCAACATCACTGAGTGCATTAGGCTTTAATGGCAATTTGGGCTGGGTCCAGTTATCATGACAAGTAATCTTTCAAATAAAAATCATCTTAAAATTTGGAGTGTAGTCATATCTATCTTTGAATAGATAGTGTTGCTATTTTTAATTAAGTTGGAACTATTTTATTTTTATTTAATTTCCACTTAAACCTATCAGTCATAACCAGAATGTACTGCACCCATTAACTGTCTGGCCTTTTATTTTTTAAAAGATCTGAAAAGTCAATAAAATTTTAATTAGTGTGTATAGTGCAGATTGTGGTGCGTGTGTTGTTATTCTTATTTTTTTTTTTTTTAAGATTAAAAATAAATCCACTCTAGCTTGCCTTATATAACCTCACACTTCTGAATATCATCTGTGGAATATTGCTTTACAATTTAAATTAAAAAATCCCCATACTAAGTCTCCATCATCAGGCTACATATGATTCAGAAAGTCCTGTGGATTTCACTGCTGGTCAGGTGGAAAACTGTGTTAAATTGGAAAATAACACTTTCCACCATAGTCTTGTTTAATATTCATCATAGAAGTTTTACTATTTAAACAAAGAGATTATTGAGACTTAGTTGGTGATCAGAGTGAAAGATAACAAACATAGCATTTTTTACATAACAATGTTAAAAGAGCCAAGTTTGTTCAAGACAAGATTTTCAAATAGCAGTTTAGTTTATTTGCTGTTTCTTGAAATAAACATTTTCTTCTCTAAAGAAGTATTTTCCATATTTTTTAATAAACTCTTAAGTTTCATCCTAAGCATAACAGTAAGGTCTCATTTTAGGATGCTGATAGCTTTCAGTACTTCATGTAAAAATTCTTCAATATTATCAGTTCCTGTAGTTAGGCTTTAATTAAAAAATCCAGTTTATTTGCATGAATTGTAACTTTAACATTATAATTTAACTAGAAAGTATAATTTGTGTAGGTAGGGTTGTACATTTCTCATTTTGGATCGAAGTTAAAACAGTTAAACAATTTGAAGTTCAATTTCTGAAACCTTATTGCCTTAGGTTTGTGTGCTCCGCTGCAGAGTGAGCTTGACTGTCTGTGAGACTAAAAGTCTGGTAGTCAAATTGTGTTGTGATCTGAGGGTACTGTGCTTCATTACTGGGGTTATACTCCATGGTTGTAAATAGTGCAAATTGCACGGTAAGAAATGGCTCCTGATGTCCTTTGGTGCACCTCCTATCCAGTGTATGAATGAGGAGATTGAGTCAAGAGCCCAAGTTTTGCCTTGTGTGTGGTCAGGGTCTTCCAGTTCCTTGGCAAGCTCTGAGTAGATCACTGAATTGGAGACTTAGTGTTTGTGCAGGAGTAAGGAAGCCGAAGCAGGAGAAGTGTACAGTGTGTATAAGCTGAGCTGAACTGTAAGTGTAATCCTAGGGCCCTCTGTTGCTGGTGGAGCAGCTTCTGCTCTCTGAAAGATGTAGTGGTTTATATTCACATACCACATAACATTATGGTTAACTGTGTTGGGAATGTGTGCATCACTGGCTGGCTCAAAATATGGAGGTGTGGTGACCTTGTCACTGATGCATAGGAAAAAGTATTTTAAAAATCCTAACTCAATGCATTTTTCAGTGCTAGTTTGAGTCTTCCCCCCACAGCCAACTCTCCCAGTTTATATCCTTGTCATGATGTTCTGTGGTATGGAATATCTCTTTAGCCAGTTTGAGTCAGCTGTCCCAGTCATGCTCTGTCTCAGCTTTTTGTGCACCTGCCCACTGGCAAAGTATGGGAAACTGAAAAGTCCTTGACTTAGGGTGAGCACTACTTAGCAACAACCAAAACATCACAGCATTATCAACATTATTCTCATACTGAATTCAAAATACACTGTACCAGCTACGAAGAAAATAATTAACTCCATCTCAGCTGAAACCAAAGGGAGGCTGCCAGCACTTGAAAGTGACACAGGGTGTAGTCCCACACTTCCCAAACAACAAGAGTGGAGTAGTCTTGACATTATCCAGAGTCAGCCAGTGAACAGCCCTGTTTGCCAGACAGTCTTGTGGTCGTGAAGCAACTTCCTTTTAACTGTGGTGAAGATAAGGAATGTGTAAGGGAAATACCACACCGTTCATAATTTTAACCAAGAACAATATGGGAACAATATTATGGACTTAATACTGTGCTGTTAATACTGTAGTTAGATTTTTGCATATTGGAGACACATTAAGATTTTTATATATTATGAAAGCCTTAGAAATTGCTGCCAGGATGATAATGAGATGCTCAAAAGCATAACTTTAATCAGTACTCCCTAGAGACCCCAGCAGACGTATCACAAGTTGAACACCTTTATGAAAAAGCAAGAGTTGGGAAACAAGAAATATTGGCTGTTCTGCTTTCCAAGGTGAGGGGAGAAACCTTGCAGCACTAAAGCATTAAGGATGTCTCTTCTGGATTAATGAGCTGCATAAACAATTTTAACAGTCTGAAGGGGAAAGGAAACGTGATTGTGTGATGGAGCAGTTAAAACAGGGTGAGAATTAACAGTATCAAGAGTGTTGGAGAAACACAGAGGAAATGGGTGAAGAAAAAGCTAATTAGAAAAAAGAAGAGTGAAATAGAAAGAAAATCACTGAAAGGGACAAAATAGTTGGGCCCAAATGATCTAGAAAAAGATGCATTTTTATGTGTATATATATATATATATATATGTTTAATAATGCTGGAAAACATAAAGAAATGGAAAGAAAACATTGAAATTGTATCATACCAAGAAGACTGTCAGATATGACATTTAAATTAAGGTACTCGCTGAAAACAAGTGAAATAGTTCTAAAACTGAAGAGTGACTTTAAAATTTATGGGTTTTGGAAGGCCAACCATTTCCCAGTTTGTGAAAAGACCACAGAATTCCATCCAGACATTATAATCCATTCTGAATTTTGCTAGTGGTAGTTCAAAGCTACATATTTATATTTAGCAGTAAGAGGGGAATTGGCTGGTTCTTAGAAAGCTACCATCTCAATATTGGAAAAAATGAAAATTTCTTGATATCTTTGAAGCTGTGTAGGGTTCATGATGTAATAAGAGAGACATGTCTATGTTCATGGTGTAATAAGTAGAATATTGAGTAATCCAGCAGCTCGGTCTAATATTAATTTACAGATTCACTGATTAAGGCTGGGAAGGGAAGAACAGTGTTGCCATGGTGAAGTCTATATGATAAAGCACAAGCAGAACAAGCTAGTGAATAATTGATACGTGTCTAAGATTAGAAACTATCATTTGCAGCTTGTGCTTTGATATTCATGCATGCTTTTTACTTTAAAAAAACTCAGAGAAACACATTAGCACAGACTGTGACAGATTTTTGCATGAACTTCTAGGTAAAGCACCAATGGCTCATGTGTGGAAAAGCACACGAATACACAGTTACTGCTGTGCTAAGATTGAAAATTTGGTCATAAGCCAGAAAGTTCCAAAATGAAAAGCTGTTAGTATGGGATATATTTGGCCAGCCTGCATGTATTACTATATTTCTTTAACATGGAACACAAATAAATAAGAATTTTTATTATAAAATTCAGTAAGATAAGTTGTAACTTTCTGCCTATATCCTTATCTCCTTCTGGGTTTAGTCGTATAATTTTTTAATCTTTAATTCAGAAGTAATTTAGTAAGATAGCCTAGGCCATCTTGAATTAAGGAACAGTAGTTACAAGTCCTGAAACAAACCTTTTCAAAACAGATAAAAATTTGACTGCTGTTGCAAAGGTATCTGAATAAAGTAATGGAAAGCATTTTTGTGGGATAAACCTGTGGATCTGCTAGAGCAAAGAACTGCAGGCATCATGCCTTAATAGAAAGTTTTGCTTAATGAATGTGTGATTTAGTTTTATAAATCTATGATGGAAATCTGTAAGCATACACAGTAGTTCTAAGTGCAGTCTGTCTGCCCTGTAGCAAACTTTACTTCTCATAAATTCCTTTTTAGAAATCTCAGTAGCAAGAGCTATTTTTCCTTATTATATAGCCTCTTAAAATAAATAAAATACGTGAAGTTGGCTTGTGTAGAACAATCCTGATGCTGAGGGTTTTGTTTTCTCTGCTTGCAAGATGAATTAAATTTCTTAGGGGGAAAAAGAATGGCCAGTATGGATTAATCTCTGTATAAATACTGCATGATTCATTTTTGTTATTTTTTTCACTTTTTTGCTGCCTCATGCTTGCAGGGTGTTTTATAGTACTCATTAAAGGAAACATCTGCATGTTCGCTAGTGTAAGTTATAAGTTGAGTTAATCTCTGGTTAAGTTATAAGAAGGTTGTGACCACATACAAAAACTAGTTCAGTAGTTACTATGAAATAGTGATGGCAATTGTCGAAGGATAGAATTTGTTGTATTCCATTTTATTTAAATGGTATGCTCTGTCTCACCCCTCCGAAATGTATGGTACATTCTAAACCTGTGGTCCTGCCCTGAACCCGCCTGTATCTGCATCCCATTGGCCCAAGTCTGATTCCGCGCCCACTTCAATTCCCCTCTTAAGCTGTGCTAGGGGATCAGTCTGGCTCTTAGCCCTTCCTCTCTCTCAGCCTCTTCCCCCCTCTTGCCCCTTCCCTCCGCGAGGATCCCCCTCCCTCCCCCTTCCCCCCTTTTCCTCAGTAACTATGCTGTACCCGGGGTTGGGACCCCAAATAAACCTTCATCTGATCAGCACCCTCAGAAGTCGGGTGGAGTCTCCTTGCCTGCCTGCTGCTGCCAGCCAACTCACAGCCTAGGGGGCCGTCCAGGGATATCCCCGGGGGGCCCCCACCTCAAAACGCACCGCAACAAGAATTGAGAGATATTCTAAAGAATTATGGCAAATGTCAGTATCAGGTTCAATTTTAGTGTATTTATTGCCTAGAATAAGTAAGGAGTAGCATAGAGCATGTAACAAAACATTTGAATTTGTATTACATGATGAGGCACTTGATTTCTTTCATTAACTTATGAAGCTGCCCAGGCTTCTTGTGTTTTTTTCTGCTGAAAAACAGACAAACTTACACTAATGATTACAAAGGAAACAAGACATAAAAGCTAAAAGGAAAGGGAGAGGGTTTGAATTTTTTTAGCATAATATGGATAGAGGATCACTGAGGTACTTGATACATATAAAAGTGATCAGCATCTTTTTGTCAGCTGGTTTGTAGTATGCCTAAATATTCTTATTTTCCTCAGACAAATGTATTTAAAGATTGGGGTTTCAGACCAGAGTTTTGTTGCCTGTCCAAGAACTGAATTAAGTGCATTGGTGTTTTATATATGGAATGTTTTATGCAGACCAACCATGGTCTGCGTAGAAGAAACTATCCCAAACTTGTATGCAGTTTGTACTTCTGTGCATACTTGCCTGCACAATGCTTTAAAAATGGGTTTATACAGAAAAGGAAAGAGGCTTTGTATCTGAAGCAGCACTCCCTGCAGATGTAATAATGCTTTGTGAGGTCCTCTTCAAAAAGATTTTGATGTAGAATGGTTGTGTTTCCCTCTGCATTCTTCAGTCAGTGTTATATTTGATATTTGAAAACATCCTTATTAATTGCAAGAAAAAGATAGGATTTTCCAGTAAGTTGAAGGTCTCAGATAAACATGTCATTGGGGAACGTGAACTTGATAAATACACCTTTGAGAACAGACTGGTGATGGTTACTTTTTGCGAGAAGGGAGTTCTAGCTCGGCAATTAAAATGTAAGTGAAAATGATACAGATCAAAAGTTAATAACTGTAATTGTCCTCAAAAATAAAAGCACTTATCTTTTAGCGTGGCCCAGTCATTAATGGGAGACTCTTCAGTGAATGGCAGCTGTTGTCTGGTCCTTGCCTTCCTGTTCATTCCTTTGGAATTAAAATCTGAGGGCTGCAAAGGTTCCCCTCTGGATGTTGCAGTTGGCAGTTCCTCGTGTGCTGTGAGGTCATGGTGTTGGCAGGAGAGGTGTGACCAGTCCCACACTGTCCTGTGAGGCACTGCTGAATGCAGCTGATATGGGCTTTGAGGGTTTTGAGGTCTACTGGTCAGTTAAAATTACATTTCAAAAATTGCATTTCAAAATTACACACAATGGAGGAAAACTGTATAATTCCATAAATGCCACAGACACAGTTATTTTCCTTAATTAGCTCTTCAGAAGTTTCAAAGTAACATCTTGAAAAAAGTGGCAGCATTGAAGTCTGTCTCTTTTTGTGTGCACACCTCCAACAAGGCAAAGTGGGTATCTTCTTTTTAATAGATGAGTGAAGGGTTAGGCCTGTATTTCTGCTACCTGGTACTTGCTGTTTTTCTGTTCGATATTTCCATAGAATTTTTTCCTATGCCTTATTTCCCATATAGGTTGCTAAGCATCAGTTAATGAATTCTGTATATGTTACTGTCTGTGATTTGCATACAGGGGAACATTATCACAGAAGTTGCGTGCATTTGCTAATACTTGTTTCCATTATTTCTTTATAAGTGGTGGCTTGGTTGGTTTGGGTTATTTTTCAGAAAAGCAGATAGTACTGAGTATTGCAAATCACAGATATTCTCAAGTTTCTCTCTCAAAATGTGGAACTGTATCATGTCGTTTTTCCACCTTTTTAATGAGAGAGTGGTAGACATTTATCAGAGGCTTCACTGTCAGAGACAAACAGGTCTGGATCTTCTGAGCACAGTGGAAAAGAGCAACACGTTAGGGACTCGCTATTAATAATTTTGAGAAAAGGCTGTTTAGTCAAGATACATGTTCATCTTGTTTTGTTGGTGTAAGTTTCAAATAAGGTATCACCTGCTTTATTCTGAAGCCAGATTAATAGTGGTTTATTATACAACCCAAAAAGCAGTACTGCTTGCAAATATAAAGGCATCCTTACAGATACTTCCTGAATTGTGTAATTTTTCTAAATGAAGTAATTTTAAAAATAATTTTACAACTGAATGTCTGTTTTTAATTTATCTGTTGTTTTGGAAATCTTTGTGATTCTGATTCTTGATTTCATTTTTGAAATTGCCATTGGCATGACATCTAGAAAGTGCACTCACTAAAAGTATTATTTAGACCAATCATATTATCAAGTCTAGGCACCTGGAGTTTGGTTTTGTATTTATTTTTTTGTCTTTTTTTTTTTGCTTTAAGTATTTTCATAAGTACGTGGGCTGTAAACTGATTGTTATTACAACTAAAATTGACTTACATGCTATTTTTGTAGTCTTTCTTCTTAATTATTCACTCTGAAGGAGTGTACTTTAAGTGTAAAGACATAACAGATGGATACATCAATTCTAAGTCGAGGGGAGGCCTTGTTTGGTTGTTATTTATATTTATTATTCAATTTCTACTCTTCTATATCTAAAATGCTAAAGAGTTACTTGAGATGGATAAAGAAGGTAGTGCTGTACTAAAGAATTTGCCTATTAGTTAGACAAAAGGAAATTTAAATCAAAGAGATGGCTAATTTTATGACATGAAGTGAAAGTACTGGCCGAAGTGGGTGTTTTGTTTCTTTTCTTAAACTACTTAGCTGCTGACAAAATATTTGCAGATCATGAAAGGGTCTCTGTAAAATAGGTTTCTGTACTACACTTTCTGGTACCCATCTTTCAAGTTGTTCTTTATGTTTGTGGTTCCACGTAAAGCTGAAAAAGTTCAGGTCTTAATCTTGTTCAGGATGTTGTACAGACTGTGTAAGAGTTTCATCCAGAGTTTATTTACTGAAAGTTGCATGACCCATTGTCTGGGTCACTGAAGTTGCTTCCATATCTGATTAATCAAAACAGAGTGGGGTGGAAGTTCAGAAAAAGGAAAGCTATTTAATGAAATGCCATTTTAGAGACTGAATTTAATTAAAACTAGCAAAACAAAAGTAGTAGTAGTTCCTATCTGAATACTATTGCTGCCAGCCACATCAAAGAAGACTAGTAAAATAATGATCAGATTTTTGTCTCCAATTAAATATCTGAGTTTTTTAATAAGGGCATTATTTTTCATTTTTTTATTCAAATGGGCCTTCACTCTTGCTGTAGTCACCAACCCAACACCTGATGCACCATTAGAGATTCTTGCAGTAGGAAGCCTTTTAGTCAGATGTAGAAATTCTTTACCTTTTGAGCAATTAAGTGCTTTCTTTTTTTTTGTTTTGAGTTCCAGTGAGGCCATGGGTTATGTGATCACTTTCACCAGGAGGCAATCAGGCCTGATGCTGGAAAATCAGATTCGGTCATCCTAAATTCTTCTCTGTCCCACTAGCTCTCTTGTGTTGGCTGTGCTCAAGTTCTCCCAATGAAAGTTAATGTGAAATGGAAGGAGGGTTGGGTTTTTTTGTTTTTGTTTTTTTGAGAGTTTTTGGGTTTTTTTGTGGTTTGTTTAATCCTCTACCATGAACATTAGGACCCTTTTGGAATACTGTCTGATTTGGTCATTTTCACTTCTGAACTCCTTGACAAATGCAAATTATTCAAGACTGACAGGCAGTTTTGAGGGGAAATGTATCTGGAACTGTTGGGTTTTGAAATGTTCTCTTATGAAATAGAGAGTTCAAAACTAGAATGGGATGGCATTTATTGATGCTAACTCTCTAAGTATTTATCAATGTGGAGCTCTCCAGAGAGCTGGCTTGGAGCTGTCAGTGACCACACTGGGGGACAATAATCTAGGTACAGTCAAGATTGATCCTAGCCTTCACTTAGCAATTTTTCATAGTTGAGGTGTTTCCTTTTTATCGCTCTGTCTTATTTTCTATCAGTGAATTAAGTAAATGTCTTTAGGACCACAGAATGCTTTAGAGCAAACTGCCTTTGCTAATACTAATCAGGTCATACAGGTATACAGTCTATTAGTAAGGTTTGTCACTAATTAGGTCAGTGTTAAAGAAGCACATTATCTTATGTATAATTGGTAAGAAACAGTCTGCCAAGTTGAGCTCTAGAGACTGTGTAATAACACATCAGAGAGTCGTGCCTTCCTGCTGGTGTGTTTATCAATCTGTTTCACAGCATGAATGATGCATCTCAACTCTTCATTTAGTGTATTTACTAAATGAGTAGTTCTTACTAAATAAGCATTTACTTACTGTATGAAACAACATAGTTACCTGAGAAGGCTCCTGTGTAAGAGACAGTGTGTTGGGGTGAGAGCTGGAGTGTAAATGAGGAGCAGTACCAGTTGTCTGTGAGAGCATGGGGGGAAAGCAGGAGTGCTGGAGCTGCATGTGCAGTGTGAGCTGGACCAGCAGAAATGCCTTTCTGAGCTTTTGCACCAGTTCAGAGCTGCAGGCTGCCTGAGCCTGCCAGGCCAAACCAAACACTCAGAAGAGCAGCTCTTTGGGTGGATGTGGGCAAGTGATTGATAGAGCTCTGCTCCTACCAGCCCCCAGACCAAAGGCTTTGCATTGTGTGGCTCCTCTGAAGCAAGCAGAGATGTTCCTGGTGTGGCATTGCACTCTATGGGCTGGCAAAGTGATCCCTGCTGCTCAGAAGTGCTTCTCCCCTCTGTATTAAATACTTTAAAAAATGAAAAATGTAGCTTCTATATGAATACAAGTGGTCAACCTCCCCAGCTAAGCTTGGTGTCTCTGTGGTACAAAATCAATTCCTGGCCAAATAGAGAAAGACTTTGAATTTGTGGAGGGTGGGAAAATCATGAACTGGAACAATTTTTATGAACACAAAAGGGGTACTATTTTGTGTACTCAAATAGTTTTGGGTAGTTTTGTGAGGTTTTTTTAATTTTGGGTTTTCTTCATACACTGCTGTTTGAAGTACTGGTTTCATTGATTCTTTCACAGAATGTTTATTTATAAATCTTCAAAATAATGTATTATATCCTGTAATTATGCCTATTGTTAACCAGCACAAACTTAGTAAATTAAATTAAGAGTTAATTTTATTCCTAAAATTGTCAACAGTATCTTTAATGTTTGCCTTCACTTTTAAAAAGTTAACATCTTGACACAAAGATACTAATACTGAACCTTTCTCTGTAAGTATTCAACATATTCAGTTTAACCAAGAACATTTTTAACAGCATTTTATTGTAAATTAAGATTTTTTTTTTCCAGCATTTGGTGGAAAGAGAAGATTAGTGCAAGAATAGCAAAGTATTTACATGATCTTTTGCAAGGATTAACATGTTCTCTGCATGAATTATTTCACTTAAGAATCATTATCATATTATGATCTCAGAAGTAATTACCACTCTGAACGAGAAATAGTTTAGCTGCTTTTGATTCATTCTTCTATGTTGTTTCTTGCCTTCTTTTCTTAGAAAGTTACATTTCTCATGAAGCAAAGTGCTATTTCCCCTTGCATTTCCCATTCCTGTCTCTCTTTTTCTTTTTTCTCCTCCACTTTTAGTTGCAAAATGTGACTGGTGCAGTTGCTGTTTTGGACCCCACCCTTGGGGTTGCTAAGCAGAGTAACGTGGTTGCATAAGTAACCTGTTCCTGAGCAGGCTACTGCAGCCCTAGTCAGCTACCTAATGACAGCCAAATCCTAAAGGAAGTAACTCCTACCATTTACTGTTTGGATCCAGACCTTTTAAACATGGAAAAAATGAAGCATTGAATTTGTTTTAAAATAACAGAACAGATAAAGAAATCTACCATCAGAAACTCGTATAAAGCAAGAATATAAATGCCTGAAAATAACTCTGAGAATAGTAACTCCTGAAAATGGAAAATGCAGTGCTCTATTGTGGTTTTCCTTTCAGTTTTGAGGTTTGGGGATCTGGGATTCAGTTTGGGTCCACCTCTGGCTTCTTGGACTGGTTAGTCAGTGACCTCAAATGAACTGCATAGAGTTTGTGAGGCAGTTTCTAGTTTGTTCTGTGCAATAAATATTTTACTGTAATAATTCAGATCTTGACATTCCAAATCAAACTGATTTATCCATTCCAGCTAAGTGGTATAATATAAATTACCCAAAGTAGAAGCATGAGTGTAAATATTTGAAATAGGGTTGTAATGCTTTCTACAAATAGTACCACAGATTTGTTTGGTAAAAAGTTTGTATGCATTTCTGCATGTTCTGGAGATTGTTATCAAACTGATCATTGTTTATTAGCACCATCTTGAAGTTGATAAATATTGAAATATTAGGAGATAATCATGTGAAGCTGCACATGGGAAAGAAAAGAAGTAGAGAAGAGAGCCTGGAACGGTGGTGAGATGGGTATGAATTTCAGGTGAGCAGACAGGATGTTGTGAAAACAAAACTAAGGAGATACAGAACTGTAGAGAGGTTAAAGGTGTGAAGTTAGGAGGCAGTGAAAGGAGCAGGTTTGCAATAGCTGATGACATTTTTGAGAATAAATTTTTCCCTGTCATTAAGATCAGTGAAGAAAAGCTCTTTTGTTGTTTTTTTGGGTTCTGGCCAGTGTTGGCTCAGCCACAGAGAGATAAGGTAGGCAGTTACTCAACCGCTCGGCGGGTGGAAGCAGACAGACAGCCCCATAAAATCTATTTGTGTCCTGCCTCCCCTTTGCTTATGGCTCTTCTTCAGTGGTGGTTCAAGGACTGTGGGATGGCCATGCAGCAGGTCTTTGCCTGTTGCTGCACAGGCAAGCACAGGCTGCTTTCCCCTGTTCTCACACACTGAGGGGCCAGAAAGGACCAGGCAGCCCCGATCCCAGCCCTGGGTGGTTTTACTCAGAAGTGGCTCTTACCACCCATATCCCCCCTGTGCCATGGGAGCACACCCACTTCTCCATCTCAGCTCTCCTGCTTCTTCCTTCCTGTTCCTCTCTGCTCCCCACTGCAACTCCACATCTGCCTTTGCAAAGCTTTGAGCCGGCTTTGCGAAGCAGCTGCCAGGCTCGCTGGGCTAAGGGCCTTTGCTTCTGGAAATTGCACCATCTGGCTGTGCACAGTATATGGAGTTTATATTTAGATCACCTTGTATCTGGCATCTGGACTTTATTCTGTGTGCTTGGTGAGACCTGATTGGAGCACTTTCTTTTGTGGATAATATTCTATATAATGTATGCATTGCTAGTTCTCAGTAGCCACGGTGAATAATATTCCATAAAAAGAGTTGTCCTTTCTGTAGAGCTGTTGTTTCTGTTGGTTAGAGCTGTATGCAAGGTGCCATTTATTGTTGGTGTTTGTCAGAAATATTGGACACACACAGGGATGGCAAAGAACATTTTTCCCTTGAAATTAGATCAATTATAAATATCTGCAATGATGGGCTAATGCATGACAGATCCAGCAATACTGAATAATCTGATATTAAACTATGTTGTGGTATATAGCTGAAGATTTTATGCATAGGACTGGGTTGCATAGTAGGTTTCTGTTTGCTTTTTCGTGTTTCTTTTTCTGTAAAGGAATCTTTGTCATAGCTTCAGGATCCAACAACTGACTTTTATATTAAGAGTGCACAAAGTACCGTGCTGCCTGAGGGCCAACAGAGGGTGCTGGAGTGATGCAGCTTACCTTCACTCATTTTTGTTGTTTCTGGAGAACAAGGTGCATTTTGACAAACCTCTTATTTGGGATGTCTTACTGTACAGATATGAAGTTAGTGCATTTTTTGTACATTTAGTATAATAATTCTGATACTTCTAAAAATTATTACGTGTTATGAAGATTATTTCAGGAATGCACATTTAGCAATAATATTTACAAGAGCAATGTGTACCTACTTAGGGCATTTCAAAATTTTCTTTACTACTAAAAAAGATACAAATAAAAATTCTCCTTTTTCAGAAGAAAAAGATGGGCACAGTAGAAGTATCAATTATTTCTGTTGTTTGTGTACATACATTATTGTATATATATTATATAATGAAGCTTATATAGCAAACCACAGATCTGTGAAAGTCATGGTTTGATGTAAATAATACCTGTGTAGAAATAGCATACTTACAATGGAATTGTTCAAGGAGAATGAATAAAAAATCAGATAGCATATGACAAATCATTGTGCAATGCTTCACAGTTAAATGAATTATTTCCATACTGTCCTTTATTTCAGGTTCCTCATTTTTATCCTTGTTCAGGGTCTGGTTTCCCTTAGTTTGTAGAGGAGACTGTGCCCTTTGTACACTGGACTGAAAAGGTGGTGTGTCTGCAAAGGGTTGTAATGTTTGGCTTGAAACTGCTTGTTTCAGGTTGTGCCTGTTCTTTGAAGTAATGTCCATGAAAGTCAGTAATTACACTGTGTCTGGTATGGAAAGCTCTTCCTCCCTTTCCCCCTGACCATCCTTCTCCCACAGAGCACAGGATAATGGCTTCAGATTACCAGAGACTGAAAAGTGCATTTTGTGACAGGGATATAAAAAAGTAGGTGATTGCTTCTAACATGCAGTCTCTCCTTACTGCACAGATGTGATGTATGATGCCTAAATCTGCTCTCTTGTACTGATGATGATAAGCTGAAGTATTTCATGTCATTGGGATTTCTTTTTATGATTTTAAAACTTGATAACCCATTTTTTTCCAGGATTCTTGTACATCTCTGACAGCATCTCACAGGAGATGAAAACAGGGTGATTTCAGTAACCTGTCAGATCTACTGCCTGTCATTTCTCACACTACAAAACCAAAACGCATCTAACCAATGGAGCCTTATCTTTAATATGCATGTGGAGTATAACTTAGAAAAAAATACTCAAATCTGCAGAAATTTTGAAGGAGCAGATCTGTGACTGCCCTGTCTCTCTGAATGACTCTACTCAGATGCCACAGTTAGATACTCTTAACATTCAGGAAACCTGATAAACATGAGAGAAGAGAATTATTCAGACTTACAGTAGTGCTACTTTAAGTGTGGACAGAGGTATTATTGTGTTTTTATAGACATCAGCTGCAAAGGGCTATCCAGAAGGATAAAGGCACCAAACAGAGAAATCAGGATGTATAACCCCTTTAAAATGCATGCTGAATGGCAAGGGTGGTTCCTGTTGTCAGGGGAAGGGTGGGGAGAGGAGACAGGTTGTAAAACACCCCCTTATGAGATATGTGACTACTCATTATCATTTGTTAATATCAGCTCAGTAGATCTTTTAATTGCATGCTCTGTCAAACATTTCATGGAGCTGAACAAGTCGAGGGGGAGATGGACTGTCCTATTTGCTGCCATGGATCTGAGTATTCAGGTGGAGATACACTGTTCAAGAGGCTGCCCTGACAGCACTGTGGCTGTCCAGAGAAGTGTGGCTCTGTCCTTGGAGATATTCAGTGCTTTGGTTGGACAAGGCCCTGTGTAACTGCGCTTCATGTTCAAGTTAGCAAACAAGGTGTCTTACTCATGCCACAGATGTCCATAGCATCATCTCTCCTTGAGCTCAGAGAGAATATTCAAACTACCTTCACAGTAACAAGATTCAACTTGGACTTGGTAATTCAGCATTATACCCACCATGGGACTGTGCTCTCCCTCCTAAATGTGGTATCTGCATCTGCTGCCAGTGGTTTTGCAGGTGGTAGTCTGAACTTCAGAGCCTTATGGCAGCCAGATACCTGTATTTGCACCAAAGGGGAATAAAATGTTTCCTGTTATAATAGAGACCTTGCAGTTATACCCAAATAGATACCAATGCATTCCTACTTCCAGCACTTTTGTTTTCCCATAGGCGTAAGGAATTACAGCATAACTCAGGTTTTGCTGTTGCTTATAGCTTCTGACCAAAAATCTACAAAAAAGGTCTAGTTTCAAGTCTAGTTTATAATTCATATTGTCAGTGTAAAGACAAGTTGTAATTTTAAAAATTTATTACATTAGTATATAAATTGTTCTCTCTTGTTTTATGTCTCTGTCTAAGAACATGAATCCTGGTAAGAAAGCATGCAACAGTTCTTTTAACGGCATCTGTTATGAAATGTTCAGTAGATAAATACAAATTTTAACATCATGTTTTAAGACATGGATTTGTTTTCCACCTTTTGTTTAATCTGGGAGCAGTAATATATTACATTTTCCAGGTGACTGAGGGTTGGCTGTTATTTTTCCTAGGTAGCTGTGATGGCTCACAAAGCAAAACAGTGATCTCCAGGAAGCAAGCAAGATAGCATCCAGACTGCTTGCAGTTAACCCATCTCTGCCTGAACCAGAAAATAATTTATGAAGGTTACATTGCAGAATTAAAGCATTAAGAAAGATCACTGCTGGAAACTGTTGCTTCAGGGAAAGGTAAGACTTTGCATTAATCATGTAGTCATAATGGATTTAGATGAGATTTTTCTGGTAAGACTGATAATAAATTCTAGGTATTAATGCATTTCTTTATTGAATAGATTTGGCAACTGTTCTAAATTTTTTAGTAAATAGTTAAAAGTCTTTTACATAGGTGTGAAGAATACAAAACATGCAGATTGGTGTTTGGAATCTCATGTATATGTGGTTCTTACCAAAAAAGACTGTGAGCATTTTAAATATCTAAATATTTAATTATTTGGCAATGACAAGTTTTGTGTTCTTATGGCCTGACTTTAAAAATCAAATAAATAAATAAAGCTATATTAAGACATTAACATGTGACATGAGACTGTGCATACTTTGCTACAGATATTTGTAGAATCTTTGTCTTAATGTTGTTGAAAACCGGCAAGCCATCACCAGGAGCTGCAGAAACTTGTGGCTTTTAACGAATTTGATACAGTGCAAGTGTTTAGTTAAAGCCTTCCTGAGACTGAAATTCCTTATGGCAAAGAGTTTGCTGTATTTGGTTTTGTGAATGTTGATGCTTTGCTGAAAAACAGATGAACAAGCGTTTTGCACATGTACTAATTAAAGGATATAAAATAGCTGCAATTGTTAGCATGCATTTATACACCAAGGAGCCAGGGGAAAAATATACAGCAACATGATTACATCAGTGTCCTCTTGAATAAAACAAAGCCTTTCTTTTCCTACTAGAAAGAAGGTTGTATTGGTTTTAAACTACTGTTTGGCTGTATTTAGTCCTTCTGTCATAAAAATAAGATTTCTTGGAGGCAATTCATTTTGTTGTGTAATCAGCTATAAGCTACATCAGATTACATTGTTAGCAGAATTTCTCCTGGAGTGCTGGCTTCTATAGTGCTCCCAATTCTACTCCAGTGGGGGGTGAAATATTTTCCTTTGCTTTTAAAGAGCAGTACTGTAAAGACTCTTGACAGAGTCACAGCCTTTTCAATGGACTAGTTATGTTTCATTTGTTGATTGCTTAAATGCAGATATTTCTGTTTCAGCTTTCCTGTATTTTTGGATTATGATTTTCAGTACATTAGGACAATTATTATAAAGCCATTTATTATTCGGTGCTTATTTTATTTTGATGTAGTGGGGTTTTTATCCAAGACAGTGCAAATCAAAGCAAGTAAAAGGATGCATTTGTGCTGTAGAGCACAGAGATCTGTAAATATGTGTTCTGGACCTTTATGATCACTGTGAAGATGGTTGTTTTCATTGCCTAGAGATAAGCTGCTCTGTACACCAGAGATATGTATCTTACAGCTGACATGAAAAGAGCTCCATTTGGCCAAGGCTGTAAGTTTGGCTCGAGGTGGGGCTTGGGACACATCTTCACAGCAGCATGTCCAGTCTCTACCTGGTGCATCCTTGAAAAATAGGAAATTCCCATGACAGTCACTGAAGGGTGTAAGGGAGATATCTACCTCTTGTAGAGCAGTACAGCCCCAGGAGCCCAGAGCTCCAGACATGAGACTGAGCACGTATCATTGCACCACGTGAGCTAGGAGGGCATGAGTGCCTGGTGACTCTGGTCTGGAAAAGTACAGCTGTTGGAATAACAACACCAAGGTAAGGTGGGAAATGCAGGAGCTGTTTCCTAGACTACCTTGCAACTGTAATTCTAAGACCTCCAGATTTAAGCAAGCTCAGAAAATACTAGATATGATCCCTTCAGGATTAGTTTGCCTCTTGTACTGTGCCTTCAAAGACCTGGTTATACTTATGTTTCTCCTTCACGAAGCAGTTTGAGAAGATACACCCTCTCAGCAGTTAAGCTAATGGCTTCTGAGTGGAAATGGTATCTGATGGCAGCAGGCTTTCCACTCCAATGAATACAAATTTGGCATATTAGCAGGTGTCTTGTAAGTGTCCTTGAACTCAGAGAAGGAACTATGTGAATATCAAACGTATTTGTGGGCTTTTATTTTCCAAAGGGAGATGAGACCAAATGGTATAATGAGCTATTGTGAAATTTCTTCTACAGTTTAGAAAAGCTCCCAAGGAACTGAGCAGCTGATTTAGTTCCATTTAACTAGAGCAGTGTTGTTTTTTAATCCCACTGGTTGCATGTCAGAAAAATTAGCAGTACTGAAGTCTGATGAATGTGTGACCTATTATCTTCCCATAGATCTCTCAGGTTTTGCAGGATGACAGTGCTGGCCTCAAGAAGAGCGCTAGAGAGAAGGGAGATAACATCTGTTGCTACTCATAAATACAACTGCCTTATTTTCCCTTATTTATTTTAATACTTCACTGTAAATTTATGCTATTTGTTTTATTTGATCTGATGATATTTTAATAGTATATCTGTCGAGCTGTAGATTGAACTCAATTAGCTCTGTGTCTTTGGCTTTTAGTAGTAACAAATGAAAACTGTGTATTCAGACCCAGCAAGGCATGTGACAAGCTATCTGGCAGTAATCTAGGAATGCAATTAATCATGTTTAATTATGCACTTTGTTTGCTAGGCTAGAGTTTTAAAATTTTGCAAGGTAGAGACCTCACAGGACATAAAAGTTGAACCATTTTATTTTTTTTTTACTAGTTTGGCTTCATTTATCAGAGTTTGAAAAACCCCATAATTTCTTCACTCAATTATTTGTAAAACCTGTGTTAGCCTAGGAAGGTCCTGATCTTTGCGTAAGTTCTGATAGCAAGCGTCAGTTTACTGAGTGAAAGAATAGCGCAGATCCCGGCAGCTGTAGGTTTAGGAAGTTGCTCTCCATTTTGATTTCCCTTCTTGGAAGGCCTGGCTCTGTGGAAGATCGAATTCTCTAATTGCCTAAATGATGTATATATATACATGGGTTATAGTACTTCACAAACTGGAGAATGAGATATTTAAACAGGTCTGAATGATACAAGAAAATAAATTAGAGCTAAGTGGCCAAGAATTGAGATGGAACACAAATATAGCAGTAGTTAAAAAATAAAATTTAAAAAAAAAAGAAAGGCAAGAGAAAAAGCCCCAGAGAATAAAGAACTAAAAATAGACTTGTTTTGTTATTTTTAGGCATTCCTGCTGGTTGCATAGAAATCACTGAGCTTAAAAGATCATGCTACCAATGCTCAGTACCTCTCAAGCATTCATTTTAATCTAGTGCAGAGATCCAAATGAAGTCTGACACTTGGAATTTGAGGGAGGGAATATAATTTTTTCCTAATTAAATATATCAGTATTCTAGCTTGAAATCTGTTCTGGGAACCATATCGGCATCATGTTGAAGCCAACAGTATTGATACTGACCTGACTCAGGTGATATTTTAGGGCTGATAAGCATTATTTAATATTGCCTAAGACTGGATTTTGGTTTTCCTTTCATGTTATGGAACTGTAATAGTTCAGGAGAGGAGTTTGTAAATAGCTATAAGATGTGTG
Organism: Onychostruthus taczanowskii; assembly: GCF_017590055.1. Classification (NCBI taxonomy): domain Eukaryota; kingdom Metazoa; phylum Chordata; class Aves; order Passeriformes; family Passeridae; genus Onychostruthus; species Onychostruthus taczanowskii. The sequence goes on along the minus strand of NW_024502569.1, from coordinate 2,145,874 downwards.
AGTGCTTAAGAAATTTGGTTTTTGCTTTAGCTTTCTGGTTTCTTAAAAATGGGGGTGAGTGGGGAATAAATAAAAGAAAATATTTTTCTTTAAGAGTGTGCCTTGCATCAAAGACATCGCAAATAGGCAGCAATTCTTATTGCAACAGCAAATACTCAAAAAAAAAAAAGAAAAAACTCCAAAAAATCCTCACAAGATGAACAACAAAATCACAGACAGTATGCTGTTATTTCCAAAGTAAATATTTTACCAAATAGGTTTTTGATACAAGGAACAAGATGTGCAAGGAACAGGATGTGATATGTATCCAGTACAACATTTTAAACACATTTTAAACATCCTGGCTTTTCCCTTGGTTATATTTAGATAAAGCTTAAATGGTTCCACTCAATGTTGTTTTGCTTTGATTAAAACAGACAACATTTTACCCATGTAGGTGGCTTATTTGGGGGCTTTTTTAAGTGTAAGCAATTTTTTCTCATACATATAGTAGAATAAGAAAAAGGATTTCATCCTCCATTTCCCCCTACAGAGAGATGAGCTAAAAAGTCCAAAGGTACAGATACACCACTTTTTCTTTCAGTGCTGATGTGCTATTTTGGAATATGTGCTGACCTACTTTCTGTGTTTCCAGAAAGCAAGCTGAAAAATTTTTGCTTAGGCTGCAGACTTGGATTTATTTTTCAGTGTATTTTTGTACATACTTTCACACACACACACATTGGTAATGTGGGGGTTGATGTACAATAGCAAATCAAGATTGCCAATTTTGGTACAATTTCAAAGTACTAGCAGCAGAATGCTGCTGCTAGACACCTTCCTTAAAAGGATTTGACAGGAGAATATTTTCAACCTAGTGGTGCCATTATTTAGAGTTACATCATAAGATAGAAAGTTTTCAGTTCCCAACTTCAAATAAATTTGATACCTAAACAGAATAATCCAAAATTGCAGTGAAAAAATGCTGTAAGAATCTCCTATTCTATTTTTTTACCGTTTCTTCAACATTGTCTTAGACATTGGAAGATAAAATCCCTTTGAATTGTTTACTTTCACTCCATGCATCTCTTTATACAGCACTCTGGCCGCCAAAGAAAGTTCTGCTCATTAGTTTGCCATTCCCAAATGATGGGAATGAAACAATGATACATAAAGCTTTGGAATTGTATGAACAAATTAGGAGAAAACAGGTCCTGAGAGATAAAGCCCTGCTCTGTCCTCTGCTTAGGGCAGAAAAAATTTATCAGTCTTGGCAACTCTGTGCTCTCTTCTGAGCTTTCCCCAGCAGAGTAGCTCTGCTGGTGGAAGAAAATTCTTTTTTAGTCTATTGGACTTCACTCACAATTACTGTAGTGCAGAAGGTCTTGGTGTGGCATTCCTTTCTTCTAACCTCTGTGAGAATTCAAAGGGTAAGCATCTGTAAGTCTCAGTAGAAGGCTGCAGTTAAGGAGGAAAGACAATTTTCCCTCTCCTCAGGTAGAGGAGATGAATTCTGCCTTGCACAGATACATCCCTGTCTCTCTTTAACTACAGATGGGGCTTAGACTTTGGCAACTTAATCTTTGAATATGTGCAGCTGGGTGGGGGAAATTCAGTCTCCTTTCTTTGTATATACCACAGTGTCCTGATGTTCTGCAGGGGAAGCCAAGACACTGTAAATGAGGCCTCAGAATATCAGGAGTGGTAGGTCTGAATCTTCCTGTGACTGACAGGCATCTTACTTCTCTGGAAAGTATTATGGCCTCCTTAAGCTAGCTGTGGATATGCTGTATGTTTCTAAGACATTTGAATTGCTACTTCTCTTATTTAAATTTACCTTATATACCTTAAAGACTATATACAGTAGTTTTAAAAACCCATCTTTCAAATCTTCACTTATAGTTGATAATTGAGATGATTTTTTGCTCTATGGGAGAGTTAAGAATTCTACAGTTTCAAAGCCTTTTCATACTGTTTTTAAGCATTTGGATGATGTAAAATTTTCACTTGCTAAGTATCCTCAGCAGTTCTACTATTTTTTAGGGGGTCTAAAATTAGTTATTAGTTAATAATTGGCTATTAGTTAATAATCAAGTTAGATCAGTATTATAGCCTGATAGTCATATGTGAATTGCCTAGTGAAGTGCTCATGGTCGAACAAAACATGCTCTTAATGCTGTTACATGGAAGGTAACTGGGCATAGATGGGTTGTTAATACAAAACTTGAAGGTAGTAACTTGAAGGAAAGCCAAGGGGCAATTTAAGAGGCTTCTTCAGCTTAGCTGCTAGTGTGATGCTACAATATGGTGGTACCATATTGTATCCAGTGCCTTAATATTTTGACTTTACAAGGAGGTATAAATAAGGGAAAGAGTTCAAAAAAGAGTCCTGTGGAATTTTTTAAGGTCTGGAGAGGAAAAAAAAAGAAAAAACATTTATATTGTGAGACTTCAAGAGGTCAGTTGTGTAAATTTATAGAACAGAATTTTGCACAGTGAGTTAATCATCATCTACAAATTCTTGTATTTTAAAAACCCATCTCAAAGCAAGGCATTTCTCAGCCTTATAAATAAATGCACCTGAATGTTGAAGCTGAACTAGCTTTATACAAACGAAATTTTTCTCACAAGAAGGAAAAATTAAGATTGAAATAGATGGGTTGTAGCATCTTCTGCCACAGAAGGAGGGATAATCCTGTGATTGTGGGACAGGCACTCCCAAAAGCTAACTTTACCCTTATTCAGTATATATTTAGTGCAGAGGCAAAGGTTATTCCCATCCCTAAATCAATGGCTCTATCCATGGTCTGTAAAACAGGTATGGGAGAATAGGCTCTCAGACTGAAATTAGGCTAAAAAATTAAATTTGTGATTTAATTCGTATGAGTCCTCAGAACTTTCCAAAAGCCTGTCCTTAGCTAGCAGGAAAAGCTCTGCAGCCTTCTGTATGCAGTTGTTCAGACCCTTGTTTACACTGATCTCTTGGTTTTTGTGTTCCTGTGCTCTGTTCTTCCCCATGCAAGATGCCATGTGCAAAGTGCCATGGGTAGGGCTGACCCTTGCTCTGGTACTTTTTCACTTCCATACCTGTGATATGTTCTCAATGCAGAGCCACTTAACTAAATTCATAGTGCTAACATGACAGTAGTGCTTAACTATAGAAAGGTGAGGGTAGTGACTCCTAACACAAGCTGAAGTACTTACTTTACTGATACACATCTCCCTGAAAAGCATTAGTTTCGACAGTATTAGGGCTTTTTTTGGATGTTTGCATAATTGCAGGAGGCTTCAAGAATGTGTTTGCCTGTTCTAGAGACTGGTAACAACTTGATTTCCCAGAGATAAAGCAAATCGTGGTGTTCTATGCTATCACAGACATTACTTCTTCAATTTCCTCTTGAAACTAATCCGAAATGTCAGAAAAGTATTGTTTATCCAAACGATATGTGTTGAGTATCTTTGAATCTGGATTAATTTCAGGATTGTCCTCCTGAATCTGAAAGCCCTTAATTAATTAGCCAACAGTCCAGCTGAAAGATGTGTTGTCCTTGATGTTTTGGCCACCCATCTTTATTTCAGGGTTATAAATCCTGGAGCTGAACTTGGAAGAAGCATGAAAATGGTGGTGTTTCATGCACCTCCCTGGACTGTGGAATGAACTACTGGAAAAGTTCAGTGGGAGTCTCACTGTGTTTTGGGAGTGTTTCAGGGTTTATCTCTCTTGGCAAGCTTTTTTTTTGTCTCAAACTAAACTCTTAATTAACTTTGGGTGAAATAAGTTCCCTGTTTCTGAAACCCTGTATAAAGATAATGGTAGAAGACATTAAGGAGTGAAGGGTGTTTCCTTTTCTTGACAGACCCGATATTTGTATGAATTAAATGTTCACAGTCAGTGGGCAAACTGAGTTTTGAGTTGTCTCAAAATTCATACTTGCTGCAGGGAGTGTCTCCTTTGAACTAGGTTATTGCACCTTTCATTTTACACTAATGCTGTGTTTTTCTCAGTTGTTTTCATTCGTGTTACTACTCAAAATAGGGTTGTGTTGTCTTAGTTTAAAATTCAACAGTTGCACAACTGACATTCAGAAAAGTAACTCTCCTTTTCTGTTGTGTTGCTGCAAGAGCATCCTTTGTGTTTGATTTCCATGGTGTGCAATAGTATGTGTGTACTTATATCTGTGTATTTGGTGTTTATCTGGAAAGCCTTGGGCCACTGCAGCACCTTGAGCAGCACAACCCCTAAGGGAGCATCTGCTCAAAACATGATCTCTCTTATCATTTTCACTGTATTTAGGGGGCTTGCAAAGGGGACCCAACTACCCTCTTCTGCTGGTACTGTTTTGAATGCATTCATTGTTATTCTTGCAAATTAATTGTCAAATTAGTCTAAATTGTAGTTATCCTAGGCCTGTACAGAGTCACAAATAATCCCATCCAAATTTTAAAATGTTTTTCTAATTTATTGTTTTTTCTGTTTGTATTAACTGAAACTGTGTCCACTGGGTCTTAATATGAATGCTAATGGAGAAATTGAATAATCAGTATACATATGTATGGTTTTACTAGGCATGTTAAATATCTATATATTTATATATATCAAATGCACAGGCACACTGTCTTAAATCTAGCATTGTCATACAGGCTATATAAATTGTGTCATATTAATGGCAGGGTGATATTATATTTTTGCAGAATATGATATTTTTGCAGTCCTGTCTAGAAATAATGTTTCAGGCATTATTTGGAAGCCATCTTATCATGTAGCTGATTCTTCCAGAAGTTGGAGGAAAATAATCAATAAAACTGGGAGTTTTAATGTCATTGTTTGACATGGTGATGCTCTTTAACTAGTCAGGTTCTCAAACATCTCTAATAAACAGGGTGGATGAAAGAGTACCTCAAAAATATCTCTGACTTCAAGTAAATCTGTACAGCGTTTCTTATCATGTTTTGTGGATTTTTCTCTCTTTTTCAGTCTTTAAGCACTTGGAATTTTTCACTTGCCACAAAGCTTACTTTAGGGGTCAGGTCTGCTTGTGCTTGCCAAGCAGTGCTCGCTGTTGCTCTCTGGCAGCACTGTGTGTCAGTTACTTATCGTTGGCCACTGCTTCCTGTGGTTTGGAGACCCTGACTTTCCTCACATCCTTTCCATTTCCTGATCCTTCTCATATACTGGTTGTCATTTTTTGTCTCTAAGTATGGCAGGTGTGGGGGGGAGAGTGTGAAATTTACACATACTATTCAGGTAGCTGTTCCTTTCCTTGCTTTTTCTTTCTCTGACACTGGAAGAGAAGCTCCAGTCTGCTTCAAAATCCACCTTTATGAACTTAGAGAAACTTTCCCTCAGCCATTCTCATTTTGCCCAGGCAATGCTTTGCTTACTGCAGATGGGAGAAGGAAAAGGGGAGAAGAGAGGCATGCAGGGATAGGGAGCAAGCTGGTGCACAAAAAATGCCTATAACTGACATATCCTACTGTATTGCAGTGTTAGGTGCAAAAAGTGGTGCTTATTAATACTGTTCAGATGCAAAATAAGTATTTATAAGAAAAGTACTGGAGTTTAATATTGCACAATTAAACATGGACAAATGTTGAGCTGTGGGATTTTTGTTTCTGTAACTGGAGGTTTTAAAGATCACTTACGCATCCTGCTTTATGATGCTGTAGCAGTGCCACAGAGATTCTTCTATACTGCTGACTCCTGTAGCAAAAGGTGAAACTCAGTTTGGGGTTGTGCTTCAGTCAGACATTTAGAGTTGTTTGGGGTGTGTTCTGGTGTTTCTAGAGCTCTGGCCTTAGGTGGAGTGCCTTCATTTTCATACTGATTGCTCTTGCACTTGATATAGTGATCATCTCTAAGAAGTACTTCCAAGTTCCATACATGGTGGGTTTTTTCCTCTATATCTGTAACACTTTTTTTTTTTTTTTTACAGAAGCTGAAATGCTGTTATAATCTCACACATATGTGCTAACAAAATTTATTTTATGTAGAATACTGAACACTCAGAAGTGGTTTTATATAGAAAATTGTCTCTGAAATCTATAACCTTCATATGCATAGTTTGCTCACAGCATTCACTTTCAACATAGAAGGCAAGAGGAAAACTATCTGCCATGTTTATTTGGGACTAATCTCTTACCACTGTACCCAGAACATAGGCTTAATATTCTAGGTTGCAGTGGAATAATATCAAGCATGATTTTGTGATTTGAAGTGTTACCGTTGTACAGATTCTGGCAAGTTCCACCCTCAGCCTTTGATCTTTGGAAGATGTCCAGCTGCTGCCACTTGGGCAAAGCCACATGTGCTTAGAGCTCTGAAGCCATCTGCAAGGAGCCTGTCAGCTAGCTGGGTACTTGTGCTGTGCCTCTTCACTCTACCCTGCCAGAAAATGCCTGTTTCCTGGGTTTGCACTGCTTTGCTGTTGGAGAAGGATCCACTTTTGAATCCTCATGAAAATAAGGCTGCATTAGCCCTCATGTACTGGGAACATCAGCGTGAAGTGAAATTATTACAAATGGACATTTGCCTATGAATTGTTCTGCCTATGAAATGCTGTGATTTAAATCAGGTTTCTGTTTTAATAGGGGATGTGCACATTATAGATCCAACAGTAAAAGACTAATGGAATCTTAAGAATCAGATTACAGCTTTAACTATTTATTTTGTTTATTGTTAGCAGGCAAGAATATGACTTCAAATTAAAGGTGCTTATCTTCTTTCAGCTGAAGGACAAAGCATTTGAAATACTCGCCCAAATCTCTTATCAATATTCATCTGTTCAAACCAACTTTCCAGTGTAGAAAGCAACTCTGTAAAAGCTCTGTTCTTTTATTCATGTTTTATCCATTAGTATTTGATAGTTTGAAGAATTGTCTGGGCTGAAAGCCTACTTCTCTTTTCTGTGACTGTAATTCAAAGTTAAGTCATCTACCACAAGTTAAAACCATAAATATAGTGTGTGATATGATGAACATCTAATACTCTTTTTTAGCTTCTCGAAGGTCAGGTGTAGCCTGACAACTGAATGCTATTAGCACAATTTTATGAGCAGTGTTTGCTACAGGGTAGAAATTAATGTGAACCTAAACTGATCTCTTTGCTTTCTTTAAGTCTGTGACCACAATCAGCATTAATTTGCGGACCTTTTCCTCTTATACTCACTTCTGAAAAATGATGCTTGACTGAAGAGAGATTTTTTGGATGCTAAGGCTGTGCCTAGTCCAGACTCTGCTTCTAACAGCATTAAAGCGGAAGAAATAGGTTAATTCAAGCAGGGAACTTGTCAGATGTTCACATCCTATGGATTAAGACAGCCAGGATATTCCAGAAAATGAAACAAGTACTTTTTTGAGCAACAGTTGGAGGATTCGAACAGCTGTATATTTTCCTCATTCCTTATTTTTTACACCCTTTTTTCTCTTCCTTTGTTGTTTACCTTTTCTATTTGAAATGTAAAGCAAAAGAAGTTGGAGACTTCATGGCATAGATAACTTTTGAGGTCTGTGAGTCTTCTGCTACGTACAGGTTGTGAGACCTGGGTTATAAGTGGTTATGGGGAATAAAAGAACAAGATTGGTTTGCTAAATTGGTGTGTACTTTTTAACAGTCTCCTCAGCAAGCAGGTTCCCAGGAATATTCAACTTGATTCATAACAACTTCATTTCTTTAAATGTCTGACACCTGTAAAATGCACTCATTAATTATGTAGCCTGAGCATTGTCTTTATAACCTTATTTTTACAAATATTTTAAGGCTAACACTTAAAATTTTTCTAACCTGGCTCAGTCACTAAAAGAAAAAAATTCATATGTCCCTGTCCTGGATGCTTACTCTTATCTTTTTGTCCTTTGTGGCAGCATGACTACAAATAAATAAACAAATAAACAAAAGGTAACCTAGGTTTGTACCATAGTTTGCTGTGCAACATCATAAAATGGGTGCTAATGCAACAAGGGGGAAAGCTCCATGGGCCACAGTCACTAAGGATGGGGTTTGGTTGATTAAACTGTGCTGGTTTAAAATGTTAGTAAAGCTCAAACTTTCCCTTCATGCCTTTGCAGTTCCTCCAACATACATGGCTTAGAGGCCCCATCCTCCCTTGAGGCACCATTGTGTTCTGGCGTGTGTGGTGTGGTGGGAAGGACCATGAATCCATGTACACTGATACAGAAGTTACATTACCAAACCAGACAGGAACTCATTGCAGAGTTGGTTTTCCTTTTCCATAGTACAGATTTTCTGAGTCAGCCTGCATAAGGTGACACACTGAGAAGACTTTTTAGAAAACCATTTTCTTGCTTCTGTTGTTGGTAAGCCAAATATTTCCTCAGCTGACAAGGGGAATGGCAGCTCTAATGCAGTCATAACAACAACCGGCTTACTGCACGTCAAATAAAGTAGGAATTGCTATTATTTTTAAAAAGCTAATGATAATTTCCCTGTGAGAATTTTTAAAATTATTTTTTGGTCCAGGCTAATTTTGTAACTTCCAATCTATTTTTCTGCAGTACAGAGTACCATCCAAACAGAAATCAAACATCAGTTACCTTCAGCACTTACTTACCAAACTTCAATCAAAATAATTAGTAGTAGAAACTGCAGACACGACAACTGGGTAATTTTCTGGAGACAAGGGGTAAGATGTTCTGATTTAGCCTTTGACTGTAATGGATAAACCAAATGGTTATTATACTGACCTTTTAAAATCATAAGAAGGTACTGAAATACATGAAACGTAGCAGAAAAATCTGAAGCTTTATAAACCTTTGCCAGACTGAAAATGTAGCCAAATTATGATTCCTGGTATTTGTTTTTCATAATTCGAGCACTTTTGTGATTCAATTCTGAAAGTAACACAGTGATTACTTTCTTGTCGTAATCCCTTCTGAAGGATCTTGTGTATTATTTGACAGGATATGTAATAGAGTTAAGCTACTAAAATGACATTTAGGCATCTCATTCTCAACAACTTTCAGACACCACTAGACTTCTCAGTTTCCATTTTACCACTGCATATTCCTTTGCTTTACCTGCTCAGGATTTTCAGTTTTCAGAACAAGTATTTTTCTTTTTTGATTTTCAGTTCTGAATGCATTTTCAAGTACGTGTTCTAGAGTAGATCCTATAAAAGGCAATTTGAAAGCCCTTCGGGATTAAACTTTTCATAGATTCTGGGGTACTTTGACTGCATCAGGGGTTCATACCCTTGAAGGATTTTCCCCATCTGAAAGAGTATGACCACTACACAAATTTGAGTGTCCCAGCAGCAATTTCTTCTGTTCTAAATGTTCCACTTGGCATGAATATTCATAGGGCTGGAGAAGGTAAGATTGTATGGTGCAGCAATTGTATCACTCAGTGAGAATATGGGACACTCACTTTCAAGTCATTCTTCTAATGAATATTTAATTATTTACATGTGTTAGAGTTTTTTAAGAAGGAAAAGTTCAGAGCTGTTTTCATATCTTGTAGCCTGGAGCTTAGATCACTCACTGAAGATGCTGAAATTTTATTTAAAGCTTCCATAAAATTTCAGTTTATAGTTCCTTAAAAGTTAATTCCTGCATTTTTTATTTCTCAGTCTTCACACCTGGTTCAAGTATATTTATTTGCTCAGATTTAAGCATTTTCTCTTGTTTTGAAAAGCATTTGATGAATTTACTTTGGTTTAGTTGGGATATTAGGAATGGACTAAATATTTTTATGCTGGGTCAGCCAAAGCTGAAAAAAGAAATGGAGTTGTAAGAGAAGGGGAGGTAAGGAAAACTTCTTGGACCAATTTTTTGTGGGTTTTTTAATTAACTGGGAAAAACAGGATGAGATACACAGGTCTGAACAGCATGAATTAAGTATTTTGCTCTATAATGATGAAAACCAGTGTGTAGAGAAATTTTTAAAATGTAACTGAGCAATTTCGACACACAATTCCCTTTAGTTTTAACCTAATTCTCACCACCTAACCTCTTTTGGAATCCAGTGGAATTTTCAGAAGCTTATTTCCACTTCTAAATATTGCTATCATGATCTCTAGAATACTCAGCAAGATCAGAAATAGTCCATTTGCTATCTACACTTAATGTTCATTTGGTTTAAATGATCAGTTTGTTCTGAATGCAGGGTATGATTTCTGAGTCCTGTGTATGTAAGATTGGATCCTTCCATTCATAATTTCAGATTTCAGCCCAATGCAATGTAATTCCCACAGGAAATTCCCAGAGGAACACCACAGATTATTTGCAACCTCAAGATAATATTTTTTAAAGCTACACACTATATATATATATATATATATATATATATGTAAAATTTCCACTTTTCCCTTCCAAAAGCATGTAGATGAACCACTTACTTTTTTTCTGCCATAAAATTACAAAAGGTTGTAATGAACTTCACACAAAAACTGTGTTTGGAACAGCCAACCTTGTGATCATTACACCAATCTTACAGTGAAGGCTATCTTTAGGAAAGTAATTAAAGTATTTTTGGTATAATTGTTTTTAAAAAATTCAAGAAATCAAGATCTATCTTCAGGTGTTGAAATCACTTTTCCTTAGGTATCCACAGTTGAAACATTATTTGAATGTTTTCCTTTTGAATTACCACTCTGCTTATTTACTTTGCCATATTGAGTGCTGTTTTTTAACAACAAAATGCATGTAGTCAGAATATTTGTTCATTTTAATTTACTAATTCATTTTGCCTCATTTATGGTAGAATTTAATAAGAAAATTAGCAGGTAAATAGGAAATGTTTCTATTTGTCTTCTCTGAATATTTGAGAAAGGAAGGTCACATCCTCGGGAGGCTCAGAAGCTTTCACTGGGATAACTGGAACAAAACAAGAAAAGTACCTGGAGTTTTATTTAAATGGAGAATTTACAGACCATCTCTGTCATACATGTATTTTATAATGTCTTTTTTTTACTAGTCAACAGTTTCATAGAGAGAGAAGTTAGCCACACTATCACATCTTTGATTTCTTCAGTAGGAAATAACACTATTGCTCGTTGAGAAAAGAAACCCCAAACTGATACCTGTGGCCATAAAAGCCTTTGTGATTTGTACTGTTTATCAACCTTCAAAGTGGAAGTTTGTGAAATGACAGGACTGCAAACCCAAACATACTGCTTGGGTAGTGCCTTTTTCCTGACAGGTCCCTAGCTGGCATCTCGACTTTGATGGTTTGGGTATTGTTTTGTCATTGTTTGTTTGTTTTGTGTGTGTTATTTTTGTTTGGTTTTGAGTTATTGGCTATGGGTTTGTTTTTCTCTCACACTGTTTTCTTTTCGTAAGGTTAAGCAGCACCTGTTTAACTTGCCAAGTTAATTAACTATTAATGAACTGATCTGAGAAATGCTGTAGGTATAATATAAACCATACTAGCCCTAGACAGTGCCTCATATTAAATTATATCTTCCACTTTGCAGAGATTGTGCTGCTGAGCTCAGGTTTGCTGAATTTCCTAATTACCCCAAAAGTTTCAAAGGAATTATTTCAGCCTGCCTCCTCCCTGCGCTGTTTCACTGATGCAAGGAGGGGCCATGCAGTAACACTACACCTGTCCCAGCACACGCCTCTCAACCTGCTCAACTTCCCCAACGGGTGAGTTGGGCATGAGAACATCCGAGATTGCTGGGTCTGTAGCCACTGGTCCCGACACTTCTGGGTGTGCGCACTGGCTTCGCGCTGGGGCGGCTTTAACGCTCCATCATGGCACTGGATGACAGCAGCTTGTACTCCAGGACTCAGAGTAAACTTAATCCCCATCAGACTCGGTATAAATCAACAAGACGGAGAAGCCTGCCACCAGACATCCTGCTAGAAAATGATTTTAAAGGAAAGTTTCAAAAGAATATTAGGAATATAGACCCTATACACCCAAGGCGCACTAAGAAAAGACCTTCTATATTTTCAGGTAGGAAATGCTATTTCAATAGTATGTTAGTGCAGTATCTTTTAACCTTTTTGGTAACTGAGGAATTCAGCACTGGATTACAATCAGAACTTATTCTGTTTTAAAACCTAAGACAGTTTTCATGATAGATTTAATCAAATGTCATTTATGTTAAATTATGTCAGCCATTAGAGTTTAAATGATGGAACCAAAAAGACAGCCTTCATGTTTTTTGATTTAATGTTGCATGCTTGAGGGTTTTTTTTAATATTTAGCATTTAAAGAAAGCCAGTTGTTTCTCCAGAGCTTTAAACTGCATTTTGCTTAACCCCACTTACAAGTAATACAGAAAATAGCTTCAGTGTAAGAATCTCTCTTGCTGCTCTAATGCTGTATCTCATTGCTTTTCTGGAGGAGAGTGGTTTGGAGAATTCTTCAGTCTAACAGATTTTTTGTGTGTGTGTGTGTGTAGCCAGAAATTAACATCACTAAATAATCAAATGCATGCTTTAAATTCCTGGTTTGAACTGGAGCCTGTAATGTCAGGAGTTAATAATTTAGTTTAACTCCCTAGTTGTTAAGTAGTAAGAACAAGGTGTGAGTGGATTTCAGTCAAGCTAATGGCAAGCTGGAATATTTTGTTGTGTTGTGCTTTTAAATAATTCTAAATGTGCCTAAAAATAGGCAACAGATTATTATGAGGCCAAAGGATTTGTTGGAAAACAATCAGGTCATCTTTATGAGGAGCACTTAAAAGGTTCTAGGGGGGAAAATCAATACCAGCTCATCCCTGCTGAAACTGAAAACGTGTTTCTGTGAGGTGATCAGAGGAAATGAAATCCTTTATAGAAACAAAACTTTCAATTTAAGTATCTCCCTTTCCAGATGAAAATCAGGGTTTTCACATTTCTGGGGGAATTAGTGCAATCATACAGATCTCTGAAGAGTTGTGAAGTATATAAAATTAATTAAATATTAATATTATATTCCTTAGTGGCAGCTAAACTTACACGAGTACCTTTTCAAGAGCTGAAACACTGGTGAAAGAATGGGAGTACGATCTTAAAAGACAGCATAGGGCAGCGTTATTTGTGTGGGATTTAGATCCTCTATTGAACCTTAGTTAAGGTAGTCAAAATATTTCAACATGTCAGTAAATAAAGCTTTTTCCTCCTTCCTATTCTACTTCTCAAAAAAAAATGCAAAAAAGCCTTAGCAGATCTCAAGTCAGATGGATCAGACATGCCCAAGGCTCCTGGGCTTCCCAGTGCTTGAACTGTCTCTTCCTAAGATGATGTGGTCTGTTGGTGACTCTCAAATCACATTATTTTGGATAGGATAGGCCCTCTGTATCTTACCTGACTTTGTATCTTATCTTTATCTCAGTTGCCACCTTTTATGTTTTACTTACCTTCTCTGCTTCTTAATTACTCTGTGTTTGTGGGGTTTTTTTCTCCTGTAATTTTTCAGGGTTTTTTTTCCTCTGCATTGACATTTTTGTTAGGGAAAAAAACATATTAAATATGTTTTTGGCCTTGTGTTTTGTCTTCAAAACTTGTACCCAGATTTCACCTTTATTCTGTGACTTTTTTTTTAAATGCAGTTCTTTCTCTCAGCTCCCAAATTTCCACCCTCCCAAATGACCACATTAGCAGTAGTACTCCATTCTTTGTGCTGTGTCAGGCATGAGCACTTCAATGCTGTTTGTGTGTCTGGAACAGTGCCATTATGCTTATGAAATCCACTGCAGATGTGTTACTGTACACTCAAGGGCACTTAACTCAAAGGTAATGCAAATTGATTCCTATAAGCAACTGATGGAGCATGATGGAAAGATGGGTGTAGCCTTTCATTTGGGAGGTCAGCAGTATACATGGGAGAAGCTTTACTTGATTTGCTTTTGGAAACAGGTTAACAAAGTACACTTGAAGTCCTCTAGACCATTGTCTTTCACGCTGTAAATGTAGGTTAGATTGGAAAAAGAGCTGTATAATAGAATCAGGGAATGGTCTGGGTTGGAAGGGGCTTCTAAAATCCATGTAGTACAGCCACCCTACTGTGAGCCAGGAGATGTTCCATTATTATCAGGTTGCTCAAGGCCCTGTCCAACCTTGAATAGATAGATAGATAGATAGATAGATAGATAGATAGATAGATAGATAGATAGATATTAAATGTAAATATAAATAATTATACAGGCTTGCTCTGCAGTCTTTTGGATGAATGAAGAATTTGAAGAATGTGGTAATTCCTACTTCCTTGTTTCAGCCTAATCACCTATTAAAATAAGTATTTTAAATCTATATCATATTGACTCTTCCACATCCTTCTGTTCCCTGTATCTCTGCTAAGTCTTTTGTAACACTGTTAGCTGATCTTGCATTTAGAACATTGTTGCAATTGAGGCTTAAGTCATGGACTTGTTGTTTTCTTCTCTTATTCTATCTTACAGAGCTGTATTCATTCAATAGTGAACAGTAACACACCAAGGCATCGAGCTGCAAGGAAATACATCAGTCCATCCGTTGGGACTCTTGTAGCAGTCTTGGTGCAAACTCAGGGAGGGGTCTTGCATGCAATAGGCTTCTTTTACAATTGTTTCTTACCTGTGATAGCTAGAAGCTCTCCCTTTAAACATGAAAGCTGCAACCTGAGAAAAGTGAGTTGTCTGTCTGTCCTGCCATCATGAAGTTAGTCATTCATGTATGCCTAGGCAGGACTATCCAACCAATGGTATAATTGGGTTATTGTGTTCATCCCCACATGGCAAAGGGATGGCAGAAACTGTGTACTGGGAAACCATGGCATTGCCCAAGGAGTACACTGCACAGAGATACCTTTTTCTTCTTTTACAAAGCACTTGCTTTCTTCTTGTTCTTTAAATTTGAAATATTTAGAGCTGCCATATACTTCGGGACTTAGTTAATATCAACTGCTATTTATATATAAATTTTGATTTTTACTGTTACATGGTTGTGCTTTCAAAAAAAAAAAAATAAAGGCACAGGGGAGCACAGTCAACATTAGAGGGCCATTTATTGCCTATGGAGAGGTTCATCACCCTAATTAGTGAAGTTTGTACAGATCTGCTGATATGCTCTCAGTTCAGCATACTCTCATGGCCATGACTGAACCTCACTCTGGCAGGATCATGCAAAAATGAACAGTGTTTTATCTTAACCTGGGGATAAACCCCTTACTTGTTAAAGAGAGAAGGAAAAATTGTATAAAGACAAAGTGGGCAATGAAGGGACCTCAGGAGAACAGGTCTTGACTGAGCTACCTAGAAAAAGTATTTTGACCTAACTCAAGCAGCATAAAATGAAAATGGATTAGCTAAACATCATTAAATGTATATGCTGATTTATGTTTAAAAGCACAAGAGCTTGAAGAAAATTAGTCTCTATTTTTTATGTTAATCTAGGGAAGTGAAGGGTGAGTTTTTACTCCTATTTCTTTTTGACAGAAGGTTGCTGATGTTATTTGAGTTTTCCCATTATGCATGGAAAAGACATGAGATTTTGGCTGGGAAAGTTAATTTTCTATAGAAAACAGAATAAGACAGAAATCACAAATGTCAAAGTGCTAAAAAATATATAATGGTCAAGCTCTGCTTGGAACCCATTTGTATTGTGAGCTAGGGATGCTTTTTTAACTAAGTACCATTATTATTGGTATCTTGTAGGCTTTTTTTCCTTCTCCTTCGTCTCTTGGTCGTGTAGGTAGTCCGTATTTTTGTTGAATGATGCTTGCTCACTGATGTGTCAGTTTTGAAGAATGGAAAATGAGAAAACTACCTGGGAATTGCTGCCTCTCCCAGGACCAGGCATGCCTTCATTTCATGGCCGTATGCCTGTGCTTCAGGTGTTGTCTTCCCAGCCAAAATTAGCTCTGTGTATTCTGTGGGACAGCACATGATTGCTGCTTTGGTAAAAGCAGTGTGGTGTTGCTGTGAGTTAATGCAATGAAGGTCACTGGTTAACAGTACTTTACAGAGCTACTCAAAGAAAGAATGTAGCTTAATAGTCTGTGATTTTACAATCAAATAGCTAGCATTTTTTAACAAATTCAATGCTTTCTTTTTTTTTCCAGTGAAAATATTGTCGCAGTTAGAAGTCTTGAGGTACTCTCTCAAAGCATTTCTGGAGTTCAAACCAGCATACAGTCTAGCAAAGTCACTTTCTAAAATAAGTAAGTTGATTTGACACCATATTTGCATGTAAATTATAATAATAAAAAATAATGAAAGAAAGAAAGGTTTTTATACATATGAAAAATTCTTAAAAGTTGTTCAACAGTGACATGAATAAATTATTTCATTTCCCATGAGTCGTGCAGCTAAGACAGCCGGTATGTATAACTTACTTTTTACTTTTGACTGGCTGTGTTAATTGGGAAAGACTTGCCAAAATCTAATTACTTTTAATAAGCATGCTTAAAGTCATGGGTACAGTATGTATCTTGATTCAAATGAGTAATAATGATCTGTGTTCAGTATTTTAATTTGGTGAGGATTTGAATATCCTACCTCCTCTGTGAATAAATTGTACTTCATGGCAATAATGTATGCTTGTGATCTGCATAAGATAATTGCTGTTCACTTATGGTACCCCTGCTGACATTTGGGAGATTGGCCTGTGTTGGTGCTGCATTTTACAAGTATCATCCAGCAGAAGGAAGGGAAGGCGAGTCTTACTTGTCCCAAAGTTTTTCTCCTCCCTGCCTGACTTGAAAACATTGGATTGTTTCCCATTAATACTGTTACCAAGACTTTCTGTTGACTGAAAATGCAGGAGGAGGGAGGGGTAGCATTTTTTGTTATTTGCTGTTCATATTGTAAGCTGGAATTAGTTCTGCCTTTCTGGTTTTTATTGAGCCTTATGCTAAGAGATGCCATTGGTGCATTGCTGATTGTGTGTCCACCCACTGATTTGGGTGAGTGGCCACTGCATCATTACCAGAAATTATATTACTGATAATATATTGCTTTGGTCTGGCCTTTTGCATTTTTGTGGTCTCATACACATTTTTATATATATATTACAAAATGTACTCTTCAGCATTTTAGTTTGTGCATATTTCTACTAAAGTGACATTTTCTTTAGGAAGGATGGGTTGATGATTCAGAGAAAAGCTCTGGATTTCTCATGAAGTCTCATGATGTAACAGATGTGTGTTGTCAGACTAGTTTTCTTCTTGGATTCACTGGCATTTTATGGAGTGGAGAGAATGATTTCCACATGTACTTGTAAGCAAGTGATGAAAATGCTGCCTCATCTTTAAGTTATATTTAGGACTTAAAAAAGGTTCTATGTCCATTGGAGAGTAACTTGAACATGGAAGTGAGAGAGAAGGTAGGGAGGAAGGTGAGGTTAAGATAAAGAAGGTTTCTTCTGCTATTATGGCTTGGATTTTTGTGTTTTGATTTATTGTTTGTTTGTTTTAAAAACTGTCTAGTTGTCTCCTAGATTTGAATTTCCACCATCAGTTGTTATAGATGTTAAGACTTCTTGAATGCAAAGATTCCAGTGTTCAAGTGAATGAATCCCATTGTATTACACAGTCATTTACCTCAAATCTTAAATGTCTAAGGATTTGTAGACTTCATTTGTGCTGAAAGACCTTGTGAGGCAGTTACAGAATTTGCCTCCTGATTTCAGCACAGTTTTCTGTTTGTGCTGCCTTAGAAATAGCATGTGAAAAAAGAGCCTGGATTAGTAATATGGTTTTCCAGTTTCACCCTTGGGCTGTTTGCTATATCCTTTCTAGGGGGTAATGATTAAGGTGTAGAGGAAAATCTTAAAACTTCCTCACCTTCTGGGAAATATAACAGTTTTGGAGTTTTTGTATGTTTACATGGTTTTCAAGAAGAAGCATTGAATTAATATTCAACACTAGTTGTATCTCCAAAGAAATATATTAATATAAAATAGATCGTATTTTAAAATAGAAGCCAGAATCCTAAGAAATGCTAGCAAAATAGGAAACAGACAAAAATATTTTAAAATATTTGAGAATAAGTCAGTCACTCTTTATATCAAATGGTAGTAGCCTTAACTACATTTCATGTGCAGTAAATCTATGAGTGTTTGTTGACATTATTTCTAAGTAAATAATTCTTTGGCCATCAAGAGGCAATAGAACTGTTTATTCTCTTTATCTGATTTAAGATGTATTGTGAATGGTGCAAACACCATAAGAATATGCCCATGTCTGGCCCACAGAAATACATTTTTGTGCTAATGGATTAGAGAGATTGACAATAATTTTTTTCACAGATTTGTGAAATGCCTATTTTAATACATGGAAGACAGACATTATTTTTAAAGTCTTACAGTAGTGCATCTGCAGTAGTGAAAAACTTATCAACCAAGTAAAACATTTTAAAATAATCAGGCTTAAAGGTTGTCATAATGGCTTTGATTTAGCCTTCTGGCTGATATTCTGGTCCTCTCCTGTAGAGCAATCTTCACATAAGCAAGTGTAGATGATGACATTGAAGTATGTTCTCTTGGTAATCTGATGGGTCTGTGGACTGCATGCAAATCACTCAAAATATATTTCTTCTATAGTGCTTGTTTAATTTTAGATACTTCTGTGCACTTGTTGGGTGCATTTGGCAGGTAGTTAACTTTCAGCTATTTATATTTTACACATTTACTTGGAGCATACTGCATCCAAGTTAAATCACCTGATAATCTTGGAATTCCTGAAATAAAAAATTGCATTGTTTTCTTGATTTTAATTTTTTTGCTCTCTTACTGTACCTGAAGTTGAACTACAACAACAAGAAGTTTAGGATTTTCTGAAAGTACTTGCTAAACTTCCAGAAGTAATTTTAAAAATCAGTATTTTATTAATCTAGGTTCTAGACTGTTATTCCTGAAGATTGGTGTAGAAAGTAGAATTCATCTTAACTATAAAAGACTACTTAATGAAAAATCTTAGAACACAACTAAAGTGAGTTGGAAGATTTCTTTTTTTTACTGCTTCTCATGATAAAAGATGCCCTTAAGGAAGAAATCCTTATGGTATTTCTGGTAAACCAGCTGTAAGCAGAGAGATGCTGAGTTCATATACTTAGATTTTTGTAAAGAACGTAGCTCTCATATTAATTTTCTTTATTGTTATCAAATAGGAGTGGTTATTTTGGAATGTGGTTTCTTATGAATTTTGGGGGTTGGATCTCAAATTAGGAACCTGTCATGACTAGCTCAGGACATTCTTTATTATATTTGGGGTTTGGGAAAAGTGAAATTGCAGAGTTTTTCACTATGATATCAATTTAAATTCCTTTGCTCTGCATATACTAATGTGTAGCTGCTAAGCAAAGCTAAAATGCTGTATTATATTTAGATACTCTTTCAAAGACCCAAGAAATGTCTGTTCATGCTTTTTAATAATATTTTAAGCTGTATTTAAAATTTATTAAAATAAGAAATCTTTTCCATTTATTACTGGAAGATATTTCTGTTTCAAGGGAAAAAAAAGTCTGTAGTTATGCAATATATATTGTGTGTGAGACAATCCCATGGCTCCTCTTACAAGGACCTGTTGTGTAGTGGGCTTTTTATTTATTTAGTTGGTTTAGAACTGCCTGAGGGTATTGATGTGACTTTTGTGGGGTTTTGCTCTGTGTCTTTGGAGTTACTGTTTCATGTTGGCTATAGTGGCAACATGCTTTGTTTGCAGAATGTGTCAAGAGATTATCTCTGTGGTTATCTGTATGCTCAATTTGTTGTGAATTATCTGCTAGCAGAGTAAACCTTTTGTGGGGTAATTAATGCTGCAAACAATATAAAGCTGGCACAGTAATTTTTAAGCCTAATCTTAAGTCTGTGTTTTGGTAAGGAGAGGGACAGTTCGCAAGTGCCATTTTTCTCACTGTAATCTCATTTGTCCTGTATTTCCTACTTTGCTTAGCATCTTTGAAGTAGGCAGACTCTTGCTGTCCTGTCCTTTCCTGTTCTTCTTATGCAAGTCAGAGAAATCCCTCTAGCAAAGTTGCTCCATTTCTTCTGCATTTTGCCTGGATAACTCTCCTAGCAATTCTCAGACCCAGTTCAGAAGTTGGCAAGGGCTGAGGAATCGAGAGAACTGGATTTGCCACCAGAATTTAGGTGATGTTTTGCTGTACACCTGTAGGCTGCTCCATGGCACCTGGCCTCATGGCAAGAGAACAGCCCCAGGGCTTCAGGGAGCCATGGCATTCCTGGGCCTGGGCCTGCATAGCTGAACGACCAGTGTGTCCAGCAAGAGATAACTTTAATTACCACAGAGGCCATTAAAACTCAGCGCCAGTCTGTTCGGTGAGTCACAATAAAGTGCTTCTGATCAGACTTGTTTAGATTTATCATGGACAGTTACTGACTCCTCTATAGAGAATCATTCAAGTATTAAATTTCCACTAGTTGCTGAGGCTCTGTTCCCTAGCAAAAAGTCTAATCTGCAGCAGAGATTTTGCTATTACACAAAGATGCCAGGGTGAAAGAAGGATGACAAGAAAAGCAGAATATCAGAGACTAAATTAAGCTCACAAGATGGAATTTCAGGGTCTGAAATGTAATTTTCTGCCCAGTGAATTGAGGATAAACAAAACATATATGTACAACTACAATTTTAAATCTGTTCTGGAGCTAGAAAATCAGCAGTTCTCCCTTTAGAAGCTAGTAATAATGTAATTTAAGTGTAGATTTGTCATACTGAATGTTGTTGGACTCTTAAGTAAGAGTAGTGTCACAGTTTGTTCTTTATCTGGTTTCAGGGTTAAGAATGCTTCTGCATAACCAACTGTTATAGATTTATTCTTCCCACTTGAAAGCCCATCCTAAAATAGGTCTCAGTGACTGTGTAAACTTCACCCATCAGCAAGGACAGTGATGGTGATGGAGATGGAAAATACCCAGGTAGTCAGTGCTGCCTGTGCCTCAGTCTTTACCTTCAGGAGATCTTCAGGAATCTTGGGGCCCAGAGACCAGTGGGAAGGCCTTGTCTAAGGCTTTATCCTTGGTACAGGGATAGCAGGTTAGGGAACATTTGAAATAAGCTGGACATCCATGGGACCTGACAGGATGCAACGCCAGTGCTGAGGAAACTGGTTGGCATCATGGTCCAACGAGTTCTGATAGTTTTTGAAAGCTCGTGGATACTGGGGGAGGTTCCTGATGACAAAAAGAGACCAAATGTGACTCCTTTAGGAAGGGCAAGAAAGAGGATCTGGGAGCTGCTGGCTGCTAATCCTCACCGTAATCCATGGGCAAATGATTACCCCATCAAAGGTGATGGGGCAAATAATTCTGTAATTCCAAGCATAAGAAAAGTAGATGGCTGGCAGCAGTCAGCATGTTTGTATGAAGGAGAAATGATGCTTTACAAGCTCAGTGGCCTTCTAAAACAATAGATAGCCAGCTTGGTGGATGATGGAAGATCAAAGGACACTTTTTCAACTTTAGAAGGGCTTTTGGCAGTATCTCCTTGAACATCCATCATAGACACAGTGATGAAATACCAGCTGGATGGGTGAACAGTGAGGTGAGTGGAGGGCTGAGCTGCCAGGCTGACTGGGTGGTGACTGGCAGCATGAAGGCTCACAGGAGGTCAGGCACTAGCAGCATAGCCCAGGGGCTGACACTGGAGCCAGAACAGTTAACAGCAATCTCATGAAGCTCAGTGAAAGGAAAAGTCAAGTTAATACAATTTTACAGTTTTGTTCAGTATTTCCCCTACTATTTCTAGAACTACTTGGTTTCACTCTGTATTACTGAAAATCTTAACAGATCTCTTATGCTGATTTCCAAGATTATTACAATTGTTTAGGCATTTCCTCATTATTCTGTTCATTGACAACCTTTCTCATTAAATATTTCCAGAAAATAGAATCTACTTTTTTTGTTGTTTCTGTATGTGGAAGATGAATGGAAAAACTGTCAAGCAATCCTATAGGCCTACTTCATTGTGTGTAGCCTTAAAATGAGGATCATTGTTGCAGGAGTTGCGGACACTCTTCTTTTCTTACCTCCCTTGCCTTCCTCCACTCTTGATACTTGCAGAAGGAATAGTGGAAGTAACTTCCATGAGCATTAGCATTTCTCCTTTCTCACAGCAGAGGTCTAGAAGGAACAGATGCAGTAACTTTAACATAGTTACCATCCTAAAAAGACTGATTATCACTGTCCATATTGGCTTTTTAAATCTTCAAGCTCATTTTCTGACTATGCTTCTTGCAATTAGAGCTAAAATGCATCTGTTCCTGTGACAGCCAAAGTTTAATAAGGGCTCAGCCAGAAAAGTGGCTTGGAAGAATGTTCTTACTATAAAAAACAGTGCCTCTTACAGGTAGAAGTGCCTCTTATAGGTGTTTGTAAATGCATATGAGCAGTTGGGAAAGCTATTTAACCACGTAATACCTATGACAAACATGTCTCTGATGTTTTTAAACAGGTTGGGGTTTGGCTTTTTCTTTTCCAATTTAGAAGCATCATTTTCCTTTGCTTCTTTCCCCCACCTGAACACCCATCAGCGTCATTGCATTGACCTCTGGGGATACTCAGAACCTCATTTGAACTGAAGGTAATTAAGGTAAAACTGTAGCCCCAAGACACACCCACTACTCAAACCAAGCTTCTGCTCCTTACTAGTGCCAGCACAAGGAGACCTGATGGAAATTAAGGGGGAAAGGGAGGGAACGGAATGATTTCACAGCTCTTTCAACAGTAGCACAATCTCAGGTTAACTTAATCAAACGAGAAAACACACTCCGGGTAAAATCTGTCGTATTGTCAGATGAGGGGATGTATTCCTCTGTTCTTGGAGAAGTTTCCATTTTAGAAAGGTTCTGCCTGTGCTGATGCTACGTTTTTAGTTCACTGAATTAGTCAGTAGCTGGCGATGACCTCCGCTGATCTGTGGAAGAGTTCAGGCAAGGTTCGAGCGTTGGAGCCCGGTGTGAGCGGGGAGGATACGGTGTCACTGAGCACTGGGACCCGGCTGAGCGTGAGCTCAGCTTCCACACCCAGCACTGCCTGCAGCTACACTGAAAGATTTCAAAGCAGGTGAATCCCAGTTGTTATTTTTTTATGATCGCCGTTCCCTTTTGAATTAGGTTGCTGTAAAAGTTAACTGGATTTTTTCCAGATCTAAGTGCCATATTCAAATAAAAGAATTCAGTCTCAGTGGATTGTTTTCAGTTATACATCCTGCTATTTCAGATCTCACTTCACAGCTGAGAAGCCAAACCAGAGATGAAAAAGAAAGAATTATTTTCCTCTTCTGATCAGACAAAAAAAAAAAAAAAAAAGGAGAGAATAAGATCTGCTAATTTTAATAAGTTTTTAAAAAATTACTTTAGATTTTCAAAGCCTTTAATGATGCAGAGGACAAACAAGTACATGGGAGTTAGATACTTATCCAGATAAGACACTTCATAATATACAAAGCAAATGTTAGATGTTTCAGAAGCTAAATGCCTTTGAAAATCGAGGCTGTGGTGATTCAAAATCATTAATCATTTTAAGTGTATTTAAAGCAACTATAATTACTGCTGCCTTTTCTAGGAAACTTGAATTTAAAATGTGGCATCTTTTTGTGCTTTCTTCCTTGTGTACTGAGCCTAAAGTGCTTTCTTTTTTCTTTTAGTTAATAAAGAGCAGATGGTATATTTTTGTATATTTTGTTTTGTACATTTTTTTTTTTTCTAAATTGCAATTTCCATTCAAATATAGCATGCAAGAAACCTTGAGTAACATAACCCTCTTAAACAGGAAAAAGGTCATTTACCTTTTTCCAGCACAAGCAGCAGGTATATTAGACCTCATGTCTCTGGGAGACCCAAGACATTTTTTGGTTTAGCAGGAAGGGATGGACTCTGAAGGATATAAAAGACCCAGTTACAAAGGCTGCACGTATCTTTAACATATATTTAACTGTGAGGACACTTGTGCTTCTGTAGAACAGCAGCAAGTTGGAGAATGCTGGAGCTCTTCAGTTGCCTGTGCCCAGACTGAAGCGTTGCTGTCACAAAACCTTCACCACGGCAAGGGAGAGCCCTTGAGAGTGCTCATCAGTTAAAAAGTGCCATGTTGAGAGGTGGAAAAAAGCAGGAAAGAAAGGTTCTACCTCTCAAATTGACATCTCTCCTGGCACAGATTACTCCAAAAGGTGAAACTTAGAGATAAGGTTATAATTTAAAAAATTTTGCTTCCCAGTACATGAAAAAAATTATAGAAAATATTTTGCAAGTCAGAACAAGCATTCTTATGTAAGATCAGTGAGATTTTTTTTAAATTCAAATTGTTGTTTCCTATCTAGCCAGCATCTAAACACACTGTTGTGCAAGTTAAGGGTGTTACATAGTAAATTCCAGATGCTGTGTCTCACCAGTGTTTGCCTAGGAGGGTTATGTGAAAAGTGAATTCAAAACTACATAAAACAAGACATATTCCCTTCAACAACTGCTTAGGATTGAGATTGTTTACTGACATCAGTTCTTGAAAGAATGGAGAAAATAATTTTGAACAATAACAGGAGAGCACTAAGGCAGATGTAACTGAAAGGTTTGTGTAATGAGAAGCAGAAATTTCACTGTAAAATCATATGGCCTGATTTTTCCTGACAGTACCTCACAGCACTGTAGTCATTTATGTAAAGTTGCTGTAAAGTAGCCAGTGGCTTGAGTCATGAAGATTTTTGTTTTGCTGACAGCTATTTATATTCACTGTGGATATTCAGAAATATTTTCAAAGGGATGGAGGGCATGGTGACAGCCTAGTTATTAAAGGTATCAAGTGAGCTAAGTGTATGTGCATGTCCTGCTTATAACCTACAGGCAGGGAAAGAACAATTTTATTTTTTGGTCTATCACCTGGCATGACTTCTGGGGTAATCCTGATTTTTGAAGTGTTAGTTCTTCCCACCTTGAAACAAAAAAGTGTTAAAATTTATTGATGTTATCTAGATTAGTCATTAGGTCCCTGCTCTAACTGGAGGTAGCACTGATCTGATCTCCCCAAACCTGAGCTTTCTATCAGCCCCTCTGAGTAAAATGAGAAAAAAGCTCTTACACTGTAATGAGCCAGGCTTCAGCTATTCCAGGCACTTCACTCACAGCAGGGGCCTGAGTCCTGGAGGATGTACAGTCTTGTTTGTGGTGGTACATGTCAGGGAAGTACATGTCAAGGAAGGAAAACTGATGGCAGTGATACAAATAAATTGATGACAGTGATACTTCACCATTTGAAAAACTGGTAGGTAGCCTATGGCCAGCTAAATCTGAAGGTGCTCAGTTTCCCTGTTGCAGCCACATAATTCCAATGCAGCTGTTGCAAGAGGTAGCATTTTCTGGAGTCATTCAGAGTGGACACTGTATGCATAAGGCCCACCTGAGTAGACTGGAGGTGTTTGTGTTACAGGGGCATGTGTGCCAGCTCAGACCCGAAGCCTGGCTGGTCTGACCCTCTCTCTGATGGCATGCAGAGCCTGATACCTGATAGGAAGCTGTAAGAGGCAGCAAATGTAGTACAATCTGATCCCATGTCCATCTCATCTTGATCTATAGTAGATGGAAGCTGGTTGAAATCCTTCCAACATTTTTGTTCTCATTTTTTAAGAGAAGTAAGATAATTGGCTTGTCTTCTAAGGTTGATGTATCTAGTGGAGCAAAGGGATATAAGCACAAGGATGCCTTTCTGCAGAATAATGTAAACATTGAGGTGTGAGTATCAAATAGGTCAGCCAGAGAGGAAGAAGTGTTAATAATTGAAGACAGAATGAGAGAATGGAAAGGAAAGTTTAAAAAAAGAACAAGTAAGCAAGTAGCCTGTCACTGCACCATCTTATTTAAAGTCAGGAAAAACTTTAGGAACTGCTCTGACAGAATTAAGAGAAGGAAAATATATCTGTAAATGTATATGAGATTCAAGAAGACATCTGGGTTAAAAATCACACACAGGAAGTGCATTGAGATAAGATCAGTCTGAGGGATGGATTAGTATTAGAGAACAAATTTGAGCTACGGCATTGAAAATTCACCTTCTAATTAGATAATCAATGAAAACATTATACATGTGCAACGTGTTACAGGGAGGTGTCTTGTGGAAAAGGGATATTTTGAACATGTTTTTCTACAAGGAAAACAAAACTAAGGTGTGTGATATGGTTTGTTTGGGTCAGGGGCACCTTAATTTTGGCATCAGCTCGCCATTCAGAGTGGGTACACACCCCCTCCTTGTGTGTCCTGCTGTGCTTTCTGTCACATCTCAGGCACCTCTCTGAAAAGGGGGGAGCTTTTCCCTTCCCAAGGCAGGTTTCATCCTGGGGAGGAAAGGGAAAGGGGATTTTTCCTCATCTCTATGGCCCTGGCAGAACAGGGGGAAAGCTGTGGTTGAACTGAGAAGAAGAATGAGGAGAAACAAAGCTGAGAACTCTTGATGATCTCAGCTGCAGTAATGTGCAGTAATTGTGAGCTGTCCCTAGAGACCCTGTAGGAGCCAACAGGTTGCTTCGAAAAATGCCATGTAGTGGAAGGTGTCCCTGCCCATGGCAGGGGTTTGGAATATAGTCTGTCTTCAATGGTCCATCCAACCCAAACCATTCCATGACTCTGAGAATATCTAGCAATGGGCATGGTCCAACCTTTCCCCTTCCTGGCTTCCACCTCTCTGCCCTCCCACAGAGTTTCCTGGAGGGTAGAATACATACAACTGTGTGACAGAAGTGGAACAGGGAGTTTATGACTTATTATAGTCCTAAATTTTTCAGTAATTTGAGAATTCAGTGTATACATTGTGTAATGAGGAAGTATGTGTAATAACTTGAGAAAAAGAGGGACAGCCACAAAGTCGGGATTCCCTCTGGCCTAGACCTGGTACCAATCTCTTAACGAGTAAATTAGCAAACACAAATTATACTGAGTGTGTGGGTGGGGTTCAGTTACTCCATCTCATCTCTGGAACAGAATGAGAGTCACCTTCAGTGGTGGTTTGGAAACTTCCTGCTGTAAGGAAGTTCTGACACCTCATGCAAGGATGTTTGGAGAGTATGATATATAACCTTGTCTCTAAAATACAGGTTTCTTACAAAACTGAAAAGGGAATTTTATAGGATATCAGTAAAGCAAAACAGCTTGTTTAGGGATGGTTCCTGGAAACTTCAGGTGAAGAGCCTGAAGAAAATACTGCCTGTTATTCTTTTTGCCTGCTGATGCCTGTGGTCTGTGCTTGTGGGACACAGGCTGCATTTTGACATGCACAGCAGAATTTCTTGCATCAGTGTTGCCTGAGTCTATGCTCTAGTGGTAGTGATCCAGATTTCCTGATGGTTTTCAGAATGGTATATTTGTAGCATATTTGTTTGTCTGGGCAAACAAAATTTGCTTCTGGCTGGCTTATGCTTCTAGACACTGTTCATCTAGGGAGAAATTCAGAGGTGAATGACAGAGTCCTAAGAGGACATGTCAGTTTGACAGTTCCAAAGAAAATTCAAGGGAAGAATAAGAGTACTTTGAATCTTGAAGGCATAATTCCAACATTAACCAATTAATCCTCTGCAAAATGCCTAGTTACTATTTGTTATTTATAGATTAGGCACAAACTCCTTACAACCTATTTAATTACTCTAATGAATTCACTAAACAATGATGAGAGCTGGGTGATGTGTGACTCTATAATGTATCTATGAAAATATGTTATTTTATTCTATTAAATAGCATTCAATAGGTTTCTATTTCTATATTGTACATAACTGTACCCAAGTTGCCTGATGCCCTTGCTTCAGAAATACAAACATGTGCTTCATTTCAATGCTGCTGTCTTCCATTTTGACGCAGTTTGTGATGTAAACATGCATTCCTCGTGCATTGTTTACCGTTCTCTTGTTTCTGCCTGTTTTGCTTCCCATCACTAGGTGGCAATAGCTGAACAGTCACTTACAAACAGGAGGCAAAACAAAATGGTGCAGCAAAACTAATGAGACATAAACTGAGAAGGATTTCTATTACTTTATTTAGAGATTATCATATTAATAGAGATTTCCTTGATGAAATCTTATTTTGTGGAGTGCTTTCTGTCACTCTGTACTTTTAATTTGGATCATAGCAAGATGTTTGTTTTACCTTGTTAATACATGGGACACCACAGTAAATAAAATTTGGTTGGTTTAGATACTGCAATTTGGATCTTTGATTCAGTGGAGGACATTAGAAAAGCTGTGGCTCTAATGTATGTGTTATGTCATATCTGCCAGTCTCTGTGAATAGTTCCCATACCTTAGGGTATCTATAATCATGCTAGACACCTATATTTAGGCACTAGAATACCATTGAACTATGACCAGCATCCATCTGAAAGTTGGCACAGTCTTTCAAGAGCGGGGCAGAAAGAGGTTCCCAGAGGAGGGAATGTGAAATCATGAATGCAATGCAGCCTATCCCAGGACACGATGATATCCTTTTTGTTTTCCTCTGTTAGGTGTGTTCTGCACTGGAATCAAATAAGTCTGGGAATCACTCTTTGTAGGGTTGCTTTATTTTTCCCAGGAGGACTAGACTGTATCAAAACCATGAAGACACTAATAAGCAGCCCTTACTTATTCCTGAGGTGAAGAACTCCAGACAGCCTAACGTTTGTACAGTCTGTACCAGTGTGAATCCAATCTGATTCCATGGAAATCAGAGACACAGATCTAATTCAAGATATGGTATTATTTGGCTAGAAGGGCTTAGTATTTGACTCCAAATAAGGAGGAAAAGCTACAAGAAGCCATAGAAAATAATAATCATAATCATAATAAAGCACATTAAAGTCTTCAGTAGTTCAGCAGAGCTACTTTAGGCTTTGAGATGTGTCCACACCACTGTTTGGAAGACAAAATTTGTTACTCTTGTCACCCCTTAGAGGCTTTTGGCTACTCATCTTTGCATTTAGTCTCAGATTCTGAAGAGTTAAGATTGCAAAATCCACATAGGCCCTTTCATACCAAGCTAAAATGAGCCCTCGAAGATTGTGCAAGACTGTGCTATATTCAAATCTCCATGTGCTTTTTTAAGGATTCTTGCAAGCATTGCTGAAAACACAGAGAACTAAACTGCCTGAATGACTGTAATAAACAGTAGTCACTAAAACTGTAAACAAAATTGGTACCTATGCTACTAAATATTAAGAATCTAAAAATCTAGTTTACAAAAGTAGTTACTCTAAGTATCATGTGTATACAGTGAGGAGAAACAGGCTGCTTTGAGCAAATAATTGTGTTCTTTACTGGAACTCGCTGGAACTATTGTGTCATGCTGAAGGCACTCACCTCCCAGTGTAGGCATCTGAGCTGGATGCCTCAAGATAGACATTGTGAATACCTCCAGCACTATGTGGTTTTGTTATTCTTGTTCCTTTACTGAGTGAAAGCTTTAGAAGTCTATTTTTCAGATTCTTTGCAGTGACAATAGCTGTTCATGCAACATTCTGCTCACAAGGACACCTCTGACCATGCTGATGAACAGTGTCTCTCAGCTTCTTTTTCCTCAGAGTTGGGGCATGGAAACTCCACAGCTCCAGATCTGTTCAGACTGAGAAGGGTATTAGCCAGGTAACCAAGGTTCCTGGACATTTGGTTTCTTCTGATCTCAGAAACAGTGGGAGAACAGAAGGTGCTCAGTGTGTCACAAATGTGGAGTGTGAGTTACACACAAATGTTTATAGCTTAAACAATGCTCATAGGAATCATCAGGTAGTTCATCATGGCAGGCACATGAAAAGCCTTGCATTTTGGATCTGTGGTTTCGTATGGTGAAAAAAAAAGGCGACTGTTATTGTCAATTCCCATGTAGTAATATCATAAAGAAGGAACCCACTGTACCTGTAAATGTGTAAGTCTGTAATAGCCCTCATCAGACAATTTACTTTCACTGACGGATTTCGTATGCTCATGCCTGTCTGTATTTCACAGCCTGGAATATGTAATTAAATTGTAAATATCACAAAGTCAACAAAAATGAAAGTGGAAGCTATGTAACTTCAAAATTTCTCAGTCTTGTGAGCCTACCAAAAATAAGTTCAGAGCACTAAATTAGAGTGCTGATGTTTCTGCCATTTCAGTGTGTTATTCCTGGTTTAGGAGTGTTTCTGAAATATGAGTATATAATGAGTAAAATCATTATATATGGAAGATGTCTTACTTGCAAATTTACACTGGCAAATATGTAAATTTAATTTAGCATTTAAATTTTTAACAAATATTTTATGACTAATGATAGAAATTAGTAATAATTTATTATACTTTTAATTTTAAAGAAGCTGTTAAAAGTTTAATTCTGAGGCATTTGTGTTATGGGTGATACTTTTGAAAGCAGAACCAATAATGGAGGAGTGTCAAACCTGAAGTAAATCTTAACAACTACCATTCTGTATGAACTCATTCATATGATGCCAAAAATATAGACTCTGAGAGTGGTGGCATTTTTCCTTAATATGTTTTGTCTTAATATATCCATTAAGGTTTTCAGTATTTTAGTACAACATCATACTGTCAGTGGAAGCACACAATAGGCAGGCATGTTCTTCAGAAAGATTAATAAATGGTGAGAGCAGCGAGATTCTGCAATTATGTTGTGATGCAATGCTTAAAAAAGACCTACTATACATGAAATTGGATTACTTTGGCTCCATATCACTTTGGTGAAAGTCAGTAAAAAAGGTGCTGGGGATCTGCCACTCCTAGACAGACAGCTGAACGTAGCTCTAGCCTTTTTACTGTTACTCCACAAGGAAGTGCAACTAGGCATTAGGTGATACTTTAACATGCCAGATGCCAACTCTTCCTATGGTAGTTGAATCCAGGTGTCCTTAGATGCAATAGCCCATTTATTTATTCACCAAATGATCACAGAATCAAGAAAATATTGTTAGATTGGTTAGACTTGATAACTGGTGAAGACCAAATGACAGGAATCTTACTGGATCCTCTTCATACAATCTGACTCAAAATTAACAAGGATAGATCTGCAGATCTGCAAATACAAACTTGAGAAATAAAGAGGAGCTGGATAGTGACAGCTAAGAAAACTGCCTGTGTGGGACGTCTGAAATTTCTTTTACTTGAAAGCACCAAAACCAACCAACCAACAAAAACTTGAACTTTTCATTCTGCTTGTGAGGGACACATGGGACCCTCAGGAGCATCCCATGGAGCTCACAGGTCACCAATGTCAGCTGGTATTCT
This sequence comes from Onychostruthus taczanowskii, assembly GCF_017590055.1. Lineage (NCBI taxonomy): Eukaryota > Metazoa > Chordata > Aves > Passeriformes > Passeridae > Onychostruthus > Onychostruthus taczanowskii. The sequence goes on along the minus strand of NW_024502569.1, from coordinate 2,114,793 downwards.
CCTGACAGAAGCAGTACAAAAGATGAGCTGAGTAAGACTAGGTGAAGGAATAAAAATCAAATGGTTAAACATCCTTACTTCTTTACAACTTTGAAACAAGAACATTGATTTTAGAGTCCAGTATCCAGTGAGGTTGAGAGATGGAGTAAGAATAAGATTTGACCTCTAGCTACATGAATACTTTTGCATTTAGTTTTTGTTTGGTCTTGTAGAAGACCAGAGGTAGGAGGAGTAATACAAACAGAACAAAAATCAATTGTGAGTTGTTAAAAAACCCTCAAAGATCTTCAAATTCACATTACAAAAACCAGTTAACTTCCCATTTAATCACTCAATGAAGAGCAGGCATATGACATTGCAGCTTGGGTAATAACATTTTTGTTGAGAATATCAAAAGAGAGATTCTGCCCTGTAAATGTAAACTACATATTTGTTGTGGCAGGAAACTATGTGCATCAACAAAGAGGCTGCTTGATACTCAAGACTGAAAAAAAAATTTGGTGGAAGATTGTATTTAAAGGTGTGGATTTAATTTAAAGTTGGATAAAATCTAATACGGATTTAGGAAATACAACTACTTGCAAATTAACCTCCTGTTTTTATTTTCAACAAGAGAGTTGCAATAAAATTAATTTATCTGTCATCTCCAGAAAAGCTTGATATAGCACCTCAGGGGAAATTATTACTTAAATCCTTGAATACAGGAATTAATGCAGTATTTGTGAGGGTGAATACGGACTTCCAAACCTACTTGGTGTCTGATGAAAAATCAGTTAGTGGGATGGTGGAAAGTGATCAGTCCTAGATCTTGGAACTTCCCTTATCTGGTGTTAAATTTAACTTTAATTTTAAAAGGCTGCATTGTGCTGGCTAAAACAGGATGGCACAAAGAGGAGGCTTTGTCAGTGGAGGGGTAGGGAAGGAGGTACCAATGGGACAGCAGGGTCTCAGTATAAATTGGAGATGGGGTGTGACAGCAATGGGATGATAATTAACAGCAGCTTTCTTTGACATGGCTGGTGAGATCAAACCTCAGATACTCTGAATAATTCTGGTTGTTCATGTCCATGAAAGGGTGTAAACAGGTTTTGAGTGAAGTTCATTTAGGAACTGAAAGAAGGTTTACAAAGTGAGTTTAAACAACAGCCTGTCATTAGTGAGGACGCAAAACCTTATCTCTAGATGAGGTATGTTTGCAGAAGACATTTAGCATATTTTCAGTGAGAACCACAAGAACTTGGTCTCAGTGACCCTTGTGTTCCTCAGTTTCCAATCCAAACATCAAATATTGCACATACTGAAACTAAAAGTAATGTGCGAATATAATCGCTGACAAAGTTTTTAGAAGAATCGGCAGCAGACAAGCTCTATTTTGTCTCAGATACTATAATTATGAAATGCTCTAGGAAATTTATTTCACTAAGTGAGAAAAAAAAGTACTGTTACTCCCAGGAAATATTATCTGGAAGGATGATACCAAGAATATATGAAACAAAAAGTATTTTGGAAACTGATTCTTATTTTTCTTCATTACCATTAAAATATGCATAGTGATGTAGTGTGATTATATGAAATAAAACCTTAGGAATACGGAAATTGTACCTAGCAATTAAGTATTTTGTAGAAAATACAGAGAGATTAAAAAGCAGTGAAATGCTTCTGCCTCATTTTTCTTAGGTGAATTCAGTTCCTTTTTAGAAACCATTATTCAAGATAAAAATAATATCAAACTGAGTTTTCTGTGGCTCTTTCAGAGGTGAATACAATGCAGTGAGCTCTCGGGCTAATTTTGGTGCTATGAATTCAGCTTGCTGTCTATCATCTTTGTTAAGGGGGGGCGGGGTGTGGAAAAAGTGTCAAGAAAAAAATGACAGCACGTTTTTCTGTAGCAGTGAAAGAAAAGCAGAAGCAGCCAGTGTGCATGCCGTGGGTCTAGTGCTCTGGAAGTGCTTCTCTTGTGCAGCCGGGCTGAGGGGAGAGCCTTTTTTCCTTCCCAGCGTCACTGCGATCAGATATATGGGTGCAGCTCTGCTTCACTGCAGCATGATGCAGTTCTGGGTAGTTCAGCGGGCTCTTCGTGGAAGCAGGCGGAAGGAGAGCAGCTGACCAGAGCAGGCAGAGCATGTTCATTAGAGGGTGCTTTTTTTCCCCCTGAAGCTAAGCAGTACGTGTGAGATTCCTGCAGCTGCACGGCTCCAGCGGGGCTCCAAGTTGATACTCGGTTGGCGAGAGGAGGTGCATAGGCTCGGGCTGACAGCCTCTGATGGGAAAACAGCTCCAGACGGGGAGGCTGCGCGGCATCAGCAGCACGGCTCAGACACCCTTCGGGAACATACTCTAACTGTGCCTATGGAGCAAGTGCTGTGCTGCTGCCTATGCCTTAAGCGACCAGAAGAAATTTGCCCGGTTGCTGAATGGAATAAATGAAAATACTGAGGGGGCGAGGGAATAAAATACTCTTCAGCTAGAATTAAGAACAAGCCCTGAAGGAAGAGCAAAGGACAAAAATCTCGTGGTGTGTTGTTGTTGTTGAGGCGTTTTTTATTATTTTTTTCTTTTAATGAGCTTACCTACCATGAACGGAAGAAGTGGATCTGCGGAGACTTCATTTCCTCCTCTGACCCCTCGTTTACATCACTGACTGGTGACAGTCACATCTACATACATAGTACCTGCCACTTCAGCTGCTCAGAATTACAGAAGTCTCTTTGTATGCAGCAGACATGGCTAGCCAGCAGGATTCAGGCTTCTTTGAAATCAGTATCAAATATTTACTGAAATCCTGGAGCAATAGTGAGTAGCAGAAGAGTAATCTTTTCATATTACGCATTGCTTGGTAAATAGCTAGGGCAACCTAAAGGATAGAATCTTACCTTTCTGTATGTTTGTGTTGTATAAACCGAGTAATTTTTGCTTTTTTTCAGCTCTAAAAATCAAAATGTCAGAGATTTAAATAGGTTTCATTAACTGCAAGGGCTGTAATGAGATTATACTAGATTTTGCTTGATTGAATGCTGAAGTTAGGCTGCTTTCTGGGTCTAACAGTACATTGCAGGGAGTGCATTCCAAACAACATTTCCTGCCTACATGTTTGTTTGATTTGTTCAGACTTTATCTAAATATTTTTTAAAACTATGTTTAATCACAAGGGTGTGGCATTGCTCAGAAGTTGGTTTTTATTATTTGTGCACCGAGGACAAAATATAATTATTCTGCTTCAGGTCTGAAAGTCATTTTGATGTGATGGGAAGCAAAACATCAGTTGCTTATAGCTGCACTTCCCACCCTCTATGCTTAATTTCAGAATCTTATGCAATATTTCTATCCAGAAAGAGTCCATCTGTTTATCTGATACAGGCTGGGTTTTGCAGAATGTAAACAAATGGCATTTTAGTCTGCCTTAGTCTTTTCAGTACTGCTATTCCTGATTACCACTGCTTTTTAAATCAATTACTCTATAGATGTTTTAGCAATATTATGTAATGAAGATGTCTGAATAAAATTTAATGCTTGCAAATATATTCAGATTAGGTAAGGTGATGAGATAACACTGGCAGAAATTTGCTTTTTAAGTTCAAGTGCATGAACAGTATATTCCTTCTCTATAGAAGCTTTTATTAACAGTGCTAAATCTCCATATTTAACTGTTTTTAAAAGATAGAGCACAATGTCTCTAGAAAAATCCAGCTTGGCTACGTGTGAAATAAGGTTCTGATCATCCTACTACCAATAATTTAATAATGTCTGCATAAAAGTCTAGCATTTAAAAATTCTGTGGTATAAAAGAATTGCAAGATCTGCTCAATACAAGGAGAGTACCTTATACCTGCAAAGAAATAAACAAAACACTATATTAGATGTGTGACATGCAAGTCTTTTATTCATTACATGATATCCATAGAACTGTATTTTTCCAGTTCATTTGTAACCTCAGTAACACTGTAGTGCTTGTTTGAATCTGGTTTTCTACCACAACTGTGAAGCCACCAGGGAATAATAGTATTACCTAAACAGCATTGCTTATCTGCCCTCCTACAAAAATATTTAGTGCATATTCATTCAAATAAGTGATCCCACAAGGACTAGGAGAGAATTTTATGATTCAGTTACCTTCTTGGACTAATATTAACCTAATACTTAGAACATAAGTGTGTATTGTGACAGCACATATTTTATAACAAGCTATGCACAGCTTATGACAGAAGAAAAACAAGTCAGTTTATGGTGCAGAAATCAAATCAGTTCTGGCATTAATTTTGTAATAATCTACTGTAACTTGAAGTAAAACCAACACTTAAGAATATAAAACCAACTACACTATATAATTAAATATAAAGTGTTCTTTTTTTCTTTTTCCTTTATCTTGAAGTACATTCAAAGTATTTCAATATAGGAAAGGTATTTCTTGTCTGCAATTAGAAGTCCTTAAGTTCTAGTTCAGGGAAATAGAAACAGTATATGAATAATTGATATTTCTGACATTCTTTTAGTGAATAAACATCCCTTCTACTGTATCTTAAGAAACAGTAAGAGGAAATAGAGTAAATGAACCCAGGTTGCCTTAAACTTGTTGCCAGTTGGGGTTTTTTTTTTGCTTTCATACTGGAAGGGTATGTTCCTAAATCTGAATGTATCCTTTCTAGCTGAAAAACAAACTATTTGATAAGAAGACAGTAGGGAGTTAAAAAAAACCTAGGGCTTTCTTCAGCTCTTCTATGTGATGGGTGGAGCAGAGGAAAACACTTCCCTTGCTTGAGAAACTGCTGGGAAGCCTGCACATGCATGCATGGGAGAATGTTTTTGTGAGAAGAGCTGCTGTGTCTGCACACCCAAGACCAGGAGTAAGCCATAAATTACGTTGTGGCATTTACATAGCAGCAAGAGGTCTAACATACAGTTTTAAAAGAAAAATAACTTTGGTTCCTAGAGTGTATATTTTGCCGCAGTTTTAACAGTGTAGGGGTGCTGTCCATGTATGTTTCTGCAAACTGGCACTTCAAAACATCAGTTTAAACAGCATTCACATCCTTCCCAGGCTTTTTAGTCCCACCAAAACCAGATCTTTCCATTGATTTTTGTTTTGGCTTACACAGAACATTAGCATTTTCTAGGAGATTGCCATCCATGTCTGTTGCCCATACCATGAAATATACTCAGTTGTTCTACTTGGAACTACATTTTTTCCCTGATTTTGCTATCTAAGGAGTTTTAACAAACTAGCGTTCTTGACATGCCAGGCAGGATTTCAGTTCAGTGTCACACAGCACTCACTGAGGTGTTCACCAAGCATGCTGCTTGCATTTGCATGTTCATCATCCAGCTAAGGAGGCAGGTAACTTATGGACCATGGGGTCAGTTCACTTTAACTGCTGCAGCCAGGATGACACAGTCTGATTCAGTGCATGGGGTGTTCTCAGAGACCCTGTGCTCTTCTTTCTGGGGGATAAAAAAGGCCAAGTCACAGTCTGGCCTTCAAACCATCCCATCAAACTGAGAGATCTCAAAGTACTCCTTTGTGCAGTTCCCAAGACAGACTTTTGCTCTGCATGTGTCCATAAGATATAGACACATATCTGGAAAATATTTCTGTATTCTGTTGGAGATGGAATCAGAACAAGGATTCACTGGCTGGAAAATAAGAACAATCTAAGGGGCCTTTTTACCCATCTCATGTGTTCTTATATTTTCTTAAATATTCAAGTGTTTTTCATCAGTGCTGCATTAGTCAACAACTGCATTAATCATTTGCACTACTTATTTTTGAAGGTACTGCTAAAATAGCTATGCCTGCGCAAGATGAGTGCTGCTTACTTGGCCCACTGAAGTCAGTAAGCTGACAAGAATAAAATACAGCTTACCAAAACTAGAAAAATTAGGAATCTTTTCCTCAGATTTGTTGTGGAAATATTGCAAAATGCATTTTTGTAAATAAACATTTGTAGTTTATTCAAAGCATAATACATGAATACAAATGTTAAGAATTTGAAGCCTGATCTTTCCTTAGATTATTTTTTGAATGAATAATATAGATTTATTCTGAATTTAATTTCCAAATGTCTTTTTCAAATTCATAGTTTAAAAAAAATCTGAACAGAAATTTTGAAATCTAGCTACAAGAACCTAAAGTGCCGTCATTATAAACTGCAGAAAAGTCTATAATAAATTCTGCCTTTTGCAGTTCCTAGATCTGATCAGCAATTAAGTTTATTGGAGGAAAGGATTCTGTAGAAGAATCTAAATGGCACAGGTAGAAGGCTCACTCATGCTCTCGCAAGTCAGCTCCTGTGTGGGCTTGTAGAAGCTGCATTTCTTTGTCTCAGTTACTAGAGACAGGTTTTAAGGTTTCTTTCTGTGTAATGAAATGAAATTGCGTATTCTGCATAGGGAATATAATATTTGGCACTTCTCATAGAACAGAGTTATCTGCAGGGCCTGATTTTAAGGATTGCAGTGCTTGTTTATCTACCTTTGAATAGAAGGGGGGTTTTCTGCAGACTTGTGTTTAATGCAGACTCAGCATAAGGACTTTTCTAGTATCAGGACTTCAGGTCTCTTTTTCATGGCCAGACTTCTTTGCCTTCTTCCACAGTGGCCAACATCCACATGTAAATCCTCATGTCATCATCCTCTTCCCCTTTATGCTGTACAAAGCCCATTGCTCAGTCCTCCTACTGCACCGTGTGCTGTTTCTCTGTGCCCCAGTCCCTGTGGCAGCTGTCAAAAGCCACTTCTTGTTTACAAGTGGTGGTAACATCAGGGACAGCCCAGACCTAGGACCACCCAGACACCCACATCAGCTCACATCCCACAGCACTCCCAGCAGGATCTCTGGCTCCTCCACAGCTTGCTGGTCATTTACTGAGCTTAACACAGGGCTAGCATCAAAATGAGTTCTGTGATCTAAAGAGCATCAGGTGGCAGAGACTTCCCAGTGGCCGACGTGAAGCCTTTAGGGTTGCCAGCTGCCATGTGGTCAGCCATGTTCTGTCCTTCTCTTGAAGATATGTTCCTACCATGTCAGGAAAAGAAATTAATGAAGAACATTTCATTAAATGAACGTAATACACAAGGCAATAAAACTCAGCCTTTTTACAGAGTGTTCATGAAGTCCTGTTTTGATAAGCAAGAGAAAAGGGAAGAAACAGACTGTTTCTTAACTGAAAGTCTCTGTTACGTCCAAATCAGTGATGCATTTGTTTGATCTTCTAGTAAGATTTTATTGTGCATAAGGGTGATAACAGCTGTTTTGTAGGGTTCCATTTTCTACAGTCAAACACAGCCTGTTTAAGGCTGAGCACACCATGCTATCAGACTTAGAGATTTATAGCAAGATACCAATCAAGGGAAGAGGCCCCTTCCTGTTTCCTACTGCCCACTTAGGCAAACACATTCACTGAACAAGGAGAACATAGCCTTCCTTCCCCCGTCTCTTGCTCTGGCATCCGTACTCTTGCAGGCCCAAATAACCTGATTCCAGAAGCTGATGTGCTGCAAGCTCACCCCATGGGGAGGAACAGTTCTTGCCCGAAGCATCTGGGAAAGGGACAGAGCCAGTGGCTGTGGTGAGCAGACGGAGAAACTGGGACCCGTGTGTCCTGCTGGCTCCTGGGTCTCACCCTGAGACACCTGCAGTGAGCTGGCCCTTGCCCAGCCGCTGCCTTTGGGGAGCCCTGGGCACAAAGGTTTTGTATCTGCTCGTGTCTTGGCATCTGAGTCTGCCTGGGACAAGGGATGCCATTAATTCAAGCTGCTGTGCTGTGTGAAGGGGATTGATTGCTCTGTCCACTGAGCCTGAAGGGAGGGTGCATGGTGTATTCTCCAGTCTGTGATTGTCAGCAGTAAAGTGTCTTGCTTGATAATGGTGACGGTTATCTCCCAGGAACTTTCTTTGTGTTTGGTCTGATTGGAAGGGAAGGGTAGTAAACCACAATGTTTAGGCTGTTTGTGTTCTGGTGGTACCCATTTTAGAGCTTGCATTTTGACATGGTTCTTCTCAGAAGTAAGAGAAAGTGAAAATTTTATTACTTTGGAAACATGAGAACTCTTTAAAAAATGATTTTTTGGTTTATTTTGATGTTTGCTACTCTGTTGAGGACGTTCCAGAAGTGTTTCTACCATACTTGGAGGGGAAAAAAAAAGATGAGGAAATCATAAACGCTTTACTGCAAGATTCACTTGATTTGTAGAATGAGTTTCCTTGTCATTAAAAAGTTTGAATTATTGCAATAAAAATCTGCAAATGCTTTGACTGCAATATAGTACCTAAGTTTTTGCGGTAAAACTTCAAAACACCAAAATATAAGATGATCTGGAAACTAGGCTTTGTTAGTTACTGGTAGATATTCTATAAAGGTTCTAATTATTTTACTTGTGGTGAAAACAAAACTATTCTATTATACTATATGTATTCACTGTGAGTGATTAATTTGTGATATCCTTGATGTTATCAAAATACCAGCAGCTTGGGTTTTTTTCTAATATTGCTAGTTATTATTCAAAAGGATCAGGGAAAGAACTAACAATTCTTATGTTTACTCTATTCATGTAGCATACTGTTGAATAAGCTGTGGTAGCTTTTATTTTTATATATCTATGTAAATATAAAAACTATAATTATAAAAAAGGGAGTATATATAGGTCTAAGGAAAGTGATAAACAGGATACCTTAGGAGTATAAAACATACAATAGTGTTTAAAATTTAACACTGGAGAATATAAGTTATTATATTAATGTTATATTAAATTGCTACTTTACAATCCTTTTCTGTTTTATCCACTTTCGATACACTCATTGCATTAATAGTTTAACTCTTTTCTGTGTGTTGACTTGGGGGCAGTAGGAAGCAGGCTCTACACCTACAGAATTACAGTGGCACGTGCTTGTCCAACTGTATTTTCTGTTTTCATTCCTACGTTTCTAAACGGTCAGAAACTACAGACACTTGCAATGAGTTGGTAGCCCTAGAGACTGAATTCCTGTGGATGTTGCAACCATGAATGGCACATATGGCATTGCAGTAGCTGTGACTGGGAGGGACAGTCTCATCCCAGTGTCTTACTCCTGTTGCCATGCTCCTACCCCTTCTCTGCCACAGTAATTACCCACAGAGTTAACATTCTGAAAGCTAAACTTTCTAAAATGGTGTAGATGCTGGTGTCAGCATAAGAAAGGGGATGAGAGTACGCTTCTAGGAGTGGGAGGCAGTTTTGGCCGATTCCTGCTATTAGTCTGGTGGAACTGTATGGTAAATCATATTTACTTTAATGGTGACTCCTGTACCTATGCCTGCTTATAAATAATAGTTCCTTGTACAGGAAGGAGACAAGTCTAGCTTTCGCATCCTTCTCTTTTCAAGAAGTTGCTGCCATTGGTTCCATGATAAATTTGGAGTGCAGAATAATTTCACAGAAATAAGTAGCTGAGTTATTTGTAAATCAGTAATTTTTCAGTCACTGCAGTTACCTAAACTAGATTAGAATCAATTGTCCATGTAAAGAAAATCGCTTCTCCACAAATATTCTTTTTTCTGAATCCTTTGTCTATTACAATAGCTAAACATAATGTTCAAACTTGGCAGTAGCTCTATTAGCAAGATATTTTAAGTTATTGAATGGTTTATATTTTTAAGAATGCAAATAGAAAGGTGTTCAATGGTATGACAAAGCAGGACAAAACATCTGCTAACTGGCTCATCATCCTGCTGGCAGCTGGAAACTAGAGGTGCCAGGGGGATTATGATCCATGATAGTTCAGTAAGGTGGCAGTGAACGGGGGTGGAAAGCAAAGGATGTAGGGCAAAGGGAATAAGAGAAACTGTATTAAGTATTAAACTGTAGAACAGGATGGAGAGATAGCCTTTTATATATTGTCTGCATATCTTAAATGTATGTATACAAATACATGCATTCTGGAAAACGCTATGGAAAAAGTGAAGTGCTGCATGTAGTCACAAGTTACAGTGTCACAGCAGCAGCAAGCTGGGTGTTAACAGCTCACACTGTTGGAATGCCGTGGTGGATGGATGCATAGAAGCTCTTGAGGGAGGACCTGCACAGAAATAAGGAATGGAAGTTACTGTCTTTGTGAAGGAACTCCTTATGGATTTTGAGCTCTTATATGGGATGGATGTGTGCTGGAGTTTCTGGGTCAGGATTGTAATAGATGACTTGAAGTGTTACAGGGTGATGGTGGGAATATGTTACAGGGCATTGATCAGGGTGAGGAAGTGTAGAAACAACTTTGAACAACTTGAGGAAGTTCCTGAATTGTTAATGTTGGTTCCCATGAGAGACTTGAACTTCCTGATGTCTGCTGCAAGTGCGAAATACTAGGTTGCAAGCAGTCAAGGTTTCTTGAGAGTGTTGGAAGTAACTTCTTGAATTACAATAGACCAAATGGGTGAAGTGCAACTGGGTCTGTTACCCATTAACATGGTAGACCTGACTGGAGCTCCAAATCCTGAGAAAAGTGGCGAAAGAGTGGCTGTGTACAGACCCTGGACTTAAGGAGAGTAGATTACAGATTTTGAGATTTCAGAAACTATAGTCGGGATCTCATGAAGGACAGCTCTAAAAGGCAAAGAAGCTTAGAAAAGCAGACAGGTCTTTGAGGACAGCATCTTCCAAGAACAAGAATGGATTACCCATGCTTAAGGAAACAAGCAAGAGTATGAGGTGACTGGCTTGGCTTATCAGGGGCCTCTTGGCTGAGCTCCACTATGAAAAAGGTGATATATCTGAGGCAGAAGTGTGATTTGGCTGCAAAGAAGGAATTTATAGACATTGCCTGGGCAAGCAGGGACAGTGCTTGGAAATTCAAAACGCAGCTGGAGGTGGGCTTTGCAAGGAATATCAAAGTCAATAAGGAGAGTTACTCTTGCTTCCTTAGTGGTAAGAGGCTGAACAAGGGCAATGTGGACCCATCACTGGATGAGACAGGGAATTTAGTGATAGTGGACTGAAGCACTGAGTGACACTTCTGCCTCTTTATTCAGAAGATGGTCTCTCTGGCCTCTGTCTGCCAGGGTCTGGAGTTCCCCTTGATATGGCACATCTCAGAGGGGGAAACAGAACTTGTTCAAGTTCAGAAGCCCAGACTCTCTTCTTCGCAGGAACTACTGAGAAGCCTGACAATTCCTTACATATTTGTGATCTTGTATAGGTTGCCAATTATAGTCACATTCAAAACCGAGGGATGGCAGAGTTTTTCTTTTCACAGCAGACAGCAGAGCTTGCTAAAACAAGCCACTGAATGAAACACATCTGAGAAACACTGACTTCCTAGTTTGCTCTCAGCCAAGTAGCAGTAGTTTCACTTAGTGACTGAATCCACTTGCTTCCTTGTCTGTGTGAAAGAGAGATCACAAATATAGAGGCACTCCCCAAAATATTGATGTTTGTGCATAATATAAGATCACTGATACAACTGGTATTAGAGGGGTGCCTGAGAGATTCATCTTTGTCATGTCTCAGAAGAGAGATTTTGGGGCTCTTTTCAGGACACTGGTTTGAAGAGAAATCCGAGTGCTGTTTTGTAAATACTGTGGGATCACTATAGTGACAGTATCATGTTTCTCTAGGGGAATACATTGCTGATAAAGAGCTTAATTAGGTGATTGGAGCCCTAAGAGAGAAGTTTCACATATTAAAAAAAAAGGAGGCCCTTTTGGGAGACATGCTATACAGTCTTTATCCTGGATATTGTCTATTCTTTCAGAAATTTGCAGTCATCACATGTGGTGCTAATGCATACAAGTTGAGAGACTGCTGTGGTTTTTCACTAGTCAGTGAGGGGGTGAGAAATCACAGTTTGTGTATAGCCAAAATGTGAAGCCATTAGATGGATTAGTATCAGACAAGAGATGATCAACAGAATGCATCAGATCTTGATTTTATTTATAATCATGAAGTTGCAGATGGTTTTAGTTTTATTTTGAAAAGCTTGACTTTGGGAGACTAATTTATATTCCCTTGAATTCTTAACTAGTATGTGGCTCAGCACAGAAGTCTGACAAAGATACTGGTTCGAAAGAATTATCCCCTAACTGGGTGGTCATTATGCTAACATTTCTTCCTAATCTCAGGCTATCTCCTCTCTGTCTCTGACTTTGAAGAGTCTCCGCTTGTACGTGGAGTAAATTAAACTTCAAAGGATGTCCATCTCAAAATTGGTTTGTTTTGGTACTGTTTTCCTCGAACAAGTTTTGTTGAATACAATATACAGAATTATCTTTCTTACAGCATTTCTGATTATTATTTATGAATGCCTTTAAATGCGTGGAGTAATTTGGTTTTTTAGTCAGAAGGTTGCCTCGATAGAGTTCTTGTCGAAGCTCCACCTTGAGAAGTTTGCAGAGTGAGTTTCTGCATATACTCATAGCAATGCATTGTTGTATGTTTTCGTAATGAGGTTTATTCTTTGCACATTACTGAGACACCAAGTGCTGAAAGTAGTCATTCCCTTGTAATTGGAATTGTTTTAGATAGCTTTCCTGTGGAAGCAAAACTTTGTCTGTCTGCCTGCCTGCCTTTTTTTGGACATGTTAAATTCAGAACAATTCAGAGCAGGGTAGAATTCTTAAAGATACTTAAATTTCTATGAATTTGCAATTTGAGGCTGTTTGACAGTGAAGAGAGAATCTCAGATGTTGAAAAATGCCTGCATGAGCCTCCTGCCTTCTTAAACATAGGGAAATCCTTGTTCTGACAGCCTTCATAAACACCCCAGCTGTGAAACCAGCTTCAGTCACACCTCTGAGAGGATTGCACACAAAACTCATTGTGCTGCCTATTTTAAACTACATTCACCAGATGCAAATTGACATTCATTAATTCAGGGAAAGTGCAGGGAAACCACTGCAAATAACTTGGTTGCAATGGTCTCCATTATAATAACATTCATACAGTGCTTCCCATCTGGAAGCTTTACAGACTTAAATTCTTCCAGCATTATTACCTGAATATGAAGGATTGCTTTATTGCTATTCCTGGGCAAATCAAAACAGAGAAATTAATGGAGAAACATGTATCCTGTGTTAGATCTGGAAATGAAGCCCTGTCTTCTATTTTTGTACATGAAGAATCTTTTTTCCTTCACGTTCTTGGTAGCCAAGTGACACATAAATCGTGACTCAGCCAGTTAATATATATAATGAGATTTTTAATTGACACTAAGTAGTAATTTTCATATGGAAATGTCATTGGATTGTTTTAAAATTCCACAGCATGCATATTTGTTGCTACTGATGTCTTAAATGAGGAGAAAATTACTTAGCTGTATTTCTTTTTCTATGAAGGCAGATGTTTGAAATAAATAACCTCACCCCACCCTTTATCTGTGTGCCATCTGAACCAAAGCTAGGTGGTTATTTTGATTTTTGTTCTGTTGTTCATAGGCAGGAAAACAGGACAGAACAGTGTATGTATTCTTTACTGGGATGAGTGTTTGATCAAGAGAATTTCTGATTCTCTGGGAATCATAAGTCGAAGTGTATCACTTTTTGAAACACCAAAGTCATCACAGTTTGTAGTAAATTAAGCAAAGTCTCTGTGTGTCCTTGGTGAATCTTTAACAAAAATGTAACGGAAGATAAAAATATTTTCAAAGGGAATGTGAAGTTAAAAATGTTGATTGTTTTTACTCATTTGTCTTTCACATATTCAAGCAGTAAGGGACAGGACAGGTAGGAGTGTGTGTTATAGGGACCTGCAGACTTCCATAGCAACTGAAATGACAGAAATAATTTGAATTATTGTTTTAATGAACTTTTAAAAGTTGTTAACATATTTTAAAAAATTAAACAAAATTAATGATTGTGTGAATCTTTCTTTGCCTACTTTTTAAATGTAAATCCCCTCTTTTCCTGCAGTATGGGCTAAAGAACTTCTAAACGTAATGTCCCTGAAGGTGAATTTTAGAATTTTCTGCTGAAATTATTCTATTTTCTCTAATAATGAGAAAATGCAAAATAAACCCTGTTGTTTGTACATGTTAAAAATTATCTTGTTGGGAATGGGTGGGGGACAGAGACCTCAGAGCCAACTGCCTCTGTACCGTGATTGAACAAAGAAAGTGAGGGCACACGGGTGTGAATCTGCAATAAAAGCCCAGCAAAGAGCCCCTGGGAATGAAAGGAGAAGAGGCACGGGAATCATGGGGAAGGAATCAGAAGCATGGGAACTGATACTTCCTAGATGGTGGAAGTGGAAATTGTGAGTGCCTGGTATGAGATGGAACCAAAGGGACGCTGGAGAGGGGTGGATGAAGGGATAAGGATGGGAGGAGGAATGGGATGGGCTTGAGAGGGCTGGAAGGTGAGATGAGCAATGTTTAGATGGGTGAACAGTGCATGGGAGTCCAGAACTGGAACAGGGAACCTGAAGTGGGGAATACACAGCCACAAGGAGATACCAGATTGTAGGGATGGAGTAAGAAGAGAGCAGCTGGGGAGTTGGGGGAGGTGAGAGACAGAGAAATCCCCTCCCGAGAGCAGAATGCAGTGCAGGAGACCTGATTTCAGTCTTACGTCCTTGCTTTATAGCACATCCTTCCAGCACAGGGTATGCCATCCTTTGCCTTAGTGCTTGGGTGGACATAAAGTGTTAAATGTTATCAGGTGAGGAGAACAGCAAGTGCCTTGTGCATGCTGTTAAGGTAACTGGGTCAACAGTTGGTTCATTTGGCATCAGATTAATCATACATCCTCTGTATTACCTCACTTCTGAAAGCCTGGGTCCAGTGAGGTAATGCAGCACAGTGGAAAGCACACAGATGTACAAAGAAATGTCCTCTCAGCTTATTATTCTATTTATTATTACTTGTAATGCAGTAGCAGGTAACTTCCTAATGGTCTTCTGCAGTACAGGGGGTAATGTCTAACCTAATAATAAAAACTAGTCTGTAGTAGCATCTCCCAGGGGAGGGTGTCAGACAGATCTGGGCACTTTTGACAGTTCTCAGCTGAATGAAGAAACAAACCATGTGTTTGGGCATTAGGGAATATTTGAGTGTCACTCAGCATACATTCAAGCATAATAGTTTTATAAGCAATGTGTTAAAAACTGGCATGAGGCACTGTAAATATTAAAATTGTCCTTATGGATGGTTTGTTATCACATTAGATTGAGCTAAGCAGTTGTGTGCTGCAGGAATGGACTCTGGGCTTTGCTTTATCTCATCAGGGATTTGAAAGAAGATAAATAGCATGTGGTAACATTTAAGTATATGTATACACATTGAAGGATATAAGTATTGGTAATGAGAAAGAGAAAAAAAATCAAGTGAAATAATGGATTATTTAGAGTAAAAATCTGGAAACTTCTTTACCGTGTAAATCTGCAAATGTCTTTTAAGATAAACTTTGTTTTTAAAACATGAAAAAACAAGACTGGCTACATCCTTAAACTGCAGTGTAAGAGCTAGCTCTTCACTGGAAGGGGAAAACCAGGATTTCTGACTGCAGCTGCAGTGACAGAAGGTCCATTTATATGCATAGCTGCTCCTGGGCCAATTCCCAGCTCTGTTTTGCCCAAAGTGGGAATTCCAGGTGACTTACTGCTACAGTGGAGCTCTGAGAATGGCATTTACAAGTAAGGGTTTTTGGTTTATTTGAGGACAAGCAGTAGTCCTTTGGGGAGTAAAATGGAAGCATCACACTGCTGGCAAGTTAGATATTTATTTAAATTTGTCATGTCCTTTGATATTAATAGATACTTAGAAGGACCATCTGCCTAATATTAATACCATTGTTTACCATTGTTTTTAGATCACCATAAAGTCTGTTACTAATTTTGGCAGTAATTTCCTAGTTGCATAAAGGAGTTTATCCCTGCAAGGTAATGAGCAAGTTTTTCCAAACTTGCTACCACTGACTTCAATCAAGCATTTTTCTCAATTAAGTACAAAGAGGTGTATAATTTTCAGAACCTCTTGCACAGCTAGCACACTTACTTAATGAATTTCAACCTAATTGGTAAACTTCCCTAAAGCCTGACTGAGATGTCATGCATTTTAAAAATTCCGTTTGTATTATGACAATAACCTTGGGATATGACTTTTATTAAAAAAAAAATAAAAATACACTTTTATAATATTAAATCCAGAAAAGACATTTCAAGTTGCTATTGTTTACATTTATTGGGTTGGTTATGTTTACCTGCTTTGTGATGAGCAGAAGGCTCAAATCTCTACATTACTGCTATATATGTGTGTGTGTGTGTGAATATAAATAACAAATTGTATCTTTCTAATTAATACAGAAAATGATCTTCAGTCACTAAACTTCCTAAACACAAGTGAACAGTGAACATTAAATGTCATTAAACACAATTGATCAGTGTGCTCAATGGCAGTCTTTTTCAATTTCTTTTTTCTGTTTTGAATCATGCAATCATACACATTTTGGATTCAAGTGATAGCTATGATTTTCTGTAAACTGTAGAAGAACTGGCATGGTGCCCTGAAAATCTAAGAAGTATCTGCATTCATAATTTAAGTAAGATATACTGAATAGCATTTTCAGAAAGCTGAATATTGTCCTAAGGGTTTTCATGCAACACTAGAGAGTATTTAATTTTTTACTTCAGTGGAATTGGAACTAGATTGATTTCAATAAAACAAAACAAAACCACCACAAACTTAATTTTAAAATTACTGTATTAGTTATTGCAGATGAAGTTTTTCTAAAACTTTAAGATGGTATTTTAAACCTTGAAGGTCAATTAAGCATTTAACCCCAAACTATCACATTCTGGATGAATTTTTTAGCCATTAAACTGTTACATAAAAAGCAATTACAGCCAAACTGAAAAGGAGAGGAGCTGCTTCTCTGTTCTGCTTTGAGCATTTGAAGTGGCCCAACAATGTGAGGTTGCTGTGGGGTTATATATATCTAAGGCAGTGTTGACTGTTTTGGATCCTGTTCTGAGATGCTGCTTTACCCAGTACATTTACCAGCAAATTTTACCCATATTAATTCAAGTGATTTATCCTTTGGGTAATTTTTTATGGTTTCTGTTCCACAGGCTGATTTTAAGCATTCAACTTCCCAACTGGTAAGCCCTGAGCAAAATGTCCTGGAAATGCCACGTCCCCACAAAGGCAATGATTGGCTGACAACATAGGGAAAATTCCTTTGTATATACAGAAAGAAGTGTCAATGCTGGTGTTTAAATTCTTAATATGTTACTAGCCTTCTGTACCATTTCAGGTGCCTGAGGTTCATGCTTTGTATAGTTTTGTACATGCTTCCTTCCTGACAAAGGCATTCATTATTATTGGGTTGCCATGGAGTACTGATCACATGGATCTGGGAATAATAACCCATTATGCTAATATAGCTTGTCATTGTTTTTGATGTCCCATAACAACATCTGATGCTTGTAACTAATGGAATTTATGGTAAGATCACAGGTCATGGAAGAGTGTTGGCAGAATTGCTTACACTCTTCACTTTGAACTCTCTGATTACATACCTATTAGCAAAACCATTTTGTGCATCTTTAGGTCAGTATTCTTCCGGTTTTAATGCCTTTCTGCAGGGAAAATTGGAGGTTTCTAACAGAGCAGTTCTGGCCTATTTGCTTAGTGCTAGAAATGTGTGGTTTTCTTCTGAGCTCTCCTGCCCGTTTAGGAGCCACAGCTTTGATACTCTGATTATACGATTTCTATTTGTACCTGGATGTACAAAGAGAAATCAAGTACTGATAGGAATTTAGACTTCTGCTTCTTGATATTGTTATAATTAGAGAAAGAAGAATCCTTCTTAAACATCTGTATCCTAACTTTACCAATGAGAGATTGTTCTCAGAACTATGTTTTCTACTAATATATTCAACAAGTCATAAATTATACAACCAGAAAAAACATTGTGTCATCCAATCTGTGCTGCACATAAAACAGGCTTTATGGCTTCTCTGAATTAATTTCTGTTAGAGACAAAGCACATCTTAAAAAAAAAATCTTAATTTAAAATTCCCAGTAATGGAACAATCAGCACCAGACTTAATAGCATTCTGACAGTTAATTTTCCTTCCTTTGTGTTTAACTTCTTCAATGCATTTGTCTACTCTAAAATTCCAGACATTGGATATTTCTGAACAAAAATCTGTCTTAGCAAATTTCTATTCCTGATATTCATGCTTAATGGGCATGGAAATCATCTCACCTAACTTTCAGGCATCCTTAGTGTTTATATTTTACATCTTGCGCAATCAAGCCTGGTTTTCCTGATAGCCAGTGAAGAGGTACAGGGGTACAGTTAAGATGAGCAGCTTTAGACATGTTTATTGTAATGAATCACACTTTGGATGTGCTTGAGTGCCTGTGCTGTCAAAAAGGCCTTTGGGGGGTAAGAGGTTCCATGGAATACCTTTTGCAAGTAGGTGCCATTGTAGGAACAATAAGTGCAAATTTCTGCCATTACGTATGATGGTATAACTTTCTCATGGTCAAACTAAACTAAACTTCAAGGCAACTTTTGCAGTTGTGAGTTCCTTTTCGCCTTTCCCGAATGTTCCCTAGTTCACCAGTGTCTTTTCTCAAGCTGCAGACACCAGAACAGGACTGAGCATCCAGCAGTGGCTGCAGAGCCACTGACAATGAAGCAGTTGGGCTTTCCTGCTTTTGCTTTTTTTCGTACTGCTTGAAAAGGCTCTCCATAGCTCTTCAGGTCATAAGAATAGCAGCCTGTTTCCAACACATTAGCCATCCTGGTCTCAGGCCTTTTTTCATCATCAATGTTTCCCAGGAAGAGAAAGCTGCCTTCTGTCTGTGTGGCCTGGTTTCTGGCTATGCAATCCTCCATAGGTTAGAATTAGTATCTCATGCATTATTTGCTTGTATTAAAGTTTCAAATGCTATTCAAACAGAACAGAAGGGCCTTTTTTTGCTATTTTTTTCTGTTATCCTTAATTGGTGTTTTGCTTGTAAACTTTGTAGAAAAGTTTCTCTTTCATATCATTACCAGTAATGATAAATAGTGCAGAACCAAGAACTAGTCTCTGTACCTCCACCAGAAGTACATTCATTACAGTATGATTCTTCCTTAATTCATAGATGTTACCTGTCTTCTAATCTATATTGATTGAGAGTGTTGATTTTACAGTTTGGTAAAATAGCAATCCAATTGCCAAGCAAAAATGTAAGACTACACTTTCAGCCTTGATAACCAAATTTATAATCTCATGAAAAGATGTGGTTGATTTAATAAAATTTACTTTCCATGAACCTATGATTATGGCATTGTATTATCACACTTTTCTTCTTTATTAATCAAATGCAGCCACTCCAGGATGAGTATCAGGCCAGCTCTGCTGTGGTTGCCTGGATTGCCCTTGCTGACACTTGATAAAATCTGATACAACATTAGTTTTGTCCCAGACCTCAGGAATACTGAATTTCCCTTTGACTATACTATAAAAACCATATTTTTATTATTTTCAGATTTGATTAGGCTCTTTGGTTTTTCTAATGAATTGCTCTGTTGTTGCAGGGTTTCAGCTGTTTATTTGAAAAATCCCATGTGACCCTAGGATTCTTTCTTTATTTTCATAATTAAATTACACAGAGTTCATCTCTCTAGGTGCCTGTTCATCTCCAAATTTAATAGTATATTTCTGGCATTCCAAAACATTTAGACATTTCAATGCATGGAAGAAAATTTCTGTCATGGCCCACAGGACAACGTGAGAGCAATGTCCTGTCCATGTTGTATTAGGTATTTGCAACTGACTGGTCATGCAGAAGGTCCCTTGGACAGCAGCTAAATTCCATGCAGTCCACTTATCTGTTCAAGTGAAAGTTTCTCAGTGGGCAGCTGCACTTGAGCCAAATTTTCAGAAACCTTCACTGAGCTCACGTGGATGGTAAAATACATTATCTTGTATTTCAGTCACCACAAACAGCATTTATATGCCAGAGCCGCAGTCTACCAAAGCAGCAAACATTTGAATTTGCATTTGCATTTAGGTTTGTGTCTGAGAAGCAAATGAACCCACTTTCAAAGAACTGTTAATGTTACTAATATAATAAAGGGTTATTAGGTACAGTAGCATCATAATGGTCTGTGGCTAATAAAAGATGTCTGTAAGCAAAGAGGCCAGACAGCATTGAATATGGAAGGTAGACAATGTTATGAGTGTGCTGCTGCTGCCAATATTAAGTAATGACTTTAGTGATTCAGTCAGACATAGAGTAGGGGATTGATAATGTGTTAATCCAGATTTTGGCTGCAAAATTTTTTCTTTTATTTTTCTTTCTATAGATGTTACTTTGTGCGTGCCCTGTAGAGGGAAACATGAATTGATGTCTCTCTCATGTTAGTCTTATTCAGAGAAATCCCTCCTGTGGTGTCATCACAGAAAGCTTCACAAAATTTTGTGAAAGTCTTCTTGGTTTGTGATAGTTTCATTTGCCAGTCCACAGATCCAGCTTGTGGCTTGGTTTACTGCTCATGTTGTGCCATTTTCCACCCACATGAGCAAGGGTGAGAATTTGAGCCAGCAGCAGCTAAAATGCACCACAGTGCAGTTTAATCCATACAAG
The DNA here is from genome assembly GCF_017590055.1 of Onychostruthus taczanowskii. NCBI lineage: Eukaryota > Metazoa > Chordata > Aves > Passeriformes > Passeridae > Onychostruthus > Onychostruthus taczanowskii. The sequence goes on along the minus strand of NW_024502569.1, from coordinate 2,094,251 downwards.
GTGCTCTTGAAGAGTCTACAGGTTTAAGAGTGAGAGTTGTCACTAATAACTTTGGGTGTCTTTGTTGTCAGTTCTCTTTCAGTAATCACTGAATGAGTGACAGGCACCTCTAGAAAGTGATTTATTCTGTCTTAAGATAAGAATCTAAGAAGGATTTGATGGGTCACCTAGAAATGTCGGTCTCAATTTACCCAGAGCCTGGATGGCTGGATTAAGTTTGATATTTGGTTGGTAGATGGCTAAATTTGTAACTTTCCTTAAAAGGCACCCATATGGTAGATCAAGTGCACCAGAAGATGCAAGAAAGCACATACAGTTTTAAAGATTTTCCTCTGTAGTACGACACTTTGAAACATAACTAGACATGACATCTATAATATGGCATGAAATAAAGCTGTACGGAACCAGCTCTTAGTTGGTTGAACAGTGTTATGTCAGGAGAACTAGAAGCTGTTTCTTTTTATGCATTGGTAATAAAGTGCTGCTTGTTTGTGCAAGTGCATCACAACACACTCAGGTTTTCATACTCATGTGTACATTGCACAGAAGACACATCATCCACAAGTGATGTGCTGTTTCCATTCCAGTGAAAGGAGTTTTTAACAGCATGATCCAACATGTCAGTAGTTTGGAAGAGCAAGTGTGAGCAGACAACAAAAATTCAGGGATGGTTCCAGTTCTGGCATCTGAGGTGGCTGTTGAAATTGGAATAGGACTGAGATGCAAGTGTTTAATGTCTCTTTCTGGTAAAAAAAAAAAAAAAAACAAAAAAAAACCTGCTTTAATATATGATCAAAATTCCATCTTATCCAGACTTACAGTTGCATTGCAGAACATTTAAGTAGAAAAGAAGAAGGATATTGTCCCAAAGAGAAAATGTATAGATGTCATGGTTTAAACCTAGCTGCAACTAAGCACCACGAGGCCACTTGCTCACTCCTGTGTGCAGGCAGGTGTTCAGCCATCCCCAGGAAAGCTGGCTCTCCATTACAGCTTACAGTAGCTTGGGAAGACAGACACTGTAACTCTGAATGTCCCCTCTTCCTCCTTCTTCCTCCAGTTTTACATGCTGAGCATGACACCCCATGGTCTGGCATATCCTGTTGCTCAGCTGGGGTCAGCTGTCCCCACCGTGTCCCCTCCCAACTCCATGTGCACCTCCAGCCCACTCGCTGGTGGGGTGGGAAGCAGTGAAGCCCTTTGGCTCTGTGTAAACCCTGCTCAGCAGTAACTGAAAAATTCCTGGGTTATCAGTGCTGTTTCCAGCACAAATCCATAACACGGCCCCACACCAGCTACTGTGGAGAAAATTAACTCTACCCCGACCAAAATCAGCACATTAGGGAAGGAAGATACAGATCACATCCTCCCTGCTTGCTAGTCAGTCCCTCTTCTGGAAGTAATAATTCCTTCTCTTTTGGACTCTTTTAGCCTTGTACTTCCTCGGCCCTTTTCCAAATTCCCTAAAATAATTCTTCTGCTAACACCCATCAACCACAAAATTACAGGAATATGTTCATCTCCCTGTCTCTGAAAAGGAAAGTAAATGCAACAAAATGTGTGTCTAAAAATCTTACAGGAAGCTATTTTCTGATCCAACAAAACCAAAGTGGAGCTTAGCCTTTTTGCCTTAGTACCTAAAAAAAGTGTAAAAGAAGAGTATTAATGTCTTTATTCAAAATCAAATTATTTTCAAGTGCTCTTTGAACCCAAATAAATCCTGGTGTAATTTCAGAAATAAACCTTGTCTCTGCTTTAATTTTTTTAGACAAAAACCCAACGATTTCTCCTCTGAAAATATCTTTTCACCCTTTTTTGGAGTTTTTTCTTTTGGAATAACTGGAAAAGGCAAAAAAACCCTTGTGAAGTTATGTAGAAAAGATACTAAGATTTTGAAATCTTTTGGAAATATATTGTTAATCTCAAGTCAGCCTTCAAAGAGGCGGCATGTCATTACCATATAAAACACAGAAACTGAGAAGTATTTTGGTTTGATTTGGATCGCATCAGAAGAAACAAAGATATTTCCTTTAGTGAGAAGTCACCCCTAAATAAAACACTCAAATGTGAAAATTGTAGGTTTTCCACAAGATTTTCCATGTCATTTATCACTTTCAGTCTTTAATCTCATAAAAAACCAAGCAATTTCTAGAATTGGTGCAGTTAAAAATCTTTATGTTACGTGCATATATTCCCGCATATCTTTGGCACAGTGGTATATGTAAACAAGAAAATAATGATTTATAGAAAAAGCAGCAGAAAAATAGGTAAGTGAGCAAAGAGAATGAGAGGGAAGGAGAATTGCTTTCCTGCCTCACTCACATGTCTTGCAAGGATCTGATATAAGATCTTAAGGAACACTGTTATGCTACTCAACCTGCCAGTTAGGAGAAAGAGAGAGGGAAACTCTCTATCTTACAGCGTTCTTAGCCAAGTCAGTGAAAAGGCCTTTAAAAAGTCGATGGACACATATGACAGGATTTCCTGTTTGTTTATTTGTTTTGGCAGTCATCATTCTTGAATCCTCTGCATAGGCAAGGGGAGAAAATGTGTTCCACTCACTGCTTTCCTCTACAGGCTCTCACATCAATTCCCCCTCTCTTGAAGATAATTGCAGTACTCCTCTGAGGATTACAAAGCTTAATATTTTTCTGCCATCAGGTGGGATGTGAGGGCCAGAATATTGCTAGTTTGGCTAATAAAGCCAAACCAACAGTTTTATTCTTTCCAGGTTTCTAGGTTAAACAAGAACCTTCAGCTTCAAAGTTAACAGGCATTTCACCACATCAATCTCAAATAAGACTTGTCTACATGTTACAGTTATGTAAGGACTGTTCTAATGTTTCCCTGAGTTAGGGCAAAGATATTTGTATTAAACTGATTCTTTCCTGGTGGGGTCCATAGCAGAAAATGACTGTTTCATACGCATCTCTGAGTGGAATGAACATAAGAACTCTCTGTAGATGTGCAGAGAAAAGCATTCCCCACAAGTGCTGTTTTAGCATCCATAAGGAATACTGAGTGACCACATATTTATTTCCAGGTTGCATTTTGTTTCTATCCTTCAGAGGATTGGATCTGATTGTTAAAAAAATACTGTATCCGGGACATGTTCTTAGGGTCCATTCTGTAAATCATTGTCCACCCTTGAATTAAGGAAAGGGCTGAATGAGTTTGTAACAAGAAATTAGCCATATGTCCCAAAATCATCAGTCTCACTGAGAATACCACATGGTCTGTTTTAGGCTTGTTTTTTTGTAAGATACTGAAAATAAATTCAAGAATGGAAAGTATGTGCATGCACACACACACACACACACACACACACACACACACACACACACACATAATGTTCAAGCCTCCTTTTCCTTGGGTGGGGTAGTTGTGTTGGCCAAAGCTTACACTTTATTGGCATTTCTGCCACTTCTTAGTGAATGTACTAATTAACTTGTCTCCTGTTTTCTGTCCTTGCTGTTCCTTGAGTTCACATGAAATTTGTATTCTCCTACTACGGTAAAAGGGATAGGAAGTTTGGACAATAATTGCCTAACCAAGTCTACAGCATTTGGAGCTGTCTTCTGTAGCTCCACAAGTACTGTAAAAAGAGTGGAATAAGTATATCTAAACCTGGCAACAACATTTTTTCACTAAGTACTCAGACAGAAATAATTTAAAATACTGGTCTTATCTTGGGTAAATTGGTAAAACAAGTCCTGGAGTGCCTTTATCAGGGATATCTTCTTCCTTTCTCTTCCCCATGCCAATTTACACAAATGAATCTCCTGAGGCATGTCTCTTTAAAGAAATTCAGGAATCTGAAATGTATAAATTAGCCTTTTCTCCCTTATATTTTCAGAATAATCAAGTATTTTAAGATATCCATTTTGGAGAGCTGAGGTAATTTCAACACTTTATTGGATATCCTCTCAAATCTGTTCCCTTTAGACTTGTTTTCCAAATGAATGTTTTGCTCCAGAATGTTGAACTTCTGTTGTGCTTTTCCCCACTGACCCTACTGTCTCTTCTCTATTTTATCTTCTAGACTAGATAGTATTTCCTCTGGCATAAGGATTTTCAGACTTTTGTTTTGCATGTAATTGTTTAGGTTTTATCTTTGTTGCATTGCAGGCCATCTATCTAATTGGTCAACCAAAGAAGCTCTTCCTGAAGAATCCTGTATTTGGATTAAATAGGCTTTTGAAAGTCAGGATGAGTTGGGATAGTTTTATGTCATGTTCTTTTGTCAAGACAGCTGCACAAAATGACTGATTGTCTTCTCCAATAGTTGTCTGAACAGTTTTAGACAGTCTTTAGAGTCTGGAGTTTTAGAATACATGTTTACTGAGATTTCACAGGATCACAGAATGAACTAGGTTGGAAAAGACCTTTAAGATCATCAAGTCCAACCTATGACCTAATGCCCCCTCATCAACTAAACCATGGCACTAAATGCCACATCCAGTACTTTTTTAAACACATCTGGGGATGGTGATTCCAGCACGTCCGTGGGCCGACAATTCCACTGTCACTCAGTTGCCCAGTCTCTCTTTCAGTGAAGAATTTCTTTTTAACATCAAACCTATATTCCCCTTGGCTCAGCTTCAGACTGTGTCCTCTCATCCTGTCAGTTGTTGTCTGGGAGAATAGACACAACCCCCAGCTGACTACAGCCACTTTTCAGCTGTAGAGTGATAAGGTCACCCCTGAGTCTCCCTTTCTCCAGGCTAAACATCCCCAGCTCCCTCAGTCATTCCTCAGAGGGCTTGTGTTCTAAGCCCCTCACCAGCCTTGTTGTCCTCCTCTGGACGTGTTCATGAATCTCAATGTCCTTCCTCAACTGAGGGGCCCAGAACTGAACACATGCAAATTAATTCTGAAAATAATGCTTAAGTTAAAATCATGCTATTAGTGCATCTTACTAATACGCTGCAATAACATTTTCCTTGGGAATCTTACCATTTATTTCACCACTTTAAAAATGGATCTGCTAGACCTTTAGTTTGTTTCTTTCAGCAGAAGTTTCCTTTTTTATTCTCTGTCTATCAAGATTGAATTAATTGGGAATGTCCTCCTTCAAAAGCTGAAAAAGAAACCTTTTGTGGCACATTGGCAATATCCTTGTAAATTAAATTCTTCATGCTTTATTTAATAATGTGTTTTCTTTTTAATATTATAATTGCTGTTTTAAAACCAAGCAAATTTTCTCAAGAGTTATTGCAGCAGATGTACAGTTATTCTTAAGGATATGTGGTTTGTCACTGATTCTTGGCATGGGAAAAGAAGAGTTACTGGGTTGGCTTTATCGAAAGGAATTCAGACTGTATGTACTTTTGGCCAAAAGACTTTAGTTACAAAACAAAACCCATCCTGTGTTGTCACTGTGCTTTGCATTTCTATACTAATTGCTTTCAGCTTGGATTGTATGATAATACATGTGTTTGATATGTGTGGCTTGTTTTTGTCGAACTCCATTATCCTGTCTCATGTTCTTGGAGTGCCTGAAGTAGTTTCACTAATCTGTCAGCATAGTATGTACTTGTGGATAAATATAGACATGCAGCCACTCTGTGAGTGGTCATCATCATATGCTGAAGCTAAAAATTACCCCTTTGGTTATGGAAAGGCTGAGCTGATCTGCAGGCCTGCTCTAGCTCAGACATTGCAGGTCTTCAGCATTTGTCTATTGAGAAACAATACCAAGAAACTGAAGGAAATGTCTTCCTCACAAGCAGTGAGGAAGTGTGAAACAGGATTATGAAACAATTAATTTATTTTTCTATTTTAGTTAGAAAAGGATTCTAACTTTTCTAACTGAAGGAGCGGAACATTTCAGGTATTCACAGGCTCATGGATATTACAGTAGCATGTTGGAGAAAATCCAGCGTGATCGGCTTTATAAAGGGGCTCGGTAGGTATGAAAATACTGCAAGTTGATGTTTACGTTTGTCTTATTAGTTTGTTCATTGTTGCTAAAGTGTAAATTTGACACAGTTTACTAAAAAAATGCAACCTCTACTCTTCTGCTTAAAGATACTGAAAATTCAGTAACTGTATGGCTGAAGTTATATCCAGTGTAGCGCACATTCTTGGGTTGTGCACTATGATCATTCAGTTGTTTTGATTCCCCCTTACAGCTCTAAGAAAAATAGTGCAGATCATAGCAGGGACTCTCTTATGATAATTTAATTTGGTACTTATCCCCAGTATCAGCTTTTGACTGTTGCACTAAAACTACTGTGCTTTTTTACAGCTGTTTTTCTGATCAGGGAAATGATCAATACATGGAAAAATCTAGCAGTGATTTTATGTCAGGAGGTCTTTCTGTGGAAGTAGTATATGGTTGTGATGACAATCATGTGTGATATTTCACTAATATTTCCATATTTATTCCTTGTCTTTAATTTTTTAAAAATACATAAAATAGAGAAAATAATGAGTATAGCCTGTCCTAAATGAAAATAGGATAAGAGTATAATTTGAAATACAGCTTATTGCATATTTAGTAGAAAAATAAAGGACAGTGTTGGAAACAAGAATAGGTGCTTCAGACAGAATTACATCTCCAAATGATACAGACATTTTATAGTTGATCTAGCATGGTTAAACTTTGTTACAGATTTTCATAGGATAGAAGCTTTAAATATGTATACAACTTCCTAAACTTGATCTGTAGATTTTCTGCTATTGCAGAGTCCTTCGGCATCAGGGTTACCATGGTCTCCTCCATGTGCATCACCATTCATTCTCCTGGGGAATGAGCTACTTTTGTCTAGGTTAAGAGTTTAGCTTGAGTGGTGACCAACACCCTAAAATATGTAGACATTCAAACTAAATGCTTCTGTGGTCTCTTCTGGGACTTCTCTTTGTAGAACATTTATTATTTTGAAATCAGGCAATAAAAACTAAATTTGTTAAGGAAATCAGTATCTCAAATTGAGTATAACTCCTTCCTTCCACCCACCTCCCTCCATGTTTCTTCAGCATGAACCCACACAAACTATACGTGGTGATTTCTCCTGTTAAAATTATGCATTTTATTTAATGGAGCAGTTTCACTGGGGAGCAGTATTTCACTGGTGTATATGGCGAAACTGAGCCCATCCTTTTTACTGCTACTTCTAAGGCTTACATTATAATGTGTCAACATAAAGGAACCAACCAGTAATGCAGCTACTTCTTAAATTTTGAGTCCTTGACTTCCAATTTTATGTCTCAGACTTTTTTAAGTGAGTTTTATAGGGCTCTCAGTCTAGGCATAAAAGCTATAATCTGTTAAAGCTGATACATTATCATTATAGATATCAGTGATAGTCTTGTCACTGGGACAGACTTTTTCAATGCAAATATCAAGCATATGCAAATGCTGGAGATAATGAAGCTGAAAAGATGCCTTAGAAAGCCAAAGCTATATAGAATAGTTCATGACCAACTCATGATCAACTCCAGACCCTCAAAGTTTTGGTAATGCTAGCTTTCACACTAAATGGAGTTAACAGCTACAAAATGATCTTTTAAAAACTTGAACTAAATCAATGTCATATGTCAGTCATTTCTCCAACTGCTGCAATTACTGTAGTATTGATAGATGTTAACCCCCAGTTTGTGCTTTTTCTGTATTTGGGGAAAGGCTGTGAAGTTCTTTATTTCTGAGAAGAACTAGACTAAAATTCTTGGTGCACTGGCCAATCTCACAGATAATTGCATTCCTCTGTTACAGTGTGCAAATACGTGATTTTTCGGTTAGATGTCTGGGAAAAAAAATTAAATCAGCCTGTGTCACAAACCTAACTGAATCATTGTTAAAAGGCTTCCTACTAACAATGACTGTGTGGATTTAAATTCCAGTCTCAGAATCCTGGCTGAATGCTCCGATGGTGGAAGATTAGGGTGGCAGCTCGCAGGTAGCATGGCTAAGGTTTGGCCAGGATGCGGAGCGTGCCTGCTCTCACACACCGCCTGCCTCCTGCCTTGAATCCCCCCGGTGTTCTGAGCTTAGTAGCCAGCTTTGAAGCAGAATTGCCGAGGAACAGAAGGCAAGTTTGTGTTCGATTAGATTCCTCTGAGAGGCGGCCTGGGCTGGCTGCCTGGCCCCATCTCGGAGTGTTGTGCTTGGCAGGATCCGCGCTGGCGAGCAGCCCGCCCGCCCAGGCACCGCGCTCAGCTCCGGGCTGGGAACGGCGCTGGAGCTCGGCGTGCTGGAGCTGCCAAGGACGGGGCTTGAGCGGCACTACGGACACAGATCCTTAAGAAAATTGGTTTCGCTGCTCACCAAAGAATTCTCCTGACTGAGCACTTGGAGATCGAGCTGATTTCATGGGTAGATGTGAGCCGGTCAAAACCACACATTTGGCAAATGTATTCCTAATTGTAAAAATGTTGTCTGACTCCATCCTAAAGCTATTTGTGGAGAGATTTCCATTGCCTAGTGTATTTGATAGTCCATAAAAATTTGCATCTGATCCTTTGCATCCCACTATCTTCATGTTTAAGTTTTAAGAGAGCCTAGGTGATGACAGAAGAGCAGTAGCACTTATGCTCTTCTCTGGTGGCTTTTTTCAGTACTTTGAAGTAGATTATTATTGAGAACAACGGTGTATTTTTAGAACAAGTTTTGTTTTGTATAAATGTAGGAGCTTTATGCACTTTGTTTTTTGCAAAGAGTCATAATGCCAGGAAGATTCTATGATAATGCTTTTGCCCTCAAAATTCAAGTGAAACTTTGCAGGAAACACATCTAGCAGGAAACATCTGTCACAGTGGGAGAAGTGCTGCTGCTGTGCTGAAGAGTGATGCTGTTCCTCATTAGTGAGGGGTTCTTTTCAAAGAAAAGTGTAGATGTTACACTTGCAGAATAATAGCTACATGAACAGAAGCATTTCTGTCTTCTATTATAGTCATATAGGAACTTCTAAACTGATTTTTCTAAAGGAAAACATGTTCTCTTTTTTCTAGTGGACCCTTTTTTATTTTTCAGTGTGTAATTTTGGGTTCTTATTTAAAAACTCTGAAACCATAAATTTTATTAGTTTAATTATTTTTTTTTCATTTTTGTTCAGCAACGGAATGTTAAAGTCCATAGGAAAGGTCCAACATCTAATTTATTGTTAAAACAATCATATGTCCCTAATAATTACAATTAATTTCAGTAACACAATTCTGTACCTCAAAGGAAAAGTGATACTAAAGGTATTAGATGTGAGGCAATCATCACTGTAGTTCATTCTTCTTTCTCTCTCTCTTTCTTTGCAACTTGGATGCAAATGTAACACTCTGGAGTGCAGTGCTATGGGGAAGTGCTGTAATGGTTTTAGTTCACAATATTTCCATGGTCTGTATTACCTTAAAGCACCTCTGTCCCAATCACCAGTAGCGCTCGTGGGCATTGCGACACTTTTATTACATTGAGTGGATAATTGTTGCTGACTCTCCGTGTGTGGAGACACGAGGCTTGACTCCATTTCAGAAGGCTGATTTATTATGTTAGATATTATATTAAAATGCTACATTAAGACTATACTAAAGAACAGAGAGATCAGAAGGCTACAACAAGAAGAGCAGAACAGAATAGCATAACAAAATCCTGTGACTGCTCACAGCCTTGGCACAGGTGGCTGTGATTGGTCATCAATGGAAAACAATCCACATGGACCAATCATGGATGCACCTGTTGCATTCCACAGCAGCACATAGTAATTGTTTACATTTCTTTCCTGAGGCTCCTCAGCTTCTCAGGAGAGGAAAAATCCCAGCAAAGGATTTTTCATAATATCATAGCTACAGATAATGGCTGGTCTTGCCAGTGTTACTTAATTTGCTACTTTTAAAGTGTCTGGCAAAACTAACAGAGAGAGGATGCTACCAGTACCTGCCTGAGCACCAAACATGACTTTTATTGCCAGTAAGAGCTGAGCCCTGAGGATTTTGAGTTGTAAATTTCATGTGTAAAATGGTAGCATTTGCAGTGCTACCATTTATTTTTCCTTCATTCGCACTAAAAAACAGCAAGTAGAGCTCAGTCTAGTATACAATATCTTGATACTCATTATGGGGAATTCAGTCACAGGATAATTTAGATTGGAAGGTGTACCTGGTGGATGATTAATCCTACCCCACCTTGCTCAACACCTAGCGAAGGTTTCTCAGGATCTTGTCTGGTCAACGTTCAAGTGTCTCCAAAAGTGGAGTTTCTGCTGTATCTCTGGACAACATGTATCAGTGTTTGATCACCCCCTCACAGTGGAAATTATTTCCATACATCTAATATAAATTTCTCACATTCAGACTAGTGTCTGTTGCCTCTTGTCCTGTCATTGTCAGTTCAAAGAAGAATCTAGTTCCTTGGCATCTTTCCTATACTCCATTAGGTAGCTAAAGAATGCACTAAGATTCTCTTCTGAAGGTTGAATTGGTCCAGCACTCTCAGCCTTTTCTAACCTTGTAAGCCCCTGACCATCTTTGTGGTCCTCTCTTGGCCTTGCTTCAGAATAGCAATGTCATTCTTCTATGGGAGAGCACAAAATGGAACAAAATACACCAGGTGTAATCTCAAAAGTGCCAGATGGAGCTGCAGGGTTTGGTACTTTCAGGAAAGCTAATGCATAATACTTTTTGGCCATGGAAAACATCCCATGTCTGACTCTTCATGTAAGATTTATACTGGTAACATGTATGTTGTTTTTTGAGTCACTCTTGACTTGGTATAGATTACAGGAGAATTAGACCCTTTACAACTTACCATAGTCAAAAGATCAGACTCTGCAAGGCCAAGCCAGTTTGAGTAAAATAAATTTTTATTACTTGACAACTGAGTTACAGGTTTGACTTGCATGCAAAAGATAAAAAATTAGGATGTTTTTCAGTTAGATGTCAGCAAGTCTTACCATGTGAAAAAAAAAAAAAGAGGATTGAGTATGCACTGCATAGTAAACACCACTCAATATTAATATCAAAGATTTCATCTTTGATTTCTTCTTACAGTTAGATAATGTATATTTTACCTATGGTACCATAGAATATTGATGTGTTGTGTATTTCTTTGATTAGCAGCTAGTGTCCAGTTTTGCTTTGACAGTGTAGTAAGCTGTTGAGGTGCTCTGTGACAGTTAAACCATGTTGAATTACCCAAAGTAAATGCATATTTTCTGCATTTCAGCTTCTCCAGTTGGTAACGGATATATCAAGCCACCTGTCCCTCCTGTTTCTGGTACGCAGAGAGAAAGAGGACCCCCAGCCATGCTGCCCATCAGCATTGATCCGGACAGCAAACCCGGCGAATATGTCCTGAAGAGCTTGTTTGTCAACTTCACTACCCTGGCTGAACGCAAGATTCGCATCATCATGGCAGAACCTCTTGTGAGTAAAAAGAAACTCCATGTGTATCTATATTCTGTGCTTTGAATTTGTTTTAAAAGCAGGCTTGCTTGCTGTGCAGTGAAGAATATTTTGCTTGTAATCTGCGTTGGAGTTTGACAGTGTTTCCCAAACTGTAAGATCTGCTGCTATGGCAATTGGAACATTGTGGGAGAGGGCAGAGGTATGCAAGATATGCCATAGGGGTGACATGAAAAGGAATTAATATTTAATTTCTGTTTGCAATGTGGGCACATGCTAATGGGATTGTGAGGCAGAAGGGGTGTCAGCCAGCATAGATTTCACAGCTGGGAGAGCAATCACTTGAGTCAAAATAGATTAGAAAATGCTGAAATATGGAAAAAGCAGTATTTCTGAACATTAAAGGTTTTCAGCTGAAACATGAAAATGGCTACCACTTTTAGTTCTGACAGTAGTAGATTTCATAATCTAGCAGAGGACTATAGCACCTATTTTCCAGATATGAAAAAGCATACAGCACTTGAGGAAGGAGTTACATTACAAGGTCTTGCACAGTGAGAGAGCTGTTGTTATTTGTATTTTTAGGCAAATTTAACACGCAGGCATGTCTGTTACAATTTGTCTTGTGTAACTGAACTTCCAGGACTCTGTTCATTTAACTTGAGATTACATTTTATATAAATTCTTGCTATTTTGATTAAGGAAGAATATTTCTATAACTTATATTTTAGTTCTGATGAGGTAAAAAAATGCCAAGACCTAAAAATAACCAGAAATCTCTACTTCTGTACTATAAGGGAATTTTAATAAAATCTTAGAATGGTTTTGTTATAAAGTCCAGTGTCTAATACTTAGTTCAGTTCCCCATTTTCAGGATATTTTGAAGGGCAAAAATGAAATTGTCTTTATTCTGATGGCATCTGTTTATCTTTGATTTCGATTCAGAAGCATTTTGCTTGGAAAGTTTTACCTGGCTTTCTTCTGAAGCATTAGCTAGATGCAAGATGACAGAGCTATCTTATGTAATTTGGAAATAACACCAAAAAAAGCTTACAGTAAAGAATATTATGACAAAAATCCATTTTTTTTTCTTCTTTGATGTGTTCCCTCCAAATCACGAAAAGTAGAATAAACTGACTGTCATAGTGTAGGTCCTTTTAAAAAATAAAATACCAGCAGCTATTTATTATCATCCAGTCTTCATGTAATGCCCAGAAAACATCTTTAAAATTTTAAAACAAAGTGTGTATAAAATTACTTGACAAGATTAGGAAAACAGCAAGAAGATCAGTAACGAGGACATAATTTCCTTGCAGCGCCTTTGTTACTCTTAAACATGAACCTCTGCATTTTCATGTAAGATTTCAGGCATGGATTTATTCCCTTCTCACCTTGTGCTAAGATGATTTTGAGTTGCTGTGTGGTAATATGTTGTTTTTTTCACTTTGAGAAACTATTATTATCTGAATGTTGATCTTATTCTAGAGGTTATTCAATGGAATTTTATTTGGTAAATTCACTGTAGAATGTAGAAATATTACAAGAGACTGGAATGTCACCTTCTTGTCATACATTTTCAGAATGTATTTTTTACAGGGGTCTGACCATGAGACACTAACAATAATTCAATTACATACTCACATCTCATTAGTATTAATAAAACTTACAAGCCATGGCATGCTGCTGTTTGAGGTTGGCTGTGACCAATGAGTAAGCAGGATTCTGTAGACATTCAGTCAAAATGATCTTGAAATAATTAGGTTGTAATGAAAGAAGTGACAAGGGAAAATGGCAAAAATTATTCTTGAATAACAGCTAAGAATATAAGTCTGCCCTTTTGGTGAGTGGCTGCTGGATGTTTAGCAGCTTTGTTCCCACATGTTAATCTACTGATTATAATTGTGACCAGGAGGTCCCAGGGATTGGGGAGATAAAGTTTATAAATTGATGGTGAAAAGCTACCTTTTGGCCTTTTTTCACAATAGGTAGTCAGATGGTGAACTGTTTGAAGTTTATGTTCTAATTAAACTCAAGTGTACTTCAAAGGAAGTCAAACATACACAGTGCTCAACACTGAGATATTTCTAGTTTGATTTCTCCAAGCCATTACAAGATATGACAGTTTAATTTTATAATGAGTGATGAATACTTAGGATATCTTCTAGAGAAGATAAAATGATCTGTTTATAATATTGTTGCCTTTTCATCTCTTTTATCACGAAGTCTAGCTCACACTGAAGCTCTGAAGTTACTATGGTTAAATTAAATATTTACTGATACCTTTTTTACATGGATCATTCTTTTGATACACATATTCTACCTGCTTATACTTTCTGATTATCATTGGTTTTATGAATTTTTCTCTCAGTTTCTTTGGGTTCCATGTGCCCATGTGATATATTAATCTCTTTCTTTTGTGGTGCACACGGAGCTGAAGTGTAAATTACAGTGTTCTGACAACTATGTTGGAAAACCATGTTTGGGTCACACCACAGGTTGCAGATGCTAGAAAGGCACTAGAAAGCTTTGCTATTTTCTAGGGCGTCAGTGAAGGGGACGGCAAACCCCACCCCTTTCTGCAGCCCCATGAAGTCTCATCTGGAATAGGAATATTCCAATGGGAGAGAAAGCAGAGGGCAATGTCACCCACTCATCCTGCGGCCCTGGCTGGCAACCGAGTATCATTTGACGTTTTGGTTACTGGATCTGGCAGTGATCGTCATAAAAAACACACTCCCCAGTTAATTTATTTTCTAGACATGAATATAACTATCAACTATCCACTGCTAAGTCTTTAACAAGTTAAAATGCCAAACTTTTGTTTCCAGATTTGACATTTTTTAACTTTGTCTGCAGAATATTTTATTCAAAATTTGAGGTCAATTTTCCCCATTTTTAGGATCTCTGATATATAAAAAAACAATTCAGTAATTATATGTTCACAATCATGTGGCTAATTTTTAATGATTAACTGCCTTATCCATATTGTCAAGTTATATTATTTCAAATTAAAAGTATTTGGCAGCAGACTTGATTAAAATTAAATTCCCATAAGTGAAATGAAAATAATTTTTTCTTGATAATCTTTAATAATTTCTTGGTTCTTTTCTGTAGATAATTGTTCTTATTTGTGAAAAATAGTAAGATTTTATTCTGCAAACCTTTTTCCACAGCTAATTGAATGCATATTTAATTTGTATCAGTTTTTATTCTAAATCTTCTCTGCATTGCTTCACTTATAAACAAAATCTGATATTTTATTACTGCTGATTTTTTTCAAACTGTGGTGACCTTGAAATGAAGCTAGAAAGAGGAAGCCAGAGAAATATTCTTGCCAATTCAAATGAAAGAGTATGTATCATAGCTCTGTAAGGAGAAAACCCAGAAAACAGTTTCCTTTTTTAGGACTGTTGATTATCACTTTGGGTAATATTCATCCTGTGCATACAGAGCAGGCTAATCTTTAAATACGGCTTTCAGCAGTACTTACACACAGCTGTAGACATTGATAAAACACAGGGAGCTACAGGCATTGACAGTTGTTAATGGTTAATTTAGCTGTTGGTAAACTTTCATTATGCTTTTCTCCTGCAAGCATCTTCTTTTACTGAGCTTGTCTAAATTCAGGATCTCTCTGAATACTGAATTCAAGAACAGAGTTTATTCATTATAGTATTGGGACTATAAACATATTCATGTATTCTGCATGTAACTTAGGCAGGTTTCATCTCACCATTAGGAAAAACCCTGAAAGTAGTGATGTGGTTGATACTAGTGTCTTTATTACTTCCATTTCCTTAAAAGCTTAAAGACATTAAAACAGAGATCTATTTCAAGACAGGGCTGGTGATAGTAACGTAGCAGATGGTTCAGAAGACTTTGAAAATAATGAAAGAATAATGCAAATTACAGAGACCGACCAACCAATACATATAATGGGACTTGCTTCTGATTAGCTTCAGTCTAGGCTTCACTTTCTCTAGGCAGGAGGAGAATTTGCTAAGAACAGACTTGGGAGAAAAGGAAGTAGGTTTTTTGTTTTCTGAGGACAGGGTTGTGATAACTAGTAAGATTTATGTAGGCTATGATAGTACCAAGCAGTTTTATCCCACAGCTGTAATGTAGAATTTTCTGGTTTACATGGACTAAATCTCCAGCTGCATTACGCCAGGTGACAACTCCTTGATTGTCACCTGTAATGAGACATATTACCACTACACTACTACAGTATTTTATATTTGAAGTCTTCATTAATAGTTTGGCATGTACAAGGACTTTGGACCCCTGTTTGTTCACAGTGAATAGATAGTAGTTACTGTAAGGAACAAGTAATTTTCTGGAAAAGAGAGTGAATAGATATTAGTTACTGTAAGGAACAAGTAATTTTCTGGAAAAGAGTGTGAATAGATAGTAGTTACTGTAAGGAACAAGTAATTTTCTGGAAAAGAGGAAAGGCAAGCTACCTTGCTCTGTTCTAGCTGTTCACTAAATATATGTATGTCCAGACAAATTGACAATTGCACAACTTTATTTGAATACCTTTATGTAAATATATATGGAAAATTCTGTTCTCTTTTCTCATACAAAACCTATCTCACTAGGACCTCTCCTCTATAAATGCTACAAGCATGCTGCCTTCCCATTGTCATCTGTCCCTATCCACCTCTGTGTCACTGAAGGATTATGCCAGTGATCATTAATCTAATTCTTTTATTCCATGAGTGTTTGTGCTAGTCTAAATTTTGTAAAGTATGTGGCAATCAACCCCAGTTATAAGGACCTCATAATTCATAATACCATACCTCAGTATCTAATGTCTCATAATTCTTTATTTCTACTGTATTATTAGCATTTAAATTACAGAAATAAATATTATTATAGTAGCTTCTTTAGACCTAGTTGCAACAAATAATGTGTAGGTCATTAAGAATAATTATTCTTAATTATTCTGTCAAGAATTGTCTCTGAAGTAGTTAAGATGCTTCTTTATGAAATTCTGCCTCACTTTATTATACTGGTTTGTCACCTCCTCATAAGAAAGTGGAAGCATCTGAACAACATATTACTTTAGGTGCTCAATATGTAACCTGAACATGTATGATCCTTTCATTGTATGGAGCCCCACGGATCTGTTACAGTGGATGTGTTAATTGAATGTGCAAATCAATGTCAGTCAGTCGTAGGACAGTCTGGAGGACTGAGAGCAGTCATTCCCCTCAGGAGAGGGTGTCTCCTAGTCCTCCCAGAAAGTGTCAGCTCAGCAGAGTTCCTTTCCTGTGTGTTATTGACTGGATCCTGGGTCAACTTTTTGGACTAGTAGTTGGTCTCAGGATTTTATTCTACTTCTAGCCATACCTAAGGACTTCTCATTGTCCAGAGAAGCTTTAAATGCCCAATCCCTGGAAGTATTCAAGACCAGAATAGAGAAACCTGATCCAGTGGAAGGTGCCCCTGCAGGCCAGGAGGGTTGCAGTCTGATGATCATTAAGGTCCTTCCAGCCCAAACCACTCCATGATTCTATGATTCTGAGTTTAATTTCTGTGTGGACTGTCTCTTCAGTTCTGCTTCCTTTTACTCAGACTTTCCAGCAGCTAACTGCTCTGTTTCAAGAAATCAATTAAGCCGAACAATGGTTCAGTCATCACTCTTCCCTCCTTCACTAATCAGCTTTTCTTGGGAGTTCACTGGCTTTCCAATTATAGTCCAGTCCACCAGTGATAAAGAAGCCCAAGCTGGGCCAGATCAATGTGGTCTTTTTTCCAGCAGAAGGAAAGGCAGCTAAACCTGGGATATCTCTTCCATAAAATAAGCAAGCTCCAGTCAGGAGCTCAAAGGATGTGAAAGCAGAAAATCACAGGAAAGATGGGCCTTTTGTACAAAAGATGGAGAGTAATCAAATATAACAAAGTCCAATGGCATAAAGATCCTTCACTTCCCCTTCCACTTACCACTTCAGATATAATATCTTCTTCCAGTTATCTCAGTATGTGTCTTAGGTTGAGACCTGTAGCAGAAGCCAGGCACTGAACAGTATAGAGCTAGGGTGGGTAATCTTGAACCTCAGGACAAATATCTTCCAGAAAGACCTGGAAAGGTTTGTGTGATTGAAGCAGTGATCATAGATCAGCTGTCTTCTGTATAGTTCAGGGGGACATGTTGCAGAATTGAAACACAGAAGTTGAGGGAAAAGAGTATAAAGGATGCAGCTGGGAAAAAAAGAGCTAGAGGAAGAGACAAATGTAGGGTTTCAGAAATAGTCATAGGGAGTACAGGAGAGCAGAGAGAGCATCCAGTATGGTCTGATTCCAACATCCATATGAGACTAAAGGGAGAACTTTATGCCATTTAGCAAAGCAAGAAGGAAACAGACACGTTTTTGCATAGACATTGTCATCGTCATTTGCACTTAGATACAGGTCCATGGAACACTCACACGTTTCAGAGTCACATGGTGTCAGTGGGCACTTTCTCAGTGCTCTTGGGGCTTCCATGGCTGAATGTGCATGCAGAATGCTGTTTGGGACATGACCGGAGCTCATTCCAATGGCAAGGCTCTGCAGGATGCTTGCTGTCCCTCATTACTGCATGGATACAGTTGGGGGATGGTCAATGACGCATACAATACTTCAAAACGCTAGGAGAATTTAACATTGCAAGACAGATTCAATCCAAGGTCACTGAGCCTGTCACACTGCATCACATGTTGGCCAGTGCTTGCAAATATAGCAGAGAACCTACCACATGCCCTTAATCACATTATTGTGTCATTTAAGGATATTGGCTATTACCACTCTCCAGAAAATGGAAGTCCTACTACAGTCATTTCAGGTCAATCTCATCACTGAAGTCTGTCATCATGACGGGTGGAAGAAAATCAAGTGTACACTTCCGTGGCATTGTTGGCAGATAAGTAGCAATTCAGTAAAGGGGTATCTTCCCATAGCTACACAACAGCTTCATCTTTTGCATGCTTTCAGAGTCACATTTGAACTCAATGAGGTATTGCTTAATTTATGTGCTCTCTTCTGGGCCTGAATCTGGCATGGCACAGTTCTGGCATCAGACAGCTTGAATTATACCATATTTGACCCTGCATATCTGGTGGCATGACAAATATTAGAAAACTTGAAATACTTCACATAAATATCTTCCCAAATTGGACATCCACCCAATAAGGTCTTGTTTCACTAGCTGAGCATGCAATATATGTGGAAGCTATGGCTTTTAGGGCCAGCATCCTTTTAGCAAAAGAACTGTGAAGGCTTACATTAGCTCTTCAAGGGCATCTGGCATCCTCCTTGAAAGTCTATCAGATCAGTACCAGTAACCAGTAGGAAAAGTCTTCAGATCAAATCACCTGGGAACACCTCTCATATGGTATAGTTGCAGCCTTTGAACTAAACATATAGCCAAGAAAGCTCCAAGTAATAGAATTTTAAAGAAAACTACTGGCAGTACTTCTCAAGTTCACTTTAAAAATACATCCTCATCTCTTTTTCTGTTCTGTGAAAACGGTGCACAGCTGGTGACAATAAGTATCTACCTGATGTTAAAGCAGTAGTGGATATCAGACAGCAGACCATGGCCAGGGTCGTTTGCGGTCCTTTATTTCCCCTGGCTGTCTGGGTCTTGAGAGAATGTGGTTCCTGTTTGAAGAGATCTCTGCTGTGCTTGGAGCAGCCGTGCAATTACAAGCCTAAATTTATTCAAATCAACTGATAAGGACTTCCTATAGGCATTATTAAATTAGGTCACATTATTCTGAGTGGGTAACCAGTGGTCAAGGCCCTAAGGGCACTAATATGCTTTAATGGTCTCCTCTGAGTCTCTCCCACACCTGCCCACAGGCCAGGACCCATTCCCAGGTTTTGGAGCCATTAGTCCCTGCCACAACAGCCACTGCAGTCTCCTGCTCCCCCAGCCCTGCCCCCTCCCTGTCAGGGCCTTGCTGAGCCAGGTCACATAGCTGAAAACCCTTAATAAACCTTACTAAGCCTTAATAAACAGTTGAAAAATACCTTGAATAGCAGTTTCCTGCAAAGGTCTTAAGACAGACTTGGAAGTTTCGATAAACTTCATCTATTGTTCTTATTGTTAAAAAGAAATCACTGTATCAAGCATTTTTTTAGAGCATCATGCTTATTCCAGTCCAACAGGCTCATAGATGGCTGCATAGATCTTGGACTCTCATCCTGCATCCTATAACACCACTCTTGACTGAGGCCTTATACATTCCCTACCCTAGCAAATTAGGTTCCAATCAAAATTTTTCTTTTTGTATTAGAATTTTTTAGGTTAGAATCACACAAGGCTCTCATGGAATTATGGTGTCAACATTAAGTGCCCACACTTTGTCTCCAGATGGTCTTTTTAAATCGATCATACTAACATGTTGTAAAATCTACCTCTTTCTGTAAAATCTACCTCTAAAATCTACCTTTTCTACCTCTTTCTGTATACTGTAGCATTTATTGCAATAAATAAAACCACAAGGGATAGTGTTGTAATACTAACCAGGAAGATCCTAATAGACAGAGGATTTTGAAGTGTTCATTAAGTTACAATGTTGAAAAGGCATTCCTATTAAAACAAGGTCTGAAAACAAACAGCCAAGAAAATTTCCTTTCTCACTTTTGCTAGAGTGTACCTCAAATCTCAGTAAAGTTATCCTTATTACTCTTTTCAACTTACATGTTTCACAAAAGCATGTATTTGAAATATTTCTTTAAGGTTTCACAAAAGCATGTCTTTGATATATTTCTTTCAGAGCTGGTCCACTAGTAGTTATCAGCTTTTTTTGGGCTTAAAATATGTAAAAAAGTAAAAGCAAATATGTAAAAATATGTTAAAAAGTAAAATAAATGTTTTACTTCCTGCCTACAATAAAGCATCTTAATTTGCAAAGGAAAATAGAAATGCTGAGAGTAGTAGGTTTGTCGTTTGGATTTGTTGGGGATTTTTTTGTTTGGGTTGTTGCTTTTTGGGGTTGTTTTGTTTGTTTGTTGGGTTTTTTTGCTTGGTTTGGTTTGGTTTCGTTTTCTGGGGGATTTTTTGCTGTTACCTGTATATCTGTAGCAGCATTTAACTTTTGTTTAAAGTTTGCAACTGTTTATTGTCAACACTGAGTTGAGGGAATATTTGGTAATTTTTATACTGTTCAGATAAGAATGGTAGAGTTCTTGAGTTGCTTGCTAAAGGCTAGTGAAAGAAAATTGGTTTTGTTTGTTGGGAGTTGTTTTTTATTTTTACATTCTGTGTTATCTTGGGAAAGTAGCAGTGCTAATTTTTGTACTTTGCATCAAATAGCAATCTCTAGTTCAGTGGGTTTGCTTCTTTATTCAAGATGCTTGAAATTTACTTCTGTAGAGTATCACTTATGAAAATCAATTTGGTATTTTTTTAACCTGTATGGCCATTTTTTTAACCTGTATGGCCATTTTTTTCTGACATATCAGTTACTTCAGACTAAATATTCACATGACCAAAATTTATGTGTCCATGCTTTAATGTTCTTGGTAGACAGCCTAGGTAAAAGATTCTCATTCTGCCTTTTGCAGAGAATGTAGTAATCAGGCAAAAATTACTCTGCAATACCTGATATGATGACATAGTCTATCATCAAATCAGAACAGTGCATGGCTATGCCAAAGAGTCAAAGCCAGGGAGTGAAAACCTGTATTTGAAGCTGAACTGATGTTTTCCTGAATTTTTATATTCAGCAGTACAGGCACATCCTTTTCCACATGAGCAAAACAGAAGAGCTATTACAAAAAAACCCCAAAGCAATTAAGCAATTACATGAAGAAAGAATAGACTCAGTAATACTGAGCTTGTCTTTTAAACATACACCTTTCATTATTTTCGTGCATTAACTGTAATGACAAGTAGGTTTTTTTTACTTGACCTTGTTAAATAATTTTTTTTTGAGATGTAGCATATTTTTACATGTATTTCATGGCCACTTGAAATATGCTAATTTCCACCATATGAAGTACTATGCACAATTAGTATTGATTTTTTACTCAATTTTCAACAGTTAAATGAAGCCCATCACAGTTTTTGTTAAATTTTTGTGTATCTGTAATTTTGTCTTATGCAAAGTTGTGGTATTTCCTTGAAGCTGTATTATTGTATCTTCTTTATTATGTTTGCCTTTAGAATTTCCAGTTGCTGTATGCTTAGAATTTCAAAGCTTAATGAGGGAAATCTCCTTTATTTCACTCTGTGTGTACCGTGGTCACTGACAGTTTCTTAAAAGAAGTGTCTAGCAGCTAATTGATGCTAAGAGAAGTCAAAGATTCTGTTGTCATCCCCTGAACAGGCAGTTTATGTGTTTATGTATGAGGACCTGCTGACTTGCAAAGAATGGTTAATGAAAACAGGGCACTAATTTGCCTGTTTCATTGAACTTGCAGGTGGGAGACAGTTGGGAGACTATCAGAGTAGATAGATTATCTTTTTCAGTCAAAAAGCTTGGCTCTCTTAATTGCTTAGGTATAAATTAATTAGACTCCTTGGGGTGGTGGTGAGAATTCCCAAATAGTAAAAAGATATATAACTGACAAAAATCACTTCCTGAGAAGTTCAGAGCTATTTTCCATACCAGAGCTCTTTTTTGTGTGACCACAGACTGTTTCATATCCAATTTTGAAAAGGCCCAACAGAAATAAATACAAGTTCAGCTTCATGGACCTGCTCAGTGCAGGATCAGCACAGATCCATTCTGGGAGGGAGAAGGCAGGAGCATGCAGCTGGAGTGGAGGACATGGGTTACCCATCACATGAGTACAGGACTGACAGTGATGCCTTTTCCTGGTTTTGTATGTACAAAATAATCATGGCAAAAAAGAAAAAGAAAAAAAAATTGGCATGTTTGAGAGCAGACCTTTTCCTACAAACACCATTCCTCTTTCCTGCTGAAAAGTATATAAGACAAGAGATGTTCATTTGGGGGAGAGGGGCCTGATGGGATGATTGATCATAAGAAGAAAGAATCACGCTTGGGGATTTTTGGGCTTGGGGATTGTGCTTACATGTATTTTACATATATTGTAGCTGTAGTGGTTGAATGTGTTCTATGTCTACTCCGTTTTACTGAAAAGGTCCATTCTTTCTGTTTGGTGTGTCTTCCACCCCAGAAGAGCACTCAGTAGAGTGTGTCTGGCTGCTTTTTGGTGTGCAGTGCAAAAGTTAAAATTTGTGTAAAAATATCCTTTCACCATGCTTTTAGGAAGAAGAAAAAGGAGTTTTATCTCAATCAATAACACAGTAGCCTGTCACAGTTCAGTAGGAAAAACAGGCCTAATGGTTGCTCAGATTAGAAATAGCTTTAAGGGGCATTATATATCATCATAACATGGTGACATAGTGAAGCTTAATAGGCACTACAACATCCTTTTGTTTTTATGTTTCCCTGAACACTCAGTTCTGTGACAGGTGGCTATTCCTGTGTAAATTTACCCAATTATATTTGTGTAGCAGCCCTGAAAAAGCCTCAATATATTAACCATTAAAAGCCCCTGACAGTCTTTGGAGAAATGTTTTAGTGTGCCTGTGTGAATAGAGAGTTTGAATGATATGTTGTTTTTTATAAATACTGTATTTAGTTGATGCATGCAAATATGATAAAATACGCATTTTCCATTGCATAGTTAACATATTCTGTTTTATTGCATTTGATTTATGTTTTCCCAAGAGCAATGAGAGAGAGGAAGGAAGTTAAGTTTTAGTTGAGCATTTTGTTTTGTAGGCATTGGTGACACAAAACATTTAGCTGTTTTTATTGAGAAACAATGGTTTCAAATATTAAATTGCCTTTATTACTTATCTCTAGCATGTTTATACCATGGGAGTTACCAGCGTGAACAAATACAGAGTACGCAATTGAAGGCAACACTTCAAACAAGTAAAAAGGATGTTTAGTTTAGTGATTAAAAGTTGAAATGTTACTATTGAGAATCCATTCTTCTGAAATTTTCTGATGTTTTTTGATAGTTCAGTAAGTTATGGGCCCTTCCATATTAATCAAAACTTTCTTTATTTGTATTTTGTTGTTGTACACTTTGGTTCCAAATTCAGGCGAATTATTCAGCTAAGATTTGGAGGACATTTTTGTAGAATGTAGTATGTTGACAGAGACTCAAATAAGTCAACTTCCTGAGTCTGGTGGGCAAGAAAATGAATTGAAGTAAAATTGTACCACGAGGCTAGAAAATAGTTTTAGGATTTTTTGAAAACTAATTAAGTGTATCTCCAGGTTAAATAGACTACTATGGAATCTATTGCCTAGAGACAGTTTCATATAATTATGCACTTTGACTTTTCTTTGCAAGTTCTGAACCTGTGGTATGCAGTAAAGACACCTACCATGAGTACAAATCTATTTTGTATAGTATCTGCCATAGCAACAGTGTTGAAAATACTGCATAAAATGAAATGGTGAGATGTGTAAGGATATTAGAACTAAGCAAGTAGAATAGGCAAGTAGATGAAAAGAAATTATCTATTGCTTAAAGAAAAATTGCTGTTTACAAAGGACACTTGAAGTACCTGCATATAATTGAGTTGCCTTTGAATTTACTCAGTAATGTCTCCCTGACATGGTCAGTTGTTACTCTTATCATGAATGTATTCATGCTTTTATGTTTCAGGAGTGCTTAGACAGCAAAACCCCAAACACATTTCTATCTGGCCCTTCATCTTTTTCCAGTTCTTTATCTATTCAGCACTCAGCATTAGTCATAAGTAGTAATAATTATATGCTGAGTTGTCTCAAACCTCCAAACCCCACATACAGTCTTATATGGCTGTTGCCATTTGCTGCAGGGGTACAATGAGTGGCTCTGGTGTGGGCACCCCACTCCCAGAACTGGGAGGGTGTGTGCAAAGACTCTTGTCTCCACAGGATCAGGTTGGGTCCTGACACATTGGCTGCAGGCAGCAGAAGTGGCAGAACTGTCCTTGGAAAGAGTCAAGGAAGAAGCAGCAGCAGCAGCAACCCAAACAGGGGCATGATGAAGAGGCAGAGACAGCTGCAGCAGCAGCTGCTGCCTGGCAGGAGTGTGAGGAGAAGGGAACAGCGGGAACAGCCATAGGTGCAGGATGGGATGAAGGCAAGAAAAAGGCCTCAACTGAAGCCCTAAACTGGAGACATGTAGAAGTTATGGCAGCAGAAGCCTTCCTGGCTTTTGGCCGTTCGCCATCCCAGCTGCCTTCTGCTGCGACCAAGGCTGCTGCATGGCCTGTGAACGGCTTCTTTAGGTCAGTGCACCGTGGATGGGAAGCGCTGGTGTAGCGCCTGCAGGAGGGTGTGTGATGGCTTGTATTGCACTGTCAAATGGAGGCATCTTCTTTAGCTCAGGGGTGCATCCCCTAGGGAATGTCATCATCAGAACCTAAAGTATCTGGGAAGTGTGTGTGCTTCCCGAGATAGGTTACAGGTGATGAGGGCATTTTCAGGATTGCAATTCCTGGCTGGGGCTCCCAGAGCATGGGGTTTTTTGTTTAATTGTGTCTCCCTTAGAGACAGCATGTGATGAGGGATCCCACACTTCATTTCTGCCTGAAACTCTATTCTCTGAAAGCCGAGTACTACAGTGTTGGTCATGGAAACACAAAGCTTCTGCATGCTGAAGCCCTTTTTGTTGAAATAGACCTTAAGACGTTTCTCTGTGGTAACACAAGTCTTCTGTAACAGAATCAGAAATTTCATTATTAAAAGACAAAAAAAGGGGGTGTTGATTTTTTTTTCCTAAACAGCAGTAATTCTTAATGTGTTGATTTGTCCAGGACCCATGAAAACTTAAGAATCCACTTCCTTTCAAATAAGTTGAACGCTACTTTTGAAAGGTTATCTGCTGTCCTTTTCAGTGAGCAGTAATAGACAAAAGAAACATTGTCCTCATGTGAGACACAACTAGGCAGGGTAGCACCGACTTACTGATTGAGGAGGAGGAGGACAGTGGGTGGGGTGGTATCCTGTGTTTTTCTCAGGGTTTCAAGGTTTTTTGCTGCAGATGTTCAACACCAATAATCTGTCATAAAGTTGTAATTAATAGCTGTTATGCCCATAACGTAACCTGGAGAAGTCACTTTAGATATTGGAGAAAACAATGAAAAATACTCATGGCTGTTCTGGGTAAATCAGTGACTCAGTAGAAAACATTTTGTTGATTTTTGTATTTGCTAGGTAGTCAGGGGATACTGCAGTCACCCCACAGTTGGCCTCCTTGCCAGCTGGCATTACAAGTGGATCAGCATAATTAATTTCAAAATCAGTCAGCAGATTATACCAGGCAACATTTGCTTCTGAAAAAAACCCATGGAATAATAGAAATCTTTGGTCCAACTCAAGTCTCTCCATTTCCTTATCTCATCAGCTTTACAGATTTCTTTATTTTATGTCTAATATCCCCTGGCAGGGATGGTATTTTGCCTGCTACATTAACAGATGCTGATGAGTGTAATAGTTTGTTGAAAGCTGAACACAAAATCTCATTCTGAGCTGGTGGGAGAGTCCCAGTCTTGCAGCTGTAGGAGAAGAAAGAGTCATGATTTATAGAAGAATTAAGTCACTGGCACATTGCAGACACCAGAAACAGTAGTGTAATTCACAGCAGAATTGTGATGGTGACAAGTGATGTGTTTTTCAGAATGTCATCTGCCCTCATGTGTTGTTTATTTTCATTGTGGCGCAGGAGATTCATGTTTTGTATACTGTTGCATGCATCTAGAATATTGGCCTGTGTACTTCTCCATGTCTCAGTACTTCAGCCTGCTTGACAAAGAAGCCATGCAGGTGAATGGGTGTTCACACATGGTTTCTCTGAGTTGGACAGTTCTCCTTGGCTTTTCCAGTTACTCTGAGAATATGACCTGAAAATTTGCTTCCATTCCGAAAATACCTTTTTTAGTTCCTTTAGTAATAATTTTCCGCACAATTGTCTTCCTTAGAAATGATCTCTATGGTCTTTGATTCTTCTAAGACCACCTTTCTTTCAGCATGCCCTGCATGATGCATTATATCTATGGACATGTTTGTGTTGTCTGTAGTTTATAACAGGAAGGTGCATCATGTAACAGAATCACAGAATCACTAGGTTGGAAGAAACCTTCAAGATCATCAAGTCTAACCCATGCCCTAACACCTCAACTAAACCATGGGACCAAGTGCCACATCCAGTCTTTTTTTAAACACATCCAGGGATGGTGACTCCACCACCTCCCTGGGCAGACCATTCCAGTAATTTATCATCTTTCCATAAAAAACCTTTTCCTAATATCCAACCTATATTTCCCGTGGTGCAGCTTGAGACTGTGTCCTCTGGTTCTGTCACTGCCTGGTGAAAGAGACCAATCCACACCTGACTACAAACACCTTCCAGGAAGTTGTGGAGAGTGATAAGGTCACCTCTGACTCTCCTTTTCTCCTAAATAGAGCCCCTCAGTTTTGTATTAGAGGAAACACTAGGTGCTTTTTAGGATGATGTAAGGATTTATCATTGGTGTGAGCGAGCACAAACTCTGATGTAATGAATGGCCAATCCTTCTCTTTCATGAAAAGACACTAAAATCACTCTAAGACAGACTAAGACAGTCTGTCAGTGTTGGCTGATACATATGCAGAGGCCTCCTTTGCATATGCAGCAACTGTCCTGGTATCTCCAGGATCCGATCAGGAGGCACATTATGTGAGTAAAAAGTCTAACAGAAAAATAATAGTAGAATATGATAGTATTGATCTTAACTGATGCATATTTAATATATTTTCTTTCAGGAGAAGCCACTGACCAAATCTCTGCAACGAGGAGAAGATCCCCAGTTTGATCAAGTAAGACACTTGAAATTACATTATTTCCATTCCTCACGCTAAAAGAGGAGTGCATTGGAAGGCTTTCTAGAGTCCTTTTACTGTTGTTGCATACTGCAAAAGTAAAATTTCTTGATGTTCTTTGGGTAGAATGATAAGTGCTTGCCTAACCATTCTTGGATATAAAGTGGGAGAATTTTTCCTCTGTTTCCAAGGTCAATATTTTTCTGCCATAGAACTTGTTCCTTTTAGTGTATTAGGCACATATATTGTTTCTTGTCTGTTTTCCCTGATGGGGATCTTGAAGCAAAATTTGTGTCTTTTAAAATCATGTGGTTTTTGAAACCGGTGTGTGGCTCCCAATCTTTCTTTTATGAGGTTTCTTTTATAGTTAATATGAGGGCCTGTAGAATCATGGTTGTTGCCATCAGTCTCATCAGTCTGGTTTGCCTCGTTAGCTGTGACTCAGCATGACTTACGTGTGTGTTGCCCTTCAAATAGCCTGAGCCAACCTGTTGTGTTTAATATTAAGTATAAGTTCAATTGTCAGGATTAATTTTATATACATATTCTTTTCCTTCCTGTGGGAAGAATGTTACACTCAACTGGGAAAGTAAATCAAATTAAGCCATCCAGATGCAAACCTTGTGATACTGTTCCTGCAGTGCATTAAACAAACTCATAATGGGTGGCCATGATTTGATTAAATATTTATGGTTTAGGAAATTTTGACCCTTTAAAAGGAAGAATTGGAAGACTGATACTTCTCCTAGTAATTGCTAAAATTAGAAAATTGAGTAATTAAGTCAAGATCATTTAATGAGAACAGCAAAAGCTTCCTAGAGTGAAAAAACTGTGTGTTTACTGCTGTAGCAATTTACTCTGAATGCAGGGAGAAAAAAAAAAACCAGATGCAGATCAAACACCAAGGTGAATTTTATTGTATATGACATTCATATATCTTTCTATCCACATATCTGAAGTCCTATCTCTGTGCAGAGTTGGTAGAAAAGTACAGTGGTGAGATTGACTTAGATGTCTTGTCAGAAAACCTGCTTTCAGATGCTTGAAATTTTTGAAACAAACTATTTAAGCTGAAGTTTTCAGAATTTGTCAACCTCAGGCCGGGTTGCTGGCAATGTTTCCCTTTTCAGCTTTCACGTTGTTTTCTGCTTAAATAGAATTTTCATTTTGAGATGTTCTGGTGCTCGTGGGTTTGATGCAGGCCTGTGATCAGCAGATGGGACCTGAACCTGGCTTATGAGCCCATTTTCAAAAACATGGTTCATACTTACCAAAATTATTTTAGTTTAGGTAAATCCATACAATCATAGAATGTTTTTAATTGTATTCAGAGGGTTTGCATTCAAAATTTTGTAGTGCACAATACAGATTTGATAAAACTGAGCTATAGACAGGAAGACAGAGCAAAAAGTCTTTCTTTACCTGGCATGTTTCACTCACTAGGTTATGGGAGTAAATTGCGTTATAAGCTGTTTTGCAAATGATAACGTGTCAGTATTATAAAGTTGTCATGAAAGTGTGGATAATAAAATGAAGGTGTGGTCTGCCTGAGAAGCTCTGAAGATCTTGATATGACGTGGTACCACAACCCAAGAAAGAAAACATGTGCTTTTAAGTGAAGCCACTCAAGTTTTATTTTTGAAGTTAACTCAAGTAGTTAAAGCATTTATGGGATGAGGGAAGACCAGGCTGGCAATCCCTTACTTCTCTTTTCCAACTAGGGTGCAGAAAGCTTTGGTGTTTATTTCTAAAATCCATAAAGTCATCTAGAAAAAACAAAAAATGCCAGCCATGACATTCCTGGTATTTTTACTACAAAAATGTAGTGGGGAAAGAGGGACAATCCCTTTGAACAAACTTCTTCAAGGAGTGTCTAATAATTTTTACTTTGAGTTTTAGGGCATATAAGTGACAGACAGACAAAGGAATCTAAGTTTCTTTCTTTTGACGTGATCAAAATTATCTCTATTCAATTTAAGGGAAAATAATAAGTAATTATTAATGCTGAAGTGAGTAGGTCATTAGTTACTTTAAAGTGTCTGAGCTTAGTCTTCTAATGGTAAATTTAAAAACAGCAAAAATAAGGCATGACCTGATTTAAAACTTTCTTTTTTGCAAGTCAGCTTCAGAGGTGGGGAAAAAAAAAAGCCCAAAAAGTAACTTAACAATGAGCAGAATGGCACTTTGGCTACCCAAAATAATCAGCATCAAGTTTAACACTGAAACCCCCAAACCATTTGAGATGGCTGTGCATTTGCTTAGTACCTCTGAATAGTTCTATCTCTGGCTCCCTGAGAACCAGCACTTTTTTCGTGACCATTCTTAGACCACTTTAGGAGCATTGGTCGTGATGGTGGTGACAGATACAACATCTGGAAACCTGACTGGGCCAGGGCTGTTTCTCTCCACAAAGGTGTAGTCAGTGTCTCCTGTTAGGCAGACAGCATGTCTGGCTGCCAATTGCATCACCCTCCTCGAAAAAATAATAGGATCTTGAGCAATGTATGAAGTGATGATACTTATCCCGACTTGCCGAATGTCTCACCATTGGCTAACAAACTGCATTCCTTACACTGGCTGTGTTGTCCTTTCTAGGTGTGCATGTGTATAAAGAAAATACATGCAGGAAACTATGTAGGTTTTTTTCATAGTATATTTAAAATCATGTTTTGAAAGTCCTTGATTAGACAACTCTATTTGGCTATTGGCAAAGAGCATTACAGCTCCAGCATTAGCATGCTCTGTGTCCCCAGTTACAGAGATGTTATTAAACATTGTACTCGTGAACTATGACTTAAACTTCCTATTACAGGAAACCATAAAGTTGCAGTACATGAAAAGATCAAAAGCTAGCAAAAACCCATAA
Organism: Onychostruthus taczanowskii; assembly: GCF_017590055.1. Lineage (NCBI taxonomy): Eukaryota > Metazoa > Chordata > Aves > Passeriformes > Passeridae > Onychostruthus > Onychostruthus taczanowskii. The sequence continues at coordinate 2,064,221 of NW_024502569.1, read as the reverse complement.
TTCTCCAAGAGGGTGATCCTCACCTAAGGAAACATTTTTATTACTCTTTTCTCAGCCTCTACTAATGTGTCGTTTGTTCTTACCACGGTGTATAAATGTTCCATGAACTGACAACACTGGAGGCAGCAGAAGGGGCACTGTGTAATCTTGGACTGAGCTACAGAGTGTTTTACATACAAAAACACAAGATGAATGTAATGTTTTGGCCATGGAAGTGAAAATTTAACAGGAAGGCTTAGTTTTCCTATGAAGCTATCTGTCAGAGGAGCCTGTTGCAGAAGTTTCAGCACAAACTGCACAAAAGTTTATTCTTGTTATAGTTTTACTGCTCTCTTCTTTGAAGTGCACTACATTGGAGACTACAGATTGGAAAGCGAAAACATTTAATCTTTTATATACTTTAAGGAGAGGAAACCAAAAAAAAAAAAAAAAAAATCAGCCATGGTAAAGAAAGGAGACTAAAATAAATAATAACAATAATAAAAAAATGGAAAATGCAATAAATAAATAAGGCACTAAGCAGCATACTGTGATAAAGTGTCCTTTTTCATAACAGCCTAAACATGATTAATGATGTGCTGATAATGATTCTTATCCAATATTATTTTTAGATGTAGTTAGTGAATACTGATATCATTGTCATTGAAGCAGCACTGCAGCTGGCCACTTTTCTGTTTTCCCTTTCCCTGAGTTTTACACATTGTCCTTCATCACCAGAAAAAGGCACAGGGTAGGGAATGTATAAGAAATGGTGGTTATGGGGTTCATAAAATAACCTTTGGCTCCTGATCAGAGATTGGGGTTCAAGCAGTGTGTAAAGAAGTACATCTGAATGCAAAATTAAAGGTAACACCTTCAGAACTGAACTTGCTGTCCACTAAAAATAAATGGTTTTCATGTAAACTGTTATGCTGGCAGTAAAATAGCTATAAACATTAGTAGTGTATAAGCATACTAGCTGAAATTACCCATCCACAAAATTATTGTACTAAAAAGTCCTACTTTCTTTTGCCTCACAAAGCCAAGGCCATTAATGAAAACTAGTGAGTTCAACTTGAATAGTTATCAGTTTTAACCATTTCCAGGGAGATTTAACTTCACAGTATGGTCTACAAAAAAGCTGAGAACAACAATTTCAATGAAAGGAGCTCTTCACAATCACAAATGCATTCAGCAGTGTTGATAGAAAGTGTAAAACTTTACTTGTGCTTGTCCATTATTTCGAATCTGCACAACAATTTGAAGATAAAATATGCAGACACTCTGCAAAAAAGTAGAGTCACAAGAAATAAACCAACACTGTGCAAAAATGAAGTACTACAATTCTGCTTTATTAAAATGGCAATAAAATGCCCACTCACCATTCAACATATATATTGATACATGTGGTACAGAAAAAGAATGCAGGGCCAAAAAATTAATGATACAGTTGGAAATTGGTTGCAGTTTTGAATATATTTGGTGTTAAAGCACATATAAATTCATTAGTGAAATAAAAAAGGTAATCATGTCAATTTTCTGTTAGTGGAAACATTTCTTATATTTGAGTTTTGATAATATGTGAAAACTTTTATGAAAGTATATAAATTGTAGTGAGCTGTCTGAGCAGAATTTCATTAAATTTACTCTTGTATTTTACTCCAAAATAAATATTAAACATTTACATAAAGTATATTTAATGCTCTGTGAACACAGGTTTTAAACAGCTCCCTACTTGTGCAGCTTTCTCATCCTTAAGCTATACAGTAGGTACTTCATTTATGATGGAAGAATATGATCATTTGTCCAACAAGGACATATTTGTACATCTGTGCACTCCCTTTCAGGAGCAGCACAGAGCTAGAATTCATCTCACTCCTGGACTTACTTCCAGTAAATGAAAGGGTTGAGTAACCGGCATGCTGGCTAGACTTCCCTCCCTTCCTGTTCCCTGAGAGCCAGGTCTTTTCCCAGTCCACCCTTCCTTCCTGTCTTAAAAGTGCAATGACAGAAAGATTAAAAAAAAAAAAAAAAGAAAGAAAATATAAAAAGCTATATTGACCTTTTATCCCAAATGAAGACAGACACTCTAAATTCAGCAGAGAAAGTATGGCATGGGAAGATTTAACAGGAATCACTTTGACTTTTTCTGGTGAAATTGTTTAGGTGGGATTTAGAGGAACAGCTGTGATAAGTATATCAGCAAACATGCAGAAAGACCTGATTGAAGTAACTTTTCATTTATAGCTAGCTACTGCCATTTCTCAAAAGATATTTAGGTCTATTTGTGGACAGACTTTTTAGTAGGGCCTGTGACATACGACAAAGGCTGAGGGTTTTAAACTAAAAGAGGGTAAATATTTACTAACTAGAGGAGAATATTTTTTTACTGTGAGGCTGGAGCAGGTTGACTAGAGAAGCTGTAGATGCCCCATCCTGGAAGTGTTCAAAGCCAGCTTGGTTGAGGTTTTGATCAGCCTGGTCTAGTGGAAGGTGTCCCTGCCAATATTAGGGAGGTTGGAACTAGATGACCTTTAAGGTCCCTTTCAACCCAAACCATATGATTCTATGATTTTATGATTCTTTTCTGGTCTTCCCTAGGAAACCCATATACATTGTATTTCATCATTAACAAGCAGTGTTGTGCTAACTTCATTAAAAGTTTTGTAAAAATGGTTGAGAAGTGAGTCGGTAGTGTATAGCTTGCCCTGACACCAGATGATTGATTTTTTCTGAGTATTCATTTGAAGCCTTAACACTAGAAGGCTTTGGTATAATTGAGCCTGAAGCCCTATAGTAATTCTTTATGAAAGGCCTCCTGTCACTGCTGCAAGCAGTTGCTTCATGATATGATCCACAGCAATTTGTTTCATATTCCAGGTAGCAAAATCTATTGCAAAGGCTAGATAGAGAGTTTTCCTAAAATACTACTTTTATGCAAACTTTTAATTTAGCAGGGGCTAAATTAAAGGGGTTCTCAGTTAAGGCTATAGTAATGTTTGGGAATGCTTGCTCTGCCAATTTTGCTCTTGTCTTAGTCACAGCATTCACACAAGTTTGGTGTTGCATGAGACATTAAACCCTATTGTTTTTCCACAAGCATTGAAATGTGCTGGTTTAAGTTACGCAGGTGAATAAACCTGACAGTTAATTACATAATCAGTGTACTTAGCATGTAGTACACACTTCAGCTCTTCACTCCTGATACTCAGCACTTCGCAGGATCAAGCTCTGCATGATCTTGAGGTGGTCAAAATCTCTAGATCACTTACTTCTTCCCTATTTTAAATAGTTGTTTTTTTTTTATTTTCTTAGAATGTGCCAAATGCTGTAGCTGTGAACATTCAGTTGCAATACATGTATCATCCTCTTGTATAATAATGGGGTTTTTTTTCACCCTGCTTGTTGATCTTTTCATGTTTTGTAGCTTTATAATTTCCTGTGGTAGAATGTTTAAGTCACAGTTCAGGCCAACATGCTCAGTAACATTTCTGTAATTGGTGACACACTTAATACTGAGTGAGCAGTAATCTTCTTAACTAGTATGCCACTAGAGCTGTTTAATCAACAACCTTTAAGGAATAATTCTAAACTATGTTTTACTTGTGCCCACAAAGACTCAAGAAACTCTAAACATTTTCCTATATATAAAAGAGAAGTTTTCAGGTTATTTTCTAAGTTTTCAGGTGTGGGAGCCTATGAGTAAGATACATCCATCTGCATGGTCAGTTGATTAAAATTATTGTAGAACTTGTGGTGTTTCTCAGTATATTCAGAGTTTCAAAGGGAGCATCCAGCAGTCATATATAACCCCTGGAGGCAGTACCTCTAATTCATTACTTTTTCTTTCCTTACAATCAGTTTGAAGTCAAATCAACATTGCGTAACAAATCAAAATAACCTGTTCGAAGAACTAGATGATTTTCTGCCACGTGGAAAGATGTTAAACATGATTTTAATTCATTTTAATATCATCAGTATAAACACTCTATCAACATACCCTCAATGTTGCATTTCTGTTTATGTTTTATAGAACCATTCATTTAGGTTGGAAAAGACTTGTGATATCATCAAGTTCAATCACAAACCCAACACTGCCAAGTCTAAACACTAAACCATGTTCCTACGTGCCATGTCCACACATCTTTGAAAGACAGGAAATGCAGAATATTAAGTCACTGCTTGTACCATATTCCTCAAAAAATGAATGACAACAAAAAAAAAACTATTGAATTAGTACTCTTTTTAAGGAGGAGAGAAAACTTGAACAGCATTTCATTTGTTGATTCGTTGTGTTTTCCCTATAGGTTATAAGCTCAATGAGCTCACTTTCAGAATATTGTCTACCCTCTATCCTGCGCACCTTGTTTGATTGGTATAAAAGGCAGAATGGTATAGAAGATGAATCTCATGAGTACAGACCAAGAACAAGCACTAAATCCAAAAGGTATGATTTTGAATGATGATGTGTTAAGGTTTTGAATAAGGTTAAGTGTTTTACATTTCACCCATCAGCTTTTGTGAGGTAACAGTTGCTTGAAAATTGTATCATTTTTCTGCTTGTTCCTGGAAGTCTTCTCTTGGCTTCTTGATGGATGGAATAATTGTGTCTTTCATGTTACGCTCCTCATAGTTCAAACATAACAGTGCTGTTGTAATTGCCTTACAGATGTTTTGGATGCTTTCTTATTTAAATTCCAGTTTGTATAAACTGCATTTACTCAAGTGATTGAGCAATAATTCTGTGCCACTTGGAAGAATTTTTCTTATATTGCGTTCTGCTTACATATAAAAAATTCACTTACACCTACCCTCAATGTGAAAACTTGAAAATCAGTCAGAGAGTTTTAGCAACATACCTCTTAAAAATGACAAGCACACAAAAATAATGATGTCAGTAGTTCCTCAGTGATAAGGCAGCAAACTGATCTTGGTTGTATTGAGGTATGGCATTGTGGTTCAGGTATATTCTTCAAACTTTGAGTTTTTCTGAATACTTCAGTACTACATTTACATGCTTCAATGAAACAGAAGGAGAATCAACACTGTCAGACCTGGTGCTCAGAAATGCATAGGCAATTCTTCACATTGGGATTTTATTATAACCCAGTAACTACAAAAGGCAGTAGTTGCTGGAACAAAGTGGTGGGGGCTAGATTTAGATACCAAGGTGGAAATGAACCTGAATTAAACTCTTTATATCAGTAGAAGTGGGCAGTATGAAGACACAGTTCATTAATTAGATGTCTGCTTTTGGATGAGATGAATCCTTGCCTTGAATTGCTTCTTTCTCCCAACTTGTTCCACGACTACCTGCTCATAAATAGCTGTCTTCAGGAACTCCACCCAAAATTTCGTTGAAAGTCAGTTTAGCAGTGAAACAAGACCACTCTGTCAATTGGTGGTGTTACATAAGGAATGTATAAAGAGTCCTTTCTCCAGTTAATGTAAAACCAGAGGAAACCAAAATGCAAATACGTTGCTTCATCACTGATCAAGTTGTACTCTCAAATGCTTGTTTTATTACAAACACATAAGTACAATTGAAGTCACTAAAACTCTCAATGTTTATAGGAATTGTGCCAAATCTACACAAAAATCTCACTGGAATCATGTTAAATGCTTCAAGTGAGCTGCAGAACTGTTTCTTTAATGTTTAATTTTACAAAAAAATACTGTATATTTCATGTTGTCTTTTCAGTACACTTTGAAAATTTAATCAGTTGATTCAAATAGGTGGTCTTTTGGTATTTTTATTGGGAGCTATTCACCTCAGACTTTTACTCCTTTGTGTTGTTCTGTACAAGAAGTGTGTTTGAAAAGTTTGACAAGTGTAGCCAAAGTTAAAAAATTAACACTGGAACAGTTTTTAAGAGATAATACAGTTTAGTTGTGAATTCTCCACTGGTACTTTTAAGGCAGTTGTCAAAATTCATGACAAGTCTAAATATGAATTTGATAGCACAAAGTTACATTTGCCTCCAAAATGTAATTAAGAATGGTCTAAATGGTGTCATCAGCAAGAAATTTAAAATTTAATCCATTTTTTAGAATACAGAATACACAAGTTTCCTTGATTTTTTTTATTGTTGTGGATCTTTAACTGGAAAAAAAAAGAGGGAGGAAGTGGATAGATGATATTTAAGCATTTGAAAGAACGTCAAAGTAACAAGTTAGATTTGGTCTGCTTGGCTCAGATTTTAAGAGTGTAACAGTACATTACTTTCTGAAATGCTGGACTGCAGTTTAAAAGGCAGAATACAATTCCCTGTTACCTGTATTTGTGTAATTGAAGAAGGCATATAATATGAATTATGACACTTCTCCAAAACATTGTGTTTCTTGTTTTGATTTTGCAGTGATGAACAGCAGAGGGACTATTTAATGGAGAGAAGAGATCTGGCTATTGATTTTATTTTTTCTTTAGTATTAATAGAAGTTTTGAAACAGGTAGGAGTTCTTAAATTATCCATTAACTAATAAATGATGGAAATTACCAATACAAATGAATTTTGGGATTCTTCTTTCTGTTTGCATCTTTAAGATTGTAATAAAATAATGAAATACATCCTGCGTGCTTCTTCACTGCTGTCTTTTTGCACCTCTATGATACATAGCATTCTGTGCTCACACAGACCTTACTTGGCCAAGTCTTTGGAGCTAAAGTATTTATCTTCAAAACTAAATAAACATAGAAAGACTGGCTCATTTTAGCCATTTTGTTAGCTACATGCTATTTTAATTGATATATTTCTGAATGGATGATATCCCTGAGTAATACTAGCACATGTGTACTTGTTATATTTTATTTTATGTTTCCAGATTCCACTTCATCCCGTAATAGACAGTTTGGTAAATGATGTTATTAACTTGGCTTTCAAGCACTTTAAGTACAAAGAAGGGTAAGGCTGTTTTTCATGCAAAAAATTCTATTGAAAAGTTACTTCCTTATTTTTGTAATAGTTGTGGTTTAAACAATATGTTTTCTCAGCTGAGAATTCTTTCTTGTGTCTTGCTAGGTACCTTGGTCCTAACACTGGGAATATGCACATTGTTGCAGATTTGTATGCAGAAGTAATAGGTGTTCTAGCTCAAGCAAAGTAAGAAAAATTCAATGTATTATTTCCTCCATAAATATAAAAAAGTCTACTTTCTTAGCATGTGAATATTATGATTTTCTCACTTTATTTAAGTTTTCTGTAGAAATAAGTCATTTCAGTTCATTGGCCTTCTGTTTATCCAGATGTTCTAGAACATAGGCCTCTAGGGAATCACAGGCTTTCTGCATCTAGTCCAGTGATACTGAATAAATTCAACTCAACTACAGCAGCATTATTTTTCCTATCTCAGCAATGACGTCTGTAGAAAGCCCAAAGGGCTGAAGAGAGCTATTTTGACTATTTTTTTTGTAGATGCTATTTTTTCTTTAGCTGGGCAAACCTATAAATGGCTATGCTATCCTCCTGCATAGCAACAATGTTAAGGCTCTCTGCTGCTATTTCAGCTCAGAACTTAATGCATCTGCTTCTGAACCCTTCATCCTTCTTAGAACAGATGACATAAAACATCTTGTGGGTCAGATCTTAAATTTTGAATCTGAAAACAGTCAAGCTCAGGATCTTCTGTACCCAATATAGCATCTCGTTGTACGCTTAAACCACCAGCTAAGCAGAGGATGAATTTTACTGCCCTGATGTAATGTTGTCTGTCTCCTGACACTTTGGTGTTGCAGAGGGTGAGTCTCAGCTCTACAAAACCAGTCAGTTTGGCTTGATGTGGCTAAAACAGTTTGAGATTCTGGAAGTCATATAAATTCTGCTAAGGTCTTCCCTGGGTCTCTAAATTGGCTGGGTCAAATGCAAAAGAAGTTGCATCTGGATCCAAAGCTTCAAGTTGACTGTCAAAGTTTTGAAGGGCCTTGATGTCTCTATAGCTGAAGGGTTTCTTCCCGCTAATCTGTTTCTTTCAGTTCGCTTGGGTTGTCTATCAAAGGGGGTAACAAAAGGTTGTTAAATGCTACATCTACCACAATTACATTATTTCCATTTTGTGTCAGAAAGGGCAGGAGGTCCTGTTGGATGCTCTTTCCATATATAATTTTTATGGACAATGAAGTTGTCTCCAAAGACACCTTCAACAGATTTGTAGGGGAGACAAAAAATGATCACAGAGCCCTCTACTCCAAGTTATTGTAGTTGTTAATGCTTAAGTGTTACTGTAATGGCTGTTAGGGGAAAAAACTGAAGGGACAAACTACCTATATGAATATTTTCAGGGTTATAGTATAAAAATTTTATTTTGAAAGTATTGCTTGTACTTGCAAGATAGCTGTCTTCCATCGTGGATTTTTTGGAAAACATTTGAAGGGGTTATTTAAATGGCATTGTTAGTTCTTATGTAAAAGAGATGCATGGTAATAAAATAATTTGAAACATGGTTATCTAGAAGGACTAAGATCAGACAGTATGCTTCCTTCTCTCAGTTTATTAGAAGTGAAAGAAAGCTAGAAAAAAAATCTATTCAAATACTGAGCAAAATGGTACTTTTAAACTAAGTTTTATCTTCTTTAGGTTTTTCCCAATTTATATACCTTAGAATATATTTCAAATATTGATTTTGAACTTTTTGAAACTAACCAATCTGAATTCATAGATTTCCTGCTGTAAAGAAGAAATTTATGGCAGAGCTAAAAGAGTTGCGGCATAAAGAACAAAGCCCATACGTAGTTCAAAGCATTATCAGTCTTATAATGGGAATGAAATTCTTTCGCATCAAGATGTATCCTGTGGAGGACTTTGAAGCTTCTCTTCAGTTTATGCAGGTAAAATTCTTAAGTACATAGCTGTGGTTTCCCAAACCTTTCTGAATGGGCTAGCCTTTATTTTCCATGTAATATTTTAAGAGATTTTCCATATGTCATTTCCACATAAACCTACATGCAGCTACTTCTGCTTGTTCTGATCACCTCAGTGCTCTGGTTTGTGGAGTGTGTCATCCCATACCAACTTTTCATCAGTCATAGACCTCTAGTCCCTAGAGCTCACCCTCCAGCTAGAAGAGGTTTTGTTCTGTAGACCCCAGCCCTTCCACCCCACTATCCCACAGCTGTCCCTTGCCCTGTGCCTGTGCCTAGCTGTGTCTCCCTAGCTGCTCACTGCCTCCAAAGTGAATCTTCCAATACTCACGCAGTTGCCAGAAAAGAGAGAAACTTCTAACGGAGGAAAACACTGAGGAAGGGACAGGAAAACACTGAGGAAGGGACAGCAAAAGCTGGGTCAAATTTCCTTTGGATGTGTTGTCTCTTTCTACCACACCTTCACCCTGCTTGCTGTAGAGTGCATTCTGTACCTTCCTATTTTGAAAGTCTCTAGTACAGAACATAGCTGGATTACAATGAATGCTTTAAATTAAAAGATTACACAATTTTGTAAAAGGCAAGAAATTACTTCATGTTTCAGAGTCCTTGCTAGTAACGTATAATTGGTTTTGTTCCCACCAGCAGGTTTCTTTAGCTTAATCTTTCTATTCCTCTTTTTTTTCTTGGGATCACCCACATGGTTACATGCTTTGTACCCACTCATCCAGTAAAATAAATATTTTATATAAACCTCCATGTAAAGTTTAGTGTTTAGATGTGTCAATGGAGAAAAAAAAAAATCAATGTTAGATGCCCACAAGTAAGGATTTGGCATTGGAATACAAATATACAGGCATACAAACACGCTGAGCTTTTTCTTTTAAGTCCTGAACAGGAAGCACATTCTATTTCAGCTTTGAACTATATTCTAAACCATATTTAATTGCATATTTAAGACATATTTAACCACACAGAAACAGGTAAATTTTTTTCCTACCTTACTCTTGATTATGTAGATATATACTAGTATGTGTCAACTTAGTTTTAAGTTATCAAGAGCTGGAAAAATACCAAAGTAATGTATGTTCAGAGCGCATGACTTGATGAGTGAATGGGATTGTGGCTCAGCTTTATCCAGTGTTCACTGCTATTAAAATCTGTGGTAAGAATCCTATACAGTAAAACTGAAATTTCTATCTCTGTCTTCCCCTGCTACAATATCTCAGTGCTAAATGAGTTCTTATATTTACTACTCTGCATCATAAGATGCACTTATGCATGTGGGAGAACCTCGTTTGCTCAGTTTGGTGAAGTACATTTCTACTCTTTGGGCAGCTTGTCTGTTTGAGTATCTCCATGCAGTGTTTCACCTAAAACCTGTCACACAGTGCTGCTGTAGTAGAGAGAGACACTTTCAAAGACACTTTCAAAGGGTCAGCTAATTTCAGGAGTGAGCTCCAGAAGAGCCTGTCTTCCCCCAGAGAGTGCAGAAGCACCTCAAGAAGGCTGGCTAGACTGACTGAAGCCATGTGTTGTATAATCCTGTTAGCACACAGGAAAAAAAATATGCATGTTCTGAGGTTTCAACTGCTCTGCATGACTGTGAAGAAAAATGGTCAGTGGGGATCTTCCTCATACAGTCAGGGGCTGTTTGGGCCTTGAACGCGCAGAAGTAACTGGGGCAATAGGATTTGTCATCCTCAGAGAAGTTGTACACACAAGTGGGTGGATGCTTATCTCCCCTCCCTCACTTCCTGAGCAACACAGCTGTCTGGAGAGTAGTTCACTGCATGTTTAGGACAAAGTCTGTTTTTATATTTTTCTTAATCCCCAGATGCAGGCTGGAAATTGTCTTCACATAGCACAATTCAGTATTGACCCTCAATATGCAATGAATCCTAGCAATGAAATTAATCCAAAAATATTTACAATAACATTGTTCATTGCCCTGTGTGTCTTAAACCAGAAAATTACATTCCTTTTTTGGCCTCTCAAAGCATTGTGTGAAGCAGTCCATGATGACTATTAGTTTTGCTCCTGAAGATACACACAGGGCATGAGGTCAGCCCCTGAGTCCAACACAATTTCCAGTCCAAAACACCACCAGGCACAGCTGGAGTCAGTGGAGACTTTCTGGATTAGAGTAACAGCTCCTTGATATTGACTTATGTCCTGCTTTCTGCTTGCTGCAAAATGCAGATTTAGAAGTTAAGAGGCAAATGTTTTCAGTGGGATTTGCAGGATAAAAATAGTCACTGACATGTGATTCACATTCAGCAAATATTCAGAGGTCTTTATTCCAGCTGATACGCAATTTATGTTTCTTGTATTTTTTTTTTTTAATTTAGGAATGTGCACATTATTTCCTTGAAGTTAAAGACAAAGATATCAAGCATGCACTGGCAGGACTGTTTGTTGAAATTCTTGTCCCCGTAGCTGCTGTAAGTTTATTTTTTATGTTGTTTGCATAATTTTTTTAAATTAGATAAAACAGCTTGTGAAACAGTTTTTTTACTGACATGGAATTTTATTTCAGGCTGTTAAAAATGAAGTGAATGTCCCCTGTCTGAGGAACTTTGTTGAAAGCCTGTATGATACAACGCTTGAACTTTCATCACGAAAGAAACACTCATTGGTTAGTAACTCTAAGAAGCAGAGATTAAAATTTACTGTCACAAATATTTCTGAGCAAGACTCTCGGGAAGCTGCAAAATGTTTTATTTGCATTTGTCTATAACCAATACATTTCTATTTGCAGGGAAGACTATTGTGTTTCCAGAAAATAACTGTACTTATTTTACTGATAAAATAGTCTAAATGAGTCTGAATGAATTATGTTGTCAGCTTCTGGTTCTGTGATTATTAAATGGTTAGGTTTTCTCATAGTTGTTATGTGTAAACATTAGGAGAAGAGGAGAAAGAATAGAGTTCACTTCTTGTCATGCGAGAACAAATGAGGCATGTGGGAACAGCTCTTTCACGGGGCTTAAATAATACATTGTAGGAAGGAAAAAAATTTATAACACATGCCCTTTTAAATCCATAACTTGGCTAATGTGTAGCTCCCTATTTCATTTTTTTTCATGTGAGATGAACAGTGGCACTGCAGTGTATTTTTGGAATCATGAGTTGATCTGAATTAAAAGAGGATCTGAGTCAGTTTGATGCTGGCTGCCTTAAGCACTCTGTCTCTCCAACTGGGTCAGCGCCTGTCAGCAGTGTGGCATTAGCTAATCCATTTTGAAGTCTTGGACCTTTTAAGTAAAGAAAGTGTGTCATTTGTCCTCCCTCATTCTAGGGGAAAGTCAAAAAGTCTTCCCCGTTTCCAGTTCTTTCGGCAAATGCTGGTCACTGGCGCTAGCGAAACTGCTGGGAGGACTGCGGGAGTGTGCTGGAGCTCTCTGCCTGTTACAACATTCCCAGGAGACAGGCAGAGCATCCCCTGGGGTGCAGTCCTGATCCAGTTTGAATTAGTGGGAGGCTTGAGGTGTATTTCTGATTTCTCTCTGCTTGCATTTGTGTGGCTTTGTTCCACTCTATTGAGTTAATAAAACATTGTTGGAACTGCAGCAGGGTAGAGCATTTCTGTACAGTTTTTACATTAAATAGCACTTCCCAAACTGTGGCCATACTTGCCAAAGTCAATACTACATTCTTGAGAAAGGATTGCACAGCTGGGCCTTTGCATTTGATTGCTTGTCTACACATACCACACTGGAGGCTACATAGTTAAAAGTGACAAAATAGAATAGATTCTTGTGAGGGTGTGATTAGAAATACAAACACTGCGAGGAGGAGTGGGGGGGGGGAAAGGCAAACAGTTTACAGAAATAGCTGCAGTGCATATTTCCAGACTTCCAGGAAGAAAGCACACTCCTTAAAGTCTGAACTGGACCAAGATCAGTGTTTGGTGAATCCATGCACTCACTGTTCAGACAGGATGGGGGAAGTCATCTCGCTTCATTTTCTATCTAAATGTACCTCATATGAGCTAGTCATTAAGGTTCTCTTGGTAGTGAATTAGGAAATTCCAGGAGATGGTTTATCTTCCCTCCTAGGGATCTTCCTTAGGATGGGTTGTAAGACTTGGAATGTTACTAAACTCTGTGATCCAATCAAGCACTCAACTATATAGTAGGAAAGTCTTCTGTGAGAAAACCTCAGTTATCCTGTCCCATATGTATTTCGGAGATGAAAATGAATAAAATTAATGTACATTTGCCATTTGCTCAAGAAATTAACCTAGTTATGGACAGTTTATGTTACGTGTTACGGGAACAGTAACTGAGATTTAGAATGTGTTTATACTTTGAGCTCTAACTGAAGTTAGAATTTAGAGACAATTTTTTAAATAATTCATCTTAAAGTGAATGTTAACTTATTTTTTACTAACACCTTTTATGTCCTGACTGGGTTTATTAACATTACAACTGAAACCTTAGTCTTCTTGAAACAGCAGAGTCAATTTCCAAATCATTAGGTGCATTTTAGCTTATTTTTTAGTGTATCAATTATAAGTGTTAAAATGTTGACAAGCAGACTGGGTTCCGATATTACAGCTTCTATGTTCTGCTTTGCTTCCTTTTTTTTTTTTCACTTCACAAGCTGTACCTCCCAGCAGATTCAGGCATTCCTTGTATTTTAACACAATTCTTTGATGTGTCTCGCTGTAAATATTGTGACTGCAGATTTTGAGGAGTAATAGTCATCTGATTCACAAGTTCCAACAATCTCTGTGGGTCCTGTTGTTTTAATAACAAAGTTTAGTTATTTCCATGCTTTTATTTCTCAGTAAACTGGCAGAACTTAGCCCTGAGAGTCTGTAAAACTGTGCCCTATCTTACACTGCTATGAGTACATGTGGTTGGTTTTAGGTACAGATACCTCCTTGAAAGGTATCTGTAACAGCTTTAGAGAAGGCTCCTTTTGAATAGTACTGCTTACTAATGTGTTTATGTTGGCTGACTTGGATTGCACAAAACGGAGAGGTTAGAACTTCAAGTTTACAGTAGCTCTATTAGGTTAGTTTTGTGTTGTGTAGACAAGCAAATAACACTATATTGACTTCCATTTCCTGTTTAGGCTTTGTACCCCTTGGTAACATGCCTGCTTTGTGTCAGTCAGAAGCAATTCTTTTTAAACAGATGGCATATTTTCCTCAACAACTGCCTTTCCAATCTCAAGGTTAGTATCTCTTGGTTTTAATATTGTATCAGTATGCTCTGTTGATCTGTTGCATAACCTTTTTAGGTAAATGTGGTGAGTTATTGCTATTACCTGATTCCATACGTAAGTTTATTCCTGACAGTACAAGTTCTTTACCTGTCCAGGTTTTTTCAATAGCAAAAAAGTATTCTTGGGCCTAGTTCTACTGTTCATCTAACTCAAACCAAGACTGAGTCAAACACCTGTGAAACACAAAAAAATTGCTGATAGAAGTTAATAGGTTTAGTGACATACCAAAACTGAGCTAGTAGTAACTTGCTTTTTTTCACATAATCATTGGAAACAAAGAACTTGTTATTACATTTTCTAAATGAAACGCCTTGCAGGACACTGATTCCATTGCTTGTTTCACTTGTGTTACGTGTTTGCATTACAAAAACCCTAAACTGTTTCAGGTTTTTTCCTCCACGTAGCCCTTCTTATTCCCTTGCCATATGCTAGATCTTTGAGGTTTAAGGTTAGTTTTCCACTGCAATCTGCTGTGGTTCCCAGGCTGCACGTAGTGTTCAATGCACATGTGCTAGTTATCACTGCTGCTCCTCCACGTGCCTTTTACTTTTGCAATAACTCAAATCCCATGCCATGCTAAAACTGCAGCCGTGTAAAAGGATGGTCCTGTGCCCACCAGAAAGGGAAATATAAGAAACACAGTGAAGTGTTAGAGCAAATGAAGGACCTCCCAACTGTGTCTTGATGAACCAGTGGTTAGGAGGCTTCTGCTAACAGCACACTTCAAACTTCACACAAATGTCACACTTCAGCCAATTTCCCATCTCAGAGGCAAATATCTGTTCTCCAAAAGTTGAGTTCTCATGCTTATCAAAAAGGTATGTATTACATCCTTTTTTGCTGTTGCTTTCTGGTTGTGCTTCCTCTCTGTCTTAATGAAACAATTTGTATTGACTCTCTTCATATGGATCCTACTGTTAAAATAGCTCTTCAGAGTGTTCAGTCTGCCTAAAGATTTCTTTCTGCCAGTATTTGAATACCTAACCTTCAGTGAAGATTCATTAGAATGTTACCTGCAAAGAGATTCAGAAAATAACCTTGTTGTTATTGAAACTAATTTTATGGGGATTTATGCAATTGTACAAGCTTCAAAAAAGGCAAAGACAGGTGGGAATATATATTTTTCTGAAAATTAAGGAGATCCTGACAAATCATTTGAAACCATCCGAGAAAATATAAGAAAAGTTGGTCCTATCTTACTGATTGAAAATAAAATTGGAATTTATCTTGCAACCTGTAATTCATTGATATATGCTTCAAGTTATAGGGTTCCCAGATTAATCTGGTGACACTAATTCAATCTTTACTTTGGGGAGAAAGTAAAGATTGTCGCCCTGATTTTGTAAGACTTTGTTAAGCCTTCTGATGTTTACATTCTTTCAACAAACTTTCTCACACACAGTTCTGTAAATAACCTATGTTTTGCATTCTTTCATGGAGGTGGAGAGAATTGATGGACCCTTGGTCTGTCCAGTGGCATTGGAGAGGTGGCACTGTCACCCTCCAATCCACTGTCACCTTTGGAAAACTATAAATGTTGGAGTCAGAAAATAAAGGTTCTTCTTTTTTGTTCCCCTCGAGAGCAGCAGTGTCTGTGTCATCATTTCGTGCCTTATCACAACAGTAAGGTAGCTGAATATGTGGCTACAGTAAGAAAGTGATTGATCCTTCCCAGTACAGAGAAAGAGATGCCCCAACCATTGAAACAGTATTTTCACCAGATATGCTGGCACCTCAAAACCCAAGCCAAACTCACACAGCTGGAGGAAAGACTGGAAATCCATGCGTTAGAGGGAGAGTTGTGCACATCAACACCATGAGCTTGGACAGATCTTGCTCATGCACATGCCCTTAAGGTCCCTGGATGTATCTTGAGCTTTTTATCATCCTCCTCTTAATCCTGTTTCTGCCATGCAGCTTACTGATCTGACAAAAACCTGGCCACCTATTTTTTGAAAATTCCAGTGATACTGCTCTCAGCCCTTTTCTGCTCCCTCTTTCTCAATGGCCCTCACAGCTAAGTACCTCATCACTGGGCTGTTTGGACATTTGCTAACAGATAGATTCCTCCTCTGCTACAGAGACTCTTGTTACTTTAATTCAGTTAGCCGCAGCCTGCTGTTTTCTTGAAAGCTTTGGAATAAGAATAAATTTTGAAAAATGTACTTCATCACCTGTTGAAGAAATAAAATTCTTGGATCTGAATTGTACAGGGACTGACATAATTACACCTGATGAAAAATGTATTGGAAGTAAACAGGTTAATAAACAAATTGATTATAACTAATTTTATTATTTTATAGTCCTGCAGAGATTAATATGCCAAGTAAAGTTTCACATTCCTTTTATTATTTATTCTAAGCATGTGTGGCAACCATTGTATGCTGCTATAATAAGCGAAAAGATTTTATTCAGTTTTCTGTCCATATAAAACTTTATTGCATAAAATGTGTTGTCAAGGAGTTGAATGGAAATTGGGGCCCAAAACCAGTGTTTCTGTTCCTAAGCTTGTCACAGATGCCACATTGAAAGTTAAAGTCATCTCCCATATCGCTGGCAAATTGTCTTCCCATAATTTTGCAGGACCCAGAGCCATACACATTCAGGAATTTCTGATGGCATCAGTTGCAGTTTCTTTGATCAAACCGCAGTCTTTGATCTGTGGTTCAACATTTGTCTGCCTAAAATATCTCAGATTTTTGCCATGGAGATTTGGCCTGTGGGCGAGGCAAACTTTATCTCAGGTCAAAGTGTACTGGACTCCTGCAAAGTTTAACCCAGCAGATGACTCAGTGTGTGGGAGACCATCAGATTGGACTGCACTTACTTGTTTTTCACTCAGACAGCCCCTACAAGTGACACAGAAACAGAAAACTGCATATGACTGAAGAGACCCAAAGACAATCCTGTATTAGTTTCTAAAAATAAACAGCAATCCAGACAGATAAACCAATTCAGTCCAGCTGATCACAGATGCCATGTTAATTAGGCCTGACTAAGCATCCACCAATTTTTGTCCTTTCACTTTTGAGTATGTATGGTACATTCTCTTATCTGTTCTTTGTACCAAGCCTCCACCACAGGGCAACTTTTGAATTTATGTAATCTGCTGAATAGGACTTTTTCTTTTCATAGTCAAATTGTGGGGGTTTTCAAACAGAGATTTTAAATGGTAACATTTATCTAATTTAACTTACTTAAACTAATACTTGGGTTTTTCAACAACGTAAGTAATAACAGAAGCAGGTTGGATGCCTGAGCATCCTACAGCTACAGGAATGGAGCTCTGAGCAGTTGTGAGGATCTTTTTTTTGTAGTTTCATTATCAAAATTCTGACTCTTGGCATCCATTAAGTGTAGAACTTCCTTGCTAATTAGTTCCTGAAGCTTTACTTATGTGATATGTTTCTCTAGAATAAGGACCCAAAAATGGCTCGAGTTGCACTGGAATCTTTGTACAGACTACTGTGGGTTTACATGATCAGAATTAAATGTGAAAGCAACACAGCTACCCAAAGGTAAAGTGCTTTATTTGTAATGAAAATCCATTGTAGAGTGGATGTTGCCAGTGAAGAGGTTTTATAGTTCTCCTGAATTCCTTCAAATTGTACCTATTTTTGTTACAAAATAAGAAACTCAACTGTACACAACAAAATATTCCCTCTTGTGGCACTGTCAGTTATTCTGTCACCTATGAAAATTGCTGTATAAATTGCTGTTTTCTGCTTTTGGAAAAATTAGAAGTAACTCCTTGTTCAGTGTAAGTTAAAAATACTTTTGTAGTGGCCATTGACTAGTTAATTTACTTTTCATGTAGTAATGAAATAAAATAATTACACTGAATTTGTAGCAAAGGATCAGAACAAGACACCCCATTACATTTCCATTTGAAAGGAAGTTTCTTCTGGTCTTTCTAAATGGAGTGTCATGTTAAATGAAGGTCTGTGAAGTCCAAAAATATCTAATGTTTATTTTCTTTTGCAGTCGACTTATTACTATTGTCACAACCCTTTTCCCAAAAGGGTCCCGTGGTGTTGTGCCAAGAGATATGCCTCTAAACATCTTTGTGAAGATAATACAGTTTATTGCACAGGTATGGGAGAGCCATGCGTATATCTTTCCATGTAATTAACAACTTCTTTTCCCAATAACAAATTAACAAATAGGTAAACTTCTAATGACTGAATTTTTTGCCACCATGTTGACATTATCTGTCAAGCAGGGAATTATGAAATTATAGACTGAGCTGGGGCAAACTTCTTTTGAATGACAGGTTTTAGATGAAAATGTGTTCACTTAACTCACAAGTAATTTTTGTCAGTTTTTAAAATTTCCAGTAAGTAAAAAACGCGTTTGTTGACACATTCTGACTGTCAATAAAGTTCAGAATAATAGTCCATGTTTCATCCTGATACTGCATCATCCCTGGTGTACAGGACAATAAGTTGTACTGCTGTCGAAGCAGGAAGTCAGATGTCAACCAAGTTCAGCATGGAGTTGACACATGTAGTTTTCATCAGTTCAAATGGGAACTGCTAAAATAGACTAACCTACGGTGCTGGAAGTTTTATCTCTATTATGACTTAATTTTAGAAAATTTTCCCATTGAGCAAAGCACTTAAGCACGTACTTAAAGTCTCTGAATAGGAATGAAGCAAACAGATGCTTAAAATCTTCCCTTAACTGTGCCATCTGTGAACAAGCTCTTTTTATGTAAAATACTGTGTTAGTGCCATAATTACTGCAGTTTAAATGAAATAATTAAAAGCTTTCTTTCAAAAGTGGATAATTTTCTATTTAAATGCTATACATTTTGGATTTTCTGAATATAAAGCATTGCTAAAAGCTTAGATCTGATAATATGTTCTATGTACTTCTGAAAATCTACTTTACCATATATTTAAATAAACCCTGATTAAAATGGTTTTCAGCATTCTATAACCTTAATGAAAATAACTAACAGAAGTGAGCAGCTTACTGATTTGCAGTATTTTTGCTATTTTAGGAACGTTTAGATTTTGCAATGAAAGAAATTATCTTTGACTTCCTTTGTGTTGGAAAACCAGCAAAAGCTTTCAGTCTCAACCCTGAGGTATGATGTACATCTGTGCTTTTTTGCCTTTTTTTTTTCTTTGTTTTTTTTCCTTTATTTCCTGGTTACATTATAAGCATGCTTTCACCTTTGTCCTGTTTTCAGGTAAAATCTTGAATCTGATTTATTGGTAAAATACATCTGTGAATTTCTAATTGTCACATGTAAAATGTCACATTGTTCATGCCTTTCTGATGTTTTCTCAGTGAAGAATACCAAATGTGAAGTAGTGCAAATGTATAATACAAAAAGAAAAATATAAATAAAACTATTCATTGCAGTATGTTCTTATCAGCAATATGTGTGTTGTTGTTACATGCAACACCTTTGAACTATTTTAATAAAACACTACTTTTTCTGTTATAATGTCAATGTTTTTCAAAACAGTTTTACCGAGTACATAATGCAAGAAAGCTTGAAAAAGAAAACACTAATAAAATTTTACCACTCTGACCAGCAAAACTCCACTGGTACTGGTATCGTGAGTCAGCTTCCTCGTGTAGAGAAAACAATAAGAAATTTGAAAAACTTTTCTAAAAAATCAAAATATAAATAATTACCAAGAGAATAAAAAAATTCTCTTAAGAATATATAATTCATTAAAATTTTGAAAATATTTTCATTTGAAAATTAGGAAAAATACAAAATAATTTGTGATCCTCTCATAAAACAGGTCACTATTAATCTTGCAGAATTAAACTGTTGTATCTATTCACTAAGATGTTAAAATAGAGTGATTGCCTTGCACAAGTTATATTTGCTAGAAAAATGTGGAAAAGTAGATTAAACTTTCTCCTGTCAAAAGCAAGAAAAATGAAAGGCAAGCTTTACTTTGAACACAGCTTTCATCTTTCTGTAGCAGAGTAAAAAAAGAATGAAACAGAATTTTTGAGCGGGCAGTCCTCACCATGCTCTGAGTCAGCCACCTGCAGCATTCACTGAGAAAGGTCCTACAAAGGACA
The DNA here is from genome assembly GCF_017590055.1 of Onychostruthus taczanowskii. Classification (NCBI taxonomy): domain Eukaryota; kingdom Metazoa; phylum Chordata; class Aves; order Passeriformes; family Passeridae; genus Onychostruthus; species Onychostruthus taczanowskii. The sequence continues at coordinate 2,044,096 of NW_024502569.1, read as the reverse complement.
TTTTGTGTTAGCCCAGCTGAGAGGGGGTGGACATAGTCCTTAGCTTCTTGTTGAATCAACATCTGAAATTTTACTCAACAACATTGTAATTCTGAAAATTAAGACATTATAGTGCCACTTTTTTATGTATGTGGACTTCAGCATTCTGAAAGAAAATTCCCCGTAGTCTGTGTAAATGCATCTCTGGGAGACTGTCAGTAGGATAGCCTATTAGTTTTTGGAACACATTCCAGAGAAATTGAAAACATTCTAGTCTTTCAATGCAAAGCTTGCAAGATTTCCTCTGGTGCATTCCCAGAAGGCATTCATATCACTTAGATTCAGCTTCCAGATATTTTCACATTGTAATTTTGGCATTGAGCATCATTCCAGACTTCTCTCTCAGTATGATTAACCCTGGGGCCTTTCAAGACAGTTATTGATCTTTTTTTCATAACAGATGTAGGTCATTTATGTTTAACTGAAGTCCATTTAAGATGCATTGCTACACTGCAGATCATATCCAGGTCTTTTATCCTGAAGATAAAAAGATAATGTGCTATGCAAATACTTAAAATTCTGAGAGGGGAGAGCACTGCTCAGAGTGGAGATAAGAATTCACTGTTTATTTCATGGGCAGTTATTGTGAAATATATCAGGCTACTTAATGTAGTGAAGATACAGAAAAAAATGCTAGCAAGTGCATTCTCCAAATTTCAAAGCGAATGAAGAATATAAGTATAATATGATTATTTGATTATGGAACTCATCCATCTTTTAAACTTCACAGAGAATGAATATTGGCCTGAGAGCTTTCTTGGTAATTGCTGATAGCCTGCAGCAAAAAGATGGTGAACCACCAATGCCAGTGACTGGAGCTGTCCTTCCCTCAGGAAACACTCTCAGAGTGAAGAAAACATATTTGAGCAAAACTCTTACAGAGGAGGAAGCTAAAATGATAGGTCAGTAAGAGAATGGACAATACAGAAACTTGTGTGAGAATGGATGTGAGCATGTTTTCAGCACTTGAGCAGAATAGTTTATTATTGTTGAGTATTTGATTTATTTTTGTATTGTAAAAATTTAATTTATTGTGTGTTCAAATGAAATGTGTGGTTCAGTTTGACAAATGCCGCTTTTCATAGGTTATTCTGGAAAGTCCTCAGTCATGCTCCACAAGAGGTAACAACCCTCTGTTCTGAGAGGGGTTAAGACACAAGTAGTCTTTAATCTTTCAGTGCTGGTAATTGTGTTTATTCATGGATATTCATCCTATTAGAAAGAGTGCCTGTGCTCAAAGATGTACCAGCTTTCAAAACCATCAAAGATGCCATTTATAGCCTCATTTTAACTGCAATATCCTAAACTTTCAAAATGGCAAAACTTCTAAATGTAAAATAATGTTGTACTGAAGTGCCTAAGTTAACAGCACTGGTGTCTTGGGCTTCAATGTAGAGCAAGAATCCTGTGCTGTAGAAGAGCCTCTCTATCAGGCACCTGAAGGTGCCTGGTTTTGTTGGCAAAAAAAAAAAAAAAAAAAAAATTTGGTTGCTCCCCTTCACACTTCATTAAGTCCATAAAGTTATGTGAGTGAAATGAAGTCTACACCAGTGACAAAGACCTGCGTTGTACTGTGCTAGATCATTGTAGTAATACCAAGAAAACAAGCAGTGTAAGACCCACTGCTGTTGAAGTATTTAAAGTATTTGAAGTATTTGAAGATAGTGTTTGATAACAAATGTTTGCACTATTAAGTTCTTGTATTAGCCATTTCATTGCCATTTTATGATGCAGTATTCCAGTTTTCATGTATAACACATAAGTGTTCCTTTTTGGAGCAGGCAACATATTCTGGTTTTGGATCAGGATATCAGGAATATCCTGTCTCATGAGGAAAGCATTTTTCTTAGTTCATGCACCACAGCATGAGTAAGCAACTTTCTTTTTCAGAATATATATGTATTTATAAATATCCCAAGTTATACAAAACCCCGTATTTTTGCAGGCATGTCATTATATTATTCTCAAGTAAGGAAAGCTGTGGACAACATACTCAGACACCTTGACAAGGAAGTGGGTCGGTGCATGATGCTTACCAACATACAGATGCTTAACAAAGAACCTGAAGACATGATTACGTGAGTGCTAAAGAACACTAATTCCCATGAAACATGCAGATGTAATTTTGGAACTTTTTCTCTATTTCTGTCTATCATGAGTCATCAGAGAAACAGCAAGAAACAGGAACATTTAGCTTAATTAGTATATACTTTGAAAAAATGTTTATGACAAGTCGATTGTGCTTCTTTGAATGCCACAGTGTTTGGAATGGAAGATGGTCTTTATGTAGGTAAAATCATGTGTGAATCCTATGGTTGTTTGGATGGTAGAAGTAGAATGCTAAAGTAGAAAACCTGGCAGCCTATGCTGAGAACATTGTCTCAGGGTATATTTGCATCATTGAACTTCAAAATGAATGCAATGAATTTTGTAAATCCCTACTAATAATAGTATTCAAAAATTCGTCTTGCTTTTCTTGCCTGTAATCAAAATCAAATCTTAATTAAAAACCCAAGTAATCTTTTGATAAGGCATGGATTTAAGCAGTATCCCACTGGAATAGAATCAAACCAGTGTGCTTCAAACTGCGTTGAACAGCACCATTTTTCACTTTCATCCAGAATTATTAGTGAGGGAATTTTCCTGGAGAGAGTTCTGGTGAGGTGAACATCAAGTAGAGGTTACAGACGCAGACATCATCTGATACGTGCCGAGCACACATTGTAGAGATCTCAGCTGTAAGGATACCTTGCATATCTTTCCTGTTAGAGCAGTAGACATGGTCATTATTCTAGAAAAGAAACAACCCCTGGAAAAACGTTTGAGATGTAATGAAAAGGACACTGTGTCTTTTTGAGATTTTTTTTTTAATTTAATGCCCAAAAAAGTCAACTTGCTAGGAGTACTGTGAATGATAGACTGACTATCTTGTATAACTGATACAATCTTCGTGGTTTTGTTCCTCTGCCCTTGTTTGTTGCAGTGCCTGTAGGTGAGACTGTAAGCTGTGTCATCAGCATTGTCTTACTTATTCATAGCTAGTATTACTATCCAATAATATTTCATATTTTTCCTGTAGTCCTACCCCGTGTCCTGTTCATTTCTGTCACCCAGTTTTCATAACCATTTTGGGTATTCAGGCCTTTGTGGCAGGGAAAGCAAGTTTTGAAATTCACATTTTATTCCCAAGAGATAATTGCACAGTGAAACCTTGGGCACTAAGATAAGAAGTGTACTTAATCTTTGCTATAAATACCCTCTGGATGGTTTTTCAGCATCACCAAAATTTTGTTTATTTTTAGAGTTGGTGAACAAATAGACTCAAAAGAGTTTTAGATTTCAGAATGTCTTAAGATTTAGTAGTAATTTTTGTCATAAACATGAAGACTGGAATATTTAGACATGTAAGTTACTGCCTTTTGTCTTGTATTTTATATCCAGATGAGCTCTAAACTATATGTACACTTGAAAGGCAAACCACATTATAACATATTTTTACTTGTTCTTTCAAGGGGAAAAAAATATCTGGGATGCTTAATTATCAGTTGATCTAAAATCATGTGAACTCACAAAAAACATCAACAGCAACATGTTACTATCAGGATTGAAAATTATCCTTTCAAAAAATGCATTGTGGATATGTAGAAAAACCAACATGTTTTTATGTAATTACTTCCCATTTTGTTTGCAGAACTGTATGCTTCTATGGAGTTACATATTTATTTTGAATTCTTATGGGCTTTAATTGGTAGATATCACACTGTATTTATGTACATTTTTAAGTCATTACTTTTGTCATAGTTACGTAAAGTTTATGTGCAAACTGTATAAAATGAATACAACAATGGTATTTTTATTAACAAATAAAATAAGAATATGAGAGAAGTAGCCAGGCAGTGAGCAGACATAACATTGCAGATTCTGGAATTTTCTTTGGCAGTGCTTGCTTCTAGACAATATTTAATTACTGATCCTTTAAGCATTTATTGGAAGTAATAATTCCAGTATGGAGAGTCTTACTAAAATCCTGAGTAAGAAGCAACCTTTGCATCATGCACTGGGATATAAATTTCAATACTGACTATAATTACTTTCCAACATTTAGATAGAATAGGGCATGCATTTTTCTAAAATGCAAACCTGTCCTTGCAAGTACTTCAAAGGCTCCCCTTGCCTCCCTCGCGTGCTGTGCCTGGTAGCTCAGATGGTAAGTTGGGAACTTGAGCCTGAGGTTTGGATCTTCTCCTGCTACTCTTCTGAGCAGCTGATAAGCCATGGAACACCCACAGATTTTATATTTATAAATAATTACTCATTTGGCTTCAGAAGAATTTCCTCTCAAACTATTATTTTACAAGTCTCCGTTTGAAATGCACAAACTTTGCCCTTGCTAGAGTCTGAGCATAAGGAAACTCTGCAAAGTTCATTTTCCATTTCAAGTCATCAAGGAAGACTTGGTTTGCCTGCACATAAAATTCCCAATGACACTTTAATGTTTACAACTGTAAAAATATAGGATTTTGCACTAGTTATTAATCCAGCTACTAGTATTTGCTTTAGTGATAATAGTTGAAAGGGATTTGTTTATCACCAAATTCTCAGTGAGATGTTGTATTTTACTCCTTTTCCAGTCAGTTGCTGACACCTTTCAAGTTTTATCTGTTAGAATTCAGGCATAGTGAGACAGAGGTAATTAATCATGAATATAGTTTCTCCTAACTGTACCATTAAGACAGTTAATTAAAGATATGTCAACATTTTATTCATGTAATACATATCCAAGCTGATAAGTAGGGTGTTAAAAGACAGTATGGCATTCACTACAAAACTGTCTTAAACCTTTGAATTAAGTAAGTCTAATATCAGTTTATGCCTTTTCTATACTCACTGAACTGAACTCAGTGTTACTCTCTGAAATAATGAGTACAGAAAATCTTCTTTCAGACTGTATTGCATCCAGGACCCAAATGCAATGTCCTCTGTTGGGTGGAGAGACAGTAATGTAGAGACCAGGGCAATGGACCAAGGTGCAGGAAAACTAAGTTCATTTTTTGTTTTGTCACTCCATTTCAGTGTGGTGTTACGTAGCTTACAATGTCTCTTTTTCCCCCTCATTCTTTTCCAGTTCTATTGGAAGCATATTAAAAAAGGAACAATCTTTCTCTGCATGTTTATAATATGGCCTCTAAACAGAACCTTACTTTTTTTGATACATTCAAAGCATATTACAGGCTAATAATTAATAATATTATGGGAAAGACTGCACAGTTTGAAATGCTGTTATGCTTTGGTAATTTCCTCTACACCCTTATCATCACATAATAGATGATTGAGATAAAAATGAGCAAATAAAAAAAAATCCACTCTTTGGGCTTTATCTGAAGGACTTATTTAATCTGCAGACTTACCAAAAATGTTGAAAACAAGTCAGAAAACAACTGCATCTGTTTTGAAATAATCAACAGCTGAAACTTGAGCTACTTTAGAAGACTCATGGACTTCCAACCTAATGTTTGGTTCATTCTGAACTTTGTACTTAATGACTTAGGCAGGCTGTTAGGGAGCAGTTGTGCCATTCTACAGATTAGAACAGCCTTAGGGCTGCTAAAACATGTTCTAGCTGATAAGAGTTGCCAAAATGCTGTTATCTCTGGCAGTGATCAACAGAAACTCTCTGACCATACCTACCTCTAAATTACACACCTTTTTGAGTATTAAAACGTATCATGATGGTTTTCCATAGGCTTGTCCTCTGTTGAGGGCAAATCTCTCTATCTTCAGTCGTGTTATTTGCCCTTGTTACACATCTGCTATTTTCTTTATACAACTGGTGAAATACAGCTGCACTATGATGGAGAACACCCCAACTCTTTCCTCATTGCCTCGTCCAAAGTTTGCAGCATATAAATGCTGGTCTTGACCGAGGACCCCTCCTATATTACACGTCCATTTTTTTTATATATGCCAGTTCCTCTCAGAGAGAAGCAAATGAATCATTAATAACTGATGTTCCATGTGTAGGTGTGATGCATGAAAAATGTCAAAATCAAAACCATTTATTCAATGGAAAAATGTATTCATGTTTCCTTCTTACTTCATTATAGTGTCTAGCTGTCCATCCTGATGTTCTTAGTAGGCCTCTGGCGCTTTAGAGGTGGATCATTTAACACAGTTCCTTCTTAAGTTTACTCAAAGTTCTCTTTTAATTTTTCAGTGGTGAAAGAAAACCAAAAATTGATCTGTTCAGAACATGTGTTGCTGCTATTCCTCGATTACTTCCTGATGGAATGTCAAAACTTGAGTTGATCGACTTGCTGGCAAGGTAAACTGTACAATAATTGAATGACTGCTCCAGGGGAACACTGTGAAAACCTGAGCCACACAATATGTAACTGTTTCTTTTTATATATGTTTAAAAAAAAATTGCTCTTAATGAGTTAGACAGAGTTGTCCTAGCTGCATTTTACAGTTTCTGTGTTTTTATTATGGTTCATAATTTTATGAAAAAGTTGGTATGTCCTCCAAAACTCTTCCATCAGTATTTAGGTTACGTGATATTCGCTGTTATTCAGGAAAGTCACAACATTTTACTGTTTTCTAACCATCACAGCATTCTGATTAACAGGAGGAAACATCTTTTCTGTGTAGTGGAAAAACGAGGTAGCTGTTTAGTTTTGATTTATGATTCCCACATGTCTCTTTGGTAAAACAGCATGTGCTAGATGTGGTATATTATAAAAACATTTTTACATTATTATTAGGCATAAAATAAAAAAAAATCAGTTTAAAAAATATTATATCCCTCCATTTAATTTGTCTGAGTGGACTTCACTCAACAATGTTGTCTACCACATGGCTTCTACACCACTTAGGTTTCAGGACATCAAATCAGTGACTTGTGGCAAATAATTATGATAAAAGGTGCCATTCAATACAGAGTCTATTATATTTCAGTTCAAGTATCCAAGACCAAGGTTCCAGCTTGTGTTCTTTGTGTAAGTGGATTATGGTATTAAATTGAACCAAGAAGGCTTTGCAGCATATTGCTCTCAGGTAACTGTGGCACAGCAAATTTTGCCACCCTGTTCTTGCTTTTCAGACATCACAGATGTGAGAATGGCAGATGTGGGAACCAGGCTAGGTACAAAGCCAGTTTTTTTCTGCTCTATGAACAACTAATTCCCAGTGATGTGCTAAAACAGTGAAACAATTGATTCTGGTAGTGGAGAGTGCAGACAGCCAAACAAGCCAGCTTATCAGCCAGCAGTAGGTGTGCTGTAGTGCATGGCCAGCTTGATTTCCTTGTGTGCATGTTGTCTGCAATAAATCACTTGTAGGTTGTTTTAAATAATTGCATTATTAAATTATACAGATACCTTATTAAACAGTTGCATCAGTTCTGCTTAAGAGAAATTTAAAAGGACATGTTTTCCTTTAATCCAATATTTTAACTAGAGTTTTATCCTTATTAATGGCCTTAACTGAGCTGGTATAAAGCACATATCTATTCAGGTCACAGCTCTTCAATCACAGGATTGTCCAGGTCAGACTCTTAAGAAAATTTGGACACCAGTGTGAGTTTCTTTATATATTGATGCTACCCTACTTAAGTCTCACAACTGTCAATATAACCTCTGGTCTATCTTTATTCTGTCATCAAACTTCATTCAGAAAAGGTCAGCTGTGGTTCTAAGTATTTCTTGGGTGATTGCCCTGCTGGGACAATGCAAGCTGTAAGTTTGCTGAGTTGTTCTGATTCTGACTGTGAAAAGAAGTGAGACATCAAAAGGAGCTGAGGGAAGCTTCTCTAGAGCAACTTCAGAAGCAATTACATACTCAGCCTTTCCCCAAGAAGATGAGCTTTGGAAATCTGTTCTCCTCTCCCATGTGTACTCATGCTACAGCATCGTTGAGACATTGGTAGTGTTTTAAGTGATATTTCTAAGTATGAGCAAGGGAATCACAAATTTGGTAAAATAGGTAGGTACATAATAGGTTGGAAAGCAATTAACAAACAGTTTATGGTTCAGAAGACATACAGAGTGGTGTTGAAACAACTGGCTAGGGTCTCAGTATTGCAAAGCAGATCACAGACTGAACAGATGCAAAGAAGTGATGCTCCTATGAAAAGACAAACCTTATTCACATGTATAGTCTAGAAGGTTTTCAAAAATTTCTTCTGGTCTAATCAATATCAAAGGTGCCTGATTTGGAGAACAGCACGCAAGCTCGGGCATTGTAGTTGAAGAAGAGACTGACCAGAGAACAAGGGGAAAAAAGATAAGTGAATTGAAAAAATTAGGTCTGTTTAGCCTAGGACAGCATGAACTGAAAAATGTCTTCAAAAATATACCTTCAGGGAAGAAAGTAATAAACTGTTTAAAGAATTAATACCTGACCAAGACTTCATGTAAATCACCAGAATGCCCCAGAACCAGAGTTTTTTCTACATTCTGTATACTGTCCCATGTTTATTTGAGATCAGACTGACTACTTCTCCCAGTTTTAAAAGTGTAGACCCAGAAGGTAAGCATCTGCAGTTCTACAGAACTCTGCATTACAATATTGTGCATACTGGTTCAGAAAGTAGACTCAATACAGGGATAAGAAACTAAGAAGAGGTAAGATTTCAGTTTCTGCCTGTTTTCCTGTTTTTTGAAAGAGCCCTAGAAGCTGTTCTGCCAGGATTTCTGTGGGCCTGTGCTGTTGAGATGGAAAGCTGTTAAATATTTTCTTTTCACAAGAGATAAAGTTGCGTCTTTGAGTTAATTGGTTCTTGTATTCACAGTTTGGTTTGAGTTTTTCATGCTCACAAGTCTGTCTTTTGGTGGTTTTCAGAAGGAGTCTCTGAGGCAGCAGCTAGACTTTTTTTTTCAGGACAGCTGCATTCAAATTATAAACCATGAAGCAGATGACGAGTATATACTGTACCTTTTACTCTTTCACTGCCCACTGCAACCATTCATTACAAATTCTCGAGCAGCTCTTAAATTTAACTGACTCAAGTGCAAACAAACTTGTGCTTGCTTCCTGTGCTGCCTGTCCTACAATGGTAATATGTTGATGCATTCTTATGCTCAATTTAAATTTCATTTCATTAGGTAGTGCCACTGGGCAGTAACTTGGGCTTAGGAGATGTCTTTTGTATCCTCTTCTCTGTTATTGCTTTGTGTCATTGTGAATGTCATTTCATGGGTGACTTTATTGTGGTGTCAAAAGGTTTTGCTTGTTTATCTTTTTTTGGCATTCCGAAAGGGAGACAAAAAATGATCATTTCTTAGCACGACAAAATACTGTGTTTCTAAATATATATACAAAGTCACATGCTTGTTAAAGCATAACAGTTATTTTTGGCGTCATACTCACCAGGGGTGAATTTTCATGGCAGTTGTTTTCTTTTCGCTTAAATAGAATGTCCCCTGCCTCCAAATTAGGCAGCTATAATGAACCAGATTTTTCATGAACCACATCTCATCATACGCTTCCAACTGAATGGACTTTGTTTCCACTCCATTTGCTATTTTGGGATTTTTTTTCCTCCTAGCTTTCTGTCCATTTCATTATAATGAGTCCTCCTTTTCAACTGTGTAGATTAAATGTAGATAAAATACTTTGAAAATGAGTTCTAACACACTACAGAAAATTACAGTCTCATGGGTAATTAAAACAAAATGCATCATAAAGGCAATGAACCAAAAATTACAGAACACACTCATCTGAATTTACTTTATTCTGCCAACTTCTGACACAGAAGTGGTTTGATGATTTCTGTGTCAAAAGAAAGTATAAATATTTTTTTTTATGTTGAGAAGGACTTCAACATGATGCAAATAAAGAAGAAAATAAAATTTTGAAATGAGATCTGAAAATGTCACTATCTTTCAGAAGGACTTTGAGGGTGTTCAGTGTGTTTCTAAAAGTATAGAAAGTCTTGAGGCTGTTTTCTGCATTTCCTCATCCTAAGTTATTTAAAACATAAAGCAGTTTTTAATTCAAATGCCTCATTTTAATTCTTTTGAAGATTTGCTTTCATTAATTGTGATTTGCATCTTGGCTAAAGATTTGTTTTAACTGTTAGCTGACTTGATTCTTTTATTTTTATATTTAATGTTAAAAAATAAATACATGAATTATGAAATTATGTATTTATTTGTAAGCCTTTTATTATCATACCTACATGGAAGTTATTGAGTTTTGAGTAAATAAAAAATATACTTAGTTTGAGAAAAGTTGCCTGATTATGTACTTTAGAGATACCCTGTTTTAGGAGGGCAGCACACTTCTTTTTGATCCATGAATATCTTCAGATGTTGCAAGAATTGCAATATAGAAAACAGGTCAAGGATGTTTATTGCGGTCAGCAGTAATGAAACCATGATAGCATCATCCACCATTGTCAGTGGGAATTTTCACCGCTTTCATGTAGTGATAAACATTCCTCATATCTTTTGTTATCTGACATTTACTTTTACTTACAGGCTGTCCATCCATATGGATGATGAACTTCGACACATTGCACAGAATTCTCTCCAGGGCCTACTTGTTGACTTTGTTGACTGGCGGGAGGATGTACTCTTTGGTTTCACTAATTTTCTGCTACGTGAAGTGAATGATATGCATCATACCCTTCTTGATACTTCCCTGAAGTTGCTGCTACAATTGCTTACGCAATGGAAGCTTGTAATACACACTCCAGGAAAAGCTTCTGAGCAGGCCAAAACCAGATCTGCAGAGGTATGGAATCAAGAGATCTGTGTTCTAACATTTTTACTAATTGAAAGGAAAAATTATGTTCCTTGATACAGCTGTGGTTTGTGTGTTTTGTATTTACTCACCTGAGAAGAATTCACTATGCAAAATTTTTTTTAGGTAATTAGTTCACGTGTCTTTTGAGGACAGCCATGTCCTTGTGTAATACAGCAGATGTTGTTGTTGAGCAACATAAGAGAATGCATGTCAAACTAAAATATGCACATCAACAAAAGCATATAAAGGGAAATATGTGTATGTAGATGTGGCAGAAGGACATTTTCCCAGGGCTGAAACAGATTGATAATGCTAGTGGGAATGCTGTGAAGAGTGAAGTGGATCTTCTTTTCCCTTGGTTGATTCAGAAACATTAAAGAACCTGATTGTTACCGTAGCCTGCTGTCTCCATGTGTTACAAACATTTCTGGGAACTGAACAGCTTTTCTCCTGCTTCTCCCATCTGCACTGTCCCACAGATATTTTCATATGAGAAATTATTTTTAAGCTTCTTATTTCCTAAACTAATCACACTGAGTATGTTTTCCTTTGGGCAAACAAGATGTGTATTTTATATCATAGAGGACCATTAATGAATAGGTAATAAGGGGAGTACATACAAATGTAGAAAAGAGAGTCCTCACATACTTTTCATTACATATTGTTACACTTTAGTGGTGGGGTTGGGATCTAGAGGCCACCTACCTAAGGTGCTGGCTGCTACAAGACCAAAGAAGGACTTGAGGACATGCTATCTGGAGTAGAAAAAGTGTGGTGTTCACTGTCTGACTGACTCATTCATTCATTTTATTAGTGGCGGGTGGAAAAAAGTGGGTAGATTTATTGACAATCAGAGGAAAAGATTTTTTCAAAGGACTCTGCTCATACATTGCTTTTGTGGAACAAAAAAGCAACAAAATTTGATTGAGATAATATGTCAAATTTCCCACTCCAGCATCTACATGGCCTCTGCATTTTGATTCTTTATATGTCCTAGTTAATAAAACATTTCTTGGAGACCTGACTTGCAAACACCACCTCTCCATTTTCCCCCTTTTTCACTGTTCTACAGCTGATACCAAATGGATCCAGCCACAGGATGCAGTCTGAAAGGAGCCCCTATTCCAACGTCCTGCACGCAGTCGAAGGATTCGCACTGGTTCTGCTGTGTAGTTTCCAGGTTGCGACGCGGAAACTGGCTGTTCTAATCCTCCGAGAAATCCGTTCTTTATTCTTGGCCCTTGGCCAGGCAGAGGTAGGATTTTTCTCTTCTGGAACTTTGAGTTAAAATTTCCCAAAGATAAAGCTCAAAACTGATTTTACAGTAATTGCTGCAGTGTAGCAGGTATGCACTTAGTTTATAAAAAAGCATTAGATCTCAGCTTACTGTTTCTATTTGCCTTAACACTGCAAACCTTTCTATGGACTCAACAATGTAACATGAATGGCAAATGCCCTGTATAACAATTTGAAGGGAAATGTACAGGAACTTCTATTTTCTCTTGGAATGATGTGAATGTAAAATACGCTTTAAAACCTTTCCTACTGCATGGGTCATTTTTGTATTGTCAAGGCTATAAATTTATATTGGAAGTGAAACCCATTCCTGTAGCATATCATTGTGGGTGAAAAACCCACAGCATAAGACACCTTTAATATCATTCACATACATTTTCCTTCTGTAGTAAAGACCTCTAAGTCTTTTTTTATGGATACAGAAATATGGAGAGTCATGTTGTGTACTGGCGGTCACAGCTCAGTGAGCCATCTAAATGCCTAAGAACACAAATACGTGTTTTCATGGCAAAGGAATGCTTCAATAAACAGTAAGCTAACTTTTCAGTCTTTTGATACTAGCTATCCAAAGTCATTTGGGATTTTCTGATATGTGCTTTTGTTCTCTAAGCAGTGAGCTATAGCCACAAATTAACTTCATTTCAAACCACAGCTTGGACTTAGCTCTGAGATTAATTTGAAAAAGACAAAATGTACCCATCGTTAACAATGAATATTTTTAGCTACTTCAGATTCGTGTCATAATTTCTAGATGTTTCTGTTGCACATCCAAGAAACATAATTTGGTCAGGAGAGCAGTAAACTTGTATTCTCTGTGTTATTCAGGATGATGACAGACCTATGATTGATGTAATGGATCAGTTGAGTTCTTCCATTCTTGAAAGCTTTATTCATGTGACTGTTTCAGATTCAGTAAGTATTACTTTACTCTTACTGCTTGTGTTTGCATAACAAATATTAGACATGAAATGCTAAAAATAATACTGCTAAAAATCAAAGAAATCATACAGCTTTATGACTCCAGCCATCTACCCAAGAGCTCCAAGGCTCCACTATGTCCCAGACAATCTGTTCCATGATAGTAATTGCACTGTGGATATGGAAGATACTGCATACAGCAAAAAGAACAGTTGAGAAAGTCTTATCGCTAGCACCACCTAATGCTGGAGGCACTCGCCGCTGTCATCTGTTTGAAAGGGAATCAGCTTTAGCTCTCTCGTGTCCTCAGAAAGTGGCCCTGCCTGCACACCTGAGCATAAGCTCCAGAGTAATTCACAGCAGGGGTGAATCTCTCCTTTTGCTCTCTCAGGGGTCTGATTTGCCTGACATGCATCAGAGGAAGCAGAAATTGAGCATTTTAAATAAAAAAGTGTCAGAAGAAGAACTGATACATAAGACAACTGATTTTGCATGCTGTTCTAGATGATTAGTGAAAGACCCTTTTCCAGAGGGTAGGAGCAATCAGTTTGGGGCACTTTTCATCCTGATTAAGTTTAAAGCAACAAATGGTCCTGTCCACATTGAGTGCCCTTTCCAGGCCTGTGGATTTGGGCCACATGTTGTGTGCTTAAGAAAGTAACCCCAGCCAGTAGTCAAGCCTCAATGCTCACTCACTTTCTCCCAGTGGGATCAGGGAGAGAATCCAAAGGGTAAAAGCTGGAGAACTCGTGGGTTGAGATACAGACAGTTTAACTGGGAAAGCAAAAGCCATGCACACAATCAAAGCAAAACAAGGAATTAATTCACCAGTTCCCATGGGCAGGCAGGTGTTTGGCCATCTCCAGGAGAGCAGGGCCCCATCACATATAGCAGTAACTTGGGAAAGCAAATATCTTTATTCCAAACTTCACTCTTCCTTCTTCTTCCCCACTTTATACACTGAGCATGATGTCACACGGTCTGGAATCTCCCTTTGGTCAGGTGGGGTCACCTGCCCTGGCTGTGTCTCCTCCCAGCCTCCCAAGATCCCCATCATCCTCACCAGTGTGGCAGTACAAGAAGCAGAAAAGGCCTTGGCTCTGTGCATGTCCTGCTCAGCAATAACAAAAACATCTCTGTATTATCAACCCTGTGTTCAGCACAAATCAAAACACAGCCCCATACCAGTCACTGTGAAGAAAATAAACTCTACCCCAGCCAAAACCAGCACAGAAGGGGACATTTAAGTGGTGGGGAGGTTGGGCCCCTGTGCATCTGGAAACAGAAACTGAGCAAGAAAGAGACATTCTGACTTCATAATACAGGAATTAGGAAATATGTCTGAAATAGCAGCACCTGGGTTTGGGTGTTGCAGTTTTTAGAGGCCAAGGTTTGAATTTTGTGCTTTCATTCTGTTCATTAATAATGAAGCAAAGCAAATGTGTTTGCCTTTGTGCCTGGTTTCTAACTAGCACAGCAAGGAGTGTTAATTTATCTTTTCTCTCCATAGACAACAATCCCGTTAACACACAGTGTGGATTTGCAGTGGCTGGTGGAGTGGAATGCTGTCCTAGTAAATAGCCATTACGATGTGAAAAGTCCTTCCCATGTCTGGATTTTTGCACAGTCCGTTAAAGACCCATGGGTTCTCTGCCTTTTCAGTTTTCTTAGGCAGGAGAATCTCCCAAAGCACTGTCCTACAGCACTCAGCTATGCTTGGCCATACGCCTTCACAAGGCTACAGCTGATAATGCCTCTTGTGGATCCAAAGTAAGTGGCAATCTGCATTTCACTTTCTTTTGTGTGGGCTTTGTGATTTTAATATAAACTTTACTTGGTCTCATGTTTAAGTATCAGTCCACATCCTGCAAGGTGCCAGACAGAAATTGGTGCCACACAGGTTTGAGTTTCATAATTGTAACCTGTAAGGTGGAAAACTCCTGTTTTCTACCTTTGTTGATTTTTTCTGTGTATCATGTCATGTTGAACTGCAGCTGGTAGATACATAGCATGATTTATTCCCTCTTAAAATATTTTAAAATACTTTAGTAAGACTTTAGTACTTATAATCAAGACTGGAAGATCTTTTTAAGAATTATAATTAATTTTTAAATTCTAGTATTCCTGTTAATGCAAAGAAAACAAGTACAGCAAGCAGTGGAGACAACTATGTCACTTTGTGGAGAAACTACCTTATTCTGTGTTTTGGAGTAGCAAAGCCCAGTATTATGAGCCCAGGACACCTGCGTGCTTCAACGCCAGAGATCATGGCTACCACTCCTGATGGAACCATGAACTACGATAATAAGGTGATGCAACCTGTTACAAGGAAACTATTCCTTCAGGAGAATGTTAACCTGTATCTGCGTGCAAAATCCTGTCCTGATGAAAGTATTTCAGTCAGGGAATATTTTGATATAAGCAAACTACCTAACACACATAAGTAACAATTAAAAAATCTTTATGATATGATGTGTTGATAAGTGTTTGACAAAAGCCATGTTATTTTCAATATATTGCTTTTTTTTTTTTTTGCATTCTGGGAGATGTGCATTCAAAATATAGAAGGTTGGAACATGTGTTTTGAAGTTAGCTTTAGTTTGTCATCCCCTTTCTTTCTTTGTAGAGCACTCCAATTCATAAATTTAAAACATTAGGAAATAAAGCAGATTTGCGAATGCAAATTGTATGCCTGTCAGAAGCAATAATATATAAAATACACTTCGAAGTAGTAGCAACCTGAGAGGAGCAGTAGCTCCACAAATGCAGTTTCTGGAATATTTTAATGAAGCAACAAATAAAGTTAATTGCAATAATCTGTATTAAAACAAAGAGATTTCCCAGATGTATTTCCTTGTTAGGTATTATTGAGATGATTGTCAGGTAGCAGACATCCAGTTAGACTGGTGGATTGATATCCATAATAAAATCATTCCAGTGTGTTTTTTAAAATATGTATTGATTGTGTTTACTGAATATTGATATCCTGACAAATTCAACAATATTTTAATATATTTTAGGCTATTGGAACTCCATCTGTTGGAGTCTTACTAAAGCAGCTAGTTCCTTTGATGAGACTTGAAAGCATAGAAATAACAGAATCACTTGTATTAGGATTTGGAAGAACAAATTCCCTTGTTTTCAGGTACTTCTCCACTTATCATATTCTCAGTTATTTGCCTATAATACAAGTGCTTTATTTTTGTTGTAACTTAAATACATATTTAAATTTTTAATTTGCATTTTAGAGCTTTGTTTTATATGTTGGATAAAATATTTATGCTTTTCAAAGGACATTAGATTTTGTTTATAAGTATTCATGTTTTTTTAATTTAGGGAATTAGTAGAAGAACTCCACCCACTAATGAAAGAAGCCCTAGAAAGAAGACCAGAGGTTAGTTGCAAAAATCAAATGTACTAGTTTTTTTTTTTAATGAAAAATTGGTTTTATGAAAAATTATTTTTAAAATTGTAATTCTGTCTGAAATACAAATATATTCTTTTGTACTAACTAGCAAATTAATTCTGTTTGCAACAAGAATTTTATTAATTGCATAATTTAAAATAATTTCATTAAATTCCATTCTGAGGAAAGATTTCCCATCCAATATGCAACCTCCTGACACAGAACTTGCATATATTGAAAATTCACTTTAAGTATCTGAAAAAAAAAACTTCAACGCAGCTGGGCTACAAGCACCTTTTGTAGCAGTGTCTAGATGTGCTTTTATTTTCAGGGCAGGCAGGGTCACCTATTTCAACTTCATGGAATCACAGAATCACGGAATGGCTGGAAAGGAGCGAAGTGGTCCAACCTCCCTGCTCAGGCAGGGTCATCCTGGATCACATGGCACAGGATTCATTCCAAATATGTTCCGTTAACTGACAAATTCATCAGAGTTTTCACCTTCATTATAGTACTCTCTTTAGTTGCAAGAGAAAGTCATGCTGGAAGGGTTCCCAACAGATCTTCCAACCCACACAGGAGAGAATTCGGTGTTCTATAAAACCTCTGGTGGTAAAATCTGTAGCCTCAGTAAGCAGTTTCATCGCAGGATGTGTCTGTGCAGCTAAACAGAAAAGCCATAGGGAGAGCTTCAGTACTGGACTTAAGTTCTGCTCAGTTTTTCCTCCTTCACTCAGTTTTGGACCATTCCATCTGGCTCTAAGATAGAAATCTGAGGTGTCTTATGGAATATTCTTAGTAATTCTGTGTCTGGTAAACATCCACAATCATTTCCATTCTGCATTGCTTCACACCTCAGTTCTGCTCCGTGGCTTCCATCCCTATGAAGTCACTGATTTGAAGGTCACTGGTTTTGATACTGGGCAGAAGTGGATTGATACACCTAAGTGCAGCCACTTGCCTCTGCATTTCATCTGTGTGCCATTTAAGACAACTTAGACTTGAAAAGCCTTTTCTGGAGACATACATATCCAGTGTACTCTCAAGGAAGGAACTGAAAGAATTCAAAAGTTTACTGCATGCAGCAAGAGCAAATTTAGCACATGGAATTGTCAGTAGAGGAATACGAAAACAAGAGATTGTGATGTTAATTCCTGTATTTTTCCTGATATGAATAAATGGGACACCTTCCTGCAAAGCAGTGCCACCTGGAAACCCGTGAGTGACTGTATGGGCTGTGTGGCTGTGGGGAGCATGGCAGGCCTCCATGTCAGGAGGCAGGTATCCAACACAGCAGAAACAATGTCCTTGAACATATGCTGTGACTAGGAGGAGAATTCCCAGCATGGCCAAGAGCTGCAGGGATAAACCAAAATGGACATTACACAAGATCCGCCCTGTGGGTGCTGGCACGGAGCTTGCCAGGTCACCTCTGACACCACTGCAGGAGGCAGCTGTGTCTGGTAAATACTGTGTTACAATAAAACTGCTTTTTCTCTACATGTGCTTCCTGGAGCCTTAAAGGTGTAGCAGGAGAAAAACAGGGCTCTGAATTGAGCAAGTCAAATGGCATAATTATTGGAATAAAACCTTTCGCTGGGATGCTGCAGTTCTGCCAGTTCTGGGTCAGAATACCAGACAAAGTATCATTTTCTTCTCCCACACACATCTACGGCTGGCCATGGACAGAGCCAGAGTCCTAGAAGTGATAAGCCTTTGATCTCAGTATTGCTCAGTTTTGAAGAGCAAAATCTGCATTTTCTCAGAGTTTTTCTTGTTTCTTTGAGTGCAACAGCAGCTTTTTTACCTTCTCATGTATTTCTTGCTTAGGGGCGATAGTAAATTTAGTCAATGTAGCCTTTAGTGAATTTAACCTTTCAGCAAAGAATGGGCCTTGTTGCATTCACATCTTTCCAGGAAAGACAGAAGACAGAAAGGACAGCTTTCTAGAAGACTGAGAGATACAATGAGCCAGTTAGCAGCCGTGCAGTCCTGTTCTGTGGGAGGGATACATTACTGTGGGCAAAACCCCTGCAGTCAGCACACCCAGCACTGGACTGGAGTGGTGTCTGCTGGGAGCTCACTTGAATGTGAGTGATGGTGTGCTGCAGCACTGCCAAGTTCAGGAATGGCTAATCACTGAGATACCTTCCTTAGATGTGGACATACGTTCTATATACTATAAGTGTCTCCAGCACCCAAACGAGATGACATTCAACTAACATGAATATCCCTGTTGTCTGAAGATAACATGGGATTTTGCTACAGGAACCCTGAACATTAGTTATTTTTATCCAGTATTTCATTATTTCATTTTCACATTTTCAATAATTATTAAGGCAGTCATTAATATTTTTTTCAAGAACACTTACAAAGACAAAAAATTGTCATATTCAGTTCCTTGTTGATGTATAAGCAGAATTATGTAGCACAATATCTAAAAGTACTTGAGTTCCTTTGTGAAGAATATTCTTGAACTGGAATTCTTAAATCTCACTGTGATACTGGCATTTCTGAAGCTACTAGTTTTTAATGTGTGCACTGTGCATATAAACATGGTTGTTATTTTAAATTCTAAGAACAAGAAACGTCGAGAACGACGAGATCTACTAAGACTGCAGCTACTGCGAATTTTTGAACTCCTTGCTGATGCTGGTGTTATAAGTGACAGGTAAGACTGTCATTCTTCATAAATATTGATTTTTTACATGAAACAATTTTCAGTGTTCGCCACACTGAGATTATGTCAGTATGTTCTTTGAAGAATTGTGTGGTCTATCAGATATGGAGAGATTTGCATGCATTTTTGCAGAAAACTGTAACATAACAATGCTGTTATTCTATATCAATGTGCAACTTTCCTTTATGCTAGCACAAATGGAGCCTTAGAAAGAGATACACTAGCCCTTGGAGCCTTGTTCTTAGAGTACGTTGATCTGACTCGCATGCTTTTGGAGGCTGAAAATGATAAAGAAGTTGAGATCCTTAAGGATATGAGAGCACATTTCAGTGCAATGATTGCCAACTTGATTCAGTGTGTTCCAGGTATGGAGCTAAATTATGCATTTAATATAAGTATTGGAAAAGTAATTTTTTTTCTTTTTTTTGTCTGTGCTTTTTTCAATGCTTGTGAATTTTCATATAATGAATGTAAAGTGGAATGTAGAAAAAGAAAGTGTTCAGAAGTCTACTAAAATTGAAATAAATATACCAATAAAGCTTGATGAAGCTTGTAATGGTCATGTCTAAGAATCATCTCTTTAAAAGCCTAGCAGAGAATTGTCTGTGACCTCCAGGGACTCCAGATTTCTTCTTCTTATTTTCTCCCATCTGACTTTATTGCCAGACTCTTCATAAACTCAGACAGGCCTTGAAAAATACAAGTACGTGCAGGCAATGTGCAGTATTAAATGCAGTGAAAAACTTGCCCAAAGTCTTGAGACATTATCTCATGTTACCTGTGTCCAATTGTATCACAAAGATTTATCCAGTTGATTTCATGCTTTTTATATATTGCAATATCACTTCAGAAATATAATTACATTAGCAAAAAAACATTAAAAAAGCCTCTGCTTTAAAGGCCTGAATGTAATTACTGGAAGGTGAGGTCTGAGGCTTTTTTTTCATTTGCTCAGGTAATTAATCTGTTCAAAATATATATACCATATATTTGTCATAAACAAAGAGCCATCAAGTTTCTTTTATTTATTGTCCCTACCTATTACTGTATTAGAGTAAGGCACATGTATTGTTTATGCTCAAATTTAAAGAATTGGAAAAACCAAGTAAATATTTGCTGTGAAATGAATGCAGGAGGCAGTGAAAAACCCTGATTTTATAATTAGATTCTTAAGTGCTTTTCTATAGTCAGATGTACATGTCTGTGTAACTGCACATTAATTCAGAACTGAAGGTTCTTAGATATAAGATATATCTTACTCACTTGGTTAGAATTTTTAAAGGAGCTCAGATACTTTGGAGCATGCTGAGCATATAAAAACCCCTCCCTTTTTGTAGAAATTTGAAAATCATGTTATCATTGTGCCACATGAATGTGTATTTAATATTAACAAATCACAACTACTTCTGTTTCTGTTCATTTAGTTCACCACAGGAGATTTCTCTTCCCTCAGCAGAGCTTGAGGCATCACCTGTTCATCTTATTCAGTCAGTGGGCAGGACCTTTCAGTATTATGTTCACACCACTGGACCGTTACAGTGACAGAAATCACCAGATTACAAGATACCAGTATTGTGCATTAAAGGTACTAAAGTTTCACTATACCAACCAGTAACAGCAATTTTTCAGTGAAAATACAAGTTGTTGTGGGGTCTATTTCCTTTTACTTAAAAAAAATTTGAATTGGCATACTTGATTCAAACTTGTATGCTCATATGTAAATATACAGTGGTATTGTAGAATATAGCACTGAAGTTTAATTTCTTTTTCTTTCTTGACACTTTTCAAGGCTAATTATTTTAAAAACCATAGTGCATTTTGAAATTTTGTTTAGCTGTTCATTAATGGGTTAGCAGATTCAGCAAGGAGCTCTTAGGCTCTGAAATTAGGTGTAGTTCAGATGCAGTACCTCAGGATACTGAGTCTGTACCAATGTACAACTCAGGAATGCCTCCCACACTTGCCTGGAGACATGCTCAGTAATAATGTACTTCTGTGGCAAAACTAGTTGCAACTCCCCTGTGTGAGTAAGCTAGGAGAGTAATAGCTTATGTACTTACAGAAGCTGCACCACTTGCTGTAAGACAGTTTTAATTTTTGCAGTAATGTACTATTGAAACATCTGAGTGTTTTTGTTTTTGTAGCTTGATTTGTGAAAACTGGGTAAAATGACACAATTTATCTTGAAGATAGTACTCCCCCCAAAATGCTTTGAGGATGATCTGGAATCCAGTAAAATCTGTAGCAAAATAATTATTGAATTCTACCAGTCAGCTAGCTGTTACCATTTTCACCATAGCTCCCTCCAAACAGAAAGCAAGTGGCAGTCCTGTTAAGCCTGGACTGAAATCATTCTGAAAGGTTAATTGTGTTATTTTTTGTGTGACTGAAGTTCCTTGTGTTTCCAGGCCATGTCAGCTGTACTCTGCTGTGGACCTGTGTTTGATAATGTTGGTCTTTCCCCTGATGGGTATCTTTACAAATGGCTTGATAACATTCTGGCTTGTCAAGACTTACGTGTAAGTACTGACCAAAATGCCACACTGATGGGGAGTTACTCACTGTACTGAGTGAGTAAAGAGTTTTTAAAGTGTTTTCTTTCTTCTTAAAGAATGTGTAATGGATTATTCTTGCCATTTTCCATTTCTGTCAAGATGGGCTTCAGCTTTGTACCTAGATAGTCATAGTTCTGTGTTTGCAGCTTATTGGACTGCCTCTTTGATTGAGGAGGAGTAGACTGGTGATTTATATCAAATGGAGAGAGTGAGACAATAATCTTTCCCTCTTGGTATCTTGCACTTTGTCCGGCTGTCCTCCGTAAAACTCTCATACCAGCACACATAATTCTGCTAAGGGAAGGTAAATAGCAGAATGTAAATAAATGCATGTGATGCAGCTAGAGGATAGAAGCTGTGGCAATGGTAATTGATTAGGAAAAAAAAAAAAAGGTTGAACAATTTAAAGAAAGAATGAATAGGCTGCAGAGAAAATCCTTCAGAAATTACATGGGATTTTGGAATGTTGATAGGAGCAGAGCTATAAAGATACATGCAAGTGATTTGCAGTCTCTGCAAGCAGTCGCCTATACTTGGTGGCAGAATATTTATAGGCATTGGTGTTTGGTGTGCCAGCACTACCCTGTACTGAAAGAACAAGAAGTCCAAGCCTTGGTTGTGATGTGTTTGTAGCAGTGGTGGTACCAGGATTAAGGGATTCACAGTCTGTAGGGAAAGTCGTTAGATTGCTTGATGTACTTGGATTAAACATACAGGTTTTCTGTCCTGTAAAAGGTATTTTTCATTGTCTGCCTTGCCTCTGTGTTAGTCAAAGAAGGATAAACATGAAAGTTTGTCGCTCTGTGAAATTCACATGAATTAAGAAATAGTTAACAAGTCAGTTAATTGATATAAAAGGAAGTTGCCCAAGAACACTTATCAAGTATCTTAGATTTTCCCAAAATTCTGTGCTTTTTTTGTTGTTGTGCCCGATTTTGGAAAATTTATTTAATTCATGTAGTCTTTGTACATACCAGTTTTTCAAGCGATGAGTATTGAAACCTGAGTCACATTCCAACTCTGATATTCCTAAAATAAATTAATTACAAATGTTCTGATTTCTTCTCACGTACTTGAATTTTCCATTTTCACCCTGTTTTGCCTGTGTCACTCTGAGAATTTTAGAGAATGAACATATCTCACCCCGCCAATCATGTTTTGATGTTTGCTCAGGTTCACCAGCTTGGCTGTGAAGTTGTAGTCCTGTTGCTAGAACTGAATCCTGATCAAATCAATCTCTTCAACTGGGCTATAGATCGATGTTACACAGGATCATACCAGCTTGCCTCTGGGTGTTTCAAAGCCATTGCAACTGTGTGTGGAAGCAGGTATTAATTAATTTATTAATCTGCACTTTCAAATGGAAAGAAAACAGAAGGTTCAGCTCACTGTATTCTTAGGAGCTGTAGGTTGCACTCACATCTTCTCAAACAGTTTTTGGGACTGTATAGCTTGATTTTCACGATTCTGAAAACAAAGTGATGTGCTTGGTAGATGTTCTTACTATAGGTATATTTGAATTCTGGGGAGTTTTGATGCTATTTTGCTCAGAAAGATACAGAAAAAGCTACACCAGTTTTATTTGAATGTAGGTCATATATCTGGTTTTTAATTTAATTTACAAAAGGAAAAATGGTTTCAATGTCAATAACTTGAAAGTCATTATTTTGACTTGTCATTATCTTGAAAGTCATGTTCTTTTTCTAAACTACCTTTCATTTGATTTGTTTAGTTCCTTTCCTGTCAACTGGTGTCATCATTACTGCTAATGCTGAGCAAGCACAAGCTACATGAATAAATGAGTACAAATATTTCTTTTGTGTCAGGCCTTCATAAAACTCTAACCCATTTTTTATTTTCAAAGACAAAATTTATAGAGAAATTAGATAGTGCAGTAATTTTTTTATTAAAATAAATGTGAAAATTTATTCTTCACAAAAATAATTTGGCAAGATGTCTGATCAGCATAGAGAAATAATAGCGAAATAATTGGGATTTGGAAAATCAAAATAAGTCACAAATTTAATCATTTTCCTGCAAAACTGTTTTGCTCTTGCAGGAACAATGAGACTAGAGACTACATTATATAGAGGTTTTCTTAAATATTAATGGAATTTGGTGTTTGCAAATTCAGTTATGTTAACAGGGGTTTTATTTTAATGAACACAGAAACGTAGCAGTTTCAGCCAGTCTTTTTTCCTCAAATTGTGTTACCTGTGCCACTCTGATCTAAAAATTAATCTTTTCCATTCTTACAGTAAAAATTGAGAGTATGATTTTCATTATTATTTTGAACGGAAAGTCCTCTTTCTAGCAATCTGGGAATTTTCATTAATATTCGAAAGCTGTTAATAGTTTTTCCTCTGTCATCTATCAAAATGTATCAGGAGACCACTGTTTAACTGCCTGTAAGATGAGGAGCAGTTGATGATGTCCATCCAACTTTTTACAAAGAAGCCACTTCCCTTCATTTCTTTTCTTTTTGTATTTGCTTTTTAAGCAGTGGAAGGGTAAAGAGACAGTTACAGAACTTGGCTTGCAGCTAGTATATGGAATTACCAAGAATGTCCCATGCCACACATGTGTCTGCCATATTAAAAAGTCCAAATAAGCATCCTGCAGCCATCCAGGAGTACTGTAGCTGACATCTAGGGTGATAAATTGGTGGTTCACAATTCAGTCAGTGCATTTACAAATCATCAGGAGAAAACAGAAACCTACTTAGTGCAAATCCAAATATTATGATGTGGGATTTACTCCTCTAACAATATTCTAGTTAACACTTTGATATGTTTAAACTTACAATTGATGTTGACTTTATAGACAGCAGACTATTTGAAGCAGTTCTTAATGTTTACTCTTTGAGAACAATTTTCATAGAATTGTCTAATACCTCAGAATGTTCATGTCAGAGATAGTGTCCTGTGTCCAAAGGTACTGTTTTAATTGCAGCTTGGCTTAAAAAATTCTTTATCCCTGGAAATTTTCATGCTCCCCATTTTCTTGCATGGGTGTCAGCCTGTCCTGTAAACAGTTTATGCTATAAATTGAAATGAATCGGCAGTCATAGACACAGGTATTCCATTTCTCATTGTGGGCAACTCAGTGCATTCCTAAGCAGTAGTCCAAGGTAATTATAAATAATCCTTTCTTTCTTCCCATTCACCAGATGGTCCTTTGATCAAGCAGTGTGTATTCATAAGAGTTCCCTTTCCCATATTCTGATGGTAGAAGAGAAAAAAAGAAAGACGACATTCTCTTGAGACCACATTACAGAGTAAATCAGAGTGAATATAATCTGCATTCCTCACCAGCATTCACAAAAATGTTCTGTTTATTCTTCTAGGAACTATCCTTTTGATATCGTGACACTTTTAAATTTGGTGCTGTTCAAGGCATCTGACACCAACAGAGAGATTTATGAAATTTCCATGCAACTTATGCAGGCACGTATCAGCTACTTATTTTTTCCTCCTGCCCTTGGAGACTTTTTTGGTGAACTTCTTACGAAGTACTGTTATTTGCACATTAGTTTTGTTTTGAAAATAAACAATTAGTTTTGTCTTGGTTATAAAAGCTTAAAAGAATATGTATGTAAAAATGAATGTTATCGTGCCTCATATGTGGAGCATATACTCTGGAACATATAGAGCATTCTCTGATTGCTAAACTTCAAATGCTGATATTTCCTGATTCAATAAATTTTTATTGTCTCATTCCTTTTTTTTTTTTTCCTTTTGTCTTTTATAGATCCTTGAATCAAAGCTTTTTGTTTATTCAAAAAAGGTAGCTGAGCAAAGACCAGGAAGTATCTTGTATGGAACACATGGTCCATTGCCACCTCTTTACAGTGTCTCACTTGCCCTTCTTTCCTATGAACTAGCAAGGATGTATCCTGAACTTACCCTTCCACTTTTTTCAGGTACCTTTATTTATTTGACTTATTATCTCCTTTACATTTTTTTACAAATATTAGACTTCTACCATTTTGAAGCACAGCTCTGTTTATAAATTTAGCTTGACCTGTTTTTATTCTGGTTCAGGTCAAATCAGATTTAGGAATCCAATATATATTTCCTAGAGGTACTCACACAAAGTACAGAAACCCTCTTTGGGAACTCTGTGCCACTTATGTGATCTTGGGGTAACTTTGAAATGACAAGTGGGAATGAGGGAAAATGACATTGACAAACTCTACTATGGTGGGTTCTCATGTGATTCTTTTTATGCATGGATTTACAAATATCATACTTGTAAGGATGTATTTCTTCATTTTATAAAAACATGACTTTAACTTTGGGCAGTTTGACTGCCTGTGTCCCGTTCTACCAATGATTCAAATTACTCTGAATGTTCTCTATCATTTGTTATTTGCCACATCTGCATGTCTCAGCATTTTTTTAAAATTTTACCAGAAATACATATTTTCAAGGTTACTGAGAAAAATGTTAAAGAATGAGACCTGCAGGAGCACCAATCAGAATGTGCCCACTGTGAGGCCATTCCTGGGAACAATGATGTTTTGAGACATATCTTTCTGGTTTAATCAACCTTATGTGTTACTCTAGTTTTTAAATAACAGAATGCAAATGTCTGTAATCGTGGGAATTTTTACTGGCTCTTAAAATCCCTTTCTGTTGTTTTTACTCAGTCTGTAGGGGCTGGAGGGAGGGTAAAGGAACAATACATCACCCTTACATTTCTCAGTGCCCAAGATACCATGAGTTATAAATAACTGGTGTAGGGAAATTCTGATGGCTCATTTGTCATTAAGCAAATGCTGTTCATTATCTCTGTTATCGTCTACTCATGTTGCTGTAACGACTGTGTCATTTTAAAAAATCTCAGATATTACAGTCCAAGTGAGACATCCTTTCTGTACATCTAGAATCATGAGGAGAGAACAGTGTGTGTCTTCCAATTTTTAAAAAGCAGGTAGTGAGTAAAAAAAGGAAATGTTTGCTGTACTGATTTTACAGAAGAATTCTGGAACAGAGAGATAATGTGGTTAACTTTGGCAGGAAGCTGTATTTCTTATCCCAGATTTTCCAAATCCCTTTGTCTTAGAGTGCCAGGGTTTGGGGTTTTTTTGTCAATGTCATGGTCTTAACCTATGACAGTAAACTATATAAAGTGCTGTATACAAGCATTCCTGAACTGACAGCCAGCTATGAATTTCATAGACATTCCCACAGGAAGTAGGATCCCAATATATGCAAGGGTTTTTTTGTAAACTCGGTATAATAAGTGCCTTACTATTTAAACTGTAGCTTGGAAACCTGGAGGCCAGTGAGGCATTTGTAATCTGCAGAACACTTTTGTATATTCTCCAGAAGCTCTAGGAATTCTAGAGTAACCACCAGTAACTGAATGATTCTTTTTCCTCTTTTCTGATATCCACCTTATTTAACATATAGCATGGCACAGTAACAAGGGGTGACTTTTTGTTTCTAAGCCCAGACTGAGTTAGTTATTTTAGACAGAAGACATGACCAACTGCTTGCTATTACTGAACATTAATTCCATGTTTCTCTTCAGGAAATTCAAGAACATGTTTTTTATGCTTGTAGTGTGCAAAGTAAAAACCATCAGGTAGTTTAACAAAGGTCAGAAATGTGATTTAAACAGTGTATTTAGGGTTTCCATCATAAATTAATAAGTTGTCCTTTTCAACTCTCACTGTTTTAGAGGTAAGCCAGCGATTTCCAACAACACATCCAAATGGAAGACAGATCATGCTTACCTATCTGCTACCATGGCTTCATAATATTGAACTGGTAGACAACAGACTGCTCCTCCCTGGCTCAAGCCCTACCACTCCAGAAGATGAACTGAAGGACAAGGATGGGGAAATAACAGTCACAAGTGGACTAAAAGGCAATGGCTGGGGCTCACCTGAGGCCACCTCCCTGGTTCTTAATAATCTCATGTATATGACAGCCAAGGTAAAAAAGCAAATCAAACAAAGAAACTAACCTGTGAAACTTTTGTTTCTTCCCTCCAGTACCAGTAGAAATTTTACCCTGGAACAGTCTGTACCAATCAAACAAAACCAGCTTAATTTTAGGATTACTTTTTGAATTTACAGTCCTCAAGACATTTATGGTCTCTTATGATTTAAGTCCTTCTGAGGATCAAAACCTAAATAGTTTTAAATGGAGTTAATGCTCTGAAATCTGTCAGGTAGCTATTTAAAATACTGTTCTGTAACTTTTTACAGCATTTCACTGGGGTTTATTTGTGTGAGAAAATGTTCTAAAAGAACGTGCTTTAGTTTGAAGTCTGCATATTTCAAGGAATGTATGCCTATGATTCTTTGCAGTATGGAGATGAAATTCCTGGACCAGAGATGGAGAATGTCTGGAATGCTTTGGCCAACAATGAAAAATGGAGTAACAACCTTAGGATAACACTGCAGTTCCTCATTAGTTTGTGTGGCGTTAGCAGTGATACCATCCTTTTACCCTATGTAAGTCTTTGCACTTTATTTTATTTACTGCTGATTACACCAGTTGTAGTGAAGAAAACAGCTATTACCTGCAGAAAATTAATTTTGGTATCAAAAACAAGAAATACCAACATACTCCCCAACACACTGAACAAAATTAAATGGCAGGAATAAAAGTGCCAGGAAACTGAAATTAAAAGAAAAAAAAAATTGAGTAGTTCAAATCTCAGCCTGCAGCAGCAGAGCACACCCCATTGCAAATGAGAGGTGGGTTTGTCTCAAGCAAAGAGAAACCCTGTATGTCTGTGAATGGGGACAGTAACAGAGACTGGCCATAAATTGCCAGAAAATGCTACATCCTTTGCTTTAGCAGACTAGAACTTTCTGTGGGACATCTCAAGAGACAGAAGATAGTTAACATTTATAAGCTTACCATATCAGCCTCTGCATGACTGTCATAAATTATCTAACAGTTGCTGCAATGTGCAACTCAAACTGTGCTGGATATTGTTATTATTCAAGTTAAAATAAAATCAGGGCTGTCTGAGAAAAACAGGCTACTTCCATTCCCATGTTCCTTATTGCTCAGTTGCTGAGTGAAACAGAATCTAAATTTAGTGAATTTTCCAGCCCAATTACAATATGTTTTTTATTAGTTAGCCTCTTTCATTTATTTCCGTGAAATAAATCTGAAATTTATCTAAAAAGCCTCATAAACGCAATTCATTTACAGTTGCTGAAATAATAGTTTGCCCAAAGTGTTTATAATGACTGCTATGCATATAAGAATAAAGAAAATAAAGAAGCCCATAAAAAGCCTCAAAATGTTGTTTTTGTACTATAGGCATCCCGTTTGTTTCCTTTCATTTGTAGGGTTTACTGTTCTGTATTCTCAAGTCAATGTATCTATATGCCTAGCTAGTCAAAAGTAGAAAAATTTGAAAGTGGAATTGGTGTAAGAAAAAGCTCAAGGTTTATATGAGAGGAAAACAAAGGGGTTGAACTGAAATAAGATCTTTCCCTCAATTGTTACAGAGGCTTTCCATTCAGTGTTGATCATGCTTTGAGCAGGAGTTTTGATGAGAGACTTCCCAGCTTTTTCCAACCTGCCTCATCCTACAGTCTATGACAGACTTGGGATTAAGGTGGTCTCCATCTATGTTGGCGGAGAACAAGTGGAAATCACCTGTTAGAGATAAGACAGAAAATGAGGGCTGTTTTACCCTCATTTCTGACAGCTTACAAAAGGAACAGGGGCAGTTTTCTGAGAGGAAGGAGTAGTCCTGTGCTGACTCCAAATGTAGCCTGACTGGAAAAGACTGATAACCCTGTCACCTCTTGTCCAGAAGCCCCTCACATACTTTATCCCCCATCCAGATACTTGCCAAGCCAAAGCTTTCAGCACCTCCTTTTTCCATAACTCCTGCCATGCCACAGCTCTGAGCAGCCTTTCCTCAAACCTCCTCCACCCAGTGCACTTCTTTTTTCAAATTCTTTTTTTTTGCCTCAAAGCCTTGAGTTTCACAGTCCTGTCCTCCTCCAGGACAGTTCAGTCCTCTTACTTCACAAAGAGAGCAATCTGTTCTGACATCTCCAGCTTCATCTGCTCAGCATCTCCTATTTTGCCCATGGGACTTCTCTGGTCTCCCACCCAGGCTTCTCTTGGCTGGTGGCAGCAGCAGCTGACAAGATTCCTGTGTTTTCTACCACCCAATTAATCTGTGTTTTGTAATGTTGAGTTAAAAGTCTGATTCTCAGATTTTGCAAAATCTGAAAAAGTTCTTAGCTTCTGTAGGAAGCCTGACTGTGCTTATGAGTCACTCCTTTGCTGATAGCTTTGTCTGGAGTAGGAAAACACACTGGTCTTATCACATGCATCTGCTTAGTGTTTTGCTAATGCCCTGGAGTTTAGAGATAAGAAATCCTACCTAACTCTGCTAACTACACAAGACTGCTGATACCATAAACATGTGTCTTCCATTTTCGTGTAGATAACAGGTACACGTTAGCAAATAAAGATCATTTGGACAGTTTATCAGCAGTGTTCCAGGTGACCTGGGCTTAAAAGAGCACAGAACTGCAAGATTGCCAGTTTACCCATCTCCTTTAGGAGCCCCCAGTGCCCCGAGGCAGTCACCAGCTGCTTGGTGCCTTCGGCCATCTGTTCTCCCTGTGTGGGTCCAAGCCAAAAGCATGCCTGACTCACATTTTTAAATTTTTTTAATCATCTAAATTAATTGCTTTGTCTCTTACGTTTCCTTTAAGCATTTTTTCCCAGTGCCCCAGTACAAATTGCTGAGCTGTCCATTCTTTCACATTATGTAGTGAAAGATTTCTTAGAGTATTTACTCTAAGAGGTTCAGAAACCTCTTCAGCAGAGACTCGTGTTGGGAACGTGACCCCTGCAGTGGTGAGAGAAGCTGAAAACGGCACTGTGAGCCCAACCAGAAATGAGCCTCGGGAAGGAGATGGATCTGTCTCTGGAAAGTCCCTGGGAAATTTTTAGCTCAGTAGAGTAAAAGAGACTTTGCATATGTGCATTTTCCCTAAGAAAAAAAAAAAAAAAAAAAGAAAAAAAAAGGAAAGAGAAGCAGTAAGGAAGTCATTTTAATGGAAGTATTTAAGAGTATAAGAACAGCAATACTTGGTGAGGCCAACAGGCTGTTCAGTCTAATATATTAGCTCCCCTATAAGAACCTGCTTAGGGGCATCTTTAAAAACAAACAGGCAAGCACATACAGATATTCCCCATATGGTCTCCCAGCTCCCAGCTCCAGCAGTTTATGAATCCAGTGGTTTTGAGCTGGAGAGTGTCTCTTCTTTTAGTAGTGATCAGGGTTTTTTTCCTCAAGAATGCAGCCGAATTTGGTCTCAGTATGTCAACAGTCCTCATTGCTGCAGTGCATGTTTCAGATCTTGTTAAAAGATTTATAGAAATTTCCAGAGTTTCCATAAATGATACTCTCAGATTTTTTCAAATCGGGATACATCAAGTCTGTACACGTAATTGCTCTGCCTTTCTTGCATTTGCTATTACCTTGCTTACAGATATGAGTAGCACCTCAAAGCCTGGCTTACTTTTTGTGGCCACAACTACAGTTTTGTAGATGTGCATGTTACATACTTATATAAATAAACAATTCATTGTGAATGGTAAACAAAAACTTTGAAGCAGATAAAAGTCTGCTGGGGAAATGATCTTGATGTCAAAGTGAGAAGTTTTATTTCTGTATGAACTGTATGTGTCTGTGGTGTCTGTCCAGGAACAACACTTGCATTCTAGATAATATCAGTACTGCAGTTTAACATTCATTTATTCCTTTGGAAATTCACTTTGGTCAGAGTTTAACAACTGTTGCTTTCTTCCACAGATAAAGAAGGTTGCAATATATCTGTGTCGCAACAACACTATTCAGACAATGGAAGAACTTCTTTTTGAGCTGCAGCAAACCGACCCAGTGAACCCCATAGTCCAACATTGCGATAATCCTCCATTTTACCGTTTTGCTGCCAGTAACAAAGCCTCAGCTGCAGCTTCTGGTATGACCTGAATGTGTTTTCTCTATATTCTCCTGCTCTTTTGAGTCTTCATCGCTTTGCAAAAAACAATCTCTTACTTTTGCATCCATTCAGATGTGTGTACATAAAGTACAAGTTTTAGGGCCTTGTTGCATGTCTAAATTACAATTATTTTTCCTTCCTAATGATGTATATGCTTTGTTAACATGTGCTTGATTATCTTAACTATTTTAATAGCATATTACTAATATTTTATGCTGTTCAGAATTTTGCCACTCTTTAGAAAACTCCACTCTCTAGTGGCTGTTTTACGCAGAAAAAGAAATCGTCATTGATGCAGTGAGCACAGCAGATACATCAAGCAGTTTCCTGAAAACTGAGAGCCTCAAGGGTGTGGCAGTTCTGTTTTGAAAGGCCTAATGCCATTTTCCAAGCTGCAGTAGTCAAATATACTTAAGAACCAACCCCACATTTAACATTATACATAGTTTTCCAAATCCTTGAAAAACAGCAGACATGAGCTTAGTTTAAGGAGTAGACCACCAGATGGTGGTCTTATCTACTTCTTACCTACTTCTCAAAGCATGTGACCTTTACACCATCCAGCCATGGAAACAGGTCCTGTTCTGCAGAAGTAGCAATGTTCATTCATTCATGTGTGTGAGTACTTGCAGGATGGTCACTATGACTGTAGCTGCTAAAAAAACCTGCGAGTCATAAGCTTTTATTGCTTTGCAGGTGCTGTCTGCTGCATGTAACAGGTGTTCTTATTCACATCTCATTTACAGGAACCACCTCCAGCAGTAACACTGTTGTAGCTGGCCAAGATAGTTTTCCTGATGCAGAGGAGAACAGAGTGGTGAAAGAGACTGATGAAAGGTTTGTGGCTTGAGTTTTTTTCCTCCAAAATGTATGTGTTTTCCTAGGCCGAGGGTGAGATGCTGTAAAAAGTTCTGCATTGTATTGTGAGGAGCTCTGGTGCTCAGATTGATCCTAAGTGGCATTATTGCAGTATACATAATTTAAAAAAAAAAAAAAAAAAAAAAAGCTATTCTCATTATTCTAGTTCCTGACTCTTGTTTAATGGTAAAGGAAGAACTGTTAAATCTGCATTCAGTGAATTATCCTAAGGAGGTCATGGTTTTGTAGGAATTATCCACAAAGATGAAAGAAAAAATTAGGAGTGTGCATCAAATAATGAGTACTAAAATCTTTATGAAAAATCAGATTTGATCACACCATGTAACTTCTTGGACAGTGTGTAAATTTAGTTTGCAGATTTATATCAGTGATTGCAAGGACGCCTCCTTTGTCTAGATGAAATATTTTATAGAGGACAGCTGTGGAAAATAACTTGCTTATAAATTATATATTCAGTTTAGACTTCTGCTACTTCTGGTACGTACTGACAAATGACAAATGGATAAATGCAGAGCCTAAGGGCCATCAGATCTAGAGCACAGACATACAGATTGTTTCTCTCACAGAAACACTCTTAGTTTTGCAAGAGAACTTTGGACAATTTATAATAGCATTTGTCAGTTAGTGTATTAGTATTACATTAGTCACTGATAGTCACTAGCATCACTTCAGTAGTACAATGCTCCTTCCCTAAGGTTCAGGGCTTAGAGGTGCAGAGATAATTATGTGAGCAAACCTTTCTGTACTTCAAAATTACTTCCTCTCTCCCATTACAAACAAGAGTAGCATTTTGTCAGGTTAGTTAGATGTGTCTGCTGATTTAAATGTAAGTAGAAAATGGCACTCAATGCTAAGTTTCAAATTGATAGTAAAACAGATTTGACTCTAAGTGATGTTTTTCAACATATGCACTAGAAATGTACTTAAAAGGATAATAAAACCATTTTTTCCTCTGAATTTTTTATTATTCTTTACATGAATGTTTATGGCTGCATAGCTTTAAGATAAATTTTTATTCAGTTGATTTACAGCCAAGTTGAGCAAATGTCTCTTACAGTAGTTCAAGTCAGGATTTCTTGTCTTATATAAGTTTTAAATGTGACTCCAAAAAGGTTTTTAGAATTCAGATATGCCAGAGACTTTATGATAAAAATGAAAGGAAAATTACAAAGTTCTGACATTATATTCAGAATCCTGCTGAAAGATACCTCAGAAGAAAATGGAAAATAATTTGCCTGAACTCATTGCTGGCATTTATGTTACCGAAGCTGGCTGTAAGTGCATCTGCACTTAGTGTGTCAATTTTAGAATGTCCATTAATATTGACTTCCTATGCCATGACATATGAAATAATGAGGATCATAGATAGGATACCATGTATTGGATGGCTGACAATGCATTTTTTTCAACTGCACAAGGAATGTATTGCGTGCTTATGAGACACACATGCTTTGGAAACAATGTAGTACGTTGATATATAGTAAAGTACCCTGCACTAAGGTGTGTGAACATTAGTAAGAAATTGAATTTAATTTTGTCTAGAAAATCTTCAGTCTTGTCTTGTTTGACCCATGGTTATTTGTAATTAGTTTCCTAGCTTTGCAGGAATGGTGATGTTTTTTAGATCATCACTAGTGTGTGAGCTGTCAGTATGGCTCCTCTCATTCCAGCCTGGTTACCCTGAGAACACAAGGTGGAGGAAGTCAAAGGAGATCACCAGGAAAAGTCAGCTTAGCATGAATCTGTGGCACATTTGAGGACAGCTGTGAGCAGTTTACTCCGGCTCTTATATGCCTTAACTTTTCTATTAGGTCTGCTCTGGCATTTGCTAGATTCTCCTCCTGAAGGATGATCTGCTGTAGTTTTTCCTGCTTGGTACCGGTGTAGGCTTGGCTTTGGACTATCCAGTCAGTCACTGAATCACAAAATATTCTGAGCTAGAAGTGACCCACAAGGATCATGGAGTCCAGCTCTGAACTGAATGGCCCATATGGGAATTGAACCCACAGCCTTGGCTTTATTACCACCATGTTAAAAAAAAAAAAATCACATATTTGCAGCATGAGAGTTTCCTTTTGCTAAATTTTAAAGGCTTGTGACATAGGAGCACACTTAGAACTTCTCAGAGACTGGCTGCAAAAATATTTTGTGGAAAGAATCAGCATTACATTCATTTGCTGTCTACTCCTGTGTAAAAGTGAATGCTTAAGGAAATGCCTTTTTTTTTGGGGGGGGTAAACATAAAGTGCAGATGTTTAATGTCAGTCTGTGTTTTTAACGAAGATTTCTTTTCTTGTATTTGAAGGTTCAGTAATGTCATCAGAGCACATACCCGACTAGAATCGAGGTACAGTAATAGCTCTGGAGGATCTTATGATGATGACAAAAGTAAGTTATATTCAATTTGATGAAATTTCTGGAGTTTTGGTTGGAGAGGAAAACATTGTAATGACCAGCAGAGCCTTTCTGTTTAAGTTCTGTATAAACAGTAATGTAGCATTGCCATTCAGGGAGTGTCCTTATTTCACCTCCATATCTCATTTAATTAATTCACTTTGTTTAATCTGGGTTCAGTCAAACCCATCTGAAGGCCAGAGAACTTCACAGAAAGCAGCAGCAGAGAATCCTCCAGAGAGTAACACATTGGGCCTTTCATACATGGCAAGGCAAAAGACTTGTAAGATCATTAGAGCATGTACTTTGAGTTGTGCCATTTGGCAGTATATCCCTCCAAATCAAGTGCTGTTATATGAGCATGAAAAGAGGTTCAGGAGTTTCCAAATATGAGGTCTTATCTCCTCATTAGATTTTACGTGCTCTCTGCTACCAGTTTTGGGCTGCACTGTGCAAACATGTGTTAGAAGGGAGATGGGGCTCCTGAGCATGCTTCTTGCTCTTTATGTATTTCTGCCAAATGGGCTGTAAATGGACACTGGTGCTCAGCAGAGATTCCAAAGAAAACCAGTTAACTGTTGTACAGTAGTGCAAAACTGAAGAGTTTGATGGTTTGACTTCATTTCTGGAGTGAATTCAATTTACAGATTTTGGCTAGACCCTAAGCAAATGTAAAAAAGGCAGGATCTTGTTATTGACTTTGATCACTGGCTTATTAAAGCCAGGTCAATTACTATATTGGCCATTATGTCTTGGTTTGGTATTGCAGACATCATTTTAGAACAGTATTTTGACATGAAAAGTAAAGATTTTATATATTTTTTAATCCAAGTAATTTTTGGTGATACTCTTCTGCAAAATATGCAAAGACTGTAAAATACAATGCAATAGGATAATTTAATGTACACCAACAACTATTATTCATAATTGTGAAGCACAGTATTGACAAAATATTGTATATGTACAAACTCCGGTGTTTAAATACATAAGAAAGTGTGCAACATCTTAACTCAGTGGGGTTTAGTACACTTGTCTTGAATTTTATATGGCTTTCTAGTTCTGCAGGTACTTAAAATGCTTCACCAGATGTTAATTGAAGCACTGGTGCTAATCTGATCTGCATGAGCAATCTTTCAAGGCAGAACAGCGTTTATATTATCAGAACAGCCTTCACAAATTCCTGGTTTTGACAAGAGCTTAGAGTGATAAAAAGTTTAAAAATACTGAAATTTTCTTTGCTGTTTTGGCATGTCTCCTCCAGCCAGTGCCCAAATGTTTTTTCCTGCCTATACCTGCAAGTTTTGTACTACCGTGAAAAATTATGCAAAGTGTGCTTCTCACAGGGTTCCTTTAGCAAGTATGTGAATACCTAGAAGGAAAATAAAATGTATTTTACTTAGCTACTGACATTTATATAGAATTCTAATAAGAGAAAGGAATTTTTATATCTCTTGTCATTTTACAAGAAACATGATGCAACTTCCCACTCTACTCCCTCAGACAGGCAGCCCAGGCTGCAAAGGATTTGGTGGTGTGGCTTCTCCCCTCTCTCCAGTCTACTTTAACATTCATGTATTACTGAAGGTATAAATACAGAACACCACTCTGCAGAACACAAACTTTTGTGTTCAGGCAAGGATTGTATGTTTACCTTCAGGGTGCTTCTTTTCTTTTTTTTTTTTCTTGGTCTGCGCATAAACCTGTGAAAACAGAAGTGAGGATCTAGGTCTCAGTGCGACCTTTGTGAAGCACTTCGTGAAACACTTAAATTGGTAGAAATAAGTAGATCCTGTGCAGTTCTTTTTCTGTGAAAAGCATTTGACAAACATTATCTGGTTAATTCTGGTTAACAATATGTGAAAGTGCCATACTTTGCTATATCGTTAAGTCATTTTATTCCTTTTTATCGGTAATTGATCAATCATCCTCCAGAGAATCTAAGTAGCGGTCTAAATCATAAAGCTGTAAAGTGTTCCTTAAAAGACCAACACTTAAAAATGGGAGTTACAAAGCTGGCATTTTTGAAATAATTGGAGAAGCAGCTACTGCATTGAAAGTCTCCTGAAGATCTGGAAATCGGAAGATGTTTTTCTAAAACTAAGAAGTGATGCACATTAGAAAAATTCAGCTCTGATACTTTTGTAGGCATCAAAACAGTTTTGTTTCCCGTGGGAAAGCTGACAAGCATCAGATGCATGCTGTTAAAAAAAAAGAAAAGGAAAATGCTGAGTTTCAAGCTTACCTAAAATACAAAAGCGTAACAAAACAAAACCAAAACAAAATTAAAAAGCAAACAAATGAAAACACAAAAAGAAGGAACAGAACAAAAAATAACACTCATTAAAAATTCATAAAGGGCAATGTTTGAATGTATGTCAAAAACAGACCAAGAAAGGATACTTTCCATGGCAGTGTATCACAGACTGCCAGACCTCAGAAATAAAAACTGAACACTGTGAAAATCAAGAGGAATGAGAGGGAACAAAATACAGGAGAGATGAACGAAACTGTGCAGCTGAGACAAGACAGAAAGTGGTGGAAATAACTTACTTGACCCACATCATTGCAGATAAACAAGTGGGAGACAAAACCCTAACACTCGTTAACAAACAGCAGCTGTCACACTAAAGCAAAATTAAATACGTCTTTGAGAAATCCAAGATATAATTCATCCCTGTTGAAAGAAAATTGCCCTGAAGATGTTTTTTGCATTCCTTATGCCTCCTTGCTAATTCAGGACATTTAACTTCTGCCTTTGTAGCGTCACTCAGCAGGGCACTGGTGAGGAGTTGCAAGAATGTGTCACTAGTACTCTGCTCCTTGCAGCAGATGGCTTCTGACAGCAGCTTTGTTGGCTGAACTTTTCCCTCATTTTTGAAGAGAAAGTCTGTTGCTTGGTGCTTTGTGATCTGAATCCAGCACTACTAAATGACAGCAGGGATTCAGCTGCTGCTCCTACCATTCAGTGCTGTCTGCCTGGAATCTCTTTAATTTCCAGCAGCATGAAAGAGGGATTAAAAATGCATCACTTGTTATTGAACACAGGAATCTGCAAACCTCACGGCATCTTATCACATTGTTCCAAACAGCTGAACTCATATGTTAGCATAAAATCTCTTACAGTATTTTGCAAAAATAGGTAACCAGCCATGAGTTTTATGCACTTTTTTTGAATGCTTTTCCATGCAGATGATCCTGTTTCTCCATATACAAGCTGGTTATTGAATATTGTTGAAACCAAACAGCCGCATCCCCTGCCCATGCCTTACAATGGAGGATGTTGGGCGCCACTCGTGGATTATCTCCCTGAAACCATCACACCCCGGGGACCCCTTCACAGGTGAGCAGTTTCTCATTCTGACATTTCAGACAGTGAGATGCTTCCTCTTAGTAGTTGACCAACACCGATCCAACAGTCCCACCATTCAGAACATCTGAAACTCATACAGTCGATTTCTGCTGATTTCCAGTGCAAAAATCCACATGCAGTGAAAGCTCACAATTGTACCAGATTTCAACCAGAAAGCCTATTTACAATGTAGGACATCACTGATAAGAATAAGACTGATGAAGCAACTGAAACAGAAAAGGAAAATTTCTTTTTCCCAGGCTTCTGTGCCTGTTATTCATAGCACTTTGATCTTTTATTCTAACTAGGCCATGCATATTCTGAAATCCCTTTTTTACATAATTTGTATTGACAATAATAGGGTTTTTTTCAGTAATGGGTACTTGTTTGCTTGATACTGTAAGTAAAGTGCTTCAGCATTAATTGTATTGAGAAGAAATGCCACAAATCTGAACATTTATAGATTGTGTATTTCTTCAGAAATAAGCATCCTGTTTGTGCTTTCCTGTTTCCAAGAGCTTTGAAACTGATGCTTCAAACTTATCTTCCAGGTGCAATATTGCTGTCATCTTCATGACTGAGATGGTAGTGGATCACAGTGTGAGAGAAGATTGGGCTCTTCACCTCCCTTTATTGCTACATGCTCTCTTTTTAGGTAAGACCAACAGAACAAGAAAGAAAGTATACATGTGCTCCCTCCTTTTACTTTAGTTTTGCTGAAGCTATGGTACTGTGTTTTTTGCATGTTTTATGATTTCCTCCCTCCGCCCTAAAAAAGTCCAAGGCAGTTGCAGTCTGTAAATTACTCTCAAAACTTTGAAGTTTTTGAATATTTTGGCCAATTTCACCCAAATTTGAGAGGTGTGTAGAAATTTGAAGATTAATGACTTCCTAAAATATCTCTATGAGGATGTGTGGCATGGCCCCTGCAAGAAAAGGGGATGAAACTCATGCCTTTGTCCAGCTTGGTTAGTGATGACAGTCTACACACACCTTGAACCTGGGCTACACACACCTGTGCTGGCTCTTGCCTTTGCAAGAATAGTCTGTAAGTGAGCCAGGATAGCTGTACTGCAGAGGTAGTGGAGGTAGGATGCAGACCACTGGAAAGCAAAGCTTCATTAATTTCACTGCTGATGGAATACTTTATCATCAGTGTGTTCCCTTATGTACCTGGACACTGAGGCACTGCTTTTTCCTCACTGCTCTGTCTGTTCCTGACTGCAGCACAGTTCATCTGGAGGCTGTTACCTTCCTTGTCCTGCCATTCAACATTACCAAAAGTGAGTGGCCTAATTTTTTAGCACAGAAGGGTATTCAGCATTATAAAGCCATTCCCTGACTTCCATGGTTGATAAATTATAGTGTTCACAAATAAACACAGGCAGTTGTGAAATAAATTTATTAGAGCTGAGATCACAGTTCACTTCTCATTCAGTCACCATAGTTACCATTAAGTATTCACAGTCAGTCTGGGAAGATCTGCTGATCAGCAGGCAAAAAGAGATTAAATTGGGATGTTACAGCACAGTGGTAAAATGAAATATATGTTGAAGAAGATACTTGTTCTCCTTTACTGCTACTCTGTTACCAACTGTTCTGCTTAAATTTTTTTGGTGAAATAGGGTTTTGTATATTAGTACATTGATTTCACAAATCAAATAACCCTTAACTGATCAAGCAACATCTTTATTATGATTTGTAACAAGTGGGAAAAAACTGGTACTTACACTTAGAAATTGTCACAAGAATAAATTAAGAACCTAAGAAAGAGCAGTACAGAGCAGTGTGACCACTGCAGCTAAGATGGCTTTGAGGAGTCATCAAGAAGTCATGTAAATGAACATATGCAGAAACAGAGTTATGATACTGGTAATCAATTAGAAAAATATCTTTAGTTGTTTGTGCAATAAGGTTTCAACATTACAGATTTTTAATAAAGAATAAACAGAAATGTATTAATACCATGTGAGACAATCCCTTGGCTAAAAACTCGCAATTTTGAAATGTGAAATTAAAATTAAATGTAACTGGTAACTAAATGTAACTAGTTAAGTGTTAACTAAAGTGAGATCACAGCTTTCAGGCTTTAAGGTCAGTTTCTCTAGAGTTGTTATACCTCCTGTGGAAAATTTTTCTATTCTGTAGAGTGCTCTTGTGATGTTGTAAAGAAGTTATGCCACACATTAGCCAAAGGTATGAATGTAATTAAAAATTAAGTATTGTTGTCCTGTTGGAATGTGAGCAGGCAGATGCATCTGACTGAAAAGCAGACTAGAAACCAGTATGTTGACTAGGTGGAGAGCTGGTATCCTTTCATTTATTGGAAGGAGTGAGAAAATACTAAACTTAAAGAATTTTTCAATGTCTGTGTGTTTAATAGGTTATTGAATGGTTTGTAGTACTGTTGGTGAAGCAGGCAGGCAGACTGCTGGTTTGAACTTGCTTATCTCTGGTGCATGAAAATCACTGCTGTTTAAAATCTCTTTCGCAACCAGTGTGAAGTTAGTTGAACACTAGACTCCTTTCCCATGGAAATGTGTCCATGTCACAGAAGCTTACCCTCCTTGGAACTCTCTGGCAGGTTAAAGAAGGGACCAGCACTAAACACAAAGACTGAACTGTCCTTCTCACGTCCTAGTTGGCAGATCTGTAACAATACTTTTATACAGCTTGGGGTTTAATAGGATTTCAACTACCACTGTTGCCAATATAGAATTTATTTTCAACTAAAAGACATTTTTATATCCTTTGAAATGTATGTTGAAACCAGGTAGGATGGGTTCATTATCTCCTGGCAGGTGGAAGTAGATGGAGAAATGTGAATAGGAGCAGAAACCTTAAGAAGCTGAAATACAGGTGGGCAGGATGGCCACAGTTCTTTTGGAGGAGGCTACTGGGAAATGAGTAAGACCAAGGGTCGTGGGACCTTCAAAGAATTGCCCTTAGGAGCCAAAGGCACAGTGTTCAAACTGTGGCAGTATGAGCAGCTTCATTATTGCAGGCCAAACAAGAACCAGCATGACTAGAGTATATTAGAAAATGCCTGACTTAAAAGATCTGTTGGCTGCTGCCACACAGAGTAGTGAAGTAGGTGCTTTTTTGAAGAGGGATATATCCTGAGAAGAAAGAAGGTGAAGAAGAAAAAAGTTAACTTTTTTAGTACTGAAACTGCTCTTAAACAGAAGAAAGTATGTTTAAACGTACTGCAGGGTACTGAAAGAGAATCAAAATGAGATTACTGAAACAGA
This sequence comes from Onychostruthus taczanowskii, assembly GCF_017590055.1. Lineage (NCBI taxonomy): Eukaryota > Metazoa > Chordata > Aves > Passeriformes > Passeridae > Onychostruthus > Onychostruthus taczanowskii. Next base: position 2,002,574 of record NW_024502569.1, on the reverse strand, counting down.
GTGCAGAAATATCTGTTTCCTTCAAATTTGTAATTTGTGAACTATTCTGGCTGTTTTAAAATCTTACAGATGGCAGTAGTGTAAACCAAACCAGAGTCTTTCAGTGCTAGACCTTCAGTTTGAGTTCTGCATCCTGAGTAAGGGGCTAATGTCTCACGCTGCTCACTGGTAGTTGAAGTTCTTTTCAAGTGATTTGTCTGTCAGTTCCTTTTTAAATAAATCAGTACCTGCCTCTTACAGTTTGCACTTATTCTACAGCTGATGCCTGTGCTAGAAAGCCAGATAGTGTGGTAAGCAATGTAATTACAACCACCATGAAGAATACCTCATCTTTAAAGGTTTTTCAGACCTGTCAAATTAACTGCGGTGAGACAATGCATAAAGCTGTATTGCCACTCATTTGTTGTACCTCATGTGTGGGACTTCAGTCTGGAAACTAAATATACACACACATTTAAGTGACAGCGCTGGTAACTGTGTCTGGAAATACTACATCTTTTGTTTATTTGCACTGTTATCATGAACTGCCTTGGAATTTTGCTATTTCTGGAATGTGAACTTGTTTATTATTACTTCATATTCAGAGATTGCTGTAACCTTTTCTCTTTAGGTCTTGACCATTACCGCCCCGAGGTCTTTGAACACAGTAAAAAGTTACTGCTTCACCTTTTGATTGCATTATCTTGCAATAACAATTATCAAGCCATTGCATCTGTGCTTCTTCAGACCAGAGAGATGAATGAGACCAAGACTCTGACAGTACAACCAGCGTACTTACCTGAATATCTTTACACAGGTAATGAAGCAAAAGAAGAACACTTTATGATACTGTCAGGTTTTGATAAATCAACTAATAAAGTGGCAAATATGAACAGTTCCCATTAATACTAATTCCACGTGAACTACCCCAGGGATGCATGCAAGTTATTATTAGACAACTTTTCATGATATTGAAAAAGTTACCTAATGTAAGGCAAAAAAATATGTAATGTAGTATTTTAAAATTAATAAGGCTAAAAACTTCCTGATTCTCCCCTCAGGGATCTAGAGCTACTTTAAATGAGGACAATCATTCCTCACCTTTAAAAGAAATGCATAAATAATTCTGACACAGGAAGAGCAGCAAGACTGTGCAGCTCAGATTTTCCATTATTAAATTAAGTTTCACATGATACACACCCTCCTTTATATCACTAACACATTGCATTTCTGTCCTGAAATCTCTTTCTACATTAGGAGTCTTACTTCAGACCTGTGCTGCGGTCAGTGTTCTATTACTTTCAGCAATTTACCTGTTCTTAAGGAGTTGGTTTGAGCCAATTTGTAGAAAGCTGCTAGTTAGATTTACTGCTGTCATATAATGTTACTAAAAGAAAGTGTTCTTTTCCATTTTGAAGGAATCACAGAACCAATAAAGAGTTGTGGGTGTAGGATTAGTTGTCAGTAAGAGGGTGAGGAACTTTACCATACAGTGAAAAATGAACAGTAAAGATTCTCATATCTGTGCCATTTCCATGGTTATTTAGGAAGTAATAAGTAATTTGGCCTTATAAAAAATATTACATGATAACTTATTACTATTTTTTCTGAGACACGACAAAATTATTTTAAAGTAGTGAGCAGAAGGGATAGGTATTCTAGATTGATGAACTATTTTGGCCAAAGGTATTTCATTCTGAATAACTTCTGTGAAAAATTATCTCACAATAATTTCCTGTCTGGAGTTGGGTGGGTTTCTTTCCCAGTGCACATCTATGAATTACTAAACACAGAATAAAGTTATTATATTAAAATTGTATTACTGCTGTTCTGCCAAAATGAAAAACAGTTTTCATTCTTGCATCTAAAAAATGTAATTGGTACCCTGATTCTGGCCCTCTGGAGTTCAAGAAGTTATGAAGATTTGGTATTTTGGACTGTTTTTTGAGAAGCTAATATAAAGAGTGAGAGTGTGGATGAGTAGCTATAGCAAAGAATCCTTACTGAAAATGCTTCAGCTCAGGTTTGTTCTGTGTAATGTCAGGCAACTAAATTAAGAGTCTTCTGATTTGCAATGGATTTTGTCCTGCTCCCATTTTTCTCAAAAGACCATTTTTTTTGTTGTAGGTACAGCCTAAACATGACTAGAAGTCTAACCTTAAGAAAACAGGTCTTGGTTTCTAATCTTAGCTCTGAAACTGTGGCAAGCTTTTGATCTAGCAGAACTCTTACTCAGGTGTTTCATCCTAATGCTGAAAATACTTTGTATGACGAGTCCTGTGGGTACAGTTACTAAAGGTGTTCAGAGAAGTCGCATTTGTGTCTTGATTTCCATTACATTTGTAAAATTAGGACAGCATAATCATTCTAAAAATTCCACCCATCAGTTTTTTTCCATATCAGACCAGCCCAGAGAAGTAAACTTTACATGCACTTTGCCAACTTCTAAATTCACTTTTAAAAAGTCCTACTTCTGAAAGTAAAATGCCGTGGAATAATTGTACTGTTGTCCTTGTGCAGTAAAAACAGAAATCTTGACTTGGGTAGATTTCATTCTATTCTGGATTCTACACATTTAGAAACAAAGTACCATTTTCACTCCCATCAGTATTTGAGGGTTGTGTTCTGCAGGTTTTCCCCATGTTTCCCAGTGGAAGGTTTCTTCTGCTGCTGACTCTGAAAAGAGCTGCTTGGCAGACACTTTCATCTGCAAAGCTGGCCCACCAGTGCATTCCATCTTTATCTCCTCCCTTTTGGCTGGCAGGTGGCCTTGACTTTCTGCGGGAATACCAGTCCTCTCCAGTGCCAGACTCCGGCTTGAGCTCCAGCTCCACCTCCTCCAGCATCAGCCTGGGAGGCAGCAGTGGAAATCTCCCCCAGATTACACAAGAAGTTGAGGACGTGGACACTGCTGCTGAATCAGATGAGAAAGCAAACAAATTAATTGAGTTTCTGACAACCAGGTAATGCAGATAAGCAGAGGATACATTTGTACTCGAAATGCACACTTTCATGAAACAACTTAAAGGAAAATTACTGACCTCTAATAGTAATTACAGACCCCATTCCTCTTTTATTGCTACTTACAGTAGTAGGTAGGTACTAAAAAGCACTACAGTGTCAGGAAAAAAAAAATAGAAAAAAAAATATTGCATGACAGAAATAAAATGTTTAATTGACCGATAGTTTTATGTTTAGAAATGAACTAATAGAAGAAGCCAGTTTCATTATTATAAAATTAGCTATAAAGTGTAAAGTGCATAGTGAAACTAATATTAACTACCAGCTACAGCCAGCAGATTCTAGGCACAATGTTAAATTGAAAAACAGAGATTTGTTTGCTGCTCTCTACACAGCATAGCTTATATTTTAAAATACAGCATAGGAATATTTATTTACTTTTATTTAAAATTGTGTTTGGTTGCATGTTAACCAGGTCATGGACCTGTAAATATCTAAGTACTTGTACAGGTTATGTATTTTAACTGATTACATTTATTTTAGATAACACAAAGAAATTTTGCACTTTGTTTTGTATTTCTTTAAGGGCATTTGGTCCACTTTGGTGCCATGAAGATATCACTCCCAAAAATCAGAACACCAAGAGTGCTGAACAGCTCACTAATTTTCTGCGCCATGTTGTATCTGTATTTAAAGATTCCAAGTCAGGTAGTAAATATTTTGCTTTCATAACTAAAAAAAAGATTCCCTCACGGTCATACTTAGTGTTTATCCTCTGACTTAGCAGATGTGCTTATGCAGAAGCACAGTAAATATGTCTTAACAAGGATGTATGACATATGAAAGAATTGCTTTAGAACAATCACGTCAGATTAAACTGTGCGTAAGTGTTGAATATTTCTTCAAAGCTGATCTTGGAAAGCCTTTTGATTGATTCTGCCAGATAAAATTTCCTCTGTGTCCTGTTAGTAATATACATCACAGCTTACTAGGTAAATATATTTTCTTAAATTTCTTCTGGCAATAAAAGTTTATTTTTCATTTATTATGGTTTTTAGAAGATAGGGAATGTGCTGATTGCATTTTGAAAACCAGCACAGTCACTAATTAAATAATTTCCAAGATCAAAGCAGAATGCAGCATCAGTATTTATGTTAAAGATCTTATCCAAAGCCTTCTGAAGCTATTAGAAATTCTCCTAATTCAATTTGACTTCAGGTTTGGGAGTGTTCAGAAGTTACTGTTGCTGCCAGCAAGAACAGTTAATGGCTTGAAAGTTTGTCCCGGAAGTGTAAAAAAAAAAAAAAAAATTCATATTGTCAATTTCATACTTCGAATTTTGTTTTTCCATTAATTCCGTTGATTTTCTTGCATTCTGTGCAAAATAAATGTTAAATTCTCCAAAGCACAGATGTTTCTGCACCTCCATTTCTCAGTGTTTGCAGCATACACTAATGAGCGTATCCTCCTCACAGAGTAGGTTCAGCCTGTTCATGACCCACAGTAAAGTCTGTAATAAAAAAGGGGGAAAAAAATTGACATTCTGTTCTCTTGCTTAGGTTTTCATTTGGAGCAGCATTTGAGTGAAGTTGCTTTACAAACAGCTCTTTCAAGCTCCTCCAGACATTATGCTGGTCGCTCTTTCCAGATATTCAGGGCCCTAAAGCAGCCCCTTTCTGCACATGCATTGTCTGACCTCCTGTCAAGATTGGTGGAAGTTATTGGAGAGCATGGAGATGAGATTCAGGTATGCATTATGTAAACAATGCTTCTTAGAACTGTTGATTCAATGCATACTTAATTTGAAATTCCCATTTTAACAAGGTGTTTTGGAGTCATGTGATGAAGAGAAGAATGTGGCCTCAGAAAAGGTTACTTCTGAGTTTGCTGAAATCATATGTACCTTAGCTAAGCCTTCATCAGCCTGTTGCAATCTTACATAGCTCTAAAGAGAACAACTAGAAAATTTTAGTAATTGTCACTCAAAATATTTGTGATGACCATTTTTTTCCTTTTCAACTTCATTAATTTGGGTTTAAGGAATCTGTCATCTCTCTGGTGATCTATTCTCACAACATGAAGTAGACACTGTCTCATTCCTCAGAAGTTAAGGAGTACATGTTTAGGAGTAAAGAAATCTGCACCATCCATAGTAATGCAAAGCTTACACTGACTTAATTTGATACAGACCTTTCACAGCACTATGATGTTCATTCTGTTGAGCTAAACAGACTGAAATTTTACAATCAGAGACTATTTATAGCAAGATTCAAGACTTAAAGAGAAATACAGTAAGAAATAGACTGACATCACCTCCATATTTTATTTAGGTAATGAAACTGCCACAAGATGACAGTAATACTCTGTCACAACTGCTTGTGTAGAATTTAAATCAGTGACCTGCAAGTCAGAGGTTCAGTGTGTCATTACCAATCCCTTGATGAGATATGTGCCCGTCTTACATACCTTCATAGATCGTTCAGAGGCAGAAAATAAAATGTATATTTTAATGTTCAGGGCAGTGGCTTTGATATGAATGTTGGGGCTTTTTTCAGGAGAAATTATAGGTTTTCAGTAGGTGCCTGTTCCTTTTATGAATGGAAGATTTTTAAATGTTACTTTTTTGAATGTCCTTGTTAAAGTGCTTAACCTCCTGCATTGGTAGGGATATGTAATGGAGGCACTACTTACTTTGGAAGCTGCAGTGGATAATCTCTCTGACTGTTTGAAGAACAGTGATCTTTTGACGGTGTTATCACGGTAAGAATCTGTTCTCCTAATGGTATTTTCTTCAATGTTTCATGACATTAAGTGTGCAGTTCTGCAGTCTAACAGCAAAAAATAATTTTGGTAAGAATGATCTGATTTGTAACCTTCCAAGAACCACACTATGAGCACATTTCAGCCAAATTTTGCCACAGTTGAAATAATGTTGATAGAACTAATAAAACTTTACAATGTGTTTTAAATTCTACCTTGCTGCCGCTTGGCTCTTTAACATCCTTTAAAAATATTGTGGGTTTGCAACTTTGTGTCATAAACCTGAAAATGTATCTGGGAGGGAACACTGGTTCTGTAGTACTGGTTTCATATAGCATGTCATTCTCAGGTCAAGTATTCCTCAGGAATAAATGATCATGGTTTCTTCTCAATAAAACTAAGGAGAATTTTTGTGTAGACATGGATTTTGCTTGATGTGTTGACCACCTTTATCAAACCCTTGGCCTGAAAATAGACCTTTGTACGTGTTACCTCTGTAACATGGCTGTTGATAGTACTGAGGGAGATGAACGTCTGTCTGACTCCTAATAGTGACAACAGAATAGGTACATTTATTTTATTTTTTAATATCCGTAAGTTACTGTGTTTTACCTGCAGCACAAAAATACCAGACCTGTCATTTCTGAAGCTAGCAGGCAGGGTGCTGTGCCATGGCAGAACCCAAGGAGTGCCTTGGAACAGAGTAGAGAGGGGTAAATACACTTCTGCTTCCTAAACTAAGAGCTGTTTATCTTTCTTCAGTGCACATTTCACCAACAAGCAAGATAGAACAAAGAGTAGGAAACACTCCAGAAAGCAGTAGGATGCAATATACTTTACCCTGACATTTGATTCCAGAATAAGGTTCTCTTCAAGTACGGTAGATGGCAGAGACTCATAGTGTATGAGGTAGCAATGGGATCAGAGTCAGGAATTAGCTTTTCTCCAGAACAAACTTCCCTTGCATGTATCAACACAGCACGTTCCTCTGTGCAGATAATTGGTAGGTATTGTCTGGATCATCGTGTGGTAGTCCATGAGGAGGCATTAGTCACTGAAATTGAAGCACCTACACTTTCTGTAAGCCATCTTGAATAGATCTTAGGATGCAGGCAGGATAGGATGCAATGACAACAAATTTTCAGAAGTATTGGCAAGAAAGAGCCTGGGCAACCAAATGACAGGTTTCTTGAGGATAAAGGGGTATACTTGTGGTTCTGCTTAAGATTTGCTGGTTTTTCTGCCCACAGTTCTCGCATTACCCCGCAAGCAATTGTTCATTTGCCTGTCAGCTGTGCCAAATTCAGGGCTTGCTCCATTGATAAGGGCATTTTAAAGACCAACGTTGTTTTCAGTTCTGCCACAGTCCCATTGGGAATTGCCATAAGTCACTTCACAGCTCTGTATTTCTTATCCCCATGTCACTCTTGCCTATAGAGACTGTAGGCTATCCTGCTCTGATTTGCTGCGGTGCCATGTGAATCTTATCTCTGTCAGGTCTATGGGCATGTCTGTCTTCTGGAAAAAAGAAGGCAGGCTGCAATAGATGCTTTGGTGTTCTATTTCTTCCATTTAAATATTTATTTACAGTCTAAAAAATACTTAGCTTGCATCTAATATGTACCTTGTCAAACTGTGCATTCGCACAATGTAATGGATGTTATAAATCTTGGTTTCAGTTCATCTTCACCAGATTTAACTTCAAACACCAAACTGACCGCAAACCGGAAGAGCACAGGGCAGCTGAATATGAATCCTGCAGGTGGCAACACAGCCACTGCTGAGCGAAGTAGACACCAGAGGAGCTTCTCTGTACCCAAAAAGTTTGGAGACGTGGACAAGTCCTCGGACCCACCACGCAGTGCCACACTAGACAGAATTCAAGCATGCACCCAGCAAGGCCTGTCCTCTAAAACCAGAAGTTCATCGTCTCTAAAGGACAGTCTCACCGATCCATCCCATATTAACAATCCAACCAACCTACTGGCCACCATCTTCTGGGTTGCTGTGGCTTTGATGGAATCAGATTTTGAGTTTGAGTACCTAATGGCACTGAGGTTGCTGAATAAACTTCTGGCTCATTTGCCACTAGACAAAGCTGAAAACCGGGAGAAGTTAGAGAAGCTGCAAGGGCAGCTGAAATGGGCAGACTTCTCAGGACTTCAGCAGCTACTCCTGAAAGGATTCACTTCCCTTACTACCACCGACCTCACACTCCAGCTCTTCAGTTTGCTGACACCAGTGTCTAGAATATCCATGGTGGATTCCTCTCAAGCCATAGGTAAGCCATTACGCTCTCCTCTCTTTCAGTTTCTGTTGCATTGACATTTGCTCATAGACCTCATTCAGCTATCTGAACAAAACCAAAAATAGCAATTTTTCTTTCTCTTAGAATATAGCATAATGTACTTTTGCTTTGAGCTGGGTGAGCTTTTTTGTAATTTTGTAGAAATAATGACCTGTTTCTAGAAAGTGAATCCATTGCACAGCAAGGTTTTGAAGGAGAGAAATCATGTATTATTTAGCATTTAATTTCTAGGTCTTTAGCATTATATAAAGTTTCTGACTGGTGACAAAGTAAACATCTAAGGAGATACTGTCAAAACTTCTATTACCTACTTTGGTCAGTTTTTCTGTTCAATTGTTTTCAAACTATGTCAAACTGCTTGATTTTAAATTAGTGTTTCGTGGTGTTTTCTCTAAAAATATAAATATCAAAAACTTTTGTACACTCTAGATAAACTACAAGAGCACAATAGTGAGTGAGGAGAGAGGCCTGGGTTATAAGGAAGATAGATAGAATTTTGAAATTCCCCATTATTTAGCTGAGTTTGTGGCCACTTCTTAATTATATTTCTTGAAGTGAGTTTCTGAATTGTTCCAGAGTTTTACTCCTCTCTTTTGGTCAAAAATGCAGACACTAAGACAAATGTTCAGGCTTTACAACTTAGTCATAACAAGCCTGGACACAGAGTAAAGGAATGAATGCCATGAACAGCCTGCCCATCTCTAAGAACCTTTTTGGTGCCTTTGTTCCAGGTTTTGGTTGGGCAATTCATACTGTGACAGTACCATCTGGAGGTATCTTTCCTTTTCCCTGAATACAAAGGAGGAGTAGGGAAACCATGATCCTAATTTCAGCAACTTGTTTAATTGAGGGAATTAATGATGAGGGAATGAATGGTTAGAAAATTATTTTCATAGAACAAATTCTTGCTTTTCAAAAAGCAGATTGTGTCCAGCTACAATTAGTTGACTTCTGAGCTCCCACCTGAACTAGAGCACATTTGTTACAGCTCTCTTTTACAGCTGCTGCAGGTATTGCATCAGCCACTTCGAGCTATGAGTTGGTGCAGAAGATCTGAATCCCAGTTCCAGACAGCACTTAAGCTAATTACAGCACTTGGAACTTGGTGCATTGTTATTACCCTGAACAGTGTAAAACAGTGGAAGCTGTGCCTGGCAGCTGCCCAGAACAGTTGTTTATTAATCAATACTCACTGAATTTCTTCTTGTGTTTTAGCAGCTGTAGTGAAAATGCCACTGGTTAAGACTGTCAATAAACCAGTTAAGTGGAAAAGATAAAAATTATCTCTAACAGAAATGTGCACTAGTGTTTGCAGAAATAGGCTCATGCTTTACAAGAGTATTGTTGCTTAAATGACATACTGGATTTTCAAATTAAAGCCCCTTTAAGACAAATGAGGTGTGGCCAGTAGTATGACCAACTTGGCAGGATCTGTGTGAGTTTATGGCTAGTGTAATATTGAAACTGTGACCTCCCATGAAACACCAATTTAAAGATCACTGTGGCTCTTGCTGCCCAGAATATATGTTTTGTTCTGTATTTTCTTGTTCTAGGATTTCCACTGAATGTTTTGTGTCTCCTGCCCCATTTAATTCAGCATTTTGATAGCCCAAACCAGTTTTGTAAAGATATAGCCGAAAGGATTGCTCAGGTATGAAAATAATTTGTTTTGTACATCCTGAAACCCTGTAAATGCAGTTGCCTTGTTCTTGATATGTTTTGATGTTTATATTTAATTAGGTTTGTTTGGAAGAGAAGAATCCCAAGCTATCAAATCTTGCACATGTCATGACCCTTTATAAAACACACAGCTACACAAGGGACTGTGCTACCTGGGTAAATGTGGTTTGCCGTTACCTTCATGAAGCATTTGCTGATATTACTTTGAGTATGGTTACATATCTGGCTGAGGTAAGTTTTCAATAACTTTTCACTGTTCTAACTCTTCTGTTGCCCAGCAGTCCAAAGAGATGAAGTGTGCCAGCACACTGCATCTGTTATTTATAATTAAATTAAAATTAAATTATTTATAATTAAAAAATAAAAGCATAATTTGGAAGGAAAAAAAATAGAATTACTTTAAAAAAATATTTAACACTAAAACAAAAGCTGATACATCTTGAAGCAGATTCCTTCATCAGCCAGTTGGATTTTCCACTGTGAAAGTGAGAGGAAACTGGACATTTATTTAGATCCCATTGAGGAAAATCAGGAGACTGACTCCACAATGGGTTTTCTAGCATAATAAGATACCACCTGCTACGTAAGGATCTGGTTCTTGATACAAATTTTTATGCATTCCTCTAACACTGAATGGGATCATCTGGCTGCGAAGGTTTTCCCGTGTTCATTGTTTGCTCCTGATGCCTTTCACTTGTGGAGTATAGTGCTGATGCAGAGTTGTTACTGGGGTTCCAAGGTTCAGGTCTGCTCTTTAGCTGCTTGATATCATCCCTCCCACTGTCAGATCACTTTCAGGACAACATTTTATTACAGGGTTCTTAGATTTATCCCTTGCCTACTGAGTTGCCTTCAGTGTCCCCTCTCATCCAGGGAGAAGACAGTTCTGCATTCACAGAATCACAGAATCATTTTTAGGCTGGAAAAAACCTTTGAGATCACCAAGTCCAACCCCAAATCTAACACTGCCAAGTCCACCACTAAACCATTTCCCTCACTGCCACATTTACACATCTTTTAAATATCTCCAGGGATGGTGAGTCCACCCTTTTCCTGGGCAGCCTGTTCCTATGCTGGGAAACAGATTTCCTGAAGGCATTTTTCTAAACAGTCAATCTAAACCTTCCCTGGCCTGACTTAAGACCATTTCCTCTTATACTATCAATTGGTACTCTGGAGAAGGGGTTGACACCCACCTCTCTACATAAATTAACTAGCACCTACTGAAGGATCTGTAAAAACTACTCAAGCTAGTCACAAATTTGCAAGAGCCTGAAAAGCCAGGTGCTGCTCCCACACTCACTTAAGGCTCAGGAGCAAACTGGGCCCTGCTACATCAAGCTGCTACCTCACCTTTCTTGCACTTGGGGGCTCTAAGTCATCAATCACATATGATCTTTAGTTCCTGTAGGAACCTTGAACAGGACCTTGAGGATTTTCAGTCTCTTTTCAAGTTCAAATACTCTGGAGAGCTATTAGCTCTTCAAATGAAGAGCTCTTCATGACATTGAACCCTCCAGAGTCAAGTGTCTTCTTCACAGCGGAAGCTTGTATGCCTAATAAAAAAATGCTATTAAAATTATATTTGTAATAAAGAAATGCTGTTAAAATGTAAGTGTTCAAATTCTTTCTCCTTTGCTTTCCCAGCCTTTGGAAAGCAGTTGCTCCTCTATTTTCCCTTCAGTGCTCTCTGTACAGTCGCTAGTGCTGCACCACCACCACAAAGGTCATTGCCCCTGATCCTGCTCCCCTTCAGATGGGTTGAGACGTGCATGTGGAGACTCTTTTCTGCATGGCTTGCTGTAGATTGGCACCACCTACTGTATCAACAGCAAGCCAGGCAGGCTTTTTACTGTAATTAAGACACATTCCTCACATAGCACCAGCAGCAGCAGGATGACAGAGCTGTAAGCGCTGACTTCCTTTCTCTGTATTTACATTGAGTACAGCTCTGTTGAGTCATGTCTGGAGAATATTTATATGGGCATAGAGTAGCTGCCAGTCTGGTGGGGTAGCAAAAGACAAGAAACCATCTCATTCAGCCTGCTGTGGTCTTGAATTTTTTTTTCAGCTTTCAGAATGTTTCCTCTTTTCTTCTTAGTTAATCCCCAGGCCAGGATAAACAATATGTCCCTGTCTCCTATAAACCAGGCGTGGGATATACTGTCAATTGATAAATCCAAATAGATTAACAGCCCCACTGGGCAACCTGCACTTGAATGTAAAAGCCATAAACAGCCTCGAGCCTTAACAGTCGTGGTTCAGTCCCCAACACTTGAAACAGAGGGAAATTGTGAGACAGGCAGTGATTAAGAGTAACAAAGGAAATTGTATTGCAACAGTGACCCTTCCAGACACAGGTGTAGCTTCACAAGGAGACACTCTACCACAAATTAAGACTATGAAAACAAATGCTTTCTGCACAGTTTCTATTACTGCCATTCAGATAAAATTTTGTATTTAACCTATTCAATGGCAAGTCATCAAGGAGTATGATTCCAGTACAAAATAAAATATTTGAGCTCTGTTGTTATCCAAATCTTGCAGTGACAAGTAGTGCTCCTTACTTAATTTTACATGTTCTCCATTCATGAAAAATTATAATTACTTCTAGAAAACTACTGGGAGGTCTCAGTCTATAGATGAGGAAAAATCACTGTTCAGTAGTGCAATAGAACTCTCAACATGCACCACAAAAATCAGATCAGCATACAAACATATTGAAAACTTTGGTTTATGCTAAATCTTTTCACATTAATTTTTGAAATTTAAACTTTAATCATGGCAACACACTTATTCGAGGAGCATATCTGAATTGGCATGGGTCATGTTAAACTGCTGACTCATTAAGTCCAGGATCATGTTCAAACTTAAGCAGATAATGCTATTAATAGAGAAGAAAGGACAGGAATCCATAGTGCTTAGTAATATGCTTATGGTAAATTTTTCCATCTCCTCCTTGTTAGATGGTGATAAAAACGTAAGCATTTATAACCCGTTCAAAACCAAAGAATGAGTAGAAACTAAACCATCTGTATTGCAAGGGGAAGCACGCCCTAGATAAGGCTTTAATCTGAGTAATGGCTTGTCTCTCAGACATGGCTTTTGAAATGCCCTCTTTATTTGTTTGACTGCATGGCATTGCCTCAGAGCTGGGTACCTCTTCACAGCCCCTGCCAGATCGGGAGGGGCACAGGGAACTGTCTCCTGTGGTAGCACCCCAGCAGCCCAGACAGCCCTTGAAAGAGAAGGCTCTCTTCTCCATTTCATTCTGGGGTAGTTCTTGCTTCAGGAAGAGGGCAAATGTTGCTAATGCACCGTGGATTCCTGAGCCCAGATAAGACTCTAATAGTTACCACACAGAACAAGAGAGGAATCCACAATTCTTCAAACCAGGTCATATGTACAAGAGTAAAAAAAACAAATTCTGAGAATGGTTGTATTTCTTTCTACAAATACCGTGGAAACTCTTTGTCCTGGAATTCTCTTATCCAGATTATCTGCTACCACTACTCCATCTTGCTGCTATTTTTGTTACTTCTGGCAGCAGCAGAATTCATATTGTACTATAGGCATGTTAAGGCTGCTATTCTTTTTTTAAACAGAAATACTCTTTCTTATTGCAAATTCATTATGTATTTAAGGACACACTTGGACTGCCAACTGCCACATATATTCATCTGAGCAAGTGAGAACGGACACAGACCACAAATATGTCAGGTTTAAGGGCCAAGAGCAGTTTCAGTCAACAAATACTTTTGACAACAAATTTATACAAACTGCAGTGGAAATTACAACCTTTCAGAGATAAGGTTCCTCTAACAGCTTTCTAAACACCATTTGAGACAAAATTCCCATTTATTTCCCAAGAATTCATTTTTCTATCCCAAAAGGGATTGTCTGATGCAGTAGCCTCTGTCAGAGAACAAAAAAATTTCTTTCTGTCATCCAGATACTTTCTTCTAATCCTGCACTGAAATGGCTGATGTGCTGCATGCATCACATAAACTATTTGGAAACGAGGAATCAGACTTTCCATTGCAAGATCCTAATAGAAGGCAAAAAAAACCCTGGGTAAACCTGTTTTGAAAAAGAATCGCTAAGCACATTTTCAGTAAAGATATTTGAGGGGCTGACAGTGTCTACGGGCTGAAGCAGGTTGCCAAACCTTTAATTTAAAAATTCTTCCTGTCTATTTGTAGAGGAATAGATAAGTATAATGAGTTTCCTTTATTGTGCTGTTAATGGAATTTGCTCGCTTTGTTTTATGAATCACTAATTGCTACTCACTTTTGCTGATGAAAGAAATCAGAAGATATTTAGTGGGATAAAATAGGTTCCATTTGCACTGGCATGAAATGTTCTCATTCAATAAAAACGGGAAACTTATCCTTCTATATCCTTAGAAGGATATATAAAAATTACTAAAGTCCACTTGAGTAAGAACTGGAATTTTTCTCTGATGGAAGGCAGGAGGCAGCTTAGAGTTTTTATAAGCAATTTTTTTTCTAGAATCCAATAACTCAAATAGCCTGTGTTAGAACTTTTTTGTCAGCCTGAATTGGGAGGATGGTGTCTAGTATTGAGGCTCTGATAACCTCCAGTGAAAACATTTGATTGGCTCTGAAATTTGTGGGGTGGGACAGTGAAAGAATATACTGCCTGCCAGGAAATTCTCAGCTGAGATATTTCACACATATACAAACAAATCATGGCTATCTGTAGGCCTCTGGAATTACTGTCACACATATTTATGAGCATTTCCAAGGTTCATTGTGGTATTCCAGGGTCTACACTCAGGTGTCTGAAAATTCCAGGATTTAGATCAAGCCCTTCTTTGTATTACTCTCTACAGTACTGTCACTCTAGTAATAGTCCCTATGGGCCAGGGACTCCACCTCCTCGTAAACAGAAAATGTTTCCTTGGCACTTACAGCCAGTGAGCACTGGCAGTGAAATATATTTGATAAATATTTATTGATGTCTGACCAGTAGTAGTTTTGTTTCTTCAGTAAGTTTTCTTTTTTCTCACTGACTTCCAGCAAATGTAGACATAAAAAAGACCCTCCCTGTTTTTATTGGATGTGCTTACCCAATTACAGTGTAAATTTTACCTACCAGTTTGCTCAACTGCTGAATGTGTTTTCTGGATCAGTTAGGGCAGGCATATATAAAATATAACAGGCTGGCATTTGGCTTCCAACTTAAGCTCTTTTTTGCTTCATGCCTGTATCATCATCAGTTGTGAAATGATTGTAAAATGGCATTGCAAAATCAGTGAGTGAAGAGAGATAAAGAGTACAATTGTTTGTGAAACTAGTAGCTTTTTACTTAAGAAGAAATGTCTCAAAATTTTGTTGTATTCACTTTTCTTTTAAAAGCTACTAGAAAAGGGCCTTCCTAGTATGCAACAGTCCCTCTTACAGATGATCTACAGTCTTCTTAGTTATATGGACCTGTCTGCTATTCCTGTGAAGCAGTTTAACATGGAAGTGCTAAAAACAATTGAAAAATACGTACAGGTAAATATCATATTGTTTTTATATTATTATAGGAACTTAGCCTCATTTACTCTCCTAGGTTGATTTTCTATGTAAGAATTTAAGACTAGATTAGCAGGGAGGGCTGCAAGTGTCCAGTGTGGTGCAAAGTTTGTAAACATCCTGATGTCTCATAGCCTGTGCATCCCCAGAGAAGATGCCTGGCTGTGTGTTCACTGTGGGGGAAGGTTGGGCTTCGGCCTTGGAGTACCTCAGAGCAACCTTAATGCCACTCAGAGCCTGAGTGACCATTGTTTAATTACTAGCACAAGGGAGGTGTGGCATGAGCACTTCAGAGACCTCTGTACCTAATTCTTGACAAGTGAAAAATACATGGGAGTACTAGGAATTCACAGAGGTAAAAATCCATGTCAAGTCACTTTATTTTTAAATGGGGATTCTGCTATGGCCCTTACATTTATTCATACTCATGATTAAGACATTCAGGTAGGAGATTTTAAATCCTCTGCCAAGTTGGCTTTATCCACAGGTCTCCCAGCTTGTGGGCCAGTTCCCTAACAGTGACACCTTAGGCAGGTCTTGGTCTCTGATGTTGAAATTATTCTGCAATGCACACTTTGTCACTGGGCAAGAGAGACAAAGAATATGGATATTCCAATTCTGCATTTTAATTACATGGTAAAAAATACAGCTATAAAAAGCAAATAATCTTGAATGTGTGTGAATCTCACTTTCTGTTTGCTGAGTAAATGTATTATTTCTAGAGCATTCACTGGAGAGAAGCATTGAATATCCTGAAATTGGTAGTTTCTCGTTCTGCCAGTTTAGTTCTACCTTCCTATCAACATAGTGATCTTTCAAAAATGGAAATACATCGAGTGTGGAACAGTGCCTCCAAGGAGCTACCAGGGAAGACTTTGGAGTTTCATTTCGATATTTCAGAGGTATTTTTTGTAGTTTTGTTTCTTAACACCTTAATTCTGTTTTCTCACTGGACTCTCTTACAGCAGTCTTTATCCTGCAAACCCTTGTAACTTCATAGAACTGAATGGTCCTAGTGACTTTGTCGGGCAATTCATTTTATTGTTAAGAAGCTGCAGAACTGTTTGCAGGATTATAGATTATTTCATATAGATAATAGTGAGCTGTTGAGGTTAAAAGGAAATGCAAGCATAAAAAGGCATATGGTGCTATTTGCTTTCCTATCAGTATAGTTCTGGAAAATGCTGAGCATCCTATTGTCAATCCAAGAAAGTATTTCAATACCTCTTGGAAAAGAGACAAAGTGTTCAGCACTCTTAGGAAAAAAAAAATTAAAATTTGCAAGAAGTGCAGATTTGAAATTAACTTCATAAGCTTTCTTGGGTTTTTGCTGGTTCTTATGTCAGGAACTTGTGTGGCAGTTGCTTTGAGTGTTATCTATCCATGAACATAAGCTCTGGCAACCAAGTATGGCAGTTGCGACTCAGACATACACAGTGGAAAATAAGAAACATACCAAGGGATGTGAAATTTTCTGTACTCCTTGTTTTATCCCTGTATATGATCGCAAAATTATGTTTCTTCCAACTGAAGCAATATGACTCTTCTAAGTTCATTCCGAAGCAGGGTGCTACTGAATAATTACTCTCTGTTTAAGACTCCAATTATTGGGAGGCGGTATGATGAGCTGCAGAGTTCTTCTGGGCGAGATGGCAAACCCAGGGCAATGGCTGTCACCCGAAGCACTTCCTCAACCTCATCAGGATCTAACTCCAATGTCCTTGTTCCTGTGAGCTGGAAGAGACCCCAGTACTCTCAGGTAGGTAGCCGACTATTCATTAGCAAGTTGCAGACCCTGTGTGCTGAGTGTCTTTCTTAGACTCAAAAATGGACTGAGTTATGTCCGTCTTCTATCCCAAATCTGCTTTTCTTTCAGCTTGCAGGAAATGCATCTCTTTCAGACCTCTTAAGAGGTCAGATTTAAGTAAACACGACGCATGAGTTCAGATTTTAGCAAGGCTTTATAGCTTGTGCAACTTTTAAAGTTGTTTCCTTGGGAAAGTCAATAAAAATTACAATTTTCCTTGAAGTGATATTTGATTACCTAAATGATTTTATCTGCCAGTTAAAATAAAGCCATGCAGAGTAAACTTATTTTTTGCTCTTTTTTCTTTTTTGATATAGCAGGTTATACAGCAGTGACTCAGGCCCAATTCTGCAAAAAAAAAAAAAAAAAAAAAAGTGTGCATGTGCTTAATTTTAGGCTTCTGAACTGTCTTTTTGAAGTGATGCATATGAGCCAATGCTTTCTTAATATACTCAATGGAATTTATAGACTAATTTAAATATAATAAACAGCAAAATCATTAACAGCTATTTTTATGTTTCCTTGATGCATAGCTGGTCTGAAAGCAATCCTTTGAGCATTTAATGACTAATTCTTTGGTTGGTTCCTCTCCTAATTAAAAATTGCTAATGTATGTTTCTAGCCACAGGGAGAATGCATGGTTAAAAAATGCTCACTTGAGAAACATCTTGTTTTCTAGAAAAGGACAAAGGAAAAGCTGGTGCATGTCCTTTCCCTGTGTGGTCAGGAAGTTGGGCTGAGTAAAAACCCTTCAGTAAGTAGCCTTGTATTGACCAGTTTTTTGTTTCATTGTGTCCTAAGCATTGAAAGTGAAGAACTGTGTCTCCCAGAGTTGCTGACCAGATTTGCATAGGTTTGAAGCCACTGCTGTCATTGTCCTTTGCACTGGCCCAGGCTGTGTTTCTCAGCATATGGACCAGGGAGTGGATGGCCCTTTCACTTAAAGAAGATTCACTTTGGGAGCTATGTGTGGTTTTCCTGTGAGAATCTCTGATGCTGTAGGTTTTACTTAAACCATCTCAGTGGGTAGAGAGTAACAACCTGTGTATTAACAATCCAGAGCCTTTATAAAGTAAAAAATTATATCACATAAATAAAATGAGGAGGGAAAGGGTGTGTGTGTCTGATTTTTCCATTAGACACTAGTTCTGATGTTACTCTTTAAAAACTAGTGTTACCTGGTGCCAGGAAAAGGGTGATTGATCACCCAGGGTGAGAAGCTCTTAAAATATTTATTAAATGCTTTCCAGAGGAAAAAAAAATCTTCTGAATGTTTTTGAACATAGTATATGTCACTTGTATAATGGAGAACAGGTCCTTTGTTTCTTCAAGACGGGAACTGTTTAATTTGTGCAACTAAATTACAGATACAAGTATACTCAGTAGGAAAGAAGAAATTATAGCTTGTTGTATTTTCTAATCTTGACATATTTTTTAACAACTTGTTAATTGGAGGGGGTTTTTTAATGAACTTACTGTATCATCCCCTTGACAGTGTTTTCTGTGCTAAGTTCTCTGAATTTTGTTCCTATATATGTATACAAACATCCAGGCAACATCAATCTGCAGCCATTAGGAGGTAGCTGTAATATTCTTGGATGTGTTCCCACAGTATGAAGTTGTTTCTTTGTACAAGTTTAATCTGAAGGCACCTGTCCAACATAAATAATAAAGAGTGTTCTAAAAATACTCAGTGAAGGAATTAGGTGTGTACTGGAAATACAGTCTTCTGAATAACCAATTACAGCTTTTAGGAAAAAAACAACCAGAGGGAACAGTTTGTAACAAAAGAAATCCTTTGGATTGTAGGTGATTTTTTCTTCCTGTGGTGATTTGGATCTGATTGAGCACCAGACGAGCTTGGTCTCTTCAGAAGACGGAGCAAGGGAGCAGGAGAACATGGATGATTCGAACAGTGAGCAGCAATTCAGAGTCTTTAGGGACTTTGATTTCCTAGATGTTGAGCTGGAAGATGGGGAGGTACAGTATATTTTCTCTGAAACAGCTTTTTTATTAAAGCACTTTTATTATACTCCTTCTGCTAAACACTTCTCTTCTTGTAACATAAAACTTTAACTGTGTAGCTATAAACGTACTTTTAAGTTCAGATTATTTATGATCTTCACTTAGTGTTTATTTCAGTAGTGCAACAGTAAAAAGACTACCACACCCTTCCTTTCTGAATCTACTTTAGGAAACACTGCAAAACTGGTAGTGGAAAAATAAAGCCTCTGTTCTAGTACCTTTTTGATGAACTTACTTTTAAGTAAACTTATTTTAAATACATTTTGTAAAGATTTATATTGTTAAGAATATATATATATTTGCTGGTTAAAAATGTATAAAATGAAATTGTTCCAAATCTGTTGATTCATAAGGAACCCTCTGAAACATTAATTCAGGCCTTCAGGCTGCTGTTATTCCTGCAACTGCTGATGAAATCACTTAGAGATGTACCTTCCACTCTGCTGAGGTGTCTGTGATTTCATCAGTTCATGCAGGAGCTGACAAAATCCTGAGCACCCAGATCAGGTCTTGACAGGTGAAGGCTGTCAGCTCACCTTGAGCTGAAACTGCTGAAGGGAAAAATTTGAAGAACTGATAAATTTTTGGGGGCTACACCCTTTAACCTTGCTAATATCAGACTTGA
Source organism: Onychostruthus taczanowskii (assembly GCF_017590055.1). NCBI lineage: Eukaryota > Metazoa > Chordata > Aves > Passeriformes > Passeridae > Onychostruthus > Onychostruthus taczanowskii. The sequence continues at coordinate 1,982,886 of NW_024502569.1, read as the reverse complement.
GGTATTTCTTTCTATTTGATCAGGAAAGACCAAAAATTAATATCTGTTGCCAAACAAGTCCAACAATTTTGTTGCTGTTTAAAAGTTCAGAAATTATTAGTTCTTTTGAAGGACTTAAGGCTCAGATGTCTTAATTGTGGACTTGTTTCTAACATGAATTCTCTCAGTCATCACTCTTAACCCTGAGAAGAACACGTGTACAGGAATAAATATTCCTTTTTCTACCTATTTATATTACAGTAGTAAAATAATTTTAAGGTAAACAGAACACTCAGATGTGAACTCATGTGCATCTGAATTTTTTTTTTTCCAATGAGGAGAAAGGATGAAGGAATGGGAAAAAAAAGCCCCAAAGTTCTTATTTTTCCAAGGCAGGAATTTCTGTATCAAAATTAGTAGTCTTGGCTCACAGATACACATGACTTTGCTAAGGAAAAAAAAAAAAAAAAAAAAAAAAAAAAATAAAAAATAAAAAAAAAAAAAAAAAAAAAAAAAAAAAAAAAAAAAAAAAAAAAAAAAAAACCACCAAAAAAAAAATCTGAAAGGGTAGTTGGCAGCAATGGTTGAAAATACATTAGACAAATATTGAAGGAGCTTCAATGTTCCAAACAAGGATTGATGATAAAACAATAATGCCAGGTTGTCTGGCAAAAATACACTGGCTGCCATAATTTCTGTGTCTTAAAAGCTTTCAAAAAAGTAGGACTGCAATTTTGTCTGATGATCACTCAAAAATTTTTTGTCCACTGAAATTCAGGAATTTCTTCTTTCTCTTCACCAGTTAAAATTATATAGAGAGTATAAATAATTGTGCACAACAATTCCTTTTAAAATAAATTTACTTTCAGGGACTCTGACTCTGCAAAGATTTTTTTCTATACATGTGGCCAGCTTCAAGACTGAGGCCTAAATTAATTGATATCCTCGTGGTCTTAAGTTGGTCATGGAACAGATACCAAGCTTCTCTAGGTTTATGTGAAGTAAAATTAAAAATGTTGAGTTTCACTTAGTGGTTTTTTAATTGCCATGGATTCCATTCCAAATTTTAGTTCAGACTTGGCTTACTACTGTTTTAAAAATAAACTTAGACCTAGTGTAAAAGGCTACTTCTCTAATGACTGAGTTGAAACTGTAACATTTACATGAGTATGGTATCTTCATAAAAATGAAAAAATAGTGTTAGAAAACTAAAGCTAGCAAGAGCAACATCAGTTCTTCAAAAAAGTGCTTATGATTTTAACAGGCCAGTGATGCTTGGTTCATCTCCAGATCACAAGGTATACTTGTTTGAAATTTCCTAAAGATGTGAAAGCAAGAAATAGTTATTTTCAGACTTAAAAGGTAGAGTTGAAGTTTGTGTGATAATATTTGTTAAAATTGTAGGCAAATGTTTGTCTATGATGTCTTTGATGCAGTGATTTTACATAGATTCTTTCTATTTGTTTTTCTATCTGTTATATCTGCTACCCAGGAACTTCAGGTAAGAATGCTACTTGAACTCAGATGTGCCAGCATATGTTATGCCTTCTTGCAAATTTATATTGTAGAATAACATCATAGTTTTGCTGTTGCCTCCCCCCTTCAGTGTGTGCGTAGGTGAGTGTGTGAGTGTGTGCTTGCATTTCTGACAGGTGCTTCATTTTTTGTCTTGTATTAGAAATACTTTGGAGGTCTTTTTCAAAAATTCTGCATCATTTTAAGGGGTTTTTTTTGACATGTTCACAGTCTTCACAAATTTTAAAATATCTTAATTCTAGTATAGGTGTTTTTCAAACTGAGCCTTTTCCCCTTGTGTTATCTTTGTGCATGATTAATGTGTAGAAACTTCATTATCTATAGATAATGGGCCATTGGGCCATTTGTTATTAGGGGCTAATTATATATCATTTCTACCTTTTCTGTTGTGGCATATTGTCTCCTGTTAGCATATTCCTAAAGCTGACATATGAGACCTCAGTCAGTTTACATTATTGCTATCAGACTCAATTTAACTGAATAAATAAATTAATTTCTACAGCTTAACTTAATACAGCTGTATGGTCTGACCAACTTTCCTGGGTCATTTACCTTGTGAGGAAAACTGAAAAGACACATCAGTCATTGCCAGTTTGGGGCCTAAATTTTCAGTTTGTCAGTGCATAGAGAGAACTGAAATGATAGAGAATTTAATGAGTTGTGCAAATAATACAGAAATCAGCAACCACAGAATTTTGCATATCTGTTTCTGATAGTTTGTATATCAGTTATTATGCAAACACAACCCCCAAAAATCTTTGTCTCAAAATGCCTGTGCTATAAGAGATACATTCATATGGAAATAGTGCCTTACTATGTAGCTCCACAATGCTTCTGTCTATGCCTTACAATATTTGAGTGTTTCCATTAACTTTGCATACTTTGTCCACACAGTTAAGGATGAAAACTTGTGTGAAAGAGGTTTTGCATGATTCTTACTGCCTCTGTGGAGGAGCTTTACTGCTCTCCCCCACACAGGACTACTTTCCCTTCTGTCTCTCCTTTCCCCTGGGCTGTTGTAAAGTTTGCAGTAGCTGCAAGGGCACATCTGCTCCTTTACCAGAGGGTGGTGACTGTAGGAAGTTCTGTGTGGTACCTGCTCCCTGCCAGCCAGATACACTTATAATGTGACTGTTTTCCTCTGACTTGATGTGTACCACTGGTGGCTTTTCAGATGGGAGATGGCTTTGCTCCTGCTGTAGATAAAAATGAACAGCCTCTCAAATACATCTTTGCTCTTTCTTGTTAACTGTGGAAGAAAGATTGCTAAACAGACTACAAAAACAACTCCATCTTCATAGGGATGTGCTGACCTCTTTTTTAAATTCAGGATGGTTCTGGGTGCCCCTGTAGCAAACTTACACTAATCCAAATGCTATAGGTATTTGAGTTATAGTGTTTCATCTCTTTCACCCTTTCCCCTCGCATTTATTTCACTACTCCTTCTAACTGCATGCCCTGGAAGTGTCCCTTTTATTTTTCTTCTTTTTGCTGGTTTCCTTCCTTAATGCACTACAGAGTATAACTGCAACATGAAATATTCCCATAGTCATGGGCTGCTAAATTTACTGATGGCTTTACTAGGCATCATGAGGATAAGGGTGTGATGACAGTCATCTTTGCTTGCTTGCTTATTTATGTCATTTTTTCATTTGTTGGTTCAGTAATGGATGTGTTTGTGGAGGATGTCTAGTTGCTGCATGTGTCCTCCAGCCTTTGAGGGGGAGGATGGACAACCAAAGAATTTGTTAAAATAAATAGCTTGGGACTGAACAGTCATTTTTATGGTTTAAAGAGGCCTAATTTCTTAACTCAGATGTGTTCCGTTCTCTTTCCACCCAAAACTACCATATGATACCAGTCCCAGGATGAAAACCACAGGGTTCTTCCAATAACGTGTCAGGCTTCATAGCAATTTCATCTTCATTTTCTCTTTGTTATAGTGCATTCCTTAGTTTTAAATGTTCTTGTGAATTGCAAGGGTTGTCTTTTTCCTTAAAAATATTTGTTTCTGTTTTCATCATACTTGTTCATGAAACAGTGAGCTTAATGTCATGAAACTGAACTTTCTCTCCTATTCAAATTCTACAGTCCATTGCATTAAATGGTAATGATGCAAAATAAGATCAATTTGTGCAAGTGTGTTGATTGTTAAGGAGGTAAGATTGCAATTTAATTCATTGCACATCATGCAGTTTGGTACCCATTCAGTAAATGTCTGAGTAGTCCCAAGAGGGCATCGCTCAAGTGTTTAAAACCACAGCTCTGCTTAAGGGGCCTTACTGAACTGAGACCTCTTTCTCGGTGACTGCACATAATTTTGATCCGCATAAACCCAGGAAATAATCATAATCAGTTATTTAATAATAATAGTAATTTTTAGGCAGAACTATATTTTTTTCAAATTAATATTTAAGTATCACTGTCAGCTTGAATTTTCACCAATTGACTTGCTTAAGAGCATTGCAACTTACAGAGTCTTGTTTAAAACAGGCAGCCCTGAACCTTAAAAGGAAACATTTTTCTCTATAAATTTCTTTCTCATGCTGATGCAGAATTGAGGGCTTTCCTATAGGTAAAGTACCCAAAACTGCATCTGAATACTTCTGGGGTGACCTTTCTTGCTGTGTAAGGCCCCTTTTGCCCCTGGAGGTCCATGGCAGGGGCAGTTGTGGATGTGGTCCTGCATTTGCCAGAGAGGAGCCTGGCTAGACTGAGGAAGGGAGTGAGAGATTGTTGCAATCAGAGAAAAGGCATACAGTCCACTGGAAAATATATACAGTAAATAAATGGAAAAGGGGTGGAAGACTAATTGTCGTCTTTATACATGAAAGAAATCAAGTGATCTTTTTACCAGTTCAGCAGCCTAACCATTAAGAAAATGGTTACAACATTTGCTTAATGCACTCAGCTTTATGTAACTGTGTGTGGGATCAGAACTGGAAGTCTGATAAATATAAAATGCTTGGTCCATTTGACTGTCCTTTTCAAAATGTGAGATCACAGGTAATGCTTATCAGGCTATTCCCAAAATATAGTTCCAAATAATTCAAGTAGATTCAAGAATAAGCAATGTGGGCCTAGAATAAAAGTTTAAAAGGTGTGCTGCTTAAGATGTTACGTTTTTTGTGTAAAGCAAGGGTTTGTTCAAATCTACTCACCGTTATGGTTATATATATAAAGCAAAGAATCTAAAATCTTTAACATAAGTTTTGCGATTGAACCATTGGTATGATCTGTGCTTCTAATACTTTTAAACATCATGAAAAAAATCCTTTAAAATTGCTTTCAAACTTTTCCTTTGCATATCACTGCTCTACTGGTATTGAGGAGTGTGTATATGTGGACTTACCAAAACAAATTCTTAAATTAGCAAATGCATGAAAAATATCTAATACTGAAAAGACTGAGTGTTCATTTAACTGCCATTTCCATGCTTCTGCTCTTATCTCCAGGTGAACAAGCAAGATAATGCTTATTTCAAGATTTTACTATATTTTTACATAAATATATTTCTGGAGCTAACTTTAGCATATGATTATTTTTATATCAAGCAAGCTGACCCTCTGTCTGATTGCAGGGTGAGAGCATGGACAACTTCAACTGGGGAGTGCGCAGACGGTCCCTGGACAGCCTGGACAAGTGTGACATGCAGCTGATGGAAGAGAACCAGCTCTCAGGGAGCACACCCAGCCTGAACAAAATGAACCATGAGGACTCAGATGAGTCATCAGAGGAGGAGGACCTGACCACCAGCCAAATCTTGGAGAACTCAGACCTAGTAAGTTGCAAACTTGAAATTTAGGAAAAGAGAGGGGGGTGGGTTTAAATAAGCGGGGCTTTTAGTTTCCTCTGCCCAGGTGCAATCTAATGAGCTGAAATTAGTGGGTGCATTTTCCCTTATTTGCAAAGGTAAACAGGAATTTTTTATGCAAAGTTTGAAACACAGGAATCATCAGATCTTATTATTTGCCTTTTTTTATTAAGGGACAATTTTTGACAATTGTCCAATAGTAAATATTTCTGATGTATTTAATGCTTAAAGAAATAGAACAAGATGCCAGGTTGGTAAATGGTGTCAGATTTTCACTGTTCACTTCTGCAATGCTTTTAATCAAATTTTTATGAAGAAATATTGAAAGGGTTGTGTCTATATACAAACTAAGAGAGCCACTGTCACTGCACTGTAAGTCACTCTCTGCTTTGCGTGTTCATGAGAGCAGCATGTGGTAGGGTAGCTGTATACTCAGTTCTTTTGTGCTTTTGTTGTCTTTTAAACAGATTATAAATCTTTCCCCATCTGAGGATGCAAATCATATTGACTCACTTTCTACATCATGTGACACAACCTCAGCAGACCCTCATCATTTTAACATGGGAACATCCAGCTTTGATGTGTCGTTGCCTGGTATGAATAATCTCCAGGTGTCTGAAGGACCCAAGGTGACTACAATTTTTTCTTTCTTTTCCAACTGGACTGTATTTTATGTAACGCTGTTACAATTTTTTTTTGCTTGCACTTCATATAGAGTTTGATCTGTGAAATCAAGTACATTCTGGCTTCCTGTGTCTAGTGGCATAGTACAATACATTCACGCACTACTTCACTTGCTATCATCTCCTTTCTACTTATACTTTCTTCATTAAGAGATTTTATTGTTTCTTAAATATGTTGCACTGCATACGCACCAAAGTAGTACAAGCTCATCAGAAGACAAGTTCATGAACTGGCTACAAGTTACAACTCCAAGGCAATATTCTTTTGTTCTTCATGCTGAATTAAAGAACAATATGCCAGCTCATGTGGTGGGTGTATGCGTGTATTCTCTGAAATATTTTTGTATGTGGGGACCTATTGTACAGTTGTATGCCCTGGATTCAGTACTTGTCTTTTGGCAGACATGCAGAAATTTTAAATTCATGACCACAATATTAAACTATCCTGGGGGTGGGGAGGCAAGATTTGCAAGGATAATACAACCATATTCAGCAGATTGTATTTCAGAGAACTGTATCAGAAGATGAAGACAAAGCAAGGTTGGTAAATCTTTATCAACATAGGGATGGTTTCTTTAATTTTCTGTTTGACAGTATTTGCTCATGAGAGATGAGTTGAATCTACTCCTTTCAGTGTCTCTCCAGAAATACGATCTGGTTTTGGGGGGGGTGTGTGAATTAATGGCTTGATGATTCTGTTGGCTTCTGTCAGTAAAGCTTCTCTGTCATGTCTAAATTGAGTGACTTCTGCAGAAAGAGCAGAAGTGTATGAGACTGAGGCAGAGGAAGAATGTATTTTCTGTCATCATTGGCTTTCCTTCTTGCCCTTGCCCCCTCCAAATGCAGCCACACAAAAAATTGATGCTGCTAGCACTGCATGTTTCAGAAGGAATGGAAACTTCTATAGAAGAGGTCATAGAAAAGGAGGCTGGAACTGTGCTGAATATCAAACAAATTGTTTGTGTCAGAAACTGCTGCAGTAGGAAGAAAGGATGGGAGGAGGGAAGTGTTTGTAAGGATAGAAAAAGAGGAGAACCTCTCCAAACAGTGGCTGTGGAGAAGGTAAACTCATTATCATTTGTCAAAACAACTGTTGGTAGACAAGTGGCCACATAACAGCCATAAACAGCAGAAGTTGGCAGAATTTCAGTTCAGGAAGCAGCAGTCAGAACAGACACGTTTGCCGGTGGGAGCTGCAGCTGATCTCATGCATCCAGCTGCAGTAGCTGTTGGTGTGTACATTAAGAAATTAAAATCACAGCTTAGGAGTTCAGTGTATGTCTGGGAGTTTGGAATCTTTACTTTCAAAATCTCTCTAATGTCCTACGTGCCAATATTCATCAAAAATTGAAAGCTTTGGAATAAGTAAGTGAAGAATGTAAAATCAGAGCAGTTTATTGTAGGATTGACAGGCAAATTCAGCTGGTCCTGGTAGAGATTTGATATTGGTGTAAAATACAGCCCAGGTTACAGCTGTCACAAAGATGATTGAATTGGTCAGCACAGAATGCCCTCCTAGTGGGGTTTTTGCCTCAAAGGTATTTTCTTCTAGTGTGCATACTTCTGTATTTTTACTCAAAATAATTTGGAGTCAATGTAAAGAAGTTATCCAGTTTTTAGTCAGAAGACTTGAAACTTACACCCAAATAATTTTTACTTAATTTAATAACATAAAATCTGATCTCTTTACTGTTTCTCTTTTCCTCTGAATTCTTCTTTTCAGAGAGCTGATGAGGTGTCATGAATGCAAAGGAAATTTTTTTTACTTCTTCAGTGATTTACAAAATGTTTAGTTGTTGCATCATAAGCAAAACCAAAAATATCTCAACTTTTAAATAGATGCAGCAGTTGAGAGAAACATTACATGATTATGTAGCCTCTTCCTAGATGTTTCAATGCCAAAATCCACATGTTATTGTTAACAGCACTTAATTAGTTAAACTTATTTTTTATTAACAATAGTGGGATAATTCTATGAGGTTACATGATGCTATATTATCTGTTTTTCCAGTTACCTAAACGCACATATTTCTGGAAGTGTACTACAATCCTCCATTTATATTCAAAGTTCACTTTTCTATTTTGCTTTTGGGACATCATGTTGGACTCCAGTGGGTGGGAGGTGTTTGCTTCCTCTTCCTTCCTCCCTTGCTCTATCCCATCAAAATGTGTTTTCCTCCTACAGACTCTGTCATTGCAGTGAAGAAACTGCAGTGGTTCTTTCAAGCTAATATTTAATGTATGAAACTGGTTACTACTAATTATTTATTGAATAAGCATGAAACATTTACACTTTTCAACAGGTGCTTTGGTTCCTATTCTGATAATTCAGCCATAATAGCTTGCATTTGTCTTTTCAAAATGGTTTGGGCTCTGACTCATTTCATTCACCCTGAACTCGGGAATATTCCTACCACTTTTGCTTAGAAAATAAAGCAAACCAAAAGATTATTCTACTTAATTTCTGACCCTGTCCCCTCTGTTACACGTCTTGTTTAATTTTTACAAATACAAATCCCCATAATTAATCTGTAGGATCCAAGCAGATTGATAAACTGCAGAGGGCCACTTTTCTCATTTAATTCCACTTGCCACAGATTTCCCTCCCTATTTCATTCCCAGCACATGTATGTGCATGCACATGGGCATACGTGCACAAAGGTTTGAGCAACCCACTGCAGTCATCCCTGCAGGAACTGCTTTGGCTGCTATGGATGAGGCAGACAAAAGCCAAAAGATTAAAGCTGAAACAAAACTTGTTCAGACTAAAAATGCAAGAGAAATTAGAATGTTTCAAAAAGAAATCATGATCTTTAGTTGCTGATAGATGAAAAAGGAAGGAAATTGAGCATAATCCTTTAAATGGCCTGTTAGAATGCTTGGATTCCTCCTGAATGTAAATGACATGCTAAAATTAATTCCCAGTTCTAAACATGCATAGAGTCTTCGAGACAGTAATTGTTTCCAGTATATTCTGAGAGGCTTTAGTACAGTCTTGGACACTATAAAGTGTTAAGAGACAAGGACAGACTGACAGTAACAACAACCCTATTGTTTTTTTTTCTGAGAAATTACTTCCTTGCTGTGTTGCCACATGCATTGGAATCTGAAATTCTTTGCTAGACAAGTTGAAAAATGCCTTAAAAATAATGTTTGTCCAAGACAGAAAGTTGAGCAAATACAGTATTTTTGAAGAAGTGTAAGTTGATTTGTGTCATTTATAACCTGTGGCTTTATATCTGTGTGGTTTAACATATTGTCAGGTGGGTTTTTTCATTAAATGCTTTCTGTTTATTAGAGGAATTAACTTACTAATTTGCTGTTTTCTAAGACATCATCCTTCACTCCCCTAGGCTGAAGCTGCACCTGAAGAACAAGATATAGCAGTCCATGAGGATGACCTTTCAGGGTCTACAAATGAACTCCCTGGAGCATTTGAATGCAGTGATAGCCTTAGTCTGGATATGACAGAAACTGAAGAGAAAGCTGACAGGCTGGAACAATTTGCTCTTGCTAGGTACTTTAATGCAATTATGGCAATTATTCACGCAAGTTATTAGTCTGGCAGTTATTCACACAAGTTGTTTTACAATGTACGGCAAAATGATTGCAAGGTGGTACTCAATGGAATGGATGTTTTCACCACAGGAGTTATAAAATTCTCATGAGTTTGGAGCAATGAGAAGACAATGCCCTAATTACCTGCATAATTATCACACAACTAAAAGAAAACCAAAACAAAACCAAGCTTTTCATTCTAGGAAAAATAAGATACAACATTTACGTACATCTATGCAACTAGGCATTATGTATATAATATGCTTAATTAAAATAAAAAGGAGAATTTTTAAAGATCTGCAGTAATGCAGATATTACTTAGATACTGTATTACTTCAACAGATCAGATGTGTATTCATCCTTCTGTTTTCTCATGAAAGAAGGTCTCAGTACTGTTAAAAATCCCAGCTATATGCACTTAAGTCTGCTTGTGAGTGTGGCTGGACTCCAGTATATGTTATAAAAAGGCTTTAAGACTTTTTTTTTACATGCCATCTGGAGCTCTTTCAGATTTTGGCTGCTGAGTTAGACTGCAGTTAGCCTGGGGAGGGGGAGAGAGAGAGCTTTATTCTCCTGAAACGTTTCAGCCTTCTTACATGAAATGATGGTACAAGAAAACAATTCAAGTGTTCTGGGATGGAGGAAGATAGATGATAACGTTCTGAAGATACGGAATCTGATTTGGAGGCTTTTCTCATTGTAGCAAACATCTTGTCAATCTTCAAAAGTAATTTGAAAATTCATTAGTATTTTTAGGAAGGTGCTGTAATTGGTCCTGTGATTTTATCTCTCTGTTATAGCGTATTTTATCTGCCACCTTCTTGGTATTCTCCTGCCATCACCTTTTTCTGTTTCTTCCTTCAGTTTTGGAGATGTTGATCGAAATGCCTCCCCTCCTCCCTCGCCATTTTTTTCCGCCATCCTTGCTGCATTTCAGCCAGCAGCATGTGATGATGCAGAAGAAGCCTGGCGCAGTCATATCAACCAGCTCATGTGTGATTCTGATGGCTCCTGTGCAGTGTATACATTTCATGTGTTCTCTTCCCTGTTTAAGGTGAGAAAATGAGTTTAACATGCAAAATCATAATTTTTGTGTGTGGCAATTAGTATTTCTTGATAGCAGCCCCAGTAATGAACTGCTAGATATATAACCCATGTCATTTTGCATACTGCAGAATTACTGCTGTAATTACATTTTCATGCAGCATTGTCTTCTGTAATCAGTTTTGTCATGAAAATACTTTGTATCTCATACTTGCAGGTTTGGAGGTCATGTTGCAAAATTCAGATCCACTTTATAGCGCCTTTTCTTCAGTACTTTACAAACAGATTGCAAGAACAGTAACTGCAAGAGACAAGGAAATAAGCTTTTTAATCTTAAACTGTTGTTAATCTGTTCTTTTATCTTAAACTCTTGAAATCTGAGCGTGTCCATGTAAATGCCAGAATAATTCAATGGTTTGTACCTACTCATCTGAATAGAAATACCCAGCTGCCATCATGTAACATAAATTCCAGAGACTGAAGACTAGAAATACATTTCTCCTTTCTAAAACTGTATGCTTGCAAAGATAAGAATCTTGCAAAAAGATAAGAAGAATCAAACATACAAGTTGTTCTAAGAAATGGCTGCCTGGCTTTACCTGTAATTAGTTTTAAAGCCTATTTTAATTGTTTCTCCTGCAGCTGCAGGATGTTTAGCATGCTCCAACATAAACAGCTCGAGTGAAAGCAGTAGCCAGGTACCTTTCTGCAGAGTTTAGGTACCTGTGATCTCATAGTATACAACGTTTTATTATCAAGGGGTACCCTGCTAATAAATACACAGTTTCAAGATCTTTTCATACATCTAAGACTAATCTGATATGAAAGAAGCAATCTCTTAGTAAGAATCTCTAAGTAATAGTAAGAATCTCTTCATGTTTCCTCTGTGCTCCACTGGAGTTGAATGCCTTATCTACCTTCATACTGTCCTCCTTTAAACATGATGCCACTCTAAATATGGGTGTCTTCTAGGCATTATTTTAAACACTAAAAAAATAACCATTTGGAAGAAAAAAAAAACAAAACCCAGTACTGACTTGAGTGTTAACCCTGTATTTATTCATTATGTCACTTTTTCTGTCTTAATCTCAGTCCTAGAGTGTTTAGAGACTTATTTCTCCTTGATTCTCCTCTTTGAAGAGGTGAAAAGGAACAGATGCCGCACTTCTGAAGTCTGAATAAATAATGCAGTGTAATGAAAGACCTAAACATTACTTGTAAAGTACCTGTTTGACTCCGAATCCTAGTAAAGCATACGCTTCATTTGCTGTTGTGCATGCCCTATATTCAGAAGATACCCTACTCATTTTCTTCAGCTGGAGGAGAAAGAAAAAGGTGTTTATAATATCAACAAGTCACAAGTTTTAGCTGGGTCACTGCCATATTTTAGCATATAAAAATAACTTTGTTCTTCTTTTCAGTGTTAAAACATAGGAGTATTATTTCCCCCTTTTATGTTTTCGTAAGATCCCAGCTTGTCTGGAATTGTATTTTGTTTGCACTATTAAACTTCACTACTCATCTGCCAACTTTGACTCTTGACCCTCATTAATGGGAAATTTCAGAAAGAAGTCCTGTATGTGCTAAGCTTGCGATGCAAATACTGCCAAAATACTTGACCGTGAAACAAAATCCTTGTTTGGAGGAGCTTATCAAATGCTTGGTGAAGTGAAAGACGTGCATTTTCCAGGGCACCTACATTTCAGACCTGTATCAAGTTAATGGTATCTTGGATGTTTGCCCACAACACACTGAACTTGTTTAAAATTCCTGAAATTATTGAAGCACTTTTTCTGTAAACGAGTCAGAAATCAGAGATCTCTGGATTATCTTTGCTGCTGCCTCTCTGTATTCCCTCAAATTAAATGTCTTTCAGCAGACCAGACAGCTGCAAGACAAGTAGATTTCAGATCTAGCAAGTACCTTCCACAATTAAGCCCTTGTATTATGTAAAGTCCTCTTCCCAGGAGAGGAAGTCTGAGGTTAAGAAGAAAACTATCTGAGAATATTTTTTAATATTTACATGGACACAAAGCACAGTGACTATATGCAGGTATATATTTATTCACAATACGCTGACAGCTGGCATTACTATTCACAGTAATCCCATTTCATTAAATGTATTCTGCATTCAGGCCTTGTTTGATAGATTTCAGCCCCTGTAGTTTGCACCCAGAAGGACATAGCTGAGATGAGAATTTCTTATAGAACTGTTAGTCCATGTAATCACAAAATAAATATATTTAGTGAAGTATTATACATAGCAAAGTACAGTCTCTCACTGTTTTACTCTTAATAATTTAAAACACTCTTCAAGACCATTATCATCTTAGCTGTAGATTGATTGTTGCTTTTATGAATAGCTGAAAAGGAAAGGAGTAGAGGAAGAATATCTGTTACTTTTTCTGTAATCTGTCTCCTTCACTGCCTCAGATTTACAAGTGCAATTGTTGTTCCCCAGGAGGGCATTGTAGCAACTAAACAGGTTACCCAAAGCCTTGAGGAAGCTCTGACCTTGGAGATTTTAAGACTCAGGTAGTTAAAAGCACGTCTGACACAATCTGGGGTCAGCAATAGTCCCACTTGGAGTTGAAGGTTGCATCAGATGTTCTCCAGAGGTCCTTTTCAACCAATGTGTCTTGGATTCTCTTTCATAATCTGTCATTTTAAATTTTGTTCCACTTCTTTGTTCTCAGCTAGGTCTTTTCTGTTGTTTAAGACCAAATCTAGGTCTCTGTGCTTTGCCAGGAGAGTTGTTAGCAACAGCTTCATGAAGACTTGGCTGAATCTTCCTTTCCAGAAGACATCACAGTAGTAAATCTCCAGTTTTCACCGACCCCTATGATTCAAATGATTTTTCTAGTTGCTTATAAAAATAGTCATTTATCTGGTTTGGTGGTAATTAGTGATAACCCTTGCCTCTAACAGACTCAGTGCAGCAGAGAATCTGTACCATGCTCTGAGTGAGGTGTTGTAGCACGTTGTTTCTGTGTTAAGCAAGATGGTGGAAACAGTAAGACCAGTATCAGTCTGCCTGGTCCGAACTGTGCTCAGATGGGCAGTTGAGATGCTTTCAAGAGAGATTCACAAATAAGTAGTTATGAAATTGATTGGTACAGGAACTCCATTCATTTTATAAATCATTGATAGTGTATAGCCTATCTACAGTGTGAGACCCTAGTTAGCATTTAGCATTTAAAGATCATTCAATCCAACAGCTTCCATTATCAATAAAGTTTGAATTCAACTCACCTGATTTTAGGTACTTAATTCCCATGCACCAGTGCAGGAGCAGTAACAGGCAATACTTCTCTGTCTATCATCCAGACTGGCATTTGGGAAGTGCTTCTCTCTCGTGAGGCATATTTATGGTACAGGTCCTAACCTACATTCCTCAGAGAAATGCCTTTGGTAACTTGCAATGAATCATATAAAAATGTTGCACACATTTATTTTTAAAAATATTCTTATGTTGCTTCTTACTACTGAGCACTAGGCCTTAGTGAGATACATTTGGGCAGTGAAAACTGATGGGTATTTATCAAAATCATTGTTTCAGTCACTGCAAGTTTAATATATTATTTTTTATTCATTATTCACTTTATGTATTAATCACTGAAAAGCACTAGAATGTGTCTGGAGGACTAGACTGGTTTAGAACTCAAAACATTAAAAAAATCTGCTGAGAAAAATAATTCCCGGATGCAGTGCAGTATTTCTGGAATCTTCCCAAGCAGCAGTAAAGTTTTAGTAAGAAGGTTCTTCCCACAGGGAAGAAAACAAAAGGTTTTTTCTGATTTTTCCATGCTGCTGTTTGTCATTAGTATGTCCATTATATTATGTGATTAGCCACTTGACAGGAATATTAACAAAACAATGCCCGGAATGGGCAGAAAAAGTAATGTGCTGATCAACTCTGTTAACCCTGTAGAGACAAGAAAAAAAAGCTACCTATGGCTGAAAGGCTTATGAAGATTGATTTGTCTTTACAGAAAGAATGTATTTCAGTAGTAGGTTATGATGAACTCTGTAATTAGTTTCACAGCTGCCCAGCTGTACACTGTCTCCAGCACAATAACTCTTATTCAGTGTCCTAGAGCAGACATCAGTTCTCCACAGGGAGATGGTCTCCTTTGCACTTTGTTATGCAAAGAAAAAGAACCATGCTGTTTGTTTACAAAGGAAAGAAGCTCATACTTGAGTAAATAATGTAGTAAACTGTATTTTGCTTTCCAGAATATTCAGAAAAGATTCTGCTTCCTAACCTGTGATGCAGCTAGCTACTTGGGAGACAACTTGAGAGGAATAGGCTCCAAGTTTGTGAGGTCTTCTCAGATGTTAACATCATGTTCAGAATGTCCCACCCTCTTTGTAGATGCAGAAACAGTGAGTATATTCCCTTCAAAAGGCATGTACTTCATTGCTGTGTGTTATTTTACCGGTTGTTTCACTTTTGAGCAACTCCTGAACAGATATGTCAAAAAGGAATTCTCCTCCTATCTTACAATTTCTTATCTTCTGTTCAGAACCGTATTTCCATTCATTTTCTGTATTATTTTATTAAGTAAGTAGTGACAGATGGGCAGTATAAAATCATAGACTCATGGAATAGTTATGATGTGTTGAGCCTGTGTGCCAAGCCCCAGTATAAAACAGATGCCTACTGGACCCAGTTGGCTCCACAAATGAAAAAGAAGCAACTATTTTTTATGTAGTACAGCATGGAAGATGGTAATATGTGTAGTGATTTTGTTTGAGTCAACTGTGACGTGAGGATGGTGCTGGCTGAAGATGAGCCAGCTGTGCCCAGGTGGCCAAGAAGGCCAATGGCATCCTGGCTTGGATCAGCAATAGTGAGGCCAGCAGGACCAGGGCAGTGATTGTGCCCCTGTACTTGGCACTGGTGAGGGCACACCTCAAATCCTGTGCTCACTTCTGGGCCCCTCACTATAAGAAGGACATTGAGCATGTCCAGAGAAGGGAAATGGAGCTGGGGAAGGGTCTGGAGCACAAGTCCTGTGAGGAGGAGCTGAGGGAGCTGGGGCTGTTAGCCTGGAGAAAAGGAGGCTCGGGGAGACCTTATTGCTCTCTACAACAGCCTGATAGAAGGGCATAGCCAGGGTGGTGGGCAGCCTTTTCTCCCTGGCAACCAGCGACAGGACAAGAGGGAATGGCATCAGGTTGTGCCAGAGGAGATTCAGGTTAGATATTAGGAAAAATTTCTTCACTGAAACACTGTTAAGTTTTGGAACAGGATGCCCAGGGAAGCAGTAGAGTCACTGTCCCTGGAAGTGTGTGAAAACAAGATGATGTGGTACTTTGTGATATGGTTTAGTGAGCACGAGGGTATTTGTCAAAGGTTAGACTTGATCTTGGAAGTCTTTTTCAACTTCAATTATTCTATAATTCTATAAAAATATATATTAGGGAATTAATGAGATGGCCCTTCCATTGTCTTCATTCTGGCTCATGTTTATCCAGCAGCATCAGGACAGTGTGACATCCCACAGTGAAGCCTAGAGGTAGAAACTGGCCAAGTGTAGTCTTGAGCCCACTGCTTGTGACCATGGAAGAGCTGTGCCTTACATCATCAGAGAGCTGTGGAGAGAAACAAGCTTTATGTACTGTTCCATTTTAGAGAAGCCCTCTGCTAAGTCATTAAACACAGAACACAGTTTCAATTCCGCGTTGTCATAGGTGCAACTTTTGCTTTTGACTTTATAGTATACTATTCTGGTTATATAGATTTTTGCATAAATGTACATATTTTTCAGTATTAGTATTTGTATATTTAGGTATTCTTTTTCAATATCTTTCCTAAACTGTCTACCAGTATTTCCATTCTTTTCTAGTGACATTTACAGACCCTTTGATTTCATTTCTCCAGCTGCTCTCTTGTGGCCTTCTTGAAAAGCTGAAGTTCAGTGTTCTAGAGCTGCAGGAGTACCTGGACACATACAACAACAGGAAAGAGGCAACACTCTCGGTATGCTGAATTATGCTCTTGGTCTTGTCTGTATATTTAGGCTATGTCAGAAAACGACACATTCACTCACATCTATTTAAACTAACATTCAGTAGAAAATATGTTTCAGATACTGGATTCATTGAATGTTTCTTCCTGGACATATGAATCAGAACTAAAAAGTAGCTATTTTATCCCTTAATATTAGAAACAATGGTATCTTTAATATCCCTAGTCTCTCTCCTATTTATTCATTAATAATTTTCTTAGTTCATGCCATTGAAATACTAATAGAAATGAAGACTGCACTTTTTCAATTACAGTCAAAGCAAATTGTCATTGTCTATGGTAATAAAAAAAATGCAATTGCAAATTTTTATTTACATGATGTGCTGTGAAACTAAAACTCTGCTTATCTTTCTTTGAATCAAACCATAGATCTTATTCATATTTCTCTAATTTTTTTCTGAAAACAGTGGCTTGCAAACTGCAAAGCAACGTTTGCTGGGGGCTCACGAGATGGAGTTATTACTTGCCAGCCAGGGGACTCTGAAGAGAAGGTAATGAATGGCCAGCATTATTTCTCTCCCATAAAGTGGCATATGTGTGATGTACCTTGCTCTTGAACCCAGAAGAGCCTGCTCTACTTCCTCCTTGATTCTCTGCTGGGCTTGGGCATGATCCAGTTTTCACACTTTAGGCTTGAAGCTATTGTTGTTGCCTGAGTCCTGGCCACAGGAAATGGGAAGTATTCACAGGAGGTACTTCTGCTGTCCTACTCTAGACAAAGAAGCAGAGCTGACCCTAACCCTGTGCTCTTTCTGCTTTTTAGAAAGACATTGCAGCAGCAGATTTCCACAGTGTCTCTGAAATTCATTCCTGCTGTACTCACCTTCCATGTTACTCCCATTTTATATTCAGCTGTTACAGTCTTCTTCTGCCTAAGAGCAAAAATCACCTGGTTGAAATACACTTAGATCAGTAGTTAAAAAACAATAACTGTAAAATAGCCAGCAAAATTATTTATGCTGTAGATAAGTCTTTAGAGCTAAGGCAAAGTATCTCTTTTTCAATTTTTAACAAAAAATTCATACACACATGTACATGTATATTTATTTGTTGTTTATGTTTCTTTATTCCAGTTAAGAAATTGTATTTTCACATATCAGTACCATCAGCAGTTAATACTGTTATTTGATATACTAAGTATAGGAAACAGATGATATTTTGGTGATGTATAATGAGTTAAGGAATGTTATTTTGTTGGGCTGTTTCCTTTTGGAAGAAAGACAGTGGAGGGATGGGAAAAAGAGGGGGCTGGACAGAATTAACCAAAATTGGGAAGCAAGCAAACAGCATATAGAAAAAAAAGTGATGTTTCCTCTTCCCATGTATTTTCACTTATAACAGATAATTGTTACATATTCAGAACACAGACATGCCTGTTGTAACCATTTTTTCAAATACCTTGTTTTAATCTGAAGTTGGTTTCAGTTTGTCTGTCTTCTCCTCCAAGTCACTTTCTTTTCTTCTGTCTTTATCTTAACCTCTCTTTCCCATCTCTATGTTTTTGTCTTCTTGTCTTTGAACTCCCTTGATTTTTGTTTTTATATGCCATTTTCCAAGAATCCAAATCCTTACCTACCCTGCATTTTGGCTTCTTTGACCTTATTAGCAAATCTGATTTTCTAATAAATCCTCTGGCTGCAATCACAGGCGGTGGGAAAATTGTTCAATCTTCCCCCACCTAGCACTGGCACCTGCAAAAGTTAGGCACTTTCCAGTGCATTTAAATGAGATACTGTCTCCTCTGTAATTGTGGTGGTGTGCAAGGGAGTTACAAATGAGCTATTCTGAAGTCTAGAGACCTGGAACATGAACACATACCTATGCCTCTCCTGCGGGCATTCTGTTCCCTCTGATGTACAAACACCCTGGACTGTGACTTCAGACTGTGGTGTTACCTACCTTGCTGTAAACAGCTTAATTTATCCTCTTCATCTCTCTTTTGGAAATACGTAGAATGGGATGGAGAATGACACATCTTGCTGATCAACTGCATTGTTTCTTTTTTGAAAAAGTAAAGAAATAACACCAAGGAGAAGGAATAACCTGTGAACTGAACTCATATAGCTGGACTAAACACATCTAAATGTAATTTTATAACTAGGTGTTCTCTGTTTCAGAATTAAATGTGTTTCGTGAAGCCAGTGTTGGTATTCATACTCCTTATCAGACAGACTGAAGAGTTACGCATTCCTTCAGGAATCCCTGTTTCTCCCAGCATTATTCATTCAGGTCGAAATGCATTATTCCTTGGAAGTTGACAGGATGAACAGGCATATTTCTTTCCTTCCCCTACTCATTCACTTCAATTGAAGCAGCTTTTCCCAAAGGAACGATCTGTTTATTCAATGAAAGTGTAATGGGAGGAAGAGGCCAGGGAAACTGAGGAAATGCATTTGGGAAGGGACAAGGAAAAACTACTCCTAGACTGGGAAGTATTTATTTTCTTATCTTATCTTTCCTCTCCACTTCTCCCTCAACATGAAAGGCTGAAGAATCTAATAATTGTTAGGAGGGAAAAGTCTGTCTTACAGTGATAGTCACAAGGAAACCTGCCCAAACTCTCAAACTCGTTGAGGTTTAGTCTAGAGCCTGAAACCCTACTGAAAATTTCTGTCTGAAAAAAAATTATTTAGCCAAGCACAAAACCAGGCTACTCCTGGAAAGGGTTCAGAATTAATGGTAAGGAAGAAAAAGCAACAGTTTGCTCTACAGAAGGCAGAGATCTTAGATTCTTAGAACTCCTCACCTGGTAAAAAGCTTAGAGGGGAAAACAGACCCCTTTACAGATGAGACAGATGTGAGACCAAATTCAGCCTTGTCACAAATGGTTGTGTCACAAATGCCTCCTGATGCTGGTAACAAATTTGGCACAGTTTCTCTAATCAGATCTTATTTCAAAATAATTGCGCATGATTTGTTGACTGTTGTTACTGTTACTGAAAATGAGCAAAGGCAAAAATTGCTTATTCTGACATTAAAGAGGCTTGAAATAGAAGTTGTCTAGGTCAGCTGCTAGAGCTAGCAACTTTTCTGAAACTGAGTAAAAGCCTTTTACCAAGAAGAAGAAGAAGAAGAAGAAGAAGAAGAAGAAGAAGAAGAAGAAGAAGAAGAAGAAGAAGAAGAAGAAATTGCATGATTTGGATGTGTGTGATTTGTAAGCTTTGATGCTACTTTGAGCAGCAGAGTCTCAATGACATAGGAGTCAATTTACAGACAAAAGACAACATGCCATTATGTCCTTCTTAGATGCTGCATTTACTGTCTGCTTAAAGAATTGTGCAAAAGATCCAAGTACTCTAAACATTTGGTATTTTCAGCTGCCAAAACCACTGATTGTGTAGTGTCTATCAACTAATCTAAAACACTTCTGTTACTCTAAAATTAAGCCAGAAATTGAAAAGTGTGAAGGCTGTGATCATTCCACCTGGGCCCTTGCTGCTGCAGAAAAAAAAGAAATATCACTTAAGCCAGTAATTAATCTCTTTTCAACTTCCAAGGAATCTTTCATTTTATGCTGAAAGAGGGAGGAAGTTACAATCATGATATTGGAGAGCAATATGGAGCTGAGCATCAGTAGTTCAGGGAAATTTTGTATTCAGTATATTTTCTTCCAGTGAAGAAGGAAGTTTTTCATGTAATGTGAAACCCCTTCCTCACTCTTTTTTTTTTTTTTTTTTTTTTTTTTTTTTTTTTTGGCTTGCTCTGGTTTTGGAAGCAGTACAGAGGAGACAGTGTTTTAAGGCAAAAAAGACCATGGAATTTACTTACTTGCTGCTTCCGCCTCCCTCTCCCCCCTTCTTTAAAGTAAATTCCATGGCAAATTAGAAATTATATATGGATTCCAGTATTTTTGAAAGTCTAAGTGAAACTTGGTGGCATGCTAAACTTCAGAGTAGCTTGAGACACAACAAGATTTGAAAAAACACAACCCAGCACACCTGTGAGTTTACTGGAACACAGTGATCTGTCTGCTCTTGTCCTCCTCTTATCTTGAATTTAGCTTTATAAAGCTTTATTTATGTGAACTGCATGGAAGCCAAGCTATAAAGGTTTTTTTTGGAAGAGTACTAAAGAGAAGCAGAAACTATTCAAGCAATGTTAAAGGAAAAAAAACTAAGCATCACAAGAGCTTAAAGCTTAGTTTGTCATGGTTTTATAGAAAAGTAGTGCAGGGTTTGGGGCAGCATTTTCATACATATATCTTAGTAGTAAGGCCAATGTAAAAAAAACTGACTGAAATGCTCGGTTAGGCTCACCAAAGTTAATATTATTTCACATTTCTGTGTTTCTGCCTTTGTATTGATGGTAAGGTAAATAATTTTAATAAGAATTCCATATGCTTATTAACACTGTGTGCATATGCACTGACATCAGGCTGTAACTGGGCAGATGTGGTTGTGTTTGTTACTTACAGCATTTACATGATGACTCTCTTCATGTAAAACGTAATGAGATTGTAATATTTATAAAATAAGAAAAGCTGCATTAAGCGAACACAAAGTGCAAATGATAGTTCTTAGCAAAGAGGAACTCTTCTGTTTCAAACAGAGCACTTAGTCCCCTCATCTTTGAAATGCTAATGTAAGTCAATTAGAATTTTTATTATTATTGGAGCAGAACTTGCACTGACATTTTAATACCTTCAGAATTATAAACCAGTGAATCATTACTAGTGAGAGGAAGGAGCACAAGGCTCAACTTGTGGCATTGTCATGTAGTTAAACAAAACTGGCATTTTCCACGCATTTTTTTTCTTTATGATAGTCATAACTTAAAAGTTATATGCAAAACATTTCCATTGTAACATGCCAAGTAATAAGCCCAGCAGCCATAAAACTTATCCTGCCAATTTCATTAGAACTTTTTGTAAAAAAATAGAAGTTTTTTTAAACAAGGAAATATTTAGAAATAGCAAAGTTCAGTTTTGTTCATCACTTGAAAGTCATTCTTAATTTTTTTAGTACTTTGCAATATGAGCTCTTTTTAATAAGAAAAAGACAAATTTAAATAAAAGTATTATTTGAAGAGTTTTCTAACACTATTTCACTGTAAGTTCTTGAGCTGCAGGGTGGGATAAATCTAGACTAATAAATCTGAAGATCTAACTGAGGATATTTAGACTGGAATTTATCATTAGAATTAAAGCTTGATTTTATTAAGAATGCTGTGCATGTTGAATGTGATATTCCAACCAATTATCAGGTTGAGGCAAGCATTGCTAATACTGCTGATAAGTTATGCTATTACAGATGGGCTGTGCTTCCTACTGCATGCATTTACACTGACACTATACTTTCTTTCCTTTCCTTTTCTCCTGTGCCATGCTTGCTGTGTAGCAAATGGAATCTCTTGCAGTAAGTTGAAGTTCTTTCATATTTTTTGTCCATCTGTGGATGGACTAATACATCCCAATTCTACTGTTTTACTTCTATGCATGTTTTCTTTTTTGTTATAATTTTCCTACAATATGTGGTTCTAAATGCAGCGGCTAAAATAATTTACTAACATGTGTTTTGTGAAATCAAAAAATGTGCCAAAATTTTGACATTTTCATATGCTGTTTCAAAGGGTCATTTACATATACTTTTACAAATCAAGCTTTTGAATGGATGTAATATACTGGGTCAGGAAACATTTTTTGTTATTTTAAAATTAATAATTTTCCATTTTTCCTAGTGAAAAA
Source organism: Onychostruthus taczanowskii (assembly GCF_017590055.1). NCBI lineage: Eukaryota > Metazoa > Chordata > Aves > Passeriformes > Passeridae > Onychostruthus > Onychostruthus taczanowskii. The sequence goes on along the minus strand of NW_024502569.1, from coordinate 1,960,555 downwards.
CTGCAATTTATAGTTGGCAGTTACATTTCAAATGGGTTTTGTGTATGTGTTGATGAACAGTTTCACCACTATTGGTTTCTAACACTTAATCAGGAAGAACAAAAATTGAGTTCCTTCATACAGTAACTGAATACTAAGTGAGTCAAACTACAATCATTACTTTGACCTTAGTTTGTTTTCATTCAGGTTAAGTCACAAAGGTGAAAATGAATTATTGTTCTTCAAGGACTGAAAAAAAAATCCAGTGTTACAAGCTATCATGAGATGGGTTTTTTGAACAATATTAGGCTTGTTTTCAATTAATTATTAACTCCCTGACAGCTCCAACTATATCTGTGTGTAACTGCTATGTAGTGTTGCCAGGTCTTCAGAATTTGAATAGAGTGAATTTGATCCCTGCTGGGGAACCTCAGGCTGTGTCCCTACCTGGGAGCTGAACAGGACCAGGAGGAAGCGAGTGTCCCTGGGCTGGCGCTCACTTCGGTGACCGATCAGCACCTTCCCTGACCGGGCCACCAGCCAGCCCCTGACATGCCCGAGCATGGTTTGAGAGAAGACAGAAGCCAAAGCCATCTCCAGGAAGCTGGATCTAAACAATCAGTCTTTATTTTGGGAAGAGAATGGTTAGCCACACGATGGCAGATTTGGAAGTGCTCTGTGCCCTTGGTTACAGAGAATGGCCCCTGGGCAGGTTTATTTCACTGGCAGTGTTCCTCATGCCCTGCCTCTTTGTTGTGATAGGCTTTGTCCCTGACCCCAAGTTCTGCCCTAGCACATCTGCTCCCCACCACGCATCTGCAGGGCCTTCTTTCTGCATTTGTGGGTCTTTGCTGTTATTTCCAGTCTGGTGGGATCATAGAATGATTTGAATTGGAAAGCACCTTAAAGATCATATAGTTCCAGTCCCCCTGCCATAGGCAGGGACAGCTTCCACTAGACCAGGTTGCTGAAAACCTCATCCAGCCTGGTCTTGAACTCTTACAAGGGTAGGCCATCCACAACTTCTCTAGACAACCTGTTCCAATGCCTCCCTACCCTCCACATAAAGAAATTCTTCCTAACATCTAATCTAAATCTCTCCTCTTTTTTGTTTAAAGCTATTGCCTTTTATCCTACCATGATCTGCCTTTGTAAAAAATTGCTCTCCGTGTTTTTCTTATATGCCCTTCTAAGTACTGGAAGGTTATTATATGACCTTCCTGGAGCCTTCTCTTCTCCAGGCTAAAGCCTCTCAGCCTGTCTTCACAGGAGAGGTGCTCCTAATGCTGCCCAGGATGTGGTTTGCCTTCTGGGCTGTGAGCACACACGCTAGCTCAGGTTCAGCTCTTCATCCAGGAGAACTCCACAGGGCTGCTCTCAATGAGTTCCTCTCCCAGTCTGTGCTCATGTCTGGGATTGCCCCAGCACAGGTGCAGCCCCTTGCATTTGGACTTGTTGAACATCATTAGGTTCTCATGAGCCTGCTTCTCCAGTCCATGTCCCCCTGGATGGCATCCCATCCTTCTGTGTCATCTGCAAACTTGCTGAAGGCCTCCTCCTTGTGGAAATTCCTCCTTTCCGTTCGGGGCAGGAGCACTCCAATGCTGCCCACCAGTACTTGACATTAAACATAACAACAGAGATACCACATCCAGAATGGCACAGAGCTCAGGCGAGGCAAATTTACAGTGCCGAGCTCTGTTGCTCTAGTGGTGCTGAGGTATGAGCAGCCCCATCTGCCTGGCCTTCAGCAGGACAAACCCTGCTATGCTGACACCTTCTGGTTTGGCACTATCGTCCTGTTCCCACTTTCCTCCACAAACCCCCATTAGAAGGAGACTAACTCTGCCTCATTTTGGCAGTGCCCGTGGCTGTCTGTTCTGATGGGTAGTTGGTGTCCACCGCACCCTGATGAAAAATGATGAAATTTGCTTTTGACCTTAGCCCCTCAGCCTTGTGAGGCTGGTACAGAAATTTGGGGAACTGGAACACTAAAGTGTGGTTCTAATTTTGGCTGATTAATAAAAAATGTGGCACTTAAATGTTCAGTCATAAGTAAATAAAACACTTCAGTCAAATTAACATTTATAATGTACTTAAAGTACTTTCTATTAGTGTTTGTGCTGACATTTGCACAGTCCCAAATTCAGGAAAGAGCTGCAGCACATGCTGGTAACTAAGCATGTATGAAGTGCTTTAAAGAAGAAAATGTGAATAGCTTCTTCTTTTCTGCCAATTTTGGCATGAAACTCTGCTTTAGTTCCTCCAAACAGATGGAAATATCACTGAGCCCACCCTTGGTCACGGTGTCTGTTACCGTAGGCAAATCAAATATGGTTGGAAGTCTGTAAGGCTTTCCTGCCAAAGGGTCAGTACAAGGTCAGGACTTGTACTTGCAGGATTTTCACTTTTTATATAATTAGCCAAAGATTAAATATTCCTCCCTTTTTCACCATGATCCTACTGTGGAACTATGAGATTGCCCTCCTGTTAGGCACAAGAATACCAGGAACCATAAGCATATTCACTTGACTGATGGAGAAGGAAGACTTGCACACCAGATGATGAACAACAAGTCTCAAAAGTTTATTGGATAGGCACACACATTTATAGCAGTGTTAATAAGGCTAATGCATATTGCAAAAATTGAGCTCATCATTGGTTAGTCATTTATCAGTCAACTACGTCTACGTTTACATTCTTGTGTTCACCTTGTTATGGTTTCTACTATCGTTCCTTCATTCTTGCTAGCTAACGAGCTTCTCCCACAACTTCAAGTTTCGGCAAGGGCACAGTGACCTTGCCGCTGTTATCTTCGTCTCCTTCTTGCTTCCAGCATGATCTTTGTTAGCTAGCTAACTATCTACAAAATCCTCTACATTTCTCCTGTTTGTATCTCAGGCAGATTAATCTGGCTGTGGCCCTTATCCAGGTGCCAGCTTGCTACAAAGCTCTCAACCCTTGACCTCTCTGGCAGCTGTGCCCATCACCCATTATTTAAATGTGTCTGACATCTTTTATGTCATGCTGCACTTTACAATGGAAGAAACAAGTGAATATTCATAGAGCAGTATCTACGTAATCTGGGACAATACTTCATAGAAGCTAAACACCCTCTTACACCTTAAACTCCATCCATCTGTTGTATAGTTTGTTTAAGATGGTGGAAAATCCATGAGCAGTGTTTTAAGTTCCAGGGCTGGCATTTCCTCCTTCTCACTCCCAGATGAATTTATCACCTCTGTTTCTCTCCCCTCAGAGGAGCAGGCAGGAGCTTTGACCATCTTGGGCAACTGTTTCACGGCTTCTCTCTTAGATTTCCATCCCTTAGAAGAGCTCTTTGACCTTATCTGAAATTTGGGAGTTTCATGTTCTATGCAGGGAAGTCACTTCCCCTATATTCTGTCTCTGCTTTCCAGCTGCAAACTGGAGACAGTGAAGCTAACCCAAACAGAATATTTTGAGGCTGATGCTGACATGTGCTACGTGAAAGCTAGCTGTCATAATTTTATTTTCAATGTCATATATGACTTAGCTGCAGAAGAAAAATCATTACTTATTTTCTGTAATAGTATATGCTCATACTTCAGTAAAATAATGTTTTTGAGAACAATCTCAATGTGTTTTGTTATCAAAAATTATCTAAATTCACTAATATTTATTAATTATTTCTTCTCCTACAAATCTTTCTTTAGCAATTGGAACTCTGTCAGAGATTATATAAACTGCACTTCCAGCTGCTGTTGCTTTTTCAGTCCTACTGTAAACTTATTGGACAAGTGCACGAAGTGAGTTCTATGCCAGAGGTATGTAACAAAGTCCCATGCTGAAAATTCCACTTTATTTTCATGTTCTTATTTTTCCTTTCTCTGGACTTAACAAGGATCCCACTATTTCACACTGACTATAAATCTGCAGGCATACATAATCAACTAAATACCTTGATGTCCTGCATTTTTAATTCTGTAATGTTTACAAACGTTTTTCTTTAAATATTTTGACATGGCACACTCTCTTTTGACCCAAACGGCTTTTTGTTTTTAGATAAATCCATTAATCTTACTTCAAAAAAATTCACAAGAACATTACTGTTAGTCACGTTTATTTTCAGCAGTTGCTTAAAATATGTAATACTTTGAAACGTCTTTGAGGTGGTCACTTTAAGCTGAATGATTATCATTTAAGGAAAGATTTAACTTACCATTCCAAAAATGTATATATTTTAAACTATTGAGGAGAAGAAGTTGTTGTTGTAGTCTGCTTTGTAAAATAAAATTTGAAGGTATTACATGTATTTTATGACATATTCTAGTAGTTTAGATATGGCCTATAAAAAGAAATTGTTTTATCAGATGTGCTGTCAGAGTAAAAAGAGTTTGAATATTTATTGTATCTTAAGGACACAATCAATTGTATGTTGTGAAGGCTGCTCACATTGTGACTGGGCTGTTCACTTTTAAGAGAAGACGGGACAATAGGCATCTACTACTACTAGAGCAGTATAAGTTTTAAAAATATTTTTTATTTCTTATAATTGATTTCTGTAAGTGTTTTTCACAGTTACAACTTTGCTAAATTGTTATAAATAATGCACTCCATGGAACTGGGAAACAATTGTACAAATAGCTATTTCACCATGACATTTGCATTTTTTGCTGGAGACGTAAGCTATTACTTGAAGAAAATTCCATTGTCAGTTCATGTGACAATGGTTATTTTTAACATGTAGGAGCATGAAAAAGTAGATCCTTGGAAATTATTAACTTACTAATTATTTACAAATCTTGTGCCATATTAACTTTTCAGCCTGAGAAATGGTTATACATTTCTTCTCCATCTGTTAATCCTGTCAGATGCTGCATGTGTTTTGTAAATACATATCAACATCTTGCTAGGAGAAATACCTGTTTTCTTCAGCTCTTCCACTATGATGTGAAAAAAGTAGCAAGGGTGAAAAACAAAAGCTTGTTTAGATATGCTCCTGCATTTTAGCAAGCCAAAACTACAGCATAATGTTAAAGGATGCACAAAGGTAAACAGAAAACAAATCTGTAGTTTGCTTTTTCTCTGTATTGTACAGAGATCAAGAAATGTCCTTGTATTAAACTGGGGTCTTTTCCATAATGTGTACATCCAGTGTAGTAGTAAGGACAAACTTGAAGTATCTACTCCATGTGGGGCTTGTGGAGAATGAAAATACTCATCTCTTATTTTTCTCCTTGGAACAGCTGTTAAATATGTCAAGAGAACTGAGTGAGCTGAAGAAAAATCTGAAGGATGCTACTGCGGCAATCGCAGCTGAGCCTCTGACAACCGAATCTGAGCCCTCATTCAACTCTACTGAAGCAGCTATTCAGTCCATGCTGGAGTGTTTGAAAAACAATGAACTTGTTAAAGCTGTCAGACAAATAAGAGAATGCAGGCAAGTTTTGCTACATGGTTCATATTAGACTTTCATGTTATTAGAAAAGTATGCATTTATTATCTTCCTAACTAAAAGTAATGCACAGGATCAGCGTAATTAATTAATTGTTTCAACAAGGAACATGGGGGCATTGATACTGGCTTTTGGGGAGGTGTGCCACAAGTAACTATCAAACATATGCTTGCAACAATTAAGATGTTTAATTACATTCTGTAGATCAAAAGGCCTGTGAGGCTCTTAAGAATCTTTATTGAGTTAATTCCTTACAGGTGCGTGTCACTGGCATGAGCTAACATTCAGCCCAGTTTCACTGACACCTATTTGAATGAGATTTCTTAAGCATTTTTTTAGATAATGGAAATTGCACTTTTATGTGTATTCAGTGCCTGATACCAGCATATGAGTAATAAATGAGTGGTGTAAAACAGTGAGTTGCTTTAGGCTTATAAGCATGTGCAAGTCCATTCTTCTTTTATAGTTCTCTGTCACATAGCTCTTCTCTCTGCTAATAAACCCATAATGAAATGCCTGTTCTTTTCCTATTTCTTTGCAGGATTTTGTGGCCCAACGATATCTTTGGAAGCAGCTCTGATGATGAAGTCCAGACACTACTGAATATTTACTTCCGCCACCAAACCCTGGGTCAGACAGGCACCTATGCACTGGTGGGCTCCAACCAGAGCCTGACTGAAATCTGCACCAAATTAATGGAGCTGAACATAGAGATCCGCGACATGATTCGCAGAGCTCAGAGCTACCGGGTCATCAGTACTTTTCTTCCAGACTCCAGCGTTTCCGGCACAAGTCTCTGACAGGACCCTTGGGCCCCCTTTCAAGCTGGGAGTGCTGCCCTGTGGGAGTGAGGTGGCTCAATGTCTTCTCAGCCTTACAAAGGTTTGGTCAAACTGTACTCGCTCTTGTTACATTTAGGATTTCCTCTAAAAAGCGATGGGCTGAACTTCAAACACATAGCAATACTGTAAGGACAGAGGTAGCATAGAGCATCTGGGACAGCATCCTTTGTTCTGTGTTGCACAAAAACCAGTTAGCATTTCACTAAGCAACTGCAACTCACTACTGAAGAAGTGACTTCCATTGCATACCAAAGCCTACTACACTGAACAATACTTCCTTTATAGCAAATTAATTTTTGGTTGGCAAAAGTGCAATGTTTCCTTCACAAAATAGTATTTTTTGTTAAAAAACAAACCTTGTACATTTTTTCCTTTTTTTTTTCCTATTTAGTTGAGTGAAAGATGGGCAGAATGAAGCTGGCCACGGAATCTCACAAACTTGTTGGTCAAAAGCTGAGAGCCTGTGTATATGAAACAGACTGTAAACAGACTACAATTTAATGTACACTGTAATTGGAATATGATTACTGTATCTTAAAACAATGAGCTGCTATGAAGTACATTTCCTAATGTTACTAGGCTACTGTCTCTGAAGGTACTGGATCATATTGTAGAGGTCTGTTCTTAGGCCCCCCCAAGGATCATGAAAGGTCTTGATAGATTTTTTTTTTTTTTTTATTAAGGACCTTGGCTGCTTTTTACTAGAGGTTTGCTTTTATGAATATATTTATACTATTAAAGGATGGTTGATCTAATTTAACTTGCCATTTTGTAGGAGAAAGTTCCATCATAGAGTCAAATCTTTTGAACTGTTAAGCATGCATATTTTTATTTAATATAAATTTTGAGTATAAAAAGTAAAAATATTAACGTGAAATGCAAGTTCTCATGTTAAATTTCTTCAAAGAGAGGTCTTATTTTATTTGTAATGTATATATGAAAGTCATGATTATATAGTTTTTTTCTTACATTTAACTGCTGTCCAGTGTTAAATGTATGCATGTAAATCTGTTGCACATCTGAGACACTTTTATTCTGACAACTATGTAACTTATTCACACTGTAAATACACTTAACTGTTTTTGTGAAGTAACTTTGAAATTTGGATCAGTACATCCATTTAACTAAAGTATAAAAGTCATATATGGTCACAACACAGTATGTGCTTGTTGTGAAAATTGTATTCTTGTCTGAATCAGTACAGTTGCACATGGTATCCGTGATCAGCAGCCCCCCAAAAGATACCAGTCTCCTGGTTTATGCTGAAACCATTCATAGAAAATAGTGAGAAATGTAACTACAGCCTGACAAAAAGATCCTCACAATGGAGCGTGGAAGACTACAACAGCAAAAATAGTTTCACTGGTCTGTGAAAGCCTCTGAACTTCCTTCTTCCCTAAAGAGTGTTTTTTAAACTGGCACAGATAGTGCCAGCCAAAAGGGTTTCCCCTCCTCCTTTCAAACATGGGCAACTTACACCCTTTTCCCCACCTATTTTACAGCCATAGTCTTGTTCTGGCACATAGTCTTTGATTACCAAGCAGCTGTGGTTTTTATATATGCAGTTGACAGAGGCAGGGGGAAGACACATTTGCATTTACACCAGACTCTATGCTCCAGAACATTTGCATCGTCCACCCTAGTTCAGTTTGAGTGACTGAAGGAAAAACTTGCTATTGTAGCTTGAATGTTAGCATTCCCTGAAGACTTCAAAAAAAGTCTATATTTAGGAAATCAAATGGGTTGCTTCCTTACAGATCTACTTTCCTCTTTCAGCAAAGGAGACAAACTAAGGGGGTATCAAACTAGTGCAGACTTTTATTGAACTTCATTTACAGCCTATATACAGTGAAATTACATACTTTAAGTTATTATACTTTACAATAACACCAAAGTCTTCATCCATTATCCAATGCCAGGTCAAAAGCCTTAAGTCAAAACATTGCAATAGACAAAGTGCAAAGCACAAAACACAAAACGGGGCATGGATCAGACAACATATTTGAAGCTGTAAGTGCTATCACAGGACAGCCTTTTGCCCTTGCAGCGGCCACAGAGTTCTTGGCGATGAGGTCTCTTGAGATCAATATGTCTCTTCCTCTGAGGGCAAGAGCAACGAGTCTTGGAACAGAGCTTAAGAAACAAAGACACGTTAGATGTAGTAGATGAAAGAGGATGCACTTCATGTTAGACTAACCTTTGGTTTTCCTTAATAACAGCAACATATTGGGGCTGATATACTTGGGAACTCTTGTGGTAAAAAAACCCTGTGGATTTAAGGTGTAAGAGCTTTCTATCCTAGAAGCACAAAACCCTACTATACATGCAGCAAGCCATAATGTTCTACGAGAACTCTTCAGGTGAGCCATCCATGGGAGGAGGGAGGCCCACCCCAAGACACATTTCCCAAATAACATTTCCTAGAGTTTTGATGAAATAAATTTTTCTTCCAGATAAAGTCAGTATCAAACTCAACAATAGAAATAGTGTATGTGATAACATCTGACAGTCTTAATTGAGTACAGTTAACTTACCTGGCACTGGATGGTTTCCACTCGATAGGGATTGAAGCCCTTTTGGCATTTGCGACAGAGCTGCTTGAAGTACACCTGAAAAAAAGGCAAGTTCTGTTAGTATAGAGACTTATTCAAGGTGTTCTATACAGGCACCTAAGTTTGTGCCAAAACATCTGATTTGTCAGAGACTTTATGCCATTCTTACAAGTCTCAGGAGAAAAATTACTTGTTAACTACCTTGTTGCTTCCAGAAATGCACCACACATAAGCACTCTCCCATCTGGTCTTGCAGTCTTTGCAGTGGAAATAGCCATACTTCTGCTCCAAGAACTGCAGAGACAGAGTTCACTGAGCATCCTCAAGCAGCCTGAGAGCATCCAGCCCCAGGATACTACTCCCCAAGGATGGTGAGACACTGAAAAAGGTTGCCCAGAAAGCCATATGGAAATATTTGAAGCCGTAGTGAATGGGGCTCTGATCAACAGAGTCTAGTGGGTAGCATCCCTACCCACGGAAGGGAGGTTGAACTGGATGATCTTTAAGGTCCCTTCTATCCCATTCTACCATGCTTTGATCCACACATGTGGGTTTTCACAGGCTGGAGGCTCTTCTGCTCTAGGTGAGACAGAGTCAGCCCGGGGCAGGACAGGGACCACAATGCTGCTCATAAGGTGATTTCTGGCCTCCCTGCTTGAGGGTTCGCCCCCCGCCCCATCCCGGCGCACCTGGAAGGCACCTCTCTGCCTAGGAGCCGCGGTCTCCTCCCGCCGCGTCCCCACCGGCTCCTGGCGCGGCGGCAGCGCGGCCCCCGCCGGGCCCTGCTGCTGCTCCTCGCCGCCGTCCGCCGTCGGGGTCTCCTCGGCCGGGGCTGCCTTCTCCGGGAGCGGCGCGGTGCTGAGCGGCGCGAAGAGGCAGCGCTCGGGCGCGGGTGAGTAGAGGGCGAGGCGGCCCGGGGCGCGCCGGCCCGCGGGGCTGAAGGCGCGGGCGGGCGGCAGCGTGCGCGGCCCCAGCGAGCACTGCACGGCCACGTCGGCCCGCAGGCTCACCTGCACCGCCGCGTCCTTCGTGCTGGCCCGGGGCGGCTGCGGCGCCAGCGCGGGGCCCACCTGCGACAGCAGCGCCTGGAGCTGCGCCCGCCGGTAGCTGTCCCGGTAGTCGGAGGGCAGCGGCGAGAAGGGCCTCCCGAGGAAGGGGCTGATGCTGCCACTCTTGCTCTGCTTCCAGCTGGGCTGCTTGGCCACAGCGTTCCAGCCGTGGCCGGACGCGGGGCTGCTCCTGAAGTTCTGGCTCTTGCAGAAGGGGGAATAGACAAAGCTATCCATGATTATCGCCGCTGAAGAGTTAGCTCTGCCTGTCTCCCTGCCCTGCTTTTATCTTACCTGGGGAGCTAATGGTGCTAATTGATGGGGAAAGGTGGGGGCTGTGGGGCTGATGGCAAGGGAAGGCCGGCCTGCCTGCCTTCCTTCTCTGCCAGACTCCAATGATGGAGAGATGTCATTCAGCCACAGCTGGGAAAACCATGGCCTGCGGAGCGAGGAGAAGCCTGCTTGCTCACAGTTCCTTCTGCTCATGGTCTTAAAAGAAGGAAAAGGGGCTTTGGGAAACTAACAAAACTGGGTGTCCCCCGAAGAGCTGAGCGAAGAATTCAGGCAATTACATCTCTGAAAAGAAGTCTTTACCAATATTAAAAGGTCAGAGCATCCCTATTCTTCATTACTTGGGGATTATCTAGCTGGAACATTTTCTGTCAACTGAACCGCTTTAGGAGAAGATGGAATATATGCCTGTATACAAAGTGAAGTAAGGGAAAGCAGTGGCTTAATATCTGCATATGTATGAATATATATATATATCTGTATCTATATGAAATAAGTGTTAATAATACAAGCAAGTAGTAAAAGCATGTGCATATTAGACTAATAGTCCTTCTTCCATAATTACATCACTTAGTTCAATTTTAAGGTAATACAGTTAAAATAATGTAAATCATCCAAGCTATGTATGTAACCCTTAAATCCCTGGAACTGCAGTGATGTGAAATCCTTTCTTTGTATGACTCCTCACCATCTTTATAAATGCATTGCTTTGTAAAATTCAATGGGCCAGCAAGAGAGAGGCTAGGGAAGACCTGAAAGGGTGATGTCTTTAAATGTTCACAGTGTATCTGACACTTTCCAGTGTCTGAGATAAATCAGTGAGAAACAGCATTTTTACAGGGCACAAAGAGGTTAAGATTCATGAAACATCCATCATAATTAAAAGAAACATATCTCAAGGCTCCACATTGTGCTTGGGTTTTCAAAACACTGTCGGTATCAAAGCACAAACAGGGTATTGATGTAGCCAAGTTAAAACTTAATGATTGCAATGTGGCTGCAAAAACAGTAAGTTTTTAAGGTGCTTTGGGAATGGGGATGGAAATCACATTGGAAACTACATGCCATCATTTAAACCAACAGTTTGAATTCCTCTAAAATGCTTTGGGAATAAAGTTACTGCAGCTCCCCAGAACACTGCAGAGTTAGAAGTTAAAGTTCCTTGTAAGGAGGATGAGGGGTATGGAAAATCATTGTAGGACAAGAAACTGATGAAAGTGACAGATGACTAAGCAGGTGATGTGATAGAAGTGCAACGTAAGGACTGGTGTGGAGAGACAGGAAGAAACCCCCTTATGGCACAAGAATAGATGAACATCCCACTAAAATGAAGACGGTAAACTCAAAGTTCGTGGTGGAGAGAGTGTTCCACACATTTTGAAGTTGTTCCATCACCAAAGCCAAGAATTTATTGAAGAGACAAAGCGGCAATGGACATGTATGTGGAGGATAGTAACATTCTCTTTATTAGAACAACATTTGGTCAACGATGGTCAACAACCAGTTCATGTGTCAAGGCCTACACCTGAGAAGCAGAGTCTGAGGCTTGCACAGTTCGCTTGCCCACAGCCCTGCCGCCGGGAGCCTTCCAGAGCCCTTTCCCGAGGGGTCGGTGTTAGCTGCTGTTGCCCAGCAACGCGGGCCATGTCAGCAGTGGATGTGGTACTTCATCCCCTCGCCTCTACACGAGTGAAGCTGCTGGCGGCCATCCGGGCTCAGGGCACGCACCCTTTCTGTTCTGTGCGTAGTCAGCCACGGCGGAACAGCCCTTGCGGCGGGCACCACGCGTCCCCCGGCCGCAATGCCGGGCCCCGCGCAGGGCAGGCCGGCGCGGCCGAGGCGGGGCCGCTTCGCCGCCTCCTTGCCGGGAGGCGGCTGCGGCGGAGGGCGGATGCTCCCGTTGCGCAGGCGCGGGGCTGCGTTGGCGCCAAGCTTCGAACGGGGCGGCCGGGCTGGGGGTCTGCGCTGCCCCCTCATCCCCCGCCGCTTTCCTGCGCGCCCTGCCCCGCTGCCCTGCGTGAGGCGATGCTGCGGCCGCTGCCCCGCCCGAGGCGCCGCCGGCAGGTAACGGCCCCGCGTGTGGCTCGGCCCTGCCCCGGGGCTGCGGTGTGCCCTGGGGGTGTCACTGCCGCCCCTCGGGCGTCCCTCCCTCTCCTCGCAGCCCGCCGGGGGTCCGCAGTCCCCGGGTGTGACGCGGTGAGGGGAAGGGGGGTTTGGGCCCGTCCCCGGAGACCCCGCGGTGACCCGGCGGGGCTGCACAGGCCGCGCTCCGTGCGCGGTCATTGCCCCGGAGGAGCTTCCCCTCACGGAAAGCAGCGCGGACTGGTCAAATCGCACTTTTTAAAATGTGCTTCTGAGACAGTGTTGGGTTCCTCGGTGTTCTGTCTTAATGCAGCCCGTAGCCTATTTTAAAGCGCCCGTTTTTCCTATGGTTTTGGTAAGGCAGCGTAACACGGCCGTCATGTGGGAAACGGGGTTTACTGTGGAAGGCATAGATGTGTTAAACGGTGAAGTCTCACTATGGGCTTATTATACATGTTTTTTTAATAGAATCGTGAAACTGGCAGTGTCTGCTCCACTTGAAAGCAACTTTGAATCAAATTCTTGACATGTAAGTTGTAGAGGTTGTTAGAGTATATATGTGGTAATACATATTTCATCCTAACACGTTGTAGTGAGTGTGAGGTTTTGATTTGTGTTTAAAATACCTCAGAAGTGTCCTGTCCATTCCATCGTGTCGTGTGTTTGCTGAGCGTCTTCATTATCTCCAGTATAGTTCCCTATGCTCTTGTCTGTTGTTTTCCCACCATGTTCATCATTGTGGTGTTTGACTGTTCACATCATAGTCAAAGCTAAACAGGCTGGGCTGTGGCACACCACAAAATGCAGGAAAGCCAGCCAAAGATATTCAAACAGCAGTGTATGAAAATGTTTTATTTCTTCTCAGGCTTTTCAACTGTTCCAGTAATGTCATGAATAAGAAAATGGCTTGCAAACCTGAGGAAAGACCAACTTTCTTTGAAATATTTAAGGCACACTGCAGTGAATCAGGTACAACTTATGTAAAGTAAATAATTCTTATTAGGATTGCTTTCTGGGCGCCAATATTTTATACATATTTGCTGTATGTTTCACACGAAAACTTTATGCAAGGTGTTAGCTGCTGTTCCTGCCCCAAACCTGTATTTCCTAATACCTAGATTTCTTCCAGTTTTTGTTTGTATTTTTTATCCATCATATATGCTTAGTTACTTTTTGTACTTGCTTTTTTACAGTTGTCACCTCTATACAAACCCACATGTAGACCAAGCTTAGTCTTTTCCTAGAGACACCTGTGGTAGTTAGTAATTTTAAAAGGAACTTGTTTAACTTGCCACTCTGAGCAAAACAAGAGAAACTAAAAGCCAGAGCATACTTGTGGTTTTAAACAAAGTGGATATTTTTCTGGACCTTTGGTTATTTTGTTAATGGTCAGAGAATCTGGGCAGACATCCCTTTATGTTCTGTGGTTATGAGAGTTCAAAGCCATCTAGAAGCAAGCAAACCAGAAGTATGGCAGTGGAAGGAGCGATGTGTTTTGCTGTTAGCATTTAAATGCCTGGTGTGTTTTCGCATCCTCCATGGAGGAACCTTTTTCCTTTTCATGTGGTTTTCTGTATGTTTTCCTTCGTAGATTTAGGGCCTATCAGTCTTAATTGGTTTGAAGAACTCAGTGCAGAAGCACCCCCGTATGAGCCCAAATCCTTCGGAGAGGCTGATGGGCCCTCTGGCTGGCTTGATCAAACAGCTTTTAAAACTCCAAGGACAAAACCCTCTGCGTACAGTCAGCTGGCATCAACCCCACTGCTCTTTAAAGAACAAAATGCAATATTGCCACATTCTTCTCCTGAAAAAGAGCCAGATCAGAAAAAAACAGGAGCGAGTGAGTAACTTTTTTTTTCAACCTTCTGTTGCAGCTGATGATCATTAATGTAATAGATAATGCTACTGCAGGAACTGTGGGACTAAAAAGCTTATTTTAATAGTCTTCTGAAGATCATCTATGAAAATGCAGAATTAATCTTAATAGTGGGTTCAGGTTGTGATAAACTGGTAATATATAAGCAAAATTCCCTGTATAAAAGATACTATTGTGGTCCAAGCATTCTAAATACTGTTGATATGAGGGAATATGAACGTAGTATAACCTGTTGACTGCAAATCAAAATTAATTTTTTTAGCAGTCTAGTTTTTTTATGCAGAAGTTTTGAAGCTTTTAAAGGGACAGAATCCTTTATCATGATGAAGTGTGAGGCAATATGTAGGGCACTCCTTAACCTTTCTTGAAAAGTTTTAGAAGCACCATGTCTTTGAGTTACTAAGATTATAAATTATAGAAAAACCTACATTTTTCCATTTGGAAAGAAAAAAAAAAAGAATTTTGTGAGGTATTTCTCATACATTATTTCCAAATCCCACGTACATCATGGGAGTACATGCCACTCTGCTCCTTTCTTCCTTGGACAGCAGGAAGAATCTTTTCTATAGAGAATGTATGCAACATTGTCTGTAAGAATCTCTTCTATGGAAGAGTATTTAACCCCATTCCTGAAGTATGTGATTGGTACATCTGCTGTGTCTGTGTCCTTCTGATAAGCTTTTCTAACCAGGTTACAGACAAACACAAGACTCCCTTGTTACCAGAATTGTTCTTAGATCCTGTGCAAATTCTGTGAAGGGTTAAAGCTGTGCTGCAGTTCAAGTATACTTTATAACACTACTTCCATGGAATACTGTAACTCTCTTTGTTTTTCTGAAGTTCACTGCTCAACTTCTGCTGAGAACATATTTCTTCTAAGTGTAGCTATTTGTATTTACAGTGTTAAGTCCCTAGGGAATTCCTGGTTTCAGGAATTTCATTTGGCAGTTTCATAAATGGCAAAGAAAGGAACCTTATGATTGTTTATTTCAAAATGGACCGTTTTGGTCTGCATATGTGCAAAGTTCATGTATGATTGCTTGAAGTATTCTGTTTTCTTGGTTAGAACCAAATGGCTCTTGTGAAAACAAGAGCCTGGATGGGAGCGGATGGATTTCATACCTCGTATGGTACTAGGATGCACCTGTGCTGTGCATATGAACTCAGGAACTCAGAAGCAGAGAGAAATGCACAAACTAAAGTGTAATTTCTGATACTAAGGCTGTTTGGAATTAAGGCTGTTTGGAAACTTCAGAGTAGAAATTCCTGTTAGTAATTGACTGTCCATGTAAGGGTCTTACTGTGCATAGGATTCTGATGCTTTAGTGGGAACATTGTCTTTTGCCCAGAGATGCTTTGCAAATAAATAGATACTGCTGACAGTGACAGTGACTCCAACAACAGTTCTGGAAATAATTTTTGCTTTTTGCTGCTTATTTGAATCAATAAGTGTATGGCTTAGTAAATTTGAGGGGAAGCTGCACAAACCTGTGTTTGCATGTATTGTATTTTTGCTAAGAATGACTTGTGCAATGACAAGAAAGGCACAATGCAGTACATTAAAACTGAAATGGAATGGAATACATGACTTGATTAATAGCAAGTGAATAAAGCGACACAATGAGGGGTCTTCTTGGCTGTGCATTTGAAACATGCTTAGCATTGTTTGGATATAAAATTTGAACGTATTTAAAATACTAGAATAGAAATTTGGATTGGGTTGTGGGGTTTTTTTGTTTGGTTTTGGGTTTTGTTGTTGTTATTATTTTGGTTTGGTTTTGTTTGATTTTTTTGAAAGCTTAGCTTTAAACTTCAAATTGAAACTGTTACCTGGAGTTCTGCAAAGTTGTGCTGATTATTATATTCTATGTTGTAGATAGAGAGAATTTGACAAGCCCAAGTAACACAAGAAGAAAAATAGACCAAGAAAATGAAATACTTGCTTCACCTCCTGGTACCTTCCACTACTGTCTCACTGCTAGGTATGCTAAATATGTCAACACAAATAGAAAATAAGCTGGACCTTAAGCAGAAAGCAATATTTAACCCACCATATTTGACTGTTGAACTTCAAGAGGACTGAATAATCTTGTATGTCTGATATGTTTATGATACTTGTAGGTTGCAAAGTGAATTGAAAATAAAACACTAGCTAAATTCGAAAATGTCCTTGCTTTCAGGTGATTGTTCTTTCTATTTTTCTGCTCTTTCACAGCTGGAATACAATATTTTTTAATATTATTTCAGCTTTCCAAGTCCAAACATCCAAAGAAAGAATAGTAGTGATGCATCATGTGCTTCTCAAGTAGTAAATCTATTTGTAATATTTACTGAGATTTTTTTTAATAATAGTCTTGAATTTTATAGACTTAATGTCTGTATTTCAGATAAATTTTATCAAAGTACTTGTGTTGGTTATAGGAAGAGTTAAACTAATTATTTAATTGCAGTCAGTTAAGCCAATTTCCCTAGTTTCATACAGCCTATTATAACATGCGTGGTTACAATGGCATTTATTACTTGTCAGACAAATCATCACTGAAAATTAAAATATTTCCTGAAAGAAATATTTTACAGTTTATAGGAGACTTATGGTAACGTTTAAAATGTTGACTGATGGTTAGGAGGAATCTATGTTTCATCTAGTCAGGGATTAACCATGGTGCAAAGAAAAGAAATAATGGAGATGGTAATATATGTAATGTTTGAAATATTCAATTATTTTAAGAAATTGAGACACTACATTAATATTATGGCTTTAATTTTCTTTTGCAGTCCAGCTATTTTAAGGAATACTTACAGAACACCTCAGAGAAATAATATCCCTGGTTTGTATCTTCACTTTTTGGTTCTACAAAATATTTTATATCTAGATAAAAATCTGCAATTTTTAGTTGCTGTTTCATGTCCCTTCTACATAATGTTTTTCAGGTCCATATGGAAGCTTGTTTTGCACACCAAAACTTTCAGAGGTACTGATTTTATTAATGCATTTTGTTTCCTTTTCCTGAGTTGTACATGTAGAATTTGGCATAGAAATTATATATATGATTGTTAAATGTATTTCTAGGTCAGAACTCCAAAATGTATTTCTGAAAGTCTGGGAGCAGAAGTGGATCCAGATATGTCCTGGTCAAGTTCTTTAGCCACACCTCCTACCCTTGGTGAAACTGTGATAATAGGTATTTCTAAAAATGAGCAATTGCTAAGGGTTTAAAACTTCCAGTTTTGATGCTGGAAGTTTACTCAGTATGAGCTCTTTGGTTTTTTAACTAAAAAAAGACAGAATTCTTACAGTGATTTTTGGTGGGTGCCTTTAGATAATGCAGCCCTACACAGGAAACTTTTCAGAAGTTTTCCTTTGTCTGAGGGGTTAGAGAATGTAAATTTAGAAATAACATAGCAAAGCATACAGAGAGGATTAGATATGTTTGCTTTGCCCTATCACATCGCTAGGAGCTGTTGGGCTCAGTTAAATGGGTTTGTTTATAAAGTGTAAGAAGGTGGCCTGCTGAGTTAACCTCCCAGCAGCAGTGTTGTGTTCAGCATTTTAACCATTCTCACTGTGCCTGCCATCGTGATCAATCCAATGACATGGACTGGGATACTCCTCCAATTTATACCCGAGCTCCTGGGCTCATATTTCCTGGGTTGTTTGGACGGGGCAATTCCTGGAGCTCATTTACTGCACAGCTGCATAAACAGCTGTGTCAGCAGAGCTGTGAATGAGAACGAGTGGGTGATAATTGCTTCAGTGGTAGCTAACAGTAATGATAAACATCAAGCCTCGACCTAAGGTGTTGGTGAAAGTGAGATTTCATTAGCATATGATAAGCAATGTGAAGTTTGACTGTATGATTTGTTGATGAAAATTCATGAGGAAATGGGAAGACCTGGATGTGTTTCCTTAGCTTCTGATATTGCTCTTTTTCATGTTGTTAAACTACCGCTGTATAGAGCATATAAAGCATATTAAGAATGAGTCCTAGGACTGGGAATTTCTTTTGGGATTTAGGGGATGGTCAAGGCTATTGAGCTGTGCCATTTTGGTGTTCTTTGGTCCAGAAAGGTGTGAGCTGAAAAGAAGGGCTGGGGGAAGTATCCATACCTTAATGATGATGTTCTGGGAGATGAGCTGTGGTTTGAGCTCTCATTCTCCCATGTCTTGGATAAGCCTAGTATTTTATAATAGTGATATTATACTCTTTGCCTTCTGACACCTGTGGAAAGAAAGGGCTGCTACACAGAACCTAGATGTTGTGTCTGTGAAGCATTTTAATATACGCTCTTCAGGCATTTTAAAAATAGGGTTCACTTTCTCCTTTTGTAACAAAAGTGAAGATAGTACTGCTGTTTTGGGAGGAAGTGGGAAAAAAACCCCAAATTCCTGAAAGGCTTGAAGATCTCATCCAGATCTTTGGACAGAAGAAAATGGGAAATAGTGCCTTGAATAACTGCTTGAAAGGGGAATGGCAGTGCTCTTTCTAGGTGGTAACTGGAAACATAGCAGAAATCATAACCTGTGATTTGTGGTGGTTTGTGCTGTTACAAAAGTGCCTTTGTACACTGTCCTTCATCCTCATCTGTATGACTTTTCAATTAGAACTTTTAGTTTTTAGTAGTTTATTTACAGATTTGAGTGGAATTTAAAATAATCCAATGAAAATCCTCCCAAAACACAGCTGTATTTGAACACACTCAGCAGATCACTCAGGAGAAAATAAATTGACTTGTCTGTCTCCTTCTAAAGCTAGAGAGAATGATTCTATTTCTGAAGCAAAGCGACAGGATGGAAGGGCTGATACAGTAAGTAGTTTTAAGAGCTATGTTGTTCTTCAATTTCAGTTAAGCTA
The DNA here is from genome assembly GCF_017590055.1 of Onychostruthus taczanowskii. Taxonomy (NCBI): domain Eukaryota; kingdom Metazoa; phylum Chordata; class Aves; order Passeriformes; family Passeridae; genus Onychostruthus; species Onychostruthus taczanowskii. The sequence continues at coordinate 1,941,594 of NW_024502569.1, read as the reverse complement.
TTTGGTTATATGTTTACATTTCTTGAGCCAAGAATAAAAAATTGTGTCGTTTTCATTTTAAGCTCTCCTATGTGACTGTTTTTAAAAGAGTTACTCCTCACATGACTAAATTTGCAATACATAGTTGTAGAATGTGTTCTCACAAATAACCCTCTCTGAGGAATATTTTTTGCTGTGCTTATTAACAAAAAACAAAGCAACCCCAACCCCCCAAACCACTTGGCTTCAGTATTATTCAGAGAGGAATCAAATCTAGGAATTATATTACTTATTTGAAGATTGATTTGTCTGGTTTTTCCCACTTCCATCAGATTTTTAAAAGTTATTCTTTGGGCATAACTTGTTGCTCTCAACCTCTTCAATAAAGAGTTGAAATTGAGTATTAATTTCAGTCCTTTGATACTGGTAGGGAAATTTCTTGCATAATTGGAATTTGACACTGTGTCTATGAAAGCTGAATGATTATTGAGACTGAAAACCAAGGATGGCACTAAAAGGATTAAATTCCAGATTTAAGTTTTACCCTTAACAACCTGAAACTTCACAGTTAACAAACCGTTACAAGTGAAAATAGGCAAAATGTCCTTGTCCTTCCTCATATCTCTTTTATTCCCTTTTTGAGAAGATTACAGTAAACTGCTGAACCCATTCACTGCCCTGAAGGTGACTTTAAGATGGAACCTGATTTGCATCAAAAATGGGGATTATCTGCTTGTTTGTTTTTCACGTGTACCTGTGAAAATGTTACATTTCATTTTAAGAGATGGCGTCAGGTGCTGCAGTAAATGTTTAGAGTTCTGTCCTTGACTATTAAAGTGACACTTACTGGTACATAACATGACAGCTTTTGTCTTTGGTTTACAGATTTTGCACAACTATTTTTCCAAGCATGATAAATGTCCTGGGATAAGTGATGCAAGTATGCTGTCTGTACCAGAGACAGTAAAGCTAAATGCTGAAGATGACATCAAAGATTTGGGTATGCATCGATGCTTTATCTAATAAGTATCCAGTGAAGCAAGACTGAGGATAAAAGTACATTCTGTGTTTTGGGCTGTTCTTATGGCTGGTTTGTTCTGTACAGCTGTGTACAAAATAGAATTGATTCTATTTTGTGAAATTAATCCAAGCATGATAAATGTCCTGGGATAAGTGATGCAAGTATGCTGTCTGTACCAGAGACAGTAAAGCTAAATGCTGAAGATGACATCAAAGATTTGGGTATGCATCGATGCTTTATCTAATAAGTATCCAGTGAAGCAAGACTGAGGATAAAAGTACATTCTGTGTTTTGGGCTGTTCTTATGGCTGGGTTGTTCTGACAGCTGTGTACTCTGAGTCCCTAAATTGATTCTATTTTGTGAAATTAATCTAGCCTTAAAAAGGGGAGTGTCTGTTGAGTCAGTAAGTTACATCAGTGTCCTGGTTAAGCCATGAATGTCAGGTTATGGTGCCACTGGACAACAATCAGTTTTGTACTGTGAAGTGTGTTCACTGCAGCTGGAGAGGTGAGACTGGGAGAGCTGAGACAGAAAAATGGTACAGGCTCAAGGGGGAGCAAGACTACTGCTTCTAGTTATTGAACAGGCTTAACTTTATCATGAAGTTTCATCCCAGCACTCACTATTCTGTAGTGAGCTTGTTTTCTAATCTTGTTTTTGATCTTTCTTCATTTATTTCACCTGTTCGAAATAGGTAGTTCAAAATGTGACAAATTATTTTGGAAAAAAAATGTTTTGGATTTCTTCAAATGAATGCAGAAAATACACAAGACAAGGGAAAAATATTTTTATTCTGTTTTTGGATCATGTTAGTGAACAAGTGAAAGTTTAAATTCCAGTGGGAGGTTTTTTGATTTTAGTTGAGAAATTATGGCAGAAGGGATGATTATTACCAGAAATTTGTTCAGGATGCATGGGTGTAAAAGGGATTCACGCTGGCTAGACAGGACAGTATATCCTTATCCTTATATCCTTGTCTGAATTGAATGGCCTGCCCTAAAAATAAGATTTGATGCTACATGTAAGTGTTGTGAAAAAATCAGCTTAGAATTTGATAAGGAGACCTGAGAATGCTAGCATGAGGAAGCATTAGGACTTAGAGAGTGATGCTGTAGGTTCAAATGTGACCCTACAAACGGTTTTTATGCTGTAGGTTCAAATGTGCTGAAAAGAATGTGTTTGGTAGTAAATGTATTCAAATAATCTGTAATTAACAAAATACTTTTAGAAATTAAGCACAAATTAATTGATCTTGGTCTGTGTTGAAGTAGGTTCTATTATATTGCATACTACAGTAGAGAAGATCAGTTAATATCTGAGAAAAATAAGAGGGAGAAGAAGACCACTTGTCTTAGAGTTCAAAATAACTTGCAAGTGTTTTCCTTTCCCTATGTCTTCCCTTTTTGATAATTTGGCATTTGAAGATGCCATGTATAAAAGGGACAGCTCCATGTTTGTAGCTTTCAGATGTTGGTTTTCTCTGGAATAGTGTCATAAAGTACAATAAGTTTTATTAAGGATACGTTCTGTTTCAGTTAAAGAAAATAAGATCATAATATATCAAATCATCAAATAATATCTAAACTCCAGTAAGTTTAAAAGTCAGAATTGATTTCCCTGATTTTTGTTTTTCCCTGGCATGAGATTATTCAGTGTACATACAGTATCTGTACAGTCTTTCAGTTAGTCCTTGTTTTCTTTAATCTTAAAAAGTAATGTCTCTTGTTTAAGTAAAAACAAATAAGCTGTGTCTATGTAGAAAGCTGTACTGACAAGTTATCACAGGATGAAAGGATATGGAAGAAGTTGCTTCAGAGGAACCCACTTTAGTTTCCTCACTATTTTAGTGAAGGAAAATGACCTACCTGTATGCTCAATCAGTAGTGTTACAGTTTCTTCTTTTTGAGATCTCATTTACCACTCAGGCAAAAAATAGAAAGTAAAGAGAATGAGTAACTTTCTATGCCTACAACATCAGCATGAACCTATAGTGGATGTATTGCAAATAATTGGTTGTGTGTGACCAAGTACTGGGAAATCTATGGACTTCCAAATGGAAAATCTTTTGGATATTACACTATTTAAAAGTTCTAGTAGGGAAAGTTATAGAGTCGTAAGCTAAAAAAATTATACCTAAAAAAAGCTAATGGAAAAAGTTAAGCTATTGGTTATGGGCCTAAGGAAAACAGAGGACTGTTTTCTAGGTACTTTATTATGATTTCTATGATATGAAGAAGGCTTAAAAAGCATTCTGTAAATGAAACCTGGTTTTGAATGTGGAATGTTTTGATAAGTGGGTCTCATTTGATACATTTGAGAAGGTAATATTTTTTTTGGCATGTGTAAGCTCTACAGAAAATAACTATACAACTATACAATAGTAGAGGTTGGATTATTTTTCCCCTATTGCATGTTATTTCTAAACACAAACAAAAATTCTCATTATTTTTCTAATATTTATGCCAATCATGGAACTACTTAAAAGTTTCCTAATCAGTTAAAAGACTGAGAATATTTCTAAGTGTTTTTAGATACTGTACTATTTCATATCATAGTAGAAGACAATTTAATAATTAATAGTAGAAGACAATTTAATAATTAATAATAATTAATTGAAGATACAACTGTGTGCCTGAAGATATAAATTAATAATTAATTTATATAACAGTTTCTTTACCTGCCATTATAGATAAAAATAGGCAGCTTCTTAACGTGTCTGGTACCTATCATCTGGTATAAATTTTGGAAGAAAAAAATCAATATATTTATCTTCTCAAGTTTACTACTCATTCTCTGTCTGTAGGTGGGAAAAAATACTCTTTTGAGACAGCCAGGTTTCATCTTGGCAGCCACAGCCACCACAGAGCTTAGGAGGCCAGGGCATTTACATGTATTTCCTTTGTCTCCTGTTTCCTCTAACATTTTTCTTTACCAACTCACTCCTGAGTAAAGGTAATGACTATAAAATTGAAAGCTCTGTTTACCAGTACTGTTCCCAAGTTATTTCCTTATGCTTATTTTCTTACTTCTTTTCCTCTCTCCATCTTCTCTAAACTCTAGAGTCGGAGGTGTTAGATGGCTTACTGGGTGAGATGGATAGCTTTGAGGACACACTCACCATGCCAGCTGAGTCCAGTGGAACTCTTCTGCTGATGCCACATGCTCTGGATGCAGTAGAGAAATACGAGATAAATCCAGATAAAACACAAGAAAAGAGGGATGTTCCCTCTCAGCAGCCTAATGGAAGAAAGAATGGCGTTTCACAGGAAGTCAAAACAAATAGCTGGACTGAAAACAGCCACTGTACTCGAGTGGATGGTTCTTTACTCCAAAACACCAGTGAAGATACAGGAGATGGTAAAGATGGCTGTTTAATAGAACATGAAAAAGAATTGGAGTCTCTTAGGAAGGCAGGAGATGTGCATGATTGTAGAACACACGAGTCCTTTGAGAATGAGAGGCCTGTGAAAGAAGGTGTGCACTCTCCATCAAGCCAGTGGTCTCAGCTGAACTTATCTGGTCTTGACGAAACTCACCTGGAGATGTCTGTATGTAGCTCTCCACCCTCCGACTTACGTAGGGAGGGAAATTTAGAAGAAAAGTCATTACTAATGGCCAAGGATGTTGCTGTGGAAGCATCTTTACTGAACTCTTCAGGCTTGATAAAAGCACAAAAGCTGTCGAGTGTGGATTTGTCAGAAAAATGCTGTGAAATGAAAAACACTGAAAACAACCCAACATCAGAAATAACTCCAGTAAAATCTGTGTCACTGAGTGTTCAAGATCCAGAGTTAGTAAAAGGATGTGCAGCTGAGGTTTCCAAAATGAGCTTCTTAAACTGTAATTCTTTTTTAAATGAACATGCAAATGTCACAGAGTGTTCTGTAGTCTACAATGACAAGTTTTCCATGCATTTAACAGCAACTTCTAAATCTGTCGTAACTGATGTTCTGTCTCACCCACTTGTGTGTAGTGCCAAATCTCCAGATAACTGTGATGACCTACATTTAATAAATAGTGAAAATACTCTTACAAAGTCTGGTTTTAAAAACCTGAAGATGTTACCCAGTCTGAGAAAGAGATCCAAGAAATTTATTTATAGACTAAATAATACTTTACTGTATCAAGAAGAAAAAATACAAAAAGAAGTAACCTCAGAATTACCTATTCATACTGCATTGCCACATTTGGAATCTCATTCATACGAATTTAGAGGCTGTCTGGTGGCCAGTGATGTTGAGCAAGGTATATTATTAAGCTTTTCATCATTTGTGGAGGATTCATTATTTATTATAAGCCTTTCATGTAAATGTTTCAGATAAAATTATGTAAAATCTTGTGTTTGTGGAAAAGTAGCTGGGCAGTTGGGAATCAACGTATGGGATAGGTCTGTTATACAGTGATAAGGATAGCATCATTTTCAAGTAATCTTGTGATAACTTTTTTCCTAACAGATTAGTTTCTGGAATAGAAACTTCCACCCTGAGCCATTATTGTAATTGACAAGCTTAGTTACCTTTGTCAATGGTGCTGTTACATCCGTAATGTCAAGGGCCATTTTGTCTAAGTTTGTAACTTCTAAGCGATCATAAAGAACGTTAAAGTTGTATAGTTATTTTTCTAGAATTAGGTGCTTTAAGACTGTACATCTGTTTCTTCCAAAAGCACAAAATATTTTAAAAAACAATATAGTGGAAGCAAGCATATGCTATTTTTAGAAGCTGTTGTTCTTGCTAGAAGAATTCCTTTATATTAGGAGTTGAAATACTTTAAATTTGAAAAATTCCTTATGTTGAGACACAAGGAGTTGAAGCCCATCTTTTGAAATTTCATTACAACTAAAAATTTATTTATTGTTTTTGACCTGGTAGCATTAACTGCAGCCAAATCTCTTTGTTTCTGGCTGTCAGAATACAATTAAGTTAAGTTAGACCTCCAGCCTTGTCAAGGCGTTTGCATTTGAAAACAAAAGTGATACTCTGGCGTCTGCTGTTAAGCTTGTGTAAAAATTATCTAATCAGCCAAAATTTTATGAAAATCTGAATCTGCATTTGTTTGAATAAATTTATTCAAATTTTTCTCTCTAATGTCTTGTCTTGTAGACCACTTTCTTCCTGCTGAGAGGAAGCATTTGGAATCAAATACGAGGACAAAGAACTTCAGCACTTCTCCTTTAAAAATTGATATAATGGATAACTCATCCCATAATTCCTTCCGTGACAGGCTGAAACAACAAGACCTGAGAGACTTGGGGGAAAATGCAAGAGAAGATCAACCTGCTGCATCAATAAAATGCTTAGAAGTATCTAATACACTGAAAGAAGACCCAAAAAATCCTTTAAATAATGAGATTGTTTCAAATATAAAATGTAAAGTTCTGACTTCAGCATGCTTAATGGCAAGAAAGCATTCCAGATTTCTCCCTAAAAGCTGTGCTTTAGGAAAGGGTGAAGAAGATAAGGACATGAGTGCTAAGGTGAACAATGGAGCTGCTGTACCTCAGAGCCTGAAAGAATTTGGGTCTTCTCACAGGGACAAGGAAGTCTTGGTTGATATTCACGGTGACTCTACATCTGTGACAGACAGCAGTTCCCGTAATACATTGTGTCAGATCAACTTTGGCACAACTGGAGTCAGTAGTGACTGTTGCAATAAATTATCACCCAATAAAAAGCATGCTACAGACCAGAGGTCAGGAGTTGACTGTAGAGAAGTACACAGACCCTTGGGAATAAACTGCTCAGAAAATGACAGTAGTGTATTAAAACAAGGGGAGAAAACAGATGCACCTGCCTTTTCAGAGGATGTAGCCAACAATGAAGACCCAAAGCCAGCTGAAAACAGCAAAAGCCCTCAAGCAGCTGCATTCAGTAATGTAGCTGTAGACATTTCTAAAGAATTATTAGATTGTGTAGATAATAATTCTTTAAATGAAGTCATTTCTACAGAAGATAAACAAGGAGCACATATGTATTCCAGCAAAATGCCAAACAAGAACCTAAAGTGCAAAGGGGAATCATCAGTGACTCGTAATGCATGCAGTTTGAATCTGGGCTTCAGTGGCTTTCAGACTGCTTCCAACAAACAGATTAAATTCTCTGAAGCCAGTATAGCAAAAGGCAGAATGCTGTTCAAGGATATTGAAAATGAATGCTTTGAAACTTCTTCCATGGAAAGAGTCAGAAACTTTTCACATCAAGTTAAAAAGGAAAGTATGTTATTCTCAGATCCAAAAGGCAAGCTGGGCAGTAATTTATCTGATTCTTCAGATTCACAGGCAAGTTTTTTTGAGCCCAGGCATACACAGTTTACTCCACATAAAGCTGGCTTGTGTAAAAGCTTTCGTAGAACTCCACAAGCCGTGCAAGAAGAAAATCAAACCTTGACAGCAAGCCAAGAAGCTGAAATTGCTGAACTTTCCAGTATCTTGGAAGAAACAGGTAGTCAGTTTGAATTTACACAGTTTAGAAAGCAAAGCAATACAATACAAAGTCATGGCTTGCAACAATTAGGAAGTGTAGAAACAAATGGAACAAAGAATGTAGAAAATACTTCTGAAAAAAGGAAAGATGTGGTGGTTTGTAGCACTTTTAAATCAGAAAATCAAGTAAAAAATTACAAGTATTGTACTCAGGAGGAAGACACAAATGAAAACACTGAATTGGTGGAAAATGAAAATGAAAATGCACTGTTTTTCCATGAAAATGATAAAAAGGTTACTTTTACTAACTCAGACATAAATGAAAGTAGAAGATCTGATGAGAGCTTTCCCATAGCTAAGCAGAACAGCTTTTCTAATTTCATTGGCTTTACTTCAGCTGGAGGTAAAAAAATAAATATTTCAAAAGCAGCTTTGAGTAGGTCTGCAGAACTCTTCAGAGACTTGGATGATGATAACTATTTGATCAAATCTTCTGAAACTGGTACTAGATGTCACAATTCAAATGGATCTATGTCTTCTAACAGTAATTTTTCCAGATACTTGACAAAAGAAAGCAAGGAAAAAACTGTTCATGTTTCAGATTTCAAAAGCATTAATGCTGTTTCCTACACAGGTTCTGTTTCCTACCATATACAGAATAAAAATGAGGAAAATACTAGTACAGCATTCAAGGAAAATATGGAAAACCAGGCAAAAATATCAGCAAATAATACTGAAAATGTTAGCTTCAGTAGTATTAACAATATCGACAGCCTATTATCCACTAAAAATCATAAGCAGAATTATAAGACTTCCAAACAAATTTTAAATCTAGGAGATGATGAAGGCAATTTGCAAGACCACACATTGGGTGTAACATGTCTAGAAGATGCTATTATGACTGCAGAAGAACACAGTTTAAATACGTCATACGAGATGGAAAACCAGTCTCCTAAGCAGAAAGGAGAGGACAGAAAGGAAGATGAATGTTTGTCACCAAAGCCTCAGGCTCCTGGTGGTGATATGTCCATTCCTGATGCAGCTTTGGATCATTCTCTGCCCTTGTTCAGTGTACAGTGCGGAGAAGGAGATGTAAATGTTTTGGAGAGCTCTGATAAAGAAAAAACAAATTGTGAAAATATGCCAGAAGACACCACTCATGATAAGGACTTGTCAGTGGATGAAAGCAGAATAAGAATAGGTTCTTACCATCATTATCAAATACCTCTTGAACAAGAGGTAAACATGGGGGAAAATGAAGTGGAAGGGAGTTATCTGACTGGTTTTCATACTGCCAGTGGCAAGAAAATAGCAATTGCTGATGGATTTTTGGCTAAAGCAGAACAGTTTTTTGCAGATGTTGATGTAGGAAAGGAAAATAATGGCAATTTTGAGAATCTCATCAAGAAAAGGAAATGTGGCAAGAACTGTGTTAAAGACTGCAATTTATGTATTGAAAGCATTGCTCAGTGTGACTCAGAAAAACTCAATTTTAATGAAAAGCTTGTTGCTGAAGAGCTTGGAGATCAGTTTAATCAGGCAATAGAGAGCAGTCCTATTAAACATGCTGCAATTCTTGATCCTACTAAAGTAGATACATTTGTTGATCTAGATGAAACTTGTGAAGGGAGTTTGGTAACTACACATGTGCATAAGCAAGCTGATGTCAGACCTGGAAAGTCAGAATTGGAATCCCTTAAAGGACAGAAGAGTGATGCTCTAAGTAGAACTCATTTGTCTGAAGATGGAAAATTCCTTGCAGAGAAAAAGGTGGACTGCTCACCAAGAAAGAGGGATGGTTCAGGAAACACAGATGATTTTCCTGTGGACTCTGCTGCATCTCTGCATTTAATACAGGTACCACATGACCTTGAAGACAACTGTGTGCCTGAAGATACAAAAAATATTTTATTTGTTGAGGAGAGCAACAATAAAGCTGATGAATCAGTCCTTCTAGATTCAAAAGGTAGCTGCTCTTACATGAATGGTGACAGTAAGGAATTTGACTTAAACCATATAAATGAACCTGCTGCTGATAAAAATTGCTTCACAGACACCATAGCCAGTGCTTGCCAAAACCAGCCACTAGTCAGTCTTCTTGAACAGGAAACGAATTTTAACAGGTTAGAAGAAACAACACTTAAGGTTGAAAAGCAAAGGGATGATCTGAAACAAACTGTGTTTAGCACAGCAAAAGGGAAAGCTGTGTCTGTTTCAGAAAGTGCATTAGCAAGTGTCAGACAAATGTTTCAAGACTGCAGTGAGGCTGTAAAATATGAAATTGAGCCTAACTCAAGAAGGAATCAAACAGAAATTGCTAGAAATTCATCTGTAGTCCTTCACACTGAGTGTCCTAATTCTGCTAATTTTTTCAATGCTACAAGTGAAGAGGTTAATTCAGCCACATCCCAATTTATTGAAGTAAATGCAAGTACTGATGAAGACAGTCACCAAGAAAGAAACACATCTGCAGATGCACAGTCTGCTTCAAATTCTCAGAAGCAATCCTTTGAGCAGAATCTTAAGCTTTTAGGGCACTTTGTTCCAAATAAGCAGATAAAGCCATCAGATGCTTCTACAAGCAATTTTGGATTTTTTAGTACAGCAAGTGGAAAGCCTGTACAGCTTTCAGAAGAGTCACTCAGGAAAGCTAAACAGCTCTTTTCTGAAATGGAAGGTAATCATTCACCACATGTACAAGAAGCATTTTTAGTTGAGGACGATGTTGAAAAGTCTAAAATGCACACTGAAGTACTTCCTAGGAAAATGCAGGTAGTGTCATCAAAAGGGGAAGAAAATACCAGCCCTGAATTGTTTTCAGATTCTGCTTTTGGCTTCAGTACTGCTAGTGGAAAGCAGGTAAAAGTTTCTAAAGATGCCTATCAAAAAGCAAAGGCAATTTTTGAAGAATCTGATTACTTTTTGAGCAGTGGGCTTTGTACTACAGATCAGCTTATTTCAATTAAAGACAGTGGTCAACGTATAAAATCTTTAACAGATAAAGTGATCTCAGAATTCAAAACTGAAAAAAGCTGCAATCAAGACTCTGACTTTAAAAGCATCTGCCCTCAGGAAATAAAGTATTTTCCAAGCACTCACCATGTCAAAATGCCTGAGCACACACCATACAATCAGAAAAACAAGCAGTTAGTATCATTTAAAAGTAACTTTCAGCAAGAGAAAACTGAGTCTTCTGGAAAAGGGCAGCTGAATCTGCAGTCAAAACCGGAGTCTGAAGCAATTTCATGCAGTGCTGCTGCTAAAGCAGAAATTAATTCTAATCTTCTCCAAAGTCCAAAAAATTACTTGGAAGTAGAGGCTGTAGAAAGTGCAAGAGCTTTTATGGAAGACAGTTTTTCCAGTTCTGGAGTACAAATTAATGCTGCGCAGACCTTCAGTGGCAGACCAGATAAAAACTTCCAAAATAAAACCTTTGGGAAGAGGCACTTTGAAGAAATCAACTCACTTGGTAGGTGTTTTATCTTAGGTATGCTCAACTCCATATTTCTGCACAGTGGATTAGGTTAGGCTTTTGGATGGTTTTTTGCATGTCTTATTGGTTTTTAGCTCACAGAAACATTCAAGTTCTTTCTTTAGGTGTCAATGACAAAAACTCTTCTTGCTGCAGGGTGGTTCATCCACTCTTTCCAGGCTTAAATATGCACAGTAGAAGCTAAATTTGTGATCAGTAATTTTGAAGTTGTACAGGTTTGCTGTTTTAAACTTACAGAAGAAAGCTGCTGCTCCTTTTCTCTCTGAGCACTTTGTTCTTTTTTTTTCCCTTCTATACAAATCTAGTGTTTTTTCATTGAAAAATGAGTAGCCGTATTTTCATTTTCACTGTTTCGTGCATTGTAGGTGAGGACAATGTTTTGCTTGTATCAAGACTGCTAGTCTGATATGAAAAATAGTTGTTGGTCTAAGAGCAGTTTCTTGCTTCTGAAAGTGATGCTTGCACAGACACATAGACCAGTTCAGGGAGCTGGGCTAGCTGAAACCTTGTGGAAGGGGAGATTGCAGCAGAGTCCCTGCCTGGATGCACAGGTTCAGGTGCAAAGGTCAGCAGGCTAGCACTGGAAAGTTTGGGTAGGTGGCAAAAGCCAGGGAAGGACTCTTACCAATCCAGCTTGAAATAGCTGTGCCACAGCTGAATCCTGACCTTGGTTACAGCTTCTCTAAAAGATGAGGTACTCTTCGAAGGAGTGACTCTTGAGTTACTGAAAAGTAACTCAAAGAGAGATGCAGGTAAAGTGCACTGTGGGAGCTGTGCTGCCGGAGTGCACTGGGATGCACTTTCTGAGGCAAACTGTGTGTTTGGCAACTTGAGACTTACAGACTTAATTTTGGGTGGAGAAGAATTACTGGTCACAAAAGTTTAATAACAGACTTCATTATATGGGGTTTTGTTGTCACTCTTGGTAACACAATATGCAGTCATTCTGTGCAGGAGAAACTTCTGCAATTTGTAAGTGAGGTGGCTCTGTGTTTGAAAAGGCCATTTATGACATGTGACCTGAAAACTTGCTAATTCTGCTTGCTCTGACTTCAGTGTTTTATTTAGAAATTACAGTTATGTTGTCCTGATTGATAAGAAACAACTTGAAAAGCATATCACTTTCAAAACTGGTGTTTTTATTCTAGGCGAACCTCCAATTAAGAGGCAGCTTCTGCTTGAATTTAACAGAACAAAGAATTCCCCCAGGTCTTTGAAAGCTTCAAAAAGCACCCCTGATGGTAATTTTAGTCATCTCATGTTCTAAGCAGTAATCCAGTGTCAGTTGTTATCTTGAGAATTCGTCAATTTCCAATAACCTAACATATAATAAGTTTGCTTAACTACTGCATTTATCAATGTAGTCATGGAAATTCAGGAAAGCTGCTGTGTTCATGTCTCTGCAGACTTGAAATCACGTGATTAATGATTTGCCTTATTGCATAGACTCTAAATATATTCCTTCTGCAAGAACCCTGAATTAATTTCCATTTCAGGAGGAATTTACCTGCTCTCTCACAAATCCTAAATCTCACAAATTCTAGTTTCAATAGGAAGAATGCATTTTAGTGATTATTCTACAGAATATATTTTATTAATTAACTTTGTGTAGATACTTACTGGCAATATAGTTACTATACAATTACTTGTCATATGAAACTTCCTCTTTGCAGCCTAAGGGCATAGCACAAATGGGTTTACATTCCAAGCAGATATGATTTAGTTACATTGATAATTCCAAGACAAGCATGTCCTTCAATAATGGAAAGAGGAATTTGTGCAAATGTACCTTTTTTTGTTGTATTGTCAAATAAAAGAATAAAAGTTGCTGAAAGAGTTCTAAATGGAGCAGTGAGCCTACCTGGAGTTAATATGACAAATATTTCCCTTTCAATATCTTGCTGGCTCACAGACACAAACTCTTGAGAGCTCAGCACTGTGAGCACTTATCCCTTAGATCTCTCCAGGAAGATGTTTAAAAAAACGTTTTTGGGGGCAGGAAAGAATAAAGCTGTTTAAATCCACTCTGAAGACCTCTATTAATTAATTATTTCTATTAATTTTCATTAATATATATAAAGCATGTGCTGTAGATTTCTATCTATCTATGTAATGTGCCATTTCAAACATTTACTTTTTCTAATTATGTTACAGGCATTTTCAAAGACAGAAGAAAATTTATGTATCATGTGCCTTTAAAACCCATAACTTGTCAGCCTTTTGGGTGAGAAATTTTAGTGTTCTTCTTTGCAACTGTCTAAAAATATACAGTAATAATTTACTACCTAACTTTGTAAAAGGCTAATCGTTTTATGACAAAATGAATATTAAGTTACCATATAACACATGCTGCTGCAGTAGACCAGTGAGATGCTAAACAAACTATACCCTATTACACTGTGTCTTTTCTCAATAGATAGAAGTTAAGTATTCTGGTTTTTTAAATATCAAAGACTGATATTTTGTCTTTTTATTGATACAGAATTGAAATTTGTATTACTAAATTAAGAATACAAAACTCCTGACAAAGATTTTTGTCATGAAGATGAAACCTGTATGCTTAAATGTTTTCATTTCTGTAGGTCAGCTAAAGAACGACAAGAAGTCAAGAATCCTACCCTTACCCTGCCAGATCAAGACTTCAGAGGATTCCAATCTAAACCTGCCATTTTTCAGCACTGTGCTCTCAGGCACTCTTCAGACAGTGCTGCAGGGGTTTCCACTCCCTGTAAGGCCTCAGCAAAAGAGAGTGAAGAAACAAGAAGTTTGTACAAATCTGGCAAAGCTGCTAAAACTTTTATTCCACCCTTCAAAACCAAGCTGACATTTGCTACACGCGAACAAGGCGGCAGCAGCAGATGTGACTCACCCATCAGCAAAAGTATGACCAAAGAGATGGAACTAAATCAGATCAGAACTGAACAAAATACTGCTGACCCTCAAGATCAGCAGCCTTGTATCCAGCATGCAGCAGACACAGACCTAGAAAATGGCAATTTAGGTATTTTCAGATTTTACTCAATTACTGTGAATACTAATTGTCAGAGTTGATTCTATAGATTCTGTAGGCTTTTTTGCATAATTTGCAGACTTTTTTAATAAAAAGAAGCTTCTTTTTAAGGCTTTTTGTATTTTGGCAGGAAAATTAGGAAATTACTACTTTCATAATATTTTATATTGCACTCCTAAAAGTGCATATCCTGCTTATCTCCAAAGTTAATTGAGAAGAAGGAAGATATTTCACACAGTGCTTAGAAACAAGATAACTTATGTTTCATTTGATATTAGATTTTTCTTATATACCTCATAGATAAAATAATCTAGGAACCTTAGATTAGCCTTGCTATACTTAATTTGCTTTTACAGAAGCTTATTTTCCTTCTGTCCTCTAATTAAAATGTAGACTTAGCCATATAAATGGTTGATTGTGTCATTTTCAAAGAGGCAGACTTAGAATGCTCAACTGTTTGACCTAAGAATGTGGGCTTATGCCTTCTAAGCTCTCCTGAATGCTCTGGTTCTTCTGATTACTTCTGTAATTTACAGTCACATAATCTGGATTTTTTTCAGAAGGACTTGTGTATATTTGAACAGGTATATGAACACTGGCAGAATTAGATCCTGCAGTAACAGGCTAAAATTTCAGGATTATGGTTTCTGTGGTCATCAACTAATTTCATTCCAGTTGGAGTTTTCTATGAAGACTGAGTTCAGTCTTCATATGAGAAAAGTATGTGGATGGAAGTTTAGTTCAGGGACTTACATGAAATTAATATGGATATGTAATTTGTTTTATATAGATATTCAAATGCCTCCAGTAAACACTGCTTTCTAAATGCATTAAACTTTTAATATTTAGACTTGCAGTTTCTAAAAATCTGCAGAGTGGCATAGAAAAAATTCTGCTCTGAATCTGCTACAGTGTGACTGTGTATCTTTATTTGATTATGCTTTTAAAAGGTTTTGATGTTTTGGGGTTGTTTCTTTTTATTTGCAGCTATGGCCAGGATGGTGACAAATCTCCGCTGTGCCAGAGATCTGCAGGAAATGAGAATTAAAAAGAAATGTAGGCAAAATATTCGTTCACAGCCAGGCACTCTTTATGTCATTAAAACATCTGCAAGCAGTAGAATCCCTCTGAAAACTGCAGTAGAAGAGAAATCTCCTAGTTTTTATTCTACAGAAGAGGTATATTGATATCTTTTTATTTTCTGTCTGGCATCTGTTTCTCAAGACTGGCAAGTAAAAACTCAGTAGCTTTTGAATAGATACATTCTTCAGTTTTTAGGTAAGTATTTACAGTAGCTGTTACACCAGTTGCTACAGTACTGAAGTAGCATATATCCAGTTTTTAAGACTATTCCAAATAATAAAGGTCATAAATCTCTAGTGTTATAATCAAACAGGAAAAAAATCCACCAATTAAAATGCAAATGAAGAGCTGGTTTAAAAGAACAGTTAAAATTTAAGCTTAGGTAAATCTACATGAAAATGCTCTTGCTTTTGGTACTGTGAAAGTACAAAACCTATTGAATTTTTTTAAACACTTTCAAAGTACACTGTGATGCTGTTCTGCTAAAACAGTTGTTGGGAATCCTCCATTCTCCATGGTTTACATATGAAATGGCAAGGTCAGACAAAAGCTGTCTCAACCTTAAAGAAATATTTAATCTGAATTTATAAGATTGGATATTTAAACTCTCTTTTGAATTCTTACTGTATTGTCATTATTTTCTCTTTTCCATTTGGTTTTTTTCAGCTATACACATATGGGGTTTCAAAACAATGTGTACAAGTTAACAGCACAAATGCAGAATCTTTCCAGTTTCTCATCAAAGACTTTTTCAGTAAGGAGTATTTGTTAGCTGGAAATGGAATGCAGCTTGCTGATGGAGGATGGCTAATACCTACAGATGAGGGAAAAGCTGGGAAAAAGGAGTTTTACAGGTACTGTTGCTTATGAACTTGGGACAGCTATGCTATTTATTAGATAGCAGTTCTCTTGTCTCCTAGAATAAATCCAACACAGTGGTGCTTTAAAGCCTCTGATTACTGGTTTTTTCCTGTGTATTTTTAGTACACCTCTGTTGCTATAAAGATATTATGGGATTGTAAATTTGCTACGTAGATTAATCTTGCTAGTGATTGATTCTCACTGACCATTAAAGAAAGCAAGTCAATTTGGAAAATTTCTAGAAATTCTTCAAAGGTGTAAATAGTCTAAGTAACAGGGAAGCTAAAATTTTGAATGGATTTCAGGTTAATTTATTAACAATTTATCTGCAGAGCCCTCTGTGACACTCCTGGTGTGGATCCCAACCTAATCACAGAGGCCTGGGTTTACAATCACTACAGATGGATTGTATGGAAATTGGCAGCCATGGAAGTGTCTTTCCCACATGAATTTGCTAACAGATGTTTGACACCAGAAATGGTCCTGTTGCAGTTGAAATATAGGTATGTGTAAAGCAATATATTGGGAGCTGTAATTTATGTTACTGTGTGCTTTCTGGTTTGTCAATATCACAAAATAAGCACGTCCACCTTGCATTCACCACTTGGCAGAATGCTTGTATTGTTAAACTTACATACAGCAGTATTAAAAACATAGTGTCTGTTACCTGCAAAAATGTAAAAAACATTTGCTTTGCTACAGTGGTGCTTAATCATGTAGATTGAGTAACCAACAGTTTTCTACAATTGTGTTTAAAGAAAAACAGTGTGATGGATTTTGTTAGCTGTAACTAAACACAAATTCTTTTTTGTAGGTATGATTTGGAAGTTGATAAAAGTAAACGATCAGCAATCAAAAAAATAACGGAAAGAGATGATGCAGCAGGTAAAACACTAGTACTGTGTATTTCTAAAATCATATCGCTGAACACAGTTGTATCTCCTAGCAGTAGCAATAAGAACATGGAAAGCAAAAAAGCAGCAGCTTTAATTGAAGTTACTGATGGCTGGTATGGGATTAGAGCTCTTCTGGATCCACCTCTCAAAGCTTTCTTAGATAGAAGAAGGCTGACTATTGGTCAGAAGATCATAGTGCATGGAGCAGAACTTGTTGGTCCTCAAAATGGATGTACACCACTGGAAGCCCCTGATTCCCTTATGTTAAAGGTAAATAAAATATTAGTTGATTGGATGTGACTGAGAGATGTGATAAATGCTCCTTATTTGAGCCACATTTTGGAAACTGAAAAAGTTATTGGGGCTTTACAAACAGCTGGAGCTTTGCTGGAGTTTAATAACCAGATTTGTAAGACGTGATACAAGGGTGTTATTCAATGCAGTTGGAAAAGAAGTTTGTAGTATAAAATGCTGCCAAGTTTTGCTATGTGTTTTGGCAGTTCCAGCTCCTTACTTTGGTTAAACACCAAGTTGCAAAGTGTTTATCCATTTTGGACAATATGGAAGTTGGAGGAAGAATTGAGGGGGTTGGGGTGGTAACCAAGTCATGAGAGAGTGAACCGGTGGGGGAGGGCCTTGGCTCATTTGAGGTTAGTTAAAGAGCTTTAACTTCAAAGAGGGTGAAGTTTCAGCATAATACTGAAATTGCTGCTCTGGTACAAAGCAATGGTTTGTCTCACAGATTCTCATTTCCCAGAGAATTTTGACTTTTCACATTTTTAGATTCTGTTGAAAATACATTCTTCAATGTGAAAGGAATTAAAATGTGAACTGCTCAGGTGCAAAAGTGATATATTCTTAGTGAGGTCAGTGTGAAAATAGCTATGTAGATATTCCTGTAAATAAAATAAGTTGGCTATAACTCTGACTTAGCAGTGACAGTTTCTCATTCACCATTTCCCTTGCTCAGATCTCAGCGAACAGCACTCGCCGTGTGCGATGGCACACAAAACTAGGATTTCATCGGGATCCCAGACCTTTCCCCGTGCCTTTGTCATCACTTTACAGTGAGGGCGGTGCAGTGGGGTGTGTTGATGTGCTTATTCAAAGAACTTACCCTATTCAGGTATGGTGTAAGTATTTTATTGATCTAACAGGGTTCTATGAGATCTCAATTCTATTAATTAATTGCTATATCATTCCTGAAATCAGACACAACATAGAAAGCTAAAATTTTTTTAAGATACCATTATGTGTAAAATAATGAACAGTGGTTCTTGCATTGTGCCTGTACTTAGTATGTCAGGACTGGAGTATCCTGCTATAAGAAGAATTTGATTTTGTGTTCAGTATCTTTTGGTTGGCTTTGCTTTGAGCTTCAAAAAGCCAGAAATAATTGAATTTCAGTTCTTTACTCTAAAAAGTACTGCACTTGTTTTATTATAAGCATATTAACAAAATGTTATGTAGTTTCTAAGCATTTGTAGGATTACTTTTTCTTACATGTAGCTGACTGTATTGTGTAAGTTCTATATTACTGAAAATCCAGTGTGTAATTATGGTGTGAAATAGATTTAAGATCTTTTAAATACCACTTGATATCCAGACATTTTAAATACGGCGGTCAGACTTCACTGCAACTACTTGGTTTTACAACAATACCAGACACAAAAACCTCCAATATTTCTGTTAATAATCAATCTTTTTAATGTAACCAGTTGAACCAGGATACAAGTTTCATATTTTACTAGCTTTCCTCAGAGCAGGTTATACTTGCCATGTGTATCTAGGATTCTTCTTTCATTGCCTTTTTTCTAAGGTATTACTTTATTGTTGGTGGATGTAGAATGAATTCTGCAAAAGGACTAGCAACATTTGGTTTGGATCATTACTTTGCTCTTTAGGTCATTACTTTAATGGAGGAAATTGAAGCACTTATTGTGTGAGCTGCCTGGTAGAAACAAACCTTTATTTAGGTCTCAGAAAAGGGATTGTAATCTGTAACTGCATCACAGTAAATGGTTTCCAGGCTGGGGAGGAAAGTGCTTCTTCTTATCTGGCTGTGTCAAGACATTGATGTACTTTTTTAAACACTGAGACCCTTGCTCAAACATACCAAAATTATAGGAAGATGGATGTCTATCTCCTTTTACCTCAAGAGTCAAGGACTGTAGGAATCACGGTAGCCTTAATTAAAGGTGTCAAACTGTGAGTAATACAGGAAATACATGGTGTGCAATTAATGAGGTAGGCAGAGCCTATTTCAACAATTCACTGCCTCATAAGTATTGGTCCTGCAACCTCTCCTTATCTTGCTTTCACTACACACTCCTGCTGCTTCTCTGTTCTAAACCTGGAGTTCACCTGCTCCTGTTACTTAGGTAACTTAATTCATTAAACTACGAAAAAGTAACTAATAATAATAATATTAAGAACACACAATGAACTGCTGTCTATTGAATTGCCAAACTGATACAGTTTGCTGAGGTCAGATATGTGCTAGAGGCAGTGCAAGGGAGAAGACAGAACTGTGCAGAAAATGCGAATGGAAGGAAAGGGATCACTTTCAGCAGCCGTGGATCTCCTTGTTTAGCTCACTGGCCTCTTCAAATCAGGCAAGCCAGTTCTGGCAGAGTTGTGGACAAGGCTCTAGTCCTGTGGAACTATCTCAGCAGAAGAGGTTTAGGAGCATCTGAAGAACTACATCATAGTTCATCATACATTCATCTAACCCAGGGTGTTAAAACAGACTGTACAGCTGATGTGGAAAGACAAATTGGTAGAATGCAGTCTGGTGTATTTTTTAGCATTGAGTTTGATGGTTTGTATCTTAATGTATCTACCAGTGAGATCCATTAATCATTTAAATTACAACATTGATCCCCACCACTTGAAGCTATGTTTTCTTCAGCTGTTAAATCATCTGGTTTTGGATACTGCTCCATTCTGCTTGTTTTTGACAAATTACCAACCAGTGCTGTGGGGTCTTGCCTTTTCTGTGTTATACTAGAAGAACTTAAGGTCTGCTGCCTGTTCATTTTTAAAGCATTTTTTGCTTAACAGTGAGTATGAAAGAGAAGCTAGATAATGTAAAAAAAAAAATTTTAAAAAGTCTGGGTTTAATTTTATTTCAGTGGATGGAAAAGACGTCAGCTGGTTCCTATGTTTTTCGTAACAGCCGAGCTGAAGAAAGGGAAGCTGCCAAGCACGCAGAGCATCAGCAAAAGAAACTGGAAGCTCTGTTTGCAAAAATCCAAGCAGAATATGAAAAGCATGAAGGTAAAACTTTCATTCTTTCAGAACATCTATAAAGAACAGGAAAACATTTTGATGTTTTCAGAAAAATCAAAAGAAATTGTCAAAAATCTTCTCTGGTGATAGAGAAGCAGAGATGGGATTTTGAGTTGTTTGTTGTTGGTTTTGTTTTGTGTTGTTTCAGGTTTTTGCTTCCTGTGTGTCAAGACCTTTTCGTAAAAAATGGTTATGTGCTTATTTGCATAACTTTGCAGCTATCTAGGAAACACCTTTTGAACATATTCATAGTCAGGCCACTAAAAAATTATCCTTGAGGTGATTCTCAGGGAAATGATACAAAATTGTACAATTCATAATTTCTTTCCCTTCAGAGATGTGACAGTTTAAGATTTCACCCAGCGGTGGGCACTGCTAGGATGTATCTCGGTAAACCTGGACACCAAGATTGAGCATCTTTCCTCATGAATAATTGCATGACTGTGCAGATACTGAGGTCAGTGGAGCTGCTCAGTGGGACAGGGACTGTGGTGACACAGGCCATGGAGAATGCTGAGTTACTGAATGCCCTTGGTTGGCAATCCCAGGCCACGGAGACCGGGGGAAATTCTGAAGTGAGGAAGACGTACCCTTGGGGGAAGAGGATCAAGAGAACACTCAGGCAAACTAGACATATCTAAGTCCATAGCTGATCATGGGATTAACTCAGAAGTGCTAAAGGAGCTGACTGGTGTCTGTGGGGCTGCTTTTGATCCTCTTTGATCATTAGTTCATTGGTAGAGGTGCCTAGAGACTGGAAGAAAGCAAATGTGTCTGCTGTATTCAGAAAAGATAGGAAGGAGCACCCAGAAAATTACAGGCCAGTCAACCTTACCCTGATCCCTGAGAAGGTGATGGGACAAATAGTCACTGGAAGCTGTTAACAGGCACAAAAGGGACAAAAATGTGATTTGGAGTATTCAGCGAAGATTCATTCAGGGGAAGTCATGTTTGACCAGCCTGACAACGTTCTGTGATTAAATCACTGGCTTGGGCAGCGGAGGTGAGAGCAGCACACTGTCTACCTGGACTTCAGAAAGGCTTTTGACACTGTGTCTCTTAGGATCCACAGAGAGAAGCTGATGGGCTGGATGAGCAGGCAGGCAGGTGGGTTGAAAACTGTCTGAACAGTAGGGCCCAGAGGGTGCTGATCAGTGGCACAGAGTCACTTTGGAGGCCAGTAACTCCTGGTGTATGCCAGGGACGAGTACTGGGTCTAGTCCTGTTTTAACAAATTCATTTATGATCTGGAGAATGGGGCAATTTACTTACAGCAGGTTTGATGCTGAAAATGAGGACAAATGATGGATACACTAGAGGATTATGCTGCCATCCAGAGGGATTTTGGCAGCTGGAGAAATGGGCTGACAAGAACCTCATGAAGTTCAACAAAGCAAGTTGCAAATCGGCACCTTGGGGAGGACCAGTGCCGTGCACCAATACATGCTGGGAGCCACCCATCTGGAAAGCAGCTTGGCAGAAAGAGCCCTGGGGGTCCTGGAGGAGAAGTTGAGGATTGTTGCCAGAAGGTCTAAGAAGGTGATCCTTCCCTTCTGTTTAGCACTGGTAAGGCCACATGTGGAATGCCATGTCCAGTTCTGGGCTTCTCACCACAAAAGAGACATGGACACACTGGAGATACTACAGCAAAGGGCCATGAATGTGTTTAAGGAATTGGAGCATCTGACATAGGAAAAGCTGAGAGAGATGGGACCACTGAGCTTGGAGAAGGCTCAGGGACATCTGATCAATGTACTTCAATACCTGAAAGGATAGTGCAGAGAAGATGGAGCTAGGCTTGTGTCACTGGTGTCCAGTGACAGGTCCAGAGCCAAATGGGCACAAACTGGAACACTTGGAAGTTCCCTCTAGACATCAGGAAACTTTTCACTATGATGGCTGACTGACAGTGTTGCCTGGAGAGGCTGTGAAATCTCCATCCTTGGTGATAATAAAAAGCTCACTGGACATGGTCTTGGTCAGCCTTCTGTAGGGTGACCCTGCTTGAGCAGGGGGTTGGACCAGATGACCTCCAGAGGTCCCTTCCACTTCAATATATTCTAATTCTGTAATGGCTGACACTGTCCACCTCTGCCAGTGATTTCTAACAGTAGTTCTAGCATGGAATTCTTAGTTCAAATCAGAGATGGCCTTGTAATTCTTAACATCACTGCTATGACACCTCATGTGTTGTTTTATGTTTGGTAAATTTGTGTACACAGGAGTCTTCTGTGCTGAAGGAATTAATTGAAATTCTGGCAGCAAAGTGTCTTACATAAGGGGAGGGTAATAGTTTAATATAAGTTAACTTGGCACTTAGCTGATGTCCTGAGGAGGCTTTGTGTGCAGACCTGTGCTGTCCCACATCTTGGTGTCTTGAAGACTTTTCTGCTGCACGAGAGGAAGAGCAAGTGATGGACATAAAGAAAATGTAGTCAAGTATCTGTGAAGGCTCTTGGCAGCCCATCAAATCTCCCACCCTCTCCTAAAGGATACTAGCCAGTGATACTAGTTACTAGCATCCTAGCCACTGATACTGGCTACCCCAAAGTTTGTATAATATTCCATCTATGTTGTATTTAAATGAATGAGGTTTTTTTCTGCTCATATTTTCTGGATATGTATATATATACACACACACACACACATCAATTCCTATACATGTGTTTTGTGGTTTTATACTGGCAAGGCCTAAGTACTATTGTGCTTCTTACATAATTATTTCTTCCTTCATTTTAAAGTGTATTGGTTGTACTCCACATAAAGGCTTTTTCTTAACAGAGAGAACCAGCAGAAGAACACCAAGATCACGGATCATCACAAGACAGCAAATCCATAATTTGCAAGATGGTGCAGAACTTTATGAAGCAATTCAGAATGCATCTGATCCTGGTTATATGGAGGTAACTGTAGATACTATTGGGTTAATTTTGGAAAGCTTTTGGAGTAAATTAAAATTTAATAACTCCTGCTGAAATTGACCATTAAATTAGTCTTTTGTTTTGCTGCCTTTTGATATTTTCTACAGTATGTTTATTGCTAAAAAAATTAATATTAAAAATTTTGGAAAAAAACTTAATGAAGGGTTGTTGTAATTGATTAATATGATTTTGGATGGCAATTTTCTCTTGTATAAAAATCCAGGATATAGCACAATTAAAAGTTAATGCTACTTTGAATTTTATTACTTTGCTTTCTCTTGCATATATGAAAACCTAATGCATCTCATCAATCTGGAGTTTCATACACATACATACTCTTGCATGCTGTTCACTGAATTGTTTGGATAATTATCTTGTCTTTGTTGTCTTCATTCTCTGTTCCAGTTAAATCACAACTTTTAATTGTTTATGCCTTTACTAATAAAGATACAGGTGATTAATCTCTGCCAGTTATTAAAAAGTTAAATACCTGTCTTGCCTTTTGCAAGTGAGGATCCTTGTCTGTCATATTTGATGAAATGGTGTCTCTGTCTCTGGAGCTGCATGTACGGAAATCTGGACCTTGAAGGCTTGGTCAGTAAAGTGATGGGTTTGATGCATTTTAGTGTAAATCACCGTGTCAGCTCAGAGACAGCAGCCTGAGGAGAAGTGCAACTCTTCCTTTATTCTTCCAGAAATTTTTCCTAATATGTCTTCATATGAAAGAGGCAAGCCTGCCCGTTAGATTAAATATTCACCTTACTTATACATTCTCAAGCAGACTTCTCACTAATTGTCAGGTAAGAACAGTGTGTAGTGTAATCTCTGCACAGACCAGAGAGTGCCAGCTGAGTTCCAGCAGTACCACTGCTGCCTCCTGTTTTAATATACCTCATTTCAAGTCCTAGTAGCGCATCAGCTGGAAATAAATTGCTTCTAACAGATGAAAAATCAAGAAAGAGGCTATCTAAAAATTTTGTGGTTTTTTGATTAATAGAAAAGATACTGAGTTCATCTTCTCTTGGTTGCAGGGTTATCTCAGTGATGACCAGTTGAAAGCCTTGAAGGCTTACAGGCAGCTGATGAATGACAAAAAACAAACTCAGATGCAGGAACAACTCAAGAAGGCTTTAGAGTCAGCAGAAAAGGAAGAAAATGGTTGTTACAAAAGGGATGTGTCTGCAGTATGGAGATTATATGTGGTAGACTACAGAAAGCAAGAAAAACATAAAGGTCAGTGCTTTAAACATTATAAATAACTTTTAACTAAATGTGGTAACTGGTCAGCATAGGTAGATTTGAACAGTTTCCCAACAGTATTTTAGCTTACATGTTCATATTTCCAGTTTGATTCTTGGTTTAAGGCTTTTGGATAGGAGGGAGTTGTAGATTTATTTTGTTTAAAAGCCTGTTTGTTTAAAAGTATTACTGAGCAGGTAACTGAGCTTACTGTGCTGTTGTCAGGAGCAGTACTGAGTATCTGGCGCCCGCTGCCCGACGTGTGTTCCTTGCTGAAGGAAGGCGCTCGCTACAGGATCTTCCAGCTGTCAGCGTCCCAGTCCAGGGGCAGGGCAGACTCCACCAACATCCACTTAACAGCCACCAAGAAAACTCAGTATCTACAGCTACCAGTAAGTGCTTTAAGTGCATAAAGGTGCATCATTAAAATGTGTCACACTCTGGAAGTATGGTAAATACTGAAGTTTTGTGTTTCATCAGGTATCACAGGAGATGCTGGTACGGATTTTCTTTCCAAGAAAGGCTCTAGAATTCACCAGTTTGTTGGATCCTTCTTTTCAGCCACCCTGTGCTGAAGTGGATTTAGTTGGAGTTGTAATTTCTGTTAGCAGAACAGGTACGTTGTGGACCACATTCATGTCCTCCCATTGAATAAGCACTGAATTCTTTATTTCAAAGTCAGAGTTATCTTGGTGTTGTACCTGCATCTCAAGCCTGTGAAAACCTCCTAATACAGGCCATCACAGCAACATGCTGGCAGATAAATCTATATTTCTGAAGAAAAACTGTCTCTGCTTATTAGCTCAGGAAGTTAGTAAGGAAGGATCTAAGCTCAAAAGCAGATTATATTTAAATATTTATATATAAGTATTTTTTCTTGAAATGATGGCCATAAGTTCTCACATCTGTGTTCAGCATCTGCAGAAAAACCATCGTGCATGTACATGAACTCCCTCTTTGGTGTACAGTGTCACAGAATGAACGGAATTCAGGCACTGGAGCTCATGGATAGGGAAAGGTAGATAATCTGGGTAAAAAGAAAAAGTTCCATAGGAGCATTGTTTTAAAGACACAGACTTTGAGTTGTTTTCTGTAATCAGTAGAATATGAAAGTATGAGGTACCTGTCACCATGCAGATGGGCTGCCCCATAGCTCTTTCAGGACGTGTGTGACTTTTTTGTAGTAGATCCAAATCACTTAAAGAGATGTAAATGTTTAATTCAGACTTTTTTCCTGCTTTTAGGTTTCACTACTGTGGTATACTTGTCTGATGAAAGCTATAATTTAGTGGCAGTAAAGATCTGGACAGATCTCAGACACTTGGCTATTGAAGATATAGTTGTCCGCTGCTCACTCATTTCTGCAAGCAACCTTCAGTGGCAGTCTGAATTCAGATCAGAAATTCCCGTGCTGTTGGCTGGAGATCTTTCTTTATTCTCAGCCAGTCCAAAGGAATGCTATCTTCAAGAGAAGGCTAATGAGCTGAGAAGTGTGATGGAGGTAAACCTGTAGAAGTGTTGTTTGATGGTTACTTTTAGTTACTGCTGTGTTACATCCTTCACCAAAAAGTCTGTTAGTACTGATAAACCTTTAAAACAAGTAATGCACATAATGCTGAATTTGAGGGAAATTTTCTGGGATATGGAGTAAGATGTTAATGCAGTTTTCCTGGGGGATTGAATTTCTTGATTTTTTTTTTTTTTATTTTCCAACTCATCCAGCATTGTCTTCAGGATGTGCCACAGAATCTCTGAGTGGCAAAAGATCTTGTACCTGTCAATAGGGAATCTGCCATGGACAGAAAGTGCAGTAATCTTCTATGTTGTTGGTTTGATATAAAATAAAATTCCAGTGGGATAATGATGAAAAAAGAAAGTCTTAAATGTAGTGTATATAGTCCTTACATAGTTTGAAAGCCAACTATTCTGCATTGCAAACTCTGTTCTCTCTTACAGAATGTGGCCTCCTTTTGCTCTGATGCAGAAAGTAAATTGATGAATTTGCTACGAAGAAATCTCTTGCTTACACCCAGTTTAACGAAAAGATGTGGCTTGGAAAGCCCCTCTCCTTCCTGCAGCCATGCAGAGGATAGAAGTTTGGTAAGCTTCTGGTAATTAATGCTGTGTTTATACAGGCAGTACATGCAGTAAGGATTTAAGCAAGTGTTATACCTGTGGTGAATGGTCTCACTTCTGTGTCCATTTCATCCAATCTTCTCAGGGCAATGCAAGCTGATTAGAAGCTTTCTCTGTGTGTGTGGGTTTAGGATTATTTTCCAGAGGAGCCATGAGATAGATTATACTTCCTCCAAACACTATATGAAAACTTCCCCTTGTGGCCTGTGTTTCCACAACGTACTTTAAGTATTTTGAATTTGACATGAGTAAAATGAATCATCTTTCTTTATAGATGATTTAGTGCTTCTTTGGTCCACTGTGAAGATTATCCAATGTGAATGTCACAGAAGGGAAAAATCTCGATCTGTACATTTTTATTTCAAGGCATTCAGCAGTTCCAGCCTTTGTTGAGAGAATTTAGTTCCTGGACTTTTTATAGATAGTGTTTACTATTTCTAGGATTTATAAGGGATGTATTTTAGCAGTCCTGACAAAAATTGATTTAAATAGTACTCAAGTTTCCCATGAAAGCTGCTGGTGGTGAGTTGCTTCTGACACAGAATACTGAGCACAGTCAGAGCAAAAATTTTTCCTGCCATGAGTTGCAAGGGAGGTGGAAACACCCTGGTGTGATATCAGTTCCTGGGGACTAAGTTTAAGCTTGTAAGGCATCCTTTTCTATTTCAAAGGGAGGGCTAATGTTTAATTCTGAAGGTTTAGTTTATATATTTTATAGACTAAGTAGTTAAAACTTGTATAGTTTATTAAATACATTAATAATCTTTTAAAAATGAGACATTAAGTGTATTCTCAGGCCTGTGCTTGAAAGATTTGCTATGCAGCATCTTGTGTGAATTGTTATCCTCAAATTTTTTGGTCTATCCTGGTTCTATCCTGGCTTTTCATCAATTTTTTTTTCTCTGTTTTACTTATTTAACCAACCATGTGTGGAGAACATAACCAAGGCAGTAGAAGAATTCTGAGTGCTTTGATTTCTTACCATAGAAAAATTCCCATACCTTTTGCTTTGCTCTTGGAAACAAAATGTAAATGTACAGGTGAACAGTGACTTACCAGTCATCAGCACTTGAAGCACTTGAAATATCAAGTCAGGAGATACCTGACTAAATCACCATCAGGAGATACCAAACTAAACTTAAACGGGATATGAATGATGATACAGTATTTTTATATTGGTGAGGGGGGGGAGGGTTTCCCCCATTTTTTGGAAGTCATTGAGGAAGCTCACAAAACAGAACATTCTATTCAACCCAAATCTTCTTTTTTTTTATCCAGATCTCTTCTAGAATTGAAATGAAGCATCCAAGCCCTTTGTCAACTAGCACACCAAATATGGAACTTGTCACACCAGGGTCAGCAAAAACACCTTCACCTGCTACAGCTAATGAAAACCATCTCAAAACCAGCAAAAAGAGAAAAGCTATGGACTTCCTCAGTTGCATACCTGCCCCTCCACCACTGACACCAATATGTTCAGTAATTTCTCCGTCTGTTAAAAGAGCATTTCAGCCTCCACGAAGTTTGCGTTTACAGCACAGCAAGTCACCTCAGGGGACAGATCAGAATATTGGCCTTGTCACCCCTTGCAGAAAAGTGAGAGGAACTGTCCATCTTCCTGAGAATGACCTGGTTGCTGATGAAGAACTGGCAATGATTAATACACAAGCACTCATGAATAATTTACCAGAAGAAAAGAAGATGGATTACGTAAATGAAAACAGCAATGCAACAGCTACTACTTTATCTGATGATCTTTCATCCAGAAATAGTTCCAGGTCTGCTGGAGAAGCAAATAACTCATCAAAAGCAGTTCTGAAGTAGTTGAGGCTCTTCAGCAGAGCCCAAAGGAACCTGAAGACTCAGTACCACCCCACAGAATGCTACAAAGACCAAAATCCCGAAAATGCTGCTAATGCATGTGTACAGTATTGTATATATTTCAAATTCAAATTATTTTTACACTTTGTACATTAAAACTTGATTGTATTTAATAAAGTTCTATTACAAAAACAGACTCATTAAATAACACTTCATTTGCAAAACAGTTTGAAGTTTAGTATGTAAACACTTCTCACAAAGATGTATTGTACAATAACATCAGTGTGGCTGAGGGTTTGATGACATTTTGTAAGCCATTGATTCTGTGTTCTTGCATTACAGCAGGATCTTTGTTTCAGTCTCAAGCCATCAGTTTTGTTACCCTCTGCAACATTAGAATGGTTGTTTGGCTGTCCAAAGTGGCACAGGGCATAGTAAAGAGTTCTTATTTTCACCAAACAGAACACTTTAATTCTGAGATGTTGCTCTGCTATTCTGGTGCACTTCTTGCACATTTCTCCTCAGAATTTCCATATAGCATTAGGGAGGTTTAAAGAAGAGCTATGATTATTTGATTCACAGCAAAATGCCACACAGAGTTATTTATATTAAATAGCTCCTTCAGCTGTTCAGAGCTGCTCCTGTAGCCCTGTTCCCACTTAGGAGTTAACACACACAAGCCTAACACTAATGCTTCATTTTAGGAGCCTCTCCATCTTGGCAAGATGAGTAGCTAAGTTTGCTCTGTTGAAGTGTTTTGCTTGCAGGCTGGAGAAGCTCTTTGTGTGTGAGGTAAGACCAGCATGAATCCAGTCAATGGAGAGAGGGAACAGCATCAGATCTTGCTACAAGCTGTTGAGCTACTTTTGCCATCATTCACTTTGCCTCTGAAAGCTACAATAATGCTGTAGGCAAGGTAGTAGGTACAATAAGTTTATACAGTCAGATATAAAGCATTAAAATGGCAAGAAATGCCAATTGTGTGGGGAAAGAATTGGCCACAATGGCCTTAAGACAGAAATAAGTTAGGAATGTTTATCGCTAGTGTCAGACTGTCATGCAGAAAAAAATATCCTAAATGTGGCGTGTGGTAGAGCCCAGTGCATTTCACATATGCCTGGATGGATTTTCACGGAGGAAGAGGGATGAGACAGAGTACAGTTTGTACTGCTCTTACAGTGAGCACATAGATCTGTGAGATCACGGTCCAATGCCATTTAAAGATTTGTAAGAAATGAAAGTAATTTAGAAATGTAGTAGAAAAACACAAGAATAAAAAAAAGTTTAGAAAAAAAATGTAAAACTAGAGACTCTTGTACCCTGATAATTAAAACACCAAGGAATGCACATCTTCAGTTAAATGTCATATCCGTGCGTGCCATGCCAGGTCTCCTCCTTGGGAAGGCAGAAGGGTGGGTGGGATGGGGACCCGTCCCATGAGCTGCACTTGCTCCACTGCAGCTTCCCTCATCCCTGCTTGGTTTTTCAGACCGGAGCACACTGTGGAAGGTAACATTGTGCTCATATTGTTCTTTCATCCGTTGTATCTTTTCCCGAGGGACGTGGTGAATATTTCTTCTGTAGAGTCAAAAGTAACAGAAAACACAAGTATTTAGCTGCCTGCGTATGAGGGTTATCTTCAGTCAGCCCTGACAGGTTCAGCATAATGGTTCAGGTCTCCACTGATCCCTTTCTGGCCTTTTTTTACAAATTACTGTTCACTTCTACCTACTTCTTAGGAATATTATTGTGACTGCTGAAAAATGTAACACCATTATTTTTGGGAAGCAGAGAGGACATAGAAAGTTGACAAATGTCCAAAATAAGAGTTGTGTAGAAGACCTGTGTGGTATTTTATACAAGTGTTGCTGCGTTTTCGCACTAGCAGACTGGCCTCAGTGAGCTTTTGTACAGCTCCAGCCAAGGGCTGCAGCCAGCCCAGACACTGACGCAGCAGCGAGGACAGAGGTCTCAAACTGCCGTGCTTTGAGAGCAAGTAGGGAGACATCGCACGTGATGCGGCTCAGGCTCCAGGGTAGACTCGTAAATGACAAGTTTGAGAGGGAGGGGAACACAATGCTCAGACATGCAGGGCTTTCTGCATAGAGTAGCCAGAGTAGCACCAGCCATGATCCCTCCACAACTTAGTGGGAATTGTCTTCCCAAAGACCACCAGGTATTTCTGTTTGTGAGTTTGAAAACCCTGAGGATCCTTGGCTTTGCCCTTTAGTGCCATTAAGGTGCAGCTTGTGCCCCAGAGAGTGTATGTGAATTATCTTTACAATGCCGCTGTGAAAAGTCAATGTGTGTCAAATTTGCAATAAAACAAATTGCAAGTTACTGAGTAGCTCTGCCTACAGCGAATGATCAGATTGTGCCCCTGCAGTGCTCCCCTACCAATGGCTGGTGCTGCTGAGGCAGAGCTGGTTGACAGCTCAGGCTGGTGGTGTCCTCACCTGTCCCCAGGCCTGAGCCATCATCTGCCATGTCCTGCTTCCCCCTGCAGCCATGAGCACTCTGGGCCTGGGCTCTTTGCCATTTGTGTCCATAACACACAGACAGGAGCAGCATTAATTTTTGACTAGAGCTCCTGGCTGGTAGAAAACAAATCCTTCCATTGCAATGAAGTGCCCATGCCTTGTTTTCTTGCACTAAGTTAGCATATGTTACCTTCTGGATTTGGTAGCTGGGAGAGCACTGCTCCCTGTAACCCACTTCACATCAGGCTGGCTGAAGGCTAGGAAGTCAGCCTGCACTAAATTTTTCAGTGACTACAGCCATTAACCCTGCAGTCACTGGTCAATATAACATTCTTAGAGCCACATTCAGCTGCCTCTATATCCTACCACACTGTGCAGAGTGTTTATATCCCTTTTGTGTGTGTGTGTTAAGATCTTTACAAAGATCCTCTAGAACCCTGTTTCTTATCCACACTTGATGCACCATCCCTCCATGCTGCAGCAGGACAGCAGCTGTTATGGTTAGATTCTTAAGGACAGAAGTCTGAACCTTGGCTGCAGTGCTTAGAATTTGAGTTTGCGCCCAAACAAAAGAACTGCTGCTCAAAATACAGAATGAAAATCAGGGCTCCTGCCCCATCAAGCTTGCAGCACAAAAACATGCTTCAGGGCTTGTTGCCTTTTCTACTGCCTGTCTCACTTCAGGCTCTTTCAGGGCTGAATTCACTCCAGACCAGGTAATCAGTAATGGAAATTTTCCACAACAATCCTTCTGTTGTCATTTACCAGGCTACATTCTTCCTTATATGAAGAGGAAAAAGGCTGACCTAAGAGCATGTCAACAAAATGAGAGAAGCTGTCTGTTCCAGCAAAGAGAAAACTATGTACCTTGTCAGTTCTTGAACATTGAACTTCCAGGGTGTATCCGGTTCTTGGAATGTAACTTCATATCTATTTTCACGTGCCTAAAGGACACAAAGATGACATTACGAAACTGCACTAAAAGAATTGCCACCTCTGCCAGAACTCCTGACAAGAGACACCAATGTGTCTTCAAAGACTCTGTATGGTGTGTTTTTCACAAGTCATGAACTACAATTATAAATCATGCCTTGATATGTTTGTCAACAAACAGTTTGGGAACTGTTCAATTCATGTCACTACTGGGGAAGGGTTTGATGCCCTCATCACCAGGAAGTAGCAGGTTCAAAGGCCATTAATCTTTTCAAGTGGTTTTGCCTTCATTGAGTTACGAAGCTGACCAGCTAAATAACCACACTGGCATCTCTGCCCCTACTTCATCACAATACCCAGCCTTAACTATAATTAGAGAACTCCAGGAAAACTGAAGTAAATATTTTCAGCTATGTAAAGAACCTTTTCAGTCAGATCAACCTGTAAATGTCATAGCTAGGCATATAAAAGCAATAAATCAGAGCTTTCCCTACCATCATCACATACGGCTTCATTTCCCAAGCATGGATGTTGGTGTTGTCAATAATAACCGGGCTTTTCCCATTCTTCATTGCTTTGCGTGCTGCAATGTAACACATGAAGTAAAGCTAAAATATATTAAATAACAGAGCCAGGCCTTACTAGCCCTACAGTGTTCTTTCTTTGCCCACTGCTGCCATGCTTGGTTCACCACCAGACCTGGGTTTGCAGCTACCGCCCAAATGGGAGCCAAGGCCAGTGCCCAGCAGCTCTCCTGGAAGAGGTGGTACAGCCTCTGGCTGATCTGAAGCTCTTATAGAACTTACAAGAGCCAAAAATTACTGCCATTTGCAGGAGATCCCTGTTAAATAATCTCGAAGTATGTTTGCCATCACTACAAATTCCTTCAGAGCACAGCCATAAAAGCATGGTGCATGGAGTAAAGACCTGGGTTGTTAAATTCTCAAACTTAAACTCAGCCTGCAAGTTTTCTTCCTGTCTGTCATTACATTCTCACCCCCTTCCAGGTCAGGACACCTAAGAAGTTAGAGGAGAAGGCTGCAGTGCCTATACTGCAGGGAGCAGCTGCTGGGCTGATGTCTGAAGGGTATCAATATTCAGCAGTGCCTCCTCTAAAATAACATTAACCAACCTCCAAAATGTTTTCATTTACAAATTTCCCTTTTATAAGTCAGAAGAAATCAAATCAGAAGTGGTAAATGTAATTTTTAGCCAACGCCCCATGAACTACAGTGTATGACACCACCTTGAGGTATTTTATTCTGGGGGCTAAGTTTAAAGAGAGCCTGAAATGCAAAACGATTTTGCACAGCCTCTGGATTGAGTTCAGTCACCTCTTTTCTGATTCCACTTGTGTGCATCCTCTAGGAAGTCAGGCTCAAACATGTAGACACCATTTTCAATAAAGAAGTCATCAGTACTAAGGACTACAGCACCAGGGTTGTCACGTTTCAGCTGTCTGCAAGGAAAAAAAATGAAAGGATTAGCACCTGGTAACACCCTTTAACAGAGACCATTAAATCACGAGGTATTTGAGTGCTCTGCAAATACACACAGTGCTTCATTTGAAAAATCCCAATTTAAAGGATCTGGAAGTACTACAATCAGTAGATGGACACGTAGGAAGAAAGGAATGGAGCTTGAAGGCGTGGCCTTGATTTCTTTAATTCAGCAGAGAAATCTACACTGGACTACCAACATCTGAGTCTTTAATCTTGTTCATATATTCAGCTCTCCTTCTGAGTTACCTGAGAAAGCAGGACTGTAAAGAGAAGGAAATAACAAACAAACAAAAAAAAAACAACAGTGGTCCAAACCTGCTTATCCAGGCATGGAAGTTGGTGTCAGAAGACAATTTGACAATGGGAATTTTGCTACAGAAATTTCTGAAGATAACAAGGAGGAAGGATTTGTTATTTAGCAAAGATGGTCCAGAGAACCATGAATTTGGTTTGAGGGTTTTTTGGCTGTCAAGCAGGCAGCACTTATTTAGAATTTTAATTTGCAAACAAATATCTGAATGATAAGTCAATATTTTGTGTTAATTTATATAATTTTACGGTTCTTATCACTTGTCCCTGTTCCACTTAAACCTCCTTTTGTTGACCTGAGTAATTTTTATATCTTCAGCTTTTAAACAAATTTTATAGAGAAATCTAAGTTTACAAAAAATATTTTACAGATAAATTTGCAGATCCATAAAGCAGACTGCTGTGGTGAGCGGCACTGGGCAATCGCACTTCCCTTCACGCGGGTGTGTGTCCCCCAGCAGTGCTCCTGCAGGCCTGGGATGCCATGGGGAGCAAATGTGTGTCCTGCTGGACACTGACCAGCTGCCTCACAGGCAGCCACTGGCCCTTCAAGGTGGAAGGAAGTGCTGCCTTGTGTGGAGGTTTAAATATGAAGCATCCCTCTGCCAGCCCTTAGAGACCACAAAAACCAAACAAACAAACAAAAAAATCCCCAACAAAAACAACAAAACCCCAACCCTTAATGGATGATTCTGTTCCCATTTGTGTATAATCCAAATTTTTTTGTGTTCATACACAGAATTGTCCTTTTTGTTTTTCAATCAGAGAAGAGTTGGGAGAGGAGAGAGTCTCTGCAAGAAGTCAGGCAGAGCCCATGGCATCATCCCTTTATTTTCTGTCTCCCTAAGGCCTGGAATGTCTTGGGAAAAGAAACAAAGGTCAGTCAAGAAACCCTGTGTCTCTCATGAATGCTGCTGCCCTGCTGTCTCACACCACACATGGTCTCCAGTCCCTGTGAATCATTTCTGCTTTCCTAACAAAACACTTCTCCCTCCATCCCCACAAGTTGCAAAATAACCATTTCTCAGTGTCTTATCTACATGGGCAAGAGCAAGGGAAAAGTTGTCTCCAGGTTATCAGTAGCAGAACAGGCACACAGGCAGAAAAACCTTAATTCTGTCACCGAGCTCTGTTCCAACCATTTATTTACCAGCTGTACCCTAATCTGCCTGCAAGCAGCAGCTCTTCACTAGGCCTGCAGGGTGCATTTAGCTGAATAAAGGTCAGCTTCTGACTTTGCTCTGTCTCCACTGTAACTTCTACCATCTGCTGATTAATTGATATTATTTTGTGGTGGGGTCCACCCCAGCCAGCAGTGACTCAGTGCTGATGGAGCCAGGACTGGGCTGTACCCCCTGTAATGCATCATTCCAGCACCCACCTGTCCTTGTCTTTTAGCCCAAAAGGATGTTTTAGTCACAAAATTACTGCTGGGAAAACTGATTTAAGAAAAATCACGTTTTAAACTTAGCAAACAGTAAAGTTTTGTTGCTTTAATTTGGGCCTCAGGTAAAAAATTCTTATTATGAAAAGCACAGCAGCGTTTAATGCTTATCTGGTTACTGCTGTGGATAACCTCATATATTCAGGTCTGCCTATGATTCAGCACCTCACCTTTCCCACTGCTTTACTCATTGCAATTTCTTCTCTAAAAAATTGACTGCTAAAATATGTGTTT
The DNA here is from genome assembly GCF_017590055.1 of Onychostruthus taczanowskii. NCBI lineage: Eukaryota > Metazoa > Chordata > Aves > Passeriformes > Passeridae > Onychostruthus > Onychostruthus taczanowskii. The sequence continues at coordinate 1,906,519 of NW_024502569.1, read as the reverse complement.
TCCCTTTAGCTACTAATAGTCACATAAAATGTGCACATTAATAAAAGATCTCAAGGCTAATTTTTTTTTCTTGCTCGGTGTTTCTTTTTAAAATGTTCTTAATCGGTGCAAATTTTAAAATCCATTTTCTTAGCACATACCTTACTGAATTTTCAGCCCTGAGAGCTTTGATATTAACCCTTAAGCAATCTAAACTGTAGGTGAATATCTGTAAGCTCACTCTGTGGTCCTCACATCAATAATTAAAGTAGATAAAACTTGTATTTCAGAGGAAAAATAGGGGACAAAATGGGCTGAGAGCTATGAATTACAGTAACATTTTCTATATTCATACCAAATGAGCTCCTGCTAACAGCAATGTAAGAAAACATGAAGTGGAACAAAGATGGTTTACCTTCTGTTTATTTTGCTGGTTTTAACTTTTAGCTTTCCAAAACAACCAAACTGTTGCTGAAGTTGACAGCTGTTTTCTGTAATCCCTCCCATATTGCCCACAAAGCTGACAAAACTCATATTTCTTCTCTCCCTTATCATTCCAGAGGGAACCAAGAACCCTTTCATGTGTTCCTTACTAAATGAGCCTTCCACAATCTTCACAGGACCTCAGGTTAGTTTAGAAGAAAGGTCCTGCATGACCACATCATGCTCTTAATCACTAGAAGCAATCAAAATGCCTGTATTTTAGAAAAATACAAAAGGGCTTGTGACCATGGTTATTTATGAATAAATCTTGAACTGCCCTGTAAAAAGAAAACTACCCACTGCTGATGGATCAGTAAGTGTAAAGTTTACTAAGTAGGAAAAGAAAAATGCAATCTCTTTGCAAGATCAAAGGACACATAGGAGCGATGTCTGCATTTTTTAAAGAAGCCACTGAACTGGAAGCACTGCATTGTGACAGGCAGCATCTGTGAAAGGTTCAGTATTAACTTGTTTTGGACACATAATTGTCTACAGGTCTTCATCTTGCAGTGGATACGGTACCTCCTTCACCTTGCAGAGGGGTGTGGAGAAAAGGGTTTAAGGAGGTTTCTTTTAAGCAGAAGAAACATCCCTCATTCTCTTCTTACTTTCTTATCCTCTGTAGTTTCTGAAACAGCAGCAAACATTTCTTTAGGAAAGGGTAGAGCACAATGCATTTTGTGTCCAAGGTTTTCATACTTTTCCATCAGAAAACTTGAAAATAAATTAATTTCTGATAGCAGATTGGAATAAACATTTTCAGTGCTCAGAAGGCCGCAGAATGGAATATCAGAGACCAGAACATGTATGTACTGGCATCACACGCAACCACTTCCTCTGGCCACTTTTCCAAAGGTTAAGTGTCCTGTAGCATTTCAAAGGTGTTTAAAAGCCTTTTGTTCCAGCAGGAAAGCAGGACTGTGAGATCTGGAGCATGTGCCCAACGCTTGCCACTGTCTATTGCGTTTGAACAGCTCCCGGTGCCTTGAGGGTTTTGCCTGGCCGAGCTGCCAGGTGCTGCTGGCAGAGCACAGCCGTGCCCTTGTGTCTCACCCCCGGGGATTCAACCACAGCTCTGTTTCCTAAAGCACCATGCTGGTGTCCTATTTGATCAAGGCACTCAGGAGACTCACCTGAAGTGGTTTCACGAAAATGTTTACAGTGCAATGCTGCGTGGAGGCAGGAGCTGCAAGAGCTGAAGTCCATGAACCCGCCAGAGCTGCAGTGCTGCAGCGGGGTTGGGTGCTGGGAACGCTGGGAACAGCTGGCCCAGGACTGGATGTGCTGGGATAAACCGGGCAACAGCAGAGAGAACTGGAGAAGACACAGATTGTACGAAGCAGTGATGCCTCAGTGCCAGTGCATTTTTCCCCTCCTGTTCTGAAAGATTACTCGCTCTGTGCTTCACAAGGGAGTACAAGAACAAGCTACAAATCAACAGCTGTGGCTGAAAATTTACAAGTTTGATCATGCCCAGCCTATAGAGCTTGAGTTAAACTGTTGGATAAAGGGTTAGGTGTAAGCTGAGCTGTGCAGCACAGCAATGTGCTGCTGAAGAGGGAAATGCAGACACTGTGCAATGAAGAGATTCTGGGGAAGCAGGTATCAACTTGAATGTGGCTCACTTAAATTCTGGAGGCATTTTCGGAAGTACAGCTGCCACTGCACCTCAGATAACCTTTTTCTTAGCAGTTGCCTCAGTGTAATCACAAACCTGCACTGTGAAGTCAAGGAAAACGTGTTCAGGAACATGTCCAGCACGCCTGAAGGAGGCTGATGGAGATGTGACTCCCAACTGCCCCTTCACACTTCCGTGACATTTGGTGAATGGTTAAAGGCAGGTAGCTGGGGCCACCTAAAATACTTGGCTCAGGGAAGCTCATCCTTAACAGTGAAGCTGCTGGAAAGGTGTGAAGCTTGGTGGTGAGCAGACCAACTCCTCATCCTGGCTTGGCTACTCAATATATCATGTGGATCCTCCCTGTCTTTACCAGAAACCAAAAACCAGATCCAAACTGGTCCATGCCAGTGTAGGGCTGCTCTGAGCTGGGAGCAACCAGGAGGAGGAAATAAATTTAACAAAAGTGCCATAACTAAAGCTTACAAAGCTGTATCCAAACTCTGCTGAGTGACATTGAAAGGTCAGGGAAATAAGCCATGGATCCAAGGTTGTTCCTAGGACTGTGTGATGAATAGAAAAGGGGCCTTTTGACTGGAGTTATCACTGAGTTGCTGCATCACCAGTGATAGCATTCATGGTTTGTGACTCATGAGCACACTAAAGATGCAGAGTTTGTGACAGAAACACAGAAATACTGGCTGATCTGCCGAAATAATTAATGTAGATATGTGTGAAAGTACCTGAAGAAAGAACAGAGCAAAGGCTCAAACAATGGTACCCACTGACAGCCAAGATCCTTAACATCAATAAAACTGGGACAGGTCCTGTTTACAGCCCCCAAGGCCAGCACTCAGCTGAGGCCCAGCACTGGTGACCTGCACAGGAAAACCTGTGCTCTGAGAGCAGGAGGATAGCCAGCAGGTCACACCAGCCTCTCCACACCTGCTTCCTTCCCCTTGTTCCAGAGGGGCAGATGATGAAGACACCCAATATGGGAAAATTAATATAATGGGGGAAAAAACCCACCTAAGATTCACAAAGCACCAAGCAAGTAGAATTCACAGGCAAAAAAAAAAATGGCATTATAGGAGCTGTTGGCTGGAGATGGCACAGGAGACCTGGCCAAAACCTACCCTGTCACCACCAACTGAGAGCAACCCAGCAGAGAAAATGAGGATGGAACACCTTACAGACCTCGTCTGCTCTGATTTTGGGCAGACCACCTGTGCACATTCATCTTGATGCCTACAAGTATTAAGTTGTGATATTGTGAGTGGATAAAATCTGAGAAAATAAACTTGAATTTATAAAATGAGCTTACAGAGTACTTTTGCAAATAAACAACCACCTTCCTCCTCCAGTGGGATCTTGCACTGAGATCTGTTGCAGACATTTTTTGCAAACTTTCCCTTGTGCAGCACATAGCATTTACCAATACTAAAAGGTATGCAGTGTGAGAACAGCAAAAGAATTCTCTTGGTACAGTCCTTCACAAGCTGGACAGGGTTAAAGGAGAGGTACTAAATGCTGCCTTTTGATCTGTGTGTTGCTGAACAGCTAAACACAATGATGCAATTAAGAGGGGCTATAAACAGTAAGATACTCAAACCTCCATCTCAGAGGACTACTACAACAATACCTGCAACTCATTTTGTAAATATGCCATTAACAGTTAACCTTGTGTTTTGACCTAAAAAGTACAGGTAAGTACAGTTACTTGCACTGCCTGAGAATATGCCCCCAAACCTATATGTTCTTACTGTGCCATGAGAAGACCCAAATTCCCCCGAAGGAGCAGGCCTACCCTTACAGGGCCTCTTAAGGGAGATGTGTGTTTCTTGGGCGTGAGCAAAACATGGCATTTGGCAATTCATAAAGAACTTTGCCAAAGTGCAGTGAGGCAGAAGGCCCAGTGGGACAGGAAGTGTTGCACTGAGAAAAGGAAACTGTAGATGAACCCTGTGTATCACACAGCTTCGTGCTGCCACCTCTCACAGCAGAGCCCTTCTGTGGCAGCCCATGATCCCAGCACGGGTTCCTCAGCCCAGCAGAGTAAGAAGACAGGGAACGTTCCTCTTTCGATAGAGAGTGGGTGGCACTGGAAGCTGTGTGATACCAGACTCTTGAGATTTTGTGACACCAAACTACGGCTCCCATGGTCACACCGACCGTGGTGCTACTTCCCAGCACTACCCACTGTGTTTTTCTATCTATTTACAATCAGCCTTTGAGTGACTGGAGCATGGAGTGGTCTCCTCTACTCATTTTATACACTGCTAAAGCTCTCACCAGGAGTGCAGGACAAAAGCAGAAGTCAGAGTTGCCAATTTTCAGCCAGAGAGAGGAAGTTTTTTTACCATGTTACAGATTAAACACAAAAAAAAAAAAAAAAAACCCAAATCAACAAAAAACCCCAATCCAACCAAGCCAAACCAATCAACCAAAAAATAAAATTTAAAAAAGAAAAAGGAAAGACACCACCAATTTGGCGCCTTTGAGAAAAGGAACAAGTACCGCCCTGGTCGGGGTGATCAGTCCATCCCAGCAGAAGCATCGCTGCAGGTACCGCTCGCTTGGAACTGGAGCTCGCACAGTCCCACGGGCAGGACACCCACACACGGCCACAGGTGCCGGGGACAGCGCAGCCTGGAGTGTGCCTGGAGCCGGGGGCCTCCGGGCGGCTGCGATCAGCCAAGGCTCCCTCGGGGCTCCCGCTCCCCCCGACCCCAGCCCTGCCCCGGCGGGTCTGCAGCGAGTGCCGGGCGGGCACATGGGCTCCCGAAGCACTGCCCCGCTTGTCCCGGCCGCTGCTCCTGCCCCGGAGCCCGGGTCCGGGACACGCTTACCTGGCCAGGGTGCTCTTGCCGGCGCCCGGCAGCCCCCGCAGCAGCACCAGCCGCCCGCCGCCCCGCGGGGGCCCCAGGCTCAGCCCCCCCAGAGCCTGCAGCAGCCGCTCCTCCACGGCCGCGGGGCCGGGCCCGCCGGGGCGC